>NC_135896.1:50164743-51414743 GCF_964194155.1 Cetorhinus maximus | reverse complement strand
AAATATCTTCACTTCACAAATGCAGATTAACTGTTCAAGTTTGTCAGACATTTTTTAAACTATCCCATTTACAAGAAGCTCAACCAGTTACCTACAGCAACATCGATGCTCCTTCCAGTTTAGTTTTTCGCCTCCATTTATATAGCAAATTATATTTGTCTGCAAGTGTTGATGGTTCTACCTGTAACTGTAGGACACCGAAACCGAACTTCATCTAAGCCGAACATAAATCAAAATAATTACTTCAGATAACTGTAAGCAGAAATTCATAACTTCAAAATAATTGCAGCATATTTTTACTGATTATATAGACGGTAAAATAAACCAACACGCAGTCTATACCTGAAGGATCCTGAACTATTTTGTTTAGACATCTGAATACAAATCTGTGACCAAATATTTACACAAACTTTGACAAGATTTTTAAAGACAAACTTTTTGAAGCTTGATTAAAAAAACTGGACCATCAATTCTGTTGTACCTAAATTAATCACAAGTCATCAGGACTTTAAATGTGTATATAACGATATAGTAAGCCAACAACAGATGATGTTTGTCACACACTGGAATGCAGTTGCATGGTTCCAAGGTCAGTAGCCTGACAATGCTCAATTAAATCTGCTTCAATTTTAATTCATGGCCTGAAGTAGAATGCAAAACTCTGACAAATCAGAACATATTCTCTTGCATATCTTGGACTAGTCAATAGGTCCATCCAAATAGGAATGTGTTAATGAGATTACCATTCCTTCACACCAACACAATACCTTCTAGAATTTGCACTGGAGATCCACTGGACTCAAGAGTTGGCCAACTTATTCACCTCCAGTTCTTTACTGATGCCCACACCTATGCACCAAATATTTCTACCATCATGGTCAGTCTGGATCTAAATGCTCTAAAAGACCGTCCAGTCAAGAAGAGTTATGCATGCTTTCCAATTAAAACAGAGCCTTCAGGTATTGCTTGTGAATCCTAGAAAAAGACATTCCAAGCCAAGAAAGATTCTTGGATTACTCCGCATGATTTTCAGAGTCTGTTATTTTTCCCTCAACTATCACTAGTGATTCCTGATCTTTAATAGCTCACACAAATAATTTTTCCTTAATTTCACCCACAATAAGAAAACCTTAGCAGATGCAAAATACAACACAAATAAAATGCTGCTGCCCCAATGGAGGATGAGGTTACACCCCACCCCCACGACTCCTCCTTCATTTATGCTAGCAACTTCCTAGTGACAGTACCTCATCTAACTAGTTAATTTCCATAATCGTTGTCTCATCTAATTTAACACATTTGTATTTGTTACCAAGACTGTTTGCATTCCAGGTTTGTGAGCATCATTACAGTCATCAGCCATGTTTATAACAGTATACTTTGCTGCCCTTATTTGTTTTTGGTGTATTTGTTTAAAGTTTAATTTAAAAATCAAGATAATTTTGATTTGGCTCTGCAGATAAAATTGCTATATTATCAATTTACTTATTTCAGTCAGTTATAATCTCTGCAATGTATGTCATGCATTATTAATCATTGTAAACTAAAGGTTGTAGCCAGTTTCCAGGTCTCTGGAATCATTCTCCATCTTCCTTCCCTGTTTGTGGGCAAAGTGCCCCAACAAGCAGCTTCACTGTAAATCTCCGAGAAATCACTATCACACACAACTATAAGCAAGAAGGGGTTTCACCTTCAATGATTATGTCATTTCACTTTTTTTTTAAGAAAGGCAGCTCAGTTTCCTGGCTTACTGATTGACAGTGGCATGGAAACGTAAGGCACTGATTTATCTTTCAAATTTCCTATTTCCAGAAAAATTGCTGACCAGAGGCAAGACCTTTCTCTGATAGATGAAAATGTGGATGAGTGAACCCCACCTTGCCTTTTGACATATTTGGAATAGTTAGTTTAAATCTGTATTTCTGGAGGTTTGGGGGAAAAAATGCTCATTTCCTCATTTGGGAATTGATGTGCCGTTCAGAGAAACCTAAATAAAAGCCAAAAGAAGAAATTAATGAAAGGTAACTTTAGAAGTCATTTTTCAGTGCAAGATTCAAAAGTGTAAGGAACTTCTAACGAAATCAAGAAGTGATCACAAGCATGCAATCACCTTCAGCCTAAATGGGTTGGTTTCAATGTAACACAACATGTGTCAGTCTGTAATCCAACGAAAAGTGCTTTTTTAATTACACAAGAGAAAAAGATTAGTCTTTCTTTCCTTGAGAAAAAAACTGTCAATGTAGTTTGACTAAATAGCAGCAAAACTTACACTAACAATGGAAAGCAGAATTAATGTGAAAACTGGCACTCCACAAGCTGTGTAAAAACCATTTTTGTATCCAAACTGTAATTTCTAAAGTTGAAAACTAAGAACCACTCAAAAATGTCCTCCAATAAAATTGTATCAAATAAAGGCTGTTAACACCTTGGCTTTTATATTTGAAACATAAATGCATAAACAGCAATTATTTGACCAAAAATAAATTTCTCCCTTCTGTTACTGCATGCCCATTTGCTTTTTGACTGATCTATCAAATTTTACTTCACATGCATGGATCGAGAAATCACCAATTAGGCTCAAATATCACAAATGGATTTAGTACTGTAGTACTACAATATTGGCATGCACTTAAAAAAATCTTTTTCCACTGCCTTTCCTTGAAACAAACATATTCAATATTTAGTATTTTAAAATTTGCATTATGCTTCATTAAGTTTTATTTATTTTACACATAACTTAAGAAAGACTCAAGTGGAGGAAGCTGCTGATGGTCAAGCATTTTGAGCCGCTAAGAGTTAGTGCTTCAGTATTAGCCCAAGGGCTAACCCAATATCTGATTGTCTTGGGAATATGCACCAAGTTACCTTGTGGATTCCGAAGGAATGCAATTAAACTGTATATGCCTCACTACTTTTGTGGATTCTTTCACAACAATGTAAATCCATCTTCAAAACACATTTTTTGTTTACTCAATTTCAGGATCTGGGCATTGCTGGCAAGGCCAACATTTACTGCCCATCCCAAATTGCCCTTGAGAAAGTGGTGAACCATCATCTTGACTATTGAGTGCCATGTTGGCCATTTCAGGAGGAACTTAAGAGTCATCCACATTGGTTTAGAACCACATATAAGCCAAACAGGTAAAAAAGAGCAGGCTCAGATTGGTGAACCAAGGGAGTTTTCTTAATGACAATCCAGTAGTTACATGTCACTATTACAGATACAATACTAGCTTTCAGGTTATTTATCTCAGGCCAGTAGATTACTAATCCAGTAACACAATCACTATGCTACCTTTCCTGGTAACAAAAATACCGACCACTTCTTTGAGACCAAGCACTTGCAGTTATCATTTGACCCATTATCAACAGGAATCCAATGCCTAATGAGATGAATTCGCTTATGGAGTTTGAATCAGTGAAACACCTTTGCACACATACACAGCATGCTGATTTCGCTACTCCCTCTTCCTGTCAGTACTTTGCAAACTTGTATTTAAAAACAACACACACGTAGATAAATGGTTTCAAAACAAGTACATAACCTTCTTCCCAGCCAGAAACAAGTCATTCATCAATACATTTCCAGATCACAAACTTTAATATTAACTACTTGGAACCAAACCATTTATAGCTAGTCAAAATTTAGTACCTCAATAATGCAATGATACAAGCTGATAAACAAAAAGACAAAGGTGAGCATTTGTTATTCATATTTTGCCCCTTCCCTAAGCAAAATGGGATTTCTAATTAAGAGCCCAAAAGAGTAGTATTTCTCTAGCTAAACCACTCATTTGGTATTCAAAATATATGAAATGTGCAATCTACTCCTGTTAATTCAAAGTGTCTTTTTTTCTATGAAAAGCTTGCAATTACTCAGCAGCTTGAATTAAGTAAACATCACAAGAAGTCAAATTAAGAGAATACTGTATTCTTAAATAATACTCAAGTAAAACAGTGTTGAACCGACAAATTCCAGCACAACAATTTTCAAAAGGATTTGTGATTGCTGAGAGAAAAATCACCTGTCAAATTTGGTAGCAATCCAATCTTGAGGTCCGAAGTCACAATAGTGTTTACTCTCACACCACCCAAGCAGTTGCCAAAATATCCATATTTAAAAGTAACTACTTACCGGTAAGAGAAAGTCACTTATATTAGTTATTTTAGTTGGACTTACACTTCAACAAAATAAATACTTTCCTCTATTAAGTGCAAAGCTGATTAAGTGCTATACTTTCAGATGAGACATTAAACTGAGGCCCCATCTATCCTCAGGTAGATGTGAAAGGTCTCACTATTCAAAGAAGAGCAGAAGCATTCTCCAAATGTTCTAGCTAATATTTATCCCTCAAACAGCAGCACTAAAACATATTATTTAGTCATTTTTCTCATTTCTGTTTTCTTAGGGAACTTGCTATATGCAAACTGACTGCCTTGTTTCCTACATGACAACAGTGGCTACATTTCATAGTGCTTCATTGACTGACAAGTAGTTAGAAACATCCTGAAGTTGACACTATACAAATGCAAGTTCTTCTTCAGGTGTGTAAAGCAAACATCAAGTATGCTTATGTAAAAACCCAAATACTTCTCAAGTCATGTCTAAGCTAGACAGTTATTATACACTAAAATAATTAACGTCCTAGCCGACTGATATTTCTTACAATATATTTGACATTTATTTTATTACTTACAAGCAAATGAATAAACTGAAACAGATCACGATTTGCAATTACAACTGGAAACCTACAACCAAACAAATAAACTAAAACAGATCAGTTTGTTGAATGCTGTTACAGCTGAAAATTATCAAAAAAACATTGCACACATACCAAAACACAATGCAAATGGCCATTAAACAGTTCACAATCGTTATTAGGCAAATGCACAATGTTTGAGTTTTTCTGCAGTTTCCAATTGTGACAACATTCATTAAACATTGGGCTTTTTCAATGATACATTTGTAAAAGATAGATTTGTGGGGCATAGGGGTACAGTTTGAAAGGCACAAGCAGTCCTCCAGCACCTTACCCAATCTAGCATAAAGTTTGGGGGGTTTCTCCAAAAAAATCACGATTTTCTTTTATCCCCTGCGGTATCCTCTTTCATTCTAAGTGCAATTTTAGTACTTCATAATTTTGCTTCTTCTGAAATATTTTCAGAAGTTTCATCCTTTTGTCTATATTTCAAAAGGCAGTTATTGGTAGTTATGTATAATATCTATCAGTAGAAATTAACCACAACAGTGCTCCAAACAGTATTCCTAGCATTATTACTACTAGACCTATTCAGTTCAAATAACTATTTTAATAAGAACAATCGATCTGAGACGGTCAAGCATTACCACTGTGAACAAAAGTAGTTAACATAACTCGTCAAAAAAGAGAAACATTGTCAAGAAGTAATGGAGTCAATGCAAACAACTTACCTTCATTTTCGGTTGTCCTATTTACGTGAGTGCTTCCAGCTCGAAGTTGTGATCACTGCAGTTAAAGAAAAGGTACGATCAAACAAGGTTCCAACATACTAAAATGTAAATAACGTGTTTTTCCTCTCGTTCTACACTACTCGTCCCATAAAGGGGAAGCTACGAAGTTCACACCCATGAAATTATTAAACAATCTAATAAATACATTACTGGGAGATCAATGACGGTTCAATTGAAACCGAGTGTGGATTTTGAGGACAATTTAACTGCCCCTTCCCGCTTGCTCCTCCATCCTGTGTCACGTCGCCATTGCTCTCTCGCTTTCTGCACCATGTCAGTTCAACAAGCTCAGATCCTGTAGTACAATTATGGAGGTGTCCCGGCAAATCAGTCGCCTTCTCCGCTCATAGATCGACAGCCAAATGCACCCTCCCCCTCCAACACCCTCCCTACGAGTAGAAATCGCTCGTTTACCCCCACTTTTCCTTTGCAGTTCGAAACGATTGTACAAACGCACCATCTGTAGAGAAGCAAGTGAGGCCAACACTTTAAAACAGGTCGATGGGAAACAGTGGCGAAGTTAAAAAGAGCATTGCTACCTCGGACCGCCTTCCAAGCCCGTCCCCCCTCACATCTAAAGGCGCTTTAACAAAAATCGCGACGATCGAGGTTCCGCACATGAATAAAAAAAAGCACGAAACCACTGTAAACATACAAGTCACCTTCGTACTGTCCCAACTGATTAAAAACCTGGGTTCTTAATTGAACTACCGGTCCAAGGGGAACAGCAAAATGCGTGAACAGGCGGGTAGTGGAGAAGTCGGAGCTGACTGCCATTCAATGCCCACCTACGTTCACTTTAAACCGAGAGAAGAGGGGAAAAGGGCTCCAGCGAATTCACCTCAGCTTCATAACCGAAAACCAACCAGCCTCCGCCCACGATGCTATTTAAAGGCAGATTGTTTTTTGCACTAAAACTACAGAAGTGAAGGGTTAGCCGGGCAGATTGGGGAACCGCATACTCACACACGTCCACCGATAACGTCCACTTCCCCGGGTCCCAGCGAAAACCGAAATAACAAGCTGTTGAGCAGCCTGCCCTTCTCGAACTCCGATTGGCTGAATGTTGAGCAAGACGGCCGCTCCGTTCACTGATTGGCTGCGCGGTCACATGGAAACGGGCCCGAGCGGCGGCTTAGGCCCAGGGTGCAGCACATCCCCCTCTTTCTGCGCAGGCTCTATAGCTCCAGACGGCGCTCAAGCCGTGCGCAGGCGCATATGGGAGAGGTGCTCAGGCGCCATTTTGGTGGCGATTTTTGCAGTTTGAGGTCCTGTTGAAGCAGCAGCGACCGCGAGGAGGATGAGGTGGGTCATGAAATTCTTTGCTTTTAACTGCCATCTGGCGGCTTCTTCGTCGTTTTTTCATCGGGGTCGTTAGGATGCTTTCTAATGTAAGTTTTAGGATTGTTACGGAGTGTGAAAAATGTTTCAGACAGTGAAAATAAAAGGTCAAATGAAGGCTATTTCTGTTCTCGTCATTGGGGAGTTGGTTCGGTTCAATGGCGTCTTTAGCTGTTAGTGCGTCATGGAGCTGTTACGTACCCGGAAACAGCTGCGGCTGTAAATAGTGTGCACGCGGCATGCGCGAGGGGCTTTGTACTGTCAATCTGTAGAGTTGTTACTACTGCAGGGCGCAGAAACTTTGCAGCACTCGAAAGACCAGTAGATTATAAAATCTTACTTGTAATTGCCTACTCACAGTAGAGATAACAGAAACTTACATTTACAAAACGCCTTTAAACGCCGTAAAACGATCTAAGGCTCTTCATTTCGAGTGAATGCATTAAGAAACTTAATGTTATGTACTCTGGCGGTGCATCTGTATCTTCCTTGCGTGATTATATTAGTTGTTAAAATAGTTCGCCTTTCGGAAAGACTAACATGTAGCTCATTGCCACTTTCCCAGTCTATCCCCATATTCCTTGATAATATCTAGAAATGTGTTGATTTCTGTCTTGAACATATTCAATGGCTGAGCCTCCACAGCCCAAGATTTACCATTCTGAGTTAAGAAATTCCTTCTCATCTCCAAAATGACCTACTTCTGTCCCCGGTTCTGGTGTTGTTTTCCACCCTCAGCCGGGGAAAACATCCTTCCTACATCTGCCCTGTAAGACTTTTGTATGCTTCAATGAGATTACCTCTCATCCTTCTTAACTCTAGAGAAAATATAGGCCCAGTCTCCTCAATCTCTCCACATTGGACATTCCTGACACCCCAGGAATCAGTCTGGTTAACCTTTGTTGCGATCCCTCTATTGCATGTGTATTGTTCCTTAGATAAGGAGACCAAAGCTGTACACAATACTCCAGGTATGGTCTCACCAAGGCTGTATACAATTGCAGCAAGACTTCTTTACTCCTGTACTCATATCCTCTTGCAATAAAGGTCAGCACACTATTTGCCTTTCTAACTTTATCTTAATCTTAAAATGCAGCTAACAGTTGTTTTGTGCTGTGGCCCACTAAACACAGGGCCTACATTGTGATTAAAAGAATTGTCTCTTAGTTGGCGAGGAGAGGAAGGGAGCTTTCAATCCATCTAGCTGGACTTGGTTCAAAACCAAGAGGTGAAAGGACTGTACACATGCCTGTTATAAGCTTGTGATTTCCCTTTTAATACAGAGGCAAGGTTTCTTACTTTTGCAGTAGGTGACTGTTACCAGATCTTACGATGGAGCTGAAATTTTGCCCCTGCGTCTTCCTATCGAAAGTCTCAATCCCTCTGGTTCTGTTAAGAGAAAAATAGGCACATTTTCTCCTCTTGTCACATCACTCTTGCCGATGCTGGCACTCCATCTCTTTAGAGTGTAATTACAGCATGCTGAGTTTATATACGCAATTTCTATTACCTAGACATGATAGAATGGAAAAAGTTGCCAACTTTGAACAAATGGAAAACTTTTAATGCAAGCTACTAGATCTCCCACAGCATCCCCCTTGTGTGCATAAAAGATCCCATGACACTATTTTTGAAGTAAGGGTGTTCTTGTCAAATATTTGTCAATCAACTGACATCACTAAAACAGATTGCTGCATTTCCTACTTTATTTCAAAAGTTACTTTATAATTACTTTACTGGCTGTACTTTGGGATATCCTGAGGTTGTTAAAAGCACTATATAAATGAAAATCATTCATCTTTTGGCGTGGTTGCAATTTTGGGCAGTGTCCCTGAAGAAGAGATGGTATGTTGAGATGATACACAAGTGGTAGAAGAAATGTGTTTTAAAGCCAGTGCGGATAGGCTGCCCATCAAACAGACTGTTTTGTCCTGAATAATTTTGAGCTGCTTTGGTGGTGGTAGATCTCCACTCATCCGGACAGGTGGTGAATGTTCCAATGCACTCCTACCTTGCAGAGATGTTTTGAGAATCCCAGTTTAACGACTCAGGTTTTCATTTTGAATACTTGTAGAACCAAACAGGATTTAAAATCTAGTGTAATGGTATACTTTGTCATAATTTCACAATGTAATTAAAGTAGGACAGGTTAAGGGTTATGTTTCAAGTGGTGAAAAGCAAATTTAGGAATATCAGGAACTTTATTTTCTCATAAATCACTAGCACTTGGAATGTTGTGAAAGGAAAATCCAAATTTAAGACAGCATGTAGAATTTTATAAAAGGAAATCTTGAGTTGAAGTAAATTCATGTGAAATAATATATTTAAATACATTGTGTACAGTGACTTTTATTGTTGCAAGATAATTATGCATGAAGAATACATACTAAGGTTAAACAGGGGCCCCTTCTCCCTCAGGTGCACATAGAAGATCCCCAGGTAGTTCTGAAAGAGGAGGAGGTGAGTTTCCCCTGTGTCCTGGCCAGCATTTATCTCTCAAGCAACATCACTAAAACAGATTACCCTGTGCTTTATCTCATTTTGTGTGAGCCTTGTAATCAAATTGGCATTGAATTGTGCTAGAAACTCAATTTTTAGGGAAGAACAATTTTCCTCTATATTTACCATGTAATATGTTTACTGGATGCAAAGATTATATAATTTTATATTAATTAAAGTTATAACTTATTTCCTTTTATAAATCTCTACAAATACATAACATAAGAACGTAGGAAATATGAGCCGGATCGGGTCATTTGACCCTTCAAGCCTGCTCCACAGTCTGATCTATCTCCACCCTCCTGCGCTATCCCCATGCCCCTTAATTCTTTTAGTACCTAAAAAAAAATCTATTGACCTCTGTCTTGAACACGTTCAATGACTGAGCATCCACAGCTCTTGGGTGGAAAATTTCAAAAATTCGCAGTCTTTTTGAACTTGGGCAATAGAGAATTTAAAACAAAAACAGAATTACCTGGAAAAACTCAGCAGGTCTGGCAGCATCGGTGGAGAAGAAATCAGTTAAAGTTTCGAGCCTTCACGGCCCTTCGGCAGAACTGAAGCATAGTTAGGAGAAAGGAGAAATATAAGCTGGTTTAAGGTGGGGTGGGGGGGGAAGAGAGAAGTTGAGGGTGTGGTGATTGTGGAGATAAGCAAGCCGTGATAGGAGCAGATAATCAAAAGATGTCACAGACAAAAGGATCAAAGAGGTGTTGAAGGTGGTGATATTTGTCTAAGAAAAGTGCTAATTAAGAATGGAAGACAGGACACTTAAAGTACAGCTCTAGTGGGGGTGGGGTGGAAAAGACTAACAAGGTTTTAGTTTTAGATTTAAAAATAATGGAAATAGGTGGGGAAAGAAGAATCTATATAAATTATTGAAAAAAAGGGAGGGGGGAGAAACGGGGTGGGGATGGGGGGAGGGGGAGTTTAAGATCTAAAGTTGTTGAATTCAATATTCAGCCCGGAAGGCTGTAAAGTGCCTAGTCGGAAGATGAGGTGCTGTTCCTCCAGTTTGCGTTGGGCTTCACTGGAACAATGCAGCAAGCCAAGGACAGACATGTGGGCAAGAGAACAGGGTGGAGTGTTAAAATGGCAAGCGACAGGGAGGTTTGGGTCTTTCTTGCGGACAGACCGCAGGTGTTCTGCAAAATGGTCGCCCAGTTTGCGTTTGGTCTCTCCAATGTAGAGGAGACCGCATTGGGAGCAACGAATGCAGTAGACTAAGTTAGCGGAAATGCAAATGAAATGCTGCTTCACTTGAAAGGAGTGTTTGGGCCCTCGGACGGTGAGGAGAGAGGAAGTGAAGGGGCAGGTGTTGCATCTTCTGCGTGGGCATGGGGAGGTGCCATAGGTGGGGGTTGAGGAGTAGGGGGTGATGGAGGAGTGGACCAGGGTGTCCCAGAGGGAACGATCCCTACGGAATGCCGTCAGGGGGGGTGAAGGGAAGATGTGTTTGGTGGTGGCCTCATGCTGGAGTTGGCGGAAATGGCGGAGGATGATCCTTTGAATGCGGAGGCTTTTGGGGTGATAAGTGAGGACAAGGGGGACCCTATCATGTTTCTGGGAAGGAGGAGAAGGCGTGAGGGAGGATGCGCGGGATATGGGCCGGACACGGTTGAGGGCCCTGTCAACGACCGTGGATGGAAAACCTCGGTTAAGGAAGAAGGAGGACATGTCAGAGGAGCTGTTTTTGAAGGTAGCGTCATCAGAACAGATGCGACGGAGGCGAAGGAACTGAGAGAATGGGATGGAGTCTTTACAGGAAGCGGGGTGTGAGGAGCTGTAGTCGAGGTAGCTGTGGGAGTCAGTAGGCTTGTAATGGATATTGGTGGACAATCTATCATCAGAAATTGAGACAGAGAGGTCAAGGAAGGGAAGAGAAGTGTCAGAGATGGACCATGTGAAAATGACGGAGGGGTGGAGATTGGAAGCAAAATTAATAAGTTTTTCCAGGTCCCGACGAGAGCATGAAGCAGCACCGAAGTAATCATCGATGTACCGGAGAAAGAGTTGTGGGAGGGGGCCGGAGTAGGACTGGAACAAGGAATGTTCCACATACCCCATAAAGAGACAGGCATAGCTGGGGCCCATGCGGGTACCCATAGCCACACCTTTTATTTGGAGGAAGTGAGAGGAGTTAAAGGAGAAATTGTTCAGTGTGAGAACAAGTTCAGCCAGACGGAGGAGAGTAGTGGTGGATGGGGATTGTTCGGGCCTCTGTTCAAGGAAGAAGCTAAGGGCCCTCAGACCATCCTGGTGGGGGATGGAGGTGTAGAGGGATTGGACATCCATGGTGAAGAGGATGCGGTTGGGGCCAGGGAACTGGAAATTGTTGATGTGACGTAAGGTGTCAGAGGAATCACGGATGTAGGTGGGAAGGGACTGGACAAGGGGAGAGAGAAGAGAGTCAAGATAACGAGAAATGAGTTCTGTGGGGCAGGAACAGGCTGACACGATCGGTCTGCCAAAACAGTTCTGTTTGTGGATCTCTCCAGCTATTTCCGTTTTAATTTGTCTCCATCAACTGACCTATTATGCATTGATATCTTTTACAACCACTTCCTCTATTCCATACACCTTAAATATACACAATAATGCATTCCCCATTAAATCTCTCAACCCTCCTTCACAAATACATCATCCAGCTTCCCATGAACAATGCTGTGCCAGTTCCATAGCACTTATTAAAACTGTTTAGATTTTCATCAGTCTAGTATTGAGGCAGTACTGCCACCCATCCTTTGGATGGGATGTAAAACTGAAGCCTTTTGGACCTGTCAGGTGGATGCAAAAGATTTCAAGGCAATATTTCAAACGAGCAGAGGACTTGTTCCCAATGTCCAGGCCAATATTTATCCCTCAACATGGAAAACAGATAATGAATATTGCTGAAAAGAGAGACATGTAGCCAAAGCTTTCCATCTTGCAGTCATGAGGACAAACCCAAGAATGCCCAATTTCAAATGATCACAACAATTTATGCTACAGGAAAAAAGGGTGCTGATTGGTTGGCAAGTCGACACCATTTTCTCCTGTAGTATAAATTGTTGTGATCTTTGAAATTGAGCATTCTGGAGCTAGTCCTGATGAGTGAAAGGCGGAAAGCTTTGCCAACATGTCTCTCTCTTTGCAGCAATATTCAAATTTTGTATTACCAAAACAGATTATCTAGTTATTTATCACATTGCTGTTGTGGGAGCTTGCTGTGTGAAAATTGACTCATGTTTTCTGCATTGCAACAGTGAATGCACTCAAAAAAATTCATTGGCTGTAAAGTGCTTTAGGATAACTTGCCATCATGAAAGATGCTATTATAAATGCAAATCAGTCAGTCTTTTTCAGTTTTCTTAGCTGAACTCCCCAATTGGTTGGTGCCAAGATACTAATCTTCACAGTGAAGAAGTCGTACGGACTTGAAACGTTAACTCTGTTTCTCTCTCCACAGATGCTGCCAGACCTGCTGAGCTTTTCCAGCATTTTCTGTTTTTATATCTCTAATCTTCACATATACTTTAACATTAGCAAGGATGGATCACAATGCATTCCTAGGTATGATTCATGACTTTGTTTTTGTTTTTCCTTAACCATGTTTTTCTAAAGGTCTGTTAATTTATCACATTGTTTTCCTTTCCCTGTTCTATTTTTTCAGTTCCAAAATCACTGCATTATTTCTTCTCTCTATCCAAATCTCCACTGAATTCTGCCTATGTTTGCTTGCGTGGCTCTTTTTTTTTTCAACCCCAAAGCTTGCAGACTGCCAAACATCTCACACAGCCAAGGTAGCCTTTGTTCACCACCTCTTCCCCCAATTCAACATATGAACCTCCATACTTCAAAACTTAATTCCTGGTCCTAACCACGAATTGTCTGCTATTCACATTTACAAGGTAGCACTTTCCCAAAGTTATGATGAAGTTCCTGATGCACCATAAGACCCAATTCCTGGTAAGGGATTGGAATGCAGTTTGAGATGTGAAAGTACAGTTCTGTTGTCAGATCCCTATCATTTTGAGGAAGCATCTGAAGTCCAAATCTTCAAATAACAGACTTTCCCAAACCTGAAGACAACAAAAAGGCTTACAGCCTTTATTCTCTATCATCTCACTCCATTTGCCCCAATTGGATATGCCTTCCAACTCCTGATTCTTTCCCTTGCTCCTGTCCTAAGAACCATTACCTTCTCTCATCCACCCTTTCCAAAGGAGCCACAAAACATCCATCCTTATCACAGTACTGCTAGAGTACAGTAGCACCAGCCAGTTCCACCAAAGCAAGGATCCCTATGTTAACTATTGCCATTTAAAGCTGCTATCTATATGGATCTGCAAACATTCTCCCAACCATGTTGTATCCTGGGCTTTTAAAAAATAGGAGCTACATCAGTAAAGAAATATAATTGGGATGACCATTTATGGCTTTCAAGGGAAATGGTCAAGCTGTCAGATTTGTTCCATAAATATTGTGAATCCAAGGATAGCATGCAACTATTTCACATTCGGCCATAAATCGTTGGTCCTGGTAACACATTATGTAGCTTCCGCCTCCCCTTGAGTGATGCCATGTGATTCTACTACATAGATGCTAAATAAGTTGTAAGACAACATTTTTTTGGAAGCTGACAATTTGTGCTTTGTGCCCTCCCTTGCTCAGCAACCATGTAACTGTAGCTACTTATTTACGCAACTGTTAAACATGAAGTCAGAAACTTTCTGCTGGATGTTTGGTAAAGTTTGCAAACTTAAACCCATCATTCTTTACTAAAAAATGGTAATGATGTAGTTAGAAAGAGGAGAGAAATTATTTCAGCAACACATCTGAATTCCAACAAATCTTTCTTGAACCAAATGTGTCATTATGACAAACAGCTGTTGATGCCACTATGTTAACTGAAAAAAAATTCAGGACAGCTTCCTTATAGTTCTTGCCTATTCCCAGCTATGAACCAGTCACTTACAGTATTGAAGCTCCACTTGTTCTGATCAAGAAAGTCCGCCACAAGGGCATTTAGGGATGGGCAATAAATGCTAGCCTTGCCAGCTATACGCTCATCAAAGAACGAAAAGGGCCCAATTACCCATGCTATTTTCAAGGTACATTTATTAATCAGTTTAAGATCAATGCTTTTCGGATTCTATCATCAGTCTGTAAAACTATAATAGCAATCATCTGCCAGTGCCGTTCTGTTAAATTAAGTGAACGGAGTAGTCTGCAGCCGTGTTCCTGCCCACTTGTAATTATGGTGATTATTTAAATGGCAGGAGGTGGGATAAGAGGAATGTTATAACTTAGTTATTTAAAATTTGTTTAATATCTAAATTGTAGAGGAAACTGGATAGTGACTTTAATGCCACTCATGTTTGTATTTGAAATCAACCCAGATTAGTGAGGGAGAACTCGGCGTGTACCTTTCTTGTATTACTTGTGGGTATGTGCTCAGTGCAAACCTGACATAGGATGGTTAGTTTGGGAGATGGAAACTTCCACTGTTGAGGTCAAAGGTGCTTTTCTGTGATCTTGAATAAATAGCATTAGGAAGCATTCCTATGCTTTTGCTTAAATATCTGGGCATGAGGAGATCCTAAACGACGGGGTGGGGGCAGGGGGTGTCACATGGAATTACACATACTGCCTTATTTCAGCACTATAAATTTGGCCCAACAGGCCCATGTGAGCCTGTTCTAACCATAATTTATTTGCTCCTGTCAACACATCCTTCTATTCCTTTCTCCCTCCTGTGTTTTTCTAACTTTTTAAATGCAGCTATTTGTCTAGCTACTCCTTGTGGTAGAGTTCGACATTCTAACCACACTTAGAATTCAAGAGAAACTTCTTTACTCTAATGGCTTGTTCGTGACTATCATTATATCTATGGCCTCTAATTCTGATCTTCCCCACAAGTGAAAATACCTTCTGTGTGTACCCTATTTAAACCTATTCATAATCTTAATGACTGCTATTGGATCACTCCTCAGCCATCTGATTTATAGAGAAGAGAGGCCCATCGTGTTCAATCTTTTCTGATAGGTATAATCTCTCCGTTTTTTTTTGCATCAAACTTGTAGATTTCTTTTTGCACCTTCTCCAGTGCCTTTTATTGCTTATAATACTAAAGGAGGTGGCCATGGAAATAGTGGGTGCATTGGTTGTCATCTTCCAAAATTCTGTAGGTTCTGGAACACTCCCAGCAGATTGGAGGGTGGCAAAAAGGAGGGCCAAACAGAGACTTGCAGACCAGTTAGCCTAACATCAGTAGGGAAAATACTAGCGTCTATTATAAAGGATGTGATAACAGGACACTTAGAAAATATCAGTGGAATTAGACAAAGTCAGCATGGATTTATGAAAGGGAAATCATGTTTGACAAACCTACTGGAATTTTTTGAGGACCTAACTAGCAGAGTAGATAAGGGAGAACCAGTGAATGTGGTGTATTTGGATTTTCAGAAAGCTTTTGATGGATAAGAGGTTAGTGTGTAAAATTAAAGCACATGGGATTGGGGGTAATATATTGGCAGAGATTGAGAATTGGTTAACAGACAGGAAGAAGAGTAGGAATAAATGGGTCTTTTTCGGAGTGGCAGGTGGTGACTAGTGGGGTACCGCAGGGATCAATGTTTGGGTCCCAGCTATTCATAATATATATCAATGATTTGGATGAGGGAACCAAATGTAATGTATTTCCTAGCTTTCTGATGACACAAAACTTGGTGAGGAGGATGTTAAGAGGCTTCAGGGCGATTTTAGACAGTTGAGTGGACAAATACATGGCAGATACAGTATAATGTGGATAAGTGTGAAGTTATCCACTTCAGTAGGAAAACCGAATGGCAGTATATTATTTAAATGGAGATAGATTGGGGAATGTTGAGGTACAAAGGGACCTGGGTGTCCTACACCTATCACTGAAAGCAAGCATGCAGGTGCAGCAAGCAGTTAAGAAGGCAAATGGTATGCTGGCCTTCATTGTGAGAGGATTTGAGTGCAGGAGCAAGGATGTCTTACTGCAGCTGTGCAGTGCTTTGGTGTGACCACATCTGGAGTATTTATTGTGTACAGTTTTGGTCTCCTGACCTATGAAAGAATATATTTGCCATAGAGGGAGTGCAGCCAAGGTTCACCTGACTGATTCCTGGGATGGCAAGACTGTCATATGAGGAGAAATTGGATCAACTATATTCACTGGAGTTTAGAAGAATGAGAGGGGATCTCATTGAAACGTATGAAATTCTGACAGAGCTGGACAGCCTGGATTCAGGGATGATGTTTCCTCTAGACGCCCCAGCCAGAACAAGGGCGTCACAGTCTCAGGATATGGGGCAGGCCATTTAGGACTGAAGTGAGGAGAAACTTCTTCACTCAGAGGGTGGTGACCCTACTACCACAGAGGGCTGTGGAGACCAAGTCACTGAATACATTTAAGAAGGAAATAGATTTCTAGACTCTAAAGGCGTCAAGGAGTATGGAAGGGAAAGTGGGAGTATGGCTTTGAGATAGGGGATCAACCATGATATTGATTGGTGGAGCAGGTTCAAAGGGCTGATTGACCTACTCATGCTCCTGTTTCTTTGTTGATTTGGAGACAAGAACTGTTCTCATACTTCAGGTGTGGTCTTTTTCTACTTTTCAGTTCTATACCTCAAGAAATGAGTACCAGTAGCTTGTTTGCTGCCTTATGGCTTTATCCACCTCTCTACTTTCCTGATTTGTAACTGCACCCTTAGATTCCTTTGCTTCTCTACCTCATCTAAACTCACTTTCTAAGGAGTATTTGGCCATCTTACTCTTGGCTACCAAGATACACAACCTCGCACACCTATATTGAAATTCATTTGCCAATTACACACTTATTCTTCAAGTTTATTAATGTCTTGTATTTTGTTACAATTGTCCTCAGTATTAACTATACCTCCCAATTTAGTGCCTTCTGCAAATTTGGAAACTGTACTTCCAAATTGATATAGTTTAGTATGTAAAGGGTGAATAACAGTGGTCCCAGTGCCGTTACTTGAAGAACATCTCTTCTTACTTCATGCCAGTCTGAGTAGCTACCTTTACCCCTTCTCCTTTTGTAGCCAACTTGCTATCCATTCTGCTACTTATTACCTGATTCCACATGCTGTGACATTAATTGTGAATATACTATGTGGTACCTTAATCTCAGACCTTTTGAAAATCCAAATATATTACATCTACTCCATTCCCCTTATTTTTTTTCTGTTATGTTATGACAGCAGCCAATGTTATACGCTGAGCAAGCCAAAACCCAGAGGGAAACTTTGACCATAACTTTTTTTATATTTTAAAACGATTGATCCCATAAGCGTAGAATCCCAGTAACACTTTTAGGATTTTAAAATTAAAAGATTTCTGAACAAGAAGGAAAACTTAAACACACAAGAGTAAAATTGCACCACTGGTCATCACCATCCCTTGTTTACCTATAAACCTTTGAGTTGTAAAAGTCCCTTGAACTGCCTCTGAAATATAGCAGCTGAAAAGTCCAAACCCTTATCTATCTCTCAATGAAAATTTTAAAACCCAGTTTATTTACTTGTAATGCCAGCTTCACTATAGCGTCTCATTACAGATGCATGTATCTCACACCTTTACCTTTCATCTCTTAGTTCCTACAGGCAATCTGTCTTTACTAACCTTCCCCCAGTTTAATTACCCATGGACACACACATAGCCGCCTTTACGGAATACCACCATGTTCCCAAAATATTAAAGAAGAAAACATCCATCTTCAGTTATTTCAAAGAATTCAATAAGGCTGGTTAAGCATGACCTTCCCTTTTGTAATATGTGCTGACTCCTCTGTTTCCAGTTTCTAAATGTTTTTCTATTACTACTTTGAGGAAAGATTCCATTACCTTTCCCGTGACTAACATTAACCTGATTGGTCTATATTCCCTGGATTTGTTCTTGTCCCTTTTAAATATATATATTTTTTTGCCAGCCATCGTTCAATTGGTAGCACACTCTGCCCCACATCTCAAGATTCTGGGTCCAAGTCCCATTCCAGGCCTTGAACACACAAATTTGTGTTGGCACTCCAGTGCAGTACTGAGGGAGTGCTGCACTGTCAGGTGCCATCTTTCAGATGAGAAGTTAAACGGAGGCCCCATCTGCCTGCTCCAGTGGATGTAAAAGTTGACGAGCAGGAGAGTTATCCCTGATGCCCTCATCAATATTTATCCCTCAATCACATCACAAATGGCAATATCATACTAATCATTTGTGGAATTTGTGGGAGCTTGCTGAGTGCAAATTGGCTGCCGCATTTCCTATATTGCAGGTGACTATACATCGGAGGTATTTCTTTGACTGTACAGCACTTTGAGTCATCTAATGACTATCCAAGGCACTATAATGTTTCGGGACAAAATTAATAGCCACATGGACAAGTGCGGTTTAATTAAGGAAAGCCAGCATGGATTTCTTAAGGGAAAATCAAGTTGACTAACTTGCTAGAATTTTTTGAAGAGGTAACACAGAAGGTTGATGGGGACAATGTTGTTGATGTGGTGTACATGACTTCCAAAAGGCATTTGATCTAGTGCCCCATGACACATGTGAGCAAAGTTATATTTCATGGAGTAAAAGGGACAGTTGCAACTTGGATGTGAAATTGACTGAGTGACAGGGAAAAGAGAGTAGCAGTTAATGGATCTTTTTTTTGGGCAAGTGGAAGGTTTGTAGAGGAGTTCTCCAGGGACTCTTGCTTTTCTTGATTATGCATTTATGACCTAAACCTTGGTGTACAGGCCACAGTTTCAAAGTTTGTGGATGTTATGAAACTTGAAAGTATTGTGAACTGTGAGGAGGATAGTGTACACCTTCTTAAGGACATAGACAAGTGGGTGGAATGGGTGGACAGATGGCAGATGAAGTTCAATGCAGAGAAATGTGAAGCGATTGTTAAGAACATGGAGAGATGATAAGAAAAAAGGGTTCAACTCTGAATGGGGTACAGAAACAGAGGGACCTGGGTGTATATGTACATAAGACATTGAAGGTGGCAGGACAGGTTGAGAAAGCGGCTAATAAAGCATACAGTATTCTCGGCTTAGGAGGCAAGAGTACAGAAGCGTGGAAGTTATATTGAACTTGAATAGGACACGAGTTCGTGACATCTGGAGCATTGCATCCAGTTGTGGGCGCCACCTTTTAGGAATGACATAAAGGCATTAGAGAGGGTGCAGAAAAGATTCATGAAAATGGTTCCAGGGATGAGGAACTTCAGTTATGAAGATAGATTGGTGAAGTTAGGACTGTTTCCCTTGGAGGAAAGAAGGCCGAGAGGAGATTTGATAGACAAGATCAAAATCACGAGGGATCAGGACAGAGTACGTAGGGAGAAACTGTTCCCACTCGTGAAAGGATCAAGAATGAGGGCACCGATTTTAAAATAATTGGCAAAAGTGATATGAGAAAAAACATTTTCACGCAGTGAGTGGTTAAGATCTGGAATGCACTGCCTGAGTGTGTAGTGGAGGCAGGTTTAATTGAAGCATTCAAAAGGGAATTAGGCTGTTACCTAAAAAGGAAGAATGTGCAGCGTTACAGGGAGAAGGTGGGAGAATGGCACGAAGTGAATTGCTCATTTGGAGAGCCAGTGCAGACACAATAGGCCGAATGGCCCCCTCCAGCATCGTAACAATTCTATGATTCTGTTAAATATACGTCATTCTTTCTGTTATAATGCTGCTGCGAGATCTCTCATAACTTTCTTTAACATATGTGGATGTAATTGCACTGGACCATGAGTGTTATCCTGGAAGTTTGTTTAGTTTATCAATTATTCCCTCTTGTATTTTTTAATCTCTTCTAATATCATGGCCACACTGGCTGGGGTGAATAGTGAGGCAAAGTAACTATTTTCCCATTTCACTATCATTACCTGCGAGTTTATCTTGTGCATTTATTATGGACCTCTCACTATCCTGACTTTTCTTTTGTTTATGCATCTCTAAAATACTTCACATTTTTTTAATGTTCCTTGATCATTTAGTTTTGTGTTTCTGTTGCAATGGGAAATATAAATTCATGCTCATGCTTGTTTCTAACCCTCCTAACTATCCAATAAGTGGGATGGCATGTAGCAGCAATTACCAAACCCTCTTGCTTGCATCTTTCTCTAGTTTCTCTTCTATTTCCCCTCTTAGCCTCTGTGCTCATGTGACCCATGTCCTGTTCCCTTGACCCAATTCTCACCAAATTTGTGATCAACTTTACTTCTTGGCCATTGTGTCAGCTGGTACAAAAGCAAAATGTAGTGGATGCTGGAAATTTGGAATTAATAACAGTATTGGTTGATGATAATAGTTCCCTCTTGGATACTGCCCTTCAAATCTGCTGTCATCACCTGTCTCCAACACCAACCCATGTCCTTTCCACCTTTGTAAACTACACCATTTCCAACCTCCCTTTCCTCTCTCAAGCTCCTGAATATGTTGCCCTCCCAAATTTGTGCCCATCTTTCCTGCAACCTCAAGTTTGAGCCTATCCACTAAGGTTTACACCACTGTCAGCACTGAAATGATTCTTAGGATGTCATTTATGACTTTGATAAGTGACTGGTGAACTATTTAATCCTCTCCCTGCCTGCAGCCTTTTGACGCAGTTGACAACACCATCCACTGTTCCGTTCCTGACTATCCAGTTATATCTAGAGAATCACGCAGGAAGGTGGTGAGGGAGAGTAGGGTGGATGTCGTTAGCAGCATACATGTGGAACCTGGCATTGTTTTCGGATGATGTCGCAGAGGGGACAACCGGTTGATGAGAAGTAGTCATGGGCTAAGGATAGGCCCATGGGCAACTCTAGTGGTAAGTGTGGGAGCAGGAAGTGAAACAATGGCAGGATATTCCAAATCAATAAGCCGTCAGCATATTCTGGATGCACCAGTCCCCACCTAGGACCACTATGTTCCCACTCACCCAAACTCATGTCAACCCCAGAGGCTACTGGGGCTAATTTTGCCAAGCTCCTTCCTATCACATTTGGCCTTCCCACTGGTGTCCCAGCGAACTCTGCTGGTGGATCAATAATCATCGCCCCCTTCTGCATTTCCTTCCAGAATGTATATTCACTTGCAACGTACTTGTCACCCTGACCTTATTGTGTTTGATTGCATTAACAGCTTGGTCCTGTTGGATACTTGGCTTGTGGTGACAGTTTGGCCCTTGCTGAAACCTCCGTAAGGTAATAGTTCCCATCACCTGTCCCATCAAAACACCATGGTGGTGGTGATGTCCTTTTAAAATCCTTGTTCTCTACCTACTCCCACGAAGTGGCCTCCTCTATTCCAATCTCTGTCACAGACAAGGTCATCTCTGATCAATTCCTTGTCTAACTCGAGACTGACATCCCTCTTCCAACCCCACTTCTTTATGAACCTGCCCATGGAAAATAGACTTGCCTGTTTATTTACAATGACGTTTTTTAAAAACCCAACTGTCAATCCTTTGGTTCTCTGTTTGCCATGATACTTCTGCAATTATCGATCTGCTCAATCATCGCCTCACGCTTCCACCTTTTCCATTATTCCCAGTGACAGACTTGCTCTCCCTCTCATACAAATCCAAGGGGAGCAGACTTGAATCTACAAGTGGGTTAGCCATTTATTGCTGCATTTGGCTGGATCACATCAAGCACCATCAGGCAGTGCTCTCATTATACCAAGACTGCTGACCACTCCAGAATCACCCTGGAATGCAAAGTTAAACTGTAGCTTATTTCATCACTGGCCAATCATCTCCTTAAATTCCTTAACATTGTTCTTCCACCCTCACCTCCAACATATGCAACAATCTCAGGGACAACTAGAATTGAGACTATCTATTAAGCTATCACTGCTACATACCTTTCCCCCTGCCCGCCTTGCCCATCAAGCTAGATTTTTTTCAGGTTTTCTCCTGCTGTAACCCTGAGATCATACGTTTCTTTTTCTCTCTCCTCTCCCCATATATTAAGGCCAAGCTCATGTCCATGAAACCCACCTCCTAGTCCCTTGATCCAATTCTTAACTGCTGATCTCCCAGCTTCCTTTCTCGATTTTCGTGTTCGCTGTTATATAAATGGTTACCTCTTCTCAGTATTGACCTCTTCCCTTTCAAATTTTTCATCACCATCCCCCAACCAAATAACCCACCCTTCTACCTTCAGTCTTTGCAAGCCACTGCCCATCAACAACCTCTCCCTTTCTGCATCACTGAACATGTTGCCTCCCAAATCCATGTCCATCTATCCTTCAACCCGTTGAATCTTTGAATCCCTCCAAACAGGTTTCCACACCTGCCATAGCATTGAAACAGCTCTAACCAAACACTCAAATGATATTCTCTGACTTTACCGTGGTGCACTATCCCTCCTCATCCTTCTCGACCTGTCTGCAGCCTTGGGCACAATTAACTGCATCATCCTTCTCTGATGCTTTTTAGAGTCATAGAAACATTAGAACACAGAGGGCCATTCGGCCCATTGTGTCCATGCTGGCTTTCCTAAGGAGCAATTTACATACTGCCACTCCCTGCTCTCCCCACACCCCTGCACATCCTCCTTTTCAGGTACTTAGAAAATGTTAAAAAAAATTACATCACAGAAGGAGGCCACTCTGCCCATTGTGTCTGTGCCAGCTGAAGAACAAGCCCCTCCTGCCTAATCCCATTTCCCAGCACTAGATCTGTGGTCCTGGAGGTTACAGGACTTTGGGTGCATGTCCAGACACCTTTCCAATAAGGTTAGGGTTTCTGTCTCTACTACCCTTTAGAAAGTGAGTTCCAGACCCCTACCACCCTGGGTGGAAAAAAAACCTTGTATCCCCTCTAATCCTTCTAATTACTTTAAATCTATGTTCCCTCGTCAATGACTTCTGTGCTAAGAGCAATAGGTCCTTCCCATCCACTCTATCCAGGCCCTTCACAACCTTGTACACCTCAATCAAATCTCCCCTCAGCCTCCCCTGTTACAAGAAAAGCAATCCCAGCCTATCCAATCTTTCCTCGTAGCTGCAATTTTCCAATCTTGGCAACATCCTCCTAAATCTCTTCTGTACCCTCTAGTGTAATTACATCCTTTCTGTAACGAGATGACCAGATCTGCATGCAGTATTCAAGTTGTGGCCTAACTAGTATTTTCTATACCTCCAGCATAACCACCCCCATGTCCAGCTGAGTGGGAACACCCTCGTATGGTTTCAGTTTTATCTATCCAGTCATAGCGAGCGAATCTCCTGTTATGGCTTTTCTTATCATTCCCTGAGGATCTGCGTTTGGCTCACTCTTACCTTTCATCCTGTTGCCTCAGTGACATAGACCTGATGTTAATGCAGTGTCCATCTAGATCTTGGCACAGCCCAAGGTGCTTTACGACCAATTAAGTTCTTGCAAGTTTGTTTGTTATAATGCTCCAGCCAATTTGTACACAGCAATGTGATCTTTTTGTGATGTTGATTGAAGAATAAATATTGGGCAGGGCACGAGGAAGAACTTTTCTGCCCATGAACAGTGTCTTGGGATCTTTTACATCCATTTGTGAGGGAAGCTGAGGCCTTGGTTTGCTGTCTCATTTGAAAGGTGTCACCTCTGACATTGTGGCACTCCCCTAGTACTGCACTGGAGTGTTAGTCTAGATCAGGGGTCTGCAACCTGTAGCTCTTTAACATCCCATTTGCAGCTCCCAGTGTTTTTCAGTTGGACGCATTAACATGAAGAAACACAGTCAAAAATTTTAGAGCCATGCTGCACTTGACCATTTCAAATGATTTTAACAAAAAAACATTGTGCTGTAAATAACTGTTTGTGTGGTATAGCTACACCATGGTTATAGAGAATGCCTTTGATTTTGGTTTTAAGGCTGCAACCATTATTGTTAGTTATTCTGAATGTGCTCTTAGAAACTATTTTTATTATGAGAATCAATAGCCTAAAAAAGTCTAGATTCTACACATCCTAAAGGTGACTAACAATTATAGTTTTAAAAAAACAAATCATGATAATTCAGTTAGGTCTATTATATTTTTGATTTTTCCATTACACAAATTCAATACATGAATTTCATTTATTATATATGCAAATTATGCATCCTAACAGAGTTGTTTGGCAATTTACCAAATATTTGGTTTAGAAATGCCAAATTTTCTTGCAGCTCCCAATAGTTTTTATTTTAGGGGTTTTTTTTAAGGCCCTTCAGGTTTAAAAAAAGCCGTTGACCCCGGCCTAGAGTTTTGTGCTCATGCTTCTGGAGTGGGACCTGAACCCACACATTCTTACTCTGATGCAAGAATGCTACCCACTAAGCCATAATATTCACCGCTCATAATCTTTAAAAACACAATATCAGGTTCCACATGCACATTGACAATACTTGCTGTACATTGTCATCCCTTTTCTTTTCCAGCCTCTCCGTTAGACTGCTTTTCTGACACCCAATCTTTATGATACATGATTTCCCCAAGTTAAACATTGGGAAGACCAATGCCTTACCTTGCATCATTACCCCTCACCAATGATTCCATTGCCCTCCCTTGCCACTGTCTCAGACTGCACTATACTGTTTGTCACCTCTGTCATTTGATCCTGAGTTGAGTTTAGAATCCATATTCTCTTCACAAAGACCGCCTAGTTCCACCTCCATGAGACCGCCTGTCACCACCCTCGCCTGAGCTTGTCAGCTGCTGAAACGCACATCTGTGCTTTTGTTGCCACATGACATGATTGTTGCGGTGTACTCCGATCTATCTTCCATCCTCCGTATACTTGAACTCTAATATGCTGCTGCCCTTAAACTAAACCACAGCAAGTCCCATTTGCCCTTTACCTGTATTTCATGACTTACACTGGCTCCACCAGTGTCTCAGTTTTCAAATATTCATACTAATGTTTAATCCCTGAATGCCCATGCATCCTTCCAACAAGAAAATGAACCATAGGAGCAGGAAAAGACCATATAGCCCATTGGGCCTTCTCCACCATTCAATATAAACGTGGCTGATCTCTGGCTTCTGCTCCACTTTCTCACCAGCTCCCCATATCCCTTTATTCCCTGAGAGACCAAAGAGCTGTCTATCTCAACTTTAAAATATATTCAATGATGGTGCATGCACAACCCTCTTCCAGAGATTCAAACCTGTTGTGTGAAGGAACTTCTTCTTGTCTTAGTCCTATATGATCAGCCCCTTGTTCTTGATTCCCCTGCCAGGGAAAACAACCTCTTGGTGTCAACACTGTCAAGCTTCTTCATCCCTGGGATGAATCTAGTGAATCTTTGCTGTACTGGCTCCAATGTAATTATATGCTTCCTTAAATATTAACACTAAAACTGCACACAATGTGGTCACACCAAAGCCCTGTACAATTGTAGCAAGATGTCTTTTTTGTTGTATTCCAATTCCCTTGCAATGAAGGCCAACGCCACTTGTTTTCCATGTTGCTTGCTGTACCTGCGTGCTAACTTTGTGTTCCTTTATATAAGTACACCTAAGTCTTTTGAATATCGACATTTACAAGTTTTGTGCCATTTTAAAACAAAATTCTGCTTTTTTATTTTTACGACCAAAGTTTTTCACTTTCCCTCTATCTACTCTATCTGCTACATTGTCCACTTGCTTAACCCGTCTATATCTCTTTGCAGCCTTTTTGTGCCCTCTTCACAGCTTGCATTCACCTTGCTTTGTATTGTCAGCAAACTGCTAGCCTTCCAGCAACACCCACATCCCATGAAATAATTTTTAAAAACATAGATACATTAATCTGTCTATGCGCCTAAATCATTAATATACATTGTAAATAACTGAGGCTCTAGCACTGATCCTTGTGCACTCCACTAACCTTCAACCTGCAAGGACCATTCCAGAATCTAGGGAACCTTGAAAATCAGTGCATGTGCATGCACTACCTCTCCAGCTCTCTTTTAGAACCCTGAAGTGTAGGTCATGAAGTCTTGGGAATTTGTCAGATTTTTGCCCCTTGAGTTTCTCTGGTACTCTTCTCAGCTGATATTAATTACCCTAATTTCCTCACTCTTATTAGCCCCCTAGGTTACTGTCTATTTCTGGTATTTAACTTCTGCTGTGAATACTGACATACAATATTTGTTCAGCGTCTGCCATTTCCTCATTCCCCATGATGATTTCTTCTGTCCCTGCTTCTAAGGGATCAGTGCTCGCTTTAGCTACTCTCTTCCTTTTTTTCATGCTTGTAAAAGCATTTACAATCTGGTTTTATATTCCTGGTTAGTTTGCTCTCATTCTATTTTTTTTCCTATTTATCAATGTTTTGGTGGTCCTATGGTTTCTAAAACATTCCCAACCCTCAGATTTACTACTATTCTTTGCGATGGCATAAGTTTTTGTTTTGTCCTAATTTCACACCTAAATGACTTTAAAAATCTGTTCTCAGTCTTCTCTTCAGAGTAGAGGTATTCAAAATCATGAGGGGTCAGGACAGAGTAAATGGGGAGAAACTAATCCCACTTGTTAAAGAATCGAGAACAAGAGGGTGCAGATTTAAAGTAATTGGCCAAAGAAGCAAAAGTAACATGATAAAACTTCTTCAAGAGAAATGGTTAAGGTCTGGAATGCAATGCCTGAGTGTGTGGTGGAGACTGGTTCAGTCGAGGCATTCAAAAGGAGACTAATCTGAAAAGGAAGAACATGCAGTGTTATGGGGCGAAGGTGGATGAATGCGCAATTCACGTGGTGCCATTCAGAGAGCCTCTGCAAACATGATGGGCCAAATGGGCTCCTCTGTGCTGTAACAATTCCGATTCTAATCTAATACTAGTTTTGAACAATTTTAATTGTTTCTTTAAATGTTTCCCATATTTAATTACTGTCATAGCCTCAACTTTCTTTACCTTGGCCAGCTCTTTGCTCATACCCCTAATTGGCTTTTTAAGTTTAAAATTCTTGTTTGTGATTTGGAGTATGTCGTTGCAAACTTAATGTGGAATTCATTTGTATTATGACCACCATTTTCCTGTTCTCATGGTGTGTTTGGCCTTGAGCATCCTCTTCAAGGTGGATTCCTTCTTCCATTCTCACACCAGTTTTTCACTCTCAACAAATTCCCTCGCAGCACAATTATTTAATGAGTTAGCAAATGTTACACCTTTTAGCTTGAAAGCAGCTTTGTTGTTCATTCTTTTTGCAGGAGGACCCATTTCTGTTTGAGAATTGCCTTGCCTGAAACTGCCCTTCATCATCTTATCAACATAGCCTGTATCATTGCATACTTGATTCCATGCACTGACTTGTAAGGCAAGCATAACCCTCAACATGTATATCAGAGCTGTAATATGTGCGGTCAACTTGCACACCAAGAATAGGCCTAAACATGCATTTGGCACTGACAAAATGGGGTCATCTTATACAGTGGGCCAACTTAAACATCGTGATCTAAGGTATGTTCCTGTGAGAGTCTTGGTATATGCTTTCCTGCATTAAAGGCACTAAATAATTGCACATTGTTGGAGAGGGTGACCAAAATGGACATGTTTTATCCCCCAGCATAGACGTAGAAGTTATCCTGTACTATACGAAGCTCTGGTTAGATCACACCTGGAGTACTGTGAGCAATTCTGGGCACCACACTTTAGGAAGATACTGGAGGGAGTACATTTACCAGAATGATACCTGGACTTCCAGGTGTTGAATTTCAAGGAGAGATTACACAAACTAGGATTCTTTTCCCTGAAATTTAGAAGGTTAATGGGTAATTTGATACAAATTTTCAAGATATTAAGGGGAATTCATAGTTTCTCTCTATCTACCTTAGAGCTGGTTGGAGAGTTGAGGACATGAACATTGTCTAAAAATTAGTGCCTGATCTTTTTGAGAGTGAAATTAGGAAAAGGAGGAAGAAATTTGGAACTCTTCTGCAAATGCAAATTGACGCTAGGTCAGTTAATTTTAAATCTGCGATTGTTAGATTTTTGTTAATCAAAGGCATTAGGGATATGGGGTAAAGGCAGGTACATGAAGTTAGGTTACAGATTATCCATGATTGCACTGAATGATAGAACAGGCTCAAGGGACTAATTGGCCTGTTCCTTTTCCGATGGCCCATTTGTGTCCCTCCCTTTGAACACCAGAAGTTTCAAGAAAATTTCATATGTCCAAAAGTCTTTTGCTTTGTTTTGAATGCCTTTTGCTGAATTTTCTTTTTCTTTCCCTGCTAATTAACTAAACTTGGACCACATGATTTGAAATCCTAATCCTGGCTTTTAAAATTCAAATGCGCTGTTATTTTAGTAAAGTTAAACTTAGAAAAGATTTGTTAATTTAACATCTTAAAACATGCTCAAGATATGAGCACAGAAATGTTTCTTAGTGCAAGATCTAAAAAAAGCAGCTTCTGCAGTATTGAAGGTTTCCACTTCTCAAAGCAACCATCCAATAGGCCTCAGACTGGTAATTTTGTGCTCTGAGTACATATCCTGGCGATATGAGAGAGGGAGATAGTTTTCCCTCATAAATCCAGGCTGGTTTCAAATCCAAATGAGAGCATTTACACCACTACCCAGTTTTCTTGTCCTGCCCTCTTCCAGACAAATAGAATAATGTTCAATCTTTGGGATTGTTTCTGGGACCATGCTTGATGCAAAAGCACACTGCCATTGTAAAATTAATCCTGAACAGTTCTCAATAAATTAAGACTTAGAACCATAGTTTAAAACCGTCCAGAAGGAGGCTATTTGGCCATTGTGCCTGTGCTGGCTCTTTGAAAGAGCTGTTCTATTTCCTTCACATTCACCATTGCCCTGCAATTTTTTCTCTTTCAAGTATTTTATCCAATTCCTTTTGAATGTTACTATTGAATCTGTTTCCACTATCCATTCAGGCAGTGCATTCCTGATCATAACTTCCTGCTTAAGTATTTCTTTTGACCTCTGATTCTTTTGCCAGTTACCTTAAATCTGTGTCCTCTGGTTACTAACAGTTTTTCCTTATTTACTCAACCAAAACCATACATGATTGTGAATACCTCTATTAAATCTTCTCTGCTCTTTAGATAAACCACCCTAGCTTCTCTAGTCTCTCCACGTAAGTGTCTCATCCTTGATACCTTTCTAGTAAATCTCCTCTGCACCCTCTCCAAGGCCTTAACATTCTTCGTAAAATATATGGTGCCCAGAATAGGCCACAATACTTCATCTAAGGCATAACCAGTGTTTTGTAAAGGCCTTGCATATTTTTCTTACTTTTGTACTCTTCTATGAATAAAGCCCAGGATCCCTATGCTTCTTTTTGTCTTTCCAGCTTGCACTGCCACCTTCAAAGTCTTGTGTACTTAGACACGATCCCCACCCCCCCCTGCCCTGCCCCAGTATCTTTGCATCCCCTTTAAAATTGTACCAATTAGTTCATATTGTCTCTGTTTTTATTAAAACATAGCACTTCATGTTTCTCTGCATTAAATTTCATCTGCCAAGTGTCCACCCATCTAGTCTTCTGAAAATCTCTTATTCTCCTTCTCAGTGTTTACTACATTTCCGAGTTTTGTATTATCTGCAAGCTTTGAAATGACTTCCAGTAAATCCAAGTCCAGGTCATTAAAAGAACAGTGGCCCAAATACCAACCCCCGGCGGGGGCGACACCATTGTTTCTTTTTCTCTTTCGAATGGGACATTAAACAAAGGCATTGTCTCCTTTCTCAGATGGATGTAAAAGATGCTAAACACTTTCAAAGAGCAGGTGTGTTACCCCCAGTGCACTGGCCAATGTTTACCTCCCAACATCTCAAATAGATTATGTGGTTATTATCACATTGCTGTTTGTGGGAGCTTGCTGTGCTCAAGTTGCCTGCCTTATTTCCTATATTGCAGAAGTGACTATACTTCAAAAGTCTTAATTGGCTGTAAAGCACTTTAGGATGTTCTGAGATTGTGAAAGGTTGCTATATAAATGCAAGCCTTCCTTTCAGTCTTGGAAAAAACAACTTTCACCATTGCTCTTGAAGCCAATTTTGTAACCACACAGCCACTGCCCATTTAGCCCCATGGGATTCAGTTTTGCAAAACTGTTGATTGTGGTATTTTATCTAATACCCTTTTGAAAGCCCTTAAACACAAGATCAAATGTATTTTGTTTCTAATTAAGTGGACAATGTTCTGATCCAGTAGGTAAGCCCAGCAGCATTTTCTCTCCTGAAAGAACTAGACTTTGGTTCCATGTATGTAAGCAACTCTTCAGCCATTCTTTGTGTGAGCCATTCTTCAACCCTTCAGCATTCTTTGTGTGAACCTACATCAGAAGTGTAAAGCTTTTCATTCATAGGTAGGATGTCAGAGCTAAAACTAATCCTGCCCTAAGCTAATGCCTCAACCTGTACACACACTTTTCAGCATTAGTGTGATAGTGTTCTGTAATTGGAATCATGGCAAAGATCAGCCAACTCACTGTTCGATCCTTGCAAAATGCATTGTGCAAAGTTTATTCACTATTATCTATATGTTGGTGTTTGTATCTGGTCTTCGAGCGTTGCTGTTTGTTTAAAATCATAATTAATAGGAATGTCACATCCAAATCTTATGTCTGGCTTCTTGAGGCCCAAAACGAATATGAACCTAAAGCAATTTCTTGTACAATGAATGGCCAGCTACATTAATACAAAGCATCATTATTATAAAGCAGAATGAAATATTATGTTCATTAAATCTATCTTATGTTTTTCTTACATAAGCCATCTGGTCTGATCTAACTTTCTACTCGCCCTATATACTTAACATTCCTCTTTCAAACAACTATATAATCCCCAATTCAGAGTGCTTCACATTCTAAATAAATTCTGAATAGATGTTTTGCAACCTCTTTTTCAGTTCTTGTGATCACTTTAAATTTGTACCTTCCGGTTACATTCTTGCCAGTCAGAGCAAGCAATTGCTACTTAACTCATCGAAACCTTCATATTTTTGAAAACATCTATCAAAAACCAACTTTGTGTATATAAGTGCAGTTTAGAGCCGTGTGAAACAACAATTGCCACAATGTGCCATTCAAATAGTTTCTTTCACACCACCTACCCTTTTCTGTTTTCAAATACCTCTGTGGCCTTGCCTCTAAAATCTCCTTGAGCCCAGAACCTTCTGAGATATCTAACTCATCTAATTCCTGCCTCTTGAGCATCCCCAATTTTAATTGTTCAACTGTTGGAGGCTATGCTTTCATTTACCTAGGTCCTAAGTTCTTCAATTCACCCCCTACATCTCCGTGGCTCTCGACCTCGTTTTCCTCCCTTTAGACACTCCTTAAAGCTTAACTTTTTGACCAAACTTTTGGTTATCTGACTTAATATCTCCTTATGTAGCTTGGTGTCGTATTTTGTTTTATAATGCTTCTGTGAAGTGCCTTGGTATGTTTTAGAACATTAAAGAAACCTGTTTATATATAAAGTTGTTGTACTTAATTTCATCTTCATGGACTCTATAGGTCATTTAATCTTTTTGCTGTTTGTAAACTACTAATTTCCTAATCTATCTTTGAAAAGGGGAGTGCCATTTATCTTTAAGATTACACTGAGGCCTAAAATAAGATTAAACTGATGCCCTGTCTGCCAGTTCATTTGATATAAAAGATCCCATGGCCACTACTGGAAGAACGGAGTTTTCCTGATGTCCCAGTCAACACTTGTCCATCGACCAACTGAAGGCTTGGACCTTTCTGTTCTTCGATTGACTGCTTCGCTTGTTTACATTACAACGGTGACTACACTTCAGAAATACATTATTGGTTGTCATAAGGACATAAATGCAAGGTTTTATCAATCCTGACCTAGCTGCAGCTATGTAAGGTTTATATTTTTATCAGCGACCTTCCCTTTTGAAGACCACTTGAGACCAGATTGTTCTCAATAGATTGAAGTTGATTAGTTGGCTGATTATACATAGTGTTCTTAGCACTTTCACCGTTGTTTTCCTCACAGACTGTCTGTTATTAATTAGCAACTTAACTGACTTATTTCTGTGCTTCAGACAGGGTCCAAGAAATGTAGACTATTTTCCAGCATGCAATGGCAGAAGTCATTTTGATGACTTCCCTAAAAATCAGTTAACTTGAGTAGAGTAATGTACTGAAGATTAAAACAAACAAATATTCCATTTTGCCACAGTAGTGATCTATACCTATTGTTTGTTGTGGCTCAGTTTGTAGCACACTCTTCTGAATCAAAAGGCTGTGGGTTCAAGTCTCATCCTGGGGACTTGAGCACAAAAATCAAGGCTGATACTCCAGTGCAGTACTGAGGGTGTACTGCAGTGTCAGAGGTCATGTCTTTTGAATGAGCCATTAAACTGAGACCCTGTCTGCACCCACGTGTGGTCATGAAAGATCCCACATCACAACTTTGAATGAGATTGGGTGAGTTATGCCCTGTGTCCTGAGTAATATTAACGCAAGACATTTCTTTTTATTATAACATTCAATAGTTTTTCTCAATATTCCCTTTGTCATGTTGATAAAATTTCCAAGCCTCTATAACAGTTTAAGTTTACTATGCTGCCCTTTTCATGAATGAAGTATAGCTTCACTGACATTAAAACAAATCTATTTGTTCATGCTGCTCCAGTAGAAACTTAATGAAAGAAATTGACATTTTGAAAGTTGTTAATGCTCTCCTGTACATCAGTTGAAAAGGAAACTCCCTCCAGGTGCAGGACTTCAGAAATGGCATTTTTGCTTAGCTGCGCTATTGAGCAGCACTTGGCACTGGATTCAAGATTTTAAAAATGTAATGTGGCTGCCAAAACCTAGACAATGTTACTGCTTGGCAGAGTACTGCTTTTACAGGGACTGGGCCTCTTTAGAAAGACATAAGGCACCAACAGTTTTTTGATTTTCGCTTTAAGCCATGCACTAGCTACATTCTGTAGACTCTGTTTAATATTATGTTCTGTATACTCCACTATGCATTCATTTAAATAAAGTTTGCTTGCTGTTCAAAAAAATGTATTTAGAAAATGCTCCCAAAAGCTCAACTCTCATTGTGGAATGCCCTTAGTATGGCTCATATATAATTCTCATACAAAGTATTGCTTATGTAAAGGCCAATCATCTCAGCCCAGAACATTGCTACAGAAATACACTAAGGAACTCCTAGGCCCAACAATCTTCAGCTGCTTCATCAATGACCTTCCTTCCATATTAACGACAGATGTGGGAATCTTTGCTGTTGATTGCACAAGTGTTCGGTACCATTCGCAATTCCTCACAACTGAAGCAGTCTGTACTTGCATGCAGAAAGACCTGGACAACATTCAGGCTAGGGTTTCTAAATGGCAGCTAACTTTTGCACCACAGGTGCACATGTGGGAGATTTGTACATATGTGGGAAGTACCAATGAAAGACCAGTTTATCGAATAGTACCTCCATTGTATCCCTGATCTGAGAAAATAGAATGTACCCAATGATACTAAAACGACATCATTTACTGTCTTAGATTTTTTTTTAAGTAAGGAACTGGATAAGATGCGTTCATTAAAAAAAATAAGTACTCATACTGCATAGTCAGATGGGTGGAGAGAGAGGGGGCAAGGAGTAGACTGAAACCCTGCAGAAGTGAGAATTTGGAGCAGCACTTCTCATCTACATAAATGATCTGTGTAATGCCACCTAACTAAACTTGTCAAATTTGGTAGAACAAAAGTGGCAAAAGCAATGTTGACTGGAGGATGCAGCTTATGATTTGCAGTGAAATATAGATCGGTTATGCAACAGCATAGATTAATATAATTTAACACTGATATAAAGAACCATTTATACAGCACCTTTCACAACCTCAGGATATCCCAAAGTACTTTATAGCCAATGAAGTGCGACACTTCTGTTTCTTTTATCTCCCCATCTTAATTCCAAATGTCACTTACAATCTTTTTATTTTGATTTCTGTACATGATTTAAATCTAATTTATACTTGCTGCATGTCTCACTGAAGGTGCTTCAGTCTGTTTGAAGAATCACACTGTTTCTGCTTACAGATGCCACTGATCCCTGTAAAGGGTACTACATTGGAACTGATGCTGAGTTAGAGCAAGTCTCCACTCTAAAGTGCACAAAATTTGTGGGTGGCTTTAAGTGTGGTGACTGGTGACCATAGAATCCAGGCTAATAGTTCTTGAATTGTGGCGTCAGTTTATGTCAAAAAGAGATAGGTGTTTTTGGGCTGTACAACTGGTGACACTCTCAAGGCTCTGTCCAACACCCATGCTGCCAAATGGTAGATGTTTGAGTCACCAATGTTACTTAAAACTGTCGTGAAGTATATGGTATACCTCTTGTAAGTGAGCCAGGAAGGTGAGTGGTGGCTTCAAACTGTTTCTGCTCCTGTCTGCCTGTTGTACAGACTCATAGGCACTGATAACTAGACCAGAAGGGGAGAGGGGCTGCTGACTGACTTGAGCAGGGAAGGGAGGAGGGTTGGAAAGGGGCTGCTGAGTGAGTGATGGTGTGGAGGAAGGAAATTTGCGAAGGGGGTCTGCTTTATGTTAGGAGAGTAAAGGGAGGTGGAGAGTGAAGAGCTGTTTTGTGGTGAGTGGGGGTGAGGGGGATTGGGAAAAGAGGGGCTGGTGTCTGGTGGGGGTGGACAAAAGGCTGATTACAATGTGTGTGGGTGTGGTGGGGAAGAAGGGATTCTGAGTCCTCTGTCATTAGGGAATATGGGGAGCATGGCTGAAACCTACGTGAGTATGTTATATTTTTATCTGAATTTGATATCTTCATATTGCTGATATTCCTCTGCTACTTTTACCACCTCTTAATTCCCCTTAACTATTGTTTTCCTTTCAGGAGGTACAATCTGGTGTGGTAGGGGAAGAAAGCCACCAGCTTCAAGTGACATTTGGGGTAGAGGGTGCAGGAAAAACTCTGCTCTTGGCAACTTCTTTCCTATATTGTCCCCTAATCACTCATGCCCTTGCCTCTTCAGCTTCCTAGAACCTGTTTTCCTTCCTCCCTTCTACCCCCATACTCTTATCGCATTTCTTTCCTCTCTTGAATGAGCCCCACAATCCCTGTATTCTTGGTTCCTGTCCCCTTTGACCCCTCATTCATTCATTCTCTATCAAACTGCACCCTAGCCCCCCAGCTTTCCCAAAACTAGATGCAGTTGTAGGAGGCCCCTTCAGCCTCAAATTTCCTTCCTGACTTCCCATCTATTGCTTTTAAGGCTTTATTTTTAATTTTTAAGTTCACCTTTTCTTTAAAGTTATTGTGGAGATACTTACTTCCTGTCTACCTTTTCATTTTTTTCCCAGTCTTTGGAACCTCTGTTTTGTAGGTGGATGCTAGGCAGAAAGCTCTGGCCTCTGGTCTCTTCATTGAATCTTTCTGGGCAAAGATATCAAATAAAAGTTCAGGCTTTCTGGAGAGGCAGAGGCCTTAAGTAAAAACTTTGTTGACTTGTCTTTTACTGTCTTCAGTAAGGATAAGTATGTTATGTTGTCATGAACTGTCCATTTCTGATTTAATTTTTTTTTTATTTTGGACACCAAAAATTTTTGTTAAAAATACGGTGGTCAAGCAAAACTCTCCAAAAAAAAATGTTTTTGGGCCACATATGGGAACCCAGTGGCTAAAATAAACATTGTTATGAAATAGCATTCCGTGTCACATTAAGACACCTTTTTTAATGCTGAAAATACCTATCTCGCCACCTATAGGACTAACAGATACCACAGGAATAAAAGCAAAATACTGCAGATGCTGGAAATCTGAAATAAAGACACAAAATGCTGGAAAAACTCAGCAGATCTGGCAGCATCTGTGGAGAGAGAAACAGAGTTAATGTTTTGAGTACACTCTGAAAAATAGTCATATGGACTCAATTGGTAGGATGCATGACAATTGAATTTTATTGTCCAAATCTGATTTCTCTTTGCAGCTATTTGTCGTAGTAAATGGTCTTTTTTGTTGTCCTCTAGTCTTCTGAAGGTACTAGTTTGCAAAAAAAAAATTCCGTCCATGTCAGCAGCTCTCCTGTACCTTGCCCAGGTAGCTATTTATAGGTGAGCTCAGATGCTTCTGCTCTTCTTTCTCCCTTCGCAGTCTAGTGGGATAATTGATAATATGCACAACCATGGTTGGTACACGTGTCTTACTATCTTATGCATAGTATGGCCCTTTTCCAGATGGAGTGGCTTAACTGATCCACAATTAGATGAGGGTTGAAGTTCTCATGTTTCTTGAAGGTGCAGATATAATTAACGCATTAATGTTCTCTCATCCCAGATCTACCTTTTAGAATACTGTTAGAGCTAAACATCTCATTAGTCAGGAAAGAAGACATGTTTGCTATTGTTTGAGGAATTTTATGTATCTGTGCATGCTAGAGGCTCCACAACCTGAAGCAGATCTCACTTTTCTCCTTATCTGTGCATTCTGCTGAATACTGGTGAGAAGTATCCTGTAATAGAAACAAAACTCTGGGCACAAAAGGTGTGGAAATGTGTTTTCTGGTGCCTCTTTTTTTGGTTTGAATTTCTTTGTAGGGTTAATACACTGAGTAAGTTAAACATTTTAATTTGTGATGCAACCTGCACACGAGACAAAATGAGCTTGTTTATAATTTTGTGTATTCTTGTCAGTACTGTTTTAAATTATTTAAGCCTTGTCAATGGTACAATTAAAACTCATTCCTCAGTAGAAATGTACAGCCACATTTAGATTGAAATTGCACAAAGTAACAATATTGCAGCTGTAATTTTACAGGGCATTGCCAGGATGAGCAATACATATGGTTTTTTAATACAATATGTAGCAGTCTACTTTTTTGTGTGCCTCTAGTGTTGAATGATTGTCATATTATATATTGCATTTTTAATTGCCTTTCCAAAGTACTTTGCTTTCTTGTGGCCTATTCTTATCCACAAATGTACTAACTTTCATATTTGGATTAGAAGAATCACTGATGTGAAGCATTTTGCAATGGGTTGGTCATATTATAACTGTTCAACATAAGTTCTAATCTTTTAATTTTTTTTTGCTCTGCAGTTATTGATTGCACGCCTATCAGACTGGGATTTAAATTGGCTTTGGATCTGTCAGGATTTGAGTGGATTGTTGCAGCTGTGCCTTTTATAAGTTGTAACATGATCCTTTATTTGGAACTTCACATCAGATATTTATGTAGAATCTGTTTCCAGTGTGAAACTTACCAAAGAGCATATTTTTCACTCCAGTTCTTTATCATTGAGTATCAATATATTTTACTATTTCGGCAACAAAACTTGCATGGCAGATTTAAACACGTGCGGCATTAGTATTGTCACTTTCTGCTATTTTAGAATAACTTGAGTATTAGTGTAGATGATCTGTCGCATTCCATATGGAGTTGAGACAAAATATAGTCTTTGGGTGAAGTATGTATTGGGATTTCATTGGACTAGGCACATAGTGCAGGGAATCCATTCCCAACTAATGGGATCATTTACAATATTTTCACTTGGAAATGTTAGCAATCCCAGGCCATCTAGGTTTCCTATTTGTTTTCTTTATTGTGCTATTGATGAGATGAAAAAGTCAACTTGTACTTCTAGTGGATTGCATTCACATCCTGTAGTCTTCAGGCAACATGGCAATTGATCTTCACATCCATTAAGTACAAATAATCGATTTCCCCTCCTAGGGCAGGGGATTCTGTGGGGAAATTTATTTTGCCATGGAGAAGAGCAGGTAGGATGGTTGTTGGATCAACAGAGGCAGTTGAATTCATGTTCTTGATCTAAGTGCCAAAGAAGTCCATGTGCTCCTTGCATTTGTTGGAGGTAAAATGGGACAAGAGAAGAGTTTTAAGCTAAAAGCAAAAAACTGCAGATGCTGGAAATCCAAAACAAAAATATCTGGAAAAACTCAGCAGGTCTGGCAGCATCTGTGGAGAGGAGCACAGTTAACGTTTTGAGTCCGCATGACTCTTCAACAGAACTAAGGAAAAATAGAAAAGGGGTGAAATATAAGCTGGTTTAAGGGGGTGGGGTGGGACAAGAAGAGATGGATACAGGGCCAGTGATAGGTGGAGATAACCTATCGGAAAGGGGGTGGGGATGGAGGAGAGAGCTCGTGATCTAAAATTGTTGAACTCAATATTCAGTCCGGAAGGCTGTAAAGTGCCTAGTCGGAAGATGAGGTGATGTTCCTCCAGTTTGTGTTGAGCTTCACTGGAACAATGCAGCAAGCCAAGGACAGACATGTGGTCATGAGAGCAGGGTGGAGTGTTGAAATGGCAAGCGACGAAGGTCTGGGTAATGCTTGCGGACAGACTGAAGGTGTTCTGTAAAGCGGTCATCCAATCTGCTTTTGGTCTCTCCAATGTAGAGGAAACCGCATTGGGAGCAACGAATGCAGTAGACTAAGTTGAGGGAAGTGCAAATGAAATGCTGCTTCACTTGAAAGGACTGTTTGGGCCCTTGGTCGGTGAGGAGAGAGGAAGTAAAGGGGCAGGTGTTGCACCTTCTGCGGTTGCATGGGAAGGTACCGTGGGAGGGGGTTGAGGTGTAGGGGGTGATGGAGGAGTGGACCAGGGTGTCCCAGAGGGAACGATCCCTGCGGAATGCCACCGGGGGGGCAAAGGGAAGATGTGTTTGGTGGTGGCATCATGCTGGAGTTGGCGGAAATGGCGGAGGATGATCCTTTGAATGCGGAGGCTGGTGGGTGATAAGTGAGGACAAGGGGGACCCTATCATGTTTCTGGGAGGGAGAGGAAGGTGTGAGGGCGGATGCGCGGGAGATGGGCCGGACACGGTTGAGGGCCCTGTCAACCACCATGGGTGGAAAACCTCGGTTAAGGAAGAAGGAGGACATGTCAGAGGAACTGTTCTTGAAAGTGGCATCATCAGAACAGATGCGACGGAGGCGAAGGAATTGAGAGAATGGGATGGGGTCCTTACAGGAAGCGGGGTGTGAGGAGCTGCAGTCGAGGTAGCCGTGGGAGTCGGTAGGCTTGTAATGGATATTGGTGGACAGTCTATCACCAGAAATTGAGACAGAGAGGTCAAGGAAGGGAAGGGAAGTGTCAGAGATGGACCTTGAAAAAATGATGGCGGGCTGGAAATTGGAAGCAAAAATAATAAATTTTTCCAGGTCCAGATGAGAGCATGAAGCAGCACCGAAGTAATCATCGATGTACCGGCGAAAGAGTTGTGGGAGGGGGCCGGAGTAGGACCGGAACAAGGAATGTTGCACATACCCCATAAAGAGACAGGTAAAGCTGGGGCCCATGTGGGTACCCATAGCCACACCTTTTATTTGGAGGAAGTGAGAGGAGTTAAAGGAGAAATTGTTCAGTGTGAGAACAAGTTCAGCCAGACGGAGGAGAGTAGTGGTGGATGGGGATTGTTCGGGCCTCTGTTTGAGGAAGAAGTGGAGAGCCATCAGGCCATCCCGGTGGGGGATGGAAGTGTAGAGGGATTGGATGTCCATGGTGAAGAGGAAGCGGTTGGGGCCAGGGAACTGGAAATTGTGGATATGATGTAGGGTGTCAGAGGAATCACGGATGTAGGTGGGAAGGGACTGACAAGGAGAGAGAGAATGGAGTCAAGATAGCAAGAAATGAGTTCCGTGGGGCAGGAACAGGCTGACACGATCGGTCTGCCGGGACAGTCCTGTTTGTGGATTTTGGGTAGGAGGTAGAAGTGGGCCGTCCGAGGTTGGGAGACTATCAGGTTGGAAGCTATGGAAGGAAGATCTCCAGAGGAGATGAGGTCAGTAACAGTCCTGGAAACAATGGCTTGATGCTCATTGGTGGGGTCATGGTCCAGGGAGAGGTAGGAGGAAGTGTCTGCGAGTTGACGCTCAGCCTCTGCAAGGTAGAGGTCAGTGCGCCAGACAACAACAGCACCACCCTTGTCAGCGGGTTTGATGACAATGTCAGGGTTGGACCTGAGAGAACGGAGTGCAGCAAGTTCAGAGAGAGACAGATTAGAATGGGTGAGAGGAGCAGAGAAATTGAGACGACTAATGTCACGCCGACAGTTCTCAATGAAAAGATCAAGAGAAGGTAAGAATCCAGAGGGAGGGGTCCAGGTGGAGGGAGAATATTGGAGGTGGGTAAAAGGATCCGTTGAACGGGGAGAGGACTCCTGCCCAAAGAAGTGAGCACAGAGATGAAGGCGGCGGAAGAAGAGTTCAGCATCGTGCTGAGCCCAAAATTCAATAAGATGAGGGTGTAAGGGTATGAAACTAAGTCCTTTGCTGAGCACTGAACGTTCAGCGTCGGAGAGGGAAAGGTCAGGGGCTTTGGTGAATACACGGCTGGGGCTGGGATTGGAAGACGGGATGGGGACAGAGGGACAGGCGGGGTGGAGGGTCCTGGATGGGTGTTGGTGTCGATGAGTTGTTAGAGCTTTGCATTCCTTTGCACCTGAAAGAAAGAGACAAAGTTTCTTGTTGAGGCGTCGGATGAGACGAAGAATAAAATGAAACTGGGGGCACGCGCAGTTTTGAAAAAGGGTGCGGCGGTGCTGCTGGAGGGAGAGATCGAGTGTGTTCATATGGCAGCGCATGGCACTGAGTGTGGATCTCAGAATGCGACGAGAACAGCAGTCCGAGGAGCGATGTATGTCCCGGAGATACCTGTAATCCTGGGTGAGTTCGAAACATGAGGGATGGAACTTCAGTTGAAATCCACGTGGGGTGAGTCGGAGACGGAGACAGTCACTGAGGAAGGAAATATGGCTGTGAAAGCGGGTTTTAGTAAACACCTTGTCAAACACCAGGAGAGAAATGGAAAGCAATGAAGGTGAACAAGGCAAAAGAGAGATACGAAAATCCTGATGGAGAGAAGAGCAAAACAAGGCATTCCTTGAAGAGAAGTGGCAGTCAATTAAACACTAAGATAAAAGCAAAAAACTGCGGATGCTGGAAATCCAAAACAAAAACAAAAATACCTGGAAAAACTCAGCAGGTCTGGCAGCATCTGTGGAGAGGAACACAGTTAACGTTTCGAGTCTGCATGACTCTTCAACAGAACTAAGGAAAAATAGAAAAGGGGTGAAATATAAGCTGGTTGGGGGTGGGGCGGGGGGGACAAGAAGAGCTGGATAGAGGGCCAGTGATAGGTGGAGATAACCAAAAGATGTCACAGACAAAGGGACAAAAAGGTGTTGAAAGTGGTGATATTTTCTAGGGAATGTGCTAATTAAGGGTAGAAAGCAGGACGAGCAAGATACAGATAGCCCTAGTAGGGGTGGGGTGAAGGAATCGAAAAAGGCTAAAAGGTAGAGATAAAACGTTAACTGTGCTCCTCTCCACAGATGCTGCCAGACCTGCGTATTTCCAGGTATTTTTGTTGAGTTTTAGGCTAGCTGGTGAAGAAAAGTTAGCGGCAAGGGTTAGCTTCTCTCCGATGATCATGGACAGATGCTCTTAAAACTGCACCTCTTGAACTTCAGGGGACCTAAATAGGAGTAGAAATTGCCTATTTGGTCCATCAATGGATGAAGTGGGGGTTATACCAGGGTCGCTGGGTTGGGAGCAAAGCAAAGTTTTGCTGGAAACAAGGGCGCCAAAGTGAAGGTAAGGGAATGGCTAAGCGGATTGACAACTATTGAAGTATCGTAGGGAGTAGATAGACAGGCTAGGCAGTTTGTTGTTTGAAAGCACTGGTGAGAGTGGTTTAGCGGAGTTTTTAGGGCAGGATGAAAAGTGAGGTCTGATGGAGGTTGGAAATGTGCTGAGGAATACAAGGAAGTGGCCAGAAATGGCCTCATCTCAGTGAGACCTTATGAGATGGCAGGTTCAAGGATGTGGCAGTGAATATGGGTGGGACAGTTTCCACAGGGGTTGGACAGGGAGGTGGGGGGGCGGGATGTTTAGGGAAGGAAGTGAAATTGGAGGAGGGGCCAAGGTTTAAAGCTTTGACATCAGTAAATAACAATGTTAAAGCAAGGACAGGAGAATTAAACAAGGCTAAGCACATGAAGGTGCCAGAGGAATAGTGAGAGAGAAAGGTGTTACTCTGAAAGAGGTTAGGTTAATTGTGTGAATGTCACATATATTCTCTCAATGTTAGTAATGAAATTAGGAAGCACACAAAACCATTTAATTGACATAAATAAAAGTAACCTGAGCAATGCTTTGCTTTTCTGTAGTTTAAGTTTTTAAAAGAAAATTTAAAATGTCTCATTGAAACATTGAAAAATGTGGGCGAATAAAATAGAATGTGAAATTGCACCATGCTGCATCAGGAGCCTTCAAGCTGAGAGTGGGGGTGGGATCATAGAGTTATACAGCAGAGAAACAGGCCCTTCGGCCCATTTGTGTCTGTGCCGGCCATCAAGCACCTATCTATTCTAATCCCATTTTCCAGCACTTGGCCCGTAGCCCTGAATGCTATGGTGTTTCAAGTGCTCATCGAAATACTAAAGTGTTGAGGGTTCCTGCCTCTACAACTCCCTCAGGCAGTGTTCCAGATACCAACCACTCTCTGGGTGAGAGATTTTCCTCAAATCCCCTCCAAACCTCCTGCCCCTTACCTTAAATCTATGCCTCCTGGCTATTGAACCTCTGCTGAGGGGCAAAGTTTCTTCCTATCTATCCTATCTATGCCCCATATAATTTTGTATACCACTCTGGTTTCTCCACCACCCCCCACCCCCCTTCAGCCTTCTCTACTCTAAGGGAAACAAACCTAACCTATCCAGTCCAGGCAACATCCAGGTGAATCTCCTCTGCACCCTCTCCAGTGCAATCACAACCTTCCTAAAGTGTGGTGGCCAGAACTGCACACTGTACTCCAGCTGTGGCCTGACTAGTGTTTTATACAGCTCCAACATAATCTCCCTGCTCTTATATGCCTTGGCTAATAAAGGCAAGTACCGCATATGCCTTCTTAACCACCTTATCTATCTGTGCTGCTGCCTTCAGGGATCTATGGACACGTACACCAAGGCTCCTCTGATCCTCTGTACTTCCTAGGGTCCTACCATTCATTGTGTATCCCCCCTGCCCTGTTAGTCCTCCCAAAATACATCACCTCGCACTTCTCATGATTAAATTCCATTTGCCAACTGCCCTGCCTATCTTATCAGTCCATTTATATTGTCCTGTAATCTAAGACTTTCCTCCCCACAATTTACGACACCACCAATTTTCATGTCATCTGCAGACTTACTGATCATTCCTCCTATATTCATGTCTAAATCATTAATGTACACTGCAAACAGCAAGCGACCCAGCATCAACCCCTGCGGCATACCACTCATCACAGGCTTCCAGTCACAAAAACAGCCTTCGACATCACCCTCTGCCTCTTGCCACTAAGCCAATTTTAGATCCAATTTGCCAAATTGCCCTGGATCCCATGGGCTCTTATCTTCTTGACCATTCTCCCATGCGAGACCTTGTCAAAAGCCTTACCAAAGTCCATGTAAACTGTGTAAACTGCACTACCCTCATCTACGCAACTAGTCACCACCTCTCAAAATTCAATCAAATTTGTTAGACATGTTCTCCCCCTGACAAAGCCATGCTGACTAACCCTAATTAATCCCTGCCTCTCCAACTGGAGATTAATCCTGTCCCTCAGAATTTTTTCCAATAGTTTCCCTACCACTGATGCTAGACTCACTGGCCTATAATTACCTGGTTTATCCCTACTACCCTTCTTGAATAATGGTACCACATTCGCTGTCCTCCAGTCCTCTGGCATGACTCCTGTGGCCAGAAAGGATTTGAAAATTAGTGCCAGAGCCCCTGCAATCTCCTTCCTTGCCTCACATAGCAGCCTGGGATACATCTCATCTGAGCCTGTGGATTTATCCACTTTTAAGCCTGCTAAAACTGCTAATACCACCTCCTTTGCTAATTTGTTCAAGGAAATCACAGCCCCCCTTCCTGATTTCCACACCGACATCGTCCTTCTCCATGGTGAACACAGATGAAAAGTAATCATTTAAAACCTCACTTACATCCTCCAGCTCCAGGCACAGAACGTCACTTTGGTCCCTAATGGGCCCTACTCTTTCCCTCTTGCCCTTAATATACTTATAAAATGCCTTGGGATTTTCTTTTATCTCTCCCGCCAATGTTTTTTCATGTCCCCTCTTAGCTCTCCTAATTACTTTTTAAGTTACCCCCCTGCGCCCCCCTTACACTTTCTATACTCCTGTAGGGCTTCTGCTGTTTTCAGCCCTCTGTGTCTGCCATAAGGCTCCTTTTTTTTTTCCTTATTCAATTCTCTATATCCCTCGACATCCAGAGCTCCCTGGACTTGTTGGTCCTACCCTTCATCTTCTCAGGGTCAATGTGTTCCCGTACTCACTGTTTCCTTTTTGAATGACTCCCACTGCTCTGATGTAGACTTTCCTACAAGTAGCTGCTCCCAGTCCACTTTGGCCAGATCCTGTCTTTTCATATTGAAATTGGCCTTCCCCCAATTCAGGACCTTTATTTCCAGCCCATCTTTGTCCTTTTCCATAACACTGTTAAATCTTATTTCAGGGATAGTGATCATAACTGACACTTCTACCACTTGCCTGGCTTTTTTCCCTAAGATTAGGTCCAATACTGCCCCATCTCTTGTAGGACTCTCTACGTGCTAGCTCAAAAAGCTCTCCTGGATGCACGTTAACAATTTCGTCCCCTCTAAGCCATTCACACTAAGACTATCCCAATTAATATTGGGGAAGTTGAAATCCCCTACTACTATTACCCTATTAATTTTAAACTTCTCTGAGATTTGCTGACATATCTGCTCCTTAACACTTCCCTGACTGTTTGGAGGCCTACAGTATACTCCCAGCAAAGTGTTTGCCCCTTTTTTGTTTTTAAGTTCTACCCATATGACCTCATTTGAAGGACCTTCTAAGATGCCATCCCTCCTTACTGCAGTAATAGACTCCTTGATCAATAGTGCAATGCCACCTCCTCTTTTACACACGACCACCCACCCATCACGCCTGAAGATTCTATACCCTGGAATATTGAGCTGTCAGTCCTGCCCTTCCCTCAACCATGTCTCTGTGATAGCAACAGTATCATATTACCATGTGTTAATCAACACCCTCAATTCATCTGCTTTTCTTGTGAGATTTCTTGTGTTTAAAATAGATGCAATACAGCCTTGCATTATTCCCTTGTGCCTTAACAGGTCTGTATATGCTTTGCCTTCCAGACTGACTTGGTTTCTCTTCTATATGTCACTGTGCATCACCCCCTACTGTACCTCTACTATGTAACCCATCCCCCTGCCAAATTAGTCCCCCCCCCCCCGCACTAGCAAACCTCCCTGCAAGGACGTTGGTCCCGTTCCAGTTCAGATGCAACCTGTCCGACTTGTACAGGCCTCACCTTCGCCGGAAACAGACCCAGTGATCCAGGAAACTAAAGCCCTCCCTCCTGCTCCATCTCTTCAGCCATGCATTTGTCCTCTCCATCCTCCTATTCCTATACTTACTAGCATGTGGCACAGGGAGTAATCCAGAGATTACAACCTTTGAGGTCCTGCTTTTTAATCTGCTACCTAGCTCCCTAAATTCTTTTGCAGGACCTCAACCCTCTTTCTCTACCTATGTCGTTGGTACCAATGTGAACCACAACCTCTGACTGTTTGTTTTCCTTAACCTTAAGAATGCCCTGCAGCCGTTCTGTGACATCCTTGACCCTGGCACCAGGGAGGCTACGCACCATCCTGGAGTCACACCTACAGCCGCAGAAGTGCCTATCTGCACCACTCACTATTGAGTCTCCTACCACTGTTGCTCTTGCACTCTTACTCCTCTCTCTCTCTCTTCCCCCCCTCCCTTGTGCAGCTTGGGGAGGCAGTGGCATAGTGGTATTGTCACAGGACTGGTAATCCAGAGACCCAGGTTAATGCACTGGGGACCTGGGTTCAAATCCCACCATGGCAGATAGTGGAATTTGAATCCAGTAAATATCTGGAATTAAAAATCTAAACCATTGTTGATTGTCCAAAAAAAAAAAACCATCTGGTTCACGAATGCCCTTTAGGGAAGGAAATCTGCTATCCTTACCTGGTCTGGCCTACATGTGACTCCAGACCCACAGCAATGTGGTTGACTCTTAAAAATGCCCTTTGAATAAGGGCAAATAGGGATGGGCAATAAATGCTGGCCTAGCCAGCGACACCCACATCCCACAAACGAATAAAAAAAGGCTGAGCCACCCACAGTGCCATGAACTTGGCTCTGGCTGCACTCTCCAGAGGAACTTTCACCCTCACCGTTTTCCAACACAGAAAAACGGTTCTTGAGTGAGATGCACTCTGGGGCTTTCCTGACTACCTGCCTGCCTCCCCTTTTCTTACTGGTGGTCACTCCTCTGACTGCACTTCCTTAAGCTGCGGAGTGGCCGCATCTAAAAATGTGCTATCCACGTAACCCTCATGCACTCCAACTGACGCTCAAGCTCCGAAACCCATTGCTCAAGCTGGTCATGCAGATTGCAAGGAGTGTGCAAGAATTCCCACATGCTGCAGGCCGTACAACACATGGGACTGAGCTCCCTTGCCATACTTTTTGTTAATTAAAAGACAATTTCCTTAAACTTAAGCCCTGCTCTCGACAGCCCCGCTCCGCTCGCGGAAGCCCTGCTCTCGACAGCCCCGCTCCGCTCGCGGAAGCCCTGCTCTCGACAGCCCCGCTCCGCTCGCGGAAGCCCTGCTCTCGACAGCCCCGCTCCGCTCGCGGAAGCCCTGCTCTCGACAGCCCCGCTCCGCTCGCCGAAGCCCTGCTCTCGACAGCCCCGCTCCGCTCGCGGAAGCCCTGCTCTCGACAGCCCCGCTCCGCTCGCGGAAGCCCTGCTCTCGACAGCCCCGCTCCGCTCGCCGAAGCCCTGCTCTCGACAGCCCCGCTCCGCTCGCGGAAGCCCTGCTCTCGACAGCCCCGCTCCGCTCGCCGAAGCCCTGCTCTCGACAGCCCCGCTCCGCTCGCCGAAGCCCTGCTCTCGACAGCCCCGCTCCGCTCGCCGAAGCCCTGCTCTCGACAGCCCCGCTCCGCTCGCCGAAGCCCTGCTCTCGACAGCCCCGCTCCGCTCGCCGAAGCCCTGCTCTCGACAGCCCCGCTCCGCTCGCCGAAGCCCTGCTCTCGACAGCCCCGCTCCGCTCGCCGAAGCCCTGCTCTCGACAGCCCCGCTCCGCTCGCCGAAGCCCTGCTCTCGACAGCCCCGCTCCGCTCGCCGAAGCCCTGCTCTCGACAGCCCCGCTCCGCTCGCCGAAGCCCTGCTCTCGACAGCCCCGCTCCGCTCGCCGAAGCCCTGCTCTCGACAGCCCCGCTCCGCTCGCCGAAGCCCTGCTCTCGACAGCCCCGCTCCGCTCGCCGAAGCCCTGCTCTCGACAGCCCCGCTCCGCTCGCCGAAGCCCTGCTCTCGACAGCCCCGCTCCGCTCGCCGAAGCCCTGCTCTCGACAGCCCCGCTCCGCTCGCCGAAGCCCTGCTCTCGACAGCCCCGCTCCGCTCGCGGAAGCCCTGCTCTCGACAGCCCCGCTCCGCTCGCGGAAGCCCTGCTCTCGACAGCCCCGCTCCGCTCGCGGAAGCCCTGCTCTCGACAGCCCCGCTCCGCCCTGCTCTCGACAGCCCCGCTCCGCCCTGCTCTCGACAGCCCCGCTCCGCCCTGCTCTCGACAGCCCCGCTCCGCCCTGCTCTCGACAGCCCCGCTCCGCCCTGCTCTCGACAGCCCCGCTCCGCCCTGCTCTCGACAGCCCCGCTCCGCCCTGCTCTCGACAGCCCCGCTCCGCCCTGCTCTCGACAGCCCCGCTCCGCCCTGCTCTCGACAGCCCCGCTCCGCCCTGCTCTCGACAGCCCCGCTCCGCTCGCGGAAGCCCTGCTTGGAGGGCAGAAGGTGAAAAGTGATGTCTCAACTTGCATCCTGCCATGAGTGAGAACACCTATATCATGTGTTCCTTTTTCCCTTTCTTCCCCCCACCCACAATCTCAGAAAATGGTAAAATTTGTGTTTGTAAAATAAAATATGGCATTTGGTCATGCTTACATGGGTTTCTCTTTTGTTTGTAGACCTCATTTCGAAATGGCAGTTTTCTGATGGAATCAATTGAAGTGACTTTCATCTAATTTAACCAATGTGTCTGCTACACTTAAGCATTCCATGGTCATGAAATATCCACTGCGAATCGCACTCAGGGCCTGGTAAGCATTTGAATCTAGAGACAGCTTCAGTATGCTTTGTGAAGTTCTGCAATCTGAATCTGGAATTTTGTCTGAAGGACACGTGTTCAGCAACTTAAAAATCCTGCTGGGTACCTGGAATCCGTGGAAGTAATAAATTATTTTAATAAAGAGGCAATAAGCCCCTAATATTCTGATCATCATACACGAGCTTCATTTTTGATAAGTAAACCTCCGTTTTAATTTTTATTATCTTTAACTTCAGTACAAAGGTCCCAAGAATCAAAGATTCAAGAATCAAAATCTATTTATCATCCACTTTTTTTAATTGTGAGAATTTCTACATTGTTGTAGAGCGTGTATACTCTCCCCTGGACAGTAATTTTCTTGGATAAGGTGGGGTGGGTGTAGGAGAACAAGGTGCCTTTAAGAATGAAGAGGGAATGATAAGAGTTATCATGGAGTGTTTGAGAACATTAAAGATGCTACATAAATACAAGTTGTTTTTGCTGTGCATTCACATGCAACAGTGGAAATGGAATGGTAGCCTTTGTATTTCATATTACTGGGGATGGGAGTGGCTACATTTGGGGCACACAGTGCAATATGGGCACAATTAATTGTCCTGAGATTCCAGCAATTCTGAAAACTTCGACCGTCAGCATGGGAGTACAGCCAAATCACAATAAACTGCCCTGGAGAAGGAGGCATAAATGACTTTCCTGATGGAGAATTGCACAGCAAATTGGCTGAATGACCAAATAACTGTAGTTTCCTGGAATGAGCCTATGACATAAATGTTGTGAACTGTACTTCGTTTTCTGTTCACTTTTAAGAGCAATCCATGAGCTAGGTGTGCAGATCCAGCTATAGCAGCGAACAGAGCTGCTCCTAGGCTTTGTAATGGGCCGTAGACTTAAACAGACACTAGGCAAAGCACATTTTATCTTACGAATTCAAAATGAGGTTCCTTTCAATTTGGTTCCTTTGTGCTGTTGTAGGCTCACAGACGGCTTAGATCTTACATGCCTTTTGACTTACACACGCACAACTCTTCTGTATATACCTTGCCTTCCCTTTGAATGCAAATTATCATTGTATTGCCAGACCCTTTGAACTCCACCCCTTCTAACAATAAAACCCATTTCATAGCACCAACTCTATTAGTAATATAAACATATTGTTTGGTATCTCCTAGCTTGGTGCAAGATTTCACCCCCAATCTTCGAATGGTTTATTCAACAAAATGTGAATGTACCCTCTACCTTACTGTTTAACATCTCAAAACTACTATACATCAAAGCACCCAGACTAGCTGGCTTCAATCCAATTAAGACGCACACACACTACTACAAGCCCACTTTAAAATAATTTCCAATAACATCATAGACATTAATATCTTCATGACATCCAGAACTTGCCATGCCCCAAGCTGAGCTGTTCCAGTACAGCTACAGCATTGGCATCGACTCAGCAATGTGGAAAATTGCCTAGGTATGTCCTGTACACACAAGACAGGACAAATCCAACCTGGCCAATTACTGTCCAGTCAGTCTACTCTCAAATATCGGTAATGTGATGGAAGGGGTCATCAACAGTGCTATCAAGTGGCACTTGCTTAGCAATAACCTGCTTACTCGTGCTCAGTTTGAGGGTCACTCAGCTCCTGACCTCTTTTAGCCCTTGGTTCAAACATGCACAAAAGAGCTGAATTCCAAAGGCGAGGTGAGAATGACTGCCCTTGACATCAAGGCAGCATTTGACAGACTGTGGCATCGAGCAAAACATGAGTTGATGGGAATCAGGGGGAAACTCTCTGCTGGTTGGAGCCATACCTAGTACAAAGAAGGATGGTTGGAGTTCCACCATCTGTGTTCCAGAACATCACTGCAGGAGTTCCTCAGGGTAGTGACCTAGGCCCAGACATCTGTAGCTGCTTCATCCAATGACATTCCTTCCATCATCAGGTCAGAAGTGGGAATGTTTGCTGGTGATTCTGCAATGTTCACCATTTGCAATTCCGCAGATACTAAAGCAGTCCATGTCCAAATGCAGCAAGACCTGGGCAATATTCAGGCTTGGGTTGAAAAGTGGCAAGTAACATTCGTGCCACACAAGTGCTAGGCAATGACCATCTCCAATAAGAGAGAATCTAAAGATCGCCCTTTGACAGTCAATGGCATTACCATTGCTGAATCCCCCACTATCAATGTCCTGGGGGTTATCATTGACCAGAAATTGGACCAGACCAGCTGTATGAATACTGTGGATACAAGAGGTCAAAGGCTAGGAATCCTGCAGCAGGTAACTCACCTGACTCCCCAAAGCCTGTCCACCATCTCCAAGGCACAAGTCAGGAATGTGATGGAATACTCTCCACTTGCCTGGATGAGCGCAGCTCCCACGACACTCGAGACACCATCCAGGACAAAGACTGCATAATCAGCATCCCAATCCATAAACATTCACTTCCTCCACCACTGACGCACAGTGGCAGCAATGTATACCATCTACAAGATGCACTGGAGGAACTTGCCAAGGCTCCTTAGACAGCACCTACCAAATCCGTAACCACTACCATCTCAAAAGACAAGGATGGGAGGCACATGGGAACACCACCATCTAGAAGTTCCCCTCCAAGCCACTCACCATCCTGACTTGGAAATATATCTCATTCCTTTACTTACTGGTCAAAATCCTGGAACGCTGTCCCTACCAGCACTGTGGGTGTACCTACACCACATAGACTGCAGTGGTGGAAGAAGGCAGCTCACCACCACCTTCTCAAGGGCAATTAGGGATGGGCAATAAATGCTGTCCTAGTCAGTGAATAAAAAAATGCGTTGGAAGCGGTTCAGAGGAGGTTTACTAAATTGATACCTGGAATGAGCAGGTTGTCTTATGAAGATAGGTAGGACAGGCTGGGCTTGTTTTCACTGGAGTTTTTAAGAGTATGGGGTGATGACTGAAGTATTTAAGATTCTGAATGGTCTTGACAAGGTGGACATGGAAAGGATGTTTCCTCTTGAGGGTGAGTCCAGAACAAGGGGTTACTGTTTTAAAATTAGGGGTCAGCCTTATTGGACAGATGAGAATTTTTTTCTGAGGACTGAGAGAGTTTGGAACTCTGCCTCAGAAGGCAGTGGAGGCAGGGTCACTGAATGTTTTAAGGCAGAGGTAGATAGATTCTTGTTCGGCAAGGGACCAAGGTTCAGCAGTCTCCAGACTGCCTGAAGATCTTCCAGATCTTGTCTTCACAACAGTTGGAGTGGTAGACTCTACTGGGTAAACCTTGTTGAATAGGAGGTTGCTTTGTGTGGTCTTTCTGGCTTTTGGTTGATCGTAATTATTTTTTGTTATTTGAGTTGAACCACTCCTTCTCAGCTCTGGTGGGATCGGTGATCATTGGCTTATCCCGTTCCTTACGGGGGGGAACAAACTTGTAACTCATCTATAGTGCTCATTCTGTTTTTCTTCCTATGTGTGTTTTACCATGATGCATGTTGGGATGGAAAAAGTCTCTTCCTATTGTGAGTGTGACTTGTCAATAGGCTCACCTTGCAGTTTAGCTTTCTGTGCTACAGATTTCCTATTGGTTTGCTTCCTTGCCTTACTGAAGTGTGCTGCGGTCAGTTGATGGCTGCTTCTTGGTCCCAGCATCATCTGGCTAATGGTTGTACTGGCTGTTGGTTGCAGCGCCTGTGTCATGGTGTCTTGAGGTATCTTGCCAACGGATGTCAGAGCCAGAGGTTGAAGCTCTTGCTACTGGCTCATCTCTTGGATGTCTTCCGCTTGGTGTCATAGTGGTCTGACCACTGAGGAGCTTCTGGCACCTGCAAATTATGGTGCTCCCTGCTATTATGGTGAACCAGAAACCCCCTGCCCCCCCACCCCTACACTCGTGCTCGCTACCACCCCAAATCTTATGATGATCAGCACCCACCCCACCACCTTCCTCCTGGACCCCCAGTCGAAATGTCCCTTATTTTATTTGAGTTGGTCATCCTGTGGGTTGGTGCTTTAGGAGAATCCCAGGTAAATCGGTTGCAATGGAAATTCTTGCAGAGGTGCAAATCTCAACTTTGGCTCTTCCGAACATAGGAATCTTGGGGTTGCTGTTTTTCTAAGGGATTTGTGCATCCCAACCTATTGTATGACAAAGTTCTGTTAAGCTGTTCCAGTTACCTTACTAGCAATGTACCATTTATGCACCCATCCCTCAACTGGAAGATGGATATTTTCTACTGGCAGGACTGCTGGCTTCTGGGTAAAACATGTCTTGAACTAAGTGCAGCTTCTGCGATAGTGCAGTTTGAATCCCTTTACCGCTGCTAAAGTGGAGGCCTAACCATCAAAACCGATCCAAGTAACCACATTGCTCTATCACCTCTCCTCCACTGCTGCTACCATTGTCAACACTGCATCGGGCCATGCCCACCTCTAGGCTGCAATGCCAACTAGGACAGACCTGCCAAAAGGTGTCCTCAACTTTCACTTCTCTGTGCTACTTTGTGCTGGCTTGGGAGGACTCTGCGAAGATCTGCACTATCTTTGATGTAGGCAGCTGCCTTGGAGATCGCTGGCTTTGACTTCACAGGCAATGCAATTTTGCATGGGTGGGAAATGTGCAGAAACTATTAACATTTCAAAGCAATGTTTCGAGTTCAATATGACTCTTTTCCAAAGGAGAGTCATATTGGACTTCGAACGTTAACTCTGTTTTTTACTCCACAGGTGCTGTCAGACCTGCTGAGTTTTTCCAGCATTTTCTGTTTCTACTTCACGATTTGTTGGGTTATTGAATTGAAGTTGAAAAATTGAACCATATGGACAAGCCTTGGATTTCATCCTTGGTTGGTAGCCAGTCTCAGCCAGGTGGCTTTAGGGGATATTAAAATATTCAGCAGTGACTTCAAAGCTAAATCAGCAACGGTTCTGCTCTGAGTTGTTACTTAGTGACCCATGCCACTTAAACACAGCCCATAATATGGGTTGAAACTAATGAATAACATATGGACTAATCAGGCGCACTCATGATGTTCAAACCTCTTGAAGCATCTTTGTGATACTATCAATTGTAGGTTTCTGAGGCTGTTTTGTCTCTGGTCTTTGAAGGATGCTGTTTTTAGGGTTGTAGCTAATTCCTTCTAATTTGTCTTTGTATTAGTTTTGCTATAAACTCAATGGCACTACTTTTTTGTCATTGGACAGTTTACATTCTAAAGTAGTGACTGACATGCTGAAAATTTTTCCCAACAAACTGACAAAGTTATGATTAAGTTTTGATGAAGAGTCATTCGGACTCGAAACGTTAACTGTGTTCCTCTCCGCAGATGCTGTCAGACCTGCTGAGTTTTTCCAGGTATTTTTGTTTTTGTTTCAGATTTCCAGCATCTGCAGTATTTTGCTTTTACCTTAAAGTTGTGATTAGTCTGTTTTTTCAGTGCCCAGTACATTTCAGATTGCTGTGCTGCCATGCTCGCGCACATCTTGGAGGGAACATTGGCTGTAGGCAGTGGGTCTAATCAGTTTGTAAGCAAGGGCGAACAAATCTTTTGCTTGTTCTGAACATGACTGGTGGGTGGAGTTAAGAATCAGCACACTTGGTATTAAAGACTGTTTCATTCTCTTATCTTTGTTTGCCACTTCTCTCTCCCCTCACAAATATAGTGTGCTCACTGACCAACATTGGTTCATAGTGTGAAACACCTTTGTTTTAAAGCCCCCCCCCCACCCCCCCCATTCACTTGCCACACTTGTGGCTCTATAACTTCCTTCAACCCCACAAGCCTCAGATCTCTGCTCTGCACACACTAATTTGGGCAAAGAAATTTTGTAATCTGGCATTTTTGATCCTTAAAGTAGATTGAAGATAGGGTAAAAATCCAATCAAGTTGATAACAGTGTAAGTAACAATGTGCATTAAACAGTACCTTTCCCAGTCATGGCATATGTAACACAGCCAATAATGGCCTACTTCTGTTCTTATGTAATGTTAAGAAATGCACATTAAATGCAAGCGTGATTATAGATTACCTTTTTCTTTTCTCTCAGGTGGATGTAAAACATCCCATGATATTATTCTGAAGTACAAGTGGGGAATTTTCCTGATCCCCTAGCCAACATTACTAAAAATAGATTACCTGGTGATTATCACATTGCTGTTTTGAGGGAGCTTGCTATGTGCAAATGGCTGTTGCTTTCCCTACATTACAATAGTGACTACACTTTTTTGTTTGAAATACTTGAATGGCTGTAAAGTTCCTTGGGACATATGTAAACAGCACCACATAATTGTCTCAGATTGAATCCATCCGAGCCCTTCCCTCCTTCATCTCTCTAGCTACACTTTTTCCAGACTGCCACATGACACTGGGAGCAATTTTGAAATTATCTGCATTCTGGTCCTACTGTTAAATTGGTGTAATTCTGATACTTCCAGTTCTGTTTCTTCCAATGAGATTCCACTTTAAGATATTCCTGTTTGAATTGGCACTGGAGGTAATGCATTATTTACGACACTGGCATAGCTATGAAAGAACCTCTCCAGCCCCTGTGACATTTCTCCCCTTTGGTACCCACTCTTTCACCATGCTGTGGCTGCACTCTTAGTTATCCTTGTCAGTTGTCGTAATTGTCACAAAACTTTAAATTTCAGTACTCGTTGTTTATTCAATACTTTTGATGATTTGGAGGCTGAGGGCTTCATTATTACTTCCAATCAAACCTCTTGTCAGTGGATGGTCATCCACTTCTCTTCCTCTCAATTTCGCACTAGCTGTAATGTGACATTCTCCTCAAATGTAGATTCTAAGAACCCTTCAAACCCACACATATGATGGCATATCAACTGTCTTCAAAGTCAGTGACAAACAATTCTTGTCATCCTGGAGGTGGGGAGCGTGCAGGATTTCTCACTATGCAGATAGTGTGTGTATATATAACCAGCTTCATCCTTGCCTAAGCACCCGAAGTGAGTTAACCCTCAAGTATGATTTAAGCCAACTGCACCTCAGCAAGACTGCACTCCTGCTCAGGCTAAACATAACATACTCCTGGCTTTTAGCATTCTGCTGATCTCTCACTGCTGAGTTCAAATGTACTCTGTCACATCCTCTCTGTCATTTGGAGGGGGGGCGGGACGGTAAAAAGCTAGTCGTAACTAATCCTACCGTTTTTGTGACCAATGAATTAACCTACTACTAGCTCAAACTAGCTTATAGATAAGTCACTTAGTAACCAACGTTAAACCATTTCTAGATTCAAATAGTTGTAATTTAATCAAAATATAATTAAAATAAAAATTAAATACTATGTCTGATCATTCTTGCTGAGACTAAATATCTGGCGTTGTGCATTACATATTTTCTTTCATCTCATCAACTTCCTAAGAGCTAGTTGTGCTGCAACTTGCATCATGGTACTACTTCTATATGCGCTTCCTCCAGAACCCTGCTGGACTCAAGATCTAGCAGGAGGAGGTCCACAGACCCTTAACCACCTGCTACAGCTTTTCACCTGTATGACAATTGATGGTGAAAAACTAGATGGTGCAAGGAAACGAAAGTTGAGCAAACTGCTGCAGAGAGGGGCAAAAGATGGGCACTAAGTTTTTTTTAAAAAGTCTGATCAGCTCAATTATAAGAACATGAGAAATAGGAACAGGAGTAGGCCATTTGGTCTCTCGAGTCTGCTCTTCCATTCATTGAAATCATGGCTGATCTGATTGTGGCCTTAACTGCACTTTCCAGACTGTTTTCCCCTATTACCTTGACTCTTTTGTCAAGTCAAAAATCTGTCTAACTCAGCCTTGAATATATGCAATGACCCAGCTTCCACTACTGTCTGTGGAAGAGAATTCCAAACACTAACGACCCTCAGAAGAAATTCTTCCCCTCCTGTGTCTTAAATGGGAAACCCCCTTATTTTCAAACTGTGCCTCTTAGTTCTAGATTTCCCCACAAGAAGAAACATGCTCTCAGTATCTACCTTGTCAAGCCCCCTCAGAATCTTAGTTTCAATAAGATGACCTCTCATTCTTCTAAACTCCAGAAAATGTAGGCTCAATTTACTCAGCCTCTCATCATAGGACAACCCCCTCATCCTAGGGACCAATTTCGTGAATCTCCAATGCAAGTATATCCTTCCTTGAATATGGAGACCAAAACGGCACACAGTATTCCGGATGTCGTCTCACCAAAGTCCTGTACACTTGTAGCAAGACTACGTTATTTCTGTACTACAATCCCCATGCAATAAAGATCAAAATGCCCGCTCATGTCCGTCCTTGGCCTGCTGCATTTTTCTAGTGAAGCTCAACGCAAACTGGAGGAACAGCACCTCATCTTCCGACTAGGCACTTACAGCCTTCCGATCTGAATATTGAGTTCAACAATTTTAGATCATGAACTCTCTCCTCCACCCCCTCCCCCTTTTTTTCCCAATAATTTATATAGATTTTTCTTTTCCCACCTATTTCCATTATTTTTAAATGTATTTCCATCCATTGTTTTATCTCTACCTTTTAGCCTTTTTCGATTCCTTCACCCCACCCCACTAGGGCTATCTGTACCTTGCTTGTCCTGCTTTCTACCCTTAATTAGCACATTCCTTAGATAATATCACCACCTTCAACACCTCTTTGTCCTTTTGTCTATGACAAACTCTACCTGTCCCACCCCCCTTAAACCAGCTTATATTTCACCTCTCTTCTATTTTTACTTAGTTCTGTTGAAGGGTCATTCGGACAGTAAAACGTTAACTGTGCTCCTCTCTGCAGATGCTGCCAGACCTGCTGAGTTTTTCCAGGTATTTTTGTTTTTGTTTTGGATTTCCAGCATCCGCAGTTTTTTGCTTTTATCTTAAGATCAACATGCCATTTGCCTTCCTAATTGCTTGCTATACCTGCTAACTTTCTGCACTCCTTGTATGAGCACACCCAAGTCTCTTTGAACACCAACATTTACAGGTTTCACACCTTTATTTTAAAAAATAGTCTGTTCTTCTAGTCTTACAACCAAAGCAAATAACTTCATACTTTACCACATTATACTCCATCAGCCATCTTGTTTCTTACTCACTTAATCTGTCTATATCTCATGTAGCCTCCATGTTCTCCTCGCAACTTTCTTGCTAAGCTCTCTACAGTAATTCTAAAATCCTCCCCCCACCCCCCACCAACCAATAAAAAATCTCCAGTTTCATTGTTCTCGCACCTCTTTGAATTTCATTCTTCCAAAATATAAAATTTTTTATATCTCTATCTTGCCTTTGCTTTCGGGTCAATAAAATATAACATCCCCACTACTGTTTACCTCTGGAACTCTTGCAAGATGCAAACATGTTTCTGGTCACCCTTTGATATTCAAACAAACTCTCCACTTATCTAAAAATGCAAATATTAGATCTAACCAATTTACTTGTATCTCAAACTCAACATCTCTATTGTTTCATGTTTTAAGCCCACCAGACAACCTGACTCCTATCAATCTATTGCCCAGATTAATTAAATTACACACACGGACACCCAGCTTTCTTTACAGAACAACATGATATTCCCAGAAAATATTTTTTTAAAAATCCATTCTCACACTGGAATACTTATTTCCCAATCCTGATCACCTTACAATCATGTCTCTGTGATGGTGATTAAATCTAAACCGTTTACCTCTTTGTGCCACTAGTTCATCTATCTTTTTGCAGATGTCCCATGCATTCCGATAAGGACCTTTAATTTTATTTTTTTTCTATTCCCTGCAGTGACCTTATTCGCTGATGTATAATTTATGTTCAACTCTCTGTCCCTTCCTGTCCAACTCTGCTTGTCTTTACCCACATTGCTATACTGTTCATTTCCTTGATCTTCTGTTTGGATTTCTAAATGTTCAGATAGACAGATTTTTAATCAGTAAGGGAACCGCAGGTTATGGGGAAAGGGTAGGAAAGTGGAGTTGAGGATTATCAGATCAGCCATGATCTCATTGAATGAAGGAGCAGACTCGATGGGCCATATGGCCTACTTGTGCTCCTACATCTTAGGGTCTTATGGTCCTTCACCTGAAGCCTCCCTCTCTGTAAGTTTACTCAGTAAAGCTCATATTACTACAATACTGTTGCACAAGTAATCAAAGAACAACTGCAATAAAAGGCACTTAGGTAGACAATTAATACTTGTTAAGCAGGTAAATTTTCATATTTCCATTCAGAAAACAGTTTTGGTGAATGCAACTAAACAGGATACATCATATAATTTACAATTGGCTTCATTGTTGCTAGACCTAGTCTACTTAATTTATTCAATTACCTATAAATGACTTCTAGACAAGATACAAATACCCTTCCACTACTTTTGTCTCTGAAGATCAGGAAAAGTTCACACTTAAATGTTTGCGCCATGTTTTTTTAAAGTATAATTTGTTCATGGAAGCATTGCTGGTCAGGCCAGCATTTGTTGTCCATCCCTAAGGTGATGAGGAGCTGCCACCTTGAACCGTTGCAGTCCATGTGGTGTAGGTACACCCACATACATAGTTGTTAGGAAGGGAGTTCCAGTTTTTCTGACCCAGTGACAGTCAAGGAACAGCCTTTATATTTCCAAGTCAGGATGGTGTGTGGCTTGGAGGGGAACTTGCAGGTGGTGGTGTTTCCATTCTTCCCTTCGAATTCTAGTTTTCAGTTCCAACTGTTTAATCAGTCTTGTCATCAGAAAGTAACCCTAAACATTTTTTTTGCCAAATGCCTTTATTTTGAGAAGGGCCAAGTTTAAATTGGAAAAACATTAGAACACTTCAGTTGTAGACATTATAATAACTACTTTCCAACTAAGACCATCGAGTCAGGATCCTTCCTTTAAAGGGCCAGAGGATTTAAGTTTGTGTTTTGAGATTTTTTTGGCAGCAGTCAATGATTGTCTGGCAGACCCTTCTTTGTCTTAATTTGTTGCTCAGCAACACCCCTTGAGAGATATATACACTTTATTGTAACAAACATCCCATACAAATAAGTTTGTAACTGGATTTAAACTACTTTAGGGTTCTACATCATACGCACAGTATATTTTATACCAAATTAAAATGTAACTTGACATACCGGAAACAAACTTTTTGCCAATGCAAATAATACATAGCATTTCAATTCTCTCACCAACGTTATTGATCTTAGTTTTGTGTTAATATAGCAGCATGCAAACCCACATTCCCAATGGATTGGAGTTTTGGGGAAAATCCCACATAACCCACCACAAGTTTAGAATCATAAAGATCTATGTCATCAGTAAAGTGATGGGAGGGGTCATCAACAGTGCTATCAAGCGGCACCTGCTTAACAATAACCTGCTCACATGCCCGGTTTGGGTTCCGCCAGCGCAACTCAGCTCCTGACCTCATTACAGCCTTGGTTCAAACATGGACAAAAGAACTGAATTCCAGAGGTGAGGCGAGAGTGACTGCCCTAGACATCAAGGCAGTATTTGACTGAGTGTGGCATCAAGGAGCCCTAGCAAAACTGGAGTCAATGGGAATCAGGGGGTTGGGGGGGAACCTCTCTGCTGGTTGGAGTCATACCTAACACAAAGGTAGATAGCTGTGGTTTTTGGAGGTCAATCATCTCAATTCAGGACACCACTGCAGGAGTTCCTTAGAGTCTCTTTTTATTCATTCATAGGATGTGGGCAACACTGGCTAGGCCAGCATTTATTGCCCTTGAGGGTGGTAGTGAGCTGTGTTTTTGAACCACTGCGGTCCATGTGGTGTAGGTATACCCACAGTGCAGTTTGGGAGGGAGTTCCAGGTTTTTGGCCTAGTGACAATGAAGGAATGATATATTTCCAAGTCAGGATGGTGAGTAGCTTGGAGGGGAACTTCCAGGTGGCGGTATTCCCATGTGTCTACTGCCCTTGTCCTTTGAGATGTTAGCGGTGTGGGTTTGGAAGGTGTTGCCTAAGGAGCTTTGGTGAGTCGCTGCAGTGCATCTTGTAGATGGTAGATGCCACTGTGTGTCAGTGGTGGAGGGAATGAATGTTTGTGGATGCGGTGCCCATCAAGTGGGCTGCTTCGTTCTGGATGGTGTCAAGCTTCTTGACTCGTGTTGGAGCTGCACTCATCTAGGCAAGTGGAGAGTATTCCATCGTACTCCTGACTTGTGCCTTATCGATGGTGGACAGGCTTTGGGGAGTCAGGTGCGTTACTTGGCGTAGGATTCCTAGCCTCTGAACTGCTCTTGTAGCCACAGTATTTATGTGGCTAGTCCATTTCATTTTCTGGTCAGTGGTAACCCCCCAGATATTGATAGTGGGAGATTCAGTGATAATGCCTTTGAAAGTCACGGGGAAATGGTTAGATTCTCTTGCTGGAGGTGGACATTGCCTGGCACTTGTGTAGCTGAAATGTTACTTGCCACTAGTCACCCCAAGCATGGATATTGTCCAGGTCTTGTTGCATTTGGACATCTGAGTCGTCGTAAATGGTGCTGAACATTATGCAATCGGCAAACAGCCCCACTTCTGACCTTATGATGGAAGGAAGGTCATTGATGAAGCAGCTGATAGAATGAATACCAATGCTTGGTAAAGAGGTATCAGCAAGTGGTCAGTCATGGGAGCAGAGTTTGGTGGGGTTCAGAAGAAGGAAGGTCCTGGAGCTGGAGGAGGATAAAGTTAGGAGGGAAGTGACTGTGAAAGGATTTAAACATGAGGAGAATTTTAATTTGGAGCTTTTGGGGACTGGCACCCAGTGTGGATCAAGGACAGGGAGTGATGGTTATGCAAAATAAGTTTTAGATGAGCTGACTTCTATAGATTATGGGGAGGCTGGCCAGGAGGATATTGGAATAAATGAGTCTGAAGGGAAGGCAATGTTAGTGTTTGTGATCATGTATAAGAAAATACTGGATCAGAATAAGCTCGTTCAGTGCAATGGCATAGTTAGGAGGACATGGCCCTTGACTCCAGACCCCCATGAACTCTCATGGCATCAGGTCAAATACTGCTTATTGATCAGTACTCTTATTTTTTTTTTCCAAGTACTCTTATACTCTTTCGAGTTATCAACAGTCACAGATTGCAACTCTTTGAGTACAATCACAGTTCTTGGTTTTCCGGGAGTGGGACATGAACCCACAACCCTCTGATTCAAAGGCGAGGGTGCTATGAACTGAGCCTTGAACACCACATTAAAGGTCATTGATGAAACAGCTATAGATGGTTATTAGGACACAGCTGAGGGAATTCCTCAGGGCAGTGAATTAGGGCTGAGATAATTGGCTTCTAATAATCACATCACCTTACTTTATGCCAGTGGTGAGTTTTCCCCAATTCCCATTAACTTCAATTTTACTACAGCTCATTCAAATCACATGCTGTTACATTCACCTCAATTCATCCTCACCAATCTATTGCAGTTTTGTTAGGAGTGATCAGTAAACAGTTTTTATGAATACCAAGTCCCATCCTAACTCCATTTGTAGTACTACCACCATGCTAAATGGGATAGATTCAGAACACAGCAGTTCAAATAGCACTGCAGGCCATCAGCAGAAGATTTGTACTCCATGATCTGGAACCTCCTGGTCTGGTATATCCCACGCTTAACTATCATCATCCAGCTAGAGGAGCAATGACCAACCCTGGTTCAATGAGGTGTGCATGCTAGGAGCAGGACAGGCATACCTTTAACAAAAATAGGTGGTAACCTGGTGAAGCTGCAGTACAAGACTACATGCACGCTGAAAAGCAGAAGCAGTTTGCTACAGTAACCATCTTCAGACAGACTGCTGCATGGATGATCTATCTATCCCTGTTCCTACTGTCAGATGACAGTATTCAGCCAATTTGAAATGACTGAGCACACTAAATACAGCAAAGGCTATGGGCCCTCCCAGCTGTAGTTCTGAAGACTTGTGCTCTTAAACTAGTCAAACTGTTCCCATACAGGTGCAACACTAGCATCTACATAAAAAAAATGGAAATTTACCCAGGTATGTCCTGTCTATAAAAAGCAGAAAAAATCATATCAGGCCAATTACTGCCCCAATCTCTCAAAATGATGGAAGTTGCTATTGACAGTGCTGTTAAGTGGCACTTACTCATCAATGACCTGCTGAATTTGGGTTCCACCAGGCCTTATTGCAGCCTTTGGCCCAAACATGGACAAAAAAGCTGAAGTGTGACAAAAAGTGAGTGACTACCTATAACATCAAAGCAACACAAACTCAACAGCATCCAGGCCAAAGCAACCTGCTTGAGTCGCACCTCTTAACACTGTAAACATTCATTCCTTCCATCACCATTGCACAGTGACTGCAGTGCATTCAAACAAGATATATGCTACAGGAACTAGGGGGAAGGCAGTGGCGTAATGGTATTGTCACTGGACTGGTAATGCGCTGGGGACCAGGGTTCAAATCCCACCGCAGCAGATAAATTCCAGATATTTATTGAATTAAGTCTAATGATGACCATGAATCTATTGTCATAAAAATGCATCTGGTTCACTAATGTCCTTTAGGGAAGGAATTCCTAAATGTGACTCCAGACCACAGCAATGTGGTTGACTCTTTAAAATGCCCTTAGGCTCGCCAGTGACGCCCACATCCAATGAATGTTTTAAAAAAAAACTTAAGGTCTCTCACAAACCTATGATCTCTACTGATTTAAGCATATAAGGGCAACACCGCTTGCAAGTCACACAAAATGCTGACTTGGAAATATTGTTTAACTGGGTCAAAATCCTGGATTACACCACCTTTAACCACCACCTTCTGAAGAGCAATAGGATGGCTATGCCAGCAACGCATCCCATGAATGGGGTGGAGGGGGAAGAGAGAAAAAGCAGCTGAAATGTTTTCTAGCTATGATGTTTTTCTCCCCACCCCAGAAAAACCTGTCTTCCGAGATCTTATTTCACAAATCTATACCTATGTGTTCAAGCACTGGCTGACCTCTAGACCACATTAACCTTATAATAGTTCCATAACTCCACAGAAAACGTACTGCCTCTGCAATAAAGTCCTCTTAAGAAAGAAAGAAAGAAAGAAACTGAGTCAATAGGTAAGATTTTTATTTTGGTCACTCTGATGTAGCATTTAATCTTTTAATGAGTTGCCTTCTTACAAGTATTTTGTAAAGTTCAAACTTATAGACATTAGAAAACCAACTTTAAACTTGATACTGTGATAGCAATTTTAAAAATACAAAGGAAAAAGGCAGGAGTTGTTTCAAACAGCACTGTATATATTTTTAAAAATTAATTACATGTTGTCTTCATCAGATTCATCATCTTCCTCAAGAGATTCCTAAGGAAGAAAAAACATGCAGTGAGGAGAATGTGTTATGCAAAGCAAATTGCAAAAGTTGCATTGAAATTTATTTTATTTACTTTGGCATATTTTTCTGCTTCCTCTTTGACATCTTTAGGTACAAGTTCATGTCTGCCTTTTGTAACTGCAAAGTAAAACATCAAATTATAATAGTATCAAGAGAAAAAGTAAATATCTTTCAATCTTCTACTTTTACCTCCCACCTTTTCCTAAATCATCTAGATGTCTAATGCATTGAATGTACAAAAATGTACTGCTGGAGTTTATCAAGTCTGAATGATGTAAATTAGCTAATATAAAATAAAGACAAGATGGTTGTCAGGCAGCATTTGTGAAGACAGTGTTTCAGCTCTATGACCTTTCATCAGAACTGATGTAATCAGTTTTGAGCAGTGGGTGGGGGAAGAGAGTGGGGTAAAAAAGGAAGGCCTGTGACAGGATGGAGGGTAGGAGATTAAATGACAAAAGATGTCTAGATGTGGTGTGAATGGCAGGATAGCAGAGTAAGGGAATAAGGAAGAAATGAGGAAAAATTGAACCAGCAAAAAAATACCCAAAACAGCATGTTGGTGTGTTTGTGGGGGGGTGGGGGGAGATGAAAGATTGTGATCTAAAACTGTTGAACTCAACATAGAGTCCAGACAGCTGTAAAGTGCCCAGTTGAAAAGAGGTACTCAAGTCTCTTTCAAACACTGACATTTCTGTCCTTGACCTCTCCTGCAGAGTGGGACCAAGGTGGAGAATTAGTGATTATCAACTAGAAGCTCAGTCATGCTTTGAAATGAATGGAGGTGTTCTGCAAAGCAGTCGCTCAATTCACATTGAGGAACCAATGTAAAGGAGACCAATGGGCCAGTTGTCTGATGAATTGACAGCAATTTAGAGTACTGTGTGCTCGTCTAGCTCATCAGATTAGTCTGCCAGAAGATCAACTCGAGTGCGCCAGTTTGAGCTGAAAGCCCCCTTATAGCCTCAACTAAGTAAAAGATGATTGAAATACTGATTCAAAAAGCAAATTTGGGATTGTAACAATGCCAATGGATAAGAAAATGTGTTGATTAAACATTACTGCATAGAAACAAGCAACGTATAGAAGTCAGAAGAAACAATGTTAACGAACATGGGTATTTTTAAACTGAAGCATTCAAAATTACTAATGTTACTGTTAAAAGATGAAAATTGTTTATCAAAATAACTATCACTATACATGGAATCTTTAAAAGAAAACATTACTTTCTCCAACCCAGCTTAGCTCCAACTCGAAAGATTTATCCTTTACTTCATCGTGGACTATGTAGATTCTGAAGATAAAACAGTAAATAGTTTAAAAATCACTGTTCAAAGATTGGGGGGGGGGGGGGGGGGGGAAGGCAGGCGCATTTAACTTTGAATGATCAACCACAGTAGTACATGCTGTTTAAAAAAAACTTCGATTATTCACTATCTTCTCTTACTCCAGACTTAAGTAAAATTGTTTTTCAACAGTCAGCCAATCTATATTTAGAACTAATTGTATTACACTTGGTGTATTATAAAAATGAATTTTATTTGTAGGGACATAATATTGGGAGGATACAGCTACAGCAGAATCCCCTTCTATTTCTTTCCTAAAGAGGGGGACTTTTGAGACCACAAGCACTAGTAACATACCACTGACATTTGTTAACAAAATTAACAACTGCTCCCTCTGGTGGTCCTGCTGAGAATAAAGATGGCAATATTTGTCTTGATTTACAATCAACTTAACTCGGTTGAGGGGCTAATATTCTAAAACGTTAAAAGTAGCAAATATTCCACTTACCTTTACTTTGTAATCTATTAGCATGCAATTGCCATCAGGCTGGCAGTAGCCTAGTCTTAAAGCTTGAACTTTTATACTGGCTTTTGCAAAAACTAATATTCTAACTAGGTTGTGCAGGCATGTAACTCGCTCGTTGGCCGTACAAATTTCTTGTCTTTGAATACACAAAAAACAGGCCCTAGCCCATTTTTGGTCCCCACATTTAACCCACTCAAGAATAGTTCCACAATTTAGCACTAGACAGATAACATGCTCATCTGTTTTTACAAAAATCACATTTTACACTTAAGTATATATTTTACCTGCACAGTACAGATTACTCTTAGTTACCCTCTAAAACCGTGTTTCTGTAACCATATCATAGCTTGTGTTCTTAAAAAAATGTACATTGTATCTGAAAATGAGCAATGGAACAAGAGACCAGCACTGTCAGATGCAAAACAAATATCTGTTTGCTAATGGCGTTACAAATACTTCCCAGTCATTCCTATGCCCAAGACTAATTTCTGAATTGTTTTCTGCTGTAGACCTAGTAAAGTGGGTTTAGGCAAATTTGGAACACTTACTCATTTCACAAGGGATCTGTACATTCTGCAGAAACAGCAGTGTTCACTTCAGCCTGAGCTAGATTAAAACCTCTGTCCCACAGATGAAAGTGCATTGTTAAGACCTAATATTGTCTTATCACTGTAATTTTATTATTCCTTCACAGGATGTGGGCATCACGGGCTAGGCCAGCATTTACTGCCCATCCCTAATTGCCCTTAAGAATGTGGTGATGAGCTGCCTTTTTGAACTGCTGCAGTCTGTGGTGTAGGTGCACCCATAGTGCTACTAGGAAGTTCCAGGATTTTGACCCAGTGACAGTGAAGGAACAGTGATACATTTCCAAGTCAGGATGGTGAGTGGCTTGGAGGGGAACTTCCAGGTGGTGGTGTTAACAGGGCATACATAGGTAATTTTCCACATTGCTGTGTAGATGCCAGTGTTATAGCTGGTCCTGTTGTTGTCAGGGCCCATAGCCTTTGCAGTATCCAATGCCTTTAGCCATTTCTTGATGTCATGGAGTAACTCGAATTGGCTGAAGACTGGCATCTGTGATGCTGGGGAGCTCCTGATGCCGCAGAGCTGAATCATCCATTGGACACTTCTGGCTGAACATGGTTGCAAATGCTTCAGCCTTGTCTTTTGAACTGAGGATAGGGATATTTATGGAGGCTTCTCCTCTAGTTAGTTGTTTAATAGTGCACCACCATTCACAAATGGATGTTACTGGACTGCAGAGTTTAGATCTGATTTGTTGGTTGTGGGATTGCTTAGCTCTGTCTATCGCAGACCAAATAGTGGAAGCAGCATGCAAGTAGGCCTCTGTTGTAGCTTCATTGGGTTGACACCTCATTTTTAGGTATGCCTGCTGCTGTTCTGGCATGCCCTCCTGCACTCTTCATTGAACTAGGGTTGATCCCCTAGATTGATGGTAGATTGTGGTCTATGCCAGGCTGAGGTTACAGATTGTGATTGTATACAATTCTGCTGCTGATGACCCATAGTATCTCATGGATGCCCAGTTTTGAATTGCTCGATCTGTTTGAAATCTATCTCCTTTAGCACAGTAATTAATATATTTTGACTATTAAATTGAGTTATTCCAGTTCAATCCTGTCAGTGTGAATTTGCATTTGACAACATTGAAGATTGAATTATGCCAGCTTTCCCCTCCCAACAACTCATCCCATGATGAGCAGAGCTATATACACCAGGAAAGACCTACAAGTTTAACTACCAGGCCCCAATAGGAGCACTACAAATGACCAAAAATACCAAGGTCCCCACTTCACTGTTGAACAAAGAACTGGTACAGACATGGGATGATAACGAGAAATTAACTGCTAGTGATGTCTGCCTGCATTCCTCAAAACTTGGTGCTTATCTACATTCATATAGGAAGACTTATAGTACTAGAGAAATGCTTGAATCTATCTCTTTAGTCATGCCCGGATTGAAAGATAACAATCAGTCAGCTTTCCCATGGATGTGAGGACATTTGTGATATATTTCAGTCAAGTATCTGTATGGGGGAGGTATCAGTGTAATTAACACCAGGAGATAAAGGTAGGTAGAATTACTTAAGGTACTGTCAAAATGAGTAATGAAATGTCACATGAAAAGATTTTTTTTGGTGCCTGCATTCATTCACCAAAATTTGTTTTAATTTGACGAGTTTCTCCTTTTCAGCTTTTCCTTGAAATTGCAGTAGTCAAGCTAGGGCAAAAGTAGTATTCACTCAAATCTACAACTGAGAATAGATATAATACACTCTGATGTCAAAGGGAGAATTGCACCATTGTCAGGAGTTCTGGCCTTTAAAAGGAATGTTGCCTGCTGGTCTGGACAAAAATTGTAGGTTTTAGCTGCTTAATTATTTATGTATATCTAAACATCATCAAGCACACTAATTAGTGAACAATTTTCTTTCAACTGCCAGAGAAGTCACAACATACACAATTGCAATTTTATGTGGCAAGCACATTATAGCAACCTCTGACCTCACGAGTAGTACTGTACTTTAGAGCTACAATTGCAAAGTGACAGATTTACCAAAACTGATGTAACATTCGCAGCTTGAATGCAACACTTCAGGATTAGAAATCTGATTTTTTTTTTCAGTATTTAATATTTAAGTATTATCAAAAGATAGCTTAAGCAAGCTACTACTCGTGGTTATTCCATACATAATGTTATCTCCTAACTTGCATATTAATGGGTTAAAAATTCTCAGGTGTAGGCAATACAAAGATTACATTTCAAGCTTTAAAACAGTTATAACATGTGCAGATGGTAATACGAGCACCCCATGCGGAGTTTAGTATAGTGTATAGTATAAATGCATCACTACAATGATCTTGGTCCAACACCTAAATTTTGCTAAGCTGCATGGCCTCAGCCAGGAAAGTCCCTGGGTTAGGGAGAAAAATACCAAGGTCCCCACTTCACTGCTGAACAGAGAACTGGTGCAGACTGTATGCGTATAGACATGGGATGAGAAGTGAACTGCTAATGTCTGCATTCCTCAACTTGGCACTTACTACAACAGCCATTCACATATCAAGGCTGTTGTAGTATTAGAGAAATGCTCGAATCTATCTCTCCTCGTCATGCCTGCAGGAATGGCAGGTGAGAAATGGAAACATTTCCTTTGCTGCAACTATTAAAGTAAACCAGTCACTTTATTGGCACTAAGACAGCAAGACTGTTTAAAGAAAATCTGAATACATAGCAAAAAGCATTCTAGCCAATATTATAATATTATAAACTTACATTTTTGCAACTTCTTTAACCACTTCCCTGCAAGTCAGGTCTTTCATCTGTAAAGCAGTTGTGGGGAAAAAAGTATACACTAGTTGATTCGTTACACTTGTTAATTTGTAGAACATCTGCAGGTAATTTAAGTGGCGTTAAAGATCAAGGGATAATTGGATTAGGACACAAAGGCACCATTCAGCCTCCATTTTAGAGTCATACATTGTTATGAATTCTTAATAAAGTCAAATAATGTTCACATTTAAATCTGACACACTTCACCTCCACTGGTAAGAGGATGTAATTACATGGTCAAATGTACGTTAGCAGGGTTTAATTTCCTTTATTGAAATTTGTAGCAAAGTTGACATGCAATGGACATTATCATGTAAGTATACTAGTTTTGAGGGAATCCATTCAATGTCATTCTTAACCTATTTTTAAAAATGACAAGACAGTCATTTAATGTTTGAGCAAAAGATTTACCAGTAACTTCCAATCAACTGAACTCTAATTAAACTTGGGCCATCTACTATAATTATACATTGTGGCTTCAAAGGGACAGGCCACTTAAAATGCAGCTTCCCTCAACAACAAACCATTGTTGCATGATATACTCCTAATCAACATCATGGGAGAGTTGCTGCTACTTTGACCGTTCAAGAAACCAATTTTAAATTGAACAATTTTTGCGCTGCCTATGATGTTCCTAATATTACATTAAGGACGCTTAGGACTTTCTTCTAATTAATCTTTTTGTGCAGATGAACTCCAAAGCACTTTTTCATTTGCTACAACCGATCTCCAACATTTATTCCCAATGAAAAATTGTTTTAGCAGATCTCAGATTCCAATAATGTACCATATTATGTTTGTACAAATTGACAGATTAACACACAAGATCAAACATGTATCAGAAACACAAGCCATTCATTAATCTGACAGTTGAGTAAATCTAATGCACAAGCTTTTGCCTGATTTGTTAATCCATGCCAGTTTCCTTCCTAACTGATGTCCCAAAAACCTAATTTCATTACCCAATTTGTTCTCATACCCCTTAGTTTCATTTCCTCATATTATATCCATTTCAAATTTTATGGCTTACCTGCAACTTCTCAATCTCTGTTTTTGCTGCTTCTTTAGCTTTTCCAATTGCACATCCCCAGTAACCCTACAGCAATATAACAGGACTTTAACCACAAAATACTCCAGTATTCATGCAGGAAGTAAGTGTCATTAAAAAAATAAATCTCATATAGCATATATTCATTCCATGACTTAAGTGTGTACATTCTCTCTTATACCAGCTTAACACAGACAACTTGGGAGGTTCTGGTTACAAAGTGGTACAAGATGATAAATTATCACTGCCCTTAAACCTCCAAGCAGCTTGTTCCTGAACTGAACTAGGAGAGGTCTGCTTCACCCCTTTAGATGCACACTAACTAGGACTAATACGATGAGACGAGCTAAAAGAGGAGAATGTAGTTTACAAATTATTAGTATTTTATGACAAGTGTAGCTGTTATAGAATTCAATGTCATTGTAATATTGTGCAGTTTCCTGTATAGGTTTACAAATCCAACATCACACTTTAAATGTAGTTATACAATATTCTGCATAATTTAATCTCCTCCACAATATAACAGGAAGTATTTCTGGCTGCTTTAAAATGTTAAATATTTCACATTTCTAATCAGACCATAGTACATGGTGTTCAATAGAATACACCACACTTAAATGAGGGCAAAGTTTTGGGGCTTTTTCTTTAAAAAAATTCTGTAGAAACACAATGCTGCCCTAACATATACAATCAAGTCATTATCTTGCTGCTAATAAGAGTTCATACAATATTTACTGATATGTTTTAAAGCCACTGCTTACATGATCAATTTTCTAAGTCAATTACAGAAAAAGTTAGGCAAACATTCTTGGAGGTACTTACATGGGACACTCCTGAAGGGTCAATCATGTACATCTGAGCTCCATCGTCCTTGTCATAAGACCCCATAATAAAGCTATAAAAGTTTTGAAATTAATTTGTCACTAAGATTTCCAACAAATGTGCCTATAAATGCTGCATAAAATTAAAATATCTATGGTTTGCACATTTCTTCATTTATCAATTTCACACCATAATTCCATAACTGTTCATTCACAGCTGAGGTGCCTTACATCAACTGTATAAACATGCAATACAGAAGTCATGCTTTTCAAATCACAATAAAATTACCTGCTTCCAAATGGCCTCACAGCACTATATAATGTGTAAGCGTGGACGTACATTGCTACTCTGTCTGCCAGATGCTAAAAGAAAAAATAAATACTTGTGATAACTTTGCAATACATCAACATTCTTTAGCCCAAATAGCTAATTTCTATACTATAAATTTTTGTGGCAAGTTTCAAAATTGGAAAATGTAAGCAAAGACGATGACCTAATGATAGATGTCTGTTCAGTAAATAAATACATGTATCTGTATTCAAAGTGTATACAGGGCATTAGGGTTAAAAAGATACCACCTTTTGCACAGGTGTGCAATTCCTATTGGACAACACTGTCCTGGCATATGACTAGCAAGAAACTTTGTTTAGGGTTTGAACTTTATTAGGTAGGTGCAAAAACTAACTGGACAAGAATGGGCAAGGTAGGACTGAATTGTGTTAAATACTCTAGTTAATGTATGCATTTAAGAGAAGCACTAACTCGTGCTTCCTGAGCAATTTATGTAGCAAATACCTAAGCCAGAAAGGCTCCTGGCTTAGTCCCTAGTTTATTCTGAGTTTCCTGATCCGAGAGCGCAGTCGTAGTTTATTACAATTAGCCTCAGCTCTTCAGGGGAAAGTAGGATGAGGAAAAAAAGCATTTATTTTAAAAAATCATTGCTATCCAGCAACCTCTATCAGAAATGCACATGTTCATGTATGGCAAGGACAGGATTCAGCTATGCTACAATGACCTTGTGGGCAAATTGCCTGCTGACATCACCCAAAGCTCACATTTCAAAAAATCGTAACATGTGAGAAATAGCTCCTCGTAACCATGGGACTGTATTACTGGAGGAAGTCAATGCCTTCGGGTTGGGGGAAGAAATAAAAAATCAAAATCACCTGGGACAATTTATGATTTTGTGGATTAAACATTGTTCCATGGTTAGTCACTGGATTAAGTTGTAGCTGTTATATTGTGCAATATACCCATGTAAAATTCAAAGTTGTACTACAATAACTGCTAAATAGATCTCATACCCTCAATGGAATATCATATCCATAGTTGGATCTAAAGTTTGAAGCTTCTTCTCTTGCAATATCAGTAAGAGACCGTGCATCTGCCAAAAGACCTGCTACTGCCTGTGGGATGAAACAAGAGTTGCTTATTGTGATCTTTAAAAGTTAGGCCTGTACTGAAATCAAAATATAGTACACTGTTGTTAAAATTCACATTCTTGCTACAATGTTCTATTCAGTACCAATTCTTTACATACTTGATACAATTTTGCACACAGGGCTCATCGTCATATTACAAGAATGTTTCAATTTCACTTCACAAACTAACATGCCTCTTTTGGGGGAAGGATGCTTATAAAATTCTTACCATTCCTACATGACGATCGATGTTAAATATGCGTTTGTTGGAGCCTTGTTCGTACAGTTTAGAAAGGACCAATTTCTCTACTCCAAACACTACTCCATCTTTACATCTTATCCCGATAGCTGTGCTGTGAAATTAAATTGAAACAAAGTACTGATTGCGGTAAGAGAAAGGTTAAGGTTTTGAGATCACAAACATTTGTACATGTTTTTATTTTGAACGAGGGCTAAATTTTCAGTTTATAACTGACTCTGCTTTAGTACTTCTAAAAAATTTGAGTTTTGTCAACTTTTATCAAATGGAAGTGAACATTGAACTTAACCATTGTCTTGGATCATACATTTTGAAATTAATTTGTTTCATGGCCAGGATCATTAGCATCTTTTGAAAGTAACTGAATTGACATTGGACAATGACAGAGTCAGGTTTGGAGTTTATGCAAACACAATTGATTCTCAAGTGAAGAATGACCACTTGAACAACTGATGCCTGTGGAATCATACCACAGCAAGGAGTCAACGCTCATAAATAAAACACAATACTAACCTGAAACCTCATTGAAGCTTCTAAAAATTTAAGCATTCCCTGAGAAAACATATTCGTAATGACGATGGACTCCTTACCTACTGTTCTCTACAGCTTTCATCGCATATTCAACCTGGAATACTCGTCCATCAGGAGAGAAGGTGGATGCTGACAAATCATACTGGAAATTCAAAGCAAGTGAGAAAAATCTTACACACCATAAGCAATACCAAAATTATAAATCAAGTATAGAAAGTTTGCAGAGAATATATAGCACAAACAGGCCCAAATAGTTTGTGCTGGTGTTTATCGCTCATACAAGTCTCCTCCCATTCCAGCTACTTCATGATAGTCTTTCAACTTTTTATTCCCTTTTCTCTCATGTACTCATCTAGTTCCCTTTTGATAGCATTTAAGTCTTTATTGGCATTCTGATTGTCCTTACCATGTCTTCTCCTTCAGACGTATTGAGTACTGTGTAACTGTTGGCTAGGAGCAGTGTTTGCTGGTCCTGCTTAACTCCCTCTCCTAAATTTCTCTGACCTACCTTCCTGCACCACCACCACGTGTGCAACTGTACTCAAATAAATAATCCAGTAATTCCTCTTCCCTTGTGTCCACGTGTCTGCAGCTACGACTCCAGCTCAACGTCCAAGCCATGGTGCCTCGAGATATTTCTTGCAGATGTGACAGCCTTGGACAGTCTCATTGTCCACAAATGCCCACATGCTACAATCCCAGCGCACTGCCTGATCTGCCATGTCTTAATTTGTTATATTTCTATTTAAATCAAGGATCCATTCTGGGTTTGGTTTTGGATGCCAATCACTTAACAAGGACATATTTTATGCAATAGTTGCTAGATGGTAATCAGTAGGAAGAACTCTGACCAATCCCCCAACTACTTGCATATATGTAATATCTTTAGCATAGTTTCACAGAGCATTAACGAAATTCAACACTGAACCATATATGGAAATATTAGGACAGTTAACCAAAACATAAATAGGAGTAGGCTACTCAGTCCTTTGAATCTGCTCTTTTATTCAATGTCATGGCTGATTTGATTGTGGCTTTAACTCCACTTTTCTGCCTCCCCCCACCACATTATCTTTGATTCCCTTGTCAATTAAAAATCTGAATACATTCAGGGGCTGACTTAGACAATGACCCAGCTCCACTGCCCCCTGGGGTGGTGAATTACAAGGATTAATGACCCTCAGAAGAAATTCTTCCTCACCTCCAATAGGGGACCCCTTATTTTGAAATACCCAAGTCCTAGATTCCCCACAAGGGGAAACATCCTCAGCACCTACCCAGTCAAGCCCCTCATTTTCTTAAATGTTTCAATAAGATAACCTTTTCTTCTAAACTTCAATGAGTATAGGCCCAACTTAAGGCATTTAAGATCCAACCACCCCGTAAGCCTACAACAGTGTCTGCAAAGGAACCAAATTGCAAGGAACATCATTTTGAATTTGTATAGTCAAATGTGCTTTGCCTAGCGTCTGTTTAAAGTCTATGGGTTATTGTTGCCTTGAAGATTTACCTGGGAGTGATTAATTTGGGGATTTGTTTAAAAGTTATTATGGCAGTAATTTGTAGGCATGTATGTGTTTAATTTGTTAAATTAATAAATGTTTAATTTAGTTTTATATAAAAAAAACCTCGAGGCTCAGTGGTCTTATTCCTGAATTCAGAGCTGCATATCAAACATAGCAATTGAAAATATGTTATGACAGTTGTTCAAATTTCCCTCTGGGATTTAAACAATTCAGCCTTTACCAACTGCTGTGTCATAACATTCCATTTGCCTTCCTAATTACTTGCTGTACCTGCATGCTAACTTTTTGTGATGCATGTACAAGTTCACCCAGATCCTCTACCACAGCATTTGGCAGTCTCTCTCATTTTAAATAATATTCTGCTCTATTCTTCCCACCATAATGGACAACCTCATCTACCACATTTTTGCCCACAGACTATGTCCTCCCTACCTGTATATCTTGGTTCCCTATCTATCTTGGCTAAGATACATTCAGTCCCTTCATCCAAATCATTAAAACAGGTTGTAAATAGTTGAGGCTGAGTGATCTCTGTAGCACTCCATCAGTTACAGTTTGCCCAAGTTAAAAATGACCCATTCATTCTGACTTGGTTTCCTATTCATTAGCCAATCCTCTACCATGCAAATATATTAACCCCAACCAACACCATGAGCTCTTGTGTTTTATCTTTTATTTTTTATCTTTTATCTTTTATTTGGCACCTTATCAATCCACTGAGGCCTTCACCAAATCTAGAGAATTTTGGAAGATTACAACCAATGCATCCACTACCTCTGCAGCCACTTTTTTAAGTCCCTAGGATGCAAACCATCAGGTCCATGGGACTTGTCAGTCATTACTTTATCTTGTACTTTTTCCTCCAGTGATTGAGATTGATTTAAGTCCCTCCTTCCCTTTTCCCTTCAATTTTCTACTATTATTTAGGATGCTGCGTGTCTTCTACCGTGAAGACAGATACAAAATACTTGTTCAAAGTCTCTGCAATTTCCTTGTTTCCCATTATTTCACCAAGGCTCCTTAGACAGCACCTTCCAAACCCATGACCACTACCATCTAGAAGGACAAGGGCAGCAGATACATGGGGGACACCAACACCTAGAAGTTCCCCTCCAAGTCACTCACCACCTGGACTTGGAAATATATCGCTGTTCCTTCTCTGTCACTGGGGCAAAATCCTGGAACTCCCTTCCTAACAGCACTGTGGGTGTACCTACACCACATGGACTGCAGCGGTTCAAGGCGGCAGCTCACCACCACCTTCTCAAGGCAACTAGGGATGGACAATAAATGATGGCACAGCCAGCGAAGCCCACATCCCATGAATGAATTTTTTAAAATTAAATTCCCCACTCACCCTCTAAGGGACCAACCTTTACTTTAGGTACTCTTTTTAGATAATTGTAGAAGCTCTTCCTGTCGGTTTTTAAATTTCTTGCTGGTTTACTTTCATTTAAAATTTTCCCAATCTTCCGGCCTACCACTAATCTTTGCAGCATTGTGCATCTTTTCTTTCAATTTGATACCATCTAAATCTGTCTCGTTGCACATTACCAGGTCAAAAATTGCCAATTCCCTGGTTGGTTCCAGAACGTATTGTTCTTAAAAAAAAAACTCCCAGATACACTCTCTGAACTCATCAAGGTTACCTTTGGACAAATCAAATTGAAAATCTATATTTCTTCACGTATACTCCATCCCATAGTGTAGCTACTGTTAGAGGGCCTATAAACTACTCCCACCAGTGACTTCTTTCTCTTGCTATTTCTTATCTCCATCCAAACTGATTCTACATCTAGACCTTCCAAGCCAAGATCATTTCTCACTATTGTACTGATCTCATCCTTTAGTAACAGAGCTAACTCACTTCCTTGTCCTTTCTTCCTCTCCTTCCATAATGTCATATCCTTGAATGTTATGTTCCCAGCCTTGGTCACTTTGCTACCATATCTCCGTAATGGCTATATCAATCCCATTTATTTCCAATTGTGTTATCAACTCATCCATTTTTATCTGAATGCACACAGCATTCATAACAAGAGCTTCATTCTATCCTTATACCATGTTTCCCTACTCTGGCACTATTTATTGGTGTACTCTCTGTCCCTTCCTGTCACATTCTGGTTATTATTACCCATATCACTACCCTGCACTATTGCCTTGTCCTTTCTTGTTAACTTTCTAAATATCTCTTCACATGAACCCCCCTCCTCACTGTTTAGTTTAATGCCCCCTCTACAGCTCTAGTTACACAATTCGTCAGGACCCAGCATGGTTCCAGTGAAAGACTGTCCAATGGTACAACTCAAAAAAAAGCCTAGTCAAGAAGGTAAGTTCTAAGAGGAGAGTCAAGTAGTATCTGCTTTGAGATAGTAAACTCTCAGATTCCACATTATTCAAAAAGAGATAGGAAGTTCATCCAGAGCCTTGACCAACATTTATCCCTCAGCCAACATTACAGATTACTAAAGCAAAATACAGATGCTGAAAATTTGAAATAAAAACAGGAAAAATACATTTCTATCTTCCCTCAGTTCTGACAAAGTATCATTATCAACCTTAAGTGTTAAACTTTGTTTCTCTCCACAGATGCTGTCTAACCTGAGTATTTCTAGTATTTTCTATTTTTGTATCACAGATTACCTGAGTGCAAATTGGTTGACATGTTTCCTACGCTGCAATGATTGCACTTCAAAAAGAACTTAATTGGCTGTGAAGTGCTTTGGGATATGAAAAAAGCACTATAAACTTTTTTTTCCTCTCTTTTCTGGCATGTTCAATATTAAAATTACATCTCTATCAGCCCAGCATGACTCCCAACAGCAAACTAAAATATTAAAATGCTATTTGTCACCTTCTTACATAATGGTACATTTCTATTGTTCCTAAATTTCACCAAAAGCATAATTTAATATTAAAACTCAAACATCCATTCTACATGAACACAATAACAAATCAGCCAACAATTAGGTTTAGCGCACATAGCTCCTTGCATTTTGAAACTTGTATGTTAGCTATGACTCAGTGGGGGCACTTTCACTTCTGAATCAGAAGGTTGTAGGTTCAAATCCCACATCAAATTATATGCTCAAATATTTGGGCTGACATTCCAGCACAGTAGTGAGGGAGTGCTGCACAGTCAATGGTGCCTTTTTTTGGCCAGTACACCAAACACCTTGCCCTCTCAGGTGGGCGTAAAAAGATCCCATAGCACTATTCAAAATGGAGCAGGGGAGTTCTCCCCAGTACCACGGTCAATATTTATCCCTCAACCAACATCATTAAAAATATAGATTATCTGGTCACTTTCACACTGTTATTTGTGGGATCTAGCTTGCACAAATTGGCTGCCACACTTCCTACATGACAACAGTGATTACATTTCAAAAGTAATTCACGAGCTGGTCAGAGTAGATAGGGAGAAACTATTCCATTAGTGGAAGAATCAAGAACCAGATGACACCGATTTAAAGTGATTGGCAAAAGGACCAACAGCGACATGAGGAAATCCTTCACACAACTTGTCATTAGGACCTGGAACGCACTGCCTGAAAGTGTAGCGGAAGCAGATTCAGTCATGGCTGTCAAAAGAGACTAGGATTGTTATCTGAAGAGGGAAAATTTGCAGGGCTATGGAAAAAAGGCAGGGTAGTGGCACTAGGTGCATTGTTCTTGCAGAGAGCCGGCACCGACATGACAGGCTATTCTATGATGTCTTGGCACCCACCAGTTCTAAGAGTTAGATCTTTTATTGAGTATTGCTGGAAAAAAGAGATACGTGGTGTGGAAGCTTTTAGTCTTGCACTCATCAGGACAGATTCACAAGAATACCAAACTTCAAAGGGAACAACAATTTATACTGCATGAGAAGAGGGCACCAGGGAACAGTAAACTGCCAAGCTTTTGTTTAAATTCAATCCAGGAAGGTTGACTCTGATTAGTCAAGATTGACAAATGAACCAGGAAATGGCTGTCCCCCAAGCTTTTGTTTAGTTGAGAAAGCTGCAATGCGTGGACATGCTCCTGTCAGCAAGGACAGTTCTCTGTATGAATATATGTAGCTTCTGGCACACAAGTAAGCCACACTGCGAGCCTAACTGAGTCTTAAATTGGTTGGCAGTGTAATTCTTAGCATAATCAGGATCACAATCAGAATCTTGCAAGTGCTGTCCAATCGCAGAATTATATCTAATGTTGGACACTACGTTTTGAGTTTTGCAAGCATGTGATGGTTGGGTATGGTCAGTACTTTGTTTATTGTGAACAGCTAAAGGGACATGCTGTTTGATACGATCAACCCATATGGTTTACATACCTGGCATCACACAGGCACGGAAATGCAAATGCAATGTTGGCATTTATTTCGAGAGGACTAGAATATAAAAGCAGGGATGTGCTGCTGAGGCTTTATAAGGCTCTGGTCAGACCACATTTAGAATATTGTGAGCAATTTTGGGCCCCATATCTCAGGAAGAATGTGCTGGCTCTGGAGAGGGTCCAGAGGAGGTTCACGAGAACGATCCCAGGAATGAAAGGCTTAACATATGAGGAACGTTTGACGACTCTGGGTCTATACTCAATGGAGTTTAGAAGAATGAGGGGGATCTGATTGAAACTTACAGAGTACTGAAAGGCCTGGATAGAGTGGACATGGGGAAGATGTTTCCATTAGTAGGAGAGACTAGGACCCGAGGGCACAGCCTCAGAGTAAAGGGAAGACCTTTTAGAACAGAGATGAGGAGAAACTTCTTTAGCCAGAGAGTGGTGAATCTATGGAATTCATTGCCACAGAAGGCTGTGGAGGCCAGGTCATTGAGTGTATTTAAGACCGAGATAGATAGGTTCTTGATCGGTAAGGGGATCAAAGGTTACGGGGAGAAGGCAGGAGAATGGGGTTGAGAAACTTATCAGCCATGATTGAATGGCGGAGCAGACTCGATGGGCCGAATGGCCTAATTTCTGCTCCTATGTCTTATGGTCTTACCACATTACTCATGTCTGTGGTAGGCAGAATGTCTTTTTAGCTTGACAGCAGCATCCTATTAGTGGAGAATACCACTTGTGCTGTTACTACATAGTAGCAGCGTGAAATAGCTTCACCTGTTGCTCAAATTTTTGAGACCCCCTTACCCTTCCAGGGTAATCTGAGGTAGATTGGGCACTTTTCAGGACCGAAAGTGGTGGCCTTAGGCCCGTTTATGAGTTTGTGCAACATAAAGCAAACAATGATCAGATCAGGGTAGCCATTATCCTGCAGGATAGCTTTTATGCACCCTATTTCATCATCAAGCTTGCTCTGAGAGTATGACTCAGGACCTATTTAGAAAGAGTCCATGGAGCTGTAGGAATCCCAGCACATATTAACTTTCTTCAGCAATAAAATAAACGTGAACCTAACATGTTAACCTCTAAACTAATTAAATTCGGGTCACCACTTCCATCACCAATGTGATTTTGCACCTCTGGGGAGAGAGAGTTAACATTTCAGGTTAGGGACCCTCACGTTATCCCTGGTTCTCTCCCCACTGATGCTGCCTGACCCGCTGAGCATTTTCAACATTTTATTTTTTATTCCAGATTTCCAGCATCCGCAGTATTTAACTTTTTGATTTGTTTTTCTTTTGTTTAAAGCTATTGGATGATGGGCCAAGACTCAGCTAACGAGCAGGAAGCTACTCTCCACTATAATCCCGGTTTCAGAATGAACCCGCCCCCTCGCCGGTACTTTCTCTTTGACTGGGAAGTGGGGAGCTCCTCGTGACTCAGCAGCTTCAGCCGCAGAGAGGCGGTCGGAGTGTTCGGCCCACATTGAACGTGCTCAAAAATATCTCGACCCCCCGGAGCCGAGCCCCACCGTCAGCCGGTGGCTGTCGCGCTGCTTCTTGTGGAATTGCCGGCCCGGCTCCCCAGGGCCTAGCTTCCGGCCTCGGGGGAAAGGCCTGGGCCCGACCCCACTCAGCAAACCCTCGCAGGCCGAGAACCCCGCCCGATATTTTCCCATCCGAACGCTCAGCCACAGGCCTCACCCACTCACCCCGGTACCGATGGAGCTCATTCCGGACCAAACGATATCAGCAGCACTACTCACTCGGCTTTCCACTCAACCCACCAATAAGACGCCTTCTGATTGGACAAGACCGTGTTGCCGCTCCACCAATCAGCAGCGTCTATTATGTAGTCGAGCCGCGCGTGTTCCCCATATGAAGGGAGAGCTCAGGAGTGAAAGGAGCTGCGTCAATGTGACCAAAACAATGTACCAGTGATGTAACAGCACTTGAAACTGGGAGATTAAACAAAATTGTTTTTCTCTATATTAAAAAAAATGTGCACCAGTGAGTGTTTTGAATCCTGTTTTGAATGTGCATAATAAATGTCGGGTTCTGTGTTCAGGGGATTTATTGGGGTCATTTAAGACTTTGTAAAATGATGTATGGATCGTGAGCTGTACTGTTAATAAATTGACATTTTACAAGCTAAAAAACACTCAAAAAACAAGAACACCATCCAGGACAAAGCAGCCCATTTGATTGGCACCCCTTCCACAAACATTCACTCCCTCCACGACCGACGCACAGTGGCAGCAGTGTGTAACATCTACAAGATGCACTGCAGGGACTCACCAAGGCTCCTTAGCACCTTCCAAACCCATGACCACTGCCATCTAGAAGGACAAAAGGAGCAGACACATGGGAACACTACCACATAGAAGTTCCCCTCCAAGCCACTCACCATCCTGGCTTGGAAATATATTGTCGTTCCTCCACTGTTGTTGTGTCAAAATGATGGAACTCCCTCCGTAACAGCACTGTGGGTGTACCTACACCACATGGACTGCAACGGTTCAAGAAGGCAGCTTACCACCACTTTTTCAAGGGCAATTAGGAACGGACAATAAATGCTGGCATAGCCAGCATCACCCACATCCCGTGCGTGAATTTTAAAAAATGCAGCAACACATCCCATTTCCCTGCTCTTTCCCTAGAGTCTTGTGTTATTAATTGTAAAGAGCTTGGAACAAACTTTTGAGAATGTACATCAAGGTCGCCACATTTACTGCTACACAATAGTCAGATTCCCAGCAATAATGTATCATTCCACCAGCCACAAGGAGAGCTGCAAGAAATTTTACACTCCATGAAGCTCCAGCATTTTGAACCTAAAAGTGCAATTATTTCAAACTTATGGGAACCAGGAGTATTTATTCTATTCCCTTTCGAACAATTAAATCTGCTTCCCTCACTCTTTCAGGTAGTGCATTCCAAACTACGATAACTGGCTGTGCAAAAAAGAACAATTTGCATTTATATAGTGTATTTAATGCAGTTCACAGGAGCGTTACCAAATAAAATTTGACACCAAGCCACATAAAGGAATATTGGAGCTGATGACCAAAAGCTTAGCGAAAGAGATAGGTTTTAAGGAGTGTCTTAAAGGAGTAAAGAGGGACTGGGAGGGTGTGGAATTACAAAGCATTAGGCCTCAGCAGCTGGAGGCACAGCTGCAAATGGTTGGAGCAATTAAAAACAGGGAGAAGAGCACAGGCCTGTTTGGACACAGCAGCAGAGGTAGATGAGAGAAAGTGTAAGTTGGCAGCAGGGGCGGACCGGTGGTGCACTTGAGTATGAAAAAGTGAGAGACAAAAAAGATCAAACTGTGACATCACCAGAAAATTGTGAGTTGATTGGCTGGTGAGTTTCATTGACTGGTTACAGCACAGAAGGAGGCCATTCAGCCTGTCACATCCATGCCAGCTCCGTGCAAAACCAACTCACCTAGTCTCACTCCCCTCTCTTTTCCCCATAACCCGGCAAATTCTTTTTCAGCAGATAATTATCCAATTCCTTTTTGAATACCATGATTTAATCTGACTCCACCACACTCTCAGGCAGTGCATTCCAGATGTTACCCACTCACTGCGTAAAAAGGTTTTCCTCATGTCACCATTGGTTCTTTTGCCAATCACCTTAAATCTGTGACCTCTTGCTCTCGATCCTTGCCTCCAATGGAAACAGTTTCTCCCTACCTACTCTGCCCAGACCCCTTCATGTCCTCTCTAATAGGAACAAGCCCAGCCTCTACAATATATCCACAGAACTGAAGTCTGTCAATCCCTGGAACCATTCTCTACATCCTCTCTAAAGCCTTCACATCCTTCCTAAAGTGTGGTGCCCAGAATTGGACAACATACTCCAGTTGAGGCTGAACCATATTTTATAAAGATTCACCATAATATCATTGTTTTTGTACTCCATGCCTTCATTTATAAAACCCAGGATCCCATATGCCTTTTCAATCATGTTCTCAATCTGCCCTACAACTTTCAACAATTTGTGTACAAACACCCAGAGGTCCCACTGCTCCTTCACCCACTTTAGGATTGTATCCTTTTATTTTATATAGCCTTTCCTCATTCTTCCTACCAAAACGTAACACTTCACATTTCTCTGTATTAAATTTCATCTGCCAAGTGTCCATCATTCCCAGTTTTGCAGCTTTGTTTCTCTTCCTCCAAAGTTAGGAATATAGTCTAAGGAGTTGGCAAATTAAAAATTGCAATTTTATTTTAGATAATAAAGGTTAAGTGAAAAATTAAATGAACTTAAAATGAATTAAAATTTAAATGAAATTATATTTAAGTGACATCAGCAGAAGGGAAGTGAGTTGCTGGTGACTCTTTTTTTAATAGTAAGTTTTACTACCTAATAAAAGAATAGGAGGGCAGCTCCAACCTCAAGTGCACATCTTGTGCCATGTAGGAACTCCAGGATACTTCCTGTGTCCTTCATAACCATATGCACAAGAATTGTTGCAGTAGCTTGATGTCCGGGTTTTGAAGCTTCAGCAGCAGCTGGGGTTACTGCGGCACATCTGTGAGGTTGAGAACTTTGTGGATAGCAGATTTATAGATGTGATCACCCTGCAGCTTAAGAGTATGCAGGGAGAGAGGGAATGGATAACCACCAGGCACAGGCAGGTAATGCAAGAGGCTTCTGAGTGCGTCTCACCCTTGTTATGAATATGTAATTTCTTAATTCATATGTTTTAGGAATCAAACTTTGAGGTTATGAATTGAAATTTAAATGTAGGTAAATGGAAAAATCTGATTGAGAAACTGGAAAACAACCCTGAAGTAAGTGGAATTCAAACAGACCTGGGTGATTACAGTTCAAAGGGAATGTTTTATTGTGTTGCTGGGACAGTGCTAAAAGGTATTCACAGCTAGGATTATAATAGCTACTTTGGATCTAACTGGTTTGTCTCAAGACATCTCAGAAAATGTTTAGAAACTGAGAAGGTTTCACTTACTTTATTCCTGGAGGCTCCCCAGATCAAAGAAACTCAAAGCAACTTGTAAACACTGGGACAAAATAAAAATACCTGGAAAAACTCAGCAGGTCTGACAGCATCTGCGGAGATGAACACAGTTAACATTTCAAGTCTGTATGACTCTCCAACAGAACTAAGGGAAAATAGAAGAGAGGTGAAATATAAGCTGGTTTAAGGGGGGGGGGGTGGGACAAGTAGAACTGGATAGAGGGCCAGAGATAGGTGGAGATTGCCAAAAGATGTCATAGACAAAAGGACAAAGTGGTGTTGACAGTAGTGATATTAGCTAAGAAATGTGCTAATAGGTGACATTAAGGGTAGAAAGCAGGACAAGCAAGGTACAGATAGCCCTAGTGGGGGTGGGGTGGGGAGAAGGGATCGAAATAGGCTAAAAGGTAGAGATAAAACAATGGATGGAAATATATTTAAAAATAATATTTAAAAATAATGGAAATAGGTGGGAAAAGAAAAATCTATATAAATTATTGGAAAAAAGGGGGATCGGAAAGGGAGTGGGGATGGAGGAGAGAGTTCATGATCTAAAATTGTTGAACTCAATATTCAGTCCGGAAGGCTGTAAAGTGCTTAGTCGGAAGATGAGGTGCTGTTCCTCCAGTTTGCGTTGAGCTTCACTGGAACATTGCAGCAGGCCAAGGATGGACATGTGGGCATGAGAGCAGGGTGGAGTGTTGAAATTGCAAGTGACATTGGGGTCTGGGTCATGCTTGCGGACAGACCGAAGGTGTTCTGCAAAGCGGTCACCCAGTCTGCGCTTGGTCTCTCCAATGTAGAGGAAACCGCATTTGGAGCAGCGAATGCAGTAGACTAAATTGAGGGAAGTGCAAGTGAAGCGCTGCTTCACTTGAAAGGAGTGTTTGGGCCCTTGGATGGTGAGGAGAGGGGAAGTATAGGGGCAGGTGGTGCATCTTGTAAACACTGGGTTTCTTGATAGAACCAGTAAGTCTAGTAAGAGAGCCGTTATTTCCATCAGGGACATAACTTATTCATGCAATTTCCCCAGATCAAAGAAAGGTTGAAAAACAAAAGGTAAACAAGATTGTTCTTAAAGTGTCCATATACTTTTCAGATCAAAGGACAAGTCAGGGAATGGGAGTTAATTAATTTAAATTTCTATCTAGGACATCCTAGGTGTGCTGTAGCTATGGGATAGACTGCAGGGAGGCAGTCCTTTGGATTTATCTATGTGTTGTCTCACGGAACTATCAGAGTCAGCTTGGATGGCTGTGAGAAGGCAGTGGTGCATCCAAGAAGAAAAAGGTCAATGTCTCAGCCCTAAGGCAGTCTGACCAAAGGGAGAAAGTGGGGTTGGGGGGTGGAGGGAAGGGCAAAACTCCAAGAAGTATGACTAATGGGAAAAAAAGCAGCAGGTTAGCATGTGGGGGGGGTTGATTCAACTTCATGGAAAATTTTGAAAAAACTGAAAAGAAAGGAGAGCCCAGGAGAGGCTATTAAAGTCTCCAGAACACAAAATAGGACAGAGTGTTTGGAAAGGGCTAGGAATCTAACTTCAAGCACATCAGATAAAGGGACGACAATGAGAAAGGGGATGGGAAATACAGGACTGAAGGTGTTGTATCTGAATGCACGCAGTATACGAAATAAGGTAAATGAGCTTGTGGCGCAGATTGAAATTGGTAGGTATGATGTGGTGGGCATCACGGAGACATGGCTGCAAAGGGATCAGGACTGAGAGCTAAATATCCAAGGATATACATCCTATCGAAAAGATAGGCAGGTTGGCAGAGGGGGTGGGGTTGCTTTGTTAGTAAGAAATGAAATGAAATCGATAGCAAGAAATGACGTAGGGTCAGATGATGTTGAATCTGTGTGGGTAGAGTCGAGGAACCACAAAGGTAAAAAAACCATAATGGGAGTTATATACAGGCCTCCGAACAGTAGTCAGGATGTGGGGCACAAGATACACCAGGAGATAGAAAAGGCGTGTAAGAAAGGCAAGGTTACAGTGATCATGGGGGATTTCAATATGCAGGTAGACTGGGAAAATCAGGTTGGTAGTGGATCTCAAGAAAAGGAATTTGTGGAATGTCTACGAGATGGCTTTTTGGAGCAGCTTGTGGTGGAGCCCACTAGGGAACAGGCAATTCTAGATTTAGTGATGTGTAATGAGGCAGATTTGATAAGGGAGCTTAAGGTGAAGGAACCCTTAGGAGGAAGTGACCATAATATGATAGAATTTACCCTGCAATTTGAGAGGAAAAAGCTGGAATCAGATGTAACGGTATTACAGTTGAATAAAGGCAACTACAGAGGCATGAGGGAGGAGCTGGCCAGAATTGACTGGGAGATGAGCCTAGCAGGAAAGACAGTGGAACAGCAATGGCAGGAGTTTCTGGGAGTCATTTGGGAGACACAGCAAAAATTCATCCCTAGGAAGAAGAAGCATACTAAAGGGAGGATGAGGCAACCATGGCTGACAAGGGAAGTCAGGGACAGCATAAAAACTAAAGAGAAAGCATACAATGTGGCGAAGAGCAGTGGGAAACCAGGGGATTGGGAAGCCTACAAAGACCAACAGAGGACAACTAAAAAAGAAATAAGGGGGGAGAAGATTAAATATGAGGGTAAACTAGCCAGTAATATAAAAGAAGATTGCAAGAGCTTTTTTAGATATATAAAGGGTAAGAGAGAGGCAAAAGTGGACATTGGGCCGCTGGAAAATTATGCTGGAGAAGTAGTAGTGGGGAACAAAGAAATGGCGGAGGAACTGAATAGGTACTTTGCAACAGTCTTCACGGTGGAAGACACGAGTAACATCCCCAAAGTTCAAGAGAGTCGGGGGGCAGAGGTGAGTATGGTGGCCATTACCAAGGAGAAGGTTCTAAGAAAACTGAAAGGTCTGAAGGTGGATAAATCACCTAGACCAGATGGATTACACCCCAGAGTTCTGAAGGAGATAGCTGAAGAGATAGTGCATGCGTTAGTGGTGATCTTTCAGGAATCACTGGAGTCAGGGAGGGTCCCAGAGGACTGGAAAATCGCTAATGTATCCCTTCTGTTTAAGAAGGGAGTGAGGCAAAAGACAGGAAATTACAGGCCGATTAGCCTGACCTCAGTCGTTGGTAAGCTTTTAGAGTCCATTATTAAGGATGAGATTTCAGAATACTTGGAAGTGCATGGTAAAATAGGGCAAAGTCAGCATGGTTTCATCAAGGGGAGGTCATGCCTGACAAATCTGTTAGAATTCTTTGAGGAGGTAACGAGTAGGTTAGACAAAGGAGAGCCAATGGATATTATCTACTTGGACTTCCAGAAGGCCTTTGACAAGGTGCCGCACAGGAGGCTGCTCAGTAAGATAAGAGCCCATGGTGTTAGAGGCAAGGTACTAGCATGGATAGAAGATTGGCTGTTTGCTAGGAGGCAGAGAGTGGGGATAAGGGGGTCCTTCTCAGGATGGTGGCCGGTGACTAGTGGAGTTCCGCAGGGTTCAGTATTGGGACCACAACTTTTCACTTTATACATTAATGATCTAGATGAAGGAAATGAGGGCATCCTGGCTAAGTTTGCAGATGATACAAAGATAGGTGGAGGGACAGGTAGTATTGAGGAGGTGGGGAGGCTGCAGAAGGATTTGGACAGGTCAGAAGAATAGGCAAAGAAGTGGCAGATGGAATACAACGTGGGGAAGCTTGAGGTCATGCACTTTGGTACGAAGAATAGAGGCATAGACTATTTTCTAAATGGGGAGAGAATTCAGAAATCTGGAGTGCAGAGGGACTTGGGAGTCCTAGTCCAGGATTCTCTTAAGGTTAACTTGCAGGTTGAGTCGGTAGTTAGGAAGGCAAATGCAATGTTGGCATTTATTTCGAGAGGACTAAAATATAAAAGCAGGGATGTGCTGCTGAGGCTTTATAAGGCTCTGGTCAGACCACATTTAGAATATTGTGAGCAATTTTGGGCCCCGTATCTCAGGAAGGATGTGCTGGCCCTGGAGAAGGTCCAGAGGAGGTTCACGAGAACGATCCCAGGAATGAAAGGCTTAACATATGAGGAACATATGAGGAACGTTTAAGGACTCTGGGTCTATACTCAATGGAGTTTAGAAGGATGAGGGGGGATCTGATTGAAACTTACAGATTACAGAAGGCTGTGGAGGCCAGGTCATTGAGTGTATTTAAGACCGAGATAGATAGGTTCTTGATTGGTAAGGGGATCAAAGGATACGGGGAGAAAGCAGGAGAATGGGGTTGAGAAACTTATCAGCCATGATTGAATGGCGCAGCAGACTCGATGGGCCGAATGGCCTAATTTCTGCTCCTATGTCTTATGGTCTTATGATCTTATGCAATTCCAAGTGCAGCTCACAACCAATCTGGAAAATGTTTACACAACCAACTCAGTTTCAGAACAGTGGGATCAAATAACTTCAGCTGTACTAGACTCCTGGATCCAGGCAATTGAGATCAAGCATCAGGACTAGCTCGACAAAAACAGTGCTGAAATATGTGACCCACTGAAACGAAAATGCCAAAGCATTTGACTCAGTAAATCGTGAGGCTCTGTGGATTGTGTCCCAAAGATCTGGATGTCCAAGAAACTTCATCACATTCCTGCAACTGCTTCATGATCTTATGACTACAACTGCCTTGAGTGGGAGATCTGAAACGGACATCTTCAAAATCTGGACTGGAGTTAAGCAAGGCTGTGTGATAGCCCTCATACTATTTACAATCTACCCAGACAGTGGCTATTCACCTTGTTAAAGATCAACTGCCCTTTGGTGTGAGCATTAAATACCACCTTGATGGAAAAGTCTTTAACCTCAGTCATCTCTGTGCCAAAACTAAACTGACTACCATAGAAATACATGATCTACAGTTTGTGGATGACTGCAGTGTCGTTGCTCACTGTGTACCAAATTTGCAAGCCACTCTCGATCTCTTCAATTCTGCATACAAGAGACTCGGCCTGTCCTTGAATGTTGAGGAGTTGTTGAAAATGATCTTTCCAATGTTCACGGATTGAATTGCAATTCTTAAGAAGAGAAACACCATCCTGTGAGTGAAGGGGATTTTGTCCATTTGACCTAGGTCTATAGATGGCCCTGGTGGCTTCAAAAAAAAAGCTATTCATGTCACGATGGTCAGCATACTGTTGGATCGCTGGGGTTTTCTCTTCCCACCACGTCTTTTACCGTGCTCTTGTTTACCCTTTGCTTTTCAACCTTGGATGTTGTCAAAACAAAATTCATTTGTCAACCCACACGTGGTCAGTCAAATATTCTACTTCCCATATATGTTGAAGGGGAATCTCTGGAATATGTTGAGCACTTCCTATATCTTGGATGGCACATCTCTCAAAAGGCCACCAGTGATGAGGAGATCCAACACCGGATCAGCTGCGCTAGCTCAGCCTTCTACAAACTATGACAGTTAGTGTTTGACAACAAAGACCTCTGCAAGCCACCAAAAGTCCTAGCATACAAAGCAGATGTTGTCACCACAGTCATGTAATGCAGTGAGACCTAGGCTGTGTATCAGCCACACATAAGAGCAATAGAGATATTCCATCAGCATACCTCCTCTGCATTCTCCAGATTCAATGGGAGGGCCATTAAACAAATGCTAGTATCTTTCTTGAAGCCAGCTCCGCAAACATTCAGGCAAAACTCCTGCAAGACCAACTCTGATGGACTGGAAACTGTGTCTGGAAGGCTGAAAAGTGTGTCCCCTCCAGATCCTGTTTTCTCAACTCTCAAATGGCCAGAATTCCAGGGGAGGACAAAGAAAGCACTTCAAAGACACTCTGAAGCTCTGGTGAAGTGTGGCAGCATTGACACTAACGATTGGGAGAAGCTTGCTACCAATTGTTCAGAATGGTGACAATTTGTCCATCAAGCTGCATTATGCTTTAAGTCCACACTCCTTAATGATGAGGCACAGCAGCGTCAGAGAAGGAAAGAAAAGGAAGCAAATCTTGCACTCCAGGTCCCACTACTTCGTAGGATGCCCTGCCCCATGTGTCCAAAGAGCTGTGGGTCAAGAATTGGCCTGTTCCATCACCTGAAGACCCATGGCAGAAACTTGCGACCCTGAGTAGACATCATCCTCAAATCAAGGGACAGCCGACAATAATGATCTGCCAGCAGCCAGTACAAGAAGCATAGAATCTATTAAGAATCAGAGGTGTTCCTGGTCTGGAATCAGTAAGAAGGAATTGCAAGTGGGGCTCATGCTTGGAATGAAAAGTCCAAGTGCATGAGGAAGTAAAATTGTGAGATCTGCCTGGCAAAGCTAGTGGAAGAGAACGACAGAGGAATCCTTGCAGAGAAAGAGAGTTCTGGAAGCCTAAGTGCCAGACTGGGAAACTGAGCAGGATTCCTAAGACTGGTTGCACACCTTGGTTTGCTCCCAGGAGAAATGAAGGAATCCTCAAGATCCTGTGACGTATAGGGGAACTCTTGGGTGGAAATACAATAGAACAGAGAGTGTCCCATTGAGTTTTAAGGTTTTAACAATAAGGGTTTACAAAATATATTATTCAGGCGGTAGTACTTGCTTTGTTTAATTCTTTTACAGTAAAAGTTTTGTTTAAAACGTGAAATTTTGTGGCATAATTTCTTTCAGATAATAACTGGACTTTGAATTTCTTTTTAAAAGTGAAGTGGTCTCCCTCAAGATCATAATACTCTCCAACTAGTATTCAGTTCTGAATACTGATGGGAGTGATAATTCATCTTGGAAACTGCAGCCACAGCCAAGCCCATGGCTCCATGGTGGGTTCAGCTATACAGGGGCGCATGAAGAAGACTGGAAGAGCAGTAGGAAATTCAATAGTTAGGGAACAGACAGATGTTTCTGTGGCCGCAGATATGAATCCAGTATAGTATATTGCCTCCCTGGTGCCAGAGTCAAAGATATCACTGTATGGCTACAGAGCACCCGACGGTGGCAGCGGGAAGGGGAAGTGAACAGCCTGTGGTTGTGGTCCACATTGGTACCAATGATTTAGGGAGGAAGAGGGATGTGGTCCTGCTGTCAGAATTTAGGGAGCTAGGCAGAAAATTAGCAAGCAGGATTTCAAAGGTAGCAATCTCCAGACTACTTCCAGTACCACATGCAAGTGAGCACAGAAACTGGAGGATAAAAGCAGATGAATGCATGGCTGGAAAGATGGTGCATGAGTGCATGAGGAAGATCTTTAGATTCTTGTAATATTGGGACCAATCCTGGGGGAGATGGGACCTGTACAGGTTGGACTGGTTGCACCTAAACAAAGCCAGTCTCCTTGCGGGACGATTTCCTAGTGCTATTGGGGGTGGGGGGGGAGGGGGGGGGGGGGGGGGGCGTGGTTGGGCATGGGGGGGTGGTTTTAAACCAAATTGGTATACATGTGATCAGGAAGTAATATTAGAGAGGAATACTAGGGTGCACAGAATACTGGGAAAGACAGATAGCACCAGGTAGGAAATAGTAAAGTTGTAGGTGAGTTCAGCATAAGCGTAGGAAGTAATAAAGTCTACATTAGGGTTACTGTATGTGTGTGTAAATGCACAAGGTGTGGTAAGTTGCAGGTGCAGATAGCCAAGTCGACATATGATGTTGTGGTGATAACGGTGACCTGGTTCAAAGCAGGGCAGGACTGGGTATTAAATATTCCTGAATACAAGACATTCAGGAAAGAAAGGAAAGGAGGAGGGATGGCAGTGTTGATTAAGGAGAACATTGCAGTGCTGGAGAGAAAGGATGTTCCAGAGGGTTCAAGAATCTATTTGGCTAGAATTAAGGAACAAAAAAGATGCAATTATGTTGTTCATTGTAGTCTATAGACCACCAAATAGTAGGAAAGATGTAGAGGAACAAACAAATTTGAAAGGAAATTACAGAAAAATGTAAAAATTATAAGGTATCTTTAATGGGAGACTTTAATTATCTGATTATAGACTGAGGTAAAAGTAGTGTAAAGGGCAGAGAAGGGGCAAGAGTTCTTAGAGTGTGTTCAGGAAAATTTTCTATAGCAATCTGTCTCCAGTCAAATGAGGAAGGAGGAATTGCTAGACCTGGTTCTTGGGAATGAGGTGGGTCAAGTGTAAGTAGGGGACAATGATCATTGTATCGTAAGGTTTAGATTGACCATGGAAAAGGACAAGGAACAATTCAGAGTAAGAATAATTAACTGGAGGAAAGCCAACTTCAATAAAATAAGAATGGATCTGACTGAGATAACACAGGAGCAAGATGAACTTTGTGGATTCATTTGGATAGCTGAGGTACTTTTCTGGAGAGGTAAGACTGCCCTTTGGACATAGTCCCAGGACACATTTTGGGGAGGTCAGATGCCCTTTTGGGGAGGTCAGGTGCCCTTTGCAATTACTAAAATTAGGCATGAATGTGCGTAAAAAGTGCATAAACTCATTGGAACTGTGAAGCTCATTGGAGCTGTCAAAACAACTGTCAAATGTGCCAAGATGAACTTCAAGAGGAACTGTCAAAAACTACTATGAAAAGTATCAAGCTTAACTGTCAAGAGGAGCTGCCAAAAACACCTGTCAAAATTTTCAAGATGAACTGTCAAGAGGAGCTATCAAAAACTGTCAAAAGTGTTAAGATGAACTGTCAGACAGAGCTGTCAAGCTGTTAAGGCATTTAAAACTCCTGCCCTTTAAGTCTTTGAAAAAACTCACTGAAGTGTAAAAAAAGATTGCTTGCTATTTCACCCTATCTGTTGACATAAGCCTTAGGGCTACCATTACTGGATTAGTGCTGCATCACTGATTTCACAACTGTCCCTTATCACAGTAGGGTGCCTGCCACTTTACAGTTTGATTGATAGTTCCAAGTGGTTTTGGACTCTTTGAAGTGGGACTATGAATACCAATGCTTGTTAATATACAGGATTATGCAAGTGAATGAAATGTGTTCTTATAAGGGATAATGTAGTTGGATGAATACAAATATAGTAAATAGATTTTTATGGATGAGAGTGTTTTTTTAAATACATTCTGCAATAGACACTTGGAACTTTATTTTATCTCAGTGTGGGTACTGAGGTCTGCCCATGAAGGATACAGGGTGAGTTGACACGGTAGGTGTAAGGGTCATGGGTGGTGGGTGGGGGTGCACGCGCTGGCATCAGTTGGCACTAAGTTGGCATAGGCCTCAGACCTGCAGCCACTAATTTTTGCAATTTTATATTTTTGCATTTTATTTCTGCTTTGCTCTTGATTTTAAAAGAACCTGTATTAAGCCTGTATTGAATATTTAAAAGTTACTTTGTAGACCTTGATTTTAAGTTAAATAATTAATCAACAGTAATCGGTAGTGATAGTATTAACTGTGGGCTTGTTTTTCCCAACACTTTGCTTTCATTCTGTTCAAAGCAAGCCACATTCACAGCTGTTATTTTGTGTAAACCATTGTTTGTGCCTTTTTGGGCTAGACTTGCTAAAAGTTGTTATTGCTTAACAGGAGTCAGTTTCTGACTGCATTCAATAACTCTTGAACTACAAGCCAAGACAATGGATAACCTTGCAGATGGGGTGGAATTAGGAGTTGGAGTTTGATTGATGTATGATATAGCCTGATTGATGGCAGATAGGAAGCATCATCAAAGATATGTAAACAGCTTGAATATTGTGAAGTCTGCAAGACTTGCAGTGCTTGTGAGAAGAATTTGATAAGGACTCATGTTTACCAAACTCTTGTTTTGAGAAAATCTGCGTCCTTGAAAGGCTGGAATAGAGCCAGAAATTGGACTTAAAGGGGCACAGCAGTCAACATTCGGGGCTGCAGCCAGAGTGGAATAGTCAACCATTGAAGACTTTGGAGGTAGAGGGACGTCAACGGAGTGACTGGCCGGAGAGTCCACCCCTCCGTGCAAGGGACTTGGTGATGTATGATCCAAGGGGAATTGTAGCATTTTGGGAACAAATTTGGGGTTGTTTTACCATTTAGGGGAGCTGTCCTGAACAGACCAATTTGGGGTTACACAATAAAGTTGTCTTTCTTCCTATATATAAGGTGCTTTTTTCATTCTTCCTTTTTTTTAACAAAATTATCTTTTTTCCCTTCCTTTTAATCATTAATAATTGTTTAATAAAGATTGTTGTTTTCACACATTATTTGGTACTCAGTCACTCATTTTTGTTATGTCTAGAGTACGGCTCGGAACCTAAGCGAGACTCTGCAAGAGAATCTCACAACCTTACAGGACTATAAAACGTCATGGGGTGGGAGAGGGACATAGGTTATCATGGAGGGTATGAGGGATCATGGGGTGGGCAGAGGGGCAAAGGTTGGCATGGAGGGTATGGGGGCCATGGGGGTGGGTAGGGACATAGCTTGGCATGGAGCATGTGAGGGGCCATGGGTGCTAGGTGGCAGCATGGGTTGGCATGGATGGAGTGAGGAGGTGTGAGGGACGAGGGCTGGAGGGCTGTTTTATGTTTTTCTGTGTTTTTTTATCAAACTTCAAACTGGAGCAGAACGGCAGGCTATCCGCCGAACCCCTCCACACACGACATCTCTGTACTTGGTCTGGGGTCACCTGGCCCAACTCCCAGGGAACCCACCACCCCAGAACAAAAATCTGACCTTCTGGGCCACTTTTGCAAGGGTTGGGTTTGTGGAGCTGAGAAATGTCCCAAGTCTGCGCTTCAACCTGAGAGCAAAAATCCAGGCCAAAGAGTCTACAAAAATAGGTTAAGTGAGTGAGCAAATATTTGGCAGAGGGAGTATAATGTGGGAAAATATGAGCTTGTCCATTTTGGCAGGAAGAATAGAAAAGCAGAACACTATTTAAATGGAGGGCGACTGCAGAAATCCGTGGTACAAAGGGACCCTGGTGTTCTGGTATATGAATCACAAAAAGCTAGCATGCAGATACAGAAAGTGATTCGGAAGGCAAAATGGAATGTTGGCCTTTCCTGCAAGGGGAATGGAATACAAAAGTAGCAAAGTGCTGTTACAGATGTACAGAGCCTTATAGGAGACCACATCTTTAGTACTGTGTACGGTTTTGGTCTCCTTATTTAAGGAAGGATATAATTGCATTGGAAGCAATTCAGATGAAGTTCACTTGGCTGGGGTGAAGGTGTTGTCTTAAGAAAGGTTGAGCAAGTTAGGCCTATATTCGTTGGAGTTTAGAAGAATGAGAGGTGATCTTATTGAAACAGATAAGATTCTGAGGGGGCTTGACAGGGTGGATACTCCCCTTGTGGGGGAGTCTAGAACCAGGGGACACAGTTTATAAATAAGGGGTCTTCCAATTCAGACAGGAATAAGGAGGAATTTTTCTTTCAGAGGGTTGTTAGACTTTAGGATTCTCTTCCCCTGAGAACAGTGGAGGTTGAATCATTGAATATGTACAAGGCTGAGTTAGGAAGATTTTTGATCGACAAGAGAGTCAAGAGTTATAGGGGCAGGCAGGAAAGTGGAATTCAGCCCAGAATCAGATCAGCCAAGATCTTATTGAATGGCAGAGCAGGCTTGAGGGGCTGAATGGCCTACTCCTGCTGCTATTTCTTATGATCATATTTAGATTCTATGTAAATTGTAAACAACATCTATTGTTTTACATTTAAAACAGTGAGTATTTTAATGGCAAGGCGCCTGTAGGGTTGCCAACCTTCCAAAATTGGCCTTGAGTTGCCAGGAATTAAAGATCAATCATCAGAACACTGCTGATTGGGAGATTCATTTTTTGTGTTATTTTCTTTGAATATTTCTCTTTACCAGATATAAAGGTATTGAAAATGGGGGGAGGAAAGCCTGTTTGGCTGACAGTCAAGCATCATTTAATTGGGCAATGAGTCTTTCTGACTTCCAATGGGCATACTAAGGTAGTGCATCACAAGGATGGATGTGTTGGTTGACCAATGGCTGGATCCTGGGGCCAAGTCATGAGATGAAACCTCCAGGAATACATTTAGTTACAGTTGGCAACCCTACTTGAGTGTGGCATTGTGAGGCTAACATTAAGTGACAAACCATTTGTGATAGTCTAATTGCAATCATTCTGAGCCTCACTCGCTCAGTGTAGAGGCAGTTGTTCAACTGACCTTATAACATTCTTATCATAAAGATGATGGCCAGTTCTTCCAGGGATTTTTCCAAATTGAAGAGCTTTCTACCTATTATCTGCTTTCCTGTCCTATCTCCAGTTTCCTTATTTCCCTGATACTATCCCCTTACATTAAAACACATCTTTCCTCACCTCTTCTCTAATCCTTCTACCAACCACTTTAAATCTATGCCCCTAGTCATTGACTTCTCTGCTAAAGTAAATAGGCTCTTTCCACCCACTCTAGCCAGACCCCTGTAGGGGTCTGTAACTCACTGCTTGAAAAGGTAGTAGAGGAAGAAACCCTCAACTCATTTAAAAGGTGTCTGGATATGTGCCCGAAGTGCCATAACCTGCAGGGCTACGGACCAAATGCTGGAAAGTGGGGTTAGGCTGGATGGCTTGTTTTTCGACTGGTGCAGACACAAAGGGCCAAGTGGCTTCTTTCTGTGCAGTAAACTTTCTATGATTCTATTACCGAGCCCCAAATACCATCACAAACTACCAATTGTGAAAAATAAGTTTGTTCTGAGCTGTTTGCTGTTCTGCTTAGTATCTTCGACTATGTATCTATTTTGTACATGGAAATCTTACAATGCAGAGGCTTCAGCTCAAATGCTCCAGTAGAAAAATATTGAACTAAATCCACGTACTTTGAAGGTCCTATTTCATACAGCCCCTACTCCCGAGGTTTGCTTTCACAATCAGTCATAAAGCCTGCTGCTCCATACACTCTCGGTTGCATCTCAATTGCAGCCAGTCAGCCTCTATTAATGTGTTTGTGGGCCATTACTCCTTACCTCCTTTCCTCAGGTGGATGAATCAGTTTTATTTTTTCCACTCACAGCCAGGGCTGGCTCAGAAGGTCAGACAGCGTATGTGAAGAGAGAAACAGGGTAAACATTTCAGGACAATTAAAGAACTGATGATGGGCCATTGTCCTGAAACATCAATTGTTTCTCTCTCTCCAAAAATGTGCCTAACCTGCTGAGTATTTCCAGTATTCGGCAATATTTTTTTGTAGCTGTATTTTCTTTTTGATATACCCGCGCTCCGCTGCTAGCTGGTCCGTGCCCCTTTCCCGGTCTACACTATGCCCTCATCTCCCCAAACCCGCCCTTCAATTCCCCAGAGATAAAAACAAAAAGCTAAAAGCTACTGCGGATGCTGGAAATCCAAAACAAAAACAGAATTACCTGGAAAAACTCAGCAGGTCTGGCAGCATCGGTGGAGAAGAAATCAGTTAACGTTTCGAGTCTTCATGACCCTTCGGCAGAACTGAGTATAGTTAGGAGAAAGGTGAAATATAAGCTGGTCTAAGGTGGTGGGGGGACGGACCAGCTTATATTTCACCTTTCTCCTAACTATACTCAGTTCTGCCGAAGGGTCATGAAGACTCGAAACGTTAACTGATTTCTTCTCCACCGATGCTGCCAGACCTGCTGAGTTTTTCCAGGTAATTCTGTTTTTGTCTTCAATTCCCCATGTCAGCAACTGTCCGCAGATTTGCCTTCCTGTGCCTCGACTCCTGTCCCCTTGTGGTTAAATGATGCAGGCATTGTATTGACAATCACGTGCACTAACTTCTTGGCACAAGCGTAGTTCACAAAACTGCTTTCCTCCTCACTATTATTTCTTGTCCACTGGCCCTATACCTTTTCTTTATAATTCTTTAATAAATTCTACATACCAATAAAAATGTACTTTGAATAAAACAATTCAGTAAAAAAAAAATCCCCCGCCCAACGTGGGGCTCGAACCCACGACCCTGGGATTAAGAGTCCCATGCTCTACCGACTGAGCTAGCCGGGCGATAGAAAGTAACCCTACACCCCATCATTTGTGTTTTATTCTCCTTCAGTGTATTGACTGGTTGTACCACAGTTTGAGTGAATTCAGTATTAGAGTATGGGTGAGCGGCCTGTCGCTGAGCTACACGCCGGCACTCGGGCCAGCAGCGAGCAGAGCGCTTCTGTTCTGGGGCCAGGATTGCTGAGCTGCCGCCTGGGATTCGAGTCTGTGTTAATGTCGGGAGGTCAAATATAAATCTAAATACGGAACAAGCGGACCAGAAAAAAAAAATCACTCAGAGTCTACCATGAAAGCAAAGGCTATGCTCAGCATGAAGAAAAAAAAATGTACCTCCTTCGAGCCGGAATCGAACCAGCGACCTAAGGATGTCTTTGTAAACTCTACAGTCCTCCGCTCTACCAGCTGAGCTATCGAAGGAGAGCTGAAAACTGAGTCATCAGAATCACCTACAAACAAACCTTTTAAATCAGCATTATTTATGAAGGCGCCAATGATATATTAGAGAGAAAAAATGTTTTGATGGGAGGATGGATTATTATATTTTGCAATTAGTTGGTTCAGGGAAGTCATGAGAAATTAGCGAGAATTTATAAGGCTGTGCAGAACAAGCAAGGATCACAGAAACAAAGATCACAGAACACAAGAATTTGGTGGTGACGAGCAAAGGGACGATTTAAAAAAAATGTTAATGATGGAACTGGGTTAGACGCTAGAAGAGTGGAATAAAGCAGAGCCGAAAGTGAAACCAGAAAGGAACGATCAGTATTTGCAATGGGGAATGGGACAAAAGTGGCGAGATATAAGAGCTGAGAGTGAGGCCAACAGGAAAAATTATAACTTTTTAAAGCTAGGAGCAGAGCGAAGGCTAGAAACTACAGACTGCAACTCCTCGGAAAGAAATACAAGCGGCAGGTGGCTGGCAGAATGCCTTTAAAACAGGGCAAAGTTAAAAAAAAAAGGTCTATAAGTGAATGGTTAAAATAGTATATTCTATAATGCAAAATTATATTCAATAAAATTTCGAAAATATTTTTGCGATGGAGCTAATTCAACAAAATGGCAAAATTGCCAGATCAATTTCACAGATTCAACATTGTGCCATTTTGTGTCCAAATTATGCAACTACAAAATTGCAGCCAACTATTTACTCAAAGATAAAAGCAAAATACTGCGGATGCTGGAAATCTAGAACAAAAAAATATCTGGAAAAACTCAGCAGGTCTGTCAGCACCTGCGGAGAGGGATACAGTTGATGTTTCGAGTCGGTTTGACCCTTCATCAGAACTAAAAAACATAGAAATGAGATGAAATATAAGCTGGTACAGGGGTTGGGACAGGTGGAGCTCAATAGGGGGCCAGTGATAGGTGGAGGCCAAGAAGAGACTGCCAAAGATGTCATAGACAAAAGGACAAAGGGGTGTTGACGGTGGTGATATTATCTAAAGGATGTTCTGCCTGTCTCTTTATGGGGTATGTGGAACATTCCTTGTTCCAGTCCTACTCAGGACCCCTCCCACAACTCTTTCTCCAGTACATCGATGACTGCTTTGGTGCCGCTTAATGCTCTCTTCTGGATCTGGAAAAATGTATTAATTTTGCTTCCAATTTCCACCCCTCCATCATTTTCACGTGGGCCATCACTGACACTTCCCTTCCCTGCCTTGACCTCTCAGTCTCAATTCCTGGCGATAGACTGTCGACCAATATTCATTACAAGCCTACCAACTCCCACAGCTACCGCAACTACAGCTCCTCACACCCCGCTTCCTGTAAGGACTCCATCCCATTCAATTCCTTCACCTCCGTCGCATCTGTTCTGATGATGCCACTTTCAAAAACAGTTCCTCTGACATGTATTCCTTCTTCCTTAACCGAGGTTTTCAACCCACAGTGGTTGACAGGGCCCTCAACCGTGTCCGGCCCATCTCCTGCGCAACCGCCCTCACACCTTCCTCTCCCTCCCAGAACCATGATAGGGTCTCCCTTGTCCTCACTTATCACCCCACCAGCCTCCGTGTTCAAAGGATCATCCTCCGCCATTTCCGCCAACTCCAGCATGATGCCACCACCAAACACATCTTCCCTTCACCCCCCCCGGCGGCTTTCCGCAGGGATTATTCCCTCCAGGACATGCATCGTGTGCCTCAGTTTTTTTAAAGAGCCGGACCATCGAAATAGCAGGCCATGCACCAAGAAATTATTAAACATCAATCCTTTGGGAAGAGCAGTTGGAGAGGCGGACCTGCAGGAGATACATGGAGCGAGGAGAGAATAAATACAGCACGGTGAGCGTGGCCTACATCACTCACCTTCAGGAAGAGCAGTCAGAGAGGGGGACCTGTCAGCTGCTCGGAGCTGGCCTGCGCTGAGTTTCAAAAGGATAGAGAAGAAAGCAAATTGTAACATCACAGGAAAGAAGCAATTAGATTGGACGGAGAAGAAGCTAGCTGTTTGGTGAGTATCTGGTGAATATAACGTAAAAGTAAATTGAGGCATGGCAGGACAACCCGGTCGTGTGAAATGCGCGTACTGTAATATGTGGGAAGTCATGGGTACTCCTGATGTCCTCAACAGCCATATGTGCAGAAAGTGTCACCAGCTGGGTTTCAGAGCTCGAACGGTGGCTGGAGTCACTGTGGTGCATCTGTGAGGCTGAGAGCCACGTGGATAGCAAGTTCAGAGAGGTGGTCACACTGCAGTTTAGGAGCCTGGAGGGAATAGGTGACCTGCAGGCAGTCCAAGAAAATTAGGCAGGTAATGCAGGAGCCCCCTGGGGTCCAACTCACAAATCGGCTTTCCATTTTGGAAGCTGGTGAGGGTGCTGTTTCCTCAGAGGAGTGCAGTCAGAGCCAAGTTTGTGGCACCACAAGCGCTTCAGCTGTACTGGAGGGGAGGAAGAAAAATGGAAGAGCTACAGCGATAGGGGATTTGTTAGTTAGGGGAACAGTCAGGCGTTTCTGTGGCCATAGACATGACTCCGGGATGGTATGTTGCCTCCCTCGTGCGAGGGTCAGGAATGTCACAGAGTGGCTGCAGGCCATTCTTCTGGGGGAGGGTGATCAGTCAGAGGTCGTGGTCCATGTTGGTACCAATGACTTAGGTAGGAAAGGGGATGAGGTCCTGAAAGCAGACTTTAGGGAGCTAGGAAGGAGATTGAAAGACAAGACCTCTAAAGCAGCAATCTCAGGATTACTCCCATTCCATGTGCAAGTGAGTAGAGAAATAGGAGAATTGACCGATTAAACATGTGGCTGGAAAGCTGATGTAGGAGGGAGAGCATCAGATTTTTGGGGCATTAGAACCAGTTCTGGGGAAGCTGGGACCTGTACAAGCTGGACGGTCTACACCTGAACAGGACCGGGATGAATATCGTCGCAGGGAGATTTGCTGGTGCTGCAGGGGGGTGAAGGGTTTAAAAGAGATTGGCGGGAGATGGCAACCTGAGGGCAAACTCAGAGCAGGGAATGGGAGATGGAGAATTAGTGAGAGACTCTGAAAGACAGAAGAAGCACGGGTTAAAAAGTGTATAGGCCATGAATTTGGCAGTGTTAAAAGGTGTATATGTAAATACAAGGGGTATAGCAAATAAAGCCGATGAGCTGAGGGTACAGATGGATACCTGGTAGCATGATATCATCGCTATAACAGAAACTTGGCTTAAGGAACGGTAAAAAATGGCAGCTCAACATCCCTGGATATAGAGTTTTCAGCCAGGATAGTGAAGGTGATAAAAAAGATGGGGGCGTAACCATTATTGGTTAAATAAACAATTATAGCTGTGAGGAGGGATGATATATTAAATGAAGCATCAAATGAGGCCGTATGGGTTGAGCTCAGAAATAAAAAGGGGCAGCCACACTGCTAGGAGTGTACTATAGACCCCCAAATAGTGGAAGAGAGTTAGAAGAGCAAATAGGTAGGCAAATTTCCGAGTGCAAAAACAATAGGGCAGTAGTCGTTGGGGACTTCAACTACCCTAATATCAGTTGGGATACGAACAATGTGAAGGGCACAGAGGGCACAAAATTCTTGAACTGCATTCAAGAGAACTTTTTTAGCCAGCACGTAACAAGCCCAACAAGAAGGGGTGCAATTCTATATTTAGTCTTAGGAATTGAAGCTGGGCAAGAGGATGAAGTAGCAGTGGGTGACCATTTTGGTGATAGTGGCCATAATACAGTTAGACTTAGCATTATTATGGAAAAGGACAAAAATAGAACAGGAGTGAATGTTCTAAATTGGAGGAAGACAAATTTTACAAAGCTCAAAGATGACCTGGTGAGAGTGGACTGGATACAGTTATTAGAAGGAAAAACAATGTCAAATCAGTGGGAGGCATTCAAAAGCGAGATTCTACAGGATAGACATGTCTCCACAGAAATAAAGGGTGGTACTGCTAAATCTAGAGCCCCCTGATTATCCAGAAGCATACAGGCCAAGAAAAAACAGAAAAAAGAAAGCTTATGACAGTCACAAAATACTTAATATGGTAGGAAGCCTAGGGGAGCGTAGAAAGTACAAGGGTGAAGTAAAAATGGAAATTAGGAAAGCAAAGAGAGAATACAAAAAATATTGGCAAGTAAAGTCAAAGAAACCCAGAGATGTTTTACCTGTACATTAAGAGCAAGAGAATAACTAAGGAAAGGATAGGGCCTATCAGAGATGTACATGGTAACTTGTGCATTGATGCTGAAGATGTGGGCAGGGTTCTCAATGAGTACTTTGTCTCTGTCTTCACGAAGGAGAGGGATAATGCAGACATTTTAGTTAATGAGGTGTGTGAAACATTGGACACAATAAGCATAATGAGAGAGGAAGTACTGGAACGACTGATATCCTTGAAGGTGGATAAGTCACCAGGGCTGGATGGATTGTATCCCAGGCTGTTAAAGGAAGCCAGGGAGGAAATTGCAGATGCTCTGAGGATCGTTTTCCAATCCTCACTAGAAAAAGGCAAGGTACCAGAGGATTGGAGGCCTGCAAATGTTATACCATTATTTAAAAAGGGTGCAAGGGATAGGCCAGAAAATTATAGACTGGTCAGTCTGACCTCAGTGGTGGGCAAATTATTGGAATCAATTCTGAGAGACAGGATAAACTATCACTTAGAAAGGCATGGGTTGATCAGGGATAGTCAGCATGATTTTGTTAGAAGATTGTGTCTTACTAACTTAATAGAATTTTTTGACGAAGTAACAAGTAGGATTGATGAGGGTAGTGCAGTGGATCTCTTCAACATGGATTTTAGTAATTTGACAAGGTCCCACATGGCAGACTGGTCCGGAAAAGTGAGATCCCATGGGATACAGGGGAAGGTGGCAAGTGGGATCCAAAATTGGCTCAGTGACAAGAAACAAAGGCTAATGGTTGATGGATGTTTTTGCCAATGGAAAACGGTTTCCAGTGGTGTTCCACAGGGCTCAATGTTGGGGCTTTTGCTGTTTGTTTTATATATTAATGATTTGGACATAAATGTGGGAGGTATGATTGGGAAATTTGCAGATGACACAAAAATTGGCCCTGTAGTTGATAGTGAAAAGTATAGCTGTTGTCTCCAGAATTATATCAATGGTTTGGTTAAGTGGGCAGAAAAGTGGCAAATGGAATTCAATCTGGAAAAGTGTGGCGTAATGCATTTGGGGAGGGCAAACAAAGCAAGGGATTACTCAAAAAACGGGATATTGAAAGGGATTGAGGAAGTGAGAGACCTTGGAGTACATGTTCACAGGTCCCTGAAGGTGGCAGGATAGGTGGATAAGGTGGTAAAGAAAGAATGTTTTCCTTTATTGGATGAGATATTGAATACAAAAGCAGGGATGTAATGATGGAACGAATACTTCACATCCGTCTTCACCCAAGAGAATGAGGATGAAGGTATCAAACTCGGGGAGAGAGACTGCGAGGTTCTTGAGCAAATTGCTATAGGGAGTGACAAGGCATTGGAGGTGTTGGCAGGCTTAAAAGTGGACAAATCTCCAGGTCAGGATAATTTGTGTCCCAGACTGCTGAGGGAGGCAAGGGAGGAGATCGCAGGGGCTCTGACCCAAATTTTGAATTCCTCTCTGGCCACTTGGGAGGTGCCAGAGGACTGGAGAACAGCTAATGTGGTTCCACTATTTAAGAAGAGTTGTAGAGATAAGCCAGGGAACCACAGGCCAGTGAGTCTCACGTCAGTGGTAGGGAAACTATTGGAGAACATTCTGAAGGAGAGAATCTATCTCCACCTGGAGAGGCAAGGTTTGATCAGGGATAGTCAGCATGGCTTTGTCAGAGGGAGGTCATGCCTAACAAATTTGATTGAATTTTTTGAGGTGACCAGGTGTGTAGATGAGGGTAGTGCGGTTGATGTAGTTTATATGGATTTCAGCAAAGCCTTTGATAAAGACCCACATGGGAGACTTATAAAGAAGGGAAATGCACATGGGATACAAGGTAATTTGATAAGGTGGATTAAAAATTAGCTTAGTTGTAGGAGACAGAGGGTGATGACAGAAGGATGCTTTAGTGACTAGAAGCCAGTGTCCAGTGGTGTACCACAGGGATCTATGCTGGGTCCCCTATTATTCATAATTTATATAAACAACATAGATGACTATGTGGGGGATAGGATTAGTAAGTTTGCAGATGGCACAAAGATGGGGTGGTTAACAGTGAGGTTGAGTGTCTTGGGCTACAGGAAGATATAGACGGGATGGTCAAATGGGCAGATAAGTGGCAGATGGAATTTAACCCTGAAAAGTGTGAGGTGATACACTTTGGAAGGAGTAATTTGACAAGGAAGTATTCAATGAATGGCATGGCACTAGGAAGTTCTGAAGAACAAAGGGACCTTGGCGTGTGTGCCCATAGATCCCTGAAGGCGGAAGGGCATGTTAGTGGGGTGGTGAAAAAGGCATATGGGACACTTGCCTTTATCAATCGAGGCATAGATTACAAAAGTAGGGAGGTCATGTTGGAGTTGTATAGAACCTTGGTGAGGCCACAGCTGGAGTACTGTGTGCAGTTCTGGTCGCCACATTGTAGAAAGCTTGTGATTGCACTGGAGGGGATGCAGAGAAGATTCACCAGAATGTTGCCTGTGGTGAAACATTTAAGTTATGAAGAGAGGTTGATAGACTTGGGTCGTTTTCATTGAAGCAGAGAAGGCTGAGGGGCGACCTGATCGAGGTGTACAAGATTATGAGGGAAATGGACAGGATGGATAGGGAACAGCTGTTCCCCTTAGTTGAAGGGTCAGTCACGAGGGGACATAAGTTCAAGGTGAGAGGCAGGAGGTTTGGGAGGATGTGAGGAAAAACTTTTTTACCCAGAGGGTGGTAACGGTCAGGAATGTGCTGCGTGGGAGGGCAGTGGAGGCAGGTTGCCTCACATCCTTTAAAAAGTACCTGGATGAGCACATGGCACGTCATAACATTCAAGGCTATGGGCCAAGTGCTGGTAAATGGAATTAGGTAGGTAGGTCAGGTGTTTCTCACATGTCGGTGCAGACTCGATGGGCTGAAGGGCCTCTTCTGCACTGTGTCATTCTGTGATTCTGTGAACTGTATAAAATGCTGGTTAGGCCACAGCTGGAATTTTGTGTACTGTTCTGGTCACCACATTACAGGAAGGACATAATTGCTGTGGACAGAATACAGAGAAGATTTACAAAAGTGCTACCAGGGCTTGAAAATTGCAGCTATGAGGAAAGTTTGGATAGGCAAGTGTTGTTTTCCTTAGAACAGAGGAGGCTGAGGGGTGACCTACTTGAGGTGTTTATGAAGGGCCTAGATAGTGTAGACAGTGAAGACTTGTTTTGTCTAGCTAAGGGGCATAGATTTAAGGTGATTGGTAGAAGGATTAGAGAGGACATGAGGAAAAACGTTTTCACCCAGAGAGTGGTGAGTGCCTGGAATTCACTGCCTAAGTCAATGGTTGAGGCTGAAATGCTCAATTCAAAAGGAATTGGATCTGCATCTGAAGTGCTGTAACCTGAAAGGCTACGGACCAGGTGCTGGAAAGTGGGATTAAAATGAACGGCTAGTTTCTTTTTCTGGCTGGCACAGACATGATGGGCTGAATGGCCTCTTTCTGCACAGTAACTTTTCTATGGTTTCACTACATAATGTGAAGTGTAACACGTATCAGATTAATTACAGATAATCCTTGCCAGCATTAAATAGTACCAGATAAAAGCAAAATACTGTGGATGCTGGAAATCTCCCTTGTTTCACCTCATTTCTATTTTTCCTCAGTTCTGATGAAGAGTCATATGGAGTCGGAAGTTTAACTGTGTTCCTCTCTGCAGATGCTGTCAGACCCGCTGGTTTTCCCCGCTATTTTTATTGTTGTTTTTGTACCAGCCACCACTAGCCCGGCTAGCTCAGTCGGTAGAGCATGGGACTCTTAATCCCAGGGTCGTGGGTTCGAGCCCCACGTTGGGCGTTGTTCTTTTTATATGAATTTGCACTTACCTGAATTTTATTAATACGTTTAAATATCAAACTTTAATGTACTTTTAATGATCTCATGCTTTTCGCATTCAAACTAGTTAATCTCATCGCTCGGGGGTGGGGGGCTGGGGTTTACGGGTTTCAGGTCAGGCGGGAGGAGCAATATTGGACCGACCATTTTACACGGAAATGATCGGTACAGCCCGAGAATGAAAGCGCTTCTTTATTTTAAACACACTTAGACGGTTAACAATTCGAACAATTTGTGCTCACCCAGAAGTAGCTGAGTGCCCGCTACCCCGGTCACTCGGATCGTTCGCTCCGCCCCCCTCCCCTCCCCTCCGCCAAGTATAGGCGGGTTGGCGCCGCCCGGGGCGGCCGCTGCGCCGGTTGCTATGGTTACCGGCCTGGCGTCCGCTGCTGAGGGTTCGCACGGCCTGAGAGAAACTCCGCCGCTGGGGCCGCAGAAAGGCGGAGATGGAGTCGTCATTGGAAGAAAAAATGGACCTGATCTCCTCTGTATTCATCTCCCTCAATGTAAAGGAACAGGACGAAGTGTTGTCGCGTTTGCTCCGTGTATGTCAGGTAAATTCGCCTCTGATTCAAACCTGCCTTTCTTTTCGGAAGAATAATGCAAAACAGTTCCTCAGCACATTTAATCATCCAGAGAAACGCATGTAGGACGATACACAATCCAGATGTTGTTCACTGTAACCTTTTGGAAGTATTAGTAATATTTTTGTTGCCTGCTTGAGTTTTCTATTAGAAAGATAACGCAATAATCATAAATTTTAAATATAAAATATACAAATTGAAGCCTATTCACAGATGCGTGTCTCAGCTTATAGTTGTCGGCAGCTGTACCCTTTGATCACGAATTAACCTTCTCAGGGGAAAGACACGTTCTGTATGTCAACCGTTTGTTATATAAATGTTTAACTTCTGAGGCGTTGTGAGTGTTTTAAATTTAATTTGCGCCTACTAGACGCTGAGTTGCATTTTGCTGACCTTCATGTTGATTTAAAAGTTTCATCCCCTATGGATGAGTTCCTGTAGCTGTGATATGGCTTGGGTGGCAGCAGCTCCCAAAACAGCAATTCATGTGCCCCTGCCGTTCGCCTTGGATGAAACTGGTAAGAGGAATAAGGAAAATAAGCGTGGATATGAGGAATAATAGTGTGAGAATAGAGGGAAGTTGGGCTTGATTATGAGCCTTGTCTTTTATTCAAGGGGGCGAGCTGCAGGTGTACAATTGCAGTTGGAGCGGTTTGGGCGGGGGGGTGGGGTGGAGGTGGAATTCCTGTTATGTGCTATTGAAACGTTATTGGTGGCTCAGGAGAGGGCCTGGCACATTTCTTCAGAAGCTGTCAAGGGGCTTGTGGTTGTGGTTGGACTTGCGGAAGTGCTCGTCACTTGACTGCAGGGGAACTATTTTGCAAAAGGAGAGAACCACACTACTGCACACAGCAGTAAGTGAAAAATATTCAACAAATGGTGAACAGCAAAAACATTTTTTATAAAATTCCAGACGTCAAAAGTAAAGATCTTTCTTTCTTGACAATATTAGCCTGCGCTTTAAGACAAATTGCATCTAAGCAGCAGATCAAGTATGATCAGGTCGTAATGGAACAGCTTACTGTCTGACCTGCATCTGGCACTATTAGAGGAAATGTGTGTGCAAAATCATCTGACATTTATTTAAATATATAGCTGGGCCTTCTTTGGACACAGTGAGATATCTGAAATATCAAATAGAAATTCAGGGTGCATTGCTTTTTAAGAGGAAAACGGGAATAGTGCATATTTTTAGGGTGGCATTTTGGAGCAGACCAGAAGAAAAGCAACCCTAACCCTTTTCATAACACTGTAGAGAGCCCCAGATTTTTGTTCCAGGGTTGGTTCCGCGAATCCGACCTTTAAAAATGGCTGCCCAGACATCGGATCTTTGGTCCGGAGGTAGGCTGGATTAGAAATCGGGACGGGTGACCTGGGAAAAACTGAGGGTGATGCCAGGTGCAGAGGCTGACTGGGTGGAAGGACTGCCTTGGGGTTCCGGCACTGTGTTCAAAGTTTAAAAGTAAAAAATAGGACATGAAACATCCCTCCAGCCCTCACCCCTCAATCCACACACACATTCACATGCCCCATCCATGCCAACAGCTGCCACCTCATGTCCCCACCCATTCCCCATAACTGCGCATACCCTCTATGCCACCTCATGCTCCTCTACCCACCCCGTATCCCCTCGTACGCATCATGTCACCTCATTCCCGACCTCCCACACCTGATGGCCCCTCATATCCTCCATGTCAACCTATGCCCCTCCACCCACCCCATGGCTCTTTATAGCCCATATGCCAACTCATGCTAACCCATGCCTCCCACCCACTTTGCCCTTACCAGGGCAAACTCACCATGGGCCTCAGAGATGAGATAAAATAAAGTTGTATAAGTCCATTTCAAACTTCGTTATATTTAAAAAAAACACTCATTCATAAAAAACCCATTTACTACATTTACATTCCTTCAATTAAATAAAGCCTTATAACAACAAACATTTCATTCCAGTGCACAATCCTTTATAACAACAAACATTGGAATTCATGGTCCCAGGTGAGAATCTATAACCACCGTAGCTGCCAATCAAACAGTGAAATGGCAGGCACCCTGCTATGATAATGGATGGTTGTGAAATCAGTCATGCAACACTAATCCAGTAATGGAAACTCTTAAGCTTATGTCAACAGACAGAGTGAAATGGCAGGCAATCATCTTGTTCTAACACTCCAGACATTTTTTTCAAAGATTTAAAAGGAGGACTTTTAAATGCCTTGACAGCTTGACAGCTCCCTTTGACAGATGCTTCTGACAGGTGCTTCTGATAGTTTTCACTGTTAATTTTGACAGGTCAGTTGACAGTTCCAGTGAGCTTGACAGTAATGAGTTTATGCACTTTTTTACACACATTTATGCCTACTTTTAACAATTTCAAAGGGCACCTTACCACAGAGCATCTGACCTATCCCAAAGGGCGCCTGGGGTTTCACCTCCAGAGCTACCAAAATCCTTTTGGAATGGAAGCAGTTGATGATTTAAATGGCCAGCTGCGTCCATAAAATGTGCATGCCCAAAATGTGCCCTGCCCCCACAAAAATGGGAATTGCCATGTTTGGGGTCAGGACTTAGGTTTCCAGCCACTTAGATTATTTTTGCCACGAACAGCTCTCTGATCAGAGGCAGGCAGGATTGAAAATACCGGTGCCGGCTGGTGTGCCAGTTTCCCGTTGCTGTTACTGGCAGTGTCAGGTTTCACCAGAGTGGGGAGAGAACTCATCTGATTCAGTAATAATGGTAATTAAGGTTGTTAAAGAGCTTATGGAGGGCCATGTTCTGATTTTGATGGCAGTGCACAAGCTGTACAAGAGGTCTGGAGCAGACCAATTGCATGGATAGGACATACAGCGGGCAGCCAGTCATGGCTGTCCCAACAAATCAGGTGGGCCCCATGAAAGGGAGAATGGCACAGAGAGGGACTCAGCCATTGGCTTACAGCCATTGCATCATTGAAGATGCAGGGAAAGTGGTCAGTAACTGCTTAGGCAGCTCAGGGAGTCTTACCATCCTGGCATTGTGGGCATAAGAGGAGGGGACAGAGCTTCCAAGCATAACTGTTTCAAACACAGGCTACATGAGCACAAGGAAGTCAGCGGCTGGAAAACATGACTATCATATTTCAGGTCCGATGGCAAAGAGGAGTAACTTCCCCCATAGGAAAGGCAGAGTCCCTGGCATCAGGAAGACAGAGGAGAGGGACGAGGAGCAGGAAAGCAATGGCGGCCATTCCCTTAGCATAGGATCTATTGCCAAAGAAGGAGCTACCTTGAGATGACCGAGAAGCAGTGCCAATAGAGACTGCGACTGTCCAGGCAGATGGTCACAGAGATTTGTGCCCTCGCCCTAGAAGACCTCACATCTCACATCACTGCTTTTCAGGCCCTGCCAGTAGCTGTCAAAGTTATTGTAGCCTTGAACTTCTTCACCTCTGGTATTTCTAAGGATCAGCTGCAGAGCTTGGTAGCATTTTGCAAGTGGCTGTATACCACTGCAGCTCACAGATTACTGCAGGTAGTATGTACAATTCCATACAGATGGAGCCTCGCGAGTACAGAGGGCAGTGGGTTTTACCTCCGTTGCTGGATTCCCCAGGTGCAAGGCGTCATCGGTTGCACAAAATTGGCCACCAATGCACCAACTGACAGCCCAGTGACATTCTTCAACAGGAAGGGTTTCCCTCAACATCCATCTAGCCTGTGACCACAACAAGTGTGCGCTGGCATTCCTGGCAGCTGCTATTACTCCTACACCCTGTGGCAGTCCAGGCTGTTGCAACTCTTCACTTGACTTGCCAAATTCCATGCATGGATTTTAGTGGACATAGGATATGCCTTGTCGAGATGGCTACTCACCCCTTTCTGAGAATCCACCACAGAGGTGCAGGAGAACTATGGCTGCAGATTTCTGCTCATTAGGACATCCACTGAGCAAGCCGTCAGATTTCTGAAGATGCTATTTGGGTGCCTGGACTGGTCAATACTGCAGTACACTCATGAAAGGATCCCACACACATAGTGGTAACCTGCTACACTTTCCACAACGTGGCCTTCCAGAGAGGTATGAACCTTGAGGAGGGTGAAGTGCTGGATGGATGCAGCTCATCGGAGGCAGAGGAGGAGCAGGACATGGAAGAGGAGGAGGTGGAGGAGGAGGAGGAAGCAGAACATTGAGGTGCCCTGGTTACACAGGGAGGTGGCCGGGCCCATCATGGGGCTCAAGGGTCTGATCGGGACACCAGCAATGTCAGGGATTATCTGATCCAGTTGAGCTCTTTTGACCCAGGAGGAACTTCATGGTATGGAACTTGAGCTGCCTGTGAGACTACTGCCACTGAAAATGCAGCCTGGAAAAGCTCAACTCTTACCACCAATGAAGAATGCACATCTGTCGCTTTTTCACTGTCACTGTTCATGGACCTCTACTCCCCTTCACTACTTCATCCCTCTTTTCTTGTAGCATCGTTAATAAACGGAGGCTCACAGGCCTGGCTTCATGGTGGAGGGTGTGCTTATCAGGTGTGACAGTGCTTGGTCTGACCTCTGCTCTGGCAGCACTTGACCCGGCAATGGTGAAGGAATTGATCTTTATGCCTCAACGTCAGAACTGTGGGAGACACAAGAGGACACCATGCCTTGGGGAGCAAATATCTCTGCCTGCTGAGGCCTCCCCATGCAGTTCAGTCTTCAGCATGCTTTCGGACGGGCTGGAGTACAATGCACCCGCTTAATGTAAGCATTGCAAGGTTTAATCAATTTTCCGACTTTTTTTTGTCGGTGACTCGGCGATCTCCATAGCTCCCTCTTCCATTGTGGTGATGGTGTGTAGGCAGGAAACCCCTCCTCCTGTCTGGGCCTCCTCGCAGGCATTAAGAGCTTGGTTTTCCTGCAAATACAAAAAAGAGAGGGATAAAGCACAACTGACCTCTATGGCCAATACCAAGAGCTTATTGAGATAGGAAGCTGCGTATCAGTGCTGGCAGCGCTCAGCAGCATTATGCCTCTGAGCCTTGCTGAGGGGTCAGTAAGTATCCTAGGCACATATTCCTTCCATGTTCAAGGGCAGTCTGCCTCCTGAGGCTCCTCAACTGGTGTGTCTGCTGAAGGCTGAATAACCAGAGACCTGTTCTGAGGGTTCAATGGTGCATTCACCTTGCCAGAGTGAAAAGGTAGTGGAATTTTCTACTCTGGACCTGGTTTCTGTGGACCTGATGCCATATACGCACTGCGTTGGCAACCTCTATCCAGGTTTGAAGAAGATTCATACAGACTCAAAACATTAACTCCATTTCTCTCTCCACAGATGTTGCCAGACCTCAAGGTATCACAGTATCATATTATCTTTACAGTGCAAAAGAAGGCCTTTTGGCCCATTGAGTCTGCACTGGCTCTCTGAAAGAGTATTCCGCCTAGTCCTACTCCCCTGCCTTATCCCCGTAACATCTCTCTTTTCAGGTAGTAATCTAATTCCCTTTTGAATACCTCGATTGAACCTGCCTTCACCACCCTTTCAGGAAACTTGTTCCAGACTCCAACGACCCCTTGGGTGAAAAATTTTTTCCTCACATCACATTTACTACTTTTGCCAATTATTTTGAATCTGTGCCCTCTGGTTCTTAATGTTCTCTTGTGTGGGAACAGTTTCTCACTATTTACCCTGTCCATACCCCTCAGGATCTTGAAAAGCTCTATCAAGTCTCCTCAGACTTCTTTTCTGCAAGGACAAAAAATCCCAACCTCTCCAATCTATCCTCATTGCTACAGTTCTTCCTCCCAGAAATCATTCTTGTGAATCTCCACTGTACTCTCTTCAATGCCTTCACATCCTTCCTCAAGTATGGCACCCAGAACTGGATGCAGTACTCCAGTTGAGGCCTAAACTAGTGTCTTATACAAGTTCAACATGACTCTTGTACTCAATGCCCCTATTAATAAAGCCTAAGGTACCAAATACTTTATTAAATGCTCTCTCAACATGCCCTGCCATCATCAATGACCTATGTGCGTATACACCGAGGTCCCTCTGTTCCTGCACCTCCTTTAGAGGCTCTCCCTTTAATTTATACCGCACCATATCTTTCCTGCCAAAGCAAATCACCTCGCACTTCTCTGCATTAAACTTCATCTGCCACTTGTCTGCCCAATCCACCAACATGTCTATGTACTTTTGAAGTTCAAGACTATCCCCATCACAGTTGACAACATTTAAAATCCTACTGACTTTTTCCACCATTATCTGTTTTTATTCTATCCAGGTCTGCATGGTCTGGGAGGTTGGCATCACAGCAAAATGGTGAAAAACCTCACATCTCGAAAACTGTGTACTGTGTGCATTTTTGGTCTCCTTATTTAATGAAGGATGTAAATGCGTTGGAGGCAGTTCAGAGGAGGTTTACTAGATTAATACCTGAAATGAGCGTGTTGTCTAATGAGGAAAGGCTGGACAGTCTGGGCTTGTTTCCACTGGAGCTTAGAAAAGTGAGGGGTGATAGAAGATCCCTCAATAGCCTTGATTAAGTGGACGTGGAAAGGATGTTTCCTCTTGTGGGTGTGTCCAGAACTAGGGGGCACTGTTTTAAAATTAGGGGTTGCCCTTCTAGGACAGAGACGAGGAGAATTTTTTTTTCTCTCAGGGGGTTATGCGACTTTGGAACTCTGCCTCAGAAGGCGGTGGAGGTGGGGTCATTGAATATTTTCAAGGCGGACTAGCCATATAAATACTATGGCTACAAGAGCAGGTGAGAGGCTAGGAATCGTGTGAGTCACCTCCTGACTCCCCAAAGCCTATTCACCATCTACAAGGCTCAAATCAGTAGTGTGATGGAATACGCCCCACTTGCCTGGATGAGTGCAGCTCCCACAGCACTGAAGAAGCTTGACACTGTCTAGAACAAAGCAGCCCGCTTGATTGGCACCACATCCACAAATATTCACTCCCTCCACTGCCGACACACAGCAGCAGCAGCGTGTACCATCTACAAGATGCATTGCAGAAATGCACCAAGGCTCCTTTGACAGTACCTTACAAACCCATGACCACTACCATCTAGAAGAACAAGGGCAGCAGATAGATGGGAACACCACCACCTGGAAGTTCTCCTCCCAGTCACTCACCATCCTGACTTAGAAATATATCACCATTCCCTCACTGTCGCTGGGTCAAAATCCCTTCCTAACAGCACTGCGGGTGTACCTCCACCACATGGACTGCAGCGGTACAAGAAGGCAGCTCATTACCACCTTCTCAAGGGCAACTAGGGCTGGGCAATTAATGCTGGCCCAGTCAGCGAAGCCCACATCCCGTGGATGAATAAAGTAATTTTTTTAAAAAAAAGCTAGATAGATTCTTGTTAGGCAAGGGAATCAAAGGTTATTGGGAGTAGGTGGGAATGTGGAACTCGAAACACAAACAGATCAGCCTTGATCTTATTGAATGGCGGAGCAGGCTCGAGGGCCGAATAGCCTGCTCCTGCTCCTATTTCTTATGTTCTTATGTTCTAAAAAGAAAACTAATTTCAATTCACTGCAGTGGAAGTCATTGCAGTATGAAATACACTCCCATGCAATAGCTTGGTAGTCAAAACCATATTAATTAATTTTGATACTCTATACAGTCAGATAGCTTGTAGTGCAAATAATCCTGACAAAGATGTTATCAACTTAAGATAGTTGGAAAAAGAATTAACTGTGACATGTGGAAAAACCTTTTTCACTCAGTGAGTGGTTCGGCTATGGAATGTATAACCTGAGAGTGTGGTGAACACAGATATAACCAGGGATTTCAAAAGAGGATTGGCTAAGTACCTGAAAAGAAAATAAATTACAGGGCTATTTTGAAAGGGTGGGTGAGTGGGATTAATAGCGTGCTCTTGCAGAGAGCTGGCATGGACTTTACTGTAGTCATTCTGTGATTCAGTGATGGTAAAGTTGCTGTCAAAAACTAGAATGAATGTCAACTTGATTTAATTATTGGCGTTCTTGGTTCTGAGAGGATTATTCATTCAATCACATAATCTAGGGTGACACTTTTAATACTGAAGGAATACTGTATTGTTGTTATTCATTGGTCACATGTTAAACCGAGGTTTTGTCTCCCTTTTTAGGCGGATGTAAAAGATCCCACAGCACTATTTGAAGAACATTTATCACAAATGTTTTTCCTGAAATATTGCTATGTCCAAATTAGCTACTGTATTTGCTCAATTAAAAAATATAATTCATTGGTTATGAAGTGCTTTGAGATGTGCTAAGGTGCTATGTAAATCTGAGATTTTTTTCATTATAGAAATGATTTTAATAGTGTCTTCAAATACTAATTTGGATCACACCTATTTTTAGAACAATTCTGATTACCTCATTATTTTTATTTTCCAGCTGCCACAGCTAAAAAAGATCTACACTGAACTCTGTCCCTTGTTATCCATTGACTTTGTATTAATTCTTCCACAAGAGCTGGTAGAAAGAATATTTTCATTTTTGTCTGCAGAGGATCTTTGCAGGATGGCATGCTGTAACAGATCTTGGAGGGAATTTACAAACACTGACATTCTGTGGTAAATTAAAACTTCTTTACTTGTTTTAATATCACATTCTGAATGTGAGTTAAAATCATCTTAAAAAAACATTGTTTATCTATTGTTTGTAAAAAAAACTCTCTGTACATGTAATCCAGTGAACCTAAACGAATAAATACAGACAGCAGGAGATTGGGTGAGGCATTAACCTATCATCTCTGGGACCGGAGTATAAATTCTGCCCACTTAAATCATCTGTATGCCGTCTGTCCTGTACGAAAAGAATTTGTACAGTCTCAGTTCAATTCCTAATGGGCATGGATTTAAAGGACAATAACTGCCCCCAATGCAGCATTCATAGGTATAAATTGGCAGAGAAGCCAAATAATAGCTGGTGTTAGAAAAGAGCCAAGTAGAGAGAGATCTGCAGCTGTTGCTGGAACAGACTGATATAAGCTCTTCACAGGGCGCAAAACCTTTTACTTGATTCATGCTGACACTGTCCAAAATGGAAAGTTATGGAATTATACCACACAAAAGGCCTATCCTGCCAGTGCTGGTTATTTGAAAGGTTAATCCATTTAGTCCTAAATCTACTTTAAATCTATGTGCTCTGGTTACCGACCCTCCTGCCAGCAGAAACAGTTTCTCTTTACTCAGTCAAAACCCTTCATAATTTTGAACAATTCTATTAAATCCCCATTTAACCATCTCTGCTTTTAGGAGAACAATCCCAGATTTTCTGATGTTTCCATAAAACTGAAGACCCTCGTCCTTCATAAATCCCTTCTGCACTCTCTCCAAAGTATTGACATTCTTCCTAAAATGTGGTGATCAGAGTTGAGCACAATACTTCAGCTGAAGCCTAACCAATGATTTATAAAGGTTTAGCATAACTTCCTTGCTTTTGTACTCTGTGGGTGTGATTTTAATTCAATCAAAACCCATCCACTTGCACAGAGTTAAAATCAAGCCCTACGCATCAATTTATGATGCCCATGATCCTGTACACTTTGTTAACAGTCTTATCAACTTGATAACCCTTTCCTCTGAATTCTTCACTTTAATGAATATAACAATAGTTATGCAAAAAATTACAAACTGCAATGACATGCATACTGCTTAAGTATTGGTATTTTTAAAATGTTTCTTAGTGTGACGCTTTAATTAACGTAAAGTTTGAACAACTGCAAATGTAAATTATACCAAATTTTAGAATGAAGACAACTTTACAAAACCCAGGGCCCGATTTTTGCCAAATCGCTAAGACTCCGTGGACATTTAAAAATGGCTGTCAGGACCTGGATGCAGAAGTCCTGCCCCCATTCCCAACAGACCCCATTTTTTGCTAACATGAGGAAGGGGGTGGCACGTGATTCACAGAGGCGGGAAATCCCAACTCAGCAAGGCCATTTGAACTCAGTGCTGAGTTCAAACAGACATTATTTTGGCTGTTCCACGGACCTTAACCAGAGAGTGAGAGTTATGAATTGATAAAGGAGATATAAACACACTGGAAGGACAGATAAGGTCTGTTTAAGTGTCATAGTCTGAACTTTTTCAAACTCCCTGCTTTTTAAACTTGAACAAAAAACTGGCTTAAGCTGTCACTGAAAGTTAAAAAAAATTTAATGCTGGACTGTTTTGATTGACAGGCCATCTGATGTAAGTTAAAAAAATACCATCTGTTTGTGCTGTTTCAATAGATTTCTTTGTTGAATTTTCCAAGGGCTACTATTATTGTCATAATAAATGGCTAAATTTCAAAATCTACAATAATCTCAGCAGGAGGTTCTGAGTTCACAGTTTGATTGACTGTATAAAGAGGCTATGAAAGGATTTGCTGTCTTTGATTTGGGGGTCTGAATAGAAGTTTGTTGTTTTTATAAGAGATTCAATACTTGAGATTTAAATGCTTTGAATGGGTTTCATGAATGGGAGTTTTTTACAATCAAGTGTGTATGAGTGAGAGCTGTATTAGATTGTTAGAAGTTTACTTACTTTACTCCACATAATTCCTGAGGTCTGCCCATGGTAGATTTTTAAAAATTCATTCATGGGATGTGGGCTTCGCTGGTTGGGCCAGCATTTATTGCCCATCCCTAGTTGCCCTTGAGAAAGTAGTGGTGAGCTGCCTTCTTGAACCACTGCAGTCCTGTGGTGTAGTTACACCCACAGTGCTATTAGGAAGGGAGTTCTAGGATTTTGACCCAGCGACAGTGAAGGAACGGCGATATATTTCCAAGTCAGGATGGTGCGTGACTTGGAGGGGAACTTCTAGATGATGGTGTTCCCATCTACCTGCTGTCTTTGTCCTTCTAGATGGTAGTGGTCGTGGGTTTGGAGGGTGCTGTCTAAGGAGCCTTGGTGAATTACTGTAATTGTGCACCTTGTAGATGGTACACACTGCTGCTACTGTGCCTCGGTGGTGGAGGGAGTGAATGTTTGTGGATGTGGTACTAATCAAGCGGGCTGCTTTGTCCTGGACAGTGCAAGCTTTTTGAGTGTTGTGGGAGCTGCTCTCATCCAGGCAAGTGGGGAGTATTCCATCATACTGCTGATAGATACTGAATGACTATCTATGCAGGTGGCATGAGAGTATGAGAGGCCATGGGAGCGTATGAGGGGGTATGGGGGTGGGTGGGAACATGAGTTGGTATGGAGGGGGCATGGAGGTTGGGTGGGGGCATGAGGGTGGGTCGGGGTTGAGGGGTGAGTGTTAAAGGGCCTAATAGCTTCTAAAACAACTGGGACAAAGTCTCCAAGAACTGGTGGGCCTTCTAACCAACCCGCCTGGCACTTGCCCTTCCCGTGGCCAACTAGGATTTGCTTCTGGAGTTGGTGGGCCTGACGTGATCCTGTTCCTGCCACCCTGGAAAAAAAAATTGAGTCTAATGGGACCCTTTTAAACTGAGATGGGTCTGCTGAGTTGGGAAATTTCCAGATTTCTACAACTGAAGTGGGTATCTTGAGTCAGGAAGTATCCTGGTGTAAAATTAAATGTCTCAGCATTGTAAATATTAGTAGAGAATCAGTCTGTAGAAATATCATAGGGCTTGATTTTATAGCCCTGGGTTTGTAAAATAAAGCGGGTGGCCTTCCCACTACCCCCCTGCCCACCCCCAACCTTTCTCTGTATTACAGTGGGCAGGGAAGGCATCAGGCAGCCCACCCACCCTTAGGCCTAATGAGACCCTTAAGTTCCTATTAATGGTCATTTAAGAGCCTCATTCCATCTCTGCTATTTTACATGCGGCTTGGGGAGGCAGGGGCAAGGTCGGTAGCCCAGCAGCTTTTACTGGACGAACTGCTGTAGGGCAAGAAGGTGGGATACCTCATGTGAAGGGTTTCTTGTGCCTATCGGAGGCAACTGCCACCTCCCCCATATCATACTCCCCCCTTTAACTCTCCCCTTTGTTCTCTCAAGCCCAGCCTTTCACTCCTGTTGCTGTGGTCTAGCAGCCTGGCCTGTCCAAAATCCCAGAGTTATCTTGAAATCCAGGCTCCATAACTTGTAGTCCCAGCAGTGGCCACTGTTCGAACCTGGCTGGCCTGTAGGGCAGGACTTCCTCGCAGGTGGGGAGGAAGTCCCACTCTGAAACATTTAAGGCGTTCCCAGTGTAATATTGCTGCGGGGATGCCGGGTTTCGGGTGGGCAGGCCGATGGCCATCTTTTCGGTCAGAGGTGGGGAAGCTCGGAGAAACGAGCGCTCCCTAAACTAAAATCTGGCCCATAGTGAAAATTAAAATCTTACTTCCAATTATTTCTTCGAGAAATTCATCAGAGTTTAATTAATTCAAAATAGACTGGTCTTTACTCATCTTGCTTTAAGAGCAAAGGAACTTCTTAAAATACTTAACTGACAGCTGTTAAGAGATGATCAGGATCAAATAATCACAGAAGCCGCTAGAGAAAAATGTATGCATGTCACTCTTAAGGAAAATAAATTGTTTTATGAACTGCTAAATGTTGTCGTTTTCAAGGAGAATTTTAAATAGTTTATTGTCCTTCATTAGCTTTGAAGCATCAGTCTACGTACTGTGCTAATAAGGTTGAACTTACCAACTTTTGCTCATTAATCTGATATATTTTTAAAGCAAATGCTTGTAGAACACAGATGGATAAATTACACAAAATTTCAGATATTTGAATTGTTTTGAAAACTGAAATTAACGAGAGCAAAACATTTGTTTGCATGGTAAATGGTTTCAATTTTATTTTTCATCAGCATGTCATGTATAATACTGCTGTTTTTTTTTTAATAGGCAGCCACTATGTGCTGTTCAAAATTGGCTTAATTTTGACATTGATCAGCAACTCTTCTCCAAGAACCAGTACAGTTACAGTCCCACAGGTAACATACTGCACGATCCATTGGTTGGTGGTGCTTCTGCCAAACTTTACTAATGACTGTCTTTGAGAATTGTACATTTTTGGTTAAATTATTCACTTCCATGTTAGAAGGATTTTATCGCAGTAAAGAAAAGCATACTATATTGTTAAATTCATTTAGAAAAAATGCTTTTGAAAATACAAATTATCTGCTGTGACTAAGTAATTAGGAAACTCAATGTACATGTTGGTGAAGAATAAATGATAGGATGATAAATGTCGAGAATATTCTTTGTTTGAATAGTGAGAAACCCACTGATTTCAAATGATTAATATATATCATGTATAAACCCTTGTCCAGTCTCTTCCCACCTACACCCACAATTCCTCTGACACCCTACATCATATCAACAATTTCCAGTTCCCTGGCCCAACCGCCTCCTCTTCACCATGGACGTCCAATCCCTCTACATCGCCATCCCCCACCAGGATGGTCTGAGGGTTCTCTGCTTCTTCCTCGAACAGAGGCCCGAACAATTTCCATCCACCACTACTCTCCTCCGTCTGGCTGAACTTGTTCTCTCACTGAACAATTTCTCCTTAAACTCGTCTCACTTCCTCCAAATAAAAGGTGTGGCTGCATGGGCCCCAGTTATGCCTGTCTCTTTATGGAGTATGTGGAACATTCCTTGTTCCAGTCCTACTCAGGCCCCCTCCCACAACTCTTTCTCCGGTACATCAATGACTGCTTCAGTGCCCCTTCATGCTCTCGTCCGGACCTGGAAAAATTTATTAATTTTGCTTCCAATTTCCACCCCTCCATCATTTTCACATGGTCCATCACTGACACTTCCCTTCCCTTCCTTGACCTCTCTGTCTCAATTTCTGGTGATAGATTGTCGACCAATATTCATTACAAGCCTACCGACTCCCACAGCTACCTCGACTACAGCTCTTCACACCCAGCTTCCTGTAGGGATTCCATCCCATTCTCTCAGTTCCTTCGCCTCCGTCGCATCTATTCTGATGATGTCACTTTCAAAAAAAGTTCCTCTGACGTGTCTTCCTTCTTCCTTAAACGAGGTTTTCCACCCACGGTGGTTGACAGGGCCCTCAACCATGTCCGGCCCATCTCCCGCGCATCCACCCTCACACCTTCCTCTCCCTCCCAGAACTATGATAGGGTCCCCCTTGTTCTCACTTATCACCCCACCAGCCTCCACATTCACAGGAACATCCTCCGCCATTTCCGCCAACTCCAGCATGATGCCACCACCAAACACATCTTCCCTTCACCCTCCCTGGCGGCATTCCGCAGGGATCGTTCCCTCCGGGACATCCTGGTCCACTCCTCCATCACCCCCTACACCTCAACCCCCTCCCACGGCACCTTCCCATGCAACCGCAGAAGGTGCAACACCTGCCCCCTTACTTCACCCTTCCTCACCGTCCAAGGGCCCAAACACTCCTTTCAAGTGAAGCAGCGTTTCACTTGTACTTCTCTCAATTTAGTCCACTGCATTCGCTGCTCCCATTGCAGTCTCTACATTGGAGAGACCAAATGCAGACTGGGTGACCGCTTTGCGGAACACCTTCGGTCTGTCTGCAAGCATGACCCAGACCTCCCTGACGCTTGCCATTTCAACACACTGCCCTGCTCTCATGCCCACATGTCCGTCCTAGGCCTGCTGCAATGTTCCAGTGAAGCTCAACGCAAACTGGAGGAACAGCACCTCATCCTCCGACTAGGCGCTTTACGGCCTTCCGGACTGAATATTGAGTTCAACAACTTCAGATCATGAACTCTCTCCTCCATCCCCACCCCCTTTCCAATCCCCCCTTTTCCAATATTTTATCATTTCTTTTTTATATATATGTTTCTTTTCCCACCTATTTTCATTATTTTTAAATGTATTTCCATCCATTGTTGTATCCCTACCTTTTAGCCTATTTCAATCCCTTCCCCCCACTTCACCCCGACTAGGGCTATCTGTACCTTGCTCGTCCTGCTTTCTACCCTTAATGTCATCATTAGCACATTCCTCAGCTAATATCACCACCGTCAACACCCCTTTGTCCTTTTGTCTATGACATCTTTGGCAATCTCTTCTTTGCCTCCACCTATTACTGGCCCTCTATCCAACTCTATCTGTCCTACCCCCCTCAACCAGCTTATATTTCACCTCATTTCTATATTTCTTAGTTTTGATGAAGAGTCATACGGACTCGAGACGTTAACTGTGTTCCTCTCCACAGATGCTGTCAGACCTGCTGAGCTTTTCCAGCTATTTTTGTTTTTGTTTCAGATTTCCAGCATCCGCAGTATTTTGCTTTTATTATAATATATATCATTCCTTATAGTATACACAATTAGTGATAAAATGTTACTCCACTGTTGAATAAGGTATAACACTTTATGAATCTTATTGTAATGTTCATATTTCTTGGATTGATAGTTTGTACCTATGAAAATAAGATATATTCACAGATATTTGTGATTGTAATTTTCACTGATCCAAACCAACAATACAGAGGCTATGAATATTACATTAAGATCTGCAAATTGTTATACCTTATTCAACAACATTTACCTTCAAATGTCTGCATCTCTTTAATTTTGAGCTGCTTGCCCTTTAAAGCTGCAACTTTACTTGACCACTTTAATTTTCAACAAAATGGGTGGAATTTTTCGCTCCTGCTAGTGGCGGGATTTGAAGCAGGCAGGAGCACAGAATTCGGAGTGATGGCAAAAGTCAGTTTCCTGCTGGCAGGAAAATAGTTTGGAATTTTGTTCTCCCGACTTCCATGGTAGGTTAAACCTACTTTCCTGCTGATCCATGTTGGGAACCACACTTGTATCCCTTTGCACCTCCAAATTTAAATGCCCTGCCAGTGGATAATTAGAAAGGTGTGTATCACAACTGTATATAAGTGGTGTACACCTGGCGACCTTCACTTCACCAATGACTCCAAGGCATGAGGACACTTCTTCTGCCTACCTTTATCAGAGCCGCTGCGAGATCTTTGTGCTTGTCAGAAGCATGGTGCATGGGAGGCAATACCACTGGAGAGGGGGAAGACAGAGGCATGACTGGGAGGGAGTGAGTGTAGCACTGGAGGGAAGGGGGGGAAGGTAGAGGCATGATTTTATGGAGGGGAGTGAGTGGAGCATGGGAGGGGAGAATGGAACACAGACTGGGGGGTTGGTGGGGGGAGTGAGTGAAGCATGAGAGGGAAGATGAAACATCGATCCATGACTGGGGTAGTAGGGGGAAGTGTGCGTGGAGCACAGGAGGGAAGAGTGGAGCACAGCTGCATGACTGGGGTAGGGAGAAGTGAGTGGAGTATGGGAGGGAAGAGAGGAGCACAGGCTCATGACTAGGGGGTGGTTATCAAAAGTACAGAGGGTATTAGTATGAGACATTCCTAGGGCTGAGGTCATGCTGTCAGGGCCAAATTCAGAAGACAATCCTGGGGCTGAGACCACACTGTAAGGGACTGATTTAAATGACAGTCCTGGAGCTGAGCGGGCCATGCTAGATGGCTTGGGCTTGAATGTTAAAAGAAATGTGGCCACAAATGGGGATTAAAAAATGTTGCAGTCTTTTTAAAATCTTGAATATAATTCTGAAAAGCTTTCAGTCTATGCAAAGCTGAAATAAAGAAAAAAGTGATGGCTGGGAATGCAAATTCAGAAAACACAGTGTGGAGTTGCAAAGCAGAGTCTACAGTCAAGTGACAGAGGAACACTGCTTTTGTGTAATGGCTGGCTAAGTAGACTTGCTACTGCATGAGATGAGTTTCTCTGTTTTGAATCAAGGTTGGGTTGGGTTAATTCTCTGAAGGAATTCACTGGAAGCTGGCAAAGCAGTGATCAAAAATAACTTTCCAAATTTAAGAACACATTTAAGACTGAAGGAACCATGAGTAATAAGCTAATGAACTCTTTTTTCTTGCCTGTCCCAGCACTGAAGGCTTGTGTTTCTGCATTTTCTCTAAGAGGAGCTAACAAGTGTATAACTAAAGCATTATGTTCTATCATTAAAAATCAACATGTACTTCCTCTGCATCAAATATGTAGTCTGATTATCAAACAGGAAAATATGTATTTTTTGTTGCAGCTAAGTATGTCATATTATAATGCCTGTATATAGTGTGCAATTTTTTATTCTGTATAATATTTGTATTAAAAAAACTAAGGGCAGAACTAAGGGCTGGGTTTTCCGGTCCCACCAAGGGTGGGTGGCACCGAAAATTTTGGCGTGCGACCAAAAGTTGGTTTTCCACCGCCGTAAAAATGGATTGCGATTTTCCCCTCCTGACTTTTACGATGGTTCGGGTTGCTAGCTGCACCGTGGCAGGAACCGCATTTGCAGGCCTTTGCATCCTATGAATGCTCATTAAAAACCCAGCTCGCCAGAATCATACTTCCACTCCAAATCCAATGGCCACATCGGCGGTTAATCAGATCGGTGTGAATCACGATGGAATATAACTGACATGCACCTGGTGCACTGCACATTACTTGTGACTTCGAGGCTTGTGCACACAGAGGTCGCCTACCTTTCACTGCACTGCGCTTGCAGCTGCTCTGACTCTGTGTCAAGGCTGCTCAGGCGAAGCCAGCAGGAAGGGAAGGGAAGGGGCTGGATTCTACACACTTGATTGGGTAGGGTGGGGGCTGGTAAAACTAGACAGAGGCAAGGGAAGGGGCTGGAAGGCATACGCTTGACTGCAGGGGAGGTGAGTGGGGCACAAAAGGGAAGGGATGTACAGACACACATGACTGGGATGGGGGTGTGGGGGCAGGTGTTGACTCGAGCCTGGGAGGGAAGGGGTGGACAGAGACCATGACTGATATGTGCGGTGTGGAAAGGAAGAGGGAGCATAAGTCTGAGGCAGTCCTGGGGCAGTGCAAACCACGGAGTTGGGGCCAGAAAGCAAAGGCAGTCCTGGGGCAGTATGCACCATGCTACAAGGCTGTGCCTGGCATGCATGTCCTGATCCCAGTCCAGGGATGGGAAGGGCCTGTCCGTGCTGTGTCAGTCATGCACAACATGGTGTGCAGGGCTTGGTTAATCCCTTACACGTTTGGGTCCTGGAGGTTGGTGGTTTGGTACTGGGTTGCAGAGAGCACAGTCAGGGGAGGCATCTGCAACCTGTAAATGGGTAACTGCTAAGTAGGTGGTGGAGGGGGGGTGGTTGCAGAGGCACTTGATGGTCTAATGGTGGGGGGATGGTCTCAGTAGGTCATTGTACACAGGGCCTCAGGATTGGGAGGGGTGAGGTTGACATGGGGCATTGGGACATCCACAGGAAATGGTTCAGAGGGCAGGACAGGGGTATCTACAAGAATTACGATGGGCTCCAGGGTTAAAGAGGAAGGCAGGACAGTGATTGGAGGGAGGGAAACTTGTATGTGATGCTCTTCAAGCGCGATAGGAGGGACTTGGACAATTCAGGGGGAAGGGGGAGGGGTGGTTGGAAGCTGGTCTCATAATAAAGTGGAGCAGCACCATTTTGACAGGCGATGGGATAATGCAGTTGAAAAGTAACCTTGGAAAAAACTTGCCAGGGGGTCTGAACGCTTGTGGGAGGAGTCAACCACTGTACTTTTGGGTTGAATGAAGAGGCACCATAATAATTTCCACTTCAGGACGTGGTGAGCAAGGCTCAGCTAAGAAATGTTAGGAAGACTCAAATGCCAATTGAATGATTTGGGCAATTTAACTCATGATGCGCATACTTCCAAGAATCCATTACGGCTTGGGGCCAAATGTTGAATGGGTGTGAATGACCATGTGTCCCTCTCATAGGAATGTGCAACGGTCAGAAGAATCCAACTGTAAAACGGTCCACAGCTAAAGTACATGTGTAGGATGCTCCAAAGACCTCTATACATTGCAGCTGAGAGGTTCAGGCTTTACATTGTTCAACAATTACGGTCATTACATTAGTGCAAGACTGGGCTCTAGTTTACTCCAAAGGAGGCAGCCTGACATTACCCTAACTGAGGCTTATAGCGCCTGGCTGTACTCATCCAGATCCAACCCACTTTGTGAAAGCTCTGTCATGACTGGGGCATTGGTGAGGGGTGGAGACAGCTTCCAGTGAGCTTTAAGGCTGTGCCACAGCTGCGAGGGAAGATCTGGGGATGGAACACCTGGAATGAGAGCAGCCCAAGGGCTTCGCAATAACACCCTAGCTTGGCGGTGGAAGGTTATTATTGCAGGGTAATGTTCAATCATGTCTCTGTTCAATTTTTCCAGAGGCGAAGAGGAGTGCACAATGGAGGCAGCAGGCAAGGCTGTCTTTTTCATGGCTCTCATGCAACTGAGGAGGAGAAGAAGGGTCCATCGCCGTTAGGCAGGGCAAAGGGAAGAGCCTCACCCTGAGAAACATGGGCCAGTGGGGCCCATGAAGACCCAAAAGCTGAGGTGGAGAGACCAATGACGCGACGCAGGGTGTACCGAAGACGCCTCTCATACTTGCAGATGAGCGAAAGATAGTGCCGAAGTTGCCTTTGCTTGCAAGGGATGTGGTGCCTCACATCTGCCAAATTCTTCTGGAGGATCTAATGCTGCACGGCCTGGGAAGCCAACCATTGCCAGTGGCTCTAAAGGTGACCACCACATTCAACCTTTTTTGCGAGTGGCTTATTCCAGGGCTCCACTGCGGACCTCTACAGGATATCACAAACCTCCGCTCATAAAGATCATCTGACGTTCTATTCAGTAAGACACACAATTATGTCCAGTTCTCCCTGGTTGAAGCCAGCCAGGCTGCCAGAGCAGTGGGATTTGTGGTGATCTCTGGCTTCCCACAGGTGCAGGGTGCCATCGACTGCACATATGTTGCAGCAAGAGCTCACTGGCAGCAGCCACAAAGATTCATCAATAGAAAATTCCACTCTCTTAAGTGCAGTTGATCTGTGATCACCAAAAGCAGATTATGCAGGTCTGTGCGAGAGACCTTGGGAGCTCGTTCAACTCTTACATCTTGAATCAGTCGCAGGTGCTACAGATCTTCGAGGGCCCTTGGCATATTCAGGGTTGTCTCATTGGTGACAAAGGCTACCCCAAAAGACATGGCCAATGATGCCCTTTCGGCAGCCACAGAGTGCATCAGAGTTGTACAATGCGGCTCATTTTGCGACACGCTCCTTGATTGAGCAGACCATTGGCATGCTCAAGATGCATTTCAGATGTCTAGACTGGTTAGGTGGCACTCTCCAGTACTCTCCCCAGAGGGTGTCCCACATCATCATGGTTTGCTGTGCTCTACACAACCTGATGTGCCAAAGGGATGAGCTGCCAGATGGAGAAATGGAGGAACTGCAAGTCTCCTCTGATGAGGAGGACGTCGAGAGGGATGAGCTCAATGAGGGCGAGGATGTTGAGGCCCCATAGGAAGAGGCCACAGCACAACCCAGATGCAGCAGACATGCCCGTGAGTTCCTTATAGCCACAAGGTCCCAGGACAATGAATATGACTAGCTCATATGAGCCTTTTACTTGTGCCCTCCATGCAAGCTCAACATTAGCAACTTATTTGCTATCCTCAACATCTCAATGAAGCACATCAATTTCACAATGAGTAGTCACAATCTTGCGTGATGATGACTTCATCCTTGGAAGGCGAGGTGGCTTCTGGAGAATGTGGCTGTTCTGGGATAAGAACTGCACCAGTGCTCACTGTGAAGCAACTAGACATGGTGCAGTCTTTTCAAGCATCATGCCAACATTTCATTGCCTATGGCATCCTTCAACAGGCAGGAACACCACTGCAAACCTCAGTGCACTCATGGCTGTATGTCTGGAGTGCTACAAGGCGCCTCAAGGAGGACAATCATCAATCACTGGTTCTCGTGAGAACGTTTGATGACGGATTTGAATCCAGTCTGTGGCATCTCTCCACAGGCTATCCTCATGCAAGAATAATTTTCATGCCTCATCCTCATACTGAGTCCTAGCATGATTGTTTTTTAGGACACTCTGATCTGTCACTCTTAGTTATGGATGTGAGTCTGCGAGTCAGGCCACCTTTGTGTGCACAGAGGGAGCTTCAGCGGCACCATCGTCTGATAATTGACAAGCACCATGACCCAGCCTTCATACGGAGCTTCCCAACTTCATGTCAGCATTGCGTTGGCATATGGGTGTGAGGTGGCTCAGTCAATCTCAACACAGTATTTACTTAGTAACTTTCCTGATAATTAAACGCAAACATCAGATGTACTGGAGCTTTGCTCTGATCCCATTTGAGGCCTCTACATTTTCACTCCAGCAGTTTCAGATATGCACAATGAAGCCTGGGACACTGATGGCGCTGTCATGATCAGATAACCATGTCAATTGGCCATCGGAGAGCTAGGTCAGGAATTCTGTCAAGCCATGCTAGCCAGACCTTCAGGTGCAAACCAGCTTTCTCCCATTTAATAGTACGGCATCATGAGCCTAGAAATACACCCTAATCTCGCACAGTCATGGCCATCGAGCAGACATTTCAGGAGACACCAAGCGCTTGCTAGGTCCATAACTCTACATCATGCAGGTGGAGAGTAGAAACTACTATAGGGGCGATGTCTAGCTTAACATGTGGTCAGGATGTCACGCTACAGGCCCCCATGAGTGGCTAAGGTCCCTGACTATTACTTGAAATGTAACCCACAACCAAGCCTGACAGACATTCCATGGAGGTCATTGAAAGATGCACTGTTAGAATGACTCCAATACGGGTTGCCATTAAAACATATAAGACCCATATAGAATAGACGTCAGTGCAGCAGCATCAGCTTCTTACCCTACCGCTACATCTAGGAGCATCCCCGACATCTGCGACAGCGTTGGAGGCAGCCTGCTAACTGCTATGCCTGCTAACTGCTATGCCCTGTTATCTGTGATGAGCTTAGCGGGCGTCCTCTGGAGGGCCAAGGCCTGGAGAGCCCTGGCCTACTTTGGGTCTCCTGCGTGGAGCAGGTGCACCCACCTCAGCCTGAGCAGCTGAAGTTGCTGGGGTCACAGGCAGAGGGGACCTGGACCGCCAGGAGAGCCCCGGGTGGATTTCCCCGGGATGTCTGGCTGATTCTCCTTGCTGTGGGTGCCCAAGAGTCCTTCCCTGACTCCTTGAGAAGGGGCTCCTGGAGGGAGCTCAAGGTGCCCCACCCACTTTTCAGATAGCCAATGATGGATTCCACTTATGGCTTTCGCGATTGTGTGCAGGTCTGAGCATATTTCCGGCACAAGCTGCTGGACCAAGGTCTCCATGGCGGTCACCACCCTTCCGATGGTGACTTCGGTGTGCTGGCATGTTGGTGCCACGACATCAGACAGAATGTGGATGGACTCCTCCATTATAATCTGCTGACAGCCTCTGACAATCCTGCCTGCTGTATTCTGGCTTGTCTTTGGAGCTCCAACATCTTTCGGTGGGCTGATTCCAGAGACTCATCGGACTCGACTTGGCCTCCAGCAGTCCTCAGAGTAACAGTGATCTTGGCTGTCATTTCCTCCATCTATTGTGGTGACCCTGAGCCTGCAATAAAACTAGATTTCGAGGTGTGTGTCCCTGCACTGGTGGAGAGTGCAGGTGAACGCAGTGATGGCTCTACAGCTAGTGGTTCCTCAGGATCCTCATCCAAGGCGGTCTGGGGGCTGGGGCTGATAGACTGGCTGGAGGTGTGTCTCCTCCTTGCTGGTGACTATAATAGAGAGAAGAGATAATTAGTGATTGGCTAGATAGTCGCCTACATTAAAGAGCACTCAGTTTCAGCAGGTGGGAAAAGACTACTGGATGGAGCCTCACTGGTTTGTTAGGAGATGCCGAACTCTCCTTCAGTGCAGTATGGTCCCTGTCCTTGCCAGCCAGCTCTGCCACCTGCTCTTCAAAGGAAGCGAGTGGCCTGAGCTATGCTCCCCCTCCTGTCTGGGATTCCTGTTGTGGGCAATCTTGTCCTGTATAAAGACAGATAGACAGACTGTGAGCAGGACAGATGCCAAACTATATGATAAGCATGTCTGCTTGCTGTTTGTGCTGAGTGGACCTATGTAATGGCTGAAGATGCAACTTGCGCAGGATGTGACAGATGAAGATGTTGTAGTGTGTGTAAGAGAATCAGTGATCATGTTCCTTGTGCTGGTAGTGTATGAGGTCCCTGTGGACTGTAACCCTGTGAATGCCTGATGGCCTTCTGAAAGTGTGAGTTGAGAGGGAGGAGAAGGTTGACTTACTTCTGGCAGATAACATCATTCTTTTTCGGCACTGGAGAGTAGTCCTCTTCTGAGGATTGCAGGAGCTAACTGCCCTGGCGACCTACTCCCTAGCCTTGGTGGTGAGGCTGGTGGACCTCCGGCTCCCATCACAGGGTAAAGGACCTCCTGCTGGACCTCGACTGCCTGGAGGAATGTCTAGTCCATTATCGCTGAACTTCGGTGGACATCGTTTGTCTCTTCTGACAGCCATTCTGGTGCTTGCATACCAAGTCCTGGGTTGCAGAGAATGAATGTGTGTGTGGGTGCCGTTTAAATATGACGCACTGAAATATGACCTGATGAGATAACAGTAGGACTGACGAATCCCAGCCCGTCCCACCACAAGATACAACATGCCGCTCATTCTCGTTTGTGCGTACATAATGAGGTGAAAAGCAGGTGGGGAACCCATCCAGCCAGATGGCGGGAACTGTGCCAACTTTCCTGCCTGTCATTGCATTTTGGCCAGAATTTTGAGGTTGTCAGGTGGGCCCAGTGGGTGGGCCCGGGAGCAGCCGGGAAACGGTCCGCCGCCCACAATCGGGCCTCGACAGCGATTTCACGCTGGCGGTCCAATGGCGACCTGGCGGCCAGTTTAAAGGCAGCCCAGGCAGCCCCTGGAAGGTTGCCACGGAAGGACGTCTCCTGCATTCTCACTACAGATTCAAGTGCGGCTGGACACGGCAGGTGGGAGAGCAGGTTGGGTGGACACTCAGCCACCAGCTTTTCTGATGAGTGCCTCGCTGTCCTCCTATAGGTGGCGGCTGCCAGGGGGGACACCCTTGTCCCCAGGAGTGGGTGGAGGAGGCCATGACATCTCACAAAGAGGGCATGGGAGGAGTTTGCAGCAATGGTGAGCAGCCATAATGTGGTATGGCGCACCTGGGTCCAGTACCGGAAGCGCTTCAATGACCTGCTGCTCTCAGGAAGGGTGAGTACCATGTTGGCATGGGTCAGTATGCAGAAGTGTTATGGTGCGGCTGTTCCCCCCGCGGACCTTAAGGGTGCTACAGTCTGAGTGCCAACTGTCAATGACACTGAAGCTGGCCAAGGGGGTGAGCTCTGGCTGCTTGCACTGAGTGCCTTGTGGCTCATGGCCCAAATGGATGTGCCCTGCCAGGCGCTCCTCAGCTGGGGTTGGCCAAGCTGCAATGGAGTTGCAGGTACAGAGTGGACTATTCAATGCTCTGTTGTTTCAGGAGAAGATGGCCCACAGCCATATTGAAAGGTTGCAGACAAGCGGAGGCCCCGCTAGCCTCCTAATCCTTTCCAGAAATGAGCAAGATGCCCTGGAGCTCGAAAGCTGGCACACACCCCGTGCAACCGGGTGTGGAGAGGCAGGGGTGCCAGACAAAGGTAAGAGTGCAGTGCACAGAGGTGAGACTTTTGGTTTGTGCAACCATTCTTGTGTAGTCTCTTCATTGATGTGAGCCTCGAACCTGGAGTCCCCATTGATCATTGGAAAACAAAGGCACCATGATGTGGATCTCCATGGTCTCACCAGGGTGCCTGGTATGCAGTGACACTGTGATGACTTTAACAAATGACATGTTCTTGTTCTCCCTTTTAGGTTCACCAGCAGGCTTGTGTCTATGGACCCTGAAGGGCCACCCCGATACCAGAGGACCACCAAGCTTCTGTTGCACCTGTATAACACCCGCTCTCTAAAGCAGGCACTAGCACAGATACCAGCACCTCGGTGGGCATTAGATCGGTGGCTAGTATCTCAGTGTGCATTGGTGAGGGCACTTCACACTCGCTTGAGGTGCAGGTGGAGGCAGAGTGTGCCCAGGGCACCGGCAGTCAGAAGACTGCTGGGGACCAGGACGACGCTCAGTCGAAGGCTGATGATGAGCCTCTGGAGTCGTCCATTAGGTGGCAGTTGCTGGATGTCCAGCAGGATGTGCAGGAGGATCTGGCGGAGATCCATGAGGGTATGCGTGCCATGGTCTCCTCGGTGGAGGAGTCCAGGTGGAGCATCAGCATTGCGTTTACCATCGAGTGCACTGCCTCCTCCGTTGAGAATGGAGAGGCAGCTCCAGGAACAGAATCAGGGGTTCCTGGGGTTGCGCTCGGACCTGCAAGCCCTCACACAGGCACTGACCTCAGGTAGTCAGTGCCAGTGACGGAAATGGATGAGGCTCCCAGCTAGGTGCCTGTCCATCAATGGTGAGCAGAGGGGTCCAGAGTGACCTCACGCTGATGCACAAGCTGCTTGTCGTCTCTGTGGGCTCTTCTCAGGGCACTCTGGTGAAGACAGCAGCTCCTCCATCCCTCTGCCAGTGACTGTTGTATTTGATGAGGCTGTGGCAACTGGGGAGATGCCAGCCGTGGCACCGGCTGCTTCCTCCCAGGCGGGGCCAGCACAGGCTCCACTAGCCAGAGGACCACTGCCAAAGTCATCAAAGCCAACAAGACAGCACAGTCAGCAGGCTGTCTCCAATGCCGGTGCCAGTAAGGGGGGAGCACCAAGACGTAGTACTCGCAAACGTAAGTTAAAGGCACCAAAGAGGGACAGGTCACGGGTGCTCTTATGTTCATTTATGTTGACTTTATGTATACTAGCCTGGGGTTGAAGACCAGAAATGCTTATGTAAATATTATTGAACTGCCAGAATGAGATAAACTGTGTTTTTGTCATCATGGCCTGAATATGCTTCACCTTTTTATTTCATTGGTGTGGGGAACACCTGTGTGTAATGTTAGACGTAGGTGGTTCTGAACTTTATTGCACAGGCACTGAGTATTCTTTATGTTCATATGAAAGGGTCCTTTCAGGCATCTGGAATGGAGGCGGCAGCCCTGGCATGCGGTTGAAGCTGATCTTTGGTAGCCTAGCTGAAGGGGCATTGGATCAAGGCATCCCTGGAGTCCCTGCCTCCCTGCAGACTCATCATCTGTGGCTTGTGCAGCAGCGTCAAGATCCTCTTCCTCCAGTGGGTCCCCCTATGTCAGTGTCAGATTGTGGAGAGCACAGCATGCGACCATTATCAGTGACACCTACTCTTGGGGGTATTATAGTGCTCCCCCTGAATGGTCAAGGCATGGGAAGTGCATCTTGAGAAGACCTATGGTCCTCTCTACCACCGCCCTTGTGGAGGCATGACTTGTATTGTAATGCTTCTCTGCCTGATCTTGGCTGGCGGAGAGGCGTCATGAGCCACCTCTTCAACGGATAGCCCTTGTCACCCAGCAGCCATCCATCCAGTCGGGCTAGAGCACTGAAGAGCCTCAGCACCTGGGAGTGTCTCAGGCTGTAAGAGTCATGACAGCTGCCAGGGTAGCTGCACAGACTTGCAGAATCTGCACCCTGTGGTCACACACTATCTGCACATTCATAGAGTGGAATCCATTCCTGTTGATGAAGGCACCCGGTTGATCCGCTGGCGCCTTGATGGCCACATGTGTGCAGTCGATAGCACCCTGGAAGCAGGGGAACCCAGCAATCGCTGCAAAGCCTCTGGCTCACTCAGCCTGGCTGGCCTTGTCCGTACGGTAAAGAATAATGGTCAAGACCCCACCTGAACACTGCTTCTGTCACCGGCTGGATGCAACTGTTGACAGCTGATTGGGAGACTCCACACAGACTCCCCACTGACCCCTGGAAAGAGCCGGAGGCATAGAAGTTGAGGGCCACCATAATCTTCAGAGCCACTGGCATGGGGCGTCCATCCACACAGTCGGAGCTGACCTCAGGGCCCAATCATCTGGCAAATGGAGGTCACGGTCTCCCTTGAGAGGCAGAGTCTCCTTCGGCATTGCGCCTCACACATATTGAGGTAGCTGCACTGCTGCCTGTAAATCCTGGCAGCAGGATAGTGGCATATTCTGCGACCCCTTCTGCCTTGGATTTCCTGCTGGCCCTGCACCCCCTGTGCCTGTGCCTCTCCTCCCACAGGTCCCTCCCCTGGAAGTTGCAGTGGGACACCTGGCCTCCTGCCCTTCTGCCCCTCTCTTCTTCCTCAGAGGAGGTGCCTCCAACGGAGTCCACAATCCCCATTACCAGGGTAACGGAAGGCTGACTGATACCTGGAAAGGACCACATGGCCTGAATCCTCCGAGGGCCTTGCAGACACCAATAAGTCCTGAAATGAAGCCAGGAAATGCTAAGAGTGAAACCCCAAACAGAGATGAGGCTGCCAAGTACCAATAAGCAACCAATCTCCAAAACATCTAACTACTCACACTGGCAATGATGCTGACCATTTTTATCCCACCCGTGGTTGAGGTTTTGATAATGTAAGCTGGCCGCCTGCCCGTTTTGTCCATGCGACGAGCAAAAAATTGCACGGGCAAGGAAAAATCACCATCAATTGGACTGTTAAGGGCCTGAAGTGGCCTCTTAATTAATGGCGAGCGTGGCTCTGCACCCTTATGCACCTGCCGAGCGAAATATTGCACGGGTGCGCGATGACGTCAGGACGTTCACCCGATGTCATCCTGTGCAATTTTACGCCCGATCGGGTCGGGCGTGCACCTGCCCATGGGACATAAAATTCTGCCCTTGGTCTTCGGAGCAGAAAATTCCGCCCTAAGTCTTGTGTACGATGGGATAGTCGGTATGATTCCCGCTGGGCGGCGGGGTGGGTGAACACGTGATCTTCCACTTTTGAGCTCATTAATGATGCATCCGGGAGGAGTGCGGCAAATTCATGGCAGGGCGGGCAGGAAGTTACCCACTCTGCTGCTACATCATGGGGTCAAAGGTCCTAGCGCCATATTTAAACGGCACATAGAAAGACATTCACTTAATGCAGGCCAGGAACTCTGGATTACTTGTCTAGATGAAAGTTGTCTGCCCTCCTTGCAGCCGCAGCTCGTACTGAAGAAGCTGGCAGATGTGAGCAACCATATCCCGGGACATACGAGAGTGCCTCCACCATTGCCTTTTGCTCATATCTAGATAAGAGCGCCATCGGCGACAAACCCATGATCGGGTAAATGCTCGCCGTTGCAGTGGCTCATGTTCGCCAGCCTTTTGACCTTCGAGGCCCCGCTGCTTCTTACTGCTCAGGGCCTTGCTCTTCCTGTGCCAATCGGCGGCAGGCCCTTCTTCTCCTCATCTGGATGACAGCCATTACCAAGGCAGGATTCCCCTGCATCCTGCATATGGCATGGCGTTCCCACCCAACCACTTCCAGGTAAAGGACATCCTGGTGGACCAAAGATGGGTGTTCCTCCTGTTCATACATGAATGCATATGGAGACATTGTTCTTTGACTAGGGCGATGACAGCCATGTGCAAGAAGCCTCACTCGGACACTTTTCCACTTGTCTCCTCTACCCTCGAAACTATAGATAGACTATTGCCACGGCAGCGTTAGAAAGTCTGATGAAGATGATGATAATCATCATCATCATGATCCCTTGTCAGCCATGACTGTTCACCCGGCAGGATAGAGGTTGGGAGTCGCAAGTTGTCTGCCCTCCAACCACAGTGTCCCTTGGAGGCATTCCACCTCCCTCTCTTCCCTCATTCTTGTCTTCGACTGCAGCTGATAGTAAATGGCACAGAGTGAATGGCAGCCTCGCACCTTGCAGGGATCTTGATGTTACGAGACCCATAAGTCGGAACAGACCTGCTGCATTGCAGGCTGCAGCATAGAGAGGGGAGCACAACTGAGCATCTTTGACATCCAGTTGCCTCATAATTGTTAGGGTGTTCCTTTAGTTGGCCACTTGTGCTGACCTTGAACTCCACCCACCAGAAAATACCCTTTTCCCATCTGCAGGGATCTCAGTGATTGACTAACTGACTAACTGTGTGGTCAAGGCCAGTTTGAAAAAATGGTGCGTGTCACCTTTCAAACTCGCTCCACTACTTTCTACCCTCCCACTGTGACCCACCAACTCCGCCCCCCCCAATGCCATCATCATAGACCCACCCAATATCACCAATCCTCTCCCCTCTGTTAGACTTGAACTTCTCCCCCATTACCCTGGACCCTATCATGATCCACTTCCATATGCCTTTCCTCCCCTCAGAGCCAACACCTGCTACCATCCCTATGCCTGACCCTGCCCCCCCACCATTATCCGAGCCAACTGTCTTGTGCCCCTCCTGATGAGACCTTCACCTACCAGACTCTGACACTGGACCTGCCACCATACCTCATTCCACTCCCCTCTCTGACTGTGACTGTTTCTTCCTATCACCAGTACCCTGATTTCTTCCCCCAGGACCCCACCATGGATAACACCAACCCTGCCCTCTAAGACACTGCCCCTGCCCCCAAACTTCCAAGGACATTCCCCCCCCCTTCCATGGACACTCTCCCCCACCCTTCCCCCATAAACCTGCCTCCCCTGTCCAGTCTTCATTCCACCCCACTAAACTCCCTCCCCTGCTTCCAGCCTTCGTCTGCCTCCCTCGTCCAGTCTTGACGCAGGGTTTGCTAACGGCACTCGAGAGAAGTTATGCGAGGTCCCCAAGAAAGAGAAAGCAATATCTATGGATCTTAAAATTGTGGAAGAGATGAAGCTTGCCAGGTGCGCACCACTTATATACAGTCGTAAATTGAATGTTCTAAATTCTCACTGGCAGGAAACTTAATTTGGAGGACAAACTTAATTCCCACAAGATAGCCTTTTAATGAGCATGCATGAGATACTAATGAATGCAAATGGGGTTCTGCCATTGTTCATCAGGAACTCAACTGACCTTTAACCCACCTTGAAAGTCAAGGCCTCCCACCTTCTGCCAATATTCCCGCCACTGGCGGGACTGGAAAATTCCACCCGAAAGGTTGAAAAATATTGCATTCTTTCAAACTCAGTAACTGTTTGTGTTATCCATTTGCACATGTCATGCACCCTCTGCTACCTTCAGCCTATGGGCAGGCATACCTGTAAGATATTCACTATAGATTATCTAACAGAATAACAATGTCTGGCTGGAACTTTAAGACAACCTCAGGATTTTATGGCCATTCATAAGTGCTAGTCCAATGGTTTATCAGAACAAGCATGGAGTGAAATACCATGCAATATTTTGCTCTTTGATATCTGTTAATAAATTGTCATCCTTTCATTTTGTTAGGTCTAACATCTCCAAGATACAGCACTGCTACACTTTCTGATTTTCCAACACTGTCTCCGACCTGCCGATGGAAAGAGATTTACATCAGGGCTTGTCACCTGAATCAAAACTGGGCATTGGGTAGATATACAGTTTTACCTTTACTTCGAGGCCATCAAGAAAGAGTAGATTGCCTTGACTGTGATGGTAAGTAATATTCAGCAAGAGCAGAGAATGGGAAATAGAAAAATGTAGAATATGAAATAAACTGCGATGATTTTTCTTTCCTAAGCATTGATGTATACAGTTTTACATGCACCTCATGCACCTTGACTGAGTGGCCATTATTCAGATGTGAAACTAGACTATGAGCATTGGCTGACTATTCAATCACAATTACAATAAGTTCTTGTATTTATATAGCACCATTAACATAGAAAAATGTCCCAAAACACTTCACAAAAAGATAAAGGCCAAAAAAGGAAATATTGGGAGCTGTAACCAAAAGCTTGGTCAATGAGATGTGTTTTAAAGGAGGACCTTAAAAGAGTAGATGCAGGAAGTGAGGCCCAGATGGGTGCAGGGACAGCAACCAAAGTTGATAATGGGAAGGGATGCGCAAAAATACCAAGTCAGAGGAGCAGAGAGTTCCAGGAAGAGGTGGGTTGTAATATAAGAAATAAGGGAGGAACAATACCATGAAGGGATGTAAACAAAGGCATTGCAGACAAACCCAATTCTGTCCTCATCTGGTTTTTTACACATGCACTTCTTTTTCCCTATGGACGTCCAATCCCTCTACACCTCCACTCCCCACCAAGATGGTCTGAGGGCTCTCTATTTCTTCCTTGAATGGAGAATTGAACAATGCCCATCCACCACCACCACCATCTTCTGCCTGGCTGAACTTGTTCTCTCATTGAACATTTTCTCCTTTACCTTGTCTCACTTCCTCCAAATAAAAAAGTGTGGCTACCTTAATGGGCCATAGCTATGCCTTTCTTTTTGTGGGGTATGTGGAACATTCCTTGTTCCAGTCCTACTCAGGCTCCCTCCCACAACTTTTTTTCCAGTACACCAATCAGTGCCGCTTCATGCTCTCATTTGGAACTGGAAAAATTCATCAATTTTGCTTCCTATTTTCACCCTTCTCTTACCTTCACATGGCCCATCTCCAACACTTCCCTTCCCTTTCTTGACTTCTTTGTCTCCATTCCTGGTTATAGACTGTCTACCAATATTCATTATGAGCCCACAGCTATACTTCCTCACACCCTGTTTCCGGTAGACTCTATTCCATTCCCCCAGTTTCTCCATCTCAGTTGCACCTGTTCTGATGATGCTACTTTCCACAACAGTGCTTCTGACATGTCTTCCTTTTCCCACAGCCAAGGATTCCTCCCCACCGTGGTTGACAGGGCTCTCAAACATGTTCGACTGATTTGCTGCACTTTTGCCCTCACCCCTTCTCCTTCCTCCCAGAACTACAATAGGGTTCCCCTGGTCCTCACTTTCCACCCCCACCAGTCTTCGTATTCAAAGGATCATACTCTGCCAACTCCAGCATTATGCCGCTGCCAAACATCTTCTCCTCACCTCCCCTGTCAGCATTCCAAATGGACTGTTCTGTCTATGACACCCTGGTCCACTCCTCTATCACCCTCAACACCTCATCCCCTTCCTACAGGACCATCCCATGTAATCGCAGGAGGTGTAACACCTGCCCCTTTGCCTCCTCCCTCTTCATCGTCCAAAGCCCCAAAACACTCCTTCCAGGTGAAGCAGCGAGTTACTTGCACTTCTTTCAATATAGTCTACTGTAATCATTGCTCACAATGCAGTCTCCTCTATATTGGGGAGACAAAATCAGACTGCGTGACTGCTTTGCGGAAAACCTTTGCTCAGTCTGCTGTTTTCATTCGGGTAGGTCTTGGCATAATGTATCATCACTGGACTAGTATTCGAGAGACCCAGGCTAATACTCTGAGGACCCAGGTTTGAATTAAAAGTCTGATGATGACTATGAAACCATTGCCAATTGTTGTAAAAACCCATCTGGTTCACTAATGTCCTTTAGGGAAGGAAATCTGCCATCCTTACCTGGTCTGGCCTACACGTGACTCCAGACCCACAGTGATAGACAATAAATGCTGGCCTAGCCAGTGACACCCACATGCCATTTTAATTCATCATCTTGTTCTCGTGCTCACGTTTCTGTTCTCGAATTTGGGTCTAGTTTGCCCTAATTACTAAATCAAGTCCCACAAATGAGATTCTTGAGCCACTACCAGGGAACAGTATTTGTGTAGGCCATTGCCAGTGTTTCACTGTTTCATCTTAGGTGTACCTTCTCCTAGATGGACTAGAAAACCCCATCTGTCCTTTACAATGGGGGAGGAGACCACTTGTACCCATCGTTTCCAAGTGCCCTCTCCCGCCAATCAATCCAGTATGCCCAAAGCCAGCACTCCAGTCTCCCCTTCTGCCAGGGTTGCCTGGGGCCTGCAAACTCAACCCTTCTGACTCAGAGGCTGGAATACTATCACTAAGCCAGTGATCATTCTGCCCTGACATGAGAAACTTGCTTGCGTCCACACAATATTTAGAGACATATTCTAATCTCTATTCCCTGGGCTGTCTGGAGTGAGGTGCAAACCCTCTAGTTTCTGACTCAGAGGCAGGAATGCAGCCACTAAGCCACAACCCCACTTCCTTCTTATCAAGTACTTGAATAAAAGTACAAATGAACAACATCGGCCAATGCTATTTGTTATTTCCTCGAAGACCACTACTAGGTTACTCAGATACGACTTGCCCTGCACATATTCTTTTAATGTCTATTTAAGAAATATAAAACGTTACCTGAATTGTACATGTGGACTCCATTTTTTCAACAAAATATTTAAACACAACAGGACTCTTATCTCACATTGTCTCCATTATAACATACTTTATGCCTCTTTCATGTTCACAGGGAAACGGCTTGTTAGTGGAAGTTCAGACAAAACTGCTCGTGTATGGGATCTGTTCACTGCAATTTGTCTGCATGTACTGGATAGCCACACAGATGCTGTAACAAGTGTTTGCATTAAGGTAGATTTTTTTTTCATCCAACTACCAGTAAGAATTGTTAAACAAACAAAGGAACTGTATATTTTAATTCCTTCCAAAGTATTTACATTTTTGTTTGCATTTGTTCCTAACTTATCAGATTTGTTATTACAGTACTGGATGAGAAGAAATTTCCTTCAATTAAACATTAGGAAGACCAAAGCTATTGTTTTCAATTCCCACTACAAACTCCATTCCCTGGTTACTGACTCCATCCCTGTATCTGGCAACTGCATGAGGCTGAACCAGACTGCTCACAACCTTAGGCAGAATTTTACGATCCCTCGCCAGTGTGTTTGCAGCTGGGGGTGTCCATAAAGTTCCCATAAGCCTTCCCGCCAGCCTCCTGACATTTCTGCAATTTTGCAGATGGACTGTGAGGCCTAGGGCAGCCCACACACTCTCAACCAATTAATGGTGACTTTGAGGTCTTGAGGTCCTGCCTGACCTCAATTTTGAGGCTGGGAGAGGAACTCAGGGGTGGGTGGGGAAACCTGGTAGGTTACAAGGCTTGGGCCTCAGGCAGAAAGAGGGGGCTGCCTTCCTCAAAGGTCCCCTTTCCATATCAAGACAAGGTATGCCTCCTGTGGGTGCTCCCTGGCCAGCAAGAACCCCATCCTCCTCACCCCACCCACCCTGGGCCTCACCTCCCCTCCCCACTGTGAGATCTCCTGCATTTACCTGGTCCTGCTCCCTGGAATTTAGAATCTGGGGATTGCTTGTGTCCATAGTCCTGACCACTGCTGCCGCTGGCACTGCTGGGACTTCAGAGCTGCTGGTTAATCAGATAGGTCAGCAGCTCTCTGAGATGGGATTTCCACCCGAGTGAGTGGTGGAGGTCATGCCTCCGACAAATTAACGCCCCTTGGAGCATTAAATGGCTGCAGGGCTGCCGTGATGTGTGGGGATGTGTTCTCCGCTGATTCTTCGGTTGGCAGGGTGGGAAACCCCGCCATCCAAAAAATTCTGCCCTGGGTGTCGTGTTTTACCTCGAGATGAGCTTCTGCCCACATACTCACACCATCACTGAGACCAACATTTTTCACCTCTGCAACATCACTGACTTGATACCGCTGCTTCATCTCATCTGCTGCTGAAACCATCATCCATGCCTTTGTTGCCTCTAGATGAGTATTCCAATGCACTCCCGGCCACCTTGCACATTCTACTGTAAACATGAGGTCATACAAAACACTACTGCCCATGTTTTTATTCACACCAAGTCCTGTTCACCTATCACCTCTGTGCTTGCTGATCTTTGTCAGCAGATCCCAGTCAAGCAACTCCTCGATTTGAAAATTCTCATCTTTGTTTTCACATCCCACTATGCTTTGCCTCGCCCCACCTCTACAATCTCTTTGAGCCACAACCCTCCCAGACAGCTGCATTCATCTATTTCTGGCCTGTTGAACATCCTCAATTTTAATTGTTCTACAATTTGTAACCAAGCATTGAGCTGCCTTAAGTTCAGGCCTCTAAGCTCTGGGATTTCCTTCCTAAACCTTTCCATCCCCTGCCTCTCTTACCTCCTTTAACTCACTTGTAAAAACCTACCTTACGCTGGATTTAATGCAGCCCGTTGTAACGGGAAACATGGCAAGCCAAGTCCACTTAATCACGGGAGAGGCCGTACATCAGTCTCCCGGAAGTGGGAAAATTTCCTACGATTAAGTTAGAGGTGGGAATGGCCCATGGGGGAAATTCGCCCACTCCTGGCAGGTTGTTAATTAGGTTTATTATTGAGCTAATTGACACCAATTATTCCTGAGCCCAGTTGTGGTGGCTCAGGGATTACATACGAGTGTGGCATGACCTTCCTGCACTTCTTCAATTACATTAAATCCACCTCTTGCTGACCAAGCTTTTGGTCTTCTGCCTTAATAATGCCTCATGTGGCTTGGTGTCAAATTTTGCTTTGTATCGCTCCTGTGAAGTGCCTTGGGACATTTTATTACTAGTGAAAGACCTTGGGATGATTTATTATGTTAACAGCACTGTATAAATATATTGTTAAAGGCACTATATAAATACAAATTGATGTTGTTATTTCATGGAGGTGGTTTAACAATTGGTAGTAAAACAAAATGGTAGTTAAAAAAAAGTTGCAATGGTAACTATCAAGTGTGCATTAGCTTAGATCTTATTCAAAATTAAACAACCTATAACTGTTATTACAATAGATAAGTAATTAAAATTATATAATCAGAACACTAAACAACAAGCTAATCACAATTCTCCCATATCTGTTGCTCATGAGTTAACAGATCACTCAGTCAGGGAATGTAAATCATATTCCATTCTCTCTATATCCTCTGTTCCTATCACACATTGGAGGTTGAATTTCTGAAGGGATTTTCCTATCTAACATTTATGGACGATCTGTCAAAATTTTGAAAAAGAACTGGAAATGCCTATGCTGTTTATCCTAGTTTCTTTAGATCTGCCCCCAAAGTTGCAGCTGAGGATCAAAAAAATTCCTGCAGAAATTAATGGTTAACATCATAATCTTGTAAATAGCATTGCACAAAATAATTTTTAAAAATTAAAGCTATTTTAGTGCAATTGGTATAAAATAAGAAATGCCTATGAGTAATTTAAAAGCTATAATCCAATTTCAAGGCTCAATTAGCATTCACAAACTGCTTCAATGTAACACCAACCCATGTGATTGAGTTACAGCTTTTTGATTCAGTCTTGTGTTTCTAGCATTATACATGTTAACTTTGGATTAAAGGCCATATCATCCCAGAAGTGAAGTGGATTCAATTTGATCCCAATGTATTATTAATCATGGATAGGTCATATTACTCCCCAAGACTGCTAGACTGTATTAGTCTGGGTTTTCTTCCTAAAGTAATCCCAGTTTGCTTCAAATGGGCCATGGAGTCTTGAAACCAATTCCTGACAAGCAGGGCAGGATTTTCTGGATTGTTTCTGGTTCCTGAACCCACCCCAGGGGAGAAACAGTCACCGGTCCTAATTTTTACAGGAGCGCTCCCTTCTTAATTAGCCTAGAGATGAGTTTGGCAGCCAATTAGTGGTGATGAGGGCGGGAACGGAGGTGGGACTCTTCAAATGCAAGCCCGATTTAAACATACCGCAGTAGCCATTATTGTGGCTGATGTTTCACTTTTTACCTTCAGTTTGGAAGGTCATAGAATGTCTCGGGAGAGGCAAGGGCCCAGAACCAGGGGCATGGAAGCCCATTGATTTGCGGATGCAGGCCTTGTGATTCTCCTTGAGGCCGTAAGGGAGAGGAAGGAGGTCTTCTTCCCAGAGAGTGGCAGGAGCAGACCCCCACCAGACTAAGCAGGCCTGCATCGAGATAGCTGATACAGTCAGCGGAAGGAGTGTGGCACACAGAAATTGGATCCTGTGAAGGAAGAGGTTCAATGACCTGATATGCTCTGGCCAGGTGAGTGCAACCCCCAACTCTCAGGACAGGCCTCTGGGTATTCACCCTCCAGTAAGCACACCAGCTGAGGAGCCTGAGGCCACATGCTGCTCCTGAACATGGGAGGAGTGTGCGCCCAGGGCACCTACTGACTCCTCAGAATGGCTCAGAGCAATAGTGCTACTGAGGACCTGTCAGCACTGAGATGTGCAGCTTATAATGAATAGGAGCAACTGATATTGGCCATGGAGGCCAGCGTTGCCTTATCATGCTTTCTTTTGTCCTTACAGGAGAAACAGACCCATAACGCATGTGAAAGGGCCCAGACAGTAGGAGGTGCTCCCTAAGTTCACATTATCACTGCCACAGAGGAGGGAGCCATGGACATCACCTGGGTCATGGATGATAAGGAAGTTGAGCAAGACGAAATGGACATTCATGTCAGAGATGGTGATGAGAGAGTGCAATATGTTTATTTAGGGGCTACATTGCATTCCACCCTATCTGCCAGCATACTGAATCCTGAGCTGCATTGGAATGTTTCAGCACATGCAGAGGCTTCTGCTCTTCAAGGCTAATTCTTATGACCTGTTCTTATGTCTCTCATGGGTGCAGATGTCAAGCCAAGGAAACCATCTCTCTCACCATCACTAGACAAAGAGCAGTAATAGGAGAGCTTACAAGCACCCTCCACCAGTGCAGGTATAGTCGCCTCAGTGAATCCTCACACGTGGTTACCTAGGGTGACACTAGGTGAGGAGCATGGGACTAGTGTGCAGGAGGAGGTGCCAGAGACCGAGGCAGCTGTAGGCTGCCCCCTTTGGAGGAGGAAGGACAGACACAGCCCTGCTCAGCTGGCTACAGATGCAGGGCCTTAGGAGGCACAGGAAAGGAGGCTCTACCCAGACTAGCAGCAACAGATGTGCTTCCTGAATTCCCTGAGGCAGTACGTGGTCAAGGGCCGAGGATGGAGGTGTCGATCCAGCTCATGTACACCACAATGGCTTAGGACTTTGAACATGTAGCTCCTCCACTGAGAGTGGCCAAGCTCATGGAGAGTCAAGGACAGCAGCGCTTAGAGTGAATGCAGGAGCTGCACAAAGACATTTACAGGGTGAATGACTCACTATGTAGCCTTGACTTTTCAGTGGTGTTGATGGCACAGGGTTGTCTGGAGGAATGCCAGTTACATAAAGACTGAGTGGAGTGGGAAGGGAAACACCAGGGCGAGAAGACCTTAGTGGGTGCCTGCAGTGGGCACAGGGGACCGGTAAAAGAAACACCTTTTCCCCTTGGCTGGTCACCAGCCCAACCAGTAAAATCTGCTGGGCTGCACACTTGGCATGGGCCTCTTGCACCATGGGTAAAATCCCAACGGTGGAGGAAGGAGGCTGTTGTTTAAGGGCCTCAATTGGCCAACTTGCAGCTGGGCCTCCTGATGCCTACCCTGCTGTTGGTAAAATTGTGTGTGTGGGTGGGCAGGTAAGTGCCAGGAATGGCACCCCATGGCATAGTGCCCAATTTTATGTCTCCACCCCTCCACCTATCCAGGGGGACTGTAAAACCCCAGTGTCTAAAATAGAAACATTCATGTAGTAAATTTCTGAGGTGTTAGGCACATTAAGGACAAAGTCTAAGGAGTTTTACTGTAGCTTTTGCATCATGTTATACATGAGTGCTTGATAATGACACTGGGATTATCACAACCCAATTCAGACCAGAATGGAGGTGGGTGGCTGGAAAAAATGGCAACAATAACATGCAGCCTGACGTCCAGCCTCTGTTTCTGGTGTCAGTGCTATTTGTGAGGGTTGTGTGGGGAGCTCAGACCTCTGAACTCACCTGCTCTCCTAAACAGGCCAATTAATCTAGTTACGGTATTGTTAAAAGTCCGACTCTAGAAACCTTATGCATTTTCCTGCAGACGGCAGGTATTTTGCAGCTGTTTGCCTCAGACCAGCTGAAGGGAGGTGAGGATTATGTTGGGAGCAAGTCATGGAGACCAGAAAAGTTTCAAAAGGTAAGTGTGCATGCTTATCATAGGTTAAAGGACTTTGAAGTTAAAGTTGCAGCAGCCATCGTAAGTCAGAGAGGAGTTAGAATTAAGAATTTTGCCAGTTCAGGGGATTGTCACCCTTCTGAAAAGTGGGCAAGGCTGTTTGGACTGCACCCAAGTGCCAAGAAGGGTACAGCTGGAAATAAGTAATCGAGAAATCGAGGCCACTGGAGATAAACAGCACTAGCCTGCACAGGGAGTGGAGAGCACCGGGCATCAGTAGGCATGAGGAAAGGGATGAGGGCACAAAGGAGAAGGTGACCCTACCCTGAGCACAGGATATACAGGCAGAGGCGAAGACTGAGGATATGACTGAGAACCAATGTTGAAGGAGACTGTCTCAGTGACGGTCAGACATCAGTACCTTTGTCAGTATGGACCTCTGTGGCAATTCACAGATGGCTTGCTCACCAATGCCTCAACCAGGTGACAGATGCCCCCTTCACCAAGGCTGGACAACAAATCAGGATCACAACTGATAGGGCACCGCAGACTCAGAGGGCACTCAACCCGGTCAGGTGGTGCACTGCAAGGCACTCAGTTGTTATAGTCTGTTGCGCTCTCCATAACATGGCCTCCAGAGAAGTGTGGACCTTGAGGACAGTGAGGCCTGGAAGGGGAAAGCTCATCAGGGGAGGAGCAGGAGTAGGAGGTAAGAGAGGAGGAGGAATTAGAGATAGAGGGAGATGATGCTGAGCAGAAAGATGCCTCAAAGCATGACAAGGTGGTATCCTCCTGCCAGCCTCCTGGAAGAAGATCACCCTCCTTTCCCTCCTGGGTGCCAGATCTCAAACTATCCTGTGACATCTCACCTCCCTGTTGTTCCAGGGAAAGTCTCTGACCCAAACCCTCTCCCCGAGGACATCAGCAGTCTCAGTGATGGCTGCTGTGGGTATCTAAATAAATCCTCCTGATCTACCTCCATTCATGCCCCTCCAACTTTAATTTGACAGGAATCCATCTCCATATCAATCAAGGGCTCACCCCCGCTAAAATCTGAACTTCAGTCAATTTCCCACTGGAGGCAAGTTTATGACAAAACAGGCCTGGTTCCTGTTTCCCACCTCTGGTAAAAATCCGACCCTGGGTGTCAGTGCCAAAACTTGATAAACATTCCATCCTTAAAATGCCTTTTAAAAAGCACTTATATGATGCAACAGTTTTTGAGTCTGAATGGTGTAATTATGAATAATGTAAAAGCTGAAGTACATATCTCTGATTTTCAGGATGAAGTCATTGTAACAGGCTGCGCTGACAGCTTGATACGAATTTTCCAAACAGAAACTGGTATTTGTCTGAGAGCACTGATGGGTCACAATTCAGGAATTGATCATCTCTGTTTTGATGGAATACAGGTGGTCAGTGCCAGCTCGGATAGGTAAAACTCAGATTCTACAGGTATCACATTCATTTTTGAAGTGATAGTTCAACAATTGAATATTTTTAATAAAGATCTGTTAGTAATTGATATTGGGATAAAAATGTAATATTTTATGGACAGGGGCGGAATTTTCCAGTCCCAAGAACGGTGGGCTTAATGGTGGGCGGGCGGGGGGGGGACTGCAGCAGGAGCTTAAAAATCGGTTTCCCACCGGCGTTAAATGCTCCTGCCCATCATGGCAGGTCACCCTTCTGAAAAGGCCGGCATTAAGCTGTTTTGCACCCGATTAATGGGATGCAGATGAAATCCTGACTGGAATTGTATCCCCGTCCAATTATCCGTGCCGTCAGTGGGATATCTCAACAGTCCGGAACACATCTACAGCGATGTGGTGTGGACATATGGAAGGAGTCCTGGGGCAACTAGTGGAGATTGGAAGATGGAGGACTTCAGCGACCATGGACCCTGGAACACCATGTACAGCAGTGGATAGGTGGAGCATCAACCATGTGGATACTCTCGCTGCAAGAGCTGCCAGGAGGTGGATCTTCCTGCTGCAGCTGCAAGAAGCACTGTTGGGCAGTGATGGTCTGTGTTTGGAGGGGGAGGGGGTGGGGGGGTGGTGGTGGGGGGCGGGTGGGGGTGACATTAGACAGGAAGGAGTGGAATGAAGAGGTGGGGAGGGTGTTGAGACCTAAAAGGGGGCAGGGGAGGCGGGTGAGGTGGGGGTGGTAGGGGAAAGAGGGATGCTGCGGGAATCATGGAATGATCTGGCTGGTATAGAGCAGGAGGGTGGGAAGTGCTGTGATCTAGTGTGGGCAGGGGGTGTGCAGGTGTGAACAGTCATGGGAGAGAGGAAGGGAAAGGGGTTCAAAGGGGTCTGTGGTGTCAACTGATGAGTCGTGGGGGACATACTGAGGGAATTGTAAATAGGAAAGGATGGTGAGGGTTAAAGGGGGCAGTGGGATCCAATGGTGAGGGTTTGGCAATGACAGGTGAAGGGGCACTGATGGTTTTTGGAGGGGATACAGAAGTAAAAGCGGATTCTGAGGGTAGGAACAATGGGTGGGGGCATGTCTATTGTAATGGGATGGGCTCCTCTGGAAGGTAGGGGACATGTACATTCACCCTCATGGGACGGAGGGTGATGGGGGCGGGTTGAAGGATAACTGTAGAATGGTCAAATGTTACACCTGGGGAGTCAATGGTTATGGTGGGGAAGTGTGTGGGTCACGGGGGGAGGGATAAAGGTATTGGACTGCACATGAAATGTAACACAAACCATGACCATAACACAAACCATGGCTGCTGGCAACTACCCAGAACCTTGTGGTGGAGATCTTGAGATGCTGCAAGGGAGTTGAGTCATCGGGGATGGGCGGAGATGTAGGTCATTTCAACTGGACAACTGAAGGGGAACCCCAGCATGTAATACTTACAATGCTAGGATGTTGGAACAGATGAGTGTGAAGGGCAAAGGCTCAGCGTGCATGGGAAACTGCTTGCACATGGCTCGCAAAGGCCTTGGCAAAGACATTTGCCTTCCTGCACATGCATGATTCTGGGGGACATAGTCCCAGTCTGGGGTGTTCCTCTGAAGATGGTTGGCGGGGTGGGAGCTGCATAGGCTAAAGGACTAGGAATCACAAATAAACCACATCAGTGCCATAACATCATAGTGCACCCATGCATCCACATGTGAAATCAAAATTTCTTAATCTTGTGTTCCCTACCACTCCTAGGTGCTCCCCCGACATCTGCAGCAGGGTTGGAGGCGACCTGCTGACCAGTGTACCCTGTTGTTTTGGATGACCTTGCCAGCCGTTCTCTGGAGACCTGAGGCCTGGAGGGCCCCGGCTTACTTTGGCTATCCTGCTTTTGGGCAGCCTTTCCCTCTGCGGTCATACAGGATGAAGCTGAAGGGGGTCACAGGCGAGGGGGCCAGACACACTCAAGAGTCCTGAGTGGAAGTCCTAGGGATGTCCAACAGCTGCTTCTCCTCCCTTTGGATGCCTAAGGGGCCTCTGCCTAACTCCTTGAAGGGGAGGGGCACCTGGAGGGAGGTTGAGGTACCTAGTTCTCCTCTCGTGTAGCCAGTGCAAAAGCTTACCCATGACCACAGTGATCGAGTGAGGTCTGCATGCATCTCTAGCAGAATCTGGACATTCTGCTGGACCAGGTTCTCCATGGCGTCCACCACCCTCCCCATGGAGACCTCAATGTGTGTACATGTCGGTACCTCTTCATTAGCCAGCAGTCGGGTGGTCTTCTCCTCACGTGCCACTCTATTGAGGGCCTCCAACACCTCTGCCTGATGTTCCCCCACCCCTCGCAGCATCCGCAGCAATTTGGGCAGGGCTGATCCCAGAGGCTCATCAACTGACTTGGACGTTGCAGATGCCTCTTCCCCAGCAGTCCTCTGAGTGCGGGTGAGCTTGGCTGACCCTGCCTCCTCCTGCTGTGGACACATGACAATGTGGTGACCACCAGAATGTGAGACCGTGCCTGATCTGCGTCTAGTACCCACCGAGGTATGTGTCTGTGCTGGTGGAGGGTGCAGGTGACTGCTGTGACACCTCTACATGTGCACTTTCTTCTTCCTCCCCAATGTCCTTGGTCCTCTGTGGGTTGGATGAACTGCTGGAGCTCCCTGGGATCGGCGGCCTGTCTCCTCCAACGGTGGGTAAGAAGTTGATGTCTGGGCGTTTTTTAAATATGGCATCCGGATATGTTGGCAGGGCGTGCCCTGCTGTGCAATACATCAAGAAACCCACTACTGCATAATTAATTAGGCCACCATCACATGATTTGGCACAAATTTCCACCAGCTTCCACAGTGGGAAACGTCCCCGGTTCCTGCCCCCACCATGGGACTTAAGCCCAGAATGGAAAATCCCACTCAGGATTTTTGGATGGTGGGGTTTCCCACCCCGCCACCCAAGTGTTGGCAGGGAACACATCCCAGCCAATACTTGCTGCTTGGCAGCCACTTAATGCTCCATGGAGCCTTAATTGGCTAGAGACAGGACTTCTGCCCCTCACTTGGGAGGAAGTCCCGCCTTAGCTGCCAGACAATTTGGCTATTGGCCAGCATGATTGGCCAGCAGCTCTCTAGTCACAGCAGCGCCAGGTTCAGGTGGTGGTTACAGCTGGGACTACAGACAATCCCCAAAGAAGAGGAACTGATGGAAGCTGGACTTCAGGTAAGTCCGGGATATTGACGGTCCTGGCTGGCAGGCCCCATCGAGTGGGGTAAGAGAGGTGAGGGGGATCAGGCCAGGTTTGAGAGGCCAGGGATGGAGAGTTAAAAGGGGGGAATGACCTTGAGGGGGGGGGTGACAGGCACAAGGGACCCCTGAAGGAGGCCCACCCTCTCCTTACCAACACCAGCTTGCCCGGCAAAAGCTGCTGGGCTACCCACCCGGCATGGGCCTCCCTCTACCACAGGTAAAATAGCAGCGGGTTGGGATGAGGCACTTAAATGGCCATTAATTGGCCACTCAAGGGCCTTAGTAGGCGTAAGGGCAGGCAGGCTGCCCAACGCCTCCACCGCCACTCCTTAAAATGGGAAACAGGTCGGAACGGGCGGGTAGGCATCAAGGAGGCCATGTGCTGGATTTTACAAACTCCCCACCTTCAAACCCACCAGTGGGGGACTGTAAAATTCTGCCTTTTGTCTTGTTTTCTTCATGCCTTGTACTGGCCTGAGGGTACAGGTTGGAGAGCTGTTCTGAGACTATCAATAAAATCACTCTGTCGCTGACTACAATGTTGAGTTCTAGAGAATGCCTCTGGCTCACTAAACGTTCATTGTTCCATCTTCCTCAGTCGAGAATTGTTTGACTTTTTTTCGATAAGGTGATATTATTGAGATCAAACCTGCTGTGTCGCAAATCAGATACAAGCCCACAACCTTTCACTCCATGGCACAGAACATTGTGATTTGAACATTGGCTTGGATTTTGCTGTGGAACTGTCAGCATTCACTGTTATACTCCATTGAAACTGGCATCAACTTTTGGAATGTGCACATTTGCAGAATAAAGTGGAAATCCAGAAGTTGCTGTCATTAAGTCTATACTCTTCCAGAGGGTGCACTGTAGAGGTTCCCATAGACTGCAAGCTCCATTGCAATCATGATTTGACAAAAACCTCCACTTATGCACTTCTAGGTTCACTGTATAAATCTTTGAAAAAGTTTCACTTTGATGAATGAAGTGTAACAGGTTTTAATAGCATAATAACATTATAACTACTGCCAAACACACTCACTGGCCCTTAAGAGGAGGCAGGAGGCGGTAGCGTAGTGATAATGTCACTGAACAAGTAATCCAGAGGCCTAGGTTTTGGGGTGCATGTTCTGGGCAGCTGGTGGAATTTGCGTTCAATTAATAAATCTGGAATTAAAAAGCTATTCTCAATAATGGTGACTATGAAATCATTGCTGATTGTCATAAAAACCATCTGGTTCCCTTATGTCTTTTAAGGAAAGAAATCTGCTGTCCTTACCTGGTCTGGTCTACATGTGACTCCAGACCCACAGCAACATGGTTGACTCTAAAATGGCTGAGCAAGCTGCTCCGTCGTATCAAACCACTACACCAAACTGCCTAAAAGGAATGAAACCAGACGGCCAACCCAGCATCGACCTAGGCACCAGGAATAATGACAGACCCAGATCTGTCGACCCTGAAAAATCCTTACTAACAGAGTCATAGTGTTATACAGAACAGAAACAGGCCCTTCAGCCCATCGTGTCCATGCCAGCCATCAAACACCAATCTATTCTAATCCCATTTTGTAGCACTCGGCCCGTAGCCCTGTATGCTATGGCATTTCAAGTGTTCATCTAAATGCTTCTTAAATGTTATGAGGGTTCCTGCCTCTATCACCCCCTCAGGCAGTGTGTTCCAGATTCCAATCACCTTCTGGGTGAAAAATATTTTCCTCAAATCCCCTCTAAACATTCTACCCCTTACCTTAAATATATGCCCCCTGGTTATTGACACCTCGGCTAAGAGAAAAGTTTCTTCCTATCTACCCTATTTATGCCCCTCTAGGGGCTTGTGCCAAAATCGGGAGAGCTGATGCACAGACTAGTCAAGCAATAGCCTGATATACCCATAATCACTGAATCATACCTTACAGACAATGTCCCAGACACCACCATCACCATCCTTTGGCATGCCCTGTCCCACCAGCAGAACAGACCCACCAGAGGTAGCGGCACAATGGTATACAGTCACAAGGGAATTGCCCTGGCAGTTGTCAACATTGACTCCCAACCCCATGAAATCTCACGGCATCAAGTCAAACATGGGCAAGGAAACCTCCTTCTGATTGCCACCTACTTCACCCCTCCCCCTTTAACCGATGAATCAGTACTCCTTCATGTTGAACACCAATTGGAAGAAGCACTGAGGGGGGCATGGGCACAAAAAATACTTTGAGTGGGGGACTTCAATGTTCATCACCAAGACTTAGTAGCACCATTATGGACCGAGCTGGCTGAGTCTTAAAGGACATAGCTGCTAGACTGGGTCTGCGGCAGTTGGTGAGGGAACCAACAAGAGGGAAAAACCTACTTGACCTTGTCTTCACCAATGTACCTGTTGCAGATGCATCTGTCCATGTTAATATTGGTAGGAGTGACCACTGTTGGAGTGAACACTGCACAGTTCTTGTGGAGACAAGGACTTTATATTGAGAAAACCTTCCATCATGTTGTGTGGCACTACTGCTGTGCTAAATGGGATAGGTTTCAAACTGATCTAGCAGCTCAAAACTGGGTATCCATGAGGCGCTGTGGGTCATCAGCAGTAGCAGAATTGTATTCAAACACAATCTGTAACCTCATGGCCTGGCATATCCCCCACTCTACAATTACCATCACACTAGGGGATCAACCCTGGTTGAATGAAGAGTGAAGAGTGCAGGAGCAACACCAGACATACCTAAATTTAAGGTGTCAATCTGATGGACTACTTGCATGCCAAGCAGCTGAAACAGCATGAGGTAGACAGAGCTAAGTGGTCCCACAACTAACAGATCAGATTTAAGCTCTTCAGTCCTGCCATATCCAGTCGTGAATGGTGGTGAACAATTAAACAACTAACAGGAGGAGGAGGTTCCACAAATATCCTCATCCTCATTGATGGGGGAGCCCAGGACATCAGTGTAAAAGACAAGGTTGAAGCATTTACAACCATCTTCAGCCAAAGTGTTAAATGGATGATCTATTTCAGTCTCCTCCTGAGGTCCCCAGCATCACAGATGCCAGTCTTATGGCAATTCATTTCACTCCACATGATATCAAAAAAGCTGAAGGCACTGGACACTGCAAAGGCTATGGACCCTGACAACATTCCAGCAATAGTACTGAAAACTTGTGCTCCAGAACTAGCCGCACCTCTAGCCAAAATATACCAGTAGAGCTACAACACTGGCATTTACTCGACAATATGGAAAATTGCCCGGTATGTCCTGTCCACAAAAAGCAGGACAAATCTACCCCAGCCAATTACCATCCCATCAATCGACTCTCAATCATCAGCAAAGTGTTGGAAGGTCACTTCTACAGTGCAATCAAGTGGCACTTACACAGCAATAACCTGCTCACTGACAGTTAGTTTGGCTACCGCCAAGGCCACTCAGCTCCTGACTTCATTACAACCTTGATCCAAACATGGATAAAAGAGCTGAACTCAGGAGGTGAGGTGAGAGTGACATCAAGGCAGCATTTGAACAAGTCTGGATGAGTGCAGCTCCAACACTGGCAGTAGATGCACTGCAGCAACTCAAGGCTGCTTCAACAGCATCTTCCAAACCTGTGACCTCTACCACCTAGAAAGACAAGGGCAGCAGATGAAAGGGAACACCATCACCTGCAAGTTCCCCTCCAAGCCACACACCATCCTGATATATTGCTATTCCTTCATAGTCAAAATTCTGGAACACCCTAACAGCACTGTGGGTGTACCTATACCCCATGGACTGCAGCAGATCAAGAAGGTGGCTCACCTGTATCTTCTCAATGGCGATTAAGGATGGGTATTAAATGCTGGCCTAGCCAGCGACACCCACATCCTGTGAACAAATAAATAAAAAGAAGAGCTAATTTTTTTTATTAGTGGAATGTCGAAGTTTGCTATAATAGTTTAAAAATCCACATATTTTAAAAACAGTTTGTTTATATTTACTTTAACTTCTGCCTTCCACCAATCATTGTCATATATTTTGACATCTGAAAAATTAAATTAAAAATGAAAAGATTCAGTGGTTTTAACTTCCTGGTTTGCCATGTGTCAATACCTAAACATATTGCCCCCTTAGATGCTTGTTGACATCACTGCAGTGGCACATCAAGACATACCCTTGAATTGGTGTCAGATTTAAATGCCTTCAGAAAAGGGGAAAATAAAACCACCACAGAGATCGCTTGATCTTGGAGGGCAGCTTTCTACGAGGTCAGTGGCAGTTATGTTTCATCTTGCCACCCTGTAATATACAGTTTATTTTTATATTTTGTGGTAAACTATCTGCCTTCTTCATCCCTTTACAATTTCTTCCATCTTTCAGCCATGCAATGTTGCTAACTTATCCAACTGAAGGAAACACCACAGCTGATCTTGATCTTGTCCACATACACATATGTAAAATTTTATGTGTGTACACACACGTAAACAACATCATTATACAGTTATCAAGAGCAGGTATTCTGGCTAATTCTCCCGTTTTTAGTCCAGGGGAACTGAAACCAATATGGCACTCTACCTTAGACAGTTAATTCTTTTTTTCATTCATTCACAGGATGGCTGGGAAAGCACTTATTGCCCATCCCTAGCAACCTTTGAGAAGGTGGTGGTGAGCTGCCTTCTTGAACCAGTGCAATCCATGTGGTGTAGGTACATCCATAGTGCTGTTAGGGAGGGAGTTCCAGGATTTTGACCCAGTGACAGCGAGGAATGGTGATATATTTTCAAGTCAGGATAGTGAGTGACTTGGAGGGGAACTTCCAAATAGTGGTGTTCCCATCTATCTGCTGCCTTTGTCCTTCTAGATGGCAGTGGTCATGGGTTTGGAAGATGCTGTCTAAGGAGCCTTGGTGAATTCCTGCAGTGCATTTTGCAGATGCTACACACTGCTGCTATTGTGCGTCAGTGGTGGAGGGAGTGAATGTTTGTGGATGTGGTGCCAATCAAGCAGGCAGCTTTGTCCTGGATAGTATTGAGCTTCTTGAGTGTTGTGGGAGCTGAACTCATCCAGGCAAGTGGAGAGTATTCCATCACACTCCTGACTTGTACCTTGTAGATGGTGAACTGGCTTTGGGGAGTCAAGAGGTGAGTTACCCATCGCACAACTTCTAGCCTCTGACCTGCTCTTGTAGCCACAGTATTTATCTGGCTAGTCCAGTTCAGTTTCTGGTCAATGGTAACCCCCAGGATATTGATAGTGCGGGATTCAGTGATGGTAATGCCATTGAACGTCAAGGGGCGATGGTTAATTTCTCTGTTGTTGGAGATGGTCATTGCCTGGCACTTGTGTGGCGCGAATGTTACTTGCCACTTGTCAGCCCAAGCCTGAATATTGTCCAGGTCTTGCTGCATTTGGATATGAATGGCTTCAGTATCTGAGGAGTCATGAATGGGGCTGAACATTGTGCAATCATTAGCGAACATCTCCACTTCTGACCTTATGATGGGAGGAATGTCATTGATGAAGCAACTGAAGATGGTTGGGCCTAGGACACTATCCTGAGGAACTCTTGCAGTGATATCCTGGAGCTGAGATGACTGATGTCTAACAACCATCTCCCTTTGTGCTAGGTATGACTCCAACTAGCAGAGAGTTTTCCCCCTAATTCCCATTGACTCCAGTCTAGGGCTCCGTGATGCCACACTCGGTCAAATGCTGCCTTGATGTCAACGGCAGTCACTCTCACCTCACCTCTGGAGTTCAGTTCTTTTGTCCATGGCTGAACCAAGGCTGTAGTGAAGTCAGGAGTTGAGTGGCTCTGGCGGAACCCAAACTGGGCATCAGTGAGCAGGTTATTGCTAAGCAAGAGCTGCTTGATAGAACTGTTGATGACCCCTTCCATTACTGATCATGGAGAGTAGGCTGATGGGGTGGTAATTGGCTGTGTTGGATATGTCCTGCTTTTTGTGTACAGGACATACCTGTACAAAATTTTTCACATAGCTGGGTAGATGCCAGTGTTGTAGTTGTACTGGAACAACTTGACTAGGGGCGCGCCAAGTTCTGGGTAGGGGGGACACAAGTCTTCAGTACTATTGCTGGAATATTGTCAGGGCCCATAGCCTTTGCACTATCCAGTGCCTTCAGCCATTTTTTGATATCACGTGGAGTGAATAGAATAGGCAGAAGGCAGGCATCTGTGATGCTGGGGACCTCCGGAGGAGGCCTAGATGGATCATTCACTCGGCACTTCCTGTTGAAGATTGTAGCAAATGCTTCAGTCTTATCTTTCACACTGATGTGCTGGGCTCCCCCATCATCGAGGATGGGGATATTTGTAGAGCCTTCTCCTCTAGTGAGTTGTTTAATTTTCCACCACCATTCAAGACTGGATGTGGCAGGACTGCAGAGCTTAGATCTGATCTGTTGGTTGTGGGATTGCTTAGCTCTGTCTATCTCTTCCTGCTTATGCTGTTTGGCATGCAAGTAGTCCTGTGTTATAGCTTCATCAGGTTGATACCTCATTTTTAAGTATGCGTGGTGCTGCTCCTGGCATGCCCTCCTGTATTCGTCACTGAGCCAGGATTGATCCTTTGGCTTGATGGTATTGGTGGAGTGGGGGATATGCTGGGCCATGAGGTTACAGATTGTGTTCGAGTACAATTCTTCCGCTGCTGATGGACCACAGCGCCTCATGGTTGCCCAGTCTTGAGTTGTTAGATCTGTTCGAAATCTATCCCATTTAGCATGGTGGTACTGCCACACAACACGATGAAGGGCATCCACAATGTGAAGGCGGGACTTCTTCGCCACAACAGCTGTGCAGTGGTCACTCCTACTGATACTGTCATGGACTGATGCATCTGCAGCAGACAGGTTAGTGAGGATGAGGTCAAGTATGGTTTTCTCTTTTGTTGGTTCCCTCACCACCTGCTGCAGACCCAGTCTAGCAGCTATGTCCTTTAGCTAATATCCAGCCAACTCGGTCAGTAGTGGTACTACCAAGCCATTCTTGGTGATGGACATTGAAGTCCCCCACCCAGAGCACATTCTGCGCCCTTGCCACCCTCAGTGCTTCCTCTAAGTGGTGTTCAACATGGATGAGCACTGATTCATCACTGAGGGAGGGTGGTACATGGCAATCAGCAGGCGGTTTCTTTGCCCATGTTTGACTGATGCCATGAGACTTTATGGGGTCCGCAGTCAATGTTGAGGACTCCCGGGGCAACTCCCTCCCGTCTGTATACCACAGTGCCACCCACCACTGCTCGGTCTGTCCTGCCGGTGGGACAGGACACCCCCAGGGATGGTGATGATGGTGTCTTGGACATTATCTGTAAGACATGATTCCATGAGGATGACAATGTCAGGCTGTTACTTGACTAGTCTGTGAGACAGCTCTCCCAATTTTGGCAGTAGCTCCCAGGTGTTTGTAAGGAGGACTTTGCAGGGTCCACAAGGCTGAGTTTGCCATTGTCATTTCTGGTGCCTGGGTCAATGCCAGGTGGTCCATTCAGCACACATCAGAGATCAAACCTTGTGGCTACTCACTGCTTTTACTAGCTGAGCTATTGGGGGTAACACCTTATTGATCATCATACAATGGTCATAAAAAAGATATTCTACAATTGAAATTTGTGCAAAAGTATATTACTGTAAGAAAAAAAGATTAGTTTGAATTTAAAGGAAATTTATCGTGACAACTTTGGCAATAAATATTTGTCTGATATTCATAAATTTTTATTAATGTATGCCTTTTCTGTAAATCAATGCTAGTTTATCTCATTTGCTCTTGTAAATCAGAACTCTTCGAGTTTGGTCAATTCAGGACGGCCGGTGTCGGAAAATTCTACGAGGTCATGAAGATGAGATCCAGGTAATGTTATTAACTATGTAGTTAAAATCTACTGCTCATCTTTGTGTTCAATTTATGAAATTCAGTGATTATTTAACAAAAAGGTCTCAGTGCTTTGTATATCAGCTTTTCTTTCAAATACTGTGTTATTTTCACTGAGGAAAATTAGGTTAAATTTCTAGCTTGGGGCACCTTCTACATATATCTGAATTTCCATTGTGCATTGCAGGAGGCAAGGCTTTCCAATGGCCACATAAATTTAGAAAATTACCCCTACAGTCTTTGGATATAGGAGGAAAAATTGGCAATCTTTCTGTTAAAGATTCTCTAAATAGTGTGTGTAACCATGACTCTCTTTCATAAATCAAAAAAGTCCAAACTATTATGTCATTTTAAAATCTTTCTCTTTAAGCCATCACATCCGTGGGGTTTGGAAGAGTTTGAAAGCCTCATAGTTGGTGGAACTGTAAACCCACTAAAATGTGTGGACTAACACTGGCATTAAGATTGGAGTCCCTCAGTCATAATTATTAATCTAGCCTAAGTAGTGATCATGTCATTTAAACTATGGAACCAAGATTGCTGCACTCCTGAGACCCTTCACAAGTAAAGAGGGGAGATGATCTCACCATGTTCTGCAAGATTAGCTGATTATAATCTGCTCCCTGCTTGTTTTCCATGAGGGGCAAAGAATCTTGTGTGACATTTAAACATCATTTAGTTGTTTAAACTGCATTTAAAAGAAGCTATGCATGATCAGCAACTGTTCATGGATAGAACTGCCCTCCTCAATGACAGTTTGAATGATCAGACATATAAAAGCCAGAGTAGGAAATCTGAGCTACATCTATTTTATACAAATGAACAGTGTTGAAAGAGTGAACAGATGAAAAAATTGCTGATCTTAGTGTGGGACCAATTTAAATACTAAAATTGCTAAACTAATCAGTGTAAAAGTGACACTCTGAGGTCTCAAGTTTTGAAAGATCATCTTTTTCTGAAGTTAATGCCTCATGAATTAGGTGCCCAGTTCGCTGGAACACTCATGCAGTCTGTAAATGTTCCTCATTGAATCAACCCTTGTGAATATTCATTAAGCAATTCTTCCAAGCCAGTTATCCAAGTGTTGTCTTCATCACTGATTATTTGAACAACATTATTCACAAAATAAGTAAACGTGTATTCAAGTTAATAATAAATCTTTGTAACTTTTGGGTTTTTAAAATATTGCTAATGTTGATGATTATTTCTACTGTTTGCAATTAGAAAATATTTCAAAACAAGTGCATTGTTGTGGAGATCTCTTAATGTTTATTATATAGTCACACTAACTGATTTTATTTTAAATGATCTATATATTTAAAATCAAACTAACGCTCTGCATGATATTTGTAATAATTTTAAATGACTGTACATGTTGCAATATGTTTAAATGTGATAAGATTGTTTATATATACTTAAGATGATACTAACCATTTGCTTACTAAACAGTACTTAGCTATGAAAGAGCATCTAGTCGCTAGCACATCCTGGGACCACACAGTAAGAATGTGGAATATACAAAGAGGAGAATGTACAGTTGTACTAAAAGGTCATACAGAAGGTAATTACCCTGAAATAAATACAAGGAGAAAATGTATGTATAAGATTTCAATGTCTATTTTCGAGATTAACTTTTAATTATACATCTGAGGCCTATTTTCTTCCCTCTGAACCCAATGTACATTCTAAATGACCTAGTCTGAACCTGCTATATTTCTAGGTTCAAATCATTACCTGAGGCCTCGCATTTCCCTGGTGCAAGTCTGTCCCTTGGCCAGTGCCTGCACCGGGGAATGAGGGAGAAAATGCAGCTCTTACCTGAGATAACAGCAAAATACTGTGGATGCTGGAGATTGGAAATAAAAACAGAAATGCTGGAAAAACTCAGCAGGTTTGGCAGCATCTGTGGAGAGAGAAATAGAGTTAACATCTCAAGGCCAGTATGACTCTTCTTCGTAACCTGCTTGAGAGATTTGCATCAGTGGTAATGGTCATTGGCTGTGGGTCCTTCTAGCCACTATCCAAAAGGGGTAGCCAAAAGGCCTTCAGTCTTGTCAACTTCTTGTTGCATTTGCAAACAGAAAAGGCCATTTACCTTTTTGTGCCTTCAAGTCCTGCCTAACCTCTAAGATCCTATAGTCTGCTTAAGCTTCTGCAGAGAAGGTCAAGACAAAGAATGATTAATTGTTTGTGCCTGTTTTAGGTGCAAGCACAAGCCTACCCTGAAGGGAAATCTTGCAAGTAAAAGAGCAATGCAAAATTACTCCAGGTGGAGATCTGAAGTAATACGTCTATACCCCTTTTTTCTCAGCTTTGCGTTTATGAATTAAGTGTTCATCGGACACAGAACAGGGGAAACTTAACCCCAGAATGTGAGAATTTTGGTTCTGAAATCCTACAGTACTATCACAGATCTCTTTTTGCAAATTTGGCAGGAGACCATTAGAAACTCCCCCAAAATGCATCAATATCCGTTTTCATCTGTCTATGCATTTTTGCTGGAGATTACTACAGTCGTTTGTTGAAGTTATTCTGGAAAAACAATGATCACTTTCTGAATTTCTGAATTATATTGATCATTATATTGCATCTGACAGGATATTGCTTATTTATTGGATATATTAAAAAGGAAAAGTGTAAGTAAAGCAAGAGTTGGTCCTCTAGAGAGTGAGCCTGGAAAAAAAGGAAAATAAAGATGCATTGAACAAATATTTTTCATCTGTCTTCACCATAGAACATACAAATAACATCCCAGAAATATTTGTGTATCAGGAGGTGAAAGGGAGGGAGGAACGCAAAACAATTACAATCACCAGGGAAAGGGTACTGAGAAAAGTATTTGAACTAAAAGAAGCCCCCAGGTCCTAATGAACTTCATCCTAGGGTTTAAAATAAAGTGGTCACTGAGATAGTAGATGCATTGGTTTTAATTTTCCAAAATTCTTTAGATTCTGGAAAGCTTGGAAAATAGCGAATGTGAATCCTCTACGCAAGAAAGGAAGGAGAGAGAAAACAGGCCAGTTAACTTAACATCTGTCATAGGGAAATTGCTTGAATCTATTAAGGAGGTTATAGCGAGGCACTTAGAAAATCTCAATGCAATCAAGCAAAGTCAACATGATCTTGTGAAGGGGAATCATGTTTGACTAATTTGCTGGTATTCTTTGAGGAAGTAACAAGCAGCATGGATAAAAGGGAAACTGTGGATGTAGTATACTTAGATTTTCAGAAGGCATTTTTGACAAGTGCCACATCAAAGGTTAAGATGCAAAATGAAAGCTCATGGTGTAGGGGATAACATATTAGCATGGATAGAGGATTGATTAGCTAACAGGAAGCAGAAAGTAGGGATAAAGGGGTCTTTTTCCAGTTGGCAAGATGTTACGAGTGGAGTGCCACAGGAATCAGTCTCAACTATTTACAATCCACATCAATGACTTGGATGAAGGGACTGAATGTATGGCTGCTAAATTTGCTGATGACACAAAGAGAGGTAGGAAAGTAAGTTATGAATAGGACATAAGGAGACTGCAATGGGACATAGATAGATTAAGTGAGTGGGCACAATTTTGGCAGTTGGATTATAATGTGGGAAAATGTGAACCTGTCCACTTGGGCAGGAAGAATAGAAAAGCAGTCTATTATTTAAATGGAGAGAGCTTGCAAAACTTTTGAGGTACAGAGGGATCTGGGTGCCCCAGTACATGAATCAGGAAAAGTTAGTATGCAGGTACAGCAAGTGATTAGTAAAGTAAATGGAATGATGTTGTTTATTGCAAGGAGAATGGAATATAAAAGTAGGGATGTTTTTCTACAGTTGTACAGAACATTGGTGGGACCACATCTAGGGTACTGTGTGCAGTTTTGGTCTCCTTATTTAAGAAAGGATATAAATGCATTAGAAGCAGTTCAGAGAAGGTTCAATCGATTGATACCTGGGTTATCTTACGAGGAAAAGTTGGACAGGCTGGATCTGTATCCATTAGAGTTTGGAAGATTGAGAGATAGTCTTATTGAAACATATATGATCCTGAGGGAACTTGACAGATGGATGCTGAAAGGATGTTACCCCTTATGGGAGAGACTAGAACTAGGGGACACAGTTTAGAAATAAGGGGTCTTTCATTTAAGACGAAGATGTGAAGAAATTTTTTCTCTCGGAGGGTCATGAATCTTCGGAATTCTTCCCCAGAGAGCGATGGAGGCAGGGTCAAAAAATATTTTTAAGGCAGAGGTAGATAGATTCTTGACTAACAAGGGAGTCAGAGGTTATCAGGGATGGACAGAAGGTGGAGTTGAGGCCATGATCTTATTGAATGGCCGAGCAGGCTCGCGGGGCCAAATTGCCTAATCCTCCTAATTCGTGTGTTCGTATGTTCCCATTTTCCATTTGATTTTCTCTTTACCTCCATTTCTCTTTCCCATTAACATCAACTTTGGGGAAATTTTAGCAGTCAAGGGTTGGGGTACGTGCAGGCAATTACATCCCCTAAAAGTGATGTCAAGTTAGGATGCCGACATTATCTTGTTCGCTTCTGGGTGTCACCAAGGTGCGTTTGCAGGTGAATGGGAATTCTCCTTGGGGCTATCAGATAAGTAATTAAAATATTCAAGTAAGTCATTAACTGCTGTTTTAACCAAACATTCTGACTTTAACAGCCAGCGGTCCTATTTCCCAAGTTGTCATCAATTTGCCAGGGTCACCAGACGAATGCACAGTGTGGAGTGCTTCATCAGTGAAACTGACATACTGGGAACCCTTGAAAAATGAAGAGTTCCAGCAGTGCACTGGTGAGAGGATGGTGCTCATGGCACTTCTTCTCAGAGTGTGCTTTTCCTGCTTGACAGGTGATTGACAACTTCTTGGAAGTCAGTTCATCTGTCTTGCACTTCACTCACCTTCAGCTGCAGTTTCCTACTGTCAGCCATCACCACGGCATGGGAGAAACTTATGCAGCTGCCTTGCTTCCTGATGGAGAACAAGAGGAGCAGCAACACCAATGCCAACAGCAGTAGGAGGAACACCAGCAGCAGAACCACCTGCCATCTCCTCAGTCACATGCTGCTTCACGGGGCTCAGAGGATGGACATGGAGATCCAGCTCCAAGGAGACAAAACCCCCAACAAAAGGTCTACAGGTAGAGAGTCAGCTCTCTCTATGTGTGAGCACCAGTGCCTCAGGAGGCTCAGGCTTTTAGGGCAAGTCATTGCTAACACCTGCAAAGTGAAACAAGACCTCCTTCCAGAGGGTGACTATGAAGCATGTGTGAGAAAGGGCAATAGGAAGAGAGTGATTGTGAGTGTTGGCTGTCTGGATGGGTATGTGAGAAGCTGCCTGGAGAGAGAGGAATGAGTGGAGCTGCACGGTGTATGATTCGGAGGAGTACTGTTCAGTACAATGCCGGGAAAGTCAAAAATGTAGGGCTTGGCACCTGAAATTGCTATGCCATTCACCTTTCCCCTTATTCCAGAGGATCTTGATCCTCCTTGTGCACTGCTTTGGAGGGACCACACTCCTGCTGCTGACTTCCTTGGACTCTTTCATGCATGTCTGCTAATTTGAAGAGGCTTGCCTCTTCCTCCCACCCTTGGGAAAAATCACTTCACTTCAGTTCTTTAGATTGCGCAGGAGGACCACCAGATAGGGGTGAGAGACCTGGGGGGTGGTGTGGCCAAGCACATAGTGGGGGACAACCTTTGCGCTCTCGTCCTCTCCTCCTTTCTTGTGATTGCTGCAGCCTCAGGAATCCTTGACCAGTTCAGCCATTCTGACTCATTCTGGGGACCCTTTAATCAGAAATCCTTCCTGAATTGATATGTTATCCCTCTATGATTGGCTGGGAAACACAGAGGCAGAATGCTAATATTGTGGCTTAGTGAATGAGCCTTGGCAAAGCCTGCTGAAACTACGAACATGTTCCCAACCCAGTGAAGGCCCTGCCATTTTGGCAGGGTCCATCAATTGAAAGTGCTGCCTATAGTTTATAACTGTATGCCTATGTGTGCTGTAGTATGCTGATTTTATGAATTTGCCAAAATAAATATTGAATTTTTTGTCACAATTGTTCTAGCAATATGTTTTATACACATTTATAAAATATTGTTTCTTAGTAATATATGCTGTATACATCAGTAATGCATTTGATATACAAATCCAGGTGGTTTGTGGCAGCATATGGGATGTGTACACTGATAATCCCACTTTAAACAATATAACAGTGTCACCATACTTCCATTTGCTGATGTAAAACAATGCTGAAAACATATTTTGTCACAGATGTGTCTCTGTGATGGAGCAGAGATTTCCATTTAGATGCTGCTTTTCTCAGGCCTAAATTGAGGACAAAAGACCTTATAATTTTCACCACTTTGTGAAGTGATTTTTTTTTCCCCCTCAACTCTTGGTTTAAAAATGGCAATGTTATGTGTTTCACGGTGCCAATTTATGTTTTTGAACTTATTATAGTATTAGTTTTTTGCTTTTGTCATGGACTTAAAAAGCAAACTTACAGAAAACAGGCCAACTTATTTTGAGACATAGCCACATTTTATCTAGCTCAGGTAATCAGTTATGCCCCTGGGGCCCTTGATACTGGGGGAAGGCCCAACATGGCATGTTACATGCTTGAGTGATGCGGTGGGCCTTCCCAAAAAGAGGGGATGCGGTGGTCTCACCAGCTGTCCAGCCAGCAGCTGAGATCCCCGTCACCTCCACAAGATTCTGCCCTGAGTGTAAATTGTTTGTATAGTTCAGTCCACTGATGATCTCAATCACGATATTTTTCTAAAGTAGAAGCTTGAATATTAAAATTTTTTAAAATTCAAAGATAAAGTATGTAATGTTTTAAAATAATTTTTACTGAGAGTGTATCTGTTTATAGTCTTGGGTGCATTTTCCTCTCCACAGTGGTGAACTGCTGTCAGTTTGACTGTCGATACGTTGTGAGTGGAGGAGGGGATTGCTTAGTGCTTATCTGGTTAACAGACAGTGGAAAATTGCTGTGTAAGTGTCAAGGACACACAGGGGACGTGGTAAGTAGTTTGCACAAGGTGACAGAGACAGAAAGCAAATATGAGAAGAACATATCTTTCCAGATTTAAAGACAGTAAAGGATAATGTAACCAGAAAACAAATTGTTACAGACAGAGCACCAGTTGAAGAGTTAGCAGTGCACAAGTTGATGTGCTGTCAGTTGTATGAAGTTTAATTTAGGCATACTGCTGTGTATCAACTGCTGGTTGTGAAAAATGCATATCACCATCAGATTAAGAACTGACATTTTAACAGTGAATTACAACTCTGGGCAAAAGTGTGTTATAGACCTATCTAAGTTTTACTCTCCACCTCATCAAGGGTTCTCAGAACCAACCTGTTTTATTTTAGAGCTTTAATTGTATAAGGCATTTGTGCACTAAAGACCAAAGGTATGAACATTTGAACACATTATTAGTTAGGGAATCTCTTTAGGGAATGTATTCTGGGTGGCAGACCTCAATGTCCATCACCAAGAATGGCTTGGTAGCACCACCACAGACCGAGCTGGCCGAGTCCTAAAGGACATAGCTGCTAGACTGGGTCTGCGGCAGTTGGTGAGGGAACCAACAAGATGGAAAAACATACTTGACCTCATCCTCACCTGCCTGCCATGGATGCATCTGTCCATGACAATATCGGGAGGAGTGATCACCGCAAAGTCCTTGTGGAGACAAAGTCCCAAGTTCACATTGGGGATACCCTCTTTCGTGTTGTGTGGCACTACCACTGTGCAAAATGGGATAGATTTCAAACAGGTCTAGCAACTCAAGACTGGACAACCATGAGGCTCTGTGGGCTATTAGCAGCTGCGGAATTGTACTCAACCACAATCTGTAACCTCATGGCCTGGCACTCTACCATTACCACCAAGCCAGGGGATCAACAATGTTTCAATGAAGAGTGCAGGAGGGCATGCCAGGAGCAGCATCAGGAATACCTAAAAATGAGGTGTCAACCTGGTGAAACTTCAACACAGGTCTACTTGCATGCCAAACAGCATATACAGCAAGTTATAGACAGAACAAAAACAGAATTACCTGGAAAAACTCAGCAGGTCTGGCAGCATCGGCAGAGAAGAAATCAGTTAACGTTTCGAGCCTTCATGGCCCTTCGGCAGAACTGAAGCATAGTTAGAAGAAGGGAGAAATATAAATTGGTTTAAGGTGGGTGGGGGGGGGGGGGTGGAGAGAGAGAGACATTGAGGGTATAGACAGGGCTAAGTGATTCCACAACCAATGGATCAGATCTAAGCTTTTCAGCCCTGCCACATCCAGTCATGAATGATAGTGGACAGTTAAACAATTCACTGGAGGAGGAGACTCCACAAATATCCCCATCCTTAATGATGAGGGAGCCTAGCACATCAATGCAAAAGATAGGTTGAAACATTCGCAACAATCTTCAGCTAGACGTGCGGAGTGAATGATCCATCTTTGTCCCCTCCAGAGGTCCCCAGTATCACAGATGCCAGCTTCAGCCAATTCGATTCACTCCACATGATATCAAGAAATGGCTGAAGGCACTGGATAGTGCAAAGGCTCTGACAATATTCTGGCAATAATATTAAAGACTTGTGCTCCAGAACTTGCTGTGCCCCTAGCCAAGTTGTTCCAGTACAGCTAAAACACACATCTACCCAACAATGTGGAAAATTGCCCACGTATGTCCTGTACACAAAAAGCAGGACAAATCCAACCCGGCCAATTACCACCCCACCAGTCTACTCTCCATCAGTAAAGTGATGGAGGGGGTCATCAGCAGTGCTATCAAGTGGCACTTGCTTAGCAATAATCTGCTTACGGATGCCCAGTTTGGGTTCCGCCATGGTCACTCAGCTTCTGATCTCAATACAACCTTGGTTCAAACAGGGACCAAAGAGCTGAACTCCAGAGGCGAAGTGAGAGTGACTGCCCTTGACATCAAGACAGCATTTGACCAAGTGTGGCATCAAGGAGCCCTGGCAAAACTGGAGTCAATGGGAATCAGGGGGAAAACTCTCTGCTGGTTGGAGTCATGCCTAGTACAAAGGAAGATGGTTGCGGTTGCTGGAGGTCAATTATCTCAGTTCCAGGACATCACTGCGTGTCCCTCAGGGTAGTGTCCTAGGCCCAACCATCTTCAGCTGCTTCATCAATTACTTTCCTTCCATTATAAGGTCAGAAGTGGGAATGTTCGCTGATGATTGCACAATGTTCAGAACCATTCGTGACTCCTCAGATACTAAAGCAGTCCATATCCAAATGCAGCAAGACCTGGACAATATCCAGGCTTAGGTTGACAAGTGGCAAGTAACATTCACGCCACACAAGTGTCAGGTAATAACTATCTTCAACAAGAAAGAATCTAATCGTCGACTCTTGACATTCAATGGCATTACCATCACTGAATCTCCCACTGTCAACATCTTGGTGGTTACCATTGACCAGGAACTGAACTGGACTAGCCATATAAATACTATGGCTACAAGAGCAGGCCAGAGACTGGGAATCCTGTAGCGAGCAACACTTCCTGACTCCCCAGAGTCCTGTCCTTAGGTTCTAAGGTCCCTTAGGCAGCACCTTCTAAACCCATAACCACTACCATCTAGAAGGACAAGGGCAGCAGATACATGGGAACTCCACCACCAGGAATTTCCCCTCCAAGCCACTCACCATCCTGACTGGAAATATATCACCGTTTCTTCACTGTCGCTGGGTCAAAATTCTGGAACTCCCCCTCCCACCACCACCACCACCACCAAAAGCCTTGTGGGTGTACCACAGGGAGTGCAGCAGTTCAAGAAGGCATCTCACTACCACCTTCTCAAGGGCAATTAGGGATGGGCAATAAATGCTGGCCTCGCCAGCAACCCCCACATCCCGTGAATGAATTAATTAAAAAAATTCTGGCTGCCACTTGGGACATCACTAACATTATCCAATCAGCCATGTTCCCCTCCTCTTCTGCACACTGTGTCCTAAGAGGGCAATGACGACCATGGACCTCCATTGGATTAGTCCAAGATTGGCTTGGCAAAGTACTGCAGTGGTTTGCCATCGCCTCCTGCAGTATGGCTGACCAGGAAACTCCAATTTTACCACCTGCCATCAGGCATCTTGGAAGGATTTATAGGCTCATAATCAATCTGTTTGGCCACATTATGAATGCACCGCTCATGGCCATCAAGTCTTGAAGTGGGACTTGACCCCAGAGTTTCTGGCCTAGCTGTAGGGTCGCGACCACTGCACCATAAGACCTCCATATCAGCTATGTACTGATGTGTAAAATAAGCAACGGGTGCGATTTTTGCTAGAGAAAGCCATTTCATCCACTTTCCTCTGGACAACCAGAAGTGTCATGGCAGGAGACTGCAATTTTAGAAAGTGGCAATTTTCCCATGGTCCCAGGATTTTATCTATGTGGTCACTCGTGCTTCCTTGTTCAATCCCATCAACAAGAAAGGATTTCATTCTCTCAATGTCCAGTTTGGTTAGAACCAGCAATGCTACATCATAGAAGTAAATCATTGCTTTCCTGACAACTGCCATGATGCAATCATTTTAATGCAACTCAGTGCCTCAGCACTATTCTGTTCTAGACGGGAGTCTTGAGTGCCTCCTGAGGGAACAAGGCAGCTGTGATTGACAACACAGTTTCCCAGGATATGAGCTAAGCATCAGTGCAAAGAGTCCATGTAACTATTAAATTAATCATAGAATGTATTATTGGCATGTTAAAGAAGCACTTTAGATGCCTGGATCTTTCTGTGGGCGCCTAGCAATAAAGCCCAGCTACAGTCGCTAGAATCCTGGTTCCTTCTGGATTGTCTCTAACTGCAATCTTATGCTTTTCCTGCTGGGCAAGAAGCATTACAAAGAGGCCTTATCATGGAGGCCCAATGCATCAGGAGCAGCATAAGGATCATTCACAAGAGCAGCAACAGCTAGAAGAGAGAACAAAGAATAATCTGTTCATGGCTGCAAGGGAGTAAACTATGTTTTAATGTTCACATTGGTCACTTTTCTGTTGACATCTTTCCTCGTCCCTCAATTATCTACAGACATTTCCTCATGAGCTTTAACTCACATAGCTTCTTTTCATACCACGTGATGAAGGCCATTCCAAATTTGGCAAGAAAACAGTGTCGATTTGCACATGTAACAACTTTATTGAAACAATAATTTTAATCAAAATCTCTAGTATGTGTACATGCTGAGCTACCATTCTGTCCAATGTGTGAAATGTGAACCTTTAACCCCTACTTATGCTCCTACTAGGGACTACCTGAGTTGCAGGAGTACACAATGTTAATTGTATATTAATTGTGATTAATTGTATACAAGTGGTGGGCATTATCTGGTGATTCCCCTGAATCCCTATAAATAGACATAGACCGTATCTGTTACATAGATGATTTGCACACCCTTCTGGTTAAAGGTTAAAAGTCCTGTTAAAGGATGCAGGTGTGGTTGATGAAGAGTATATGAGGCTAATAGGGGAGATTAGTGAGAAGTGTGAAATTTGTAAAAGTATTGAAGGATGGATAGGGACTGGACTTGGGATGCCAGCAAAATTTCTGTCTGATAATGGAGGAAAATTTGTCAATGATGAGTTCAGAGATGTGTGTGAAAATAGGGTCTGCAGCTGAAAGTCTTTTCAGCAACTGACTTATCCTTAGGTGGCCCAAAGAACAAGAAACTAGTCATTTTTAGCTTTGCGTCATGTGCTAATCTCCCTGACAGATATTCTAATGCAGCTGGTTTCATAATATTTCTGGCGTGTGAGTACAGCTCCAACGACATTCAGGAATCTCAATGCCATCCAGGACAAACCAACCTGTTTGATTGGCATCCCATCCACAAACGTTCACTCCCTCCACCACTGGTGCACAGTGGAAACAGTGTGTGCCATCTACAAGATCCACTGATGCAATTTACCAATTCTCCTTTGACAACACCTTCCAAACTTGCAACCCCTACCATCTAGAAGAGCAGGGACAGCAAGCAAATGGGAGTACCGCCACCTGCAATTTCCCCTCCAATTAGCAGGCAATTCTGACTTGGAAATATTTTGTTGTTCCTTCACCAACAGTGGGTCAAAACCCTGGTACTCCCTTCCCTTTCAGTACTGTAGGTATACCTACAATACGAGGACTACAGCAGTTTAAGAAGGTAGCTCATAACCACCTTCTCCAGGGTAATTAGGATTGAGAATAAATGCTGGCCTTGCCAGCAATAAAAATGAAGGAAACAGAACAGATTGTTGTCTGTTAAATGTTGTCACCTTTGCTGTTTTGCTGTTTGATTTTTACCCATCATGCTGCTACTGTCTGCAGTTTCATGACATCTTTCACTTCAGATCGTCTTTCCACCTATTTCAGTACCAATTAGTCAATGAATGCATGTATGAAGGAATAATACAGCATACGCATTATCCTATTTCTCTAGTTCTTCATTGAACTGCCAAGACTTCAAACTGGGGAAAAGTTGTATTTCAAAAATTCATTTTACCTTACCTAACTCATTTTTGTTAGCCAAAGGTATTAAGGTATGTATATGGAGATAGGTCACAGATCAGCCATGATTTCATTTATTGGTGGAACAGACTCGAGGGGCTAAATGGTCTATACCTGATCCAATGTCATAACATTTATTAACAGGGGAAATTCCTCCACTACCATTATAAAAGTTACATGACTGTCCCTACAGAATTTGCTTTTTACATTGTAATAAGGTTCACAATTATGGAGAACACTTCATTATCTAATGTGCTGTTTTACAGGAGAAAATTAATGGTCCTCTCCCTGCAATTATATGCTAACATAGAGCTCATAATCATAAAAGTTACTTATAAACAGAAATAAAACAAGTGCAGGGACTGAACTAAATGCACAAAGTCTGAGTTAGACTATATTAAACAGGTGCCCTATTTTAGTGAAGATCTGAAAGGGAGGAAGATCTATAAAAATTTTCTGAAATAACAACCATATGAATTTCTGCCAAGACCACTCAGGTACAGCATGCTGACTGGGGGCTAATTTCACCAACTTCAATACTGTCTACTGATTCCATCCAGTACAGCCTCTTTGGACTCTGCCAGCTGATCATCAATCACCCCGTCCACATTTCCCTCTAGAATTCGGCTCACTGGTAAATGAGGCCCCCACCTACCACAACCTTTTTGTGGATAACTGCATTGACATCATGGTATTGACGAAACCTTAACGTCCAATTGGCAACACCTTGTCCTTTACAGAAGCTTCCCTACTTTTCACCATCTGCCCTGCCCAAACTGTTATGCTGGCAGTGAGAAACTTATCACCAAATTTTAACTCTTCTCCCTTACCCATCCAGCACCTTCTCCTTCGAGCACCATACCTTTTTCCACCCCTCTTGTCTCTTTAAAAGCTTGTTCTCAATCAATCCCTACTCCCAAAAGTCCTACCCCAAGTTTCTTCCTGAAATATTCCCCTTTCCTTTCACTCCTCTGTCTCTACATTGACTTGATATATTATGACCTCTTATGTTCCTGTCTCTCTATTTATATTATTGAAAGAAAATAATATCACCCACATTTTATACCTAGCTGGTCTTACAATTTTTAATGTAATTCTTCAATGTATTCTCTACAGTACTGTTTGATGTTTAATGAGAAGACAATCTGCTCTGGTTCATCAGATAGCACGATTCGAGTCTGGGACTTTACAGGTGTGAAAAACAGACAACTTATTTTGAATTTATTTTAGAAGCTTGTTTCCTTTTTCAGGCCACAAATAACTCCATCGGCGATACAATCAGTTATCTTTTTTATAGGCCTGAATCCATGTTACTCTTTAAAGAACTTTAGAAAACTTTGCTTGATTGATATGGACTACATCATCAATGGATTCCTTCTTCCTACTATAGCACCTCCGCTCTATACCAAGCAAGTCAAACAATTACATAGACCCGACAACAAAAGAGGGCATTTAACCCAACAGGTTCATGCTCATGTTTCAATTTCATACAAGCTTCCTTCCATTCTAATAACCTCTTTCTATCCCTTATATTTTCCTATTCTTTTGTCCCTCACGTAATATGCTTCAAATCATCCCTTTATTGTGTCTGATTGGATCAGGAACTCTGCCAAAAAAAGTAGAAACTTATCAATTTGTGGCACTAATATTAATGTTTTCCAGCACTGTGCCATCTGGTATCATTTTTTGCACTGATTTCCATGAGAAAATCCAAGAGTCCCAAAAAAAAATAATTTTATTCAATGTCTTTCAGAGTGAAACTTACACTTTTTATGCTTCAAACTATATTGTAATATTTGAGTTCTCTTATGATTGAGAACCTATAACACAGAGAAGCTATTTGGGAGTGCTGAGGATGCAAGGGAGAACTTTCCACCAAACTGTATTTGGCTGGAAATCTACAGTCCCTTCAGCACGCTGGTATGGTAACTCAGGTAGAAGGTCTATGGTTAGACCAGGGCCTTAAGAGACAGGGTCCCTCCCTTCTCTGCTACTTTCTGATGGGCTTTGTTAGGGGAAGAACCTTTGCCACTATAAGGGCTATGGTTGGGGATTCTCAGGCCAGGAGTTTCCTTGTCTGATGGAGCATTTGCAAGCTTGTATGCTGGTGAGACAGACTGAATGTTGAATGGAGGACCCACCTAAGAATCAAGGCATGAATCACCAAAGATTTAGAAAAATGTATCATTTATAAAGGGACTTGATGGGAGAACTGTCTTATTCCTTTTCCCCAGAGAACCCGAGGCTAAAAGTTTAAGCTTCTCTCCTATGGTAGATGTGGGAGATGTGCAGTGGCACAGGTAAATTACGTGACTTCTTCAATCCCACAAATTTGGGCAGTGTCAAGAGGTCTCTAGCAGGCAGGTCCTAGCATATATGCTGTGATCAAAGCCCAATGGGATTTAGTTCCCATATTTTTATTCTCAGCAAGATTATATTTAGTGTATGGGTTTTCCAGAGCTGCTATATAGATGTCCTGCGCATAAATGTGATGCAAATAAGTTCATAATTGACTGCCACACAGAAGGGATACATTTTAATGCCAGGATTTTGCATTGTGTCAGTTAGTGACTATGACATCTTTGATAAAACAGTACAACTACTGCTTGGGGATTGGAGAAACCTTTGTTTTGTTTCTATAGCTTATAAATAGCTTTAAGACTTCCCCAAGTGGAAAACATAGCATAGGACCTTCCCACTCCCAAGTACAGACATTTCTCTGTCAGATAAAGAGGAAAGATTGTCTTGGGTTATGTTAAATTTGGATACCATATTGGACAAAAGTAGGATGCTGAACAAAGACCTCCCATATAAGCAAAGCCTGGAGTTTAGAGGTGGAAGCAATGCTGTTTTCCATGTACAAGGAGTCACGTGCCTGCTGTCTTCACCATGAATATTTGTGTGACAGAGACCAAGAAAAGTGATGGAAAAAATTAAAACCATTAAAAGTGAAATAATATTAAGTGTGGATTAAGGAAGCAATTCAACTCATCGAGTTCGTGCCAGTAAAAAACAATCTACAATCCTCCATCACCATCTTCTCCCTTCCGCACCACCAAAAAAGAAAGCATTTGCTGGGCATATGTTCAAGTGTGTAGCACACTTGGTACTTGAATGAATGTACAACTGCTCAAAATTGTTTTTTGGAATTCATAATAAATAGTATATTATATCAATGCTGTAAGGAGTGAAGTACTCTAAGAAATATTAATGATTTTCCACAGGAAAATGTCTCTTTACCATGTTAGAGCACATTGGGGTGGTGAGGTGTCTACATCTGGATGGAAATAGACTCATCAGTGGAGGTGACAGAAAGAAGATTTTAGTCTGGGATGTAGCGGTAAATATAGGTTTTGTTGCATTCCATGTTGCATATGTAACTATACACATTTTAATTGATCATGATCAACAATCACAAATTTTACTTTTTGGTAATGACTCTTTTTTCACTTTCTTTAAAAAGGCTGAATTAAAGCTAATCAAATCAATATATTTTAAAATACCCTTTTTAATCAAGATAATCTGACACAAATATATAAAAATGATACAAGAATAGCTACAACAAAACTAATGACAAACCTTCTACCAGTTGTCTATTAGAAAGTCAGAAATAAGATTGCCATTTATTACATTGTTATACATTCCAAAAAAATTGCACATTAAACATGAATTACAAATGGGGGTATCACAGAGTTAGCATGTGGATTCACATTTTACATGTATAAGTTACCACTCTAGCTGTGCCACTGAGCGAGATGACAAATTTAAAAATCTGTAACACTTGACAGAACGAGGGAAAGGAAATAGGAGAATCATCTTGGGCTAACACCACTCATTTTGTAGCAGCCATTTTCAAAGTAGAATTAATGGAGGACTAAAAACAGATTGCCCATCTGTCTTCAGCAACTGGGAGTGTTGTGTGGTGCAAAGAGACCCAAAGGCGGCAATGAAGAACCAATAATAATAACAGAAAATTTTGGAAAAACTCAGCAGGTCTGGCAGCATCTGTGGAGAGAGAAACAGACAAAGTTTTAAGTCCAGTATGGCTTCTTCAGAACTGTAGAGAGGTAGAAATGTGATGGTCAACAATTGAGTCCAACAACTTAAGACGATGAGCCCTGTTCTCCATTTTGATTCCCACCCCCCACAAAGTGTCAAACTGTATCTTGTTCTCATGTTTTTGCTTTCAGACAGTGCTGACCCTTTTCCTGCTATTAATACATTCTGCTATTTCGATTTTAGACAGTCCTGACTTTTATTCTTTCAGTCTTCTCTAGACTCAGGGGAGGTGCCAGAGTAATGGAGAATTGCAAACATTACACCCTTGTTCAAAAAAGGTTGTAAGGATAAGCCCAGCAATTAGAGACCAGTCAGTTTAATTTCAGTGCTGGGGAAGTTTCTAGAAACAATTATTTGGGATAGAATTAATAGTCACATGGAAAAATGTGGGTTGATTAGGAAGAGCCAGCGTGGATTTCTAAAGGGGAAATTGTGTTTAACTAACTTGCTGGGGTTTTTTGAAGAGGTAACAGAGAGGATTGATAAGGGTAATGCTGTTGATGTGTACATGGACTTTCAGAAGGCTTTTGATACAGTGCCACACAATAGACTTGTGAGAAACATTATAGCTCATGGAATAAAAGGGACAGTAGCAACATGGATACAAAATTGGCTGAGTGATAGGAAACAGAGGGTAATGGTCAATGGATATTTTTCAGGCTGGAGGAAGTTTTGTAGTGGAGTTCCCCAGGGATCGGTATTAAGACCCTTGCTTTTCTTGATATATACTAATGATCTAGATCTTGGTGTGTGGGGGACAGTTTCAAAGTTTGTGGATGATACGAAACTTGGAAGCATTGTAAACCGTGAGGTGCACAGTGTAGAACTTCAAAAGGACATAGACAATTTGCTGAAGTGGGCAGATAGGTGGCAGATGAAGTTCAATGTGGAGAACTGAGAAGTGATGCATTTTGGTAGGAGGAACATGAGAGACAATATAAAATAAGGGGCACAATTCTTAAAGGGCTGCAGGAGCAGAGGGACCTGGGTATATATGTGCATAGATTATTGAAGGTGGCAGGACAGGTGGAGAGAGCAATTAATAAAGCATACAGTATCCTGGGCTTTATTAATAGGGGCAGAGTGCAAGGAGATTACGCTGAGCTTATGTAAGACACTAGTTAGACCTCAGCTGGAGTATTGTGTACAGTTCTGTATGCCACACTATAGGAAGGATGTGAATGCATTGGAGAGTGCAGAAGAGGTTTACAAGAATGGTTCCAGGGATGAGAAACTTCAGTTATGAAGATAAATTGGAGAGGTTGGGATTGTTCACCTTGGAGAGGAGAAGGCTAAGAGAATGTTTGATAGAGGTGTTCAAAATCATGAGGTGGCTGGATGGAGTAGATAGAGAGAAACAATCCCACTTGTAAAAGGGCCGAGAACAATAGGGTACAGATTTAAAGTGATTTGCAAATTAAGCAAATGTGATGCGAGAGAAAGGTTTTTCACACAGTGTTTGTTCGAGTCTTAAATGCACTGCCTGGAAGTGTGGTGGAGGCAGGTTCAATTGAGGCATTCAAGAGGGCATTAGATGATTGTCTGAATAGAAACAATGTGCAAGGATACAGGGATAAGGCAGGAGCATGGCACTAAGTCATAATGTTCATTTGGAGAACTGGTGCAGACATGATGGGCTGAATGGCCTCCTTCTGCACCATAACAATTCTGTGATTGTGATATTCAGTATTAACACCTGCTTTAGTCTTTAATACTATCATTGCCACTCCCTTTGTTTTGTGTTCCTTTGTCATTTAATCTCTCCTGCCCTCCTACCATCCCTGACCACTTTCCTCCAACCGGAAGTCTCACCCTCAAGAAGTATAGGCAAATACGTGTGCAAAGATTTAATATCTTATTACAATAAGAAAGAACTTGCATTTATATTATCCCTTATTGCACTCTTAGACACTCCAAAGTACTTTACATCCAGTGAATTACTTTTTTGTAATCACCGTTTTGTAAGCTTCATGTTGCAGTACTTTTAAAAAAAAAATAATCTAACTATCACAATGTCTCATGCAAGCTATGTCTTATATAATTGAATGATATATTAGAGCTTGTTTGAAGTCAGAACTGTGTCTAAGTTATAGCTCAGTTAACTATAATGTACAGAATTAACCTCAGCAATTTCACAAAATAGTTACAGATGACTTTCATTCCATTTTAGTTTATTAACTTAGAAAAACCTTACAAAGCACTTACTTCCCATTGCAATATGTTTCTGAACCAGCTGTTTAATAACATGGTTCCAAGATTTTTGCCTCCTCTATTCTATCCATTCTAAACAGATTTCATGCTTTGTCTAAAGAACTTTTTATATCAGTCACAAATGGATCTTTTTCTCGCATGCATCCATCCCCTCTCCCAATTTAGTCTTTAGATCCCTGTAGATATTAGCATGCGAACAACCCCAGTCTTTGAATGAACCCCTTTTCTCATATGTTTTGAAAAATCATTACAGCAGCTTGTTTCTCACATTTATAGCATGTTTCTCAGTGAATCCAATTGTCTTCCGACTCATTAATCACATTCTTTTCCCAGTCATGTTTAGTTCCGATTTTACCCTTTATGTATTCCTAAAAGCCTGACTAATATATTTGGCTGGTGAATTGGGCATGTATATCATTGAGTTGTGTTAGCCATCTTAAATGTTAATTTTACTAAACATTCAAGCCTAATAATGATACATGCAAGGTAATATTTGATGCTATATTTAAATCCTTGATTTTTGTGCTTTTACTTCTTATTGTAGAATGGGAAACTAGTCAACATAGTTCACAGAAATCCATCCCTCCTCCACAAGATCTGGGTTAATGAGACGAAGGTCATCACAGCTTCGCCTGAATCACCAGGAATTTTAACTATTTTGAGCTATTGGTAAATGATCAGTGAGATAGCTACAGAGATATCAGTTACTGTTCTATATTTTGAAAACCAGGGAAAAGATTAAACTCACTAAACAATATACAAGTCAATGATTCATCATTATTTGGTGATTAAAGAAGCAAATCGAGTTTGTAATAACAAATGTGATATTTTTCAAGAAGCAAAAATTAAATGATGAGGTCTCTGATACCACAGGTACTGATGAACATATAATTCAAATGAACTGCCAAATCCATTGGAATGCACCTATACCAAGAAAACCCTGATCAGTTAGTAACACTGCCAAGTTTATGATTGACTTGGTAAACACTAAGCTGATCAGAGCTGTGCTCCTAAAAGAAAGAATCAATGAAAATTCAATTTAACTGTCACATTTAAAACAACAAATCACCCTTGACACAGCTGAAGATTCTTTACAGGATGCAAGTTTTGAATTTGGAAGCTATCTATCTGAATACTTACAAAAACAAATACATTGAGATGATTTTTATATATGAAGATTCTTGTAATTACTTTCTACTTGAAGCTGGCCACTATTTCTGGGAATTTCCTTGGGCTTCTCCTACTCTGCCGCTGTAACCTATGGAAGTTCAACAGAAATTACATTTAAGCATGTAAATTTCTAGCAGCTGAATGGGTCAAGACTCAAAGAATTTCTTGGTCTGTGATTTCTTTCTCCTGTTTTCTACATAGCCAGCTCCTGGCTAACTATATTCTTTCACATGGCTCTAATATATGGAACTATTCATTTACGAATTCTGATTTTTACTGCAGTGTAGAGATCAACACTTTTTAAAATAAAACTTATTACAAATTAATCAATTCCCATTTGTACTTGCTTCTCAGTATTGAAATCATTCATTATCAGATTTAGTATCAAGCAAATTGACAACAAATCACTCTCCAAAAATCTGTCTGGCTCAGGGGATCAAAGAGGGAAAGATAGATTTGCTTTCTCCAAATCCTGTCAAACAGGTCTTTAGATATGGCAATCCCAATGAAAGAGAAATTTTCACCTCAAATCATGATTATGGCTTAGTTAGGTACTTGGACTTAGTTCCTCTGGTCCCATGTGGGACAATGAGCAGAATGTTCACTGTCACTGGGTCAAAATCCTGGAACTCCCAACAGCACTATGGGTGTACCTACACCACAACACAGCAGTTCAAGAAGGCAGCTCACCACCATCTTCTCAAGGGCAACTAGGGATGGGCAATAAATGCTGGCCCAGCCAGCGAAGCCCAGATCCCGTGAATTAATAAAAAAAAGACTCTGCCACCAGCCCTGGTCCAATGCATGGTGAAAGACATCTAACTTATGTGACAACTTTGTTGTTCTCTTCCATGTTTCACTGGCATCGATTGTGGTTGGTATTACTATGGACATATGGACAGCTTCATGGCTGTGTTGATGGTATTGAATGCCCAAACTGAGTGGAACTGTTGGAAGACTGATTGATGCTGCTTTGCCGATTCTTGTGTGGGTGTTGATCTCTACATCACCCTCCCTGGAGATGTTGCTTCCTAGGAAGGGGAAGTGGTTGTTGTCCTCAATGTTTTGTTGCCCGATAGTGATGGGAAGGCTTTGTTGCCATCCAGTCATCATTGTCTTGGTCTTCTCGCAGCTGATGTGTGGACCAGCCTTGGTGCCACTACTCTCAAGACTGGTGATCATGTCTTGGAGCATGTGCACGATTCTTTGACCAGCAAGGTGATATTATCTGCAAAATCCAGATCCGTCAACCAGTGGTGGTGCCATGAGATGCCAAAGTCTGCATCCACCATTGCCTTCCTCATGGTGAAATCATTAACCACGAGGAAAAGAATTGGGGTGAGTATGCAGCCTTGCCATATTCCTGGGATGATCATGCTGAAGGACACCATGCCGGTTTTGACACAGCAGGTGGTTTTGCGGTATAAGGCTCCCTGATTAAGAACAAATCAACAAAAAAAATAAGGGAACCTCTAATATGGTCATGAAGGTTATAATGTACTAAAACACACCAGTAATTTCCTCAGGAATTCTCCCAATAGGTCACCATATCTTCGGCAGAAATCCTCCTCTGATGTACTTCTATGAGTTAATAAATTATGGGGAGTGCATTTTTTTTGAGGTTCTGCTGCTCTGCCAGATGTTCGTCAGAATCAATGGGCTGAATCTTCCAATGAGTGGCAATCACCATATTGCCACTCTACTCCTATTTTTTTTTCACCAATGTGGAGCTCCACATCTCTGGCCCGGTTCAGAAGTCCAGGCTTCCGAACCGGGCTTCTTCAGAAACGTGGACCATACCTGTTCTTGGAGTCTGTCTTCGCAGTACAGGATCGTTGGGAGAAGCCAAGCCACGTCCCTTCTTTCTGGCACAAGCTGCCATATTTCGATAAGTCTTCATACACTAACACACTGAAAAGCTTTGGGACACAAATAGTTTTTCAGTGTGTTAGTGAATGTATGTTTGTGAGGTAAGTGAGTAGGTGGATAGGGTGGGTAGTGTTGTGATATTACTTTAAGAATATGCAAATGAGCAATTAACCTGGCTATAAAGTAGCATGTGACCAGCAGCTAGCATGTTTGTGTAGGAATTGAGGCTGTGCTGTCCTGTAATGGTTGCTGAATCTCTAAAGTAGATCTGTCTGCTGAGCCACCCTGTACCGTATCTTCAAATAAATCAAATCTACATCTAGTTTACCTAGTCCTGGTGTGAGATTGGTGAGTTTGTGTCAGCATCTGCTTCCCTTGTCCTTCAAGGTGGTAGAGGTCGTGGGTTTGGATGGTGCTGTCTAAGGATCCTTGGTGAGTTTTTGGAGTGCATCTTGTAGATAGTACACACTGCTGCCACTGTGCGTCGGTGGTGGAGGGAGTGAATGTTTAAGGTGGTGGACGGGCTGCCGATCAAGCAGGCTGCTTTGTCCTGGATGGTGTCCAACCTCTTGTGGTGTTGGAGCTGCACACATCCAGGCAAGTGGAGAGTATTCCATCAAACTCCTGACTTGTGCCTTGTAGATGGTGGACTTGAGCTCAGTTACTCATCACAGAATTCTCAGGTTCTATCCTGCTTTTGGAGCTAGATAACTTGGTACAGTTCAGTTTCTGATCAATGGTATTATCCCCCAGGATTTTTATAGTGGGGGGGGGGGAATTCAGTGATGGCACTGCCATTGAATGTCAAGGGGACATGTTCATTGCTTGGCATTTGTGTGGTATGAACATTACTTGCCACTTATCAGCCTAAGCCTGAATGTTATCCAGGTCTTGCTGCATATGGGCATGGACAGCTTCAGAATGAAGAGTTGCAAATGGTGCTGAACATTGTGCAACCATCAGTGAACATCCTCACTTCTTACCTTAAGATGGAGAGGTCATTGATAAAACAGCTGAAGATGGTTAGGCCTAGGACATTACCCTGAGGAACTCCCGCAGCGATGTCCCAGTGTGGAAATGATTGACCTCAACGACGACAACTATCTTCCTTTGTGATAGGTATGACTCCAACCAGTGGAGAATTTTCCCTTTAATTCCCATTGACTACAATAATGCCAGGGCTCCTTGATGACACACTCGGTCAAATGCTGCCTTGATGTCAAGGGCAGTCCCCCTCACCTCAGGAGTTCAGTTCTTTTGTCTATGTTTGGACTAAGGCTGAAATGAGGTCAGGAGCTGAACGGCCCTGGCAGAACCCAAATTGAGCATCAGTAAGCAGGTTGTTGCTGATTAAGTGCTACCTGATAGCAATGTCGATGACCCCTTCCATCACTTTGCTGATGATCGAGAGTAGACTAATAGGGCGATAATTGGCCGGGTTGGATTTGTCCTGCTTTTTGTGAACAGGACATACCTGGATAATTTTCGACATTGCCAAATAGATGCTAGTTTTGGGGCTGCACTGGAACAACTTAGCTAGGGGCATGGCTAGTTCTGGAGCACAAGTCTTCAGTACTGTTCCTGGAATACTGTCAATAAAGGCCCATAGACTTTGCAATATCCAGTGCCTTCAGCTGTTCTTGATATCACATGGAGCGAATAGAATTGGCTTAAGACTGGCATCAGTGATGCTGGGGACCTCAGGAGGAGGCTGAGATAGATCATCCACTTGGCACTTTTGGCTGAAGATGGTTGCAAATGATGTTCTGGCTCTCCCATCATTGAGGACACGGATATTTGTGGAGCCTCCTCCTCCTGTTGTTGCTTAAATGTCCACCACCATTCCTGACTGGATGTGGCAGGACTGCAGGGCTTAGATCTGATCTGTTGATTGTGGGGTCACTTAACTCATCTGTTGCATGCTGCTTCTGCTGTTTGGTATGCAAGTAGTCCTGTGCTATGGCTTCACCAGGTTGACAACTCATTTTTAGATGTGCCTAGTGCTGTCCCCTGAAATGCCCTTCTGCACTATTTATTGAACCAGGGTTGATCCCCTGGCTTGGTGGAAATGATAGAGTGGGGAATATGCCAGGCTCAGAGGTTACAGATTGTGGTTGAATAAAATTCCGCAGCTATTGGCTCACAAAAGCTCTTGGATACCCAGTATTGAGTGTTAGATCTAATCAAAATCTTTCCCTTTTAGTACTGTGGTAGTGCCACACAACATGATGGAAGGTGAAGGCAGGACTTCGTCTCCACAAGGGCTTCGCGGTGGTTACTCCAACCGACACTGGCATGGACAGATGCATCTATGACAGGTAGATCGGTGAGGAAAAAGTGAAGTAGGTTTTCCCCTCTTGTTGGTTCCCTCACCACCTACCGCATACCCAGTCTAGCATCCTTGTGCTTCAGGACTCAGCCAGCTGTCAGCAGTAGTGCTACTGAGCCACTCTTGATGATGGACATTGAAGTCCCCACCCAGAGTATATTCTGTGCCCTTGCCACCCTCAGTGCTTCCTCCAAATGGTGTTCAACATGGAGGAGTACAGATTCATTAGCTGTAGGGGATGGTAGGTGGTAATCAGCAGCAGGTTTCCTTGCCTATGTTTGACCTGATGTGATGAGATTTCATGGGGTCCAGAGTCAATGTTGAGGACTTCCAGGGCAACTCCCTCCTGACTGTATACCACTGTGCCTCCACCTCTTGTAGGTTATCCTACCCGTGGGACAGGACATGCCCAGGGATGGTGGTGACTCGGACATTGAGAGATACGATTCTGAAAGTATGACTTGACTAGTCTGTGGGACAGCAATCCCAATTTTGGCACAAGGCCCCAGGTGTTAGTAATGAGGAGTTTGCAGGGTCGATAAGGCTGGGTGTGCCATTGTTGTTTCCGGTGCCTAGATTGATTTCAGGTTGTCCATTCAGTTTCGCTCCTTATTGACTTTTCTGTAGCATTTTGATACAGCTGAGAAGCTTACTAGGGCATTTAAGAGTCAACCACATTGCTATGGGTCTGGAGTCATATGTAGGCCAGACCAGGCAAGGACAGCAGATTCCCTTTCCTAAATGCTATTGTGAACCAGACAATGGTTCACGGTCACCATTACTGAGACTAGCTTTTAATTCCAGATTTATTAATTGAGTTTAAATGCCATCAGCTGCCACGGTAGGATTGAACTCGTCCTCATAGCATTAGCTGGACCTCTTGATTACTGGTCCAGTAACATTACCACTACGCCACCACCTCCCATAATGACTCGGTTTAAAATGTAATTATTTCAAAATAGCATCGGTATTGCACACAATAAATGTTTTCTGGCAAAGGGTGACTTAACTACAATATAGCAAAAGGTTGCTATATTTAAAAACACGGTGTGGCTTCAAAAACTTTTATTATTGTAAACTTTGGACCAAAAGTATACACTTGTGTACCAGGATCCCTTTCTACTCAAACATTTGCAATTATAAACCTTCAGAGCTGACTACATTATCTGTTGGAAAAATTCATCTCCAGCAGCACTTATAGTAAGAATTTAATGCCATACCTTTACTTCACCTTTCAGAGTTCAGACCTTAAAATACTTAATGGAAAACATACAATGTTGAAATTAAGAGCTTTTAGAATACACATCACCTTTTCTCTAACAAGTGTTCAAATAGTTTTGATAGTGATAACAAGAACATACAGAAAAGCAACATAATTTTGGAAAGGAGCTGACAATATACAATATGCTAGACACTTTGTTACTTCTAAAGTCGGTTGTCTCAGAACATCAATGTTATCTCTACTTCTCAGTGGAATATGCTCTCTTCATCAGTGGAGGCGGTGCTTTACTAGTTTCATACATCATTTCTAGAGGTGGGTTACTCAGGCAGCACCAATCAGGAATACGACCTGTCTGGCTGTAATATTCTTTGGAGACTGAACGACTACCCAAAATGTCCTGCAGAGCACCAAAAATCGCTCCTAAAAGCAAGTAAATGTAACACATTTTAGTAATAAAACACAAGCAAAATTCTTGCATACTCCCTGCCTCACAGATCTTCCATTATACTTCTCCAACCCCCTAGCAGATATTGTAGGTATAGTAGTAAATGCAAATAGTCCAGGACAGGTGAACCACAGAGGTAAAGAAAATAACTTTGAAAAACTGAATAGTTCAGAAATAATTTTTCATACTGCCTGCCAATGTATTTATCTGCAATATCATTCAATTCAATGCTCAAAGATGTACCAAGTAAGTGGCTTATGCATTGTTCCAACATTTCATTTATTTTTCCATTGAATAACAATGATTGTGAAATGCAGTAGTATATTCAATGTGGAAGGATGTCTTGCGGTTGCAAGGGCTAACCCGCTGAAAGAACCTCCCCCCACCGCTCTCATGACTGCTCTTCCCACCCGCATCTGTCTGATCAGTCTCATTGAGCCCCACAAACTTACCTGCACCTCACAGCCTTCATCTTTGCTGGTCTGGGCATGCTGCAGACCCAGAATAGCCACCCCTTCCAGTGGCCCCGATTGGATGGCAGTTCGAGCGCAGGACCTCTGCCCTTAGTCGTTGAATTCTGTTGAGACTTCCAAAAATAGCCAAGGCAGGCTTATCCTGGCTTTCTGGTCGGTGGACGGGGCCACCACCATGGCTATTAAATTCAACCAAAAAAGTGGCCAGGAAAACATGAGCAATAGCAGGACTTCAAGATGAAGATACCTTGTGAAGAAACCAAGCATTTTCCCATGAGGAGGAAAGATGGGGCATTAAATGCTCCTTGGATGACAAAGGAAAGAGGTTTATGACAAACGTCAGGTACGGAATACGACAACAACTTGTATTTAAATAGCACTGCCAACATAATAAAACATCCCAAAGTGCTTAACAGCAGCATTATAAAGCAAAGAATGACATCATTTTTTTTTCTTTATTCTTTCATGGGATGTGGGCACTGCTGGCAAAGACCAGTATTTATTGCTCATCCCTAATTGCCCTTGAATTGCCATTTCAGACGGCAGTTAAGAGTCAGTCACGTTGCTGAGAGTCTGTAGTCACATGTAGGCCAGACCAGGTAAAGGTGGCAGGTTTCCTTCCCTAAAGGACATTAGTGACTCAGATGGCTTTTTACCGCAATCGATGATAGTTTCATGGTTACCATTACTAAGACTAACTTTATATTCCAGGTTTAATGGAATTCAATTCAAATTCCACATGCTGCCACAGCGAAATTTGAACCCATGTCCCCAGAACATTAGCCTGGGCCTCTGGATTACTAGTCCAGTGACATTACCACTATGCTGCCATCTCCCCTAGCCAAGTAGTGGTTATCTGCCCAATATCTCAATTGGCTCGGTCATATTTTGTTTTATAGTGTCCCTTGAAGTGCTCTGGGATGTTTTATTATGTTAAAAGTATTATATAAATACAAGTTATTATTAGGGCAGATGGTCAAAAACTTGGTCAAGAGGCAGGTTTTAAATAAGTGGCTTAAAGAGGAAATAGGTAGAGGTGTCAAGAGATTTTGGGAGGAAATTTCAGAGCTTAGCACCTAGGTAGCTGAAGGTACGGTCACTAATGGTGTGGTGATCAAAATAGAGTTGCTTAAAAAGGCCAGAATTAGCGGAATGTAGGTATCTCAGAGGGTTGTGGGACTGGAGGAGATTACAAAGATAGAGAAGGGCGATATTATGGAGAAATTTGAAAACAAGGATGGGATTTTTAAAAATTGAAGCATTGCTTTACCTAGACATAATGTAGGTCAGTGAGTTCTGAGTGATGGGTGAACAAGACTTGGTGCGAGTAAGGATACAGGCAGCAGACTTTTGAATGGTAGGATGTGATGACTTAAGTACATAATTGTCTAAAGGATAGGAGACAGAGTACCAGTGAATAAACAATTGGCTTATTTTTTAGGTGAGAAAAATGCAGTGGAGTCCCCTAGTAGTAGGACCATTACTTTTCCTGTCATATATAAAAGATTCTGACTTAGTATTAAGGAGCACAATTTCAAAGTCTGTATATGATACAAAACTTTGTAACAAAATGAAGAAGATAGTAGCAGACTTCAGTTGGCCATAAAAAGACTGATGAAATGGGCAGGTACATGGCAGTTGCAATTTAAAGTGGTTAAGGGTGAAGTGGGAGAGACAACATGGAGATGCAGCACTATTAGAATTGTATTACTTTGAGGGGAGGCCAGGGTGGGGGTTGCAAAAGTTGGGGGACCTGGGAGTGCATATTCACAAAAACACAAAGATGTTCGAGCAAGCTGATAAGTGGGTGGAATACTTGTTTTTAGAAATAAAGGAAACGAACAAGGAAGTTGTGCTAAACCTTTGTAAATCAATGGTCAGGCCTCAGCTGGAGGATCATGTACAGTTCTGGGCCTTTATTGCCTATTCCAAATTGCCCTTGTTCAGAGGGCATTGTTGTGGGTCTGGAGTCACAAGTAGGTCAGGCCAGGTAAGGAGAGCAGATTTCCTTCCCTAAAGGGCATTAGTGAACCAGATGGGTTTTTACAACAATCGATAATGGTTTCATGGCTATCATTAGACTTTTAATTTCACGTTTTTTTTTAATCGAATTCAAATTCCACCATCTGCCGCAGGATTCGAACCTGGCTCCCCAGAGCATTACCCTGGGTCTCTGGATTACTAGCCCAGCGACATACCACTATGCCACTGCCTCCCCTAAAATAGAGATATTCAAAGTTATGAAGGGGTTTTGATAGAGCAAGTAGGGAGAACTCATTTCTTCTGGCAAGCAGGCAATGAACCAATGGTCATAGATTTAAAATAATTAGCAAAAGTACTCTGATTGGCTGGCAGCTCTATAGTCCCAACAGTGCCAGTAGCAGTGGCCAGGAGTGGGGCTGCTGGTAGTCCCAAAATTCTAGGTCTCGAGTCCAAGACCAGGTAAATGCAGGGGGACTCACAGGGGGAGGGGAGGTGAGGCCTAGGGGGTCAGGACGATTTGCCGGGCTTACGCCTGCCCTGAATCCCTCCCGTAGGAAACGGTCCTCAAGCAGTGAATAATTGCCCACAAGGGCCTCAATTGGGGCAAAGATTGTGGGGCTGGCCTCGGCCTAACCCATGCCCCGAAAAATTGGGGACATATCAGGGTGGGTGGGCCTGCTGGCAGGGTCTGTAAAATTCTACCCCAAGGAAAAATGAAATTATTTCATACACAGAGGGTTATGATGATCTGGAACATACTACCTGAATATACCTACTACAGATTCCATAGGAACTTTCAAAACACAACTGGTATATGAAGAGAATTGCAAGCTTAGGAAAAACAGAGTTGTGGGGCTAAATTGGACAACTCTTTCAAAGATAAAGGCAAAATACTGCAGATGCTGGAAATCAAACAAAAACAAAAAATGCTGGAAATACTCAGTAGGTCTGACAGCATCTGTGGAGAGAAAGACAGAGTTAACGTTTCGAGTCTGTTTGACCCTTTTTCAGAGCTAAAGGGAAGTAGAATTGTGGTGAAATATATACTGTTTAAGGGAGGTGGAACAGGTGAAGCTGGATAGAAGGCCAGCGATAGGTGGAGGCAAAGGAGAGATTGCGAAAGATGTCATAAACAAAAGGTCAAAGGGTTGTTAATAGCGGTGGTACTGGCTAAAGGAGGTGCAAATGGTGACATTATGAGTGGAAAGCAGAATGTGATAATGGCAGGATCAGGGTAAGCACTCTCGAAAGTGACAGATGTCCCTAGTGGGGGTGGGGTGGGGGGGAGGGGACGGTGGTGGGGAAAAAAGATCGAAAAGACTAAAAGCTGGGGATAAAACAATGAATAAAAATGGAAATAAATTTAAAAATAACGAAAATAGGTGGGAAATAAATAAATAAATAAATATTTAAAAAACACAAATGAATATAGAAACAAGTTGGGGGGGGGGGATCAAAAAGGGGTGGGGATGGAGGAGACAGTTCATGGTCTGAAGTCGATGTTAAGTCCAGAAGGCTGTCAAGTGCCTGATCGGAAGATGAGGTGCTGTTCCTCCAGTTTGCATTGAGCTTCACTGGAACATTGCAGCAGGTCAAGGACGGACATGTGGGCATGAGAGCAGGTTGGGGTGTTGAAATAGCAAGTGACGGGAAGGTCTGGGTCATGCTTGCGGACAGACCGAAAGTGTTCCACAAAGCAGTCACCCAGTCTGCTCCAATGTAGAGGAGACCGCATTGGGAGCAGCAAATGCAGTAGACCAAACTGAGGGAAGTGTAAGTGAAATGCTACTTCACTTGAAATGAGTGGTTGGGCCCTTGGATGGAGGAGGGGGGGCGGGGGGGGGGGGGGGGGAGTAAAAGGGGCAGGTGTTACACCTTCTGTGATTGCATGGGAAGGTGCTGTGGGAGGGGGTTGAGGTGTTGGAGGTGATGGAGGAGTGGGCCAGGGTGTCCCAGAAGGAATAGTCCCTACGGAATGCCAACCGGGGTGGGGGGAGGGGTGGCGGCGAAGGGAAGATGTGTTTGTTGATGGCATCATGCTGGAGTTGGCGGAAATGGCGGAGGATGATCCTTTGAATGCGGAGGCTGGTGGGGTGAAAAGTGAGGACAAGGGGGACCCTAACACGGTTCTGGGAGGGAGAGAAAGGTGCGAGGGCAGAAGCACGGGAGATGGGTCGGACACGGTTGAGGGCCCTGTCAATGACTGTGGGTGGGAAACCTCGGTTAAGGAAGACATGTCAGAAACACTGTTTTGGAAAGTGGCATCATCGGAACAGATGCGACGGAGGTGAAGGAACTAAGAGAGGAGTTTCTTCGGTCTGTCCGCAATCATGACCCAGACCTTCCCGTCACTTGCCATTTTAACACCCCATCCTGCTCTCATGCCCACATGTCCGTCCTTGACCTGCTGCATTGTTCCAGTGAAGCTCAACACAAACTGGAGGAACAGCACCTCATCTTCCGATTAGGCACTTTACAGCCTTCCGGACTTAATGTTGAGTTCAACAACTTCAGACCATGAACTCTCTCCTCCATCTTCACCCTTTTTTGATCCCCCCTTTTTTCTATATTCATTTTTGTTTAATTTTAATTAATTTATTTTCTTCCTTCTTAGTTTCATTATTATTTTAAAAATTTATTTCCATTTTTAATCATTGTTTTATCCCTAGCTTTTAGCCTTTTCGATCTTTTTTCCCACCACCATCCCCTCCCCCCACCCCACCCGGGCCATCTGTCACTTTCCAGGGTGCTTACCCTGGTCCTGCCATTGTCACATTCTGCTTTCCACTCTTAATGTCATCATTAGCACCTCCTTTAGCCAGAACCACCACTATTAACAACCCTTTGACCTTTTGTTTACGACATCTTTTGCAACCTCTCCTTTGCTTCTATCCAGCTTCATCTGTTCCACCTCCCTTAAACAGCATATATTTCACATTTCTACTTCCCTTTAGCTCTGAAGGAGAGTCAAACGGACTCTGTCGTTCTCTCCACAGATGCTGTCAGACCTGAGTTGTTCCAACTCTTCCAAAGAGTTGGCACAAGCATGATGAGTTAAATGGCCCATCATGATTTTATGATTTAAAATAATTGAAAGATGAATATATTATACATTGCTTTAGTTTGTTAGATTTGTAATCTTTGCAATTTGTCACTCTTTCAGCAAATCTCAAGTTTACTCATTTATGTATAGATAGCCCAAGGGAATTCTTGAATTTCAGAGTGCAGAATGAAGTAAAACAAAAAACATTGTACAAGTTTTTGCTGCATCAGTAATCTGAAGTCACACCTCCTTGAATGCAAGCTTACTCCATAATGGGGACCATGCTATATATGCCCAATATTGAATTATTGAGCCAAAACATGTTGAGCAGAAAAGGGCCACATACAGGAAATTGGACAGATATCCCACTGTGCAACATTTTCATTCTGGGCACCTGTTCATTAGTCTTAAATAATCCTCTCAAGACAATAAAACTGTTCATAAACATATAAGGCTTCATAAGTGCTACGGAGAACACATTCTTACCTCCTAGCCAAGCCACAGTGTTTGGTTTTGCAGGTGGAGTATGAACTTTGAACGTCTTGGCAGCCAATACTTCTTTGTATTTTGGTTTCTCCACCAGGTACCGAATTTCAGCCATAATTCGATGTAAAAAACCAGGCAGCATAGCAGTTCCGCCAATGATCACAAGGTTCTCTGCCAACTGTTTTCTTGTGTCAATGGGGCACTAGCAACAATCATTAAAAATTACTTCAGTAAAACAGAAGCATCATTGCTCTCTCTCTATTTCTCTCAAACAATGCATTATGTATACCTAATAAGACGTCATTTAGCCGCGCCCAATGCGCGGCCCCGACTTCACTCAGCCGCATGGCCCCGACGTCATTCAACTGCGCTAAGCGCGTGATGCAGACCTCATTCAGCTGTGCAGAGAGTTAATTTAGCTGTGTGGAGAGTTAATTAAACAGCAAGGGGGTGCTGTTTGTGGACTGGCCACGTTAGGAGAAAAATCGAAGTGTGACATCACAGGGAAACAGGAAAGGTGATTGGTTGGTAAGTATTTGGCTGGTATATCTTTCAAAACCCATTTAATTTATTGGTAATTGTAAGGTTTCTTGGTAGTAGTGAGGCTTGCTAGCAGTAGTAAAGCTAATTGGAAGTAGCTGGCTTTATTAATTATAAATTAGTTAAGAAAAAAATAAATTAACATAATAAAAACAGGGGAGGTGACGTGTTGCAACTGCAGAACCTGGGAGCTTCTGGATGCCAGTGTAATCTAGGGCAAACACGTTGGCACCAAGTGTCTGCTGCTTGAGGAGCTTCAGCTCAGAGTCATTGAGCTGAAGTCCAAGCTGCAGATACGTTGATGCATCAGGGACGGGGAAAGTTACTTGGACACTTTGTTCCTGGAGGGGGTTACTGCCCTTAGGATAGGTTTGTCTGATTTGGTCAGTGATCAGGGACAGGAGGGTCTGGCTGCAAGTGAGGCACGTAAGGGGATCAAGAGAGTAGAAGAGGAGGAGCCTCAGCCTTTGCAATGGTCCAACAGATTAGAGGTTCTTGCAGTGTGTGTGGGCGAAAGCTGGGGCTGCAAAGTGGATGAGCGAACTGACCATGGCATTATGGTACAGGAAACCATTCAAGCTGGGGGAGTAAATAGGAACAAAGTGGTAGTTGGGTTCAGTATAGTCAGGTGGATAGACACAGTTCTCTGCAGCCAAGAGCGAGAGTCCAAAAGACTGTGTTGCCTGCCCAGTGCCAGGGTTCAGGACATCTGCTGTGAGCTACAGAGAAGCTTGCAATGGGAGAGGGAGGATCCAGTGGTCATGGTCATGTGGGTATTTCCCTGGTCAGGACCAGGAAAGAGGTTCTGCTTAGGGTCTATGAGCAGCTAGGGGCTAAATTAAAAAGCAGTACCTCAAAGGTGATGATCTCTTGTTTATTACCTGAGCCACGAGCAAATTGGAAAGGGAACAAGATTAGACAGTTAAATGCATGGCTCAAAGATTGGTGTGGGAGAAATGGGTTTCAATTCATGGCACCAATATTGGGGAAAGTGGAAGCTGTAAGTGGGACAATCTTCATCGGAACCGTGCTGAGCCCGACGTTCAGGTGATATGTATAACTAGGGTGGTAGAGAGGGCTTTAAACTAAGTCGTGGGAGGGAGGAATCAAGTGTGGGAAGATGTGATAAATTAAAGAGAGAAGACAAGTCTAGAGAGCAAGATATGAATGAGGGAAATGATAATCAGAGCACGGCAGGAAGGGACAGCACGTACAAACTTAAGAATGTGCCAGCAAATAAGGCTGGAAGTGGCGAAATAGTAAAAAGACAGAAGTAAAGACTTTGAATTGGAAGAAAATAGATAGAAATAAATATGTATGATCTGACAGCCATTACAGAGACATGGCTGCAAGATGACAAAGGCTTAGACCTGAATATTCAAGGGTACATGACATTTTGGAAGGACAGGAATTTAGAAAAAGGCAGAAGGATATCTCTGTTAATTAAGGATGACAGTACAATAGAGAGAACACTTTAGTTCTAAAGATTAATATGTAGTATCAGTTTGGGTGGAGATAAGAAATAGTAAAGGTAGGAAGTCCCTTGTGGGATTGGTTTATAGACCCCTTAATAATAACTACACTGTATGACGGGGTATACAAGAAATATTGTGTGCTTGTGAGAAAGGTGCAGCGATAATTATGGGTGATTTTAATCTACATATAGATTGGATGAATCTAATTGGCAAAGGTAGCCTGAAAGAAGAGCGCATTGTGTTTTCAGAGCAGTTTCTTAGAGCAGCATGTTCTAGAGGCAACCAGAGAGCAGGTTATTCTAGATCTTGTAATGTGCAACGAGGCAGGATTAATTAATGACCTCATAGTAAAGGTGCCCCTAGGTAGCAGTGATCATAATATGACTGAATTTCAGTCTGAGGGAGAGAACAGTGGGTCTAAGACTAACGTTTTAAACTTAAATGAGGGCAATTATGAGGGTATGAAGACAGAGTTGGCTAAAGTGAACAGGGAAATTAGGTTAAGGGATAGGTCAGCAGAGATGCAGTGGTAGGCATTTAAGGAGATATTTCATGACACTCAGCAAAGATACATTCCAGTGAGATAAAAAGACTAGGGGAAGGACACACCATCCGTGGCGACTAAATAAGTTAAAGATAGGGTCAAATTGAAAGAAAATAGTGCAAAATTCCACAAAGATTAGTGGCAGGTCAGAAGCTTGAACAGAATATAAAAAAAACAGCAAAGGATGACTAAAAATATAGTGAGGGAGAAATTAGAGTATGAGAGAAAGCTAGTTCGAAATATAAAAACTGGTAGGAAGAGTTTCTACAAGTATTTAAAAAGGAAAAAACGTAGTGAGCCTTGGCCCTCCAGCGTGAGTGTCTGGGGAATTAATAGTGGAAAAATCAGGAAATGGGGGATGAATTGAACAGGTATTTGCGTCTGTCTTCACTGTAGAGCATACAAACAACATCCCAAAAATAATTGTGAATCAGGGGGTGAAAGGGAGGGAGGAACATAAAACAATTACAATCACCAGGGAAAGGGTACTGAGAAAATTATTAGATCTAAAAACTGACAAGTTCCTAGGTCCTGATGGATTTCATCCGAGAGTCTTGGCTGCTGAAATAGTAGATCTATTCCCTAGATTCTGGAAAGGTCCCATCAGATTGGAAAATAGCAAATGTAACTCCTCTATTCAAGAAAGGAGGGAGACAGAAAGCAGGAAACTACAGGCCAATTAGCTTAACATCTATCATAGGGAAAATGCTGGAATCTAATAGCGGTTATAGCAAGGCACTTAGAAAATCTCAATACAATCAGGTAGAGTCAACATGGTTTGTGAAAGGGAAATCGTGTTTGATTTATTAGAGGAAGTAAAAAGCAGCATGGATAAAGGGAACCTGTGAATGTGATGTATTTAGATTTCCAGAAGGCATTTGACAAGGTGCCACATCAAAGGTTACGACGCAAAATGAAAGCTCATGGTGTAAGGGATAACATATTAGCATGGATAGAGGATTAGCTACCCACAAGAAACAGTAGGTATAAATTGGTCATTTTTGGGTTGGCAATATGTAACGAGTGGAGGGCACAAGGATCAGTGCTGGGGCCTCAACTACTTACAATCTATATCAATGACTTGGATGACGGGACCAAATATATGATTGCTAAATTTGATGATGCAAAGATAAGTAGGAAAGTAAATTGTGAAGAGGACATAAGGAGTCTGCAAAGGGATATAGATAGGTTAAGTGAGTCGGCAAAAATTCGGCAGATAGAGTATAATGTGGGAAAATGTGAACTTGTACACATTGACAGGAAGAGTAGAAAAGCAGCATATAATTTAATTGGAGAGTGATTGTAGAGCTCTTGAGGTATAGAGGGATCTGGATTTCCTGGTACATGAATCACAAAAAGCTAGTATGCAGGCACAGCAAGTGATTAGGAAGACAAATAGAACGGTGTCATTTATTGCAAGGGGAATGGAATTTAAAAGTAGAGATGTTTTGTGACAGCTGTACAGGGTATTGGTGAGACCACATCTACAGTACCATGTACAGTTTTGGTCATCTTATTTAAGAAAGAATATTTCATTAGAAGTATTTCAGAGATAGTTTACTCGACTGATTACTGAAATTGGGGGCTTATCTTATGAGGAAAGGTTGGACATGTGGGCCTGTATCCACTGGAGTTTAGAAGAACGAGAGGCGATCTTACTGAAGCATGTAAGATCCTGAGGGGACCTGACAGGGTGGATGCTGAAAGGGCATTTCCTTTTGTGGCAGAGACTAGAACTTGGGGACACAGTTTTAAAAAAGCAGTCTCTCATTTAAGACAAACAAGTGGAGAATTTTTTCCTCTGAGGTTTGAGAGTCTGTGAAACTCTCTAACCCAGAGAGCAATGGAGGGAGGGTCACCAAATATATTTAAGGCAGAGGTAGATAGGTTCGTGACTTACAAGGGTGTTACAGGGCATCGGGGGTAGGCAGGAAAGTGGAATTGAGGCCACAATCAGATCAGCCATGATCATATTGAATGGCAGAACAGGCTCGAAAAGCCGAATGCTCTAATTCAGCTCCTAATTTGTATGTTCATGTGTTGTTCTTCTCCCCCATGCTCCACAAGGAAGTGCCTGGCTTCTCCTCAATCAGTACAACTAAGACTGCCACTTCATCAGCATAAGTGAAAAAATATCAAACCTCCACCACCCATCTTGTTCTGCTGCCACATAATAGTGCTTGCACAAGAAATAACTTACTTTTATATAGTATTTTGATGTGAAGACCTTTGGGATTTCATGTTGGCAGGAAACCCTAAAGCTCTTCACATCAAATTACTTTTGAAGTATGATCATTGTTACTTTGTAGACAATTTTGAACAATATGTCCGACAGTAGTAAATGAGAAAAATATCCAGTTAATCTGCGGGGTTTTTTGGGGGGCGGGGGGTGGTGGCGGTAATAGTTTAGGAATTCATATTGGGTAGGACACTGGGAAAACCCCCTTCTTCTCTTTAAACACTGCCCTGGAATTACTTTATCTACTTGAAGGACCTTTGTTTAAAATATCATCTGAAGGATGGTATTTGACAATACAGTACTCCTTTAGTACTGTACTAAAGCATCAGCCTAGATTGTGCGCTCAAGTGAGGCTTGGACTCAACCCAGATACATGGAGTTATAGTGCAACTACTAATGTAAACTGCCACCAAAGCTATACCTAAACATGAGTCCCATGATGATAAAGCAGTATTTTAACTCTGGGTCACTTCCACACATTTAACGGTAAACTATAATGTGGTGTCCAAAAAGGCTGACAAAGTCTTTTTTACATAATAAATCCAAATTTAGCACACACCACCCTCTTACCTGTAAAAGTGAGTCAAGGATTAAAGTGGCAATAGACTTCTCTTCATTATCTTGTTCAAAGAGAATTTCAATTACAGAATCTCTGCAAACAAAAAATGAAAAAGTCCTTGAACTAAAAATTCAATCAAATCACTTTGTTTATAACTATATCACAAACTACTAATTTAACAGTCAGTGTAACAATATAGACTCAGAATACACTATTACTCCTTAACTTAAAAGGTGAAATCTTGACGATAGGAGTTTTGTGTGTGGGCAACATTCATAGAATGATAAGTTAACAAAGTTCCCTATAACAGTTTGCTTTAACATGCCTATAAAATTGTAAGTCACCTTTTTTTATTAGGTTGCTAAAATTTCTTTACTAATTAAGGCACACCCTGCGTGGATCGCAAGCGGCTGCCTGTGCAGGCTGGGGGAGAGGAGGGAGAGCTGGGCCTAGTGCGCAGTTCATGTATGCGCGAGGAAGAGCACGTCAATCTCCCTGAGGCATGGAGCTGCCTCAGGGAGATCTGAAGCGCTGTTTAAAAAAAATAAAGAGAATAAAAATTTAATAAAACATGTCCCCTCATGTGACTGTCACATGAGCTGGGACATGTTTTTAATTCAAAAATTAAGTTTTTATTTAATGTTTATTTGCTTCAGGAAACCTGCTTGTGGATGAGGTTTCCTAAAAAATGTAAAGGCTGCTTGGCCTTTTCGCCTGCCTGCCAACTGTTAGGTTGGGTGGGCAACGTAAATTTGAATTTAATTAGATTGTTAATGGTCTTAATAGGCCTTTCAATTATCGGCGGGCACACAGCCAACTCCAGCATGTGCCCACCAAATGAAATCGCGTGACTGCGCGATGACGTCGGGACGCACACCCGACGTCATCGCGGGTCATTTTACACTTGGGCATGCGCCCACACGCCAAGTGTAATATTCTGCCGATTATGTTACCCTAGCCTATGTATACTGAAACTAAATGTCACATTCCCATCATCTAAGAGATTATCTAATTCAACACAAACCATGGACTGAACCCAATATTTCTCCACTCTTTATGGCTCAGTTCCATACTAGACAATTTTATTAACAAACAAAACCACTGAGGGAGCCTGATTTGTTCAATTTTTATTTCACCACAGGAGCTGATTTACTTTTTTTATTGGTTACTTAGATCCATTTCCCTCTAATCTGCCCTCTGCCTATATTCTTCATAAGCATATACTAATGGTTTCACAACTGAAAAACTCAACTAAATACCAGTGGAAGGGTTTCTTTGTTGGATTAGTTAGAAGGTAGGAAATGCATGATAATTGCCCAAATAGCCAATTTGCTTTGTTGCATCCAAATAACAAAACGGTTGAAATCAAGACGACATTAAGTGGAGAAGCCGCAGTTAAAAACTTCTCTTACCACTTCAACATACTATGCCATTCCTTTCAGCACAACCCAGTTATGATGCAGCTAATTTATATTGTTTATACAAGTGATCCAACCTGATTGATCCTTTGACATGTAAAATTCTCTCTCCATCTAGAGGGTATGCCACATCTGGAGGTTGTTGGGGGCGCTACAAACAAATATAAAATATCAAATTACTGCAATGCACCTCTGACTTTGCAGTTCGAATAGTCAATCTTATTCACCAGTAATTAATGCTGACCTCAGTTTTTCCATCAATGTTAAACTTGGCAGCTTGAAGTTTCAGTCCCCTCTGGAGATCACTCACAAAGCAAGTGCGAACTGAAAAGCACAATTTGAAAAAATTAAATTTTTCTAAAAATTATATGAGTACATGGATTTCAATCAAATGTATGCTTATTCGGCACAGGTTAATATTGATAACTTTTTTCATGCTTCATCCTAATTTTCACTATGCATTTCACTCCCATGTCGCCGTATGCACCTCCTTTTGTTAAATCAGATTTCATATCAATGTGCTGTGAAGTTATTTCATGGTTTTAAAGAAAATGGAAAGCTTGTTAGTCCTAATAATAAGATTCTGAACAGATGTGAACTTCAGTGCTAACTTCACACCCTCTTCAAAAAAAAATTCAGATTAATCTGTCAAAGGTTACACCAGAAACATTAATCTACTTTGCTGTTTCAGATAAGAACATAAGAAATAGGAACAGGAGTAGACCATTTGGCCCCTCGAGTCTGCTCCGCCATTCAAGAAGATCATGGCTGATCTGTTTGTGTTTCGATTTTCACATTCCCATCTAACCCCAATAACCTTTGATTCCCTTGCCTAACAAGAATCTATCTACCTTTGCCTTAAAAATATTCAATGACCCCGCCTCCACCACCTCCTGAGTCAGAGAATTCCAAAGTTGCACAACCCTCAGAAAAAAATTCTCCTCATCTCAGTCCTAAAAGCGTGACCCCTAATTTTAAAACAGTGCCCCCTGGTTCTGGATTCACCCACAAGAGGAAACATCCTTTCCACGTCCACCATGTCAAGGCCGTTCAGGATCTTGTATACTTCAATCAAATCACCCCTTACTCTTCTAAACTCTAGTGGAAACAAGCCCAGTCTGTCCAATCTTTCCTCATAAGACAACCCACTCATTCAAGGTGTCAATGTAATAAACCTCCTTTGAACCGCCTCCAATGCATTTACATCCTTCCTTAAATAAGGAGACCAAAACTGCACACAGTATTCAAGGTGCGGTCTCACCAATGCCCTGTATAACTGAAGCATGACATCGTTACTTTTATTTTCAATCCCTCCCATAATAAAGGATAGCATTCAATTAGTCTTAACTACTTGCTGTACCTTATACTAACTTTTTGTGACGCACGTACTAGAACACCAAGGTCCCTCTGCACCTCAGAATTATGCAATCATTCTCATTTAAGTAACACTCGGCTTTTTTGTTCTGCCTGGCAAAGTGCACTTCACATTTTCCCACATTAAACTCCATTTGCCAGATCTTTGCCCACTCAATTTATCTATATCCATTTGCAACCTCCTCATATCCTCTTCACAACATATTTTCCTACCCATCTTTGTGTCATCTGCAAATTTAGCTCAATGTCTTCACTACCCCCACCTAAGTCATTGATGTAAATCGTAAGATGTTGAGGCCCTAGTATAGACCCCATGTGGGACTCCACTTGTCACATCCTGCCAATCAGAAAAAGAACCATTTATGCATATTCTCTACTTTCTGCCAGCCAGCCAGCCAATCTTCTATCCATGCTAATATATTACCCACTACACCATGCGCTTTTATTTTCCGTAATAGTCTTTGATGTGACACCTTATCAAATGCCTTCTGGAAATCCAAGTACAGTACGCCTACAGGCTCCCATTTATCCACAGCGCATGTTACACCTTCAAAAAATTCTAATAAATTGGTTAAACATGATTTTCCTTTCACAAAACCATGCTGACTCTTCCCAATTGTTTTGAACTCCTCTAAGTGGCCAGCTATAACCTCCTTAATGATCGATTCTAATAACTTCGCCACGACTGGCATCAAGCTAACTGGCCTATAGTTTCCTGTTTTCTGCCTCCCTCTCTTCTTGAATAGAGGGGTTATGTTTGCTACTTTCCAATCTGATGGAACCTTTCCAGAATCCAGTGAATTTTGGAAAATTAACACCAGTGCATTGACTACCTCATTAGCCACCTCTTTTAAGGCCCTAGGATGTAGTCCATCGGGACCCAGAGACTTGCCAGCCTGTAGTGCCATCAATTTGCTCAGTACCATTTCCCTAGTGATTTCAATTTCACCAAGTTCCTTTCTCCCGTTCACCTCCTGATTTGCAGCTATTACTGGAATGTTTTCTGTATCCTCTATAGTGAACACAGAAGCAAAATATTTGTTCATTTCTTCTGCCATTTCCTCATTATCTACTATTAACTCCCCACTGTCACTCTCTAGAGAGCCAACACTCACTTTACTTACTCTTTTCCTTTTTAAATACCTGTAGAAACTCTTGCAATTCATAAGAACACAAGAACTAGGAGCAGGAGTAGGCAATTCAGCCCCTCGAGCCTGCCCTGCCATTCAATACGATCATGGTTGATCTCATTTCGGCCTCAACTCCAATTTCCCGCCCTCTCCCCATAACCTTTCAACCCGTTACTAATTAAAAATCTGTCTATCTCCTCAAATTTATTCAGCATCCCGGCATCCACTACACTCTGAGGTAGTGAATTCCACAGATTCATGACCCTTTGAGAAAAGTAATTCCTCCTCATCTCTGATTTAAATCTACCATCCCTTAGCCTAAAACTATGGCCTCTTGTTCTAGAATGCCCCACAAGGGGAAACATCCACTCCACGTCTACTTTGTCTATCCCTTTTAGCTTCTTATTTGCTTCAATTAGATCTCCTCTCATCCTTCTAAACTCTAGCAAGTATATGCCTAAACTGCTCAATCTCTCCTCATAAGACAAGCCCCGCATCTCTGGAATTAATCTAGTGAACCTACTCTGAACCACCTCCAATGCAACTACATCCTTCCTCAAGTAAGGGGACCAAAACTGTGCACAGTACTCCAGGTGCGGTCTCACCAATGCCTTGTACAGTTGCAACAACACTTCCCTATTTTTATACTCTATTCCTTTAGCAATAAATGCCAAAATTCCATTTGCCTTCCTTATTGCCTGCTGTACCTGCATACTAGCTTTCAGCAATTCATGCATGAGGACACCCAGGTCCCTCTGCACTGAAGCATTCTGAAGTTTCTCTCCATTTAAATAATAAGTCGCCTTTTTATTCTTCCGACCAAAATGGATAACCTCACATTTATCCACATTAACCTCCATATGCCAAATTTTGGCCCATTCACCTAACCTGTCCATATCCATTTGTAAATTTCTTATTTCTTCATTGCAACTTACTTTCCCACCTATTTTGGTGTCATCTGGAAATTTAGCTATAGTACCTTCTATCCCTGAATCCAAGTCATTAATATAGATTGTAAATAGTTTTTACAATTTCTGGCTAGCTTCCTCTCATACTCTAATTTCTTTCTCCTGATTAACCTTTTAGTCATTCTCTGTCGTTCTTTATATTCTGTCCAATCATCTGTCCTACCACTCACCTTTGCTGAGTTGTATGTTTGATGCTTTCCTTAACATCTTTAGTTAACCATGGATGGTGGGTCCTCCCCTTAGAATTTTTCTTTGTAGTAGGAATATATTTATTCTGAATATCCTGAAATATCCCTTTAAATGTCTGCCACTGCTTCTCTATTGATCTACGCTCTAGTCACTTCAGCTAGCTTAGCCTTCATCCTCACATTGCTGCCCTTATTTAAGTTTAAGATACTAGTCTTAGACCCACTCTTCTCCCTTTCAAACTGGATGTAAAATTCAATCATATTGTGGTTGCTGTTACCTAGGGGTGCCTTTACTCTGAGGTTATTAATTAATCTTGTCACGTTACAAAATACTAAGTCTAATATAACCTGCTCTCTGGTTGTTTCCAGAACATGCTGCTCTAAGGAACTCTCTCGAAAGCATTCTAAGAACTCCTCAACCAGGCTACTACTGCCAATCTGATTTTTCCAGTTTGTGTGTAGATTAAAATCACACATGATTATTGCCGTCCCTTTATCACAAGCACACAATATTTTCTCTTGAATACTTTGTCCTACACTGTGGCTACTGTTAGGGGGCCTGTAGACTCCCACTAATGACTTTTCCCCCTACTATTCCTCATCTCCACCCAAAACGAATCTACATCCTGATTTCTTGAACCAATGTCATCTCTGACTATTGCACCAATGCCCTGTTCGATTAACAGTGCTACCCCTCCAGCTTTACCCAGCTTCCAATTCTTCTTGAATGTAATGTACCTTCAATATTAAGGACCCAATCTTTGTTGTCCTGCAGCCACGTTTCTGTGATTGCTATCCGATCATATTTATTTACTTCAATGTGGGCCATCAATTCATTTACTTTGTTATGAATGCTATGTGCATTCAGATAGAGAGCCTTCAGTTTTGTTGGCTTTGCAACATCTAGTCTTGACTGTTGATTTACTCTTAGGTTTTTTTTCTCTCTGTCCCTCATTTCTCATATTACTATTTTGCTCTCCTGTCTTGACTATACACCTTGAATTGCTACCTCTACCCAAGTTTGATCCCTCACCCCTCTTGTTTAGTTTAAAGCTCTCTCTACTTCCCTAGTTATGCGATTTGTGAGGACACTCACCCCAGCACTGTTCAGATGTAGACTGTCCCAACGGTACAACCACCACTTTCCCCAGTGCCCCACAAACCAGAACCCACTTCTCCCTCACCAGTCTTTGAGCCACGCATTCGTCTCTCTAATCTTATTTGCCCTATGCCAATTTGCATGTGGCTCTGGTGATAATCCAGAGATTATTACCTTTGAGGTTCTGCTTCTTAATTTGGACCTAGCTCCTCATACTGACTTTGCAGAACCTCTTTCCTAGTTCTACCTATGTCATTGGTACCTACGTAGACCACAACAACTGGATCCTCTCCCTCCCACTGCAAGTTCCTCTCCAGCCCTGAGCAGATGTTCCAAACCCTGGCACCAGGCAGGCAACATAGCCGTCTGGACTCTTGCTCTTTGCTGCAGAGAACAGTGTCAATCCTCCTCACTATACTATCCCCTACTACTACTACATTCCAAAGATGACCAATCTATTGCACATTTCAGCATTTTATGTATTTATTCCAAATTTACAACATTTGTACTTTTAAAAAATTTAATGGGCTAACATATTTGCCACATAAATCTTCACTAACAATGAAAGAATCATGCAAGAGAGTTCCTACCTTTGATATCCTCTAGAGTTTCTTCTGGAAGTGAGCCTGCTGAAATGAATTTGGGAACAACATTAAGAGCCCAGGCCACAGAATATTACATTATAAAAATGTAAATACTTACTACTAGACACCTTTAAACATCTAACACATTCAAATTCTTTGTAAAACAAACTTTTTGCTATTTCATGTTTCAACTAATGTGTATACATTACAGGCACAAAAAGTATTTCTTAGGATGCAAAGCATTTTGAAACCAGAGAGCCATCTAGAAATAGAGAAATTATTGATGGAGTACCAAGAAATATATAGAAATATGCAAAATATTAAAACATTGGTATTTCAAGCCTTACTCATCACAGATGCCAAGCCTTCTCCAGTCTTAGTCCCAGTGTCCACACTGCATTCTTCTAATAACCGTGACTGCAACTCCCTTCGGTAATAAAAACATTTTAGATTTTTTTTCCCACTTCAATCTTTAAGTGGATTGAATGTCAAATTCAAGTCAAATATTAAAATATCAATACATGTGCAAAAGTTACATATTTTAAATCCTTACATGTGGATTGTTTTTCCACCCAGTGGAAGTGCTTCCCAAGCACTCAGAATAGGAATTCCTTCATATATCTGATAAAGCTAAGGTTAAATTTCAAAAAGGCAAAAAGTTATATAACATATATACATTTTCAGTATTGCTTTGCATAACATTACAGTCACTGTTTTCCCTTTAAGGGAACATCTTCCCCTCAAACCTTACAGCACAGAAACAGGCCACCTGGCCCAACAACTCCATTGTTTTTTCCCCAAATAATCTAACCAGTCTATATGACTTTCTTGTTTTCTCCCCATTCTTAATAATATCCCTCTTTTCAAGCAATAACAACCGTTGAAAATGACTTATGCACTCATTAGCCCAGACAGCAAGTATAAGGAGGTTATTTTTGAATATTAACAGATAAAATTCCTTATAGCAACCTAGTCACCCAAAATGTTAATAAGATTGTGTTACCAGTTTTAACTGCCATATGTGGTTATGACTGAGCCAATATAATGTGCTGGGAGCGAAGGGGGAAGAAAATACATGATTTTAAAAAAATGTATTTTAATTCTTAAAATGAACTCATACGCTACATGTCTAGAGAAATTTGGCTCTCCATGGACTTTAAGAAAAATGTTTTCACTATAATGTTGAAGCAAACATTACAATACTTAACCATTTACATTATAAAAACACTAGTGTATCAAGTCTCTTCACCCCTCGCCCCTTTCTCTCTCATTTGTATAGAATTTTATTATACACTGACATAAATTAACTTAAATTTATTCCAATTATTTTCCTCCTAAAATATTTTACTTTCTTTTAATTTTCTACTAAACAGTTGAGAGAGTGTAAGTTTCAGTTATTCAAAAGCTGATGGACTAAGATATTGTAATACTGCAAATGCAATCAAGTCAACCTTTGCCATATAAAACTCATTACAACAGGAAAGGCAGTCAATAAATGAACAATTTTGAGTCTGAAAGCACAGTTCAGGAACAAACACATCCACAGCGTAGAGTATGAAATCATTTTGTACAAATGAATTTAACAACTCCAGGAAGTTAGAAATCATCAGAGGGCCTTCTTTGTGAAACCTTATCACAATGCCATTAAATTCAGTCATTAAGTTTGCTTTTTAAAAATATTTACAACTGAGCTTCTATTTATTACCAGTATTCTTTCCCCACATTGATGATGGTTAAATATAAACACATTTTCAAAAAGATACAGGTAATGCTAGTGCTTCTGTATATCCACAATCTAATACCACAGCAGAATTGATACCGAGAGTCAGGAGAGACATGAGATGGCTTGGAGCAAAAAGCACTGAAGGAACCTACAAAAATACAAGTGGAGAAACCTGAAATTATATAACTTATTGTTCAACTTAACATCATTGGCTCATTTATGTAATTAATAAGGCTTAAATTATCAAATTGTACTGTATATAAGCTTAGAGATGAAAAGTCTTAATTTGTATGTATTATTAGGATCATTCATGAATTTTGGGGTATGTTGTTGAGAAAGTCTTAAAGTTGGCATCTCTAAGTGCCAAATACTGTGATGTAGGTTTAAGAAAGAACACATGGACCTTTGGGAGTGAACTGAAGTTACAGCTAGGCCACATTTACACATTTGGGCTCCAGCAAGTCTAACTTAGCAGCAAAGAGAAGCCAAAGCTATAATGCTGATTGGCCAGGAAGGTTGCTTGAGGACGAGATGTTTCAGGGCCTCTGGTCAAAGATACAAGTTATAGTTTAGCAGTTAAAAGGGACGCCAAGGCTGCAAAGCTGATTGACTAGAATAATGGTCTTGGAACTAGATGTTCCAAGGACCTCTGGTTAGAAATACAAATTAAGGTTAGATTATTGTGGGGATGCTAACAGCGTTCTTCCCGTTGGTCAAGTGTTGGAAATATTGGGTTAGAAATCATTAGTTGTTTTGATCCAGGTGCACATAGGAGCAGAAGTAGGTCACTCGGCCCATTGAGTCTGCTCCGCCATTCAATGAGATCATGGCTGATCTGATAATCCTCAACTCCACTTTCCTGCCCTTTCCCCACAACCCTTGATTCCCATACTTGTTAAAAATCTGTCTATCTCAGCCTTGAATATACTTAATGACCCAGCCTATACAGCCCTCTGTGGTAAAAATTTCCACATATTCTCTACCCTCAGAGAAGAAATTCCTCCTCTGGCCCCTTACTCTGACATTATGCCCTCTGGTCCTAGACTCTCCCACAAGGGGAAACAACCTCTCAGCATCTACCCTGTCAAGCCCCCTAAGAATCTTATATGTTTCAATAAGGTTACCTCTCATTCTTCAAAACTCCAATGAGTACAGGCCTAACCTATTCAACCTCTCCTCATAAGAAAATCCCTCCATACCTAGGATCAACCTAGTGAACCTTCTCTGGACTCCCTCCAATGCCAGTAAATCTTTCCTTAGATAAAGGGGCCAAAATTGTTCACAGTATTCTAGGTATGGTCTAACTAGTGCCTTGTTTAGTTTTAGTAAGAATTCCCTATTTTTATACTCCATTCCCTTTGAAATAAAGGCCAACATTCCATTTGCATTCCGTATTATCTGCTGATCTTGTATTTTAGCTTTTTGGGATTCATGCACAAGGACTCAAATCCCTCTGTGCTGCAGCCTTTCTCCATTTAAATAATATTCAGCTCCTCTATTCTTCTTGCCAAAGTGCATAATCTCACATTTTCCCACATTAAATTCCATCTGCCAAGATTTTTGCCCACTCACTTAACCTGTCTATATCTCTCTGTAGACTCCTTGTCATCTTCACCACTGGCCTTCCGCCTTCCCACCTACTTTTGTGTCATCCACAACTTTGGCGATAGTACGTTCACTTTCCTCATCCAAGTCATTAATATATATTGTAAATAATTGAGGCCCCAGCACTGATCCCTGTGGCACTCCACTAGTTACAGGTTGCCATCCCGAAAATGACCCCCTTATCCCAACTCTGTCTTCTATTAGTTAGCTAATCCTCTATTCATGTTAATATACTACCCCTAACACCATGGGCTCTTATCTTATTAAGTAGCCTTATGTGCGGTACCTTAGTGAGTGCCTTTTGGAAATCCAAATACATTACATCCACTGGTTCCCCTTTATCTATCCTGCTTGTTACATCCTCAAAGAATTCTAATAAATTTGTTAGGTATGATTTCCTCTTCATGAAGCTATGCTGACTCTGCTTGATTAGATTATATATTTCTAAGTGCTTTGCTATTAGATCCTTTATAATAGACTCCATCATTTTCCCAACGACTGGTGTTAAGCTAACTGGCCAATTGTTACCTGTTTTCTGTCTCCCTCCCTTTTTGAATAAGGGTCTTACATTGGCTGTTTTCCAATCCTCTGGGACTTTTCCAGAACTTAAGGATTCTTGGAAGATTATTACCAGTGCATCCACTATCTCTGTAGCTACTTCCTTTAATATCTTAGGATGCAACCCATCAGGTCCAGGGAACTTATCAGCCTTTAGCCCCATTAGTTTCCCTAGTGCTTTTTCTCTAGTGATAGTTATCGTTATTATATATATACTCAGGCTAAATGCTGCAAAGCTACCTGCAAAAGGGGTATAAAAATGGGGTACATCACTGAAGTCTTTGCACTTGCCAAGAGTTAGCATTTGTCACAGGGCATTTGTCAGGAGAGAGTGTTAGGGGTAGGGCACTTGCTAGGAAGTTAGCGTTTACATAGGACATTGTCAGTCGGTGCGTATTAGTCACCGGCTGAGGGGTTTCTGTAAGAACCCAGTATGAGAGATCAGTGGATCCAGCATAGACAGGATTTCCAGGGTTAAAGCAATTGCCTCAAGGGAGAGTGAATAGAAAACATATAACCACTTAACTCCCGAGGAATCGTTCAGTCAGTTAAAGTCTAGCTTAGAAAATCAGTAGTAAAGTACAGTCTTAGTCATTTTGGGAAAGCCACGATCTTTTTTAGAAAGCCTTTTCCACCAGAGAGAGAGAATGAATACACAGCAGGCAGTTGTGAAAGTATGTAGCTTTGGGTTGGAAAAGAATTCTTCAGAGTTGAAGTCTTCAAGCTGCAAAGGGATTTGTTTGTACGTTAGAGTTAAGTTGGCTAGGCTAAAATCTTGAAGGACTTCATGAGTCAAGAGACCAGGTTCAAGGAACAAAAAGAGAAGACCCCAGAAGTCCCTGGATCCACAGGAAAGACAAACTGACACACATTGAACTTGTAAACCATGCCATGCCTTCACTAATGAAATATTAACTATTAATCTTTATTGTCCAATTAACCTTGTTAGTTTGCAATCTAAATTAGTGATTGTCCTTTTTGCCAATATGGTTGTTCCTCAACAAGAATTTTCTTGGGGTTTAGTAGAGTCCAAATCCTTATATTATTTCTGATTTGAAATTATATCCAAGGTATTCAATTACAATGGAAAATCCAAATGTAATCATTTAAAATATCTATTGCTCAATAGTTCACATATGCAGAGTCACCAGGAGGTAATTCTTAAATCAACTAATTTTCTTTCTTGTTTCCCATTCCATCCAGAAATGGAGCAGGTCATTTTTGTACTCCATCTAGTGGTATGGCAAAGAACTAACAAATCTGGTCTGGTTCTGCAATTAAAAACATAAAACACATGTTTCTCAGCATGTTCATCAATGCACCAATAGTAAGCATGATAGGTGCCATTCTGATATATTTATTTTACTCCTGTGTGGCCCATTGTGCACATGGTCTTCTCCAACGGTGAAGGTAGGTAATCTGTTCTCAGTTCCCTTCCAATGCTGCTAAATCTTTCAGGTAAAAAGTGCACAAGAGCTGCCTGTTCGATGAAAATAGATCATTGCTTGGTTACACATCAGCTGTTTTTTTTAAACTATCTGTTCAGATAAATTACAAAATCCACAAACTATTGAATGCCTTCAGAAGTGATTTCTGACTTTTGTGATAAAAGCCAGTTATAGATTTATACAGGCAGTCACTGAGCTAACATATAAACTAATTTCCAATTAGATTACACTCAGGTTAATCTATCTTATTTATTTTCTTTTAAATAATGCACCATTAGCTACATTGCTTCCTACCTCAAAGTGCTTAAAGAACACTCTGGTAAGCGTTTCTCTGAAGTGTGATGGGCATAGAATAGATTCAATAATAACAACTCGACGATCCCTTGGGTTTACCAATAAATGTCTGTTAAGGAAAAGGGGGAAGAAAACAGACCAAGTTAAATAGAACTGGTTCCAAACTTTAGAGAAATTAATCAACAAACAGAAATTAGTCAACTAGAAGCCACTTCAGTCTTAAAAATGGAGCAATCAACATGTAACCCACAATTAAGGATCAATCACATTCTCAGAACTAAAATGAAAATTGTAATTTTTAAATCTTCTATTTTTCCCTCCAGAGTAGCATGACTGTAAATGAATTATGGAGGCGGAATTAAAGTTTGTATTGGCTGTTTCCCACACAGCAAGTTTTCAATCTCTTGCAACTCATTAAAAAAAGTGGGGAGGAATTGTTGTTTGGGCTCTCCTGTAACTTCAGTGCAAACTCTAGAGAAACAGCACAAATGGCCTTTTGCACCATTTCTCTGGGGTTTTCAGCTAACATTCAACGAAGTTATGCTGAGAGGTCAGCAATTCCCACCCCTCACCTCAGAAATTTTATCCTGGTGTGATTTTTATTGAAAGATAAAATATGCTGTTGTACATGTGCTAGAAGCCAGATCAAGAGTAGTATTGTGCAGGGATTTGGAATAAGTCTGCTCTCATTGGTACGGGAAGGTAAATACCTTTTAAAAAAGAGAGAAATTTAATGCAAAATCTATTGTGCCCCGAATCCCAGCTTGTTTAGCATGTTAAAATTGCAATGAACAATTACAGTATTAGTAAAAAATATTTTTACAATTCACTCTACCTGAAGTATAATGTGTGAATGAATTCCTTCAAATAACCATAAAGCTCTTCAGTATTAATGTTAAACTGAACTACTTTCACAGCCTGAAAAAAAAAGCAAAAACATTCTAGGTGTGCATTTGGAGGTTTACAATTTACAATCATTACTCTAAGTCTAATACAGCTGCAAAGCTTTCCTTTTGGTTCACTGTTAGTCATGTGCAAAAAACAATGCAAATTGACACAATTCTAATAGTAGTCAATAGGTAAGTAAAAACATCTAGTATATATAAAAAGTTGCTTGTGAGCGCACCATTCAGTAGGTAGGCATGATTTTCCAACATTATGCAACAGACCTACCATATTTGGAAGCATTCAACCCATTCTGATAAAGTTGAAAGACCAAAATGAAACCAAAAATGTTGGAAAACTAGAAATGGAAAGTTCAGCAGAATCGATGAAAAAGTCTGTTAGAGCAATATGAACTCAGCCAAAATAGAAAAATTCAAGACTTCAGTTAAAATTGTCAGAGGCATTTTGCCTAAAAACACAATTACAAAAATAAGTGTCTCTCTCCACCCCCAACTCCAGAAGACAGAAAACAGGACCAGTACGCACCAGCAGAAAAATCTGTTGTTACAATGCAACTAGAAAAGATCTGAAGTCTCTCACTACAGAGGCAGTAAAGAAAAAGCAAAAGCACAATTCTAGTCCTCCTGCACTTTTGCCACTCCCCAACTTAACTGGAGTTCATTATTCCAACCCCCTTCCCCACAATGAACTTTAGTAATCCAACACCTGCACCACCCACCACACACCGCTCCCCCCTCAAAACTCCAAGTAGGATTTTAATCCTGAAACTCCCTTCACACTCTCCCAAATGAATGAGATTGAAATCCTGTTGCCCAATCTGCATGATTGAACCCTTCTCATAACATCGCCCAACTTCACCCATCTCAGCTCATCTGCTGCTGAAACCCTCATTTGTGCCTTCATCACCCCCAGACTTGACTATTCCATTGCACCCTTGACTGGCCTCCCACAGTAACTTGAGGTTATCCAAAAGTCTGCTGTCCATGTCTTAACTCGCACCAAGTCCTGTTCACCTATCAGCCCTGTACTCACTGACCTATACTGGTTCGTAGTAAAGCAATGTCCTGCTTTTAAAATTATTTTCTTTGTTTTCAAATCCCTCCATGGTTTTGTTCCTCTCTCTGTATTCTCTTCCAGCCCTATAACCCTCCAGGATATCTACACCCATCTAATTCCAGCCTTCTGAGCATTCCAGATTTTAATTGCTCCACCATTGGTGACTGTGCCTTCAGTTGCCAAGGCCCTAAGTATCCTCCCTATACTCTTCGCCTCTCTACCTCACTTTCTTCCCTTAAGACACTCCTTAAAAACTGTCTCCTTGCCCAGGCTTTTGATCATTTGACCTAATATCTCCTATGTGGTTCAATTTCATATTTTGTTTTATAATGCACCAGTGGAGCAACTGGAAATGTTTTATTATATTTATAAAGTGCTTTTAATGTAAGTAGTTGTTGGTGTTGTAGTGTGAATCAGGAGTTGGGTTCCAGCTGGGTTCCAGGAAGAAATGTGAGATCCCCAGGGCAGGCATTCTCATAATGCTTGGGTTAATGCCTTATGGACTATAACTCCAGCAAAATACCAAACCTGGGAAAAAGATAGGCCCCTGCTGCAATTCCTGTTCAAAGCCCACCTGGAGTTGATTCAAATGTTAAGAGAGTGTGAAAGTTCCCAGCCACACAGGCTACATAATTAAATTTCGAGCCAGGGCTGCTCGGCTCCAGACCTCATTTCAACCTTAGTCAAAATATGGACAAAAAAAGCTGAATGCCAGAAGGTTATGGTTAGAGTGGCTGCCCTTGACATCAAGGCAGCATTTGACCAAGTGCAGCACCTAGTAATAAAAACAGAAAATGCTGGAAAAACTCAGCAGGCCTGACAGCATCTGTGGAGAGAGGAAACAGAGTTAATGCTTCAAGTCCGCATGACTCTTCCTCAGCTCTGAAGAGTTGTGCGGACTCGAAACGTTAACTGTTTCCTCTCTCCACAGATAGCGTCAGGCCTGCTGAGTTTTTCCAGCATTTTCTGTTTTTATTTCATATTTCCAGCATCTGCAGTATTTTGCTTTAATGCAGCACCTAGTAAAATTAAAATCAATGGAGATCAGGGGAAAACCCTCCACTGGCTGGATCATACCTAGCATATATGAAAATGATTGCGGTAGTTAGAGACCAATCATCTCAGCCCACTGATACGGTCACTGGAGCTCCTCAGGATAATGACCTAGGACCCACCATCTATAGCTGCTTCATCAAAGATCTTCCCCCATCATATGTCAGAGGCGGAATTTTACAGCCCCCTTCACAGCGGGGACGGGGCTGTAAAATGCAGCGAGCCATTCAAAAGTCCATTGACTTCGGCAGCACCATAAAATCCCACCCCAGAAGTGGGGATATTTGCTGACAATTGCAGTATTCAGTTCCATTCACAACTCCTCAGATAATGAAGCAGTCTGTGCCTATACACAGCAAGACCTGAACAACATCTAGGCTTGTGCTAATAAGTGGCAGGTAATATTCTTGGTGTTAAAATGCCAGACAATCACCATCTCAAGAGAGTGTCTAACCACTTCCCTTTGAAAATCGATGGTGTTGTCAAGTTCTCCACCATCAACAGCCTCAGGGTTGCCATTGACCAAAAACTTACCTGGACCACATAAATACAATAACTACAAGAGCAGGTCAGAGGCTAGGTATTGTGCAGCAAGTGCATTATCAGGAGGTAAGTTACAAGTCGGAGTGTGGAGAATATTCCCCAGTTCCTTGGATCGGTGCATCTCCAATGCCACTCACAAAGCTCAACACCATCCAGGACAAAGCAGTCTGCTTGATCAGTACCCCATCCATCACCATTAACATTCATTTCCTCCACCACTTGTTCAACAAGGCTGCAGTGTATACCACCTACAAAATGCCCTATAGCAACTCATCAAGGGTCCTTCTATGGCACCTCCCAACCTGTGATCTTTACTACCCAGAAGGGCAAGGGGAGCAAACACATTAGAACACTACCACCTCCAAGTTACACTCCACCCTGCCATCCCGTCATCTTAGCAGGGTCAACATAAGCCGCAACATGTGTTTATGTAGTGCCTTTAACATTGTAAAACGTCTCAAGGCACGTTGCAGGAGTGTTACAAAGTAAAATTTACACCAAGCCACGTAAGGAGATATTAGGAGGACCAACAGCTTAGTCAAAGAGGTAGGATTCAAGAAGCGCCTTCAAGGAGAAAAGGAAGGAAGAAAGGTGAGAGGTTTAGAGAAGGAATTCTAGAACTTAGGCTCTTGCAACTGAAGGCACAGCCGACAATGGCGGAGCGATTAAAATTGGGGATGCTCAAGGGGCCAGAATTAGAGGAAGCCATATACCTCAAACATTTGCATGCCTGGAGCAGGGTAGAGAGGTAGAGAGGAGCGATGCCTTGCAGGAATTTGAAAATAAGGATGAGAATTTTAAGAATGAAGGTATTGTTTAACCAGGTGCCAATGTAGTGAGCATTGGGTGATTGGTGTGAGTAAGGCTATGCGCAGCAGTGTTTCGGATTTTCTCAACTTTACAGAGGGTAGAACGAGGGAGGTTAGAAGCATGTCGAAATAGTTAAGTCTAGCGCTAATGAAAGCATGAGAGTTTCAACTGCAGATGAGCTGAGACAGGGGTGGAGTCGGGCGATGTTACAGAGGTGGAAATATGCAGTCTTAGTGATGGTGCAGATATGTGATCTGAAGCCAGTTGAGCCCCAGGCAGTTGCCAGGGAGAGGGATGGAATTGCTGACTAGGGAATGGAGCTTGTAGCAGGGGCCAAAGACACTAGCTTTGGTCTTCTAAATATTTAATTGGAGGAAATTTCTGCTCATTCAGTACTGGATGTCAGACAATCCGTCTGATACTTAAGAGACAGCAAAGGAGTCGAGGGGGGTGGTGTTGAGGCAAATCTGCTTGCCCCTAATGCGCACGTGAAAACTAAAGCCAAGGGACAGCATGTAGATAAGAAATAGGAAGGGGGCCTTTGATAGATCCTTGGGCAACATCAGAGGTAAAGGTACAGGAGCAAGAGAAACCCATTGTAGGCAATTCTCTGGCTACAGTTAGATAGATGATAGTGGAATGAGGCGAGTGCAGTCCCACCTAGCTGGAAGATGGTGGAGAAGCATTGAAAAGGGATGGTCTGGTCAACTGTATCATAGTCTGCAAATAGGTTGAGAAGAACAAGAAGGGGAGTTTTACTTTGTTACAGTCATATAGGTTATCATTTGTGACTTTGATAAGATCCATTTCAGTACTGTGGCAAAGGCAGAAGCCTGATTGAAGGGATTCAAAAATGCAGTTCCGGGAAATATGGGCATGGAACTGGGAGGCGACATGTTCAAAGGCATTGGAAAAGAAAAGGGAGGTTGGAGATTGGGTGGTAGTTTACAAGGATGGCAAGGTCAAGGGTTAGTTTTTTTTTTAAAGAGGGTTGATGAAGGCAAATTTAAAGGAAAGAGGTGTTAGTAACTAGAGATAGTTTGAGTGAGTTACATTTGTATTTGTCGGTGTTAGGAACGAGTTTTAGCATTGTTTAATTTGTCCCCCCTGGTGTTAAGGGGGGAACTTGAGTTTTAGTTTCATTTTAAAAGTTGCCTGCAAGTCTGAAGGCATTGTTTGTATACCTGCATTCTAATGAGGTTTTACAACTCTTGAAGTAGAAAAACTGGGCTGTTGCCTAGCAACAGGGGGCTCACTGACACAGAAATAGAACAGCAGTTTTTTTTTAGAGATTTCCCAAAAGAACTAAAAGGTCCTAAAGCCAAGGAGTGGGAAAGAAAGGAGATGGTTTAAGTGAGTTATCTTAGTATTTGTGCGTGTTTTTGTGCTTCTGTACTGGTGTTAAGGAAGGAGGGAATTTGAGTTTAGTTTCATTTTAAAAGCTGCTTGCAAGTCTGAAGACTTTGTATACCTGCATTCTAATGTGGTTTTATGACTTAAAGTAGAAAAACTGGGCTACTGCCACAGACACAAGGAGAAACAGAAAAGCAGTTTTTTTAGTTCAGTTGAAACCAGGAACTAGGAGAAGCTGGACGCAGCAGAGGGAACTGCAGAGAGCAGATTTCCCAAAAGGACCGAAAGGTCCCAAAGCCAAGGTGTGGGACAGAAAGGAGGGGTCTCAAGAAGACCATTTAGTCAAAGGAAAAGAACAGGAATCTGGTAAAGGTCCGGTTAAGTGAAGCCAAGAGTGAGGAACAGAGGAAGGTTCCTTGCTTAAAGGGAGTAAGCTGCAGGACGCAGACTTAAAAGCAAAATAAGCTTGAGAAGCCAGAAGATTCAAGGAGACAGCCAAAGGTTGGTGACTCCTTGCTATGGGCATGTGAAGCAGTGGTGTTCTGTTGACATGGCTGAGTATCCGAGAGAGAGTGGATGGAAGGCAAAGCCTGAATGCAGGTGGCAATCCAAGAGAGAAGAACATTGGAAGGAGAGTTTGAAACCCTGGAGGTGGACCCTTGTGGGAGTGGTCTGAGAGGAAATGTCGTTTGGAAGAAGATTCCAAAGCAGGTTCTTCGAGAGAGCAGATTGGGAACCCTTGGGTGAAAGATGGGAGTTCAGAGAGACCGGTTGGCTTATGGTGTGACAAATGTCTGGTGGGAGTTAATGAGAGATCTGTAGCATCTATTTGGGGTGGCATGTGTCACTTGGTTTCAGAGTGTGGTGTGTTTGATCACAGGTCGCCTAATGATTTACATGGACTGTGTACGTACTATGAACGTTAGAGTATAAGATAAGTTTTGTAACTTGCATTATCCTTACAAAGCTGCATATATCTGTAAAAGTATAGTGTGTGAAGGAGTATTGTAATATAGTTCATTTTTTTTTGTTTAATAAATGTTTTGTTCTTTTCTTAAAAGTTTATCAGCTGACTCCAGTAACTCTGTTCAGTAGTCGCCCTGCATGTTTATAAACTAAAATAAAAGTTAGGATCTATCAAGCCAGGTTCCACCCTGGAATCTGGCTTGTCCAGTGGTAACATCAGCTGGAATCATAACATCAACCTGAAAAGAGAGAACTGTAACAACAATGGCTAACATGGGACCAGGAGGAGAAGTGGGATAGTCAGTAGTTTAGTGAAAATAGGATTGAGGGAGCAAGTGATGGATCTCCTTGCACTTGTTGGAGATGACGTGAAAGAGGCAGGGGAGAGGGTTTTAAGAAGTTGTTATGCATTAAAGAAAAGATCTTCGCATTCAAGGATACTCCTGGAATCATGAGCATTTTCGGCAGATGAGAGCAAGACCCAGTAGCACTTCATGTGGTCCAGCCAGATCTGACAGTGAATGGCTGAAGAAGTTGTCCACCATATCTATTCAGGTCTGCACCCCTTGACCTAAGGGAGTAGCGATGAGGGCCATACTGGGTGAATGGCCGAAGTAAAGCAGAGCAATGATTTCAGTGGAGATTAGAGCATCAAAGGTGGAGTTGGGGTTGTTGGTGAGCAAATTAGTCGCTGCAGAAATGTTGTTATGTGTGAGGGTCAAAAGCTAGACAGTTGGGATTTTGAAAGTGCAGTTGTAAGTGAATTGGTGGATAGTTTCAAAACACCGCACCCCCCCCCCCACCCGTGGCGCAGATTGAAATTGGCAGGTATGATATGGTGGGCACTACGGAGACATGGCTGCAAGGAGATCAGGAATTGGAGCTAAATATCCAAGGATATACATCCTATCGAAAAGATAGGCAGGTTGGCAGAGGGGGTTGCTTTGTTAGTAAGAAATGAAATTAAATCGATAGCAAGAAATGATGTAGGGTCAGATGATGTAGAATCTGTGTGGGTAGAGTTGAGGAACCGCAAAGGTAAAAAAAACCATAATGGGAGCTATGTACAGGCCTCCGAACAGTAGTCAGGATGTGGGGCACAAGATACACCAGGAGATAGAAAAGGCTTGTAAGAAAGGCAAGGTTACAGTGATCATGGGGGATTTCAATATGCAGGTAGACTGGGAAAATCAGGTTGGTGGTGGATCCCAAGAAAAGAAATTTGTGGAATGTCTACGAGATGGCTTCTTGGAGCAGCTTGTGTTGGAGCCCACTAGGGAACAGGCAATTCTAGATTTAGTGATGTGTAATGAGGTAGATTTGATAAGGGAGCTTAAGGTGAAGGAACCCTTAGGAGGAAGTGACCATAATATGATAGAATTTACCCTGCAATTTGAGAGGAAAAAGCTGGAATCAGATGTAACGGTATTACAGTTGAATAAAGGCAACTACAGAGGCATGAGGGAGGAGCTGGCCAGAATTGACTGGGAGATGAGCCTAGCAGGAAAGACAGTGGAACAGCAATGGCAGGAGTTTCTGGGAGTCATTTGGGAGACACAGCAAAAATTCATCCCTAGGAAGAAGAAGCATACTAAAGGGAGGACGAGGCAACCATGGCTGACAAGGGAAGTCAGGGACAGCATAAAAGCTGAAGAGAAAGCATACAATGCGGCGAAGAGCAGTGGGAAACCAGGGGATTGGGAAGCCTACAAAGACCAACAGAGGACAACTAAAAAAGAAATAAGGAGGGAGAAGATTAAATATGAGGGTAAACTAGCCAGTAATATAAAAGAAGATTGCAAGAGTTTTTTTTTAGATACATAAAGGGTAAGAGAGAGGCAAAAATGGACATTGGGCCGCTGGAAAATGACGCTGGAGAAGTAGTAGTGGGGAACAAAGAAATGGCGGAGGAACTGAATAGGTACTTTGCGTCAGTCTTCACAGTGGAAGACACGAATGACATCCCCAAAGTTCAAGAGAGTCGGGGGGCAGAGGTGAGTATGGTGGCTATTACCAAGGAGAAGGTGCTAGGAAAACAAAAAGGTCTGAAGGTGGATAAATCACCTGGACCAGATGGATTACACCCCAGAGTTCTGAAGGAGATAGCTGAAGAGATAGTGCATGCGTTAGTGGTGATCTTTCAGGAATCACTGGAGTCAGGGAGGGTCCCAGAGGACTGGAAAATCGCTAATGTAACCCCCCTGCTTAAGAAATGAGTGAGACAAAAGATGGGAAATTACAGGCCGATTAGCCTGACCTCAGTCGTTGATAAGATTTTAGAGTCCACAATTAAGGATGAAATTTCAGAATACTTGGAAGTGCATGGTAAAATAGGGCAAAGTCAGCATGGTTTCATCAAGGGGAGGCCATGCCTGACAAATCTGTTAGAATTCTTTGAGGAGGTAACGAAGAGGTTAGACAAAGGAGAGCCAATGGATGTTATCTACTTGGACTTCCAGAAGGTCTTTGACAAGGTGCCGCACAGGAGGCTGCTCAGTAAGATAAGAGCCCATGGTGTTAGAGGCAAGGTACTAGCATGGATAGAAGATTGGCTGTCTGGCAGGAGGCAGAGAGTGGGGTTAAGGGGGTCCTTCTCAGGATGGCGGCCGGTGACTAGTGGAGTTCCACAGGGGTCAGTGTTGGGACCACAACTTTTCACTTTATACATGAATGATCTAGATGAAGGAACTCAGGGCACCCTGGCTAAGTTTGCAGATGATACAAAGATAGGTGGAGGGACAGGTAGTATTGAGGAGGCGGGGAGGCTGCAGAAGGATTTGGACAGGTTAGAAGAATGGGCAAAGAAGTGGCAGATGGAATACAACGTGGGCAAGTGTGAGGTTTGGTAGGAAGAATAGAGGCATAGACTATTTTCTAAATGGGGAGAGAATTCAGAAATCTGGAGTGCAAAAGGGCTTGGGAGTCCTAGTCCAGGATTCTCTTAAGGTTAACTTGCAGGTTGACGCGGTAGTTAGGAAGGCAAATGCAATGTTGGCATTTATTTCGAGAGGACTAGAATATAAAAGCAGGGACGTGCTGCTGAGGCTTTATAAGGCTCTGGTCAGGCCACATTTAGAATATTGTGAGCAATTTTGGGCCCCGTATCTCAGGAAGGATGTGCTGGCCCTGGAGAGGGTCCAGAGGAGGTTCACGAGAATGATCCCAGGAATGAAAGGCTTAACATTGAGGAACGTTTGAGGACTCTGGGCCTATACTCAATGAAGTTTAGAAGGATGAGGGGGGATCTGATTGAAACTTACAGAATACTGAAAGGCCTGGATAGAGTGGACGTGGGGAAGATGTTTCCATTAGTAGGAGAGACTAGGACCCGAGGGCACAGCCTCAGAGTAAAGGGAAGACCTTTTAGAACAGAGATGAGGAGAAACTTCTTTAGCCAGAGAGTGGTGAATCTATGGAATTCATTGCCACAGAAGGCTGTGGAGGCCAGGTCATTGAGTGTATTTAAGACCGAGATAGATAGGTTCTTGATCGGTAAGAGGATCAAAGGTTATGGGGAGAAGGCGGGAGAATGGGGTTGAGAAACTTATCAGCCATGATTGAATGGCGGAGCAGACGTGATGGGCCGAATGGCCTAATTTCTGCTCCTACGTCTTATGGTCTTATGGCCGAGGCAGACACAGAAGGAAGTCGGGTTAAGAACTTGGAAGCGGGATGTGGTTGAGAGTAATACAAGAAAATGTTCAGGGGTAGCCTTAAATCCTGGAACTCCCTATCTAACAGCACTTTGGAAGCACCTTCAGAACATGGACTGCACCTGAACAAGGCTCACCACCACCTTCCTAAGGGTAAGTGGAATGGGTAATCAATGTTGCCTTTGCCAGTGACACCCACTTTCTGAACAAATTTCATCATACTAAAAAGTGTACTAAAAATATCAAAGAGCAACATATTATTTATGCACCTATATTATCCGCATTTTAAACTCACTGATAATCTTAAAAATTAATAGACTTGTGAAATTTTGCAATTCTAAATCTTAGCAAGGTTAGTCATTCATGAGCAGCTAGTCACCACCATAGACATAGGAAATGGATAGCTGCAAAGGTTGTACTAAGTTTTAGGGCATACTATCAATTGCACTCTAACAATGAGAAAGCTGCATTATCAACCATTAAATATTTTAATATTTAAAGATCACAAGCAGAACTATCTGCTTCTCAAAAGATTTAATTGTTTAAGTTTTATAAAACACCTAACAATTCTACCAAACCACCTGAATATTTCTTAAACCCAGCCAGATAATGTACCAGTGTTATATTCCATGCAGCATCAAGCCCCAAATACCATCAGACAACATTCCTGAAAAATCTGATACTCCTGTGTTCCCAAGTCAATTGGGATTACACTTTGAATTGAAGGTTGCTTTGCAGCGATGTTAGAATTCTATTATAAATAAAAACAGAAAATGCTGGAAAAACTCAGCAGGTCTGGCAGCATCTGGCAGATTTCCAACGTCTGCAGTATTTTGCTTTTATTCTATTATAATGACCTGTCCCGGGCCCACTGCAGAAAAGCAAACAAAAGTTTTGCATTAACAGAGCACCTGGTCACATCTCCAAAATTGTCTTAAAGCACTTTACACAAATTACTTTTTGAAGTGAAGGTAAAAAAGCTTACTTGTGTTACACCCAGCTTCTTAATTTCACTAGGGATGATACATCTTGGTCCAGTTTCTCCAGCAAAACCACACCTAGAAATTGGAAGAAATCTTCAATATACCAAGTATTTTTAAATATCATACCTACATTAATAGCCATTATGAACATACAATGAAACTTCAAAAAGTTGCATTTACTGACTATGACGATGAAGCTACACATTCTTTTTCAAGAAACAGATCAATTGACAGAAAATAAACATCCAGTTATTCTTTTGGCAATGAGGTATTTTAATATTGGATTTCTTTCCCACCATGCTAGTTTTTTCTCTGCTAATTTTTGACAGATGGGGCTATCACAGCCTGGCTCCATTGAATCTTCGAAGGCCAAACATATTGAAGTTTCTGGATAGTGAAGATGTGTGGGAGCCAGGGTTACCACTACCTAAGGTGCCAACTTTGTTACCAGCTGAGATCAATGAAGTCAGCACAAACCCGAGATTGAACCGCACATCTTCCTGGTCCGTACAGTCAACTGCTCACTGGATAAAATTACTCAACAATTGAAACAGTAAAAGGAGGGTCCTTAATTTTTTTTCCTGTAGAACTTTTAGAATGTTCTAGCATGTACTTCTTGAATAAAGATTTTTTAAAAATTAAATCTATTTTCTTTCCATCTCTACCCCCAATTCAGGCCTTATACGTAGTGATGAAGCCCTGATAGTAAATTGGGTCCAACATGAGGTTGTTTGAGCACGTCCCAACTTGGATATGTTTTGAATCCTTTGTAAAAGACCACAGAGCAGAGGAGAACACGTCAGGGTCAGTTGGAAATAAGTCTGAACACCTGCTCACGTTAGGTTGTGAAGAGAGTAAATAAGTGTGTGTTGCCCAATCATTGTCGGTGCCATTGATTGGAATGGGTTGCTGATAAGCTACTGCCTCAGCCGTGGTAGGTTAAAATAGACTTTTAGAAAAGTTAGACTTTTAAGCAAAGTGGGTGGAGACGCAGTTTCACCACAACTGCTCCAAACTTGCTTTTCACTTCCTGGTGTCTTCTTGGCTGCTTGTTGCCAATCTTCATACCAGGCATGCATATGTGACTTTTGATAGTCTAGGACAGACAGTTCATTCTAAAGGTTGTGCATTTTGGAAATTCACGAGGCAGTGTGTATTGTTAAGGTAATTCTAAATTTTGCACAAAGCTAACAAATTGTTCAAAATAAATGCAAATGAAAATGTTCTAATGTTTTAATGTATTCTTTATAAAGCCATGGTTTGTGCCTTAGACTGTCTTTCCACAAAGAAATGTATTATATTAAATAAAATTAAATCATGGAGATAGAGGGGCAATTCCCCAAAGCAAAGTGTAAGATCACTTTGCACCTTTTTGCTCCTACAAGATATTTTATTTACTCTTTGTATTGCATTTATATTCAAACTAGTAAATGCAGGAAGGGTTTGAACCATTTTGAACTGTCTTTCTGCATCTCTAGTTCCCTTGCCAAGGAAATGTATATATTGAGCTCCTATTAAAACAGTTTAAATTTAGTGTGTGAAAGTGGTAGTGTTTATATTCTTTAAACACAAATTAACCACATAAATACAGCGTTTATCATCACGTGTATTACATATAATGCTTCACGCAAGTCGTGCAAAACTACTTTCCCCAGTGCATCAGGTTATTACATGAGTCAGGCTAGGTTTCCACTCTAAATTTGAGCTCCAGCTTGTGTTGTTACCAAGTAGTAACTGTTTTAAACTATAAAATACAAACATCTTCAGGTTAGATAGTGGGATACATGTTTAACAGCAATTTTTAACAATGTAGGGACATAAAAATTTGTCACATTTCAAATCAGAAAAAGACTGCACTCTCAAAATCCGAGAAATTTTGGTGATTGGTTTCTTTTCTCACTGCTGGTGGCAATTTAGATATTTAATTTACTATAACCATCTGCCTCGTTTTTACTTTCAACTAACTACAAGGGTTTAATAATTAAGAGGTAATAAATCTTAAGGGTATACCACTAAAAAGCTAAAATAAAAATTGAAAGGAAATGTAATGAACTTGGTGTACTGGACAGGTTTCTTACTTGAAACAAATAACTTCATTAACAGAGCTCTTGTAGAAGCTACTTGCTTGAACCAGGTCCACGACCAGAAAGCTCCGCCCCTAAGATTACCTGCTGATCACGTGGCCCCTAAAAGCAGTAGGAAAAGTTTTAACCCACAATCACTACATTCCTCCCCCTTTAATTTTTTTACATTTATTTACAGGAATATCTTAACCCACAACATATACATATATACACAAGTCATGTAATCATAAAGTAAGTCTCTGAGGTGGTTTTCTAATTTGATTAGAGCGACGTAGCTCTACGGCTTGAGATTCTCCCACTGGATCGACATGATCAGGAACTGCAGAGTCAGGACATCCTTAGACAAAGGCAGTTCTGAATTAGATAATTCAACAGTGACATCAGGTATGTCCATTCTAGGCCGATCTGGCACCTCAGGGATTAAAGGTTCAACATCAATTATAAGCGAATTAACTGGTTGTTGGAATGTGTCTCTACTCCTTAGATGATCCACGTTTTCGAACAATCTGGCCTTCCACTTCCACTTGGTACAACAAAGGTCCAGTTTCAGAGACATTTATGCCAGGAACGCAACAAGGTCCATCTCCAAAATTTCTCACGAAAACTCTCTCCCCCACAGTAAGTTTTCGAGCTTTGCTATGAATATCATGATTCACTTTCTGACTACTCTGGTTCTGCTCTACCTTCCCCTCTAAGTTTGGAAACACCAGACTTAATCTTGTATGAAGGCAGCATTTCATCTGAATTCAACACCATCTGAATTACTTAAGTTGCATGAGGTATCATACGATAATTGTGAAGAAAACGTAAAATTCGAGTTTCTAATGTTCCTTCGTATAGCTTTTTCATTCCTGATTTGAATGTTTGCACTGCTCTTTCTGCTAACCCATTGAATGAGGGATAATATGGTGTTGTTTTAAAATGTTTAATTCCACTTAACCTCACGAATCTCTGGAATTCCGTACTAGTGAAGGCTGTACCGTTATCAAAAACAATTACTTCAGGTGGGCCATGTATACTAAAACATTAGCGCAGCTTTTCAATAGTTGCACACGATGTCGGTGATCTAACTTCATACACATTCATCCACTTAGAATGCACATTGATGATCAATAAAAACATGGCACCTAAAAATGGACTTACAAACTCAGTTGTTACTGACACTGGAGAATGTTTAACCATTTTTTCTATATCACTGTCTATACCTGGCCACCAGACATAACTTCGCAAGCATCTTCATCTTTGAAATGCCTGGATGCGCACTGTGAAGCTCTGTCAAGAGTGGTTCTCTTCCTTCCCTCTTAATCCCCACAAGAAGATTCCATCTTGATAACCTAACTCAGTTTTATGGGCATAGAATGGACTCATCTCTTCAGAGACTGGTGCATTCAACCATCCTTGCAATAGCTGGTTTCAGACTTTTGATAAAATTGGATCCTGGCTTGTCCAATTCCTTATTTGCTTCACATAGACCTGCGAAGAGTCCAAGAAATTTAACACAAGCACAACTTCTTGTGGCACTGGAACATGTACAATGCCATCTGGTAACAGAAGACAATGGAGTGCGTCTGCAATTACAATATGCATATCAGGACAGTGCATAAAGGTGTACTCATACGCCGATAAAATCAAAGCCCACCGTTGAATTCTTGCTAAGGCTATCGGCAGAATTACTTTACCTTCCATTAGTGGCTTATGATCGGACACTACGGTGAAATGTCAACCACGCAGATATTGATGGAATTTCTTGACTCCAAATATTACAGATAAACCTTCCTTTTCAAGTTGTGAATAATCCTTCTTAGCTGCAGAGGGGGTTCTGGAGACATAGCCTATTGGCCTTTCAGATTTGATTTCCGTCTTTCTTCTTCTGTTTACCGCAGAGTTTTGTCTCAACCTTCATTCTGATTTCACAGTCAGCCAAATTTCTCTCTGGTGAAATCTTAACCTGGTCAGTTCGCTGGTTGAACTACCCATGGCTTTGTTACCCAATTCCATTTTCAATGTTCCGCAACTTTTCCTTCTAATGCCTTTTTTGTTTCAATCAACTGATACTTCAGCTCCTTGTCTCCTCCTGTATCTTTTGGCTTCCTCCTGGAACATTAAACATTGTTCAGTCTTCTCTACCAGTTGTTTCTTCAGAGTGGCACTATATTTGTTTTCATGATTTTCCAGTGGAACGAAGCCTTAGGGATCCTTGCATCCTGTGAAGGTCCTTTGATTCTCCTAACTTATTCCAAGATATACTGTCATATTCCCTATCAACTCAGGAATTCCTCCTGTTCTCTCGAAATGTTTCTGGCCAGTTGAGCTTCATTTCTTTTAGCCAATTGCAGCCTAGAGGACTAGGACCTTCACCTGTTACAATGATCACTGGAAGCTGGGCTGTCTGTTGCCTGTAGGACACAGGTAAAGAGGTGATGCCTTTCACCTGTATTGACTCTCCAGTGTACATCTTCAGCTAAACCATGGTTTGCTCCAGATTCAGTGGGTGAGTACCTTCACTTAGGTATTTAAATGCATGCTCTCCCATTGCTGTGGTCGATGCTCCCATATCTACCTCCATGGCTAAAGGCTTCCCATTCACTTGAAGGGTGATGGTGATTGGTTCAGGTTTTACTGCTTTGACATTATATAGAGAATAGATATCAGTATCAGCAGCTTCTGGTTCAGTTATATTGTGCACTTCAATCATCTTGGTCTGCAGTCTGATTGGCTGTCTCGCTTTCGCCCTACATTGCTTTATTGCATGCCCTTATTTGTGACAGTGGTGGCATTTTGCCTCTTTAAATCTGCAGGTTTCTGGTACCTGGTTACTCTCACATTGGTAACAAATGAATTTCTGAATCGCTGGCGAGATGCTTCCTATATGTCTTTTAATTTCTCGAGCAGTAGAGACTGTTTCCCGCTTCACGGCTGTCTCTCTGGTTTTCAGTAGGTTCCCACCCCAACTAAAGAACAGTGCCATGTTACATACTCTGAAAAGCCTATGAGACCCTCTCAGCGCTCTCCGTTGCTAGTGCTATTTCCATGGCCCGCCTCAAATCAATATTAACTTCTGCAAGTAAACAGCACTGAATGGTGTTGTTGTGAATGTCACAAACCAAACGGTCCCACGACATGTCATTGAGTGCATCTCTGAAGTTGCAGTGCTCAGTCAACTGTTTCAACTTCGTGATATAAGCTGCGATTGACTCACCCGGGGCCCTTAATTTGGAGTTGAACTTAATCTCTGCATAATCACCGATGGCTTCGGCTGAAAATGTGTCTTCACGAGGTCTACCAGCTCATTAAAAGATTTAGATTTGGGCACGTTCAGGGCCGTCTGACTACAGAGGAGGGTATATATCTTGCTCCCACAGACACTTAAAAGAACTGCTTTCTGCTTCACCTCCGCTGTTATTTCATTCGCCACGAAATAAAAACCTAGGCGCTCTATGTATTGGCTCCAGTCTTCATTAATGAGTCATAAAGGTCAATTTTGCCGAAGAGTGGCATGACTGGTGAGTAAGCTTTTCTTTCTTTCCTTAAGAATTAGCGTACTCACATTCACAAGGGTGAGGTGCAGCGTCGGAACTATTTAGCCTTGTAGCCAATTGTAATAAACTTGGTGTACCGTACAGGTTTCTTACATGAAACAGATAACTTTATTTACAAAGCACTTGTAGAAGCTACATGCTGGAACCAGGTCCACGACTAGAAAGCTCCACCCCTAAGATTACCCACGCTTGGGACTGGTTAGTCTTTACAATCACGAGACCCCTAAAAGCAGTAAGAAAAGTTTTAACCCACAATCACTACAGGAAGGTTGGCATATTAAATTAAAACTATTGATTATTGATGAAGCGTTCCAGCCCCTCTGGAGCCCACTGATAGTGGAAGGCCTCACTATCCAGTGGATAGTCCATGCTTCAACTCCAGGCACACTCGTGCGCTGATATAGTCAAAAAGAGGCAAGATTCCAACTAGCTAAAGCTCAACTGTGTGAATAAATCAATTCGAAGTTTATTTTCTTATCTAATGTTCATAATTTTCAAGAGGAAATGTAAGATCAGGCCAAACAGGTGGAGAAGTTGTATCACTATTATTTAGCAGGTGAAGAATTGAAGTGCATTCAGGAGCCCAAAATGTAGACAAAGCTAATCACTAGGGACAGTTAGCCTACCAGAGAATGAGAACCTGTTGCAGTAATCTGTGCTTTTAAATCCTACAGATAGCTAACAGCTTTACTTAGTAGTGAAAAATATCATTGCTCTAGTTTGAATTTTAAAGGGTCATGAGATATCTCTGACCTCAGCCCGCAACCATTCTTCCTTGGTTTTCTCTGTCCCAGACAATTGATTGGCTAGGGTGGAAATGCCCCATGAACATAACAACATACATTTATGTAGTATCTTTAACACAGTGAAATGCCCCAAGGCACTTCACAGAAGCTTCAGACAAAAAAAATCTACCAGAGTTTCATAATGTTTGTTTCACAACTGATTTGTGTGTTAAATAATGTTTAAGTAAAATTTGATGTTTGATCTTTTTCTATTATTCAGTTTTTAACCTTTCAAGATCTAATTTGTATTTTAGCTTTTGTTCTGCTGCCTGTAATTGAGCTTCCACTATCTGAAAAATTAGGTAGGTCACAAAGAATGTTCTGTTAACTCTGGAAAAATGATCAGATAATATTACACAGTTCATAGGCTTGCTTACAGGAGCAGTCCTTGGAATACACAGAGCTGGAAATTGCAATTCCTGCACCATGAGCGTGCTTCTGGATGCCTGACATGTCTGGGGGAACCATGTGTGTGGTAAGTGTCTCCAGCTCAAGCTTGAGATTTCTGAGCTTGAGGGGCAGCTGGAGTCACTGCGGAGCAGAGAAGATGAGTGTTTCCTCGATCATACATTCCATGAAGTGGCCACCTCATAGACAATGAGAGTTCAGGATACTAGATGGAGGCTACCCGTAGGAGTAGGAAGAGGCAAGGAGTACAGGAGGCTTTGGGGTGTGTGCCACTCAAATTCGGTGCTCAGCATTGGGGACACCTTGAAGGACTGCAGTTCAGACCAAGGTACTAATGCACAAGAGACTGCACAAGAGGGAACATTGAAGAGTAGAAATTCAGTCATTATAGGAGATTCCATCGTCACGGGGATATATAGGCATTTCTGTCACTGTCATCAGCTTGGATAAAAAAATTGGCTACCAAGAGCTACCTATTTTTTCTCCTTTATCCTGGACTTTTGAAGGTATATCTCAACCTGTCTTGTTCTAATTAAGCCACCCATCTAAAATCTTTAGAGTCCTAAGCCAAGGTCTAATCAAACATTCTATTACTTTTCAAAGTTGAAGATGATAGGAGTTTTCTGTTTAACCCCTGAGCTCCTAGTAAGGGAAGGCTTCAGCTTATAGACTGCAAGAGCTTCCCCACAGGAGTCTTTGGAGTAGCTGAAACAGGACAACGTATTTGGAGGAAAATGCAGACTAATATAAAGATTGCCATCAAGTTGTTTTTCTATGCAGAATAGGGATCCTATGTCTCACCTGCGATAAAAATATATTCAGCTACCAGGAGATGGCCAGCTTCCATTGGGAAGGGGTCTAATTGGTGTATCTCATGCCCTTGAAATGCTAATATATGGGTTGCCTGCTGGAAGGAGGGGACAATTCTAAGGTATCTTTGATCACTAACATTAATTTCATACTTGTTGAGATTTTAGTTTTCAAAATCAAGGAGAAAGCTACAATGAAGGAAATTTGAAATAAAATCAATTAAGATGGGAACAAATAGCAGGGCAGTTAGCGTTTTTCATTCATTCATGGTTTGTGGGGCATCACTGGATAGGCCAGCATTTATTGCCCATCCCTAATTGCCCTTGAGATGGTGGTGAGATGCCTTCTTGAACTGCTACAGCCCACATGGTGTAGGTACAACCACAGTACTGTTAGGGAGGAAAATCTTTTTAGAAGTGTTCCTACAGTGCCCTAGAGCTCAATCAAACCATTAAATTATCAATAACAGAAGCTCTAAGCACTTGGCATCTTGTAAACAGGGACATTAACAAAAGAGACCACAGAAAAAATAAATTATAACTGCACAGAAATATCAGATAAGCAAAGTCAACATTTCTTTGCACCTGTGTAAACAAACTCACTCACATAATCCTTCTTTAAGAGTCTGGGTTCTCAGTCAAGTAGGCATAATGAGGTTTGGTAATGCTGTTGATGTGGTGTACATGGACTTCCAGTACACCACATCAACACTCTCTGTTACCGCGTCAAAAATAATCTCAAGATTTTCCCTTAACAAATCCATGCTGGCTTTCCTTAATTAACCTGCATTTGCCCAAGTGACTATTACTTTTGTCCTGATTATCATTTTAAAAGTTTCCCCACCACCAAGGTTAAACTGACTGGCCCCTAGTTGCTGAAATTATTACACCCTTTTTTTGAACAAGGGTGTAAAATTTCCAATTCTCCAATCATCTGACACCACCCAAGTCTAAGAAAGGCTAGAAAAGAATGACCAATTTCCACTCCCACTTCCTTCAGTTTTCCTGCATGCATCTCATCCCATTCTGCCACCTTATCAAATTTAAGTAATGTATTCAATACCCCACCCGCTTTATCAATTCAAAACCCTTCAAGTGTCTCAACTATTTCCACCATGACCTAGGCAGCATCTGCTTGCTTCCTTGGTAAAGACAAATGCAACCTACTGTGGCAAATTCAACTAGGATTTATCAACTCTTCCTTATTCCTATTTCCTTAGTTCTGGCGAAGGGTCACACGGACTCGAAACGTTAACTGTATCCCTCTCCGCGGATGCTGTCAGACCTGCTGAGTTTTTCCAGCTATTTTTGTTCTAGATTTCCAGCATCCGCAGTATTTTGCTTTTATTTTAGGATTTAACAATTGTTTTGTGTACCACTTTTTATTTTCCCAGCACAGAAACAGGCCATTCGGCCTTAGTGTTGTTGTTGAAGAGCTCAATGTGTTTATGGTCCACACGAGCCTCCTCAGACCCTATCCAGCTAACTCTTATCAGTATAACCTCCTATTCCTCTACCCAACTCACTTGGTATATGCGGCTCCTAGGTCGATGACAACTGCCGTCTTCTCGCCGCCAGTCCCCAGACCCTCAAACAGCGGCATCTTGCTGGCGCTGAGCCTCCGCTGCTGGCGTCCCAGATCACAAGCCCCACCCCCACAAACCCTCCACTGACATCATCCTTTGCACGGCCGGGCTTCCCGATTGCCTGATTATATCGACCACCATTTTCTTGAACAAAAATAACGCGCCTCTATTGATTTGTTTCTATTTAATGTGGATCGTCGAGTAATTTGGCAAAAAAAAAAGATAAAATCTCAACAAATTTGTCAGGCATTTAATTAGGCTCAACAATCCGTGAGAAGCCCCACAGCCCAAAGTCAACGCTTTGCCTTGTCAGGGCCGAGGCAGTCGGGCCCAGGGGTTCGGGCGGGGCTTGAAGACTCTTGGGCGGGGCCAGGGGTTCGGGCGGGGTTTGAAGATTCGAGGGCGGGGCCACGGATCGGGGTGGGGCTATTTATCACGTGTGCGGGTCTTGGCTGTGCGTGTGTCATATGTGCGTTGTGTGGAAGCTGGGGAGTTTGTAATGGGGTATGAGAGTAAGTGGCCAGGTGGTAAATAGTCTGGAAGCTGTTGAGTTGAATTAGTTACACAGTGATGATAAGTTACGAGTGTGGTCTGTGTGAATTTAAAATGTTCTGTGTTGAATAGAAGCCTATTGTTCTTGTCCCAATGCAGTTTCTGCATTGCAGGCCTGAAAACCCCTTCCTGCTCGGAAGGGAAAGGGAGGGAACTTGCAAACATTGAATTGTTCAGTGACTGGCGGCTGGCTGGATCGCGTAAACCTCTGTCAAGTCGCAATCACAGAATGTTTACAGTGCAGAAGGAGGTTATTCGGCCCATCAAATCAGCACTGGCTCTCTGAAAGAACATTCTAACTAGTTCCACTCTCCTGCCTTCTCCCTGTAACCTTACACATTCTATCTTTTCAGATAGTCATCCAATTCCTTTTTGAATACATTGATCAAACCTGCCTCCACCACTCTGGAAGTTTGTTCCAGATTCTGACCACCCCCTGGATGAATTTTTTTTTTCTCATCACTTTTACCAATTATTTTGAATTGTTAACATCTAATAGGTTTTGGTTAATGAATGTAAATACCAAGTACTTGCTGGTAATAAGATGAACAGGTGCTGGGTACTGTTAGTTAATGATACTCAGTTGGATATGAGGAAGAGTCAGCCAACACTGTCTCTCCTACACTTCTGATCTTTGATGCCTGGTGCAGAGGGAGGAGGACCTGCTCCTGGGCCTGGCCATCAACAGGTCCAGGCAGTGGGGTCATCTGGCCTGACTGTCTGCCCCTCTTCTGTGGCTGGGTGTCCCTGGAGAGGGAGCATATGGTGTCTGCCATCTGAGATCCATAGAGGCTATCTGTGCTCGGTGGGGACTGGGGTGCTTTATAGACCCCTTTGATCACATTTTGGTTTAATGTTTGTAAGTTTCCTTTAACATTTGATTTTCTGTTTGCAGTATCCCTTTTAAGGGCTGCATCTTGTTTTGTCCCTTGGTTTTCCTAATTTAGTTTAATTGGTTTTCTTAAAAGAGAAACACACGCTATCTGGTGTGTTAGAGGGGAGAAGTGAACTCTAGTAGTGAGCAATAAAACTCTCTACTTAAGCATCCTGGTCTGCGTATCTTTCACATCCAGACTTGGGAGTTAGCCACATGAATGTGCCTTCTGGTTCTTGATGCTCCCTTGGGTGGGAACAGTATTTCACAATTTACCCTGCCCATACCCCTCAGGATCTCGAATACCTCTATCAAGTCTCCTCTCTGCTTTATCAGTCCCAACCTCTTCAATCAATCCTCATAGCTGCAGTTCTTTATTCATGGAATCATTCTTGTGAAATTCCTCTGTACTCTCTCCAATGCCTTCACATCCTTCCCCAAGTATGGTGCCCAGAATTGGACGCAGTACTCCAGATGAGGCCTAACTAGTGTCTTGTACAAGTTTGACATGACCTCCTTACTTTTGTACTCAATGCCCCTATTAATAAAGCTAAAGATACTATATGCTTTATTAACTGCTCTTTCAACATGTCCTGCCATCTTCAATGACTTATGCACATATATATACTGAGGTCCCTCTGTTCGTCACCTCCTTTAGAGCTTTGCCCTTTATTTTATCCTGTCTCTCCATATTCTTCCTGCCAAAATGAATCACCTCACACTTTTCTGCATTGAACTTCATCTACCACTTGTCTGTCCAATCCACCAACATGTCTGTCCTTTTGAGGGTCAGATTATCCTCATCACAGTTGACAATGTTTCTAACCTTTGTATCACCTGCAAATTTTGAAATCATGCCCAGAACACCACTGTCTAAGTCATTACTATATCAGGAAAAGCAAGGGTCCCAACACTGACCCCTGGGGAACTCCACTCCAAACCTTCCTCATGTCTGAAAAACATTCATCAACCACTACTTTGTTTCCTGTCACTCGTCCACTCTCTTATCCAAGTGTCTACTCTCCCTTTTATCCCATGAGCTAGAATTTTACTCAAGTCTGTTGTGTGACATTGTATCAAATGCCTTTTGAAAATCCATATAATACCACACCAACAGCATTGCCCTTATCAACCTTCCCTGTTACCAGCTCAAAAAGCTCCAGCAAGTTAGTTAAATATTGCTGATAAAAGAGACATCTAAACTTTTTGTCTTGCACTCATCAAGACACTCGCAAGAATACCAATATAAGGGGGAAATAATTTATACTGTATGTGAAGAGAGTGCTGATTGGTTGGTAAGTGGCATTGCCATGGAGAATGCACCACTGATTGTGACTGACAGTTAACTGCCAAGCATTGTTTGAACTTTAAACCAGGCAGCTTGACCCGGATTGGTCAAGTCATTGTCCTGAGGAATGGGTCAGTGAATGGCTGTCACTTATTTTATTTAGCTGAAACAGACGCAATGTATGTAATGTTCTTTCTGTCTGCAAAGAGCAGGGCCCTGTGTATTAATATATGTAGCCTCCAGTACACGCAAATGTGCCGCCACACTGCGAACCTGACTCTCAATCTTAAATTGACTGTCAGCATAATTCTTAGCACACTGAGGATTATTTAGTAAATGTTGTCCAATTGTGGAATCACATCTAATGTTGACACTGTGTTTTGAGTTTTGCAAGCGTGGGCTGGTTGGGTACGGTCTGTACCCTGCCCGTTGTGAACAGTGGCTGAGACATGCTGTTTGATACGATCCATCAGTCTTTGGGACGTACGGCCTACATACCTAGCATCACACTGGCACTAAAATTCACATACCACATGCTGGCTTTCCTTAATTATCCTGCACTTGTCTAAGTGACTATTGATTTTGTCCCGAACTATAGTTTCCAGAAGTTCCCCCATTACTAATGTCAATCTGACTGGTCTGTATTTGTCAACTCTATCCTTGTACCCTTTTTTGAACAAGGGTGTAACATTCGCAATTCTCCAATCCTCTGGCACCACCCCTGTGTCCAAGGCAGACTGGAAGATTATCACTAGTGCCTCTGCAATTTCCTTTCTCACTTCCTTCTGTACCCTTGGATGCATTTCATCCGGTTCTGGTACCTTATCAATTTTAAGTAAAGATAGCCTTTCTAAAGCCTCCTCCTTCTCAATTGTAAATTCTTCTAGTACACCAGTTACCTCCTCTCTCACCTCAGCCTTGGTAGAAAAGCAGATGCAAAGTTCTAGTTCAATACCTCCGCTATTTCTCCTGCCTCCATGTACGACTCCCCTTTTTTAATCCCTAATCAGCCCTACTCTTACTTTTACCACCCTTTTGTTATTTATATGCTTATAGAAGACCTTGGGATTTCCTTATATATTAGCTGCCAGTCTTTTTCATGCTCTCTCTTTGCTTTCTTATTAGTTTCTTCACTTCTCCTGTGTTTCTTCTATATTCAGCCTGATTCTCCATTCTATTTTCTACCTGACATCTGTCGTATGCTTGCTTCTTCCTTTTCATCTTCATCTCTATCTCTCTCATCATCCAGGGCATCCTGGATTTATTTGTCCTTCCTTTCTCCTTCAAGGGAATGTACCTTGACATTGTCTGCAATACTTTTTCTTTGAAGATAGCCCATTGTTCAGCCACCGTCTTTTCTGCCAACATTTGATTCCAATTCACATGACTCAGATGCATTCTCATCCCATCGAAGTTGACTTTCCCCCAGTTAATTATCCCTCCTCTGGATTGTTCCTTGTTTTTTTTCCATGGCCAACCTAAACCTTGTGATACAATGATCCTTGTGCCCTAAATGCTCTCCCACTGCTATTTGATCCACTTGAACCAACTCATTCACCGGAACCAGGTCCAACAATGCCTTCCTCCTTGTTGGGCTGGAAACATATTGCTAATGGCGGTTTGGTACCAAAGAATTTGAGTATTGCTGAAAAAGGACATTTTGCCGAAGCCAGCATGGATTCATTAAGGGAAAATCATGTTTAACCAACTTATAATCGTTTGGTAGTACAGAACTTGAATATTGTTGAAAGAAGACATTTTGTCAAAGCTTTTTGTTTTGCACTCATCAGAACAATGGCAAAATAGCAATGCCAGGGGAAACAACAACTATATACTGTATGAGAAGAGAGTGCTGATTGGTTGGCAAGTGGACACTGATTGGTAGAGGTGTTGCCATGGAGAATGCACCAGTTAATGGTGACTGACAGTTAACTGCCAAGCATTGTTTGAAATTTTAAACATACGAAATAGGAGCAGAAGTATGTCATTAGGCCCCTCGAGCTTGCCCCACCATTCAATAATATCATGGCTGATCAGTTTGCATTTCCAATTCCATATTCCCACCTACCCCCAATAACCTTTGATTCCCTTGCCTAACAAGAATCTATCTACCTCCGCCTTAAAGATATTCAGTGACCCCACTTCCATCGTCTTCCGAGGCAGAGAGTTCCAACGTCGCACAACCCTCTAAGAGAAAAAAATTCTCCTCATTTCTGTCCTAAAAGGGTGCCCTCATGGTACCTGTACTGAGTGGGTTGTCTTATGAGAAAGTGGCGAAGAGTGGTATTCACCACTAACAGGATGCTGTCATCAAGCCAAAAAGACATTCTGCCTATCACACAAATGAGTAAAGTAGTATATGAATTTTAGTGCCAGTGTGATGCTAGGTATGTAGGACATACATTCCAAAGACTGGTGGATCATATCAAATTGCATGTCCCTTCCGCTGTTCGCAATGGGCAAGGTTCAGACCATACCCAACCAGCCCATGCTTGCAAAACTCAAAACACAGTGTCCAACAATAGATGTGATTCTGTGATTGGACAACGTTTGCTAAATAATCCTCAGTGTGTTAAAAATTATGCTGACAGCCAATTTAAGATTGTCAGCCTGGCTTGCAGTGTTGCGCATTTGCATGTACTGGAAGCTACATATAATAATACACAGGGCCCTGTTCTTTGCAGACAGAAAGAACATGTACACACATTGCACCTGTTTCAGCTAAACAAAATGAGTGATAGCCATTCGCTGGTTCATTCCTCAGGACAATACCTTGACCAGAGTCAAGCTGCCTGGTTTAAGATTTCAAACAATGCTAGGCAGTTAACTGTCAGTCATTAAGTGGTGCATTCTCAATGGTATGCCTCTAGCAATCAATGTCCACTTGCCAACCAATCAGCACTCTCTCCTCATCTCTCCTCATACAATATAAAGTTGTTGCTTCCTCTGACATTGCTATTCTTGCAATTGTCCTGATGAGTGCAAGACAAAAACCTTTGACAAAATGTATATTTTTCAGCAATAAACATACTGCTGCAGAAAACTATCTTGAACACATTCTGGATCTCTCAGCCCTCTTGTCCCTTTGCACTATTCCTATCCCATTCTATATTTGGATAATTGAAGTCCCCCATTATAATTACCCTATAATTTTTGCACATCGCTGTAATTTCTTTGCAGATTTGTTTCTCTGCATCCCTTCCACTAGTTGGTGGTCTATATACTATATTGATCAATGTTATTGCATCTTTTTCATTCCTTACCTCTAGCCAGAGAAATTCTGTCCTTGATCCCTCTGGAATATCCTCTTTCCAGCACTGTAATGCTATCTTTAATGAATACTGCCACTGCCCCCCCGCCCCCCCCGCTTTCCTTCCAGTCATTTGATTCAAAAAATCTACTCTCTGAAAAATAAACATAGCTCTGTCCTATTAAACAATTTGTGTTCCTGCTCACTCAAGTTTTGATCATAAACCTCTAACCATTTTACACAATGGAGTTCATTTCCAGAAGGATAGAATTGAAAAGCTGAGAAGTTATTAAACTTGTATAAAGCTTAGTTTGACCACGCTTGGAGTACTCTGCACAGTTCTGGTCTCCATACTACATAAAGAGCCACTGGTGGATTTATGAAAAAGATTTACAAGAATGATACCACAACTGTGCAGTTGTAATTATCTGGAAAGACCGCACTGGCTGGGCTTCTTTTCTCCAACAACAATGAAAGATCTTTAAGGTTATGAAAGGATTTGCTAAAGTAGATGTAGAAAAAATGTTTCCACTTAGAACCATAGAAAAATTACAACACAGAAGGAAGCCATTCGGCCCATCTTGTCCATGCCAGCCCGAGGACACCCATGTGCACTTTCTAATCCCACCTTCCTGCACTCGGCCCATAGCCCTGCAGCTTACAGCACTTAAGGTGCAGATCCAGGTACTATTTTAAAAAGTTTAGAGTTTCTGCCTCTACCACCAACTTGGGCAGCGAATTCCAGACACCCACTACCCTCTGCGTAAAAAAGTTCTTCCTCATGTCCCCCCTACACCTTCTGCCACTTACCTTGAATCTATGTCCACTGGCTCTAGAATTCTCCACCAAATGAAACAATTTTATCCTGTCTACTCTATCTATTCCCCTCATAATTTTGTACACCTCAATCAAGTCATCTCTCAGCCTTCTTTGTTCTAAGGAAAATAACCCCAACCTATCCAATCTCTCCTCATAGCCTTTTTTAACTCGTGACAATATTCTTGTAAACCTCCTCTGCACTCTCTCCAGAGCTATTACGTTCTTCCTGTAATGTGGTGACCAGAACTGCACACAGTACTCCAGTTGTGGCCTCACCAGTGTTTTATACACTTCCAACATTATATCCTTACTTTTATATTCTATACCTCTGCCAATGAAGGAGAACATTCCATATGCTTTCTTTACAACCTTGTCTGCTTGAACTGCTGCCTTCAGGGACCTGTGTACTTGTACACCAAGATCTCTCACTTCATCTACCCCTCTTAGTATATTCCCATTTATTGTGTAATCCCTGTAACTGTTTGACCTCCCTAAATGTATGACCTCACACTTCTCTATGTTAAAATCCATCTGCCACTTTACCGCCCACTCCACCAACCCATCTAAATCGTTTTGGAGATTATGGCTATCCTCTACACTATCCACTACTCGGCCAATCTTTGTGTCATCTGCAAATTCCCCAATCGTGCCCCCCACATTCACATCCAAATCGTTAATATATAACACAAACAGCAAGGGTCCCAACACCGAGCCCTGTGTAACACCACTTGAGACAACTTTCCATTCGCAAGGGTATCCATCGACCCTTTGTTTCCTGTTACAAAGCCAACCTTTAAGCCAGTTTGCCACATTACCCTGAATCCCATGGGCTTTTACTTTCCTGACCAATCTGCCATGTGGGACCTTGTCAAATGCCTTGCTAAAATCCATATACACAACATCCTCTGCACTACCTTCATCAACCCTTCTTGTCACTTCCTCAAAGAATTTGAGGAACTTGAGGGCAAAGTCCTAAACTAGAGGCCATAAATATATAAGATAAATCCAATATTGATTTCAGGAAGGACTTCCTACCCAGAGAGTGGTTAAACTGTGGAACTCGCTTCCACAAGAAATAGTTGAGCCAAATTGCATAGATGCATTTAAGGGAAAGCTGGATAAACACCTAAAGGACAGAGAGATAGATTATGTGGGAGGAGGCTTATGTATTGCATTATCACTAGCCTAAACCAGTTAGGCTGAGCAACTTGTTTTTTGTGTTGTACATTCTATGTAATATTAATGCCGAGTCAAGATTGACAACTCTGAATGTATTCCTAGAGTCTGATCATGAGACAACTTGTCACAGTTTGCAAATGTCACTAATTTTATGAAGCTTGGTGCCCTGTAATTATGTACCTTTGCTCATCATTTTGTGACAGTAGCTGCTGCACAAGAAATTCTGAGAATCAGGAGGCTGCCCAAGTCCATTTAAAGGAAATAGGATTGTTCACATTTACAATGTTATACTTTCTCCCAGATTGCTAACAGCAATGCCTGGGAGATTCATCTTCCTTGAGACTTCTCGATAACCAGGAGGGTTGGCAACCATGACACAACAATTAGCTTTGTCCAAACCATATACAGTTAGTCCTTACTGAACATTGTAGTCACGTTCTTGAAAAATGCAACTTTATATGAAACAACAGCAAACGAATCAGATTTTCCCATTACAACCAGTGTAAAAGCTAGAGTTAGGGTCTGTAGGACCCTAACCTAAAAAATATGAAAACATTATATGCTATAAGTTGAAATACTTTACATTGCTCGATTCCTATATTCAAAAATGAAATAACTTTTAAAATAAAATAAATTTTAAAATATAGAAGAAATATACTGACTCTTTCTACTTATTTCTGGCTTGCTGTGTCTCCGACTTGCTACCTCTCTGACCTGCTGCCTGACCCTCTGGCTTGCTGCCTTTCCAGTTCACCACCTCTCCCACTCCCCAACCTTTCAGTTCACCGTTTCTCTTGCTTCCTGTCCCTCTGGCTCACCGTCTCTCAATCTCCCTAACCCTCCAGCTGGCTGCCCCTCTTGGATGCCACCATCTTGGATGCTTGTTGACCTTCCCTCTCACGGAACCCCCCTCTCCCATTCGTTGCTCCTCTCTCCCAAACCCTCACTGGGAGTGAGGGCTCATGAGGTGGGAGGCAGGAAGAGCAGCCAAGTTACGGGGTGCAGAGGTAAGCCGCAAGCTGGAGAGGCATTAAGAGGGAAGGTCAGTAGTGACTGGGAAGATTAGTGAGAACGAGGGTTGGCAGTGATGGGGAAGATCTGCCAAGAGGGAGGGTCAGGGAGTGGAAGAGGCTGCCTCAAAATGGTGCCGCTCGGATCACGCGATACAGCCCTGGCACGAAACAATGTTTAAGTGTGAAGACGGGCCCTATTAACTGACTGATGTTAAAGCAGAATGACTTAAAACAGGGACTTACTGTAGTTGGTTCTAGCAGGGAAATAATACCTAATCAAGCAATATTGCTCCACCTCCCAAGCATGGCTCTCCATAAAACCAGTGCCCACAGTTAAAGATGGCACCAACAGCTTCTATACAAAAAAAGTCATGTTTAAAGATGTTACAGACCTCGTGAATTGAAAATGCATTTAATTCTGCACTTGTAAAACCTTTGGCAAGGTTCTAGATTGATGACTAATGGCTAAAATAAGGATTCAAACTTGAGGGTTAAAATGTGCTAGATCGATATTTGGTTTAAAAACAGTTCCTGTTTTGAGTATGAGGCCATACTTCGGATATCACTTTTATCAGTTTCATGATAACATAGAAGAGTGGCAGAGACAAAGGTATTATAAGCAAAATCTCCGAGTTCACTATTGAAACTAAAACAGGAATGAAACCCAAGTCACGTGAAGTTTCTACCAGATATCAGCGTCATTGCTGTTATCTTTAACTTAATGACCTTGGGCATACTCTCCAGATTGCAAAATGGGATAAGAACTCAGACAAAGATCAATCTGGTCTTCATAAGAACATAAGAAATGGGAACAGGAGTAGGCCATCCAGCCCCTCGAGTCTGCTCTGCCATTCAGTGAAATTATAACTGATCTGATTGTGGCCTTAATTCCACTTTCCTACCTGCCCTCCATAACCCTTAACTCCCTTGTCAATCAAAAATCTAACTTAGCCTTGAATATATTCAATGACCTAGCCTCCACTGAATGCTGGGGAACAACTCTCCTCAGAAGAAATTCCTCCTCATTTCCATCTTAAATGGGAGACTCATTATTTTTAAACCTTGCCCCCCAGTTCTAGATTCCCCTACGATGGGAAACATCTTTTCAGCATCTACCCTGTCAGGCTTCCTCAGAATCTTATATGTTTCAATAAGATCACTTTTTTTCTAAACTCCAATGACTGTCGGCCCAACCGCTCAACAATTCTTTATCCCAGGGATTAGCCTAATGAACATTCTCTGAACTGCTTCCAATACAATCCTTAAGTAAGCTGACCAACACTGTACACGATACTCTTGGCGTGGTCTCATCAGTGCCCTGAACAGTTGTAGCAAGACTTCCCTACTTTTATACTCTATCCCCCTTGCAATAAAGGCCAAAATTCCAATTACCTTCCTAATTACTTGCTGTACCTGCATGTTTTTGTGATTCATGTACAGACACCAGGTCCCTCTGTACCGCAGCATTTTGCAGTCTCTCTTCAGTTACATAATATTCTGTTATTCTATTCATCTTGCCAAAGTGGACACCTCACATTTTCCTGCATTATACTCCATCTGCCAAATTTTTGCCCACTCACTTAACCTATCCATATTCCTTTGTAGACTCTTTGTATCCTCTTCATAACTTGCTTTCCTACCTATCTTTGTATCAACAAATTTGGCTATAATACAGTTGTCCCTTCATCCAAGTCATTAATAGAGATCGTAAATAGTTGAGGGCTCAGCACTGATCCCTGTGGCACTCCACAAGTTACAGTTTTCCATCCTGAAATCAACACTGTTTCCTCAAAACATTTTGTATAAACACAATGATTCAGACAATTTCATTTGAATTCTCATTAGACTATAGACAATTTACTGCACAGAAAGAGTCCATTCAGCCCATTGTGTCTGTGTCAGCCAAAATGTCCTATCCAGCCTCCCACTTTCCGGCTCTTGGGTCCATTTCTTTGTAGATTATGACATTCAAGTGTATATCCAAGTATTTTTTTCAATGCAGTTAAGATTTCTGCTTCTACCACCCTTTCAGGCAGTGAGTTCCTGAAGCCCACCACCCTCTGGGTGAAGAAATACCTCCTCAATTCCTTTCTAATCCTTCCACTGAAGACTTTTGTTATAGAGTTGATCTTCAGACAACCTTTCTCATTGGAAACATTTGACTTTATTTACAAGATAGCAGCAGCAACTACATGTGTAAACTAAACTCCATAACTAAAGAAGAACTCCCTACTAGAGGTTCCCCGCGCCGTTAACAGATTGGTTTACGCAGATCACGTGATCTTACAACAGTGGATTATTCTTAAAGCTACATTCCTACATTTCCCAAAAATATAATTACTACATTCCTCCCCCTTTAACTTTTCTGTTAATTTTGTATTTACAAGGATATTTATCTCATTACATTACAATATTTGCACAGGTCATGAAATTACAAGTTCAATCTTTCAGGTGGTTTCCTGGGCCATGTGAAACATCGCAGCTCCACAACGTCAGGTTGTTTTGTAGGAGACACATTCTCTGGAAGCGCATTAACATCAGGTCCCTCATTAGGCACTTGCAGTTCAGTGTCTTCCACTCCGATAGAGACATCAGGCATGTCTACCTGGTTGAGCATCTTCAACAGGAACCACTGGTTCAGTAATGGTTACAGGTGGAACATAATTTTGTTGGGATATCTCACTTTTTCTTAAATGGTCCATATGCTTATGGGGTGATCCGTCCCTCCACTTGCACATGGTACGACAATGGCCTGGGCACAGAACTCACTTTACCAGGTAAGCACTTCGGCCCTCCACTGAGATTCTTTACATATACTGCTTCTCCAACAATAAGTTATCGCTCACGACTATGCAAATCACGAGTCGCTTTTTTGGTTCCCTTGACTTTTCCCCAACTTCCCTTTCAAATTGGGAAGTATTAGACTTAGTCTTGTATGAAGACGGCGCCTCATCAGTAATTGTGCAGGTGTTGCTCCTGTCGTAGCGTGGGGGGTTGTTCTGTAGCGAAATAGAAAACAAGCAAATTTGGTCTCCAACGAATCACCTGTTAACTTTTTCATTCCCGTCTTAAAAGTTTGTACTGCCCTTTCCACCAGTCCGTTTGATGACAGATGATACGGTGCCGTCTTCAGTCTGCAGTGATACTGTTGAGGCTGATAAATTGTTGGAACTCAGTGCTCATAAATGCAGTACCATTATCTGAGACAGTTACCTCTAGCAATATGTGGATGGTAAAGCTCTGGCGTAGTTTTTCTATTAAAGCACCTGACATTGGCGACTTTACCTCATGAACGTCTAACCACTTGGAATGAGTATCTATAATCAGTAGAAACATGGTTTCAAGGAAAGGACCTACATAATCAATGTGCAATCACACCCAGGGTCTACCAGGCTACTTCCATGGGTGTAATAGAGCTGCCACCGGCACTTTTTGTAGCTTTTTGACATTGCACACAGTGTTTCCCCACATTTTCAATATCGCCGTCCATCCCCGGCCACTAAAGATAACTCCGCACTATTGTCTTCATTTAGGAGATCCCTGGATGGGCACTGTGTAGCTCTACTAAAAGTGGTTCCCCTCTTTGTGCAGGAACTACGACCCATGCACCCCTTAATAGAATACCATCCTGACTGTTAATCTCATGTCTTTGATTGAAAAATGGCTTCATTTCATCAGAGACTGGTTTCTGGGACCGACCATGTAACACTTAGTCTCTCACTTGAGACAGGGCTGGATCACAATTCGTCCAGTTTCTTATCTCCCTGGCACAGACTAGTGAGGATTGTGGACATGTGGGATTGGGACATGTTCATCATTCTCTTGCAAAGGAAGGTGATTTAGGGCATCAGCATTTGCTATATGAATCCTGGTGCATGTACAAAGGTGTATTTATATGCTGCCAAAATTAGGGTCCATCTTTGTATTCTTGCAGAGGATATGGGAGGTATAGCCTTTTCCTCACTATATAGACCCAAAAGTGGTTTGTGCTCTGATCCTATTGTGAAATGTTGCCCGTGCATATATTGGCGGAATTTTTTTACACCAAAAATAATCTGCAGACCTTCCTTTTCGATCTGAGAATATCCTTTTTCAGCTGTGGTAAGTGTCCTGGATACACAGCCTATCGGCCTCTTTGTTCTGCCGTCCATTTTGGAGATAGTACCGCTCCCACTCCATAGGGGAAAGCATTGCAGGTTAGCACCACTTCCTTCATCTGGTCATAATGCACAAGCAAATTCAAAGAGTTTAAGAGCTGTTTTACTTTCATGAAGGCTTCTTTTTGGGGTGCCACCCAAAACCAACGCTGTTTTTTTTCTTAGCAGCGAATGCAGAGGGGCTAGAACTGTGGATAAATTTGGTAGAACATCATAATTTATCATCCCTAAAAATAAAAATAATTTAAGTTCAGAGGTGTTCTTGGGTGCAGGTGCCTCTCTTATTGCTTTAACCTTCTCTTCAACCATGTGTAACCCTTGGGCATCTATCCGGTGGCCCAAATAGATGACTTCATTTGCTTGAAAAATACATTCTTCCTTCTTCATGTGCACGGCTGCTTCTAAAAATCGTTTCACAACTTCCTCTAGGTTAGCCAAGTGTTCCTTTTCTGTGAATCCAGTTACCAGTACATCGTCCAGGTAGACCACAACCTGAAATAGTCCCTGTAGTAAGCTCTCCATTGCCCTCTGGAAAATGGCACAGGCTGAAGAAATACCGAAGGGCAGGTGTGTATTGTGGTATAACCCTTTGTGGGTATTTATGGTTACGAATTCCCAGATAGCATCATCCAGCTCCAGTTGCTGATATGCATGACTCATGTCAAGCATTGTATATGTTGTCCCTCCTGCTAGTTTGGCATATAGGTCTTCAATCTTGGGAATAGGGTAACTGTCCAGTTTAGCTGCTCTGTTGACCGTTAGTTTATAGTCCCCACAGATCCTGATGGTCTGGACTGGTTTAAGGAAGAGGACTATGGGTTTTGCCCACTCTGAGAACTGAACCACTTTTATGATCCTCAGCCCCTCTAGCCGGTTCAGCTCAGCATCAACCTTCTCTCTCAGGGCGTATGGCACCGGTCTTGATTTCAGGAAGCAAGTAGTTGCTTCTGGGTCCATGTAAACCTTGGCCTGTAGGCCTTGGATTTTTCCCAGTTCATCTTTGAAGATGGTGTCTTTTTTTTAAGCAGCTCTGGTAGTCCACCTGCTCACAACTGGAAGATATTGGTCCAGTTTAATTTAATCTCCTTCAACCAATCATGCCCTAGAAGGCTTGGCCCTTCACCTGCTACCACCTTCACTGGTAGATATGCTGATTGGTGTCTATAGTGAGTAGTTGCTCTAGTGATATCTTTTACTTGGGTTTCTTCACCTGTGTCCGTGTTCAACTTGGCAGATGCTTATTCCAAATTTAATTGTTGATCATCTTTATTTAAATATCTGAAAGTATGTTCCCCTATTACAGTGCCAGAAACACCCGTGTCTACTTACGTTTTTAATGGTTTACCCCCTGTGATTTTGTTTGCTTGAAAGAAGAACCCAAGATGTTCTATATATTGAGACCAATTGTCTGTGGCTGGCTCAAAGGGTGCGATTCTGCCAAATTGTGGCATTTCGGATGAGTATATCTTGTTTTATCTTTACCAAGCTTAGATACTCATAATCGCTGGGCGAGGAACAGCACCGGATCTGATTTATCCTTGCCGCCAGTTTGTTATAGGGTTGATCTTCAGACAACTTTTCTCAGTGGAAACATTTGGCTTTATTTACAAGACTGCAGCACCAACTACATTTGTGCACCAAACACCATAATTAAAGAAGAACTCCCCTGCAGAGGTTCCCTGCACTGTTAACACATTGGTCTAAACAGATCATGTGATCTCACAACACAGGATTATTCTTAAAGCTACAGTTCTATGTTTCCCAAAACTATAATTACTACAACTTTAAAACTATGTTCCCCAGGTTATTGACTTTTCTTGTCAACATAGATCCTTTCTATCCACTCTTTCTGGGTCCTTATAATTTTATACACCTCAATTAAATGCTCCCTCAACCTTCTGTGTTCCAAAGAAAGCAACCCAAGCTTATCCAATCTTTATTTATAGTTAAAATTCTCCATTCCTAGCAACATCTTTGTAAAGATCCCCTAATCTTACTGCTCAATTGTTTCTACAGTTCAGCTATTTGCCTACATATTTGCTCTTCTATCTCCATTGACTGTTTGGGAGTCTATGTTATACTTCCAGCAGTATGGTTGCTCCTTTTTTGTACCTCAGCTCAACCCATATGATCTCATTTGATTATCTTTCTAGCATATCATCCCCCCTCATAGCTGTGATTACTTTTTTAAACAATACCGTGACTCTCTCCTTTTTTTAAATCTCTCTCTCTATCCTGTCTGAAAACCCTGCAACCAGGAATAATGATCTGCCATTCTGATCCTTTTTAAGCTACCTGTAATAGCTATGATACAATATTCCCATCTGTTAATCTGTGCCCTTTGCTCATCTGCCTTATTCACTGGAATCCTTGCATTGAAGTATATACCAATAATCACAGAACAACTCCTTTGTTGCCTATTTCCTAGCCTTTGTTTCCTAGGCCTTCCATATTTGCTTAGTAATTTTCTGGCTTCTATTTCACGCTTTGCTTCTCTATCTTCTGAATTTACACTCAGGTTCCCGTCCCATGACTAACCAGTCCAAACTCTCCCAGCAGCTCCAGCAAACCTCCCCAGCACGCTATTAGTCTTAGTCCTGTTAAGGTGCAACCTTTCTGGCTTGCACAGGTCCCACCTCCCCAGGAACAAACCTCAGTGTCCCCCAGAATCAAAACCCTCCTTCTTGTACTATCTCTCTGGCTATGCATTCAGTTATCCTTTTTTTCTTATTCATTAGTGAATGGTACTTCAAGTAATCCAGCGATTACTACCTTTGAGGTTCTACTTTTTAATTTCTTTCCTAGCTCCCTAGAATCTTCTTGCAGGACCTCATCCCCTTTCTAGCAACATCATTGGGACCAATATATACGATTACCTCTGGTTGTTTACCCTCCCGCCTCAAAATGTTCTGCAACCACTAACTGACATCCTTGACTCTGGCATAAGGGAGGCATCATACCAACCTGTAGTCAGAAACTCATTTCTGTTCCCCTAACTATTGAATCATCTATCGCTGTTGGTTTCTTGACCTTCCACCTCCCTGACCCTTGTACAGTTGAGCCACCCATTGTGCAGTGACTTATCCTTGGCTGCACTGTCCAGATGAACCATCTCTCTCATCAGTATTCAGAACTGAATGCCAGTTGGAAAGCGTGATGCACTCAGAGCCCTCCTGCATTGTCTGCCTGGTCCTGCTTGTCCGTCTGGCTGTCACCCATTCTCTCTGGCTGCCACTCTGAAGCTGTGGGGTGACCACCTCCTGAAATGTACTATCCATGTAGCTTTCAGCCTCACACATGCACTGCAGTGCCATCAGCTGCTTCTCAAGCTCTGAAATCCAGACCTCGAGCCACTCCAGCTGACAACACAGGTGGATGTCCAGGACACGAGAAATGTCCTGGGGCTAGATTTTACAGACTCCCCCCCCCCCATCCCTACCCCCGCCAGGCAGGTTTTCAGTAGGTGGCAAGCCCACTGTCTTCTTGCCCACCCCTGACCAGGTCACCGTAATGCGAAAGGGTTGGTAAGGCGCCCACTGCCCTTAGGCCTACTGAGGCCCTTTTAAAGCCCTCAATCTGCCTCCACTATCATAAAACACTGGGCAGTGGCAGGCAGGTGGGAGTCAGGCTATTTTTTAAACAACTCTTTTGAAAAGGCAGGAAGGAAGGGGGGATGCACATCATTTGGAGGGGTGCCCTGTGCAGATTGGAAGAATCCACGAAGATGTTACCTCCCCATCTTTGTTCCTCCCCGCCTAGCCTCCAAAACTCACCAACCCCTAACCCATCATCTCCCTCCGTGGGTGCCCAATCCCTTCCCATCCTAAAAGCCCGGGACTGACCTGGGTCTGGACACCATCGATGTTCTTGGGACCAGCTTGCAGTCCCACACCCACCACTAAATTCTGGTACTGCTGGGATTGCTAGGCCTGCTAGTCAATCAGATTGGCTAGCAGCTCTTGAGGGGCGGAAGTCAGACCTTCAGATTGCTAAGGCCGTCCCCAGCGTGTTCTTGCTGTGGGGTGACCTTGTTTAAAATTGGTCCATTTGGGGCTAACTTTTCTTCTGAGTGTTCAACAGTAAGCCACACCCCACCCCCTGTAAAATTCAGTCCCTGGAGTTTCCCATATGGCATGTGATGTGCATTTAACAGGACTGAGGTGCCCCTGCATGCCTCTATTCATTGACAACTATCTCATCTGACCAGAAATAAAACTGAATAATTATCTAAAGCTGATGAAATTTATAATTTACCAAATTTAAAATTTATTAGAATATCAACTAAATTTTTTAGTTTAACCCACTGCCCTAACATAGAGAGAAAAACAAGACAGCAGTAAAACTCACCAACCAATCACCTATCTGCTGCCTTGTGACATCACTGCTCGATTATTTTTTTCGCCAAGTTCATGCTGCTGTTGCTCCTCCTCCTGAAACTACTCAGGCCCCTACTCCTAATCCCAGAAAAATAGCTATTTAAATTTCCACCTGTGCTATGCCTAAAGGTCACTTCTATATGCATTTCTCTATGCTGGTCTGTGATTGAAAAAAATTGTTTACCCGCTCCTGCAGATCTTGGACCTCAGTTATCATTTCTTGTTTATGTAGCCTGAATTGATTTGTCCCTATGATGAGTCTAAGCTTCTTTACTACAATTTGTATTCATTGCGTGCAATGGGAAACATGAAACACAGACCCCACCATGTGTCTCTGGGCGCAACCACCTCAAATATTAAAATAGCTATTTGAAATGCAATATTGTGGTTGTATATTTAGTCGTACTGTCGATGATAAAACATGGTTTCTTGGAAGTTTGTGGTTTGTGTCATACCATTGATAGTCCGCAAAATGTCAGCCAATTCACCCAAGCAGAGAGGAAAGAACTAAAAAGGGAAGCTCACCCAGATGCTCTGAAGAGCATAAGAAATAAAAGCAGGAGTGGACCATATGACCTCTCAAGCCTGCTCTAATACGATCATGGTCCATCATGAGCTTCAACTTCATTTTCCCATCCGTTTCCCATTTCCCTTGATTCCCTGAGAGACCAAAAATCTGTCTATCTCAGCCTTAAATATATTCAACGATGGCGCATCCACAACCCTCTGAGGTAGGGAATTCCAAAGATTCACAACTCTGAGTGAAAAAATTCTCAGTCCTAAATGATTGGCCTCTCATCTTGAGTCTGTGCCCCTGTGATTTAGATCCCACAGTCTGAGGAAACAACCATTTTATTTTATTCATTCATGGGATGTGGATATGCCAGCGTTTATTGCTCACCCCTAATTGACCTTGAGAAGGTGGCGGCGAGCTGCCTTCTTGAACTGTTGTAGTCCATGTGGTGTAGGTACACCCACAGCACTGTTAGCGAGGGAGTTCCAGGATTTTGACTCAGCGACAGTGAAGGAATGACGATATATTTCCAAGTCCAATGCAGGTGGCTTGGAGAGGAACTTTCAGGTATTGGTGTTGTCACGACTCACTGGGGACAGTGCGCTGTAATATCAAGCCCCAGTGTTCTCTGAGCCGTGACAAATGTGAAAAGTTTGACCAAACCACAAGATTCTCCAATTCTACTTGACTGTTTAATTTAGGTTAACAGAATATGAGCACCAGGTTTGTAAACTTAATAAGAAAATAACTATTTATTGAACAAATTTTCTTTTGCCGCTAGTTAAAGATAGAACTATGAACTGCTAACTTCTAAAACTATAACTTAAACTCTACCCCTTTCTTAAATCTCTATACACACACACAAAAGACACACAAGAACCCAAACATGGATTTTAAGGGTGGGATAAACAGCTCAATAGCACCAATCCAGAGTACAGGATTAGATGGGTTGATTTTGATCAATGTCTTCCAAATTCCTTTCAGTTCTTGTTGATGACATGAGGTGGTCTTCCAGCATTTTGTTCACTAGTTGAGCACTTGCCTTTCAATGTCTCTAACAGTGATTTTCCCCTTTTTCTTTTTACAGGGGTTTCCTCAGAGAGAGGGCAACTTATAAAGATATGAAGGGGAGAGATTTTAGATGTTTTCTCTTTGCAGGCAGGCCAGGAGCTTTCTGCTGTGGAATTACTGGAACCTTCCACACACAGGAGAAAGAGGTTTTAGGACTTATTCCTTTCAAGCTAGGAACTATTTCACTCTCGCACAAAAACCTGGTCACCTAGTCAGGAGCCAATTAAAACGTTGTTGCCAGGCAGCTCCCTTGGTCCAGGACTCCTTTCCAGCACCATCTTGTCTTTCATGGCACACTCTGTTCCAGGACTGCAACATTGTATATATCTCTCATCCTGCTCCAGTGGACATGTCCTTCAAACTGCAGCTATTTCAATTCCAATCCATAGTCCAACAGAAAATAAAAAGATATGTTCTTTACAACAGTCCAACAGAAAATTACAACAGTCCAAGAGAAATAAAACGATATGCTCCTTAGTTTTCCCATGTGTCTGCTGCCCATGTCCTTCTAGATGGTAGCGGTCGTGCGTTTGGAAGGTGCTGTCTAAGGAGGCTTGGTGAGTTCCTGCAGTACATCTTGTAGATGGTATACACTGCTACCACTGTGCGTCGGTGGTGGAGGGAGCGAATGTTTGTGGATGGGGTGCCAATCAAGCGGGCTGCTTTGTCCTGGATAGTGTCAAGCTTATTGAGTCTTGTTGGAGCTGCACTCATCCAGGCAAGTGGAGAGTATTCCATCACACTCCTGACTTGTACCTTGTATTGGTGGACAGGCTTTGGGGAGTCAGGAGGTGAGTTACTCACCGTAGGATTCCTAGCCTCTGATCTGCTCTTGTAGCCACTGTATTTATATGGCTAGTCCAGTTCAGTTTCTGTTCAATGGTAACCTGCAGGATGTGGATAGTGGAGGATTCAGCGATGGCAATGCCATTGAATGTCAAGGGGTGATGGTTAGATTTTCTCTTATTGGAAATGGTTATTGCCTGGTACTTGTGTTGTGTGAATATTACTTGCCACTTCTCAGCCCAAACCTGAATTTGTCCAGGTCTTGCTGCGTTTGGACATGGACTGCTTCAGTGTCTGAGGAGTCGGGAATGTTGCTGAACATTGTGCAATCATCAGTGGTCATCCCCACTTCTGACCTTATGATGGAAGGAAGGTCATTAATGAAGCAGTTGAAAATGGTTGGGTCTAAGACACTCATTCGGGCAAAATGGAGAGTATTCCAATACATTCCTGACTTTTGCCTTGTCGGTGGTGGACAGGTTTTGGGGAGTCTGGAGGTGAGTTACCCACCGCAGAATTCCCAGCCTCTTACCTGCTCTTGTAGCCACAGTATTTATATGACTGATCCAGTTCAGTTGGTTGTTGATAGACATTAGTTATATATCAAAATGTTAAAAAAAAAATTAACAGTAGCAGGGAAAGGTTTGACCAGTATTATTATTCTACAGAACAGCAGTGTAATGTAGCACTACCATCCTCCTGAAAATTCAAAGCATATGTATACAGAAAAAATCAAAAAAGCATCCATTACACACAAATATGCTATCTTGAGACTGCATCAGGTATTTAAATTTTTACTATCTAAGCTAATTGTATGTTCATTGGATTGGAAACTGCGGAGGCTAGCTATGTTAGTAGTCATTATCTGGGTTCACAAAATAAAGAGCCTTGGAGGGAGAATGGACAGGAAACACTAAATGTTATAAATGTTAAGGGAATAGAAGCAGCAACAGATTGTCATGATAATGAAGGAAAAAACACCAAATTGCATCTGAAAATATTGGACTTTAAAAATATGTCCTGAGTTTTTTAAAAATGCACACGTGCCACTGGCGGGAATGCTGCAGGGTGACTCCCTGAGAGGTAATGGAACCCCACCCTGTTGCCAGTTAGGGTACTTCTAAAGACATCCAGAAACTAATTGCTCCCCAATGGGGCATAATGGGAGATGGATATCATCTCATCGAGAAATCCTCTGAGCAATGCCCAGACAGACTTGTGCGTTCGCTTCCCGTTTGGAATATACAAAGGAGGGGTTAAAAGTGAGCTGAAAAGCTGCCCCGGTGTCTGTCAGTTGGTGGGTTTTCTGAGAGAGAGCAAGTGCTGGAAGTTTGACTCAGAAGTAACAGCCACACACAGTACCCCTGCAAATCACCATTTTGCAGGTATCCCCATCTTTCTTCCTCTCTACTGAATTCAACACTACTGGAACCTCGAAACTGACTACTCTGTACCGAATTCAACACTACTAGAACCTTGAATCCGACTATTCGTCTACCGGAGTTAGTTCTACTGGAATCTCGAATTGCAATGTCTGCAATGCTCAATCACCTACTCCCACGAGTCAAGGACTGTTCCATAACATGATGGATCTTTCAAATATAAGCTAAGGATAGTTTGTGAAAGAGAAATGTCATAATTTAATTTAAGAAAGACTAAAGCATTGTCTTGTTAAAGGAAACTAATTTGCATTAAATGCTTTAACAAGAGAAACAATACAGTGAAATGATTAACCATGGTGCAAGTAAAGCAGCGATCATCTTCAAGGCCAGCGGAGTGTCCGCTGTAGGAGTCAGAACCCAGGAACGGCATCAGGAAACCAGCAGGCCAGCTGGTGCTGGTATTTGCCCCCCACTCACCTCTGTTCTGGCTGCCAGCTGGATGCTTGTGACTGACACTTCATACCTAACATTAGTTAAAATCTGCAGTAAACAACACCAATACATTGTATTTATATAACACCTTTAATATAATAAAACATCTCAAGGCACTTCACAGGAGCATTATAAAACAAAATTTGATGCTGAGCCACTTAAGGCAACATTTGGGCAGATGGCCAAAGCTTGGTTAATGAGAAAGGTTTAAAGAAGCTTTGTAAAAGAGGAAAAAGAAGAAGAGTTTTAGGGAGAGAATTTCAGAGCTAAACTAAACTATTGACCATCCAACTTCCCTTCCTGGTTCCATGTTAGCTGATGTTGTTCATGGTTCTCTTTCTTTAGGTACTATCCTCGTTCTTCAAATCTGGCATCATCATCCCCCTCCTCAGAAAACAACCCTTGACCTCTCTGTCTTTGTTATATCCCCATCTCCAAACTCTCTTTCCTCTCCAACATTCTTGAAAATCTTGCCTCCTAGACGCATGTTCATCTTTTCTGGAACTACATATCGGAATGCCTCCAATCAGGATTTTGCTCTTATCAAAGTCACAAATAAGATCCTGTATACTGTGAAAGTTAAGCTATCTCTCCTTGTTCATCTCAACCTGTCTGCCGCTTTGGATAGGGTTGATCACACCATCCTGCTCCAACTCCCCTCTACTTTTGTCCAGCTGGGTGAGACAGCTCTCGACTAGTCCAATTCTTAACCAAATCATAACCAAGAAATCACCTATAGTGGCTTCTCTTCCTGTTCCTTCTTACTTCTGGTTGCCCACAAACATCTATCCTTGGACCCCTCCAGTTTCTCACCTACACGCTGCCCCTCAGCGCAACATCAAAAACAGTGCCAGTTTCCACATGTACACTGATGACACCCCTCTACCTTACCATCACTTTTCACTGCCCCTTCACCATCTCTAAGTTGTCACTCTATCCAGTGCTCGATGAGCAGGAATTTCATCCAAATAGATAGTAGGAAGACATTGTCTCAGTCTCCATTACAAACTTTATTCCTAGCCACTGACTCTGTCCTCCCTGACCAATCTCTGAGGCTGTACCAGACTGCTCGCAATTCTGGTGTCATATTTAATCCTGATATGAGCTTCCAACCACATATCCACAGCAGCACTAAGACTGCCTAGACCAGCTTTGCTCCTGTCTTAGCTCATCTGCTGCTGAAACCCTCATTCATGCATTTGCTACCTCTAGACTTGATTATCCAAATGTAGTTCCAGCCAGCCTCCCTTATTCTACCCCCATAAAGACGAGGTCATCCAAAACTCTGTTGAATAAGTCATAAGTCCCATTCACTTATTATCCCTGTGCTTCCTCATCTAGTTTGGCTCCCAGTTAAGCAACATCTCGATTTTAAAATCCTTACCCTTGTTTTCAAAATCCTTCCATGGCCTTGCACCTCCCAACCTCTCTCATCTCCTCCAGCCCTACAACCTTCCGAGATGGTTCTCATGGAATGGAATGGAATAACTCTAGTCACACACCAGTGTGGTTGGCTTTTAACTGCTCTCTGAAATAGCCTAACAATTAACTCAATTGTACCAAACTGTTATGCGAGCTATCATTTCCTCATTGCAACTAGAGATGTAAAATAAATGCAGGTCTTGCCAGCAACACCCACAACTCATGAATTCATTTTCAAGAAACAATAATTGAATCTATGCCATCTTTTATTTGGAGATAAATTGTAAGAATGAAAGAATATTGAAATTTGAGTGAATTTCAATCTTTCATTGTGAACTATTCAAAAATATTGCAGAAGTTAAAATCAAAATTGTTTCTAAATATTAAGCTTTTATCAAAGAAACTGCAGGGATTTAAAAGGTAATTTGGGAAATCGTGATGATAGTCTGTTTTGTCAGAGGCAGCTGCTTGTTTCATTATCTCCAACTATGATTTGTGGTCAGAAAATTATATTGTTCTGGCTGCCAATGGCAAGAACCGCTGAAATTTCAGGTTAATAAATTTTAGAATGTACCAAGAGAGCATTACAAAGTAACTTCAGTTCCATTAGCATTAACATAGTTAAATGTTTGAGGCCACCAATAGCCTGTAAGATGAGTCTTGTCTATATTTATTGAACTATGGCACAAAGAACCATTTTGCACAGATTATCGTAATTTGTTGCTGTTAGTTAAGAGGGTGTTGTTGCTGTTGCCTGTATCCTTCAACATAAAACAAAAATGCTGCTTAAGCATACAAGAAAACAGTCTAATTTTTATTCCAAACAATCTGTTAGAAGATGGCTTAATGAGTATGATTACAAAACATAAACTTCATGGAACACTGATTGAAAGCATAATGGTAGATATTATGTTATGATGCCCCTAGTGACCAATACCATTTTAAAAGAGATGAATTTCCCAATGACTGATGGAAATAGCCAAAGGACAAGATTTCACATTTCAAGACTTTAACAGTAACAAACTAAGATCAACATAGATCAAACATTAGGCAACTAATACACCAAGCTAAAGAAAAGATACGTTTACATTCACTAATTAAAGCAATAAAGATACATTTTACAACTCCTTTTACTGTGCTTTGCACTTCTGGAGGATGTGTAGCAATACAAGATTAAGCCCCAAGTTACTCCCAGCTTTCCAGCAGGCTCACTTCTCCCTGCCACACTAGTTCCAGTGTCCTTCGAAAATCGTTCCAATCACCCTGAACCAACTTTCATCAACAAGGTCAACCTAGGTAAACTCCTTGTTCCTTAACTCTCAAAAGTCCTGTCAGTCTCAACCTTTACAAGAATTCTGCTTAGCTGTTAACACAAAAACAGCTCACCCTGCTTTTCACAGCAGTAGCTGCTTTGTTCCTCTCTCTCTCTGTGCCACTGCATCCAAAGAGAAATGGATCATTTTTCTGTGTCAAGGAGGCACTTGATTTTCGATAGGTTTCAGAGTGGGTTTCTTTCCCCATGACAACTAGATCACATGGACCTGTCTCCGGGCATAATTTCAGTATGACCAATACCCCCACTCCAGAACATTCTATTTCACCTTACATTAAAGGAGATATTTTAAAACATAACCGTCTTGTTAATTTCAACATTTGCAACAATGGGTGTGCTGAAAGTCATGTGGATATTGAATACATATGAGTAATATATTGAACCTTGTTTTGACCTGTAAATTATCATTCATTTGGATGAGCAGATTGTCACCTGTGCAAGCTTGGTTCTGACTTTTAATACGTACAGTGAACAAATTTCAACTGGTGAAAAGCATTTTGCATTATCTTGTGATAGACTCACCACCAGCTGGAGAGCTAGCAAGAGATCCTTGTCACCTCTTTTCAGAAGGCCTCCCACATTAAGTGCCAATCAGGTACCTGACTGGGCAGTAGCGGTCCTACCCTGGTATCAAGGCCCCTGAGATTAGAAGTCCTGCTCGCTGAGAGCTACTGGCCAATCAGAGACTGGCAGCTCTTCATTGCTCAGCAGCACCACTGGGCACTCCGTGGGTTCCCCTTCCTGATGCCAGATCCTGGATCAGGCACTGAATACCTTTGAAAGAGGGACCCCCTCCCCAACCCTGGAAGCCTCCAAGCAACCCCAACAGGGTTTGTTTTTCCAGGCTCCCCACATGCCAAATCCCCCCACCCGCCGATGGATAAATACTGCTGGTGGTGGGGTGAGGCCCTTAAGCAGGTATTAATTGCCCCCTTAATGGCCTCAATTGGTGGGGGACAGGAAGGCTGTCCATGAGTCTTCCCACCATGGTCTTAATTGGGGCAGAGATGGGAAGGTGGCGGGGTCCCACCCTCCCACCCGATTAAATGCCCCCACCATCAAACTTGCCACTGGGGAGGGAATTAAATTCTGTCCCTTGGGACGGATATTTCATGCCTACCAACGAGTAAAATGTGCCCTGGACAACAACAATGACTTACATTTATATAGTACCTTTAATGTAATAAGGCCCAAAGCACTTCACAGGAGTGTTATAAAGCAAAATTTGACAGCCTCATTGATAATACTAGGGCAGATAGCCAAAGCTTGGTCAAAGAGAAAGATTTTAAGGATTGTCCGAAAGGAGGTAGAGAGCCAGGGAACTTTAGGGATGGAATCCCAGAGGCCTAGGCAGCTATAGACAGGGGCACCAATGGTGGAGGGATTAAAATTGGAGAGGCAAGCATTAGATTAACGCAAATATCTCAGGAGGTTGCATGGCTGGAGGAGATTACAGTGATAGGGATAAAGCCATAGAGAGATTTAAAAACAAGGATGAGGATTTTAAAACTGAGGCATTGTTGACCTGGAGCTAAAGTAGGTGAGTGAGAAATATGAAAGCAATGCCCCTTTTGGTTATTTATTCCATCCTGATGACATATTCCATTCTTCTTGTGAGTGTTATTTTCTATTTAGTCTTCAGTAATTTTTCTAAAGCAAATTATTCTTTGTTTGAGGCTGCTCGGCTTTCACATTTTCACTGTTTTTGGTTAACTATTAGGTGGCGTGAGATATTTTTCATGGCTTCAAATTTCCCTTCCCCTAGCTTCAGTTCCCCTTTCCTATGGGGCTGTGTCTCTACAGGAACCTACATGGCTCCTGGCTACGCCTGGCCTTTCGTGGCATTTGCTGAACATTCTTTGTTTCAGTTCTTCTTAGGTCCCCTCCTTCACCTCTTTTTCTGATACTTTGAAGACTCTATTGGTACCTTTTCCTGTTTTCCCCCTGAACCGGATAATTTAATCAAATTTGCTTTAAATTTTCACCCCTCCCTCACCTTCACATGGCCCATCACTGAGTGATATCTTCTCATTCTCAACCTCTCAGCCTTCATTTCTGGGGATAGGCTGTCAATTTTAAGCCCACTAACTCGCACTGATATCTTGATTACACTTCCTCACACCCCACATTCTGTAAGGACTCCATTCCATTCTCCCAGTTTTTCTCACTCCACTTCTGATGGAAGATCATCGACTAGCAATGCCACCTCTGCTTCTCTATCCAGAAATGCTGCCTGACCTGTTGACTGTTTCCAGCATTTTCTGTTTATATTTATTTATTCACTTTGTATATTGCCAGTTACAAAAATCACAATCTGGGGTATCTATTGATGTATTGGATCTTGAACAAAACTGGTTCTCAAACACTAAAAAATATTAGGCCACAATACATTTTCATCCAGAAAAAGACTACAAACTCCATGCACCTGAGTCACTCTGATCCACAGTGGTAACTAGAAGGTACCTATACTGTGCATAGTCTTCATTATTATGTCACACACGTTCTGCTCAGGTTTACATGGAAATGAGGACAAAAAAAATCACCAAAACCAAGTCAAACTGCACAATCAAAAATTCAGTTTTATAACTAGAAACATTGATTGGAGAATCATGTTCTTAGATTTTTTTTGTCCTCACAAGTTTGGGTTCTTGAACTTTTCTTCTTCCAGATATTTTTTAACTTGTGTTTCAAGCGACTTTGGTAGTGGAGTTCAAACTCCCTACTCCCTTGAAAGTCTTTCACCTGTCCTGATATGTCAATAAAATATTGCAGTGTGTTCTTGCCTCCACATGGTTCTCCTTAATCTTTGATACCAGCAGAGAAAAACTGCATTGGTCTTCCATTTGGATCTTAACTGCCTATCAAATTCATTTAGCAGAAACAGATCAAGTGGAACAGTTGTAGACCTACATTACTCATTTGCAATTTGACATTGCTGACTTCGGAACAATTTCACTATGCACTTAAAAAGTAGCCTCTAAGGATCAATTTAAATTATTTACACTTTAGACCTACTGTAGCATTGAACTGGTTAAGGATTAAACTGCACTCATTATGAAAATAAATCTTTAATAAATATTTACATTAGCCAGGAGAATATTCATTTATTTGATAAATATGTATGCATAATTCTTCAGGAATACTTCTTAGCCAAAAACAATTAAATAATTCAACAATGCACAAGTTTTCCCCAGACCAAACACTTGCTTCACAGTAAAAACAGCAATATATTATACTGAGATTAATAGCATAAAAGATGTGAAAGAGCTAAATGGTTTGGCAACTAAAATTTAATTTAGAATTGATAAATGACATATGCTAAAACCATAACAGAAGCCTAAGTAGATTGGATTTGCTTTTAGAAGACAGGTTAAGACTAAAAACAGATATATTGGCAATGTCCAGCGAATGAGAAAAATGTCAGTTTTTGGGCTCTTGAGAACTGTGTACTTTAATTTGGCATTGGTGGAGCTGGAATTGCTTATGCCTTTAATAGTTAGGAAAAGCAAATAAAATAATTAAATTGCATTAAAACTAAGTGGCACTTTTGCTACCTTGCCAAGGCTCCATTTTTGCATCTGGGTGAACAGCGCATTCTCTTGTGACAGACAGGATAATTCCTTCTGTGCTGCTATCAATCTAACTGATGACAGCAGTGTTGTCCAATATGAAAGCCACTAATTACATGTAGCTAATTGAGAATCCAGACATGCCAAATAGCATTTTTGATTAATAAGTAAAATATGTGTAATAAGCACGCTCAGTGGCATGTGATCTCAATACTCCTATCTGCATTATGTATGGATGTGTTCCTTGATCCTTTTTTGCATTTGTTGGCAAAATAATAAGATGAAGATGAAGATCACAATATTTTTTGATTGTGCTTTAGTACCTTGGTTAATGCTTATTGGTTATCTGTTAAAAAGCTGTGTTAAACCAGTGAAAACACAGCCTTCAGAACCGTAGAAACCACAAACATCACATACAGAGTTGAGCTGCCATCATGGTCAGCTTGAACAATCAATATAGTCTCTCTGGGTAAGCTCAAAGTAAGCATGCCTAAGCAATAATGTGCAGCTCCAACAGGACACATCATGGCAAAGAGAAAGGAGGATCCCACAACATTCTAGAGGGAGAGCAGGGTCAGGGTCAGGCACATCTTGTGTTTTCTCAGCAATCACTCTGACTAAGTAAAAGTACCGCTCGTAAGATGTAACTGAGTCCAATAGCTTAATGCAAGAATTCCAAACTTTGCTGAAAGAGAAAGACTGCAAAGTTCTGCAATGAACAGTGGTAAATATTTGGTAAGTGAATGTACACATGAGGCACATTTAGCTGTAGTGTGTGTGAGGTGTTTTCCCATAATATTGGTGCATGTGGCTAAACGGTGTTACCGTAAGCACACCTGTGACTAACAAACAACTTCTCTTGAGTCGTTGAGTAAAAAAGGGGCACTGCTCCGTGTACTTTTAAGATGAATGAATACAACTTTTTTAACATCATATGGAGAAAGGTTTTATAACTGGACATAATTCAGAGAGATTGGGTAGAACTTTCTGTTCTGTGTGCAGGCGTGAGATAGTGTGCGATGACATCAGGCGAGTGTCCCGACATCATTGTGCACTTGCGCGATATTTTGGTCGGCTGGCGTGCGTGACAGTCGGCAGCGTACCCAACAATAAATAGGCATATTAAGGCCATTAAAGTAGCAATTGATGGCAATTTTTCACTGCCTGTCCAACTTTGCATTTTTGAGGAAACCTCATCCAAGGGCGGGATGAGGTTTCTGCGATTAATTTAAAAGAAGATTTAAAAAGTTTGAAAAAACGTTCATCATCCGTCGAGGTGTCTCATTCTGACGCGTAGACAATTTTCCTACTTTTACATTCTGTTTTTATTGATTTTAAATTTGTCACCTCCCTGAGGCAGCTCTCTCTACCTTTAGGGAGCTTTCCTTCTGCGCTACCCCGTGTCCGTGCTGACTTCAAAGCTTGCCCTCCTCCTGTCCCCACCCCAGCAGCGCAGAGCCTTTCAGCGCACCTTTCAGGTTGGCTAGCCATTAATTGGCCAGCCAGTGTGAAATCGCGGTTGGGGGCCAATCACCGTCGGCGGTCAGTTCCCCGGCCCCTCCTGGGCCTGCCGATCACGGCTGCCGCCAACCCGAAAATTCTGCCCATTAATCCTTTTGCTAAATAAAAACAGCATTTATCATGCAAGTTAGTTAAAACTTTTACGTGTGATTTTAGATGCACTATCCTATTGTTAATCTTTGGTTCCAATATATAAATGTGCAAGTGAAAGACACAACTTGCCTGAACAATGCATGTGTTCTGCTGTATTATTATTTGTTATGCATGTATGCAGAAAAGCAAAAAGAAATGTGGACACGACTCAGTTTAGTAATGTATCTGAAAGACAGTATCTTTGACAATGCAAACAGCCCCTCAAAAGTACACTTAAGTGTCAGCCTAGATGACATGCTGAGTCTGAAGCAGGGCTTGAATCCATAACCACCTGTGTCAGAAGTAAGACAGTTACCAATTGAGCCAAGCTGATACTGAAGAGACAGGTAGATTCAGTGTGTGACAAATGTTAATCACAAGAGAATGTAGAGTAAAGTTACACAATATGATTGTTTTATGGGGACAGGAAAAAAATCAACTATATTCAGCTCCTATAAAAACAAAAAGCTAAAAGCTACTGCGGATGCTGGAAATCCAAAACAAAAACAGAATTACCTGGAAAAACTCAGCAGGTCTGGCAGCATCGGCGGAGAAGAAATCAGTTAACGTTTCGAGCCTTCATGGCCCTTCGGCAGAACTGAAGCATAGTTAGGAGAAGGGAGAAATATAAACATTTATATTTCTCCCTTCTCCTAACTATGCTTCAGTTCTGCCGAAGGGCCATGAAGGCTCGAAACGTTAACTGATTTCTTCTCCGCCGATGCTGCCAGACCTGCTGAGTTTTTCCAGGTAATTCTGTTTTTGTTTTATATTCAGCTCCTGTTAGGTGTGATACTTGTGATCCTGCCAATAGTTCAGTGCAGTAATGCACATAGTGTGAAAAGGGAATGCTAAGATTTCTTTTTGAGGTGCTTTGTAGATTGAATCTTGATGTTATTTCAGCTCAACCTTTGCATGTATTATATATGACTTCCAGCTTCTGCGTCCATTTCTAATCTTATTTCTGTTCTTTCCATTTCCATTTCAGTAAGCACCAAAGCAATAATCTATTGTTATAGTTTCATTGTTAGTTTGTTTCCTCCCAGTATCTGAATCTGTTGATGCACTTGAATTTATGTTAGAATAATCAGTTTCCCAAGTCAGTGAGAAATGTATTCTAACTGCTCCTTAACCTCCCTGTCTTGGTGTTCTATGATGATTTCAAAACACACATATGCTGTTTCAAGGCTGCAGGACAGGTTCAGAACTTGTTTCAAATACTTAAGTAAAGATCTGTGTTGTAACATGCTGTTGCTAATCATTATATCATTTTTGAACCAATAAGTGTATAGATAAAGAGTAAAAACCGTCTAGCTTATTTTCCAAATGCAATGCTGTATAACAACAACTTGCATTTATATAACACCTTTAACAGTATTAAACATTTCAGGAGTGTTATCAGACCCCAAAATTTGACACGAGCCACATAAGGAGATATTAGTACAGGTGATCAAATGCTTGAGCGAAGAGGTGGGTTTTAAGGAGTGTCTCAAAGGAGGAGACAGAGGTAGAAAGGCAGAGACATTTATGGAGGAAATTTCAGGGCTTAGGAGTAGGTAGCTGAAGGCACAGCCACCAATGGAAGGGCAAGTGAAATTGGGGTGCACAAGAGGCTAGAATTGGAGGAATGCAGAGATATCTGAAGGTTGTTGGGCTGGAGGAGGTTAGAGAAAGGGAGGGGGCCTATAAATGGACAACCAGCATACCTGACTGTATCCTGGCTTAAATATGCTGTTAGTAACTATATGCTAGTTACAGTTTGCCAACCTGAAAATGACCCATTTATCTTGATTCCCTGTTTCCTGTTAGTTAGCCAATCCTCTATCCACGCTAATATATCACTCCTAACACCATGAACTCTCAGCTTGTGCAGTTACCTTTTATGTGGCCCCTTATCGAATGACTTTTGGAAATCTAAATACACACTTGAACTACTGGTTCCCCTCTATCTACCCTGCTTATTACACCCTCAATGAACGCTAATAAATTTGTCAAACATGATTTCCCTTTCACAAAATAATGTTGATTCTGCTTGATTGTTTTATGATTTTTTAAATATCATGCAACTACCTCCTTAATAAGGGATTCTAGCATTTTCCCAATGACAGATGTTAGACTAACTGGCCTATAGTTTCCTGTTTACTGTCTCCCTCCTTTCTTGAATAATGATGTAACATTTGCAGTTTTACAATTCCCTGGGACCTTTCCAGAATTTAGGGAATTTTGGAAGATTACAAACAATGTATTCACTATCTCTGCTGCCACTTCCTTTAAGGTCCAGGGGACTTGTCTGCCTTTAGTCTCATTAGCTTTCTGAGTATGTTTTCCCTAGTGATAGTGATTGTTTTAAGTTCCTCCCTCCCTTTTACCCCCCCCACTTTCTATTATTCTTGGAATGCTTTTTATGTCCTCTGAAGATAGAATCAAAATACTTGTTCAAAGTCTCCGCCATTTCCTTCTTTCCCATTATTAATTTCTCAATGTCACCCTCTAAGGGACCAGTGCACACTGTCACCACTCTTTTCCTTTTTATATATTTGTAGAAGCTTTTACTGTCTGTTTTTACATTTTCCAGTTTTCTTTTTTACTCCAATTTCCCCCTCTTTTCTCGTTGTCCTTTACTGGTGTCTAACTTTTCATCTTCTGGGCTACCACTAATTTTTGCGCCTTTGTACATATTTTCTTTCAATTTGATACTATTCTTAACTTCCTTATTGAGCCAAGGATGGTGCATCCTTTTCTTGGAGTCTTTGTTTCTCAATGGAATATATCTTTGTTGAGGCTTATGAAATATCTCCTTAAATGTCTGCCACTGCTTCTTTACCATCTTACCTTTAAAATTATTTTCCCATTCCACTTTAGCCAAGTCTGTCTTCATACCCTTGTAATTGCATTTATTTAAGTTTAAGACATTAGTTTCAAACCCAAATTTATCACCCTCAAACTGAATGGTAAATATTATCATGTTGTGATTACTCTTACCTAGAGGATCCTTTACTATAATCTTGTTGCATTATACATTACCAGGTCTAAAATAACCTGTTCCCTGGTGGGTTCCAAAGTACATTGTTCTAAGAAACTGTCCCGAATACACTCCATGAACTCATCCTCCAGGCTGCCTATGCCAATTTGATTAGATTTGATTTCTTACTCTGTACTACAGTGTAGCTACTGTTGTGACCTATAAACCACTCCTAACATTGACTTCCTTCCTTTGCTACTTCTTATCTTCACCCAAAATGATGCTACATTTTGGTCCTTTGAATCAAGATCATTTCTCACTACTATACTCATATCTTTTATTATCACAACTACCCCAACTCCTTTTCCTTTCTTTCTGTCCTTCTGAACTGTCAAATACCTAGCCTTGGTCAGTTGACACCTTGTTGACGTGAAATCGGACTGCCCCGCTGTAATGATATGGTTGATTAGTGCAGAGTAGGACTTCTGCTCTTCAAGATCGGGAAGGCCCACCCTAGAGAGTTGCCGGCCAATTTGATTGGCTGGCAGCTCTGTAGTCCCGTCCATGCTAGAAGACAGTGATGGCCACTGCTGGGACTAAAACCAGTCCCCACGAAGAAGTGAAGGTGCCTCCCGGATTTCAGGTAAGTCTGGGAATTTTGGGCGGGCATGGCTGGGAGACCCAAATGAGGGGTGAGGGGAGTGAGGAGGTTGGGTTAGCGAGGCCAGGGGAAGGACAAAGCGGGGTACAATCTTGGACGGGTGCCCCTGATGGATACAAGGGATCCCCCAGAGGAAGAATCCCCCCTTTCCTGCCCGAAAGCAGCTGACACTGTCAAAGCTGCTGTATGCCAGCCTTGCTTCTGCTTTCCCCCACTGATTCAAAAATTGTGGAAGAGGCAGAATGAGGCCCTTATGTACCAGTTAATTGTCCACTTAAGGGCTTCAATAGGCCTAAGGGCAGGTGGGCTGCCTGATGCCTTACTTGCCCCCCATAACATGTGGGACAAGACAGGAAAGGGTGGGAAGGTGGCGGGCTGGCCACTTGATTTATTTTACATGCTCCCCGCCTTTAAATCCAATGGCGAAGGCTGTAATATTCACCCCCCTCCCACCCCCCAACGTCAATAATGACTATTGTATTATACTCATTTATTTCTATTTGCACTATCAATTCATCCATCTTATTATGAATACTGCGTACATTCAGATAAAGAGCTTTTGGGTGGAATTTTCCCAGGTTTGCACTAAGTGCGGGAGTGGACGGGTAAAATGACGTTTTACCCGCCGGCCGCGATGGCGGGTTTTCACGCCATATCATCCCAAACCCACCTCATTATTTATGCACTCCCGGGAAACATGTTGTTTCCATGGTGGGCGGGCTCTCATTTGCCCGCTGGCCATCAGCCCGCCGCCGCATCATGCTGGGCACCAAGTTTAAAGTCCAGCCGCAAGCAAAGCGCTCATTGCTTACAGCTCACCACTGCTGCATGGAAGACATGACCAGCAAAGGAGAAAAGACCACAGTCCCCCCGCTTCAACAAAGGGTCCCTTGAGAAACTGGTGGGTGCCATGGAGGCCCGCCAGGATTTCCTGTACCCCTGCTCTGGCTGCAGGATGGACAGCAATGTGACCAATCCAGATTTGGGGGTGGTGGCAGGGGTGATCAGTGCCAATGCCCTTCAGAAGAGGAGAGCTACCCAGTGCCACAAGAGGATGAATGATCTCCTCCGTTCTGCCAACATAAGTCACTCTTCTCATCACTCTCAACTCACACTCACAAACCCATCACACATCCACAGGGCCCTCACTCACTGCCAGAGCAAGGGGCATCACCATCCACTCTCTCACACTCACCGTCATTGTCCTCATCCTGTCCATGGGATCGCTCACCACCCACACAGACCAGGCATATTTATCACCTGGCCTGGCAGATGTCTTGCTTACTTTTTCTCCATCTCTATCCATGCAGGACAAGTTGGCACACAACAAGAGAGAGAGGTGACAGACCGGTGGCGGAATGCCCAAAATCAAGGTCCTCACGGACTTTGCAAACAGAGCCATCCAGCTGGCTGGTGAGGATCTAGACTGGTCCTGTGCTGACGGTGAGGTCGGCACTGCTGTACCAAGTGAGGATCCACCAGTGCAACATCCATCAGACAATCATGCCGTGAGTGATGTGTCCTCTTTCACAGGCCACTGCCATGCACTAATTATCTCTCCTTGCTTTTGCAGGCACATCTACCAAACAGCCGACAGAGTCCATGATCCAGGGCCTCAATCAAGCCCCGAAGAAACCTCTGGAGAGGAATCTGGAGGCACTCACCCTGAAGTCCCGTCACAGCGCTCACCCATGCCCTCCGCCAGCACAGAGACACACACCTTGGTGGGACCTAGCTTTAGAGTAGCCTCGGGACCACAATCTGGTGAGCACATCATACTGTCTGATCCATAACAGGTGGCAGCAGGGACTTCCCAGGTGTCTGGCCAAGGAGGGTGCCACTGCCACACAACATGACCCCAAAAGCAGGCCAGGGCTCTCCAAGTCTTGGCCCTCAAGAGGACGCCTGCCAAAGTCATCACAGACAGGGCGTCGCAGTCAGCAGGCTGCCTGCACCTCCGCTGTGGATGTCCGGGGAGCAACAAGACATAGCGGCAGGGAAAGGAAAGTTAAGGAGAATTAACTCTTTCAGAGTCAACCAAATAAACTAAATTAACAAAATGAGGGACAAAATAAGCTACCCCTTAAATTAGGGAGATTGCAAAACCAAAGACAAAATTTAATGGAAACTTACAAACATCAAATCAAAATGTGATTAAGGGGGTCAATAAAACACCCCAGTCCCCACTGAGCATGGAAGGCCTCAACGGTGCCGGCAGACACCACGTGCTCCCTCTCCAGGGACACCCAGCCACGAACATAGCCGCGGAGTTAAGGAGAATTAGTTGCGCAGCCTGGGCACAGGTGTTAATCACTTGTACATACGGTTCACTATTGTCAATAAACTCCCAAGAATGTCTCCCTGTCTATGGCTCCCTGTTCTGATGAGCAGTGTTCTTGTCACTCAGATGTGAAACCTTTCTGCACATGATAAAGACAGGTGTCTTAGTCCGGGGCCTCTTCCCTGTGCTCTGTGCAGCCTTCAGACCACAGTGATGGTCTGGCCTCACACTCTCTGGGAACATCGCTGATGCCTGCACCTCGGCGGTGCTTGTCATTGCTGCCAGAATGTGATGGACAGACACCACAGAATTCTCTCATTCACTTGATGTGCTCCCAGCACCTTTAAGGAGGGGCTGGCCCCCATCTCTTCAGCATTTGTGACCAATGATGCTGTGCTCCAGCTCCTGAAGGGCTCAGGTGCTGAAGGTGGACAAAGTATCAAATGCTTCTAAAGTTTCATGGCTGTTGATATGACCCTGATCACAGAGTGCAAGCAAGCTGCACTCAGCCAGACAGGAGTCAGACATTCCCAGGGGCTATCTGTAGATCTATGAAGTGTCCTCATTGCATGTCGTCATTATCCTCCTACAATCGAGCGACTATTAGGGCCTCCACAGCCTCTCCGTGACAGGAGCAGCCTCGCAGAGGGTATTTGCGCTGCCATAAACCAGACTGGAGTCAAACATTCACAGATGCGATGTGAGGATCTATGGGGTCACCTCACTGCATGTCATCATCATCCTCCACAAATCTAGTAGCTATGAGGGCCTCCTGAGCGCGCCTTCCTCATCCAGCCAGTGTGAGGGCCTCATCCCCATCATCGTCGCCTCCAAGGACCTCCTCAGCCTCATCCCTGTTGGTGTCCTCCTCATCAGAGGAGATGTGCAGCTCCTCCATCTCCTCCTCAGCCAGCTCATCTCCCTGTTGCAGTGCCAGGTTGAAAAGGGTGCAGCAGACGACAACGATTCGTGACACCCTCTGTGGACTGTATTGCAGGGCTCCACAAGACCGGAACCTCATTTTCAGCATCCCGATGGTCCGCTCCACCAAGGTGCGAGCTACAGCATGAGCCTCATTACACTGTCGCTCTGCTGCAGCCTGAAGCTGCCACATAGGTGTCATCAGCCACAGCCTCTGTGGGTAGCCCTTGTCCCTGAGGAACCATCCTTGCAGCTTCTATGAACCCTGGAAGACTCCAGGGATCTGTGACCGGACTGAGAATGTAGACATCGTGCACACTCCCTAGAAACCGTGTGCACACCTGCAGGATGCGTTTCTGGTGGTCACATACCAGCTGCACATTCAGTGCGTGGAAGCCCTTGTGGTTGATGTAGTTCACCCGTGTGTAGTGATGGAGACCTGAGCGCCACATGGGTGCAGTCAATAGCACCCTGCACCTGTGGGAATCTCGAGATCCCGGAGAATCCAATGGCCCTTGCATCCTAGCTGTCCGGGTCCCAGGCGAAATGCACAAAGTTGTGTGCCCTCGAGAAGATGGCATCCGTGACCTCATGGATGCATTTGTGGGTGGCGGATAGTGAAGTCCCACAGCGGTCACCTGTGGAGCCCTGAAAGGAGCCACTGGTATAGAAATTGAGCGCTGCAGTCACTTTCACAGCCACTGGCACTGGATGCCCCCATGTCTCCTTGGCGCCAAGCCATGCATTAAGTGGCAGATGTGAGTGACCAGGTCCCTAGACATGCGCAGTCGTTGGCGACACTGGCTCCCGGTCATCTGCAGGAATGACAGGTGGTGTCTGTAGACCCTGTGTGTCGCTAGACGCCGACCAGCCACGGCTTGCTGTCGCTCCTGCGCAGCGTGTGCGGGAGCCCCTGTTGCCCCTTCTTCATGAGGTTGCCGCTCCTGCCTTTGTGAGGCCAGTTGTCTCAGTTGCTCCCTCCTCCATCTTCTTTGCTCTCTGTAGGACATCAGGCATACAGCTAGGTCACCAGGATCCATGATCCTGATATGGTCCTCCTGCGGCATGAAAGAGAGAGAGGCGTGGTTTGCTTGGGTGTACTTAGCACCTTTCCTGGCTCTGTGTGACGACCCCTTAATGCTTCCCGGACAGTGTTGGCCACCTCTCCGGTGGCCACAGATGAGTGCACTGCATAGTTGCCCTGTCAGCCTGTGACATGGTGGAGACTGCTCCTAACCGGGTTGCTGAGATTGCAAGGGGCTGTGAGCACCTCCAGCAGTGACTGCTACCTGGCCAGTGTTGGCGAGGAGATTGTACAATGTGTGCAGTCCATCTGCTCCGTGGCCCAGTAAAGTGGTCATGGACTCGAAGTGTGTGTTGTGGGGGGTGGTGGTGGGTAGGGGGTTAAGGACTGGAGTGCTTGGTGGCACTTTGGTGCCTCCGCGTTGCTTGTATGGGTGGGCAGGCTAGGAGCCCGACCCCAATCATATCACTGAGGCTGTGCCAGATCTGTCTCAGCTGCAGAGGCATGGTCCCTTATGTGTGGCCACATCCCTCACCTACCCTGCCCCCCACCTCGATTTCTTGCGTGCTGGATCCAAAGCCAGGGCAGAATTTGCCCCCCCCCACCGACAACAGTCGCCTTCGAGGTTGGGCAGCAGTTGCCCCCAGACAACCTCCCCAACAACAGTCGCCTTGGTGGCAGGGGGCTCTTCACCCTGGCCCCCGGCGGCCCTGAAGCCTGCCAAGCAACAGGCAATCCTGGCGAGTTCTGCAGAACGATGCTGTGCACTCATCTCCAGTTCCCCCCAAAGAGAAGGCCGGCAAGTGCACATTGCCTGTGGGCTGTTGTGAAACACGTCGGTGTGCTTTCCCACTGACGTGGACGGACGGTCCAGCGAGGGCGCAAGAGCCTGGCGAGATGGCCTTTTAATGAGATGCTGATGTATTCCCGATGAGCAATGGCGGTACACATGGCCCCCTGTAGGCGGGCTGAGCGGATGATTGTGGCCTGCCTTCCCGCCATCGTGAAACTGATCGCACCATATTGTTCACGCATGCCACCTATCGCGCCCACTGCCAGTGGGCATGGAAAATTCCACCCTTTAATCCTGCCTCTTTATCATTTTTCCTTACTCTGGTGTATGTTTTTTTGCTGTTGCACTCTTAGGCTCTGTCCCTTCCTGTCACACTCTGGTTATTATTACCTGCATCACTGCCCTGCTCTTTCTCTTTTAATTTTCACCCCCACTATTTAGTTTAAAGCCCTCTCTACAGCCCTAGTTATTCCACTCGCCAGTACACTGATCCCAGCGTGATTCAGGTGAAGGCCATCCCAATGGTACATACAGCTCTCTCTCTCTTTTCCCAGTACTGGTGCCGGTGCCCCATGAATCGAAACCTGTTCCTCCCACACCAACCCCAACACCCGTTTATGCCATTTCTGTGGAGTTTCCTCCACGATCAGGATGTGCCAGGTCTGAGAATCTCTGCACAAATCCCACATACAGCAAATTGCAAGGAGAGCTTTTTTTGAATACAAAAATTAAATGATTTAAGGTGATATACGTTTAAAGGGACTTTGTTGTCAGCTAAAGTTTTTGTGCGAACGATTGCTTTATGATGGTGGAGCTATGCCATTCTGTGTCATTGTTGAAGCTCAGTTTTGTTAATGAAGAGGCGAGGTTAGCAGGACGCTCCCAGCTCTGCTGCTTGCGAATGCTGGGACTAGGCGTGCACCGCTCCATCCAAACGCACGACGTCCTGGAGGACGGCCGATCCGGTGACGAGGGCTGAATATTACCAGCGCACGACAACCAAGGCAGAAATAAAAAACCGACGCCTGTGAAAGGATTTGCGGTAAAATACAGAATGTAAGAGAGATTGGACGAGCCCCTTCTGGAAACAGGTGAGTCGCCGTTGGGTTTATTTCACCTACTGCCTGTCTTCTTGGACGTTGCTACACTGCACGTAACAAAAAAAACCCAAACCCGTCAGCTGCATAAATTTGGTTGATGCTTTTGTAAGAAGAATAGGAAGGTTGCAATCGGCGTTTGTAATGCTGACGGAGCTAAATATGAGGCAACAAACAGGATTGAGTGTTTAATCGAAAGGGGCGAATATTATTTCTCTTGACAGAGAAGCTGCAAATTCTTCAATGCAAGATTGACGTGTTCTTCCGATTAAGGTTAAGTACGGCGGATTTCAGCTGCCTGTCATATTTGCAATTTGGGTTAAAAAATAGTTTCGAAATCCCGAAGCGTTTAACTGTGTGCATTGTGTTCAGTGTGACAGCTGTATGCTTGGAGTGTGTATGTGTATATATGTGTAATGTATGTTGCGTGCCATGCTTACTAGCAACATTTTCCTGCTGCCTCTAACACATGTGTCAAATGGAATAGCACCCAAAGAACATACAACCCTAGGAAATGCCCTAACTCCACTGCAGGCTGATAATATTTCAGTGGACCAAATATCCTTTTCTTCTCCATCGTCCCGACCCCTTTTATTTTAATATATGATTGAGCAACTGAACATGTAAAATAGAAACTTCCTCTTTTTATTTTACACTCTACAATAAAATCAGATAACTTGCTATTGTAGTTGACAGTATTCGGTCCATAATTTCTGGACACAGCCCCACGATTCATTGTGACATTTTTGAATGTTCATTGATTACAGTATTTTCAATTGCATTATTCACCCACAAAAGGTAAATATAATTTTGCATTTAATTCTATCATTTTGTTTCCTGGATGGTTGAGACTCCTTTACAATTTATTTTTGTTCCTCTGATTTTTGCTTCCAGTTATAAGTGATGCAAGTGCTCTTGGCAGCTTTCCTGGGAGAGTTGACCCTCTTGTCAAAATAGCCTTTATGCTTCAAAGGAATTTAGATGGTTGATGTTACTTAGGTTCTTGCTGCACTTTATTTCAAAGATTTCCACAACAGTCATGAGCAACACATTGTTTTAATTCAGATGCCCAGGAATGTTGGCAAGTTTAAAAAATAGTAACTTCTTCACTTTCTGCTCCATTCATCTCCATTCAGATACACATGAATTAAGGTTAGTCTCACAAGTTATTCTTTGTGATGCAAGAAATTGGAGGGGTAGAAATGAATGAAAGGACATGGTTAAAAGCTCAGCTACTCCAAGCTGACAAGGAGAAACCAGCTCAAATTTGACAGTTTCAATTTTAACTCAAGCATATCAAAACTAGGAAATAAAATACAGAAATCTAATTTTTCCATATCATTTAGCTAATTTAGCTCTGCGCTGATTATATTAATATTGCAACCATTGCAAAACTACTTTTCAAATTTTAGATTTAAATTTTTGAATGAGTCCAGGGAATTTGCTGTCTTTAAGTCATGTTAACTTTTCAAACAATAGAAATTTCACCAACTATCTGAAGGTGTTTTTTTTATCAGTTTAAGTGCACAGAGCAAAGGCAGGGAATTTTCTCTATAGGAAAAGGGTGGGGGAGTGGGACTGGCTGAGTTGCTTTTGCTGAGATTATTTGCTGAGACCTGGCGAAGATATTATGGGCCAAATAGCCTCCTTCTGTGTTGTAAGCATTCTATCTCAGCATTGTATTCAACCACATCACAATTGAGCCATATCCTGCCCTTATCCCAGACACTAACACCATCAACCTTCAGGCTGAGTCCATAGGTGCACATCCTTAGCAGTTGTTTGACCACAAGCTGATCCCTCTACAAGATGTCTGATTAACTGCAATGAGCACTCCTTCCCTCTGCAGAATATTGCCTTGCTTGTGTCCCTGTGTGATTCTTTCCACTGTCATACCTTCATCATGCTGAATGTTGATTTAATCAATTGTTTCCAGTATCCCCATCTCCACCCTTCATGAACTTTAGGTGTTCTATGACTTGTTTCACCTGCATACCTGTCAACCCCTCCTCACACAACTTTCCTGCCTCCTTATACTCCAACGAGTTAATTTCAAGATTCTCATGATTAGTCCTCAAGTCCCTCTTGCATTGTCCATCCTGTTTGGTAATTGCCTCTAGCTATGCGTATACATCAAGCCAACAGCCTCAACTTCTCTGACTCTTGATTGCTGTTTATCTCCATTTTCTCTATTCCACCAGAGGAGATGAGGCCTGATGGTGATGTGAGGGTGTGTGTGAGAGAGTGAGTGGTGATGTGCCTTGAGCTGGCAATGAGTGAGGTGCCAGTGAATGCGTGATGAGGGATGAAATGGTTGCCTTATACTGGCGGCACAGATGAGATCATTCATCCATTTTCTGCACTGGATGGCTGACCTCTTGTGTGCAGCATTGGCACTGACCACCTCTACCACTGCCTCCCAAGCCGGAGTGGTGAGACTGATGGCCTCCTGCGGTCAGAGCAGGGGTAGAGGACATCACAGCGGACCCCCAGGGATGTGTCACTGAATTGGGGGTCTGCATTCTTCTTAGCTTTTAGGGCCATGTCTTCATCAGTACCCTCCAGGGCTGCAAGCATTGAGAAGTGTGTGCGCAGCTATGGTTTAAATATGGCGCCCTGCGTGAGGAAGCAGCGAAGTAACGGCATGGCGGACAAATCGGAGTCGCCCACTAGTGAGACGGCGTGTTTCCTGTTGCTGCATAATTAATAAGGCGTGAATGGGATGACATGGTGCGAAAAGCCGCTATTGCGGCCGGTGGGTAAAATGTTCTTTTTCCCGCCCGCTACCATACTTAGTGCAAATCTGGGACGATTCCGCCCTTAGTCAACTTAACTCAAACATACATACAAATCTCTTTGCAGCTTTAAGACTTCAACTCTAATTTACCAGTCCACCTTAACTGCTGAAACTATACACTTCATAGCTGCTTGTGAGTCTCTCTCTCTCTCTCACATTCTCTGTCTCTCTCTCTTTTCTAACTGTTAACTATAATTTGCATCTAAACAGGGGGCCCTGGAATACTGGGTCTCAGACCATTTCCCTTGAACCAATTAGTTTCACAGCCCTTTTGTCCCTTCTAATTGCTAACTATAACTTGTATCTTTTTGACAGGAGGTCCTGGAACACCTGGTGCTCTGACCACCTTTCTGGCCTAAACTTCAATTTTTCTTAAAAGTACATGCCAACTTGAAGACTTCTTAAGAACATATCCCAAAATTCATGAATCACCCCAATAATACACACAAATTAAGACTTTTTGTCGCTAAGTTTATGCACAGTACAATTTGATAATTTAAGGCTTATTAATTACACAAATGTGCCAACAAGGTGACACTCCTTTTGTGTGCAGAATTACATAAGTACAAGGCATTGAAATTTGCACATGCACACTTCTAGCAAGGATTGCTGGATGGTGATCAGGAACCCTAGTTAAATTTGTCCTGGCAAAGAGGCCAATTGTGGCTGAGAGCAACTGATTCTATGCAGATAAGGGTTAAACCTGGGACATGCCTGGTGTGTCCTTCTCAGCTGCTCTGTATCATAACTAGCTGTTTGGGAAGAAACTCCTGGTCTGTTTATTGTCTGTATAAAATATTTAAACATTCCTAGGCTGATTCCACAATCCGGGGTTTCTAGTGTGGAGTGGGGCATGTAGGGAGGACAACTCAGGAAATCATAGCTGCACAGCCACATTTTCAGTTATGTTTTCCTCTTGAATTACATTCCATACCCAGTTGTGGAATTGCTGCTTATGCGTTTACATGGTTCATATAACTTTTCACTCGGTGAAGCTGTGAAAGAACATTTTGCAATGATATTTACTATCTTAATTACATTGATTGCATAGAAATTACAACACAGCACAACCAGCCTTTCTGTCCATGTACCTGCCCTGTTTGCATAACCCTTTATTTCTATTTCTGTCAATCATCCAACTTATTCTCAAATATTGACATGGGCCAGGCTGCTAGATAAGTACCTGAGGGAGAAAAGATTAGAAGTATGTGCAGGTAGGGTTAGTGAAGTAGGATGACAGGAGTCTCATATGGAGCGTAAACACTGGCTGAGAGCAGTTGAGCTGAATGGCCCGATTTTGTGATGTAAATTCTACCTAATTTTATGCTTCTGCTTCTCTGCTGTAACTCTGTTGGAACTGCGGTGGAAACTGTACTTATCTGCCTAAACAGAATCGCTGCTGCACCTTCTGATGAAGCTGCAGTGGCGGAATGGGAGCAGCTCCAAGGGAATTGCTGATCATGATCCCTGCTTCAGTTACTAACTGCAGGTGCATTCCACAGCCTCACAACCTTCCATGTAAACAAGAAGCCTCTCCTGCTCTCTGTTCTAAATCTCTTCCTTTTGATTTGTATGCCTATATCCCTTCATTCTAAAACCCTCTGTCACTGCAAAAGTCTGTTTCAATCAACTCTGTCCCAACCCTTTATGATTTTAACAAGCCCTTTCAAAAGCCTAAATAATATCCTTTGTTCTAATGAAGAGAACTCCAATTTTTGTAATCTGTATTCATGTTTGATTTTCCTCACACCAAGCAGCGTAATGAATCTGCATTGTAACCTCTCTATCACCTGAACATCCTTCCTATACTGTGGAGTCCAAAGAAGCTTATCACTGCCTTCTCAAGAGCAATTAGGGATGGGCAACAAATGTTTGCCTCGCTTGAGGCACCCACATCTCATGAAAGAATTTTAAAAAACTGCATATTGCTCCAACTGCGGCTTTACTAATAATATAGGTTCAATATATGTTTCCTTATCGCACCTCGACTTTTATAATCTATACCTCATCATAAACTCAGTATTCCATTAACATTTTTACGGCCTTATTGATTTGAGCTGCTGTTTTTACTGTATTGTGAACCTGAATACTCAGATTGCTTTGACCCTTCACTTTACCTAGCTTTCTCTATTCAAAGTAGAAGACGTTCTGCTGATCTCACAAATGAGTAATGTGGCATACAAATTTCAGCGCCAGTGTGATGCTAGGTATGTAAGCTGTACGTCCCAAAGACTGGCAGATTGTATCAAACAGCATGTCCCTTCCACTGTTCGCAATGGGCAAGATACAAACCGTACTCAACCAGCCTGCGCTTACAAAACTCAAAACACAGTGTCCAACATTAGATGTGATTTCACAATGGGACAACATTTGCTAAATAATCCCCAGTGTGTTAAAAATTATGCTGACAACCAATTTAAGATTGTCAGTCAGGTTCGCAGTGTGGCACATTTGCGTGTACTGGCAGCTACATATATTAATATGTAGGGCCCTGTCCTTTGCAGACAGAAAGAACATGTACACCCATTGCTCCTATTTCAGATAAACAAAATAAGTGATAGCCATTTGCTGGTTCATTCCTCAGGGCAATGCCTTAACCAATTAAAGTCGAGCTGCCTGCCTTAAATGTCAAACAATGCTTGGCAGTTAACTGTCAGTCACCATTAACTGGTGCATTCTCCATGGCAATGCCTCTATCAATCAGAGTCCACTTGCCAACCAATGAGCACTCTCTTCTCATACAGTGTAAGGTTCTTGCTTCCATTGACATTGGTTCTTGCGATTGTCCTGATGGGTGCAAGACAAAAGGCTTTGACAAAATGTCTTTTTTCAGCAATACTCAATTATTACTTTATTTAACCAAAATGTTTTACCTCACTTTACTGACATTTAATTCCATCCGCCTTTTTTTTTACCCATTCCACCACCTTATCAGTGCCCTTCAAAGCTTCCTTTTGCCCCATAGCATTATTTACTATGGCTCCTATTTTAGTATGATCTGCAACTCTAGATTCCCTCTAGCTCCTTAACCAATTCATTGATGTACTCAGTAAACAGAAGCAGTCGTAGGACAAAACCCTATGGGACAAAACTACCCATTTCCAATCACTCTAAGAAACTGTCTTTAATTCATCCTCTCTGTTTCCTCCTTTCTGACAAGTTTTTAATCCAATTTGCTACCCTTCCTATAAATGACTTGGATGAAGGAATAGAGAGCTGTATATCTAGGTTTGCTGGCAATACTAAGTTACGTGACACAGTAAATCATGTAGAAGAGAGCAGAAAGTTGCAAAGGGACATTGATAGATTAGATGAGTGGGCAAAATTGTGGCAATTTAATGTGGAAAAGTATGAGGTCATCCACTTTGGACCTAAGAAAGATAGATAAGAGTATTTTCTAAATGAGGAGATGCTAGGGAGTGAAAATGAGCACAGAGATTTAGGAGTCCAAGTAAAGAAATCAATAAAAGCTGATGGACAGGTACAAAAGATAATTAAAAAGGCTAATGGAATGTTGGCCTTTATCACAAGAGGACTGGCGTACAAAATGGTGAAAGTTATGTTCCAGCAGCACAGCGTTCTGGCTAGACGCCATCTGGAATACTGCATTGAGTTCTGCCCCCACACCTCAGGAAGGATATACTAGCCATGGAGGGGGTGCAGTGCAGATTCACCAGAATGATACTTAAGCTAAAATCGTTAAATTATGGTGATAGGTTGCATAGATTAGGCTCGTATTCACCTGAGTGTAGAAGATTAAGGGGTGGATCTAACGGAGGTGTTTAAGATGATTAAGCAATTTGATAGGGTGGATAAACTGTTAGACAAACAGACAAACTGTTTCTTCTGGTGGGAGAGTTCAGTACAAGTGGGCATAACTTTTAAAATTAGTGCTAGCCTTTTCAGGGGTGTTGCTAGAAAGCACTTCTTCACACAGTTGTAGTGGAAGTCTGGAACTCTTCCATACCACCCCTGCACTAAACCCCTGCACCCCCCCAGCCCCCCACAAAAAAAGCTGTTGAGGCTAGGTGAAATCAAAACTAAGATTGATAGGTATTCATTAGGTAATAGTACTAAGGCTTATGTAACTCAGATGTGTAGATGGGCGAAATGAATGACGAGGCGCTAAATGGCTGACTCCTTTTCCCATGTTTCTTTCTATGTTCTCTTAATTCCATGCACCTTAAACTTCTCCACTGCTCTTTTGTGAAGTTCATGTACGCCACCAACATTCACTGTATCCCCTCACCTTGATTAGTTTCCCCATTCATTGTATCCCTTTTCTTGCTTTATGACCCTTTTCCTATATTTTTCTGTTCAGTCTATTAGTTGTTTTCTGCTTTCTCTATCACACACTGGTAGTTTTTATTAAGTCTTTCCTCATAATTTCTCTTCACGCTTTTATGCTTATGTTGCAACTTCTGCAGACATGGATTCACCTTCCAACATGTATACCGATGGCACACAGCTCTACCTTTCCATTACCCCTCTTTGCACCTCCATTGCCTCTGTGCAGCTAGACTGCTGGTCTGATATCCAGTCTTGGATGAACTGCCGTTGTTTCCAGCTAAACGCTGGGAAGACCAAAACCATTTTTTTTTGGATCCCACCATTAGCTCTGTATCCATGCCACTAACTCCATCCCTTCCCCGGCCACTATCTAGGAAGAACCAGACTGCCCATAACCTCAGCTTCATATTCGACCCTAAGTAGACTGACTCTATATCCCCCATACATAAAATTAGTCTAATAGAGCAATTAGTATTATAAAATTATTATGTTTGGCTGTTCAGCTTGTTCCATTAAGGTCAATGCTGAAATATTCCAGTGGTTTTAAGTAGGCAAACTTAAATAATTGGAGGAAAGTGGTGGTTCTAGCCCAATAGGATGGAGGAGGAAATAGGATCTAATGCTTGGGAGCACTTGGTGATAGAATATTTCCCTAGTGTAAGAGGAAAATGCCTGGGGATCCAGAGTCACTCCGAGTGGGAAGAGGAGGGCTAATGCTAATGCTGGAAGATGAGTGGGCAGACCAGGGTGGGCTTGACAGCTCACCTTTGGTGAAGACTGGGAGACCTTAGGTTAAAACTACACAGGGAGGAAGTGTGAAGAAACACATGCTGGGTTGGGACGGAGCTGAGAAAGTTTTCTGTGTAATAAAAATCCGAAGGTTCACGTGTGAGCCTACAGTCAAAAAAGCAATGCAAACATAACCACTGTTATATAGATAATTTAGCTTTTATTGCTGTGCAGCCTGGTTACATTTTTGAGTTTCATAGTCTTCAAACTTATGCTACCATATTGGTATATGTGTATGATTGACTTGGTGTGTTTTGTAAAATAGACTTTGCTTTTAAATGATACACTAATCCTGTGTCATAGCCTTTTAATAGATTATAATAACTCAGGGGATGCATAATTAATATTCTGACTGCAGTGTAACATTGGTGATGTGAATTTTAAATTGTATCATTACTGCTCTGGGCACTTTCATGATAGTTTGTCTTTTTGAATTAATAGCATGAATCATGCTATAGACAGGTCCAATGCAGCAACTGGCTCTGATCCAGCTTGGACTTTTCCCCAACATTTGTACTTATATTTCACAGCAAGAATACAGTTTCCATAAACAGGCAAATTCCATTGTGAATTAAAACCTCTGTGTTAATTGAGTACCATGTACGGATCGACAGTTAACTCCCAATTGTGGTATACTGCTCACTGAACAAGTGGGATGCCCAAAATGTCTTGTTACCTCCAAAGGTGAAGAATTATTCTTTGCCTGAGCAATGTACAATTTTATTGACAGATAAAATAATACCTGCAAGCAAAAATGACACAGCCACATACTAATACTGACTGTAACTAATTGTTCAATAACTTATTTACACAGTATGTAGACAATGCTGACAGAAGTACATAATTCTTATACTGTTTCTTAATGACACCTTAGAAACAAAACCCCTGTAACTCCTGGAGATTCTGCACAATATGTTTGGCAAGAACTTGCAGAGCCCCCTCAAAAAAAAAGAGAAAAATGGCTGTGCTGAGTCCGCACCTAATCCAGGAGATTTCTCTTTGCCGTAAGAAGGGTTGAAACCTCCATTTGTCCCTTACAAGGCAGATAATAGCAAAGGGGCAATTCAGGGGCTGAGACACACTGTGCCAGGATTTGCCCTCTTTAGGATTAACTGGCATATCAATGAAGAACAATACGCAATTAGTTGAATAGAATATTAGCCTCCACATGGGTGAATGTGGCCCCGAGAGTAGAATCCAAGCCAGGTAAGCGGCCTGATATCCCAAGGAAAATAATATTAAAATATATATTTTTTGACAGTTGCCACAATTACGAAGATTGCAAAGCAGATGAATGTTGTGGCCTGGGTGAGGTGAGGTGAGGAGTCCCACCATAGGCAGAGTTTCTGGCTGCAAACTGTAGGCAGTGTCAGAGGCTCTCCTTAAGTGTTGGTTGTACCAGTCTGTCCATTGGTAATGAAATATTCTGCCTGTGACCTTGCAAACTCTGCCAAGATCAGTGTTAGCTAGCACTGGTGGACATTATTCATTGTCCCTGGAGCGCTCATTGGAAGTTTTGCCATCATTGTACAGAGTGTTGATGAGACCACATCTGTAGTTCTGTGTACAGTTTTGGTCGTCTTACTTCCGAAAGAATATAATATAATTAGGAGTAGCTCAGAGAAGGTTCATTCGACTGATTCCTGGGATGAAGGGGTTATCTTATGAGGACAGGTTGGACAGGTTGGGCCTGTATCCACTGGCAAAGTGGATACTTTGAAACATATAAGATCCTGGGGGGACTTCACGAGGTGGACGCTGAGAGGATGTCTCCCCTTGTGAGAGAGACTAGAGCTAGGAGACACAGTTTAAAAATAAGAGGTCTCCCATTTAACAGATGAGAATTTGTTTCTCTCAGAGGGTCATTAGTCTGTGGAATTCTCTTCCCAGAGAGCACTGGAGGCAGGGTCATTGAATATTTTTAAGACTGAGTTAGATAGATTCTTGATTGACAAGGGAGTCAAAGGGTACTGGGAGTAGAAAGGAAACTGGGTTTGAGGCCACAATCAAATCAGCCATGATCTTATCAAATGGCAGCACAGGCTTGAAGGGTTGAATGGCCTACTCCTGCTCTTACTTCGTAAGTCCATATGTTCATACATCCATAGAGCTCCTGAGGAGGTCATTCAGCTCATCTTGTCTGTGCTAGCTCTTTGAAAAAGATATCCAGTCAGTTCTACTCTCTGCCCCCCGCCTGGCTCTATCCCCATACCTCTCCAGTTTTGGAAAGTAAACGACATGGGATGATTCCTCACAGAACCTCTATTGCATGCAACTGAAGGTTGAGAAGCTCTGGGAGTTGAAGATCAAAAACATTGGCCTGAATCTTCCAAGGAGTGGCAATCACCATCGGATTTCCACTCTGCTCCTACTTCTCTCTGCCATGCTGGTGCTTTGCATTTATAGCCAGGACGTCCGATCTCGGCTTCTCCAGAAATGCGGACTGTACAGTTACTCAAAGAGCTTCATTGTTGCAATGGAGCGGTGAGGGAAGACAAGCCATGCCTCCTTTTTACGGCATTAGCTGCCATATTCTGGTAAGTAACTTGTTTAAATGTCCCAAAGCTTCTTTGAAAAGCTACGGGGAGAAAGTAAGTGTGTAGCTTGGTAGGGTGGGTAAGGGGGCAGTGTGGGTAAGGTATGTGGGTAAGAGGGTAGGGTGGGTGAGGATGTAGGAAAGAGGTGATGGGGTAGGGTGGATAAGGGAAATGGGTAGGGTGGCAGGAGGGTAGGGTGGCAGGGTGGCAGCTGGGTAGAGTGGTAGGTGGGTAGCATGGCAAAGTGGCAGGTGGATAGGGTGACAGGGTTGCAGCTGGGTAGGGTGGTAGGTGGGTAGGGTGGCAGGTGGATGGGGTGGCAGGTGGATAGGGTGGAAGGGTGTCAGTTGGGTAGGGTGGAAGGGTGTCAGTTGGGTAGGGTGGCAGGTGGGTGAGTGGGTAGGTGGGTCGGAGGCATAGTCAGATCGGGTTGGGAGAGATTGTCAGGTTTGAGGCTAGTTAGGTTGTGTTGGGGGAGTCAGGTGGTGGGGTCGGGTCAGGTTTGGTCAGGAGGGTGTAAATTTGGTAGTTGGGTGGTGGGGCGGGTCATGTTGGATCGTTGGGGAGTTGGTGGTTCAGGGGAGAAGTTGGGTGGTGGGTTGTGTCAGGGGAGTTGGGGGGGTAGTTAGGGGGCGAGGGTGGGTGGAGGTGTTCAATGTGAATGATTAGGGGTGTCAATTCTGTGGTTACCCAGGAGTGAGACTAGGATTTTTCTGTCTAACATTTCCTGGGTGACTATTCGAGTAAATGTCGGGATTGTCCAAAGTCCCGGAGTTGGAGACTTTTTTGAAGGGTCCTGGGGAGCAGGGGTATTGCCCATTGAAGGTTCAGACTTCCTGGGCAATTCCCATGGAGTCAGTGGGTTTGGACTGCGGAGGGGTCCCGTAGTGCATCTTTCGGGGTACTTCCGGCCTTCAAATATTCGGAGACTGGAAGATCTGGGCTATTATTTCTCAATAGTCATGCAATCAAAATGCAAACATTTTATTTGCATTTTAACAAGGTGTGAAGGGGGTCTTCTTTGTGAACTACTTGTCTGTTTTTGACGTCTGATGGCTGTTTGAAAGCTCAATTCAGTCAATAATTTAAATGGAATTAACATTTGAGATACTCTTTGTTCTTCAAGGAGCCTATAATTTGATTAAATCAGGATCAAAGGTTTTTTTTTGCAAACTTTATTCATAAAATTTGTAAAAGTATATTCCAAAACAGTTCAAATTGAAACAAAAACAAAAATAGCTGGAAAAACTCAGCAGGCCTGACAGCATCTGCGGAGAGGAACACAGTTGACGTTTTGACTCTTCATCAGAACTAAGGAAATATGGAAATGAGGTGAAATATAAGCTGGTTGAGGGGGGTGGGACAGGTGGAGCTGGATAGAGGGCCAGTGATAGGCGGAGGCAAAGAAGAGATTGCCAAAGATGTCATAGACAGAAGGGTGTTGACGGTGGTGATATTAGCTAAGGAATGTGCTAATGATGACATTAAGGGTAGAAAGCAGGACGAGCAAGTGACAGATAGCCCTAGTGGGGGTGGGGTGGGGAGAAGGGATCGAAATAGGCTAAAAGGTGGAGATAAAACAATGGATGGAAATAAATTTAAAAATAATGGAAATAGGTGGGAAAAGAAATATATATTAAAAAAATATAAATTATTGGAAAAAGGGGAATCGGAAAGGGGGTGGGGATGGAGGAGAGAGTTCATGATCTGAAGTTGTTGAACTCAATGTTAAGTCCGGAAGGCTGTAAAGTGCCTAGTCGGAAGATGAGGTGCTGTTCCTCCAGTTTGCGTTGAGTTCAAATTGAATAATGCAGAAAGTGCAATAAAATTCAACTTTCCTCCATACAGCAAGTTGCGCTCTGAGGTGCCCCAATACAATTGTAGTGCACCTGGTATTTACTTTATGCATTCAATGTCAAGCATACAGCCCAAGGGATTTTAAACAGTCACCAATCCCTCTGTGTACTATGGATGAAATGCCTTAGACTGTGACCTTTTCCAATTATGCCTTTGCAGCAGCTGCCCCAAGCTTAGTGCATCCTCAGCACATAGTCCTGGACCTTGGAATGTGCCAGCCTGCAACACTCGGTTGTGGACAACTCTTTGCACTGGAAGACCAAAAGGTTTTGGGCAGTCTTTCACCGATTTGATGATCCTCCAACAGTAGTTGATGTTTGTCTCGGTGTGCATCCCTGGGTATAGCCCGTAGAGCGCAGAGTCCACTGTCACAGAGCTGCTCGGGATGAACCTCAACAAAAAAACAGTGCACCTCTTTCCAGATCTACTTTGCAAAGGCACATTCCAGAAGGAGGTGTGCGATGGTCTCTCCCCCACAGCAGCTGCTTCGAAGGCAGTGTAGCGGCGGTGCTGAATTAGGACCAAAGGTTTACTGCAGCTTTGAAATAATTACACTGACTGTGGTAGTCAGTGCATTTTTTCAAATGGATGCCATCTCAAGCTAGGGTATCACAAAAACTGTATAGGGTCAGTTCACTTGATTCTCATTGCTGTACAGGAACAGAACAGGCCTACAGATGGTAGGGCCTAGCACCAGCAGAAAGGCAGGAAATTTAACTGCTGCAGGCCTCTTTGGCCTACTGTCGTGTGTTTGGCCTTCGAAATGGAGATCAGCAATCAGAAGGAGCCAATTACCTCTAAAAACCATCTGCTGAGGAGGGGAGCTTAAAAATGTAAGAATGTAACTAACCTTTTTATATTTGGCCTTCTCCAAAATTCTCCACAGACACCCTGATTTCTGGTGGTTATTTGGCAAAAGCTAATATGCCAAGCCTATCTTGTTGCCATTGTATGAGTGTCCATTGAGTAATCCTCCAGGAAAATGAAGTAGGAGTTGAGAAACACTCACTTTCCACTTCATTTTCATTGCTCTGTTGGGCCTGAGCCTACCACCTCCTCTCAGAGAAGTCCCAGAAATTCCTGGGCTGTATAAAAAGGGTGATTCCTTTTAAAAAAAGGTCTCTGTTTCTTTTCCCTGACCTCTGTGCTTGATGAAGTTCCTCAAGGACAATAGTCATAGAAATAGGGGCCCAATATTATTCACAAAAACATACACATTCCATGGGATGAAATCTCTATTTTTGTCACAGGCTGATGTTTCAATGCACTGTAGTGTTCTTTATCTTTTAACTTGGTAGAAGTTCTCATTTCACTTTCTAAAACAAATATGATTTTTACATTAGAAGTATGTGGACATTTGATTTTTTATTCATCAGGCAAATATATTTTTGCATATCTTATTGCCTTGTACTTTCCAATCATTTACCTACACATTAAGTGACGGTTGAGATATATTTGTGCTACATAGTTTATTTTGAATTTTATTAATATTGTGGTGACACTAAATAAATGCTTTACAAACAATATTGAGCCCTTTTTTTTTGTTTCAGGTTTCTTTGTGCAGCTCTCTTCAGGGGAATTCCTTAATTTTTGCATGTATTTGTTAATGATGAGACCAACAGAATTCCACGCATGTGTGGCTATCTTGGCCACCCTCATCTGCTTACCAGGACTGAGATCGTCTGCCATTCAGAAACGACAAAGAAGGAACATACAAATATCTGAGGTTTCCACTGCAAAGCCAGAAAACATCACAGGCTATAATGAAAACAATTACGGGGTGAAAAATGATACATTGCTAAACGGAGAAACAGCAAGTTCCACTGCTTCTAGTAATATTTTAAGGCCTACATTAGGGGCATTAACTGCGTCAATAAATCCTAGCATTGCCCATGTAGAAGAAACAAAACAAACCAATAAGGCAGAAAATGAAAATGTAATCTCCGTGACTAGCCTTGACATATTACCTACAACTACAACAGTGGTGCCATTTCAGAAACCATTCAGTACAAGTACAAAGGAAGCTGACTGGAACAAAACTCTACAGTCTAAACAGAAAGACTTTGTAACAGTCTTAACGACAAAATCATCTTCTAAACCTGGCATTGATGCCAGTGGAGTTAACAATACTGTTTACACGACAACAGGAGCAAAACAGAACGATGCAGCCACCCATGATAAAGACAAAACTGAAGGAACAATGAAGAATAAGAAACAAGTGCCAGAGCCAGTTACAATTTCAACTGTATTTGGTGGGGTCCACCAAAATGAAAGCAGTGGTGTGACAAGGGGGACAACTGATTCTAGCAGTGAAAACTTTACACTGAATAGTCATGACACCACAGCATTGCCTCTTACAAGTAAAACAGTTCTTACTGTAAATACAACACAAAAAGATGTCAATGTATTGACTTCAGAAGTGTTAAATTCCTCAGAATTTACAAATGCAAATGTCGAAGGTTTCAGGAATGAAGAAATAACAACAACAACAACAACAGTAATCAATGAACCAGAAGGTAGTTACTTCAGCTGGAAAGCAAACAGTCCAAATGCTGATAAAGAAATGAATGAAATCATGGCAACTACAATGGGTGCAGTAACAGACAGCAAAGCACCCAATACATTTCAGGTGACTACGACACCCAGAGTCACAACATCAATCAAGGGAGCTGCAATGACGGAGTCGGTCTCATCAGCTTCTACAGAAACCGTGTTGAGAACAACTCAAACAATGCAAGTATTCAGCACAGCAGCTATAATTGGAACTACCAAAAAACCATATAAGGGATTGAGTTCAAGGTTGGCAGTGACAAATGGGATTCCTGCTGTCAGATCTGCTTTGCCAACAACACATCTCCCTCAGAAACAAGTCTCCGAAGGTATAAGTATAGATAAATTATTAAAAATCCAAGGAGTGTAATATTGCATGATTGTACCGAGCCTCAATTGCTGATTGGATTGTTCTATGGCAGGCATGTCCAACCTTTTTGGTTGGGGGAGTCACATTTTCATTTTAGTCTCATCCAAGGGACCAATGAGCTAATTTCAGAAAGTTAAGGTTTGGCACAACACTAAACTGAATTTCAAAAGAAAGTCGTGGTATTAAGAAAAGAAACAACTTGCTGAACAAAAATAAAGCAATGTGAAAGCGATAAATTGTTAAGTTTAAAAAAAAAGAGTAATTAATAAAAATGACTGGATTGTGAGAGGATCAGTGTGTGTGCCAGGCTCACTCCCTGTCTCAGGGTGCTCACTCACTCACCCTCACCCACTGTGTGAGTGGGTGTGAGTGTGTGCTGGTGTGTGGTGGTGAGAGTGAATGAGAGACCTGAGACGGGGAGTAAGGCAAACACTCAGTCACTCTCTCACACCCTCCCCCCCGCCCCCCAGACACACACACTCACTCCCTCCCACAGACACACAAACACACTCACATTCTCATTCTCCCCCACCACACACACACACACACACACTCATTCTCTCACCCCTCCGCCATACACACATATACTCACTCTCTCACTCCCACACACAAAGGCCTGAATTTTCCAGCCCCCCTGCGGTGGGGTAGGTGAGCCATTGAAATCTCCTTTCACACCGGTGGGGCTGAAAGATCCCACTGGCGTGAGGGGCTGGAAAATTACGGCCAAACTATCTCACACACACACTCACTCAATCTCTCACACAAGCCAACCAGCCTCTTCTCCATCCCCCCGACCCTGGGCTCTGCATCCTCTCCTTCCCGGGGCCCCAGCACTCTCACCGTCCCTGCATCGCCGCCCACGGCACTCTCTCCCGCTCATCTCCCCACTCCCACCACACCTGAAAGAAAACCCCTTTCTCCCTAGGAATCTCGCCGCCGCTGTGTTCGCTGCTTCTCCAATCACAGACTGCTTCTCTCCCGCGTTGCTGCCCACATGTTTCAGTGGCATTTTAAAAGTGGTTCCAGGGGCCGCATAGAGGGGCTTCGGGAGCCTGAAGCAGTCCACGGGCTGTGGGTTGGACAAGTCTGTTCTTTGGTCTCACTTGGCATCCGTGAACCAATCACTGGTAAAATTTTAGAATTTTTTTTAGGCTTCAATGATTGTTTGCTTCCTCACTCCCTCAGTTAATTCTCTAGACCAGGCATTTTACCTGCTCTGTTTCCCCACAAGTGTTCCACCTCCAATGTACTCCCTTCTCCCTGTCCAGCACAAATACTTCAGCTCTGCTCCCTGCACCAGTGTTTCCCAAATGTTCCTCGATTTTGCTGTCCAGGCCCACTCAAGTGTTGCAGCTCTCCACTGCATGCCCCGTTCCCTAATATTGTAGCTGACACCCTCCAAACTGAAAATGTCTCCTGATTGTGGGCAACACAGTGGGTGATCTCCAAATATATGTCACAGGATGATACTCTCTTTTGGTTTAAGTATTGAATTCTGGAACAAAAATACAGGACCAAAAAAAAAGGTCATAGGTTTAAAAGCCATGATACCTTCACTTTCTCCCCTCCCTCAGTTGTCTAGACTGGGTATTTGCCTAGTCAACCTTCCTCTCTTCCCTGCCAGGTTTCCCCTCACCTGAATGTTCTGTTTCCATTCCTTCCTTCCATTCATGACTATCATTTTCGCACATTTCTGCTATTCTCTCAGGCTCACCTTAAGCGTTCTCTCTCGGATTCGCTTCCTTTTTCCCTTTCAATATGTTGTTCTTTCTCACTTTTACATCCTCCTCACATCCCAGTCTCACCCCAAGTCCTATTAACACTCTTTCATTTTCAAAAATATATTAACTATATTAAGTATATCAAGTAAGAGAAAGTCCTGTCTTGGACAGCAGGGGATATTCTCTGCAATTTACAGCATGCATTTTGATGATGAGTTAATTAAATTGGAATGATTTCACCTACAGTAATATTCCAATATAAATGAGTTATATATAGGTCTTGCTCAGGAACAGTGAACTTGTACAATAATATAATTTATGCAATTCTTCAAAGCTAAGAAGATGGGATATTGTAACCAAGGCGACCCAACTAAATGAGTCTTTAATGCAATAAATAAGAAACAAATTTAAATATTCACAACAGATGTGCAATTGCATTGTTGTGCAGAGCAATGGAGCACTGAAACATTGGGGGTAAAATTGAACTACACTGGAGTGCAAAGCAGGATATAGTGGATAGACCACTTGCTACACACGCTGCCTGATAAGCATTTCGAGTGAAAACTATGTGGGACATCGGTGGGCAATTGTTACCATTTGTGTTGTGCCCGAACCAGAGTTGAATTTCAGTCCTACTGTATCAGAGTGGTCGGGGTTCATATCTACCATGCCCTTCTCAGTGAATATCTAATCACAGTATTGCGGTTGGGAAAGACCACTGGCTATGTTGGTATCTTTTTTTAGCTGGAAGACTTAACATAGGGAGAGGAAGAGAAATATCATAAAGCATTTTTTGTGCCAAATAACTATACAGTATCTTTTCTTGGCAAAGAGATGGGCATACTTCTGCCTCTTTCACTGTATGCATAGGGAGTTGGACTGCCTTAGACTAAAAGGAATCTCTTCCCTTTTAGATGACAAAATTTATATACAGTGATAGTTTACATTAGGCTTTGCACATGAGTGCTAAATCCCGTTTTATAATGTTCTAATTAAAGCATTTTTAAAACTAGAAGGAAAGGCGCTAAGACAACCTAGGTGAACTTAATGGCAGAAGAGCCGGTGACCAGAGGATACAGATTTAAGATGATTAGCAAAAGAGCGAGAGGCAACATGCCGAAATATTTTTTACATTGTGAGATGCCGTGATCTGGAAGAAGGTTGTGGAAGAAGATTTAGTCCTAACATTCAAAAGAGAATTAGATGACTACTTGAAAGGGAAATTCTTACAGGGCTATGGGGAACAAGCAGGGCAGTGAAATTCATTGGTTAGCTCTATCAAACAGCAACCACAGGCACGATAGGCCGAATTGCCTGTCGAAGACTAGTCGTTCTGATATGAATATTGAATGACTAAGCAAATATTCAGTAACTAAATTGAAGGAAGAACGAGTTATTTAATGGTGAGACTTAGTTCAGCATTGGGATTTAATTTTCTTAACACCAGAAAGCAAGGGATGAGATCAGACCATTTAACACATCCAGTTCTTTCCATAAATCCCATATAATCAGCTCCATTATGACTAGTTCACTACTTAGTCACTTGAGAAAATGTTGAAATCTCCACAAAATTGTTGCATGTTAAAACAGTTGCTTTCCAGTTTAACTTGCTTATTTACTATCTTGCCTGTGAGTGGATTTGGGCTGTAATATTAGCTGTTCTGTGGTGGCTTCTCCGACAGCATTCAATGCAATGTGGAATTAAATCTCAGCAGATGTCTAGCTTTCTGAGGTACAGTTGGCCAAATCTGTATGTGAAGGGTTAAATTGCTAAATAATTGTTTTTTTTAAATTGAACTTTTAAAAACAATTCAGTATGGATTTGGGAACAGTTGAGGTCCATGATGTATGGTACCGCACAATGTGGAAGGTACTGGATGATTCATATATCTGGGATAACCATACATGTGGGAAGCGTCTTTTACTGCTTAGGTTTGAGTTCAAATTTCCTGAACTTGAGGGGCGCAAGGAGAAGGCTGAAGGATTCCACAACTCAATTGGTTATTTTGCTGTATCCTAATGTTTAAAAATAATGAACGTTAGGGAGAAAATTCCAACATGAATCCACTCCGAGATACTGTGGGAAAGAAGGTGGCTTGCTTCCAGCTAGCTCCCTTAAGAGATGGTGACTCCATAAGCAATGTTACTTATTTACGATTGGCTGTCTTCCTGTGTCACAATTGGGTAGGGAAAAATATCCCAGCATTCATCCACCCTCATTTATTTACTTCTTTCTTCTTTTGGATCAATTTCACCTCCTTGCAAAATGCTCTGTTTAAATGCATTATTTTATTACAGTATCATCCAGACAATGGAGATTACATATCTGTAAGTACCACTGACAGAAATCAGTGCTTGAACCCTGAGAAGTAGTTTGTTTGTGAAAAATAACCAATGATGTTAATAATTTTCCTTCTTGCTTGTTCAAGGTTTCTCATGCTTTTTGTGTCTCTCCTTATAATTTCACTCCCCTTCACTCCCTTTGTGCTTCTGATACATTGTATATGTCTCTTGAAGCTTGTTATGCCTCTGGGTCTCTTATGCCACTCAGTCATCCCACCTCCCGCCATGCCTGTTCTATTTATTACTACTAAATAGAATGACCGCCTGTAAGTCTTGCAGGGAGAGAGATTCAGATTCATGTAATGCCATTGTCAAGCATGCATGTCAAGACCATTATTGTTTACTGAATGCCTTTATCACCAAAGGAGTCTCAGAGCAGAGCAGAGAATGGGAGGGGGAAGAAAATGACATACTCAATCACAAATGTCCAGAGCATCTTGTAAGACATTAAACACTAGGTGCTGTTGATATGCAGGCACCTACTAATCTAGACCTCTGCTGGTGAGTGGGTATTTAATTTACTGAGGATCCTTATGAGGCAATTGTAGGTGGCTTATTTTACAGGTATTGTCCTGTTCTCCTATATATTTGGCTTGGTTTTCTCAAATTGCATCTGTCTTAATTTTACTTCATGTTTTGGAGCGTTGGCATTTGCATTTGCTGACATGTTAGAAAAATTGTTGCTTTGTCATCTTTTCATGGGGACCAGTTAGCTCAGTTGACAAAATGGCTAGTGTGTGGTTCAGATTAATACCAACAGCGTGGGTTCAGTTCCTGTTCTGGCGGAGGTAGACTTGGGACCTGACTCTTTTCCCTGCCCCCGAGAGTGAAAGGCAACCATCACTTGCGAAAAAAAGGCTGCCAAGGAAAACAGCTTAGGAAAATCAGGATAATAATGAACCAAGGGCCTGCTTTCAGGCAGAGCAGGCATGAAGGAAGGAATCTTTTCATATTTTTGCCTTTGTATTTTCCAGTGTGATCTGCATATGGAAGTGTATAATCATTGCTGTTACTTTTTTGTAATAAGGGAAGGTTGTTTTGAATTTGTTTATGCTGCATCTCGTGCTGCACTCTCCTGTGAGTGTTTCCTTGTTCCCAGGGAGGTGAACAGGAAAGCCAGTAGCTTCAATTTCCTTTCCTTCAGAGTTTCATCTTTTGTCTTAGTATACTGCAGAATACCTTGCTAAGTAGGACATTAGGATGTTTATTTTATTCCCTTTGATTGTTGCATCGCGTCAAGTCATTTTAATTTTTCAGGAGGGTGTGGTGCAGTTTAACTCCTCAGTCCACAGTGTTCTTTGGTTTTGTTCTTTGTAGTCCTGGGAATGAAACCATAGATGGAATTTAATGCTGGCCGAGGGAGGGAAGAAAGAGGCGGGTGGGGCTGTTGAAAAGCATGAAAGTGCTGAATTATCCTCACAGCAGGGTGGAAGTGGGACAGCAATGCTGAGGGCCCATGGTGGGAAGGTAACCTTAATGGTTTTGCATGCAATGAAATTAACTTGTAGTGATTAAACGCAACCTTAGCAATTAAGCTGGCAGACAGTTCCCGGGAATCACGGGCCTTCGCTTTCACAACCGGTTAAAGCTGGCAGTGAGCAGGCTGAGCACTCCTCAAGGTGGAAGGTGAGTGAGTCAGAGCTGTCTGTCACCACTTGGGAGATTTTTTTTGGAAGAGGGGAGAGGAGGCTGAGAAGCATCGCAGGGAAGGTTGAGGGTCGCTGAGAGGAGGCCGAGTGTGACTGAAGGAAGGTTGGAGTGCGACTTAGGGAAGGTTGAGGATTACTAAAGGGAGGTTGAGTGCGTCTCAGAGCAAGACCAGGGTGAACTCTGCCAGGACAAGTGTGAGCGCCATTTGGCCATAGGCACAAAGTTTTTGGTGAATGCCAGTTCTCCATTGCAGGACACATTCTTGCCAAAGATCTACCTGCTGAATTTCTGCAGGGAAAAATTGGGTCTTGTACACCCAATGGTCCTGGAGCCTCAGGCAGAGGAAGAATGGCGCAGAGGAAAGATGGAATTGGGTGTAGTCAGAGAATGGCCAGAAGGGCCACAAGGTGTACCGCATGCAGCGGGAGCAGATGCTGAGGGTGGTCAGGAGGGAGGCAATCAGGGCCCATTCCTATGCAAAGCAATGGCGTGTCTCAGAAGTCAGAGTACCTGCAGATGTCAAAAAGGCAATGCCAATGGCGGCTGAGGATGTTTAGGGAGGCAGTCACAAGCCTGTGTGCATTCCTTCAGGACCATCTGCAGCCCCTTGGACTGGAACGGAACTCAGTGCCAGTGTCTTTAAAAGCCAATGCAGCATTAAACTTCTATACCAGTGGCTCCTCCCAGGGCTCCAAGGGAGTAATATGTGGCATCTCACAGGCAGCCACACATTGGTGCATTAAAGAAGTGACAATTGCGCTGTTCAAAAGGACCGGAGAGTTTGTGCGCTCAGAACAGATCCAGAGAGCCAAGCCGAAAGACCTGTGGACTTGTGTCATTGCGGTTTTCCCACAGGTACAGGGAGTTATCGACTGCGCTCATGTGGCGATCACAGCTCCCTGGGACCAGTTTGAGGCATTTATCAACAGAAAAGGTTTTGACTCCATTAATGCGCGTTTGGCCTGTAACCCCAGGAAACATTCTCCAGGTATGTGCTCAGTTCCCAGGGAGCTCTCATGATTCACACATTCTTCATGACTCCCAGGTGCCACAGTTATTTGAGACCCCACATGCCTGAAGGGATGGATTCTGGGTAACAGGGACTATTAGCTCAAGACCTGGCTGATGACACCAGCAGAAACCCTCAAACTCCAGCTGAGGAGTGGTATAATGAATCCGATGGCCGCCAACGGGTTTCGATAGAGTAGACTATCGGAATGTAGAAAATGAGGTTCCATTGCCGGACTGCTCTGGCGGAGCTCTCCAGTATGCACCCCAGGAGGTGTCAAGGATTATAATCGCACAACCTCAGGCAGCAGAGAGGGGAGACCTTGCCAGCCACAGATACAAAGGAGTCATACTCTTCATCTGTTGAGGAAGATGTGGAGGACAGATCAGGGCAGACAGAACTGGATATTGGGGTTCCAGCACCAGAAGCCAGAGCAGTGGGAGAGATGCGCAAGGGAGACCCATGAGTCCCTCCTTCTCAACAAATTCCCTCCGGAATGGGAGGACCTGCATTAGAGAACACAAAGAATTAGGTTCATGATATTGCCGTCCCTCTCCCCATCTCTGTGTCTCCTTTCTGCCCAGTGATTGGCACCAGATTTGAGGTCTCCTCACTCTCTTCACTCCTGCTTGAGCATCTGCAACCGCTCGACCCCCCTGTTTGCCAGCCAGTTCTACTACCGCTTCCTCAGCCAGATGGAGTGTCCTTATGTAGAGCACTGCTGCACCGGTTTTTACATATGCTTTAGTGTTATCACAGGACCACAGAATTGTTCCGGTGCAGAAGGAGGCCACTCGGCCCATTATGTCTACACCGGCTCTCCAAATGAGCATCATGACTTAGTGCCATTCTCCTGCTTTTTCCCTGTACCCTTGCACATTATTTGAATCTATTGCCCACTTGAATGCCTCAATTTTCTGCAATTAACTGTAATTTTTTATGAGGCCACCAGGGTAACCCATCCTCTCTCCTACTCACACATCACCTGAGTTATGATAGGAGAATAAGCCTGCAAGTTTGGGCCCATGTACATCCAGGCCCTTATGGTGCATCTGCTGCTATGCCTTTCACTTCATTCACCTGCCTGCCCGCACCCTCCCTTCGCGGAGGTCCTTGGCTTGCTGCCCTCATGAGAGCCACATTGTACCCACCCTGGCATTGTGGAGGTGGTCATTGACCCTCTTCCTGCATTAGACTCAGGTGCGCCTGTGGACTTTCCCGTTGCCCAGTCTTCTTTGGTCAGGCGGGAGGGTCTCCTGACCCCATCGGTGGGGAAGAACATCCCCTACCGTTCCTGGGCAGCCTGAAGGAGGACCTCCAGAGAGCCATCCTCAAAAGCTGGTGGAAGCAGAGTTTTTGAATATTTTTAAGCCAGAGCTAGATAGATTCTTGATTAACAAGGGGGTGAATGGTTATCGGGGATGGGCAGAAATGTGGGGCTGAGGTTACATTTAGATCAGCCATGATCTTATTGAATGGTGGAACAGGCTCAAGGGGCCGAGTGGCCTACTCCTGCTCCTAATTCCTATGTTCATTTCATACTTAAAAATTTGCTCCCTGTACCATTCTTTGTCTCTTCTTTCATATTTTATTTGCAATGCAGCTTTTAGATAAGGCTCTTCCACATGACGTAAGGCTTTATTTATTTTGAATATAAATTTAATGTTGAACCATTTTTGTATTAGCGTTAAATATTTTCATTACAGCAGCAAACACAACTTCCACAAAAGAAATGACACCTATAACTCCTACTGAAATGATGCTGCCGACTGCTGAAACAGCAAGCACAAAAATAACCCAGGCAGTTACAACAGGCACCAACACAAGACAACCCATATCATGGAAAACTAAGAAAACTTCTACAGTGGCATCTGATGTTACAGATAGAACAATGCTGCTGTTACTGACAACCATTGCACCATCAGTGGAACCCACAGTGCCACCATCAAGTACAGCTCAGCCTCTTGAATCAGAAGGTACACGTATATCCTTTGTACAGTATGAGTAGCATTAACAGATGAAAAATGTAGAGTAGGTTGCCAGAAAAGTGAATATGTGGTATTCAACCTGGAGAAAACAGAGGATTTTGTTGTAACTAATAAAACATTTATTAAAACTGAATATGTACTTTGAAAGTAGTTGCAGCAGTTTTATTCCTTGCTTCATGTTCAAGTGTAAGGCTACATTGCAGTATTTAGGTTCATAAAAGAAAGAAATTGAATATTGTAGTTTGTTCATTGGTTCCTCACTCAAACTATATTCATTGTAGTATACTTCAAATTATTTAGTGTGCTCTACTGCTTTACAATTTAGTAGTAGGATGTAATACACAGTCAAACTGTATGGTAATAAATTATTTTGTTACTACTTGCTCTCCAGCTATAATAAACCTGGTTGAAATTCCATTATAGCTAATACCTTGATCATTTGAATTCAAATGAATATAATTTATTGCTACTTAATGAAAGCTACTGTTAATTTCAGAATCATACTCATTTGTATTGTGATTTTCAAACATTTTTTTTGTATTTACAGCTATGACCAGTGCTACTGATTTACCACAACAGAACTCAAATACATTTTCCACTATAGCAGCATCAAGCACTGAAACCAACCACACAGCACTGCAAGCATCTGCCACAAAAACAATGGAAGTGATGAAGGTTAAGCCTTCTATCTCATCACCTGTGCTAAGAGATAACACATGGCCCTCCTTAACAACAACTGTGGCTCCATCTCTGAGTGACACAGAACCGCCAACGTATATGCTGGACACAGAGTCAGAAGGTATGGCTGCTAACCTTGTTAGTCGGCGGAATTAACTTTGGTGAATATGCAAACTGCAGTCGAAGCTGCTGCATTCTGCTCCACTTTGTAAATTCATTTTTCTTTTCCCTCTTTCTCTTATCAGCCTGCCCCATTGCGATTGCTCCTGCTCTGTTTACAAGGCATTTAAGCATTTGTATATTTTTTATGATTCTGCATTTCCCTTGTTCAGTGAATTGCTCTTTTACCCATTGTTATCAGCCTATTTGATTCCCTGCATTTCTCCACTTTGCAACTCCTATTTCTGTTCTTGTGCGTATCCTACTTTCTTTATAATTAATTTAATCAGTAGACTTTGAGAGACATATACTGGCACCAATCACTGGTCCTATTGGCTAGCACTGCAGATTACATGGGAATTGCACAGGAGGCCAACTTTGAGGTATAAGAACCAAGACGTGACTGGAAGCCACTTAGTCATTTCCATTTCCCAGACAGAGATGTTCCTGTTTCTAGCTCTGGTGGAGTTAATTACATTGCTGCCATTTATACTTAGGACCTGCCAAAGTGGTTGGGGGTTAGGTGGCGGGGGGTGGGGTCAGGGCTGGGGTAGGGGTTTGTGGCAGAGATCTGGAGTAGTGGCAGGTAGAAACAACTTGCTGCAGTTTCTCAACTGTTGTGGAGAGATATAAAGTTCTGCAAACATTTAATTACACAACACACAGAAATATAAAGAAGCCCAATGTTCTGACAGATTGCCTTCTGAAAATTATAATATGAAATTCAGATGACCCTGCAAAAAGTAATGGCCAAGATAAAAGTGGAGAAGGAACTGGAGAATTTTTCAGTGTTGTTTTTGAGGCCTCTGGAATCTGCCCTGCTTTTTAATTTAATTTCTCCTTTTTCTTATCCTTTCAATCTAACCATCCACTATTTCATTGTGCTTCTGTTTCTTGCTCGTTCTGCTCCATCTCACATCACCATTACAGTCTGTCCCATCTTTATAATTAATTTAATCTACTTCTCACTTTAATGGGCCATCTAATTTCTGCTGCATTTTTGAAATGTATTTCTAGTTTTTCCCCATCTTTTCAATCATGGTTTTAACATTTCCACCTTTTTGTGCTGCATTTTAACCCCCACCCCATGTCCATTCTGTTGCCTTTGTCATAAATTAGCTGTTCAAATACTTTTCATGTCCATTTACCTCTGTTGCATTTCTCCATTTCTTTAGTCTCACTGCTTCAACCTGCTTGGCAACTTCCCAATTGTGTTTATCTTCGTGCCGTCCTTACTATGAAAAATTAAACGATTTTTCATTTTTTATGTACTTTCCTTGTTAGTGTTTTAATATCTTCCTCCCCTGTTACACGAAATGACCTACCCACCATTTCACAGCACTCAGCTGTTATTACAAGTATTAGACCTTCTTTCAGACACTGCCTTAGACCTTCTTTCAGACACTGATCGTTTCCATGTAGTGAACAGAATGTCTCAGGTGTGAGCCCATACTGCCCATTATTTAATTGTAAAATGACATAACCCTGGGCTGTAAGCTCTGAGATCTGAACTGGATCTTTCATGTGTGCCCTCGTGCATGCTTCTTGAATCTGAAGATGGACACTTCAATGTGATTAGAACATGTGAATTATTTAAGATACTTTAATTTACAGATAGTAAATGAACATATAGAGATGAACAAAACACACTTCACTCAATTTTCACTTCTCAAAAAAAGTAAGAAACAGTTGTAAACTACATATCCTGTCCATTTTGTGGGCTTACTTACCAGTACCTCAGGTGGGAATTCTAACTCTTAAACTACCTTTCCTCTCTCCCACTGGCAGAAACTAGGTGAACAGGCAAAGTGGAGTGTTTGAAACACCAACCCAGATACTCACTGGGCTGGGTTTTTTGAGTTGGGTGAGGGTACTGGGAAGGGAGATACGGTCACACTGTGGAGTTTTACCAGTGTGCATATTTTTTGTTAGGTTTCCCACTCAGAACATAAGAACACAAGAAATAGGAGCAGGAGAAGACCATGCGACCCATTCAATAATGAACATGGATGATCTTGGACTCCAACTCCACTTTCCTATCCGCTCCCCACATTGATTCCCTGAGAGATCAAGAATCTGTCTATCCCAGTATTAAATATATTCAATTATGGTGCATCCACAGCCCTCTGGGGTAGAGAATTCCAAAGATTCACAATGCTTTGAGTGAATAAATTTCTCCTCATTTCAGTTCTAAATGATTGTCACTTTATCCTGAAACTGTGCCCTTTGTTCTAGATTCCTCAGGCAGGGGAAACAACCTCAGTATTGACCCTCTTGGGTCCCTTCACCTTGAATGTTTCAAAGAAATCACCTCACATCTAAATTCCAGGGACTATAGATGCAATTTATTCAGTCTATCATAGGACAGCCCCCTCATCTCAGGGACCATTGTAGTGAACCTTTGCTGTACTGCCTCCAACGCAAGTAGACCCTTCCTTAAATAGGGAGGCCAAAATTGCACTCAGAATTCTAGGTGTGGTCTCACCAAAGCCCCGTACAATTGTTGCAAGATTTCGTTATTCTTGTACTCCAATCCCCTTGCGATAAAGGTCAACATGCCATTTGCTTTTTTAATTGCTTGCATGCTAACTTGGGTGTACTCGTACAAGGAACACAAAGTCCCTTTGAACCTCAACATTTACAAGTTTCATGCCCTTTAAAAAATATTCTGCTTTTCTATTCTTACAACCAAAGTGAATAACCTCACACTTCCCCAAATTATATACCATCTGCTATCTTGTTGCCCACGCACTTAACCTGTCTATATCTCTTTGCAGCATCTTTGTGTTCTCCTCACAGGTGGCAATCCCACCTAGCTTTGTATTGTCTGCAAACTTAGATAAATTGCACTCAATCTCTTCATCTAAGCCATTAATATAGAATGTAAATATCTGAGGCCCCAGCACTGATCTGTGCCGCATTCCACTTGTCACAGTCTGCCAACTTGAAAATGCTCCATTTATCCCTACCCTTTGCTTCCTGTCCATTGACCAATCCTTTATCCATGCTAATATATCACCTTCGACTTCATGAGCCCTTATCTTGTGTATTAACCTTCGTGTGGCACCTAATCAAATGCTTTTTGGAAATCCAAGTATGCTACATCTACTGGTTCCCCTTTATCTACTAGTTACATCCTCAAATACTCCAATAAATATATTAAACAGGATTTCCCTTTCGTAAAATCTCTTGACTTGTCCTAATCATACTATGATTTCTATGTGTTTTGTTAAGACTGCCTTAGTAATAGATTGCAGCACTTTCCCAATGACTGATATCAGGTTAACTGGCCTGCAGTACTGTTTTCTCTCTTCTTCCTTTCTTGAATAGCAGTGTTACATTTGCCAACTTCCAACCTGCTGGGATCATTCCAGAACCTAGGGAATTTTGGAAATCATAGCCGGCACATCCATTGTCTCTTAAGGCCCTAGGATGTAAGCCATCAGTTCGTAGGGATTTGTCGGATTTTAGTCCCTTGAGTTTCTCTGGCACTTTTTATCTGCTGATATTAATTACCTTAACTTCCTCACTCTTATTAGGCCCTAGGTTACTCTCTATTTCTGGTATGTAACTTTTGGCTTCTACTGTGAAGACTTACACAACAGATTTGTTCAATGTCTCTGCTATTTCCTCATGATAATTTCACCTGTCTCTGCTTGTAAGTGACCAATGTTTACTTTAGCTACTCTTTTTTTTCTACTTGTAAAAGCTCTTACAATCTGTTTTTATAATCTTGGCTAGTTTACTCTCTATTTTTCTTCCTTTTTATCAACCTTTTGGCGGCCCTTTGATGGTTTCCAAAACACTCTCAATCCTTGGACTTACTATTGTTCTTTGCAACATTATCAGCCTCTTTTAATCTAATAGTATCCTTAACCTTAAGTAAGCTACAGATGGATATTTCTTGTGGAGTTTTTGTTTTTCAATGCAATGTATTTCTCTTGTAAATTTTGATTTGTTTCTTTAAATGTTTCCCATTGTTTATTTACTGCCATATCTTTTAGTCTATTTATCCAATCGATCATACCTATGGATCGGCTTTGTTTAAGTTCAAGATTCTTGTTTGTGGTTGGAGTATGTGATTTTCAAACTTAATGTGGGGCTTCAATTGCATTATGATCACTATCTCCCAGTGTATCATCTACTATGACATTACTAATTAAATCTGCCTCATTGCACAATACAAGATCCAAAATAGCTTTATCCCTGGTTGATTCCACAATGTATTGCTCCAGGAAACTGTCACAAAACCATTCTACAAACTTATCTTCCAGATCACCTTTGCCAATTTGATTGGTCCAGCCTATATGAGGTTAAAGTCCCTGACAACTATCACATTGCTTTTGTTACAAACTCCAATAATTTCTTGCTCTGTCTGATTATATAACTACTGTTATGGGGCCTGTAAAGAACTCCCACCAGTGTTTTCTGACACTTGTTATTCCTAATCTCCACCCATACTGATTCTACTTCCTGATTTTCTGGAACCAAGATCCTTTCTCATTAATATCCTTATATTGTCCTTTATTATCAGGGACACCCCTCTTCCTTTTCATTCTGCCTGTTGTTTCAAAATGTTGTGTACCCTGGAATATTTGTTCTCAACCTTTGTCACCTTGGATCAATGTATATTGTCATGAAAAGATAGCAGTGTCTACAAGGTTATTGGAAATTATTTTTAAATTGGAATTGTAGTAGGATCTGTATCTATGTGTGTCTGTGTCTTAATTGGACTAACGCCAGCTAGTCTGGGTGCTTTGATATATAGTAGTTTGAGATGTTAATTGGGCAAACATTAAGTAAGGATTGAAGGTAAAGAGTACATTTGCATTTGTTGAATAAACCATTCAAAAGAATGGGTGAAATCTTGCACCTAGCTAGAAGACACCAAGCAATATGTTTATTTTTTCAGCTTACTAATAAAATTGGTGGAATTGAAAGGATTATTGTTAGGAGAGGTAAAGTTAAAAAACCTAGTAATACAATGGAAAATTTACATTCAAAGGGGAAAAAGCTAGGTATAAACAGAAAGGAGTTTGTGTGTGAGTCAGAGGCATTAAATGTCTAACCAGCCTGTAAGCCTACAACTGTCTGCAAAGGAAACAAATTGCAAGGGACCTTATTTTGAATTTGTAAGGTAAAATGTGCTTTGCCAGGTGTCTTTTAAAGTCTATGGATTATTGTTGCCTTGGTGAAGATTTACCTGGGAGTGATTAATTTGGGGATTTATTTAAAAGCCATTATGGTAGTAATTCATAGACATGTGTATGTGTTTAATTTATTGTAAATTTTAATAAATGTTTAATTCAGTTTTATATTAAAAAACTTATTGCGGCTTGGTGGTTTTATTCCTGAATTCGGAGCTCATCTCAAACATACCAATTGAAAATATAGTTTATGACAGTTGTTCAGGTTTCTCTCTGGCATTTAAACAACTCAGCCTTTACCAACTGCTGTGCCATAACAATCTGTAATGGCTATTAGATCTAAGCCATTTATCTCTATTGGGCAGTGGTGCAACTATCATATTGTGGATACACCATGACCAATTTTTTAAACTATGATTCTCTGCATGGACCTTACGCTGCTGCAATATTGCCATTAGACTCTGTCCCTTCCCGTACCACTCAACTTGCCTTTACTCACATTGATATACTTTTCTATTGCCTCAACTTTTGTCTTTCGATTTCTAAATCTCCCTTAACCTGAATCCTTCTCTGCCTCTGCTAAAACCATTTTCCCTACTTTGACCATGTTTACTGCTGCACTCATACCCAGAAGGAAAGAAACAGTTCAGACCAGCACTTTTATTTCCCAGTTTTTACTGATGTTCCATTTAAAGGTATACAAGACCAGTTCAGACCAGTCTTCTTATTTCCTAGTTTTTACTGTTTTTTTCGTTCTGGGTCTGTTTGTATGATTTGTCCTTTCCTGTCTACATTCTGGTTACCATTACTCGCATTGCTGTCCTGCACTATTTCCTTGTCCTGCCTCTTTAACTTTCCAAATCCCCCTAACTTTAACCCTCCCCTCCCCCTACTATTCAGTTTAAAGCCCTCCCTACAGCACTAGATATGCGCCTCACCAGGACACTGGTCCTAGCGGAGTTCAGGTGAAGGCTGTCCCAATGCTCCCTCTTTCCCCAGTACTGGTGCCAGTGGCCCGTGAATCAAAACCCATTTCCCTCTCACCAGTGTTTGAACCAGACAATCAACTCTTTGATCTTATTTACCTTAGGCCTAGTTTCTCAACAGACAATTTGATTGACAGCCCTGACTTCCAGCTGGGCAGGGGCATTTGGAGCAGGCGGCAATTGCAGGAACAGAGCTTTCAGCTACTAATGGGAGTGGGGCGCATTAAGGAAAGAGTCCTGCACCTCCTAGCCCACAATAAGTGCAGTAAGGGCACTTAACTTTTCCCTGAAGCTGCCCTCACCTCTGAGTTGCTGGGTTTCTAAGGCCCGCTGCTCACAATGAAACCTGTAAGGGAAGTTAGTTGTGAGGCTCCAAGCTTTATTATAATTAAATAGCTAATTTGCCTCCTGGGAGTGAGTTGGCTGCACACCCCTATCCAGCCTCTGTAAACCCTGAATTGGGTGGGTTAGAGTTGAGTTTGAGATTTTACACAACCCCAGCCCACCCATTTTTGGGAATTAAAATTATCCCCTCTTTTCCTGTTTGATTGCAATTTTAACATGTCACAAATATATTGCAGGTTCTGGCCACTATGCAACTCTGTGGAATGAATTTTGAAAATATCTCCCGATTTTGTTGCTGTCTTGTATATAAAGTTTTTATATTTATTAACTGATTATGGACAAAGCCATGAACAATTTCTGATTGCTTTTTGAACATAGAACAGTGGATTGAGTATTGTGGAGCCTTTTCACTATCTTCTGTTATTTTATGTCAGTTATTTTTCATGCATTAGTGTAATTGCACCATATTTTGTATTGCATCTTATTAGTACTGACTAATGTGAACAGACTAGATTAATGTCTCTAGTGACATTAAGGGGAATTATCAATAGCTCTCTTTGAATCATGTTTTACTGACATTACAAGCCTTGTAACATAAAATTCCTTTAAAAAAAAAATCACAAAACTCCACTTTCTCCAAGTGTGTATAGACATATCCCTGTAAATACTGGTTTTATGGGGTTCCATTCTTCCCATTGCAGATCAGTAAATGTCAGAGCAGTGTAAGTTATGTTATCATAGAGAAAGTTAAGTACGTAGAGAATTTAGAAAGGTCTCAAGAGGGTAAGTAACAACAGATTTTTCCTATTGCTTGGTATATCAGTAATAAAGGAGCATTGACTTAGGCCATTCATTAGAATTGCAGTGGGTGGGGAAATGAGAAGGATAATCTGCTCAGCGGATTCATTTAACTTGAAATTGTACAGTAAATGCTTGAAAAGGAAGAATATAAAATTACGCTGGAAATGACAGAGGAGCGGGATTACATTAGATAATAGTTCAAGATGGCTAAATATTGTTTAATTGTCTCCAACATTTGAGAAAACTTGACACTGTTAGTGTTGATGAGCTATGTCCTCGTTTTCCGTCACTTGAGCCCAACTAGACACTGCTTGTTGAAGTTGTGAAAGAGTCTATGGTCAAGAGTTCAAATGTTACATTTCAGATCCTCCAAAGTTCATTTTTTAATGCATTTTATTCATAAACTTCAATTCTCAGAAACCTTTCTTCACAACTTTTCACTTTAAACTACTTATCGTGCTGAATGTTCTTTTACTTAAGTACGTTTCATACTGAACTATTTTCTATGTTGATATTTTGTCCATTTGCAGAGGAAGATGATGAAGATGACGAGGAAGACGAGGAGGATGAAGATGATGAGGAAACTGACTCTGATGAAGACAGTATGGATTATGACATGGAGGTGCCTTCACTGCCATATATAACGCCTGGAGGGCCCATAAGAGATGACAGAAACTTGACAAAAGTGATGGAGATGTCATATCAGCTCCCAGATTCCTTTGAATGGAATCAGCATGATCAAGGTACTAAGAATCTGGGTAAGAGTAAATCTTTGTGTATAGCCTTTTTGCACTATTTTTAACCAGCATTAGAATACTGCTGTTAGATCCGTAGTTGAACAGCAGTAACTTTCAATACACTACACTGGGATTTTATGTATTAATGACCTCATTTGGGCTAGGATTTATCTCTCTGCATTAAGGATAAGTATCAAACTTAATTTTAAATCCAAATGAATCTCAATTGTACTACTGTATCTGGAAAAAAAAAGTCAATTGAGATTACATGGGAGACAGCCCTGTTCCCTTCAGGAAAATATGCACAATGAGATATTTTTCTATATTTAATATGTTCTGTGTGTATGTTGGTTGTAAACTGGAAGAAATTGCCTCCTTTCATTCATTTTTGTGGGTTAGCAGTGGGGGAAAAAAGTAACATATTAAATTGGCTCTGAATTTATGTTTTAATACAATTTTCTCACTTAATTTGAACATAATTGCATTTTTGATGGTGCATTCGATGGTGGGACCCATTTCTGCACCGCAATGGCTAGGCTGGTGTTTTTGTTTTGGTTGGGGCCTGCCATGTTTGTGCTTGTCATATAGCTGTGATATACTTGTGGTACATTAAAATGAGGATGGCCAACATCGGAATGTCCAGAACTTGTGGCTTGTGCCCCATTGCATCAAGTATAATTAAGCGTACTTGTTGTAAATACTGGCACAAGCACTTTACTCTGGAGCTTGCACCCTGAAGCAACTTTGAACAGTTGCATAAGAGTTTTTTGAGCATTTTTCTTTTACCTTCACCAACAGAGTTGACCTTTTCTCCATTAGCTTGAGGCCGCTTAGAATCACCCCATGCTCCGTAAGATGTTCTGTTATAATTATGGAATTCCTTTTGGCCATTCCCTTGTTTGCTATTTTACTAGAAGAGAAGGAGGAAGAGGAGCATGACAAGATGGAGAAAAAGAAAGCTAGGCAGCATTTGAGGAGGATGTACCTTAACAGCTATTAGTCTAGAATGTACAGGCCATGCAAATCTTATGCAGACCTTAGAAATGAGCACTGTCTGAGGGCCCATAGGAGAGCTGCATGAAGACCTGTAGCCAAGATCAGCAGTTCTACCTTTTATGCCAGCAGCTCAAGCAGAAACAGAGAACTTATACAATATCATTCAGGTGGCCATCCAAGAATACATTTCCTGGTCCCTGAGAGCATCATCTTAGGTGAAGGGGATCACAGTCAGTTTGACATGAATGCCAGGCAGCAGTGTGACAGAACCATACATTTTATCCAGTTGCTAAGCTTCCTAAAGTGTGAAAATGAAAGATCAGTTAACATTCCAGCAACCATTCACACTCATTCCAGCTGCAACAGTATTATTCATTTGAGCCCATCAGGGATCATTGTCAATTTTGGCTGATGGACTCTGCTCTTGGATGGAAGATAGTAGGCTAAGAACTGACATTGGAGTGGGGCTTTTTAAAAAAAAACACACAATGGCTGCTGAAGTCTGTGAAGAGGAAGTTCTACCCTGGCAGTGTAGGACAGAATGCTGTGAATTAAAAAGGATAATTTACAAATGGCAAGTATTACATGTTCTTTATTTTGTATCATTACGCAAATCTATCAACCAATTAGTAAGCAGGTATCCAACAGTTAAGACCATGCTTGGTCTGAAAATTCAAGACTTCCAACAAAGATTCACGTACAGTTGGATCTTCTTGCAATCTGTCAGTGACGTCCTTGTACATAACTGCAGTTGTGTTAGCAGCCTGCATACATCATTAATTATGGAGTTACCTGAGGCCAAATGATTTCCCATATAAACAGGTCTTCCAAAGACATCCCATCTGCTGTCTCCTCTTTGAACTCTTAATGTATTGGCTTAATTAATGGTGTCACAAAAATATGCATACTTCAATTTAAATGCCAGATTATAAAATCAAGCACTACCAAAAGTCCTCATAAGCATTACAAGAGTCCCAACATGAGCTACAGCAGTCACCCAACCAGCTTTTCTGAGGCCATCAGGGGAGCACCTTGTAAAGTGTCCAAGTTCATACAGCCCTTCATCACTCTGTCTCTGACAACATTGCTTTTACCCCTCCCCCACTGCTCTGAACAATTCTCTCCACTCCAGCACAGAAGATACCTCGGAGGAGAGCCTCCTGAGGTCGCACCATCAGATGCTCCATCCTTTCCAGGCATCAGCTCAAACAGTACGAAAAGCACTACAGGTTGATCACTTGAGAGAGAGATGAATTTAAGGCAATTATTATGTTTGACATCAAATTAATCACTTATCACATTTGATGCATTGGTCTGCAGCGCGGTTTAATAAGCAACCTCTGAGTTTGCACCGTCAGTTTGTCATTGATATAGAAGTTATTGGAATGGTTTGAATGTTCTATTTGCAGAATGAATAGAATGATGAACAAGGATAGTTAATAAGAGGGCCAATTAGCTGATTCATCACATCTCTTGCTGCAAGCATATAGGCTTTTTATAAAAATTTTCATGGGGTGTGAGTGTCACTGGCAATGCCAGCCTTTGTTTCCTATGAACCTTGCTACTCTTCTTCCTTGAGGTACCCCACGCCCCCCACTTCTATTGCTGCTTTCTCCAATGGGAACAGCAATAAGTTCTATCATTTGATTATGAATATAACAGCACAAATCTACTACTTTAAATAAATGCAGTCTACTCCAGTTATAAATGGATATTTCATTAATGAGTACATATCTAGATGTGACCATATCTAAATAGGTGTTCATTCCAGTACAGCTACAACACTGGCATCTACCTGACAAAGTGGAAAATTGCCCAAGTACATCTTGTCCACAAGATATCGGAAATATCCAAACCAGCTAATTACCACACAACAGCCTACTCTCAATCATCAGCAAAGTGATGGAAGGTGTTATTGACAGTGCTAAAAAAGCAGCACTTACGCTCCAGTAACTTGCTAAGCAATGTTCAGTTTGGGCTCTGGCCACCAGGACCTCTCAGCTCCAGACCTCATTGCTCCAAACATGGACAAAATGACGGAATTCCAGAGGTGACGTGAAAGTGACTGCCCTTGATGTTAAGACAGCATTTGACCTAGTAGAATTGAAGGCAATGGGAATCAAGGGGAAAACTCTCAACTGGATGGAGTCATACCTAGCACAAAGGAAGATGGTTATGGTTGTTGGAGGCCAATCATCTCACTCCCAGGACATTGTTGCAGGAGTTCCTCAGGGCATTTTGAGGCCCAACCATCTTTAACTGCTTCATCTTTTCTTCCTTTCCTCCACCTTAAGTTCGGAAATGGGGATGTCTGCTGATGATTTCAGTGTTCAGATCCATTCGCAACTCCTCATAATGATTCTGTACCTTGCATGCAGCAGGGCCTGGACAACATTCAAGCTTAAGGTGATAACTAGCCAGTAGCAATTGTGCAAGCCGAGGAGGTATTTCTTCTCTCAGGGCCATGAATCTTTGGAATTGTCTTTCCCAGAGAGCTGGAGGCTGAGTCATTGAATATATTCAAGGCTGAGATGGACAGATTCTTCAATTATAGGGGAATCACAACTATGGGGAACAGGCAGGCCATGTTCAGGCCATGATCTTATTGAATGGTGTGGAAAAGGATCAAAGCACCGTGTGGCCTATTTCTGCTCCTATTTCTTTGTTCTTCTGTGCCACACAAGTGACAGGTGGTGACATCTCTAACAGGAGAGTCTAACTGCCTCCCCATGACATTCTATGGCATTACCATCACTGAATTCCCCACCAACATCCTGGGGGTCACTATTAATCAGAAACTTAAATGGACCATCCGCGTAAATACAATGGCTACAAAATCAGGTCAGAGGCTGGGTATTCTGTGGTGAATAATTCGCCTTCAGACTCACAAAACCTTTCCACCATCTGTAAAGACACAGTCAGGAGCGTGATTAAACAAACACTCCAAGAACACAAGGAGCATGACACCATTGAGAACTAAGCAGCCCAATTGATTGTTGCCCCTCCACTGCCTTAAACATTCACTCCGTCCACCATCAGTTCAATGTGGCTACACCACAAGGTGCACTGCAGCAACTCATCAAGGCTTCTTTGACAGCACCATGCAATCTCTACCACTTAGAAGGATAACAGCAGATGCATGGGACACCAACATCTGCAAGTTCCCGTCCAAATCGCACACCATTGTGGCTTGGAAGTATATTGTCATACCTTCACTGTCTCTGGGTCACAATACTGTAACTTCCTACCTAACAGCACCGTGGGAGTTCATTCATCTCACAGATTGCAGCGGTTCATGAAGGCTGCTCACCACCACCTTCTCATAGGTAATCATCGATGCCCTCTCATCTCAAGACTGAATTAAAAAAGAGCTGTGGCCCTTAAAGGAACCACTGGAGGGCACCACCAAAATGTAAGCTTTTTGAAAAGACAAGTCAGAAGTGGATTTTAAAATCCAAACTGGATAAATTTTGAAAAATAGTCAATCAAAATGGCCAATTTGAATTTAGGAATTAATTGGAAACAAACTGTTGATTATTTATATATGTGCATTGCAATATTTTGGCCACATTCATCACTAGCTAGCTACAGATTTATGTTGTATTCTTTGACATAGACTTTATTTGACTAGTGATATTATTGTACTTGCTTGGTCATAAACATGCAGAAAATATATATTTGTGAGGAAATCTTAGAATAATTAATTTCAGTTGATTTATTTCATTACTTGACTCTGAAGCAGAAACATTAAAAAAATGATGAATGTTTAATCTAATATGTTATTTTAGAGTTGCATACAAATCTGAGAAGTGCAAAATACAGTTAATTGTGAGGAGTCTTCTGGTATTTTGTAAATGTATAGTAAAATCAAATTTGATTTTCACAGCTGCAATATATTACTGGTTAGAGTTGTGAAAATTAGACATTGATATATAATGAACATGCATTGGTGTCATCACAATTCTCTCAAATTGAATCCACATGTTCGTCAAACACTAAGATAACATTAGTTGTCCTATAAATGCTTTACCTATACTTTCATTTCACTGTGAAGGTTTTAATTATTTAATTAAAGTTGGCCATCACATTTCAAACTTATTATGGAAGTCATATTTGAAGCCTTCTCTTTAAAATATGAATATAACTGCACAAATCTAATGATCTGACTTGCCATTGTTGTAAACTTTCAACATTTTCACCTTTCTTTTATTAATGGCTTGGGATGAGGTTGCCTGCCTGAATTTATTTTTTGACCATAAAATGCTGTGCGATATATGGAACGAAACATAAAAGGAGAAAAAATAATGCGAAAGATTTGATTTTGTATGTGTTACTTGTATAATTGGGCTGTGGTCTTAAGCATTGGGAGGAATTAGTGGGATAAAACTAAAGCTAAATGGTGCCACTATTTGGTACTATGCAGTGCAATACCATTGATCCACTACCTTCCATTTTATAGATAAGTTTAGCTTTGGCTTCCTTGGTTGCATGAAGATAGTCTGGAATTGTTCATTACACAATCTTATGTGTCTTACAAATTTCAAGTCTATACTAAATATTCTCTCTGGTTTGACATAACTGAGTTCTCCAGTAAACAAACTCCAAACCCTTTATGATCCAAAGTTTTCGATATTTAACTAAGTGATACGAACAAAGAGCAGGAGTAGGCCATTCAGCCCCTCAAGCCTGGTCCGCCATTTAATAAGATTATGGCTGATCTGATAGTAACCTGAAACCTGCATCCCACCTACCTCCGATAACCTATCATCCCCTTGTTTACCAAGAATCTATCCACCTCTGCCTTAAAAATATTTAAAGATTCTGCTTCCACCATCATTTCAGGAAGAGAGTTCCAAAGACTCACGACCCTCTTGAATAAAAGATTTTCTCCTCATCTGTTTTAAATGGACGACCCCTTATTTTTAAACAATGACCCCTAGTTCTAGATTCTTCCACAAGAGGAAACACTCTCTCCACATCCATCCTGTCAAGACCCCTCAGGATCTTATATGTTTCAATCAAGTCTCCTCTTACTCTAAGCTCCAACGGCTACAAGCCTAACCTTTCCTCAAAGGACAACCACCCATTCCAGGTATTTGTCTGGTAAACCTTCTCTGAACTGCTTTCAATGCATTTACATCCTTCCTTAAATAAGGTGACAAGTACTATGTACAGTACTCTAGATGTGGTCTCACTAGTGCCCTGTATAATTGAAGCACAAGCTCCCTACTTTTGTATTCAATTCCCCTTGCAATAAATGATAACATTCTATTAGCTTCCTTAATTACTTGTTGTACCTGCATACTAGCCTTCTTTGATTCATGCACTAGGACACCCAGATCTCTCTGCACCTCAGAGCTCTGAAATCTCTCACCGTTCAGATAATATGTTTCTTTTATTCTTCCTGCCAAAATGGACAATTTCACATTTTCCCACATTATACTCCATTTGCCAGATCTTTGCCCACTCACTTCACCTATCTATATCTTTTTGTAGCCCTCTTATGCCCTGTTCATAACTTACTTTCCTACCTATCTTTGTGTCATCAGCAAATTTGGCAACTATCCCATCCATCGCTTCATCCAAGCCATTTATACAAATTGTAAACAGTTGATGTCTCAGCACTGACCCTGTGGCACACCACTCGCCAACCTGAAAAATACCCATTTATACTCTCTGCTGCCTGTTAGCCAGCCAACCTTCTATCCATGTCAATATGTTACCCCCTATGCCATGAGCTTTTGTTTTCCACAATAACCTCTGATGTGGCACTTTATCAAATACCTTCTGGAAACCTAAGTACAGTATATCCACGGGTTCCCCTTTATCCTCAGCACATGTTACTTCCTCAAAGTACTCCAATAAGTTGGTTAAACAGGATTTCCCTTTCACAAAACCATGTTGATGCTGCCTGATGACCTTGAGCTTATCAAAGTGCCCTGCTATAACTTCTTTAATAATAGCTTCTAACATTTTCCCTACGACAGATGTTAAGCTAACTGGCCTGTTGTTTCCTGCTTTGCCTCCCTCACTTTTTGAATAATGGAGTTACATTTACTATCTTCCAATCTAATGAGACCTTCCCCGAATCTAGTGAGTTTTGGAAAATTAAAACCAATGCGTCAACTATCTCACTAGCTACTTCTTTTAAGACCCTAGGATGAAGTCCATCAGGACCCGGGCTCTTGTCAGCCCGCAGCTCCAACAATTTTACTCAGTACCACTTCCCCGTTGACTAATTTTCCTGACTTCCTCCCCCACTTCCATTTCCTGGTTTATAGCTGCTTCCGGGATGTTACTTATATCCTCTATAGTGAAAACTGATGCAAAACACCTGTTCAATTCATCTGCCATCTTCTTGTTTTCCATTATCAATTCTCCAGTCTCACTTTCTATAGGACCAGTGCTCACTTTGTTAGTTTTTTTTCTTTTTAAAATATTTATAAAAACTCTTATTATCTGTTTTTATATTTCTGGCCAGCTTTCTCCTTATTAGTCTTTTAGTTATTCTTTGCTGTTCCTTATATTCAGTCCAATCTTCTGACCTGCCACCTGTCTTTGCACAATTATACACTTTTTCTTTAAGTTTGATACTATCTTTAACCTTTTTAGTTAACCATGAATGGTGTGCCCATTCCTTAGACTTTTCCTTACTCGTTGGAATGTATCTATTCTGTGCATTCTGAAATATTCCCTTTAATATTAGCCACTGCATCTCTGTTGACCCTATCCCTTAACCTAATTTGCCATTCACTTTAGCCAGCTCAGCTTTAATGCCTTCATAATTGCCCTTATTTATGTTGAAAAGCATGGTTTTGGATCCACTCCTCTTTCCCTCAAACTGAATGTGAAATTCAGTTATATTGTGGTCGCTGCTACGCAGGGGCACCTTCACTATGCGATCATTAATTACTCCCATCTCATTGCACAATACCAGGTCTAGTATAGCGTGCTCTCCGGTTGGCTATAGAACATGCCGAAAACATTCAATGAACTCCTCATCTAGACTATCTTTGTCCATCTGACTTTTCCAGTCTGTGTAAATGAAAATCTCCCATGATTATCGCCGTGCCTTTCTGACATGCTCTACAATTATTTCTTCCTTTATGCGGCACCCTACCATGTGGTTTCTATTAGGGGGCCTGTACACAACTTCCGCAAGTGACCTCTTGCTTTTACCATTTCTCATTTCTATCCAAACCGTTTCCACATCCTGGTTTCCTAACTTAGGCCATCCCTCTCTATTGTGCTAATACCATCATTGACTTAGTCATCCCTCCATCTTTTCCTTGCTTCCTGTCCTTCCTAAATATCCTGTATCCTTAAATATTCATATCCCAATCCATGTTCTCCTGCAGCCATGCCTCTGTAGTGGCTATCAAATCGTAATTATTTATTTCTATGTGCGCTCTCAATTCATCTGTTTTGTTTCGAATGCTACGTGCATTCAGATACAGAGATTTTAGTTTTATCCTCTTTATAACCTCTAGTTTCATCTGCTGATTTACTGTTAGATTTGTACTCTCTATCCCTTCCTGTCATGGTCTGTTTTCCATTTCCTGTAATAGCTTTTTCTTTTGCCTTGTCTCTGTTCTTTGATTCACCAAATCTCCCCAAATTTGATTCCTTGCCTCCATTATTTAGTTTAAAACCCTCTCTACTTCCCTAGCTATGTGGCCTGCAAGAACACTGGTCCCAGCATGTTTCAGATGTAGACTGTCCCAACGGTACAGATCCCACTTTCACCAGTACTGGTGGCAGTGCCCCACGAATCAGAATGTACTTCTCCCACACTAGTCTTTGAGCCACATATTCATCTCCCTAATCTGATTTGACCTATGCCACTTTGCACGTGGCTCAGGTAATAATCCAGAAATTATGACCTTTGAGGTTCTGCTTCTTAATTTGGTGCCTTGGTCCTCATACTGACCTCCTCCTTTGTCCTGCCTATGTCATTGGTACAACATGGACCATGACAACTGGGTCCTTCTCCTCCCACTGCAAGTTCCTTTCCAGCCCCGAGCAGATGTCCTGAACCCTAGCACCTGACAGGCAACACAGCCGTATGGACTCACGCTCTTTGCTGCAGAGAATGGCATCAATTCCTCTGACTATACTATCCCCTACTACCACTACATTCCTTTTTGGTCCCCCCACTTGAATGGCTTCCTGTACCATGGTGCCATGGCCAGGTAGCTCATCCACCTTGCAGCTCCCACTTTCACCCACACAAGCTGAAAAAACCTCAGACCTGTTGGACAATTCAAGGGCCGAGGCTCCTGCGCTGTTGGCCTCTGGGTCCCCTTACCTGTCTCACTCGCAGTCACACTCCTGTCCCTTTCCACTGACCAAAATCAGAAGACCCTGTCCTAAGAGGCGTGACTGCCTCCTGGTACAAAGGATAGGCTTTTAATTTATCTGTTAGTAGATGTTGATAAAATGTTTCCCCTACAATTATTTCTTAATGATGTGTCGGTGTCTGTAGTTCAGCTTCCAGCTCATAAACTGAGTTGAAGCTGCTCAAACTTCAAACACTTACTGCAGATGTGTTTGCCCTGGATCAAACTCGCATCCAGGAGCTCCCACATGCTGCAGCAGTGACACATCACCTTCCCTGACATCCTTAATGTGTTCTAGTTAACTATTTAATTATTTTATTCAATTATATATTTCACTTTTGTTTTTATATATTTTACTAACCTTACCACCAGTTGCTAGACCATTTTGCACCTTAGGAAAAGAATAAACCTTAGTCACTTACCATGTATTCCCCAAATAACTAGCTGCTTCTCCTGAAACAGAATACGCCCACTTGCTGAAGGCTGAGAAAGTTAGAAAGCAGAAAGCAAAAGAGCACCCCTTTCCCTTCCTTCCCTAATTCCCTTAATTAACCAACTCCCAGCACTCCATTCTAAGTCGTACTTCTTGCAGTAAACCTTACCGAAAGCGCCTCTTTCACCCTATGCACCGAGTTCCCACTTTGACCAAATTCCCAAATATATTCACTAAGATAAAGGCAAAAAACTGCGGATGCTGGAAATCCAAAACAAGAACAAAAACAAAAATACCTGGAAAAACTCAGCAGGTCTGGCAGCATCTGCGGATAGGAGCACAGTTAACGTTTCGAGTCCGAATGACCCTTCAACAGAACTAAGTAAAAATAGAAGAGAGGTGAAATATGATCTGGTTTAAGGAGGGTGGGGGGGTGCTGGTGGGACAAGATGAGCTGGATAGAGGGCCAGTGATAGGTGGAGATAACCAAAAGATGTCACAGACAAAAGGTCAAAGAGGTGTTGAAGGTGGTGATATTATCTAAAGGAATGTGCTGATTAAGGGTAGAAAGCAGGACGAGCAAGGTACAGATAGCCCTAGCAGGGGTGGGGTGGGGGGAAGGGATCGAAATAGGCTAAAAGGTAGAGATAAAACAATGGATGGAAATACACTTAAAAATAATGGAAGTAGGTGGGAAAAGAAAAATCTATATAGATTATTGGAAAAAACAAAAAGGAGGGGGAAAATCGGAAAGGGGGTGGGGATGGAGGAGAGGTTCATGATCTAAAATTGTTGAACTCAATATTCAGTCCGGAAGGCTGTAAAGTGCCTAGTCAGAAGATGAGGTGCTGTTCCTCCAGTTTGCGTTGAGCTTCACTGGAACAATGCAGCAGGCCAAGGACAGACATGTGGGCATGAGAGCAGGGTGGAGTGTTAAAATGGCAAGCGACAGGGAGGTCTAGGTAATACTTGCGGATAGACCGAAGGTGTTCTGCAAAGCGGTCACCAAGTCTGCGTTTGGTCTCTCCAATGTAGAGGAAACCGCATTGGGAGCAACGAATGCAGTAGACTAAGTTGAGGGAAGTGCAAGTGAAATGCTGCTTCACTTGAAAGGAGTGTTTGGGCCCTTGGACGGTGAGGAGAGGGGAAGTGAAGGGGCAGGTGTTGCACCTTCTGCGGTTGCATGGGAAGGTGCCGTGGGAGGGGGTTGAGGTGTAGGGGGTGATGGAGGAGTGGACCAGGGTGTCCCGGAGGGAACAATCCCTGTGGAATGCCGCCAGGGGGGTGAAGGGAAGATGTGTTTGGTGGTGGCATCGTGCTGGAGTTGGCGGAAATGGCGGAGGATGATCTAACCTGTCTCTCTCTGAACTTGCTGAACTCGTTCTCTCAGGTCCAACCCTCACATTGTCATCAAACCCGCTGACAAGGATGGTGTTGTTGTTGTTGTCTGGCGCACTGACCTCTACCTCGCAGAGGCTGAGCGTCAACTCGCAGACACTTCCTCCTACCTCTCTGGACCATGACTCCACCACTGAACATCAAGCCATTGTTTCAAGGACTGTTACTGACCTCATCTCCTCTGGAGATCTTCCTTCCACAGCTTCCAACCTGATAGTCTCCTAACCTCGGACGGCCCGCTTCTACCTCCTACCCAAAATCCACAAACAGGACTGTCCCGTCATGTCAGCCTGTTCCTGCCCCACGGAACTCATTTCTTGCTTTCTTGACTCCATTCTCTCTCCCCTTGTCCTGTCCCTTCCCACCTACGTCCGTGATTCCTCTGACACCCTACATCATATCAACAATTTCCAGTTCCCAGGCCCCAACCGCCTCCTCTTCACCATGGACGTCCAATCCCTCTACACCGCCATCCCCCACCTAGATGGTCTGATGGCTCTCCACTTCTTCCTCGAACAGAGGCCCAAACAATCCCCATCCACCACTACTCTCCTCCGTCTGGCTGAACTTGTTCTCACACTGAACAATTTCTCCTTTAACTCCTCTCACTTCCTCCAAATAAAAGGTGTGGCTATGGGTACCCGCATGGGCGCCAGCTATGCCTGTCTCTTTATGGGGTATGTGGAACATTCCTTGTTCCAGTCCTACTCCGGCCCCCTCCCACAACTCTTTCTCCGTTACATCGATGATTACTTCGGTGCTGCTTCATGCTCTCGTCCGGACCTGGAAAAATTTATTAATTTTGCTTCCAATTTCCACCCCTCCATCATTTTCACATGGTCCATCTCTGACACTTCCCTTCCCTTCCTTGATCTCTGTCTCAATTTCTGGTGATAGACTGTCGACCAATATTCATTACAAGTCTACCGACTCCCACAGCTACCTCGACTACAGCTCCTCACACCCCGCCTCCTGTAAGGACCCCATCCCATTTTCTCAGTTCCTTCGCCACCGTCGCATCTGTTCTGATGATGCCACTTTCAAAAACAGTTCCTCTGACATGTCCTCCTTCTTCCTTAACCGAGGTTTTCCACCCACAGTGGTTGACAGGGCCCTCAACCGTGTCCGGCCCATCTCCCGCACATCCGCCCTCATGCCTTCTTCTCCCTCCCAGAGACATGATAGGGTCCCCCTTGTCTTCACTTATCATCCCACCAGCCTCCGCATTCAAAGGATCATCCTCCGCCATTTCCGCCAACTCCAGCATGATGCAACCACCAAACACATCTTCCCTTCACCCCCCTGGCGGCATTCCGTTCCCTCTGGGACACCCTGGTCCACTCCTCCATCACTCCCTACACCTTAACCCCCTCCCACGGCACCTTCCCATGCAACCGCAGAAGGTGCAACACCTGCCCCTTTACTTTCATTCTCCTCACCGTCCAAGGGCCCAAACACTCCTTTCAAGTGAAGCAGCATTTCATTTGCACTTCCCTCAGCTTAGTCTACTGCATTCGTTGCTCCCAATGCGGTTTCCTCTACATTGGAGAGACCAAACGCAGACTTGGTGACCACTTTGCAGAACACCTTCGGTCTGTCCGGAGGTATTACCCAGACCTCCCTGTTGCTTGCCATTTCAACACTCCACCCTGCTCTCATGCCCACATGTCCGTCCCAGGCTTGCTGCATTGTTCCAGTGAAGCTCAGCGCAAACTGGAGGAACAGCACCTCATCTTCCGACTAAGCACTTTACAGCCTTCCGGACTGAATATTGAGTTCAACAATTTTAGATCATGAACTCTCTCCTCTATCCCCACCCCCTTTCCGATTTTCCCCCTCCTTTTTGTTTTTTTCCAATAATCTATATAGATTTTTCTTTTCCCACCTTCTTCCATTATTTTTAAGTGTATTTCCATCCATTGTTTTATCTCTACCTTTTAGCCTATTTCAATCCCTTCCCCCCACCCCACCCCCACTAGGGCTATCTGTACCTTGCTCGTCCTGCTTTCTACCCTTAATCAGCACATTCCTTTAGATAATATCACCACCTTCAACACCTCTTTGACCTTTTGTCTGTGACATCTTTTGGTTATCTCCACCTATCACTGGCCCTCTATCCAGCTCTTCTTGTCGTTCCCCCCCCCCTTAAACCAGATTATATTTCACCTCTCTTCTATTTTTGCTTAGTTCTGTTGAAGGGTCATTCAGACTCGAAACGTTAACTGTGCTCCTATCCACAGATGCTGCCAGACCTGCTGAGTTTTTCCAGGTATTTTTGTTTTTGTTTTTGTCCCAAATATATTCCCTCTGCCTCACTCAGGTTGACGTCTCCCTTTGCTGATTGTGCGCCTCTTGCTGATTGTGCGCTTAATGAGCCTTTCTTATGTAGATACATGAGCTGGGGGGTTGTGAGAAGAATGTAGCCCTTCATTATGTGAACTAGATAGTGTAATATCTTGCATGCCCTTGGCTGAATTTCTCCTATCTTTATACTTGAAGCCAGCTATAAATCAGCAAGCTGACATTAAAATACAACTCAATATACTTACCAGGGAGCGAAATCCTCCTGTCTAACCTATTTCCCGGCAATTGGAGCCTGTGAAGGCCTAGACCAGACCTGCACTTAAAATGGCACATGTGTTTCCATGATAGCATCAGGATGTGGCTTTGTCCTAGGGAAGCATAATTTCAGTCGTCCTTGTTGTTCCTGAATTCAGGCATTTAAATAGTGAGGCAAGAGCATGTCAGGAACATGGGATGGAATAGTCCCAGATTTTCACTAAGTGCAGTAGTGGGTGGGTAAAATGACGTTTTATTTGCCGCCCGCAGTGGCGGGTTTTCATGCCTTATCGTCCCAAACCTGCCACGTTACTTATACATTCCCGGGAAACATTCTGTTTCCATGGCGAATGGGCTCTGATTCGCTTGCCACGTCGTCACTTTGCTGCTTCATCACGCCAGGCACCACATTTAAAGTACTGCCGTGCACAGTGCTTCCAGCCCAGGACTGCAGCAAAGAGGATATGGCCCCAAAAGGCAAGAAGACTGCAGCCCTCGAGCACCCTTTGGACGTCGTCGAGGCCCGCTGTGATGTCCTCTAACCCCGCTCTGACCACAGGAAGGGCAGCAACATTACCACTAGGCGATGGCAGTGATAAGTGCCAATGCTGCACAGAAGAGGTTGGCCATCCAATGCAGATAGAGGCTGAATGATCTCATCCATGCAGGCAGGATATGGCAACCATCTCATCACTCTAAACTCTCACACTCAAGCCCATCATACATTTACTGGCAACTCACTCACTGCCAGCTTAAGGGACATCACCACCCATTCTCACACATATACCCTCATATTTCCATCTGACCTCATGTCCCCTGGAGACTGACTCCTCAGCCCTCACCACTTTGAGGCCACTTGCACAGATTAACATGTGCCCCCCCCACACACCCTGGGTTACCCTCCTTCCCCAGTATAGCTCTCATCCTGCAGCCTCTTCCCTTGCCTGAGGCCACTTCTCCCCCTTCGCCAAGCAAGTCCTAGCCTTGCAGCCATTGAAAAGCCACCCATGTATGGCTGATCTGATAGGTAGAGACCTGCCCGTGAGCCCCCCTAAAAGTGATGTGATGCTGTCTGTAAAGCCTGGTGCTGATGACTGCGAGTGCTGACCAAAGCAAAATAGGGAGCAAACCTTGAAATCCCAAGCGAAGTGCAGCCCACCAGGTACATGTCGCTTATGTGCTATTGTGAAACACGTTGGCATGTTTTCCTGCTAACATGGACGGACGATCCAGCGGAAGGAGGTAGGACAGTTCCGGTGGGCAGGCCTAATAATGGTATGCTGATGCATTACAATGAGGTTCCTGAAACCCGATGGCGGGGAAGACGGCCCACCATTGGTGGGCTGAGTGGACGATTGCAAACTGGTTTCACGCTGTCGTGAAACTGATTGCATCATATTGTCTGCTCTCGCCACCGAACACGCTCGACGCCGGTGGGCATGGAAAATCCTGGCCATGGTCTGAATCCCTCATCATCTTAAACCCTTCCAGTCATGACTACATTATTTCCACTGGGTAGCACTATTTCCCCTTGCAATTCTCTACATTGTAACTTGTCTATGAACACATAACCAAAACTTAGAAGGCGTGCATTGCATGTGTCCCATTGAAGAAAATGAAAATGTTAGTTCATTGATTATGGAGAGAGCAAATATTCTTATTTTATTGAAATAGTGGATATATCCCACTGTTATTTATGTGGAGCTAATGCTGATATGCTATTAATGGCAATGTGTCTAATAATAATGAGGTAACTCAGAAGAAGAGACACAGAAAAATTGTGAAGTAGCACAGCAAAATGAGAAAGAAAGCATTTAAGACTGCCTCTCTTTTGATTGTAAAATTATCCCTGACCACAGAAAATAGTGGTTATGCAGGAAAATCCAATCTATATCAAAACTATAAACATTGCATTCTCAGAAGACTAAGCAATAGTTTGTTAAAATTCATATTTTCCTTTGACTACACTACAACTGAGGCATTAATACACTGACATTTTAAAAATGAAAAGCGAATAACTTAATTATGTTGGCATTCTTCAGAAGATAGATCAATCATTTCAAACTATTGTTACCTTTCAGCTGCAGCCTATTGATTCAGCCAGTATTATGGACAAATAGTAATTCTATTGCTTATGCTTTCTGGGCACAACCTGTACCACTGTACAAAATAATATAAAGGGAAGTCTCTGGATACTCCATTCTTGAAGGCAAAATAATCTAAAATTAAATTAGTTCTATATTCAGGAGTAAATGTGCTTTAAATTATTAGACTTTTGGAGGGGCAGGTGGGTGGGTGTGTGGTTTTTTTTTAACCATTCTGACACACTAGCGGTGGGGTATGGTTGTCAGTGGCCAATGCTACATGGATCCAAGCCAGTTGGTGAAGTCAAAACTAAGATGGACAGTCTTTCCTTGCAGAGAGAGTTTATTGACTTAATACAGAGTCAACACTCCTCCACCCCAACAGTGTCCCAGCTATTCCCATTTATAGGTGTGCAAATACCCATCACCTGTTTAACAATGTAATTGCCATTAAACCTTAGTGTAATTGCCAATAATATTGACAGATTTCCCTCTTTAAATCAAAAGTTTTTTTATGGAAACAAGAACAATCTTTCAAACTAATCAAAAAGAAACAAAACTGTATCTTTTTCACCCTCTGTCTCACATTATAGTACAACCAACCATTAATAGATTCTATATTTCCCCTTCTTTAAATATTTTTTTTCTTTACCATGTATAAATAATTACAAAACAATCAAAGAAAATATTGGTTTTCCATAACAAAAACAGAATTACCTGGAAAAACTCAGCAGGTCTGGCAGCATCGGTGGAGAATTGGTTTTCCATATCCTCATTATAACACAAGATGTCCCTCTTCTAATACATCTAATAATTTCTTGGAGCAAGTACCTCTTTGTATAACAGTCTGACAATTGGCGATTTGCATCCACCCATTTTGTTTTGGAAATCTCTCACCTTTCCAATTCTTCCTTTATGCTAGCAAGGTCAATCCTCAACCTTATTTCAGTGACATCCTTGGTCGAATGAACATTGCCCCAAAGAGAGCGGTTATCCACATAGCATTCTATGGGCAAGCTTCTCAGATTATATTAGATAAGAACACCCCCATGTCTATTGCTTCTACAAATGCCAATGTCTGAGAAATACCATACCCATGACACATCATTCAACCCATAAACACACTTGTTCATTTTCCAGTTTCCCTTCTATATCGCCAGCTTCTTTAGGCAGTTTCAAAAACACTTCCATTTCTCACCCTGCAAAAATGTATCTTTTATAATGATTTGCATTCCCAGGAATATGTTACTAAAAGAGCTAAGAAAATCTTTCTCACCTTTCCTGTAGTAGGGGAGTCTACTCTGGCACCTTGATCACCTAGACTATCTTCAAAACCCTAAGCTACTAGTCTAGCTTTAGCCTTAAATGTGCCATCAGGGCATATGTCTTCTGTGCATATCTGCCTGTGTGATGAGGCTGACTGTCCCCTGTCTGGTATCTCAATGTATACACCAAATTTTTTCCAACTTTCCAATGCTTTGTTTGGCATCCTTTATCAACTTAACTTCTAATTTGTTAGTAGCCATTCAAACTTCTAGATCATAACGGCTTCTACTTCTAGTGGCATTCCCAGCCTGTTCTATGGCCCTTGTTCTTGTCAAACTACGACCTCTACTCGTCCTTTTATCTCTTTCTGGAAAACTGCTACATGATCTCTCCCTACTACAATTAGAGTCCCTTTTGCAAGTCCGTGATCTTTCCCTAGGGCTGCAATCACTTCCCAGTCCTCTTTCAGAACTCAACCTGTTTTCTGGCCATCCAGATCTTTACCTCATTTTGCCAATCCATGGTCTTACCTCCTGTCCCTCATCTTGCACATTCAACCAATGTTTGTATTTGCTGGTGGCTTTTCCTGCTCTCCCTACAATGGTGGCATCCCTCCAAACACTGGCCCTACTGACATATATGTTACTCTAGTGCCATCTTTGGGTAGCCTTATCCTGCCCTTCAGTGTCACTTTGTTCATATTCAGTCATCCCTTTATCTGCTGCGATCTGCTCCTCGTAATTGTTCAAAATATGCATATGTAAAGTGCATGGTGCCTCTTCACTTTCTATTCTCTGTTCAGATTCTGTAAATTTATAATCAGTGTCAATTAGCCTTGAGGAATGTACCGTAACAGTTGATTGCCGTGTTGCAAAATTAACATTTTTCCATTACTGTCTATAACCTTACCCAGGCCTTTCCATTCTTTCTGCCCTTCTCTCTTGTAATGTACCATGTCCTCTGGATTAAGATTTATTTCTGATGGCCTTATGCGGTGCCGTAAGGTTCGCCGAATTTTCTCTGAAACCTCAGCCTTGATAAATGCCTCCCACCCTGCATGCAGGGCATTCAATTGCTCAGAAAAAATTGAACTCATCGTAGTCCCTTCCAAGGCTGGGGATGATCCCACATCACCGAAGATATTTTTGGATTTCTCCCATGAGCTAATTGATAGGGGACTGTAAACCCCAACCATTTGAAATGAATTCTTCGCATGGACTGCCCATGCCAGGGCAGATGTCTGTTTACAGTTTGGTTGGTCAGCTAAGAGTTTCTGTCGCATCTCATCAATTACTGTGTGATTCCATTGACAAATCCCATTACTACAGGGATTTTCTGCTGCTGTGTTCAATATTACGATATTTTTAGATTCACCATTGGCAAATGCCACCCCCACCTCACCCCACCCTACTGTCAGTTAGGAATTTAGCCAGTTCCTATCCATTTTTCCATTACCTTGTCACAGAATTTCAGAATGGTAATGTTGCAGAAGAAGGCCATTGGGTCCATCTTGTCTGCACCAGCTCTCCAAATGAGCATCATGGCTTGGTGCCATTCCCCTGTTTTTCCCCCCCGCACCCTTGCATATTGTTTGAATAGAAACAATCATCTGTTGCCCTCTTGAATGCCTTGATTGAGCCTGTCTCCACGACAGTTCCAGGTAGTGCATTCCAGACTCGAACCACTCGCTGTGTGAAAAGTTTTTCTCACATCACATTTGCTTCTTTTGCAAATCACTTTAAATCTGTGTCCTCATGTTCTCGATCCCTTGATGAGCAGGAACAGTTTCTCCTTATCTACTCTATCCAGCCCCCTCATGATTTTGATATCAAATATCAAATCTTCTTTTAGCCTTCTCTCCAAGGAGAACAGTCCCAACCTATATCTTCATAACTGAAGTTTCTCATCCCTGGAACTATTCTTGTAAATCCCTTCGGCACTCTGTCTAAAGCGATCACATCCTTCCCATAGTGTGGCACCCAGAACTGTACACAATACTCCAGCTGAGGTCTAACTAGTGTCTTATATAAACTCAGCATAGCCTCCCTGCTGTTGTACTCTATGCCCCCTATTAATAAAGGTCAGAATACTGTATACTTTATTTACTGCTCTCTACACCTGTCCTGCCACCTTCAATGATCTATGTACATATACACCCAGGTCTCTCTGCTCCTGCATGCCCTTAAGAACTATACCCCTTATTTTATATTGTCTCATGTTCTTCCTATCAAAATGAAACACCTCCGCACTCAACTTCATCTGCCACCTATCTGCCTACTACCTTCCCACTCCACCAACTTGTCTATGTCCTTTTGAAGTTCTGTACTGTCCTCCTCATGGTTTGCAATGCTTCCAAGTTTTGTATCATCCGCAAAATTTGAAATTGTCCACTGCACACCAAGATCTAGATCATTAATATATATCAGGAAAAGCAAGGGTCCAATACCGATCCCTGGGGAACTCCGCTACAAACTTTACTCCAGCCCGAAAAATATCTATTGACCATTACCCTCTGCGTCCTATTACTCAGCCAATTTTGTATTCATGTTGCTACTGTCCCTATTATTCCATGAATTGTCCACAAGACAGACTGAATCTAGTTGCCATGTCTATGAAGTGTAAGAGAAAAAACGTTTTTGTCCTTATCCCACACCTTCAAGCCTATTGCTACAATTTTACTAAAATCTCTTGCTACTGGGCCGTGATGATGTCTTTCCTATATGTTTGTTTTTTACATATATTGCATTTCTCACTGATCTCTTCTATAAGTTCAGCATATTCATCACACCTGCACCTTTCAGTCAAATTTTTAACCTATGACAAGATGCACGGGAAAACTGCCGATGTAGTTTTAAAACAATTTGCCTTTCTTCCTTTAAACTCCTACCCACCATCACCACCCCCCAATGTCATCAAAACTTTTTGAACATCATGGTTAGAAGTGTTAGGTCATGTTAAGGGGATACAATAATGTCTCGATTGTGAAAACTCTAAATCTACTGATTTCCCAAAATAATTGCCTTATCGTGTTCCATATCTAATTTCATTTGAGCCTTATTCATAGATGGACTTACTCAACAGTAAGGGTATCTGTGCTGATAAAAATGGTTTACCCTGGCTAATTTACACAGAATCACCACTCTCATGATTTTAACATGTTATCATCCCCGAACCTGAAGTAAATAGAACTTTCATATTCCTTCGCCGTACTTCGGTCTTTACTGTTTAGAGAATCCAGGTAACGCTTTAACCAATCCACTCCACATACTGTGGACGTCCTGTCCGGCACAGGACGATTGAATGAGTCTGCAATTAGAAAAAACCATTACTGGGCTAAAGCTTCTGGTGACTAGTACAATCTGACTGCTCAGTATCATCACCTTACCCTACAGATCCTTCCTTGTCATGTGTCATTTCAAAAACCCTGTTATTCTGTTGCGGATAATTCTTTGCATAATGATATAGAATCACACCTGAAACACCTGTTTGCCATTCCTCAGTTATTCATGGGGTTCACTCTCCTGCCATGGTTACCTAATTCCTGTCGTCTGTTAGAGCTACCAGAAAGGCCTCTATCCTCATTTCTTTTGTTTGTGTTTCTTCTATCATATTGATGTTTGCGCCACACATCTAAATGGTCCCGAAATGCTGCCAACATTGAATCCTCCATCTTTTGTGTTACTGCTGAATGTCCTATTGATGCCATTAAAGTGGTTGTAAATGAATGTTTCCCCAGAAATCTGTTCCAGAAGCGTATCTCTTTCTAAGAATCTAACTCCAGTCAAGACCAGGACCCAATCCACGTTCGATACTTTAGCACAATCCAACCATTTGAAAACAAGCACTGAATTAGGGATCTCCAGAAAGAATTTCTGCAATCTGTTATATAATCTGTTAAATTCCATAATATATTCTTCTGCGGAATAAGCATCCATCCTTCTAAATTTATCAAAGTCTGACCATGCCTCATAAGCATTTAACAGATCATCTTTCTTATAGCTTTTGTCCATAAATTTTAGGAGATTATCCAACCTTCTTCAGTGTCCAAATGATGAGCCTCTAGCTCTGAAAATACTTTACACTTGATCCTGCATCTGGTAGGAAGAAAAAGTGCCAAAGCCATACCTTGCTTTTTCTTTGGTAAGGATATAACTCGTGTCCATATATCCATTTCATTCTTCCATGGTCATAAGGTTCAGCTTCACAGAACAACGGTGGAAAATCAGACCCTGATACTTTACACTTGATTTGAGCCATTCTTCTCAAAAGTAACTCCAATAATAATCAACTGTCCAATTACAATCTTCTGTCTGAAAAAAAATTCTTCCTACTTTCCAATCTTCACCTTTAGGCAGCCATCCTCTGCTATCATGTTACATGGATCCAAGCCAGTTGGTGAAGTCAAAACTAAGCCAAAGAGTCTTTCCTTACAGAGAGAGCATATTGACTTAATACAGAGTCAACACCCTTCCACACCACCAGTGTCCCAGTCATCCCCATTTATAGGTGTACAAATACCCATTGCCTGTTTAACAATGTAATTGTCATTGAACCTTCACAACATAATTGCCATTAACCCGTAACAATGTAATTTCCATTAAACCTTAACAAAGTAATTGCATATAATATTGACAGCCAATAGTACATGGGAAACCCAGAAGTCTGAGTTTCTCTGCATGTTGTGAAGCTTTACCTCCACAGGTTTGGCTTTCATTATTGACAGGTTCCTCACCCAGAAGTCAGCCCGATTGGTAGGATTGGAATGTTTGATCTCCAATCTTGGAGGTGGAGGTGGGGGAGGAGTCTGATCCTTGACCCCGAGGAGGGGGATTGGGAGAAGGGACTGATTGTGGTGGATTATAATCTCAGCCCCTTTTTTGGGAAATCCCAAATCAGGCATCCCTCTCAGATGGTTCCTCAACTTTGGGTTGAGAAAGGCAGATCCTAAAAGTGCTAAATGGGTTTGAAAGACTGATCTGTCCCTCCCCTAAAGAAAGGAGCCCATGAGAGTATTACTGTCCTCCAGGTAGCCTCTTTAACAAGTTTCAGACAGATTATAATGTTCCAGATATTATTAGGATCCAGGTATAACTCCTCAGTAATGTACCCACCCTCCCCCTTATCCAAAGAGGATACGGGGTTGGGTTCAAGAGTTAGTGGCGCTGAAGACTATATATAGAGACAATATAAATTCTAAACTATGTTGATGTTTACTAAGGAACTGAACATGCACTTTTATTTTTTGCCATTTAAACCCCATTGGCACCTAAACCCACCCACTTACCCATTTAAAATTTCCCCCATAGACTGGTGTGTTTGACTAAATTATATTGGAAGGAACACGTCTACCTGCAGTTATATTTTACATCATTTTACTGAGATTGGTCTGAGGCATTACGGCATATTCCCCATTGATTGAGGGTGTTGAATCTCAATATGGGTTCTCCCACTCTTCGAACATAACTTCAATGGAAGAGCAGCAAAAATTCCAGGAGAATAGTTCAAATGGTGTTTCAATGGTGGCGTCGGAGGTCTTACCTGCTGGCTGGAGAGCCAGTGAGAGACCACGTTGCGGTTACCTCCTCTTGGAAGGCCTGCTGGTATTAAGTGCCTCTCAAGCATGTAAGTGGCAGCCGGCCTTCCCCAGGATCAAGGATCCCACGGGCAGAAATACTGTTCACCAAGAACTGCCGGCCAATCAGAGGCTGGCGGCTCTTTTGCTGAGTAGCGCCATTGGGGAGGTGGTGGCTACTGCCGGAATGATAGCCACCAGAGGCCCTGGAACGTGGAGGGACCTACAGGTAAGTAATGGTGGGAAGGGTTTTGCAGGGTGGGGATCAATGGAGAGGGTGTATATGGGGGTTGGTAGCAAAGGCTGGGGTGTGGCTTTCAGCAGCACCCCCCGCCCACTCCCCATCCCCCCACCTTCCCGATGCCAGACCCTCAATCAGGCACCAAGTGCCTTTAAATGAAGGATCCCCCAGGATACCACAAACAGCCTGCATAGGTTTGCTTGCCATGCTTCCCACGTGGTGACAGGCATGCCCACTGCTGGGTTAATACTAGTGGTGGCAGGATGAGGCCCTTAAGTAGTCATTAATTGCCCACTTAAGGCTTCAATTGGCAGCAGGGTGGGAAGTCTGTCCATGGGCCTTCCCTATCTGGACTTAATTTTGGAAGAGCTGGGAAGTCAGTGGGGTGCTCGCATGCCAACCTTGCGCCTGATTAAATGCCCTCCCCAACTCTAAAGATGCTATGAGGGAGGGTATAAAATTCCACCCCTCATCTGTTGGCTCATATGTTGAAATTATGGCAGAGGAGTAGGAGAACTGGTGTAGAAATTGACCAGTGCTGCTCTTATGATGAACTTTTGTAGCTTCCAGCATGGCTCTTTATTGCACATGGTGAATGAAAAAGTCACTTGGGCAAGATATAACTCACTTCGTGTATTTAACTGCTAAAAACTCTTCTAGCTGTAATCCAGTAATCTTAATGAAGGGAAAACAGGTATTTTTAAACGGAATACGACACATGGAACATTGAATTTTGAAACAAAAAAATCTGTGATTTTTCTTTTGTTGGAAGTTAGAAAATATAAACATTTTTACAACTGATACCTTCGTAAGAAAGAAAGATCTGAGCTAGGAGCTGTCTCCATGCTTGCTTTTACACATGTCTCTGTTCAGTATATCATTGCCCTCTAGACTCGGGTCATGTGTTCCTTTACATCACACTGTGGGCAGTACTACACCCAGCCCCACGGTAACCCTTTCTGTGCCAGACCCTTATACTTAGGGAGGGAAGTCGGAGTGAAGGGAGAGTGGATGAAGTTGTAAGGGTGAGATGAGTGACAGATAAAGGAGAGGGGTGTATATAGGGATTGAGTAGGTAGTTTAAAGGGATATAATTAAGGATTGTGATAGGAGTGAGTGTATTCAGTGATAGTAGCAAGAGGATAGTGGGAAGGGAATGGGTTTGTGGAAGGGAAAGAGATTGGGAATTTTAACATGGTTATGGGGAGGGAATGAGTTGAAAGAGAGCTATTGCATCGTCCATTGGAAAGTGCAGCCTGGACATCTCGGCAACAACACAATCCCATTACAAAAATCTCCTCGTTAAAAAGGAAAGAAAAATACAGAAAAACAAGAAGACAAGGATTGGACCAAGGACAGGAGTCAGGGGAGAGGAACAGAATGGAAGAGAAAAAGAGACCAAAGCAGAGACCTTCAGAGAGAAAATGATGCCAACGGAGGAAGACAAAAGAGAGAGACCATGAGGGGTATTTTATGGAACCAACAAGAGCTGGAAACTTGGTGTGAGGGGCGACTGAATTAGGCGGGATGCGAAATTTCGATTTCCTGACAGCGGAAACTTGGAAACAAATTTTTGACACCTGAACATTTCCCTGTAATGCCTTAAAATATTGTTTAAGAAAAGGTGAAGTGACAAGTAAACAATAAGGCATTGCAGGAAGAGATGCAGAGATAAAGTCAACAGCGTGTTTGCAGCATGTCAGCCTCTGATAGGCTTGTACTTGTAATACATTTGCATGTCATGAATACTCATTAGTGTAAAACTTAAAAAAAGTTCTAATTACAAGATAAAGACAGTGGCGCACGAGAATACTCGTGGCATCCAGTTCACGTTTGTTTAAAGGGGCATGCACCAAAAGGCTTTGTGTAGTAATGTCTGAGATCAGTGGTTTTTCTTGTTGAACTCTATAGCACAAGGGAGGGGAACAGGAGAATGGCAACTTGCATGGAGTCTCGAGACAGGCAAAGGTGCGTCAGTGATGGGGGTGGAGTGCGGTTGGAGGTATGGAGAAGTGGAAGAGCCATTCAAGGGAGGACAGAGGGTGGGGTTGGGGCATGGAGGAGTGAATTGGGAAGGGCCTGGCATGCTGGGTGTGGTGGGGGGCGTGGTGAGGAGAGTCAGTCAACATAAGAAAATGAGGGGCCTAAAGGCCAGTGCTAGTACTATCCAAATGTGTGACCATCCCAGGGTGTTGGCTGGCAGAGTCCTTACAAGGCTTTGTGTTCACCTACAACATTTCCAATTATCCCTTCTGAGAGTGACCTTGGACAATATCTTCTGCAATGCATAGAAGTGAGAGCCAGCTGAGCCTGCAAGTTCAGCCGTGTCACACAGAATGGCAAGTACAACACTGGCACTAACATGAACATTCAATAAAGAGTGAACAAAAAAACACAACATAGACCTGAACCTTCCAGTCCCGCTGCCCACGAAGCTTTTCCCGACCCAACGCTACTGTGCATTTCTTCTGCAATCTTCCAATCCTGGCTCTCAGAGAAACGCGCAGTGCAGCGTTTCCCCTCTAACTCAACGAGTGGAGTAGAGTCAAGAAAACAAGTGGACATGCCACCTTTTTTACAGTGTTAATTGCCATATTCTGGTAAGTTTAAAGATTCAATCTTTGAGTGTGGGCTAGTGAATGGCTGAGTGGTTAAGTGAGTGAAAGGGTAGGGCATAAAGGAGGTAGGTGGGTGAGGTTGGCAGGTCGATGAGTGGGTAGGTATGGAGGTGGGTGAGTGGTTGAGAGCGGGTAGTCGGGTGGTCAGGGATAGTTGGGCTGGGTCCGGGGGGGTTTGTAGCTGGGCGGTCTGGGATTAGGCAGGTTGGGTTCGGGGGGTGGCCGGATGTTAGTTGGGTTGGGTCGACAGGATAGTTGGGCCTAGTCAGGGATTAGTCAGGTCTGGTGAGGAGGGTAGTTGGGTAGGTAGGTAGTTGTGTCTGGTCGGGTTGGGTTGGGGGTAGTCAGGTGGCCGGTGCGGCTAGTTGGGAGGTTGGGGGATAGTTGGGTTTGTCGGGGGGCCAGGGTGTAGTCGGGGTGGGGGTGGTCAGTGGGGTAGTTGGGTGTGGTCGGGTGGTCGAAGGGGTAGTCAGGTAATTGGCGGGGGGTGATAGTCGGGTCTGGTCAGGTGGGGTAGTTATGTTGGTGGTCGAGGGTGTAGTCAGGTGGTTGGGGGCAATAGTTGGTTCTGGTTGGGGATAAGGGTGGTCAAGGGGTGGTTGGGGATGTAGCCGGCTGGTCAGGGAGGTGATTGGGCGGATTGGTCGTGGATTTACCCAAGTGTTAGACCAGGTTTTAAACTGTCTAACATTTCTTGGTTAACTATCAAGGCAAGTCACATGGATCTGTCCCAAGCCTCTGATTCTAGCTCAGAGTTGGAGACATTCACGCAGTGTCCTGGGCAGGAGGGAATTACCCATCCGAAGTTTAAACTTCCTGGGCAATTCCCACGGAGGTCTGCGCGTAGGACTTCTGCAAGGTCCTGACACAGACCTCCCTTTGTATGTTCAGTCTCTGACGATCGGAAGACCGAAAGATTTAGTCCATTGTTTTTTCCACAAGAAAGGAAATGTCATTAATTCCCATCCAACCTTCAATGCGTTCCAACCATGATGCATGCCAGAACATTTCGCTCTCGGACTAAGCTAGTCTCAACAAATAATGATGATGCACATATGAATAAAATGAAACCAATGTAATGTGAAATATTTACAAGTGAAATTTAGATTTGAAAAAAACACCTATGTCACTTTTGTGCTCTCAATAAGTCTTGTGTTATTGGCAATGGAACTGTGCAGGAAAGTTGTGGCTGTGATGCAGAGCCTCCCTGTTTGTCCAGGAAGCTGTTTTATAGCCCGCCCATGGCTGCAACATTGTCAGCTGATGGTGGGTTTCACCACTGAAAAGCATCCTTCGCTATGGAATCGCACGTCTCCTGTGCACACCACCAGAACTTTAAATTTTAATTGTGTTCGTGTGGGAAATGGGAAAAAGCATGAGAGCAGAAGTGGCACACACTTCCTGTCCTGTCATCGGGAATGTCACACCACTGACGAACTCTGGCCCTATATTCTCTGATTTTTCATGTGCTATATCATGGGGGATTCACAAGTTTGTATTTATTTACTCTATGATGCATTAAATTATAACACGCATGTAAAAGAAAACTTCTCAAGAGGAAACATAAAAATGAACTAATATCAGCAAATTGCATGACTATGAAATGATAGTTTCCACTTGTTATACTCCTCTTTGCCAGCGTACTTAATATAAAATATGAGAAAGTGGATACTCAACCCACTGTTGAGAATATGAACTTTATCACGTGAGTGAGAGGGGCCTACAGGAACAAACAAATTGTGCAGGTACAGCTCATGAGTATATGAAATCCTTTGTTTAATGTTTATCAATAAGTAATTCGTTTGTATCTTAACAGTGATTTTAAAATTTAATTTTCCATTATGACTACATCAATTGAAGTCTGTGCATTTATATAATAGGGAGAGAGAGAAAGGTGAAAATCCACCTCAAGCAAATGAATAACAGCTATTAAACTGCCTTTCTTATTGCCTTTCCAGGGTTTGTGCAGATTTATGGCGGACAAACGGTAGAATCCTTGTAAAAGTTAGCTCCTTAAGTTTAACTGCTGCACTGAGCTTTCTCTTGAGCAATGGAATTAAGTTACATACTGAATAAATGAGAAATTGCCTTAGCGGTCTCAGACCACTAGCTCCAGTATCTGGAATATAGGAACAGGAGTAGGTCATTCAGCCCCTCGAGCCTGTTCCACAATTCAATAAGATCATGGCTAATCTGTATTTTAATCTCATTGACCCTCCTAAATTCCATGAATCTTAATATCTTTGTCGAGCAGAAATCAACCTCGGTTGTGAAATTTTCAATTGATCCAGCCTCAACAGCTATTTGGGGGAGAATTAGGTCCACCTCCTAATGGAGACAATCCGTGACAACTAACAGCTCCAGAAAGATAAAACCTGGTTAAATTTTTCCCTGGCGCATGTAGGTAATTGAGCAAAACTGGGACAAATTAATCTAACATCAGAAGCAATATGCTGACTAATTAAATTCTACAGATCATGCATTGACTGTGTCAGCATTACAGGAACCATAATTTTCCATTGAGTCTTTAATCGTTTATATTCATCTTTAAACTTATAATGTTTAATCAATCTTATAAATATAAGATAAACTGTGTTTTAAATTTTCTTTTATATTGCTGCGGTTGTGAGTTTAATGTCCAAGAATCGATTTATTTATAAATCAACTACTTTCCAATGTCTCATTTTGTTGGCCAGAAGTTTCAATTACAAAGGGGGAAATTAGCAAAAACTTGCAGTTATAGATCTCTTCATATATAGGACTTTTCAGTGTACTTTTCAATTAGGAAGAAATGGATAAATTAGACAGCGACAGGAATAAAAATGATGAAGATGAAGAAATGAGTTGACCAAGACATAGGGAGATCTCCCTGTTCTATGATGCCAAGCTTTGTGCTGCCTGTTAACTTAAAGCATGCAACTAGCGCTAAACATGCTTTTGAGTGACATGCACGCCTAAGCAGGGAACGCAGAATTGTGAAAGGCTAGCACCAGTTAAAGCTTAAACCCAGCCTGCACCTCTTAAAGGGGAAGAGCATTGTGACTGGAACAGGTGCTGAAAGCCATTCCGCAATTGATTCTGACCTGGGAAAGACAGATAGCGTGGGAGAGAGTGGGCTCTTAAGATTATCCGACACTGCACTGGAAGCTGGAGTGCAGGCAATGAATAGAGAGAATTCCTCTACCATAGAGGGCCAGGAGACCTCCAAACAAACTCTGAGAAGGCAGTGGGAGCCGATAGCCATGACTGTCAGTGCCGGCAGTCTGTCACCAAGAACCTGCATGCAGACCCGCAAGAAGATAAATGACCTCATATGAGTAGTTAAGGCCAGTGAATGTATCTTCAAATGCTGTATCCCACCAACTGCATCACTAGCCTCCCACACTGCACAATGCACCATTTCCCTATCAACAATCTCAATCATAATCATGTCTCATACTTCAAATTCATAGCTTCACCTCACCCTCACACATTCAGCATTTCTGCAAGCCTTACATCCACATCTCTCAGTTTGCACACACTACCAACTATTCAACCATGATGGGCACATCACACCAATATAGTGCACCACACTCACTGATAGACCTTCCCTCTTACAGGACAAGGATTAATTAATGATTTCATAGCAAAGGGGCCCCTAGATAGCAGTGATCATAATATAATTGAATTTTACACTCACTTTGAGGAAATGAAGAGTGGTTCCAAGACTCGTATTTTAAACTTAAATAAGGGCAATTATGTGGGCATAAAAGCAGAACTAGCTGAAGTGAACTGTTAAATGAGGTTAAGGGATAGATAGATAGAGATGCAGTGGCACCATTTAAAGGGATATTTCAGAATAGTCAGAGTAGATACATTCCAACGAGAAAGAAAAATTCCAAAACGTGGATCCACCATCTGTGGTTAACTAAAATGTTAAAGATAGTATCAAACTTAAAGAAAAAGCAAATAATTGTGCAAGGATGGGTGGCAGATTAGAAGACTGGACAGAATATAAAGAACAGCAAAAAAAGACTAAAAGATTAACAAGGAGGGGAAAATTAGAGTACGATAAAAAGTTAGCTAGAAATATAAAACCAGTAAGAGTTCCTATAGATATTTAAATAAGAAAACAGTTAACAAAGTGAGCGTTGGCCCTATAGATTTTGAGTCTGGGAATTAATAATGGGAAATAAGGAGATGGCAGATGAATTGAACATGTATTTTGCATTGGTTTTCACTATAGAGGATATAAGTAACATCCAGAAATTGATGTAAATCAGGAATTGGAAGGAACAGAGGGAGGAACACAGGAAAATTACAATCACCAGGGAAAGTGGTACTTAGCAAATTATTGGAGCTGCGGGCTGACAAATCTCCATGTCCTGATGGACTTCATTCTAGGATCTTAAAAGAAGTGGCTAGTGAGATAGTTGTTGCATTGGTTTTAATTTTCCAAAATTCCCTAGATTCAGGGAAGGTTCTGTCATGAAAATAAAATAATTTTCATAATATTATTGTGATTGATTTTTAAAGGTAGGTTAATAGTGAGGTTTGGATTAGTTTCTCTGTGTGGGTGTGTGTGGTGGATTTAATTGAATTAGAGACAGCTATCTGGAGCTTTCGAGTGATCAAAAAAGGAAGCTAGGTTTGAAGTGTTAAATACGTAAACATGGTTGGCAGGATGTAACAAGTGGTGTGACACAGGGATGAGTGCTGGGGCCTCAACTTTTTGTAATTTATATAAATGACTTGGATGAAGGGACTGACGGTATGGTTGCTAAATTTATTGATGACACAAAATAGGTAGGAAATTAAATTGCGAAGAGGACATGAGGCTACAAAAAGACATAGATAGGTTAAGTGAGTGGGCAAAGACCTGGCAAATGGAGTCTAATGTGGGAAATGTGAAATTGTCCATTTTGGCAGGAAGAATAATAAAGAAGTATATTATTTAAATGGTGAGAGATTGCAGAGCTCTGAGATTCAGAGGGATCTGGGTGTACTAATGCATGAATCACAAAAAGCTAGTATGCAGGTATAGAAAGTAATTGGGAAAGCTAATAGAATATTATTGTTTATTGCAAGGGGAATTGAATACAAAAGTAGAGAGGTTATGCTTCAGTTGTACAGGGCTTGGTGGGACCACATCTGGAGCACTGCGTACAGTATTGGTCTCCTTATTTAAGGAAGGAAGTAAATGTATTGGAAGCAGTTCAGAGAAGGTTTACTAGACTAATACCAGGAATGGATCGGTTGTCTTATCAGGAAAGATTGGAGCGATTGCTTGTATCCACTGGAGTTTAGAAGAGTAAGAGACAACTTGATCGAAACCTTTAAAGATCCTGAGGGGTATTGACAAGGTGGATGTGGAGAGAATGTTTCCTCTTGTTGGGGAATCTACAAGTAACTGTTTAAACTGGTCACCCTTTAAAAATAAAGGGTCGCCCATTTAAGTCAGAGATGAGGAGAATTTTTTTCTGAGGATAGAGAGTCTTTGGAACTCTGTTCCATAAAAGGCGATGGAAACAGAGTCTTCGAATATTTTTAAGGCAGAAGTAGATAGTTTCTTGGTAAACATGGAGTGAAAGGTTATCGGGGTTAGGCGAAAGCTTACAATCAGATCAGCCATGATCTTATTGAATGGTGGAGCAGGCTCAAGTGACCTACTTCGTATATTTGTATGTTCGTAAGGTGGTGCACGATGGGAGGCAGCATCACCTAACCAGCAGGTATGTGCATGTGATCACCTGGTGGAAGGACAGTTCTCTCCATTATTGGAGCAGACATTACTGAGGCCATGACCAGCAGCAGAGCTCAAATAAGCAAAGGTGACAGTATCCTCATACCTAATCCTCCTTCTCACATTCCCCTTATCCCATAAAAGCTGCCAATGTTGTAAGTGTTATGGTCCCAGCTGATGTTACTACTTGCCAAGTCAGATCCCTGGCTTGATAGATCTTAACTTTTATTTTTTGCTTAGAAACGTGGAGGGCTAATGAACAGAGTCACAGAGTCTGCTGACGTACTTTTAATAAAAGAATAAAACATTTATTAAACAAGAAAAAGATGAACTATGGCACTACTCTTTCACCCACAACCATACCTTTACAGATGTACATAGATTCCTAAGAATAACATAAGTTACAAAAAATCTAGCTTACACTCCAATGTTCACAGTAAGTGTACAGTCCATGTAAACCAATTGGTGACCTGTGGTCAGACACACCACACTCCAAGATCAAGTGACAGATGTCACCCAAAGCAGATGCTATGGATCTCTCATCAACTCCCCCCAGACACTTGTCACACCGTGAGCCAAACGGTCTCACAGAACTCCATCTTTTTCCCGAGGGTTTCCAATCTCAACACTTGAAGAGCTCGCTTTGGAATCTTCTCCCAAACAACGGTTTCACTTGGTCATCTTCCACAAGGACCCATCTCCAGGTTTTCAAACTCTCCTCCTGATGTTCCTTTCCCCTGGATTGCCACATGCATTCAAGCTTTGCCTTCCACGCACTCTCTCAGATACTCCGCCGTGCCAGCAGAACACCACTGTTTCACAGGCCTGTAGTAAGCAGTCACCAACCTTTGGCTGTCACTTTGGACCTGCTGGCTTTTCACAAGCCCACTTTGCTCCCTGAAGCTTTCTCTCTTTAGTTTGGAACCTTTTCCACTGCTCCTTACTTTAACTTCACTGAACAGGACCTGTTTCCAATTCCAGTTCTCGTTCCTTGACTTAACTTAAAGGTCTTCTTGGGACCTTTCTCCTTTTCCTTTAGGACCTGCTCCCTGCAGTTCCCTCTCCCAGTAGACTGCTGACAACTTGGTATCTCCCTTGAGATCCAGAACTCACTCGACATTCACTGTTACTTTAACTTTAGAGCAACTCATCTAAGATTCCTGGACTTATTTTCCTCAGCAATGTGTTAGTATGTCCAGCTAGAGAGAAATTTAAACTGCTCCCTTCACCTTAGAGCATAATCACCAACTGAACTCAAACTGCTTTCTGTTTCTCTGTCTCTGTGGGCCCCCTTGTTGCTAGGCAACAGCACAGATTTTCCTACTTTGTTTTAACTTCCTTAACCCACTTCAAGGGTTATAAAACCTCATTAAAATGCAGGTATACAAACAAACCCAAAGACCTGAAGGCAACATTCTATAGTGAAATGAAAACCCATGTTTCCTCTTTCTTACTACACACAAATAAAAAAATTAATTAAACTTAAAGCTAAAACGTAAATTTAAAGTTATAGCTTATTGCTAACACATATCAATACAAATATAACTTACTTAATTCCTAACATAAGCATGCACCTTTCCCCCCTCACCACAGTCCTCTTGTGCCTTTCTTCTTTCAGACACCCAAGGACTGCAACTTGGTAGTTGGATGAGAAGGAAGACAGTGATGAAGAAGAAACACTCACTTGCTCTCTCACTTGCTGTCACCCATTTGGATACCGACACAGTGCAGACATTAGAGAATAGCTTGTGGTGTGACTCTGGGTAGCACATATGCCAGTTCACTGGAGGGCGAAGTTGCACAAGAGTTCAGCTGCAGAGGATTCAGATGAACACTTTGATATGATGTCCTACAGAAGAAGGCTGATGACTATGCATACTGAAATGTTTGGTTCATTGGTAGGCCTAGAAAGCCTGTGTCAATGTCAAAGAACATAGAGGAGTCCAGCACAAATTTGCCACAAAGAACTTGGAGCACATCCTTTCCATGTGGAAGTGGTGGTCAAATCCTTTAGTAAACTTATAGATCCAACCATGATGTAACATCATGATGGCTGATGTCTCTGCTCCCATTGCACCAGAAGCAGTAGTCACCCAAGATCTGAGTGCTGCAGAGGATGCTCAGAGCTCTGCTTTTCATGCAAGTTTAGCTTGCTGTGTGATACCCTTCAAGCTCAGACAGCTGCCATTGTAGCTGAGGATACCAGTGTTCAAAGAGGCTTGCAGGGTGTCACAGCGATCCAGCAATCTGTCCTCCAGCAGATCACTAGGATTGCTGAGGTACCACCCCAGGGGAATGACAGTCATTCCGTGGAACATGAGCTTGCTGTCCTCTCTCAGAATGACTGCTTTCAAACTCTCACCACTGCAACTCTGTCAGTGTCCTCGCTATTGTGGGTCAGCCAGCCAGCCCAGACTGCTGCTGTCCATGCCGAGATCATGCAGTCCAAAACTGGGTCCTTTAGGGCTAGAACTGCTTGAGAGCATCCTCCAAGGCCACCTGTAGTCTCCCCCAATAAGAGTCGGCAGTGTGTAGGAACACCAGGCAAAGGCATGAAGGGGACAGGCACTAAGGGACTTCATATGGGTGACTAGCTGATTTTTGTATGCAGCACGACATGGTTTGAATTATAAATTTACATTAGAATGTTCATTTTGTGTTGGCTTTTATTTTTGCATTGTGGCCAAGTGGATACTGTGATGGTCAGTAACTGAGGGTAGGGATTGATGAATGAGGATTCGAGGCTGTGTTTACTGTTTTTGCAGTCGGATTGTCAATCACAAACTGCTCAACCAAAAAGCAGTTATGTTGGTTGTCTCTTGCCTTCCTCCTACTCTTCCTTTTCCTCTTCCTGCTCCTCCTCCTCCCTGTCATCTGATCACTACAAATCTTGTTATGTTCTCCGTAGAGACGATTAACTTTTAAATACAGGTTTTAATTTCCAGTGAGCAGCTTAAAGGAATTGCACAAGAAGATTTCAAGTTCTACAATCTTCACTGTAACAAACAAACTAAAATCAACATCGACTAAACATTACTTAGTAGGCAACTAATACTCTAAACTACAGAAAAGATAACCCATATTAATGACTTAATGTGACCAATAACTGCACTCTGCATAGATATTCTCCGCAAAGTTTCAGTTTGTACAGGAAATAGTCCAAACTCACTCACAGCTTCCAATGGGTTCACTTCTCTGAGCCTCTAAGACAGTAAGTCTGCAATAGCAAAAACATCTACCTCTCCCTTTGCTTTCATATGTTAAACCTGATTTGTGCACTTCAATAGCAATTGACCTGGGCCTCCGGTCCCCATGGGTAACCAGGCCACGGAGGCCGATCATTGAGCAGAACTCATAGCAGATCACATGTCTCTCTTTATTAGTCCACTTTACCTTAAATTAAAAGAAACAGCTGGAAAGCATTCACAGGGGATCTCATCCTCACCACAAGTTGCTGGCCGATTTGCACATTGATAATGGTGTGTGCAAACCATTATTTAGTCAGCAAATTCTGGACTAATATTTCTGTTTCAGTAAACACACTCTGGTTAGAAATTCATCTTAGGCAGCATCGCATCAGCTGCCTGATTTAAACCCCCCACTTGTTATTCTCTGCCATGAACTTAAATGGATCTGAATATTCGGTGGAATGTATAACTGGCTCTCAATTTGACACCACCCGTTTTACCCTACTATCTAAGATGAATTCCTATCCTAACAACCTAGTCTGCATTTTGCAGGTGTACACTCTGAATTTGAATTGTACTATAAGGAAACTAATATATAAATGTCAGTAATTGATCTTTCATTTAAATGTTTTTATAGGGTTTTTTTTGCAGTTTGCTTTCACTGTCTCAAAGGAGTGCATTACTACTGCAAAGTGCAATTGCAACATGAGTAAAATCAAAGCAAAACATCACAAAATAACTGATAGATAAACACATGCGAGGAGAAGGTGACTAACTACAAACAAGTATTATTAATAGTAAGTCCTTACTGGTAGACCAACTCCATTGACTTTATTAATAATAAGTTTAAACAAAGAAAATTTTGGGGTTGTGTTTCCTCTTGCTTCCTATTATAGATGAAATCCATTGAACCAGCACAGAAGATCAGGGAATTTTAGATGTCGGTCAATTACTCCCAAAACCTCAATGTTTTCCACAATCTCCAACACTGATTCAAGGGTCAATCTGTCTGGATCAGGCTCTGCTCACAAGTCTGGCCACGCCTGGCCAGAATTGTGAGATTCTGCCTTTTATGCTTGTTTGGGAGGCTTCTCAAATTGCAAACATTTTCTTAGGCACACAGGCACCTGTAGGCATGTTTTAAAGTTTCCCAAATTAAAAATAATTTAATTATCAAGAAACTGGCTATTGTACGGCAATTAAATAATTGAATGGTTCAGGCTTAGATTTTTTTAAAAGCAATTTTCACTAATTTTATATCAGGTTACTTACAGGGGGAGGACGAGAAAGCCTTATGAAAAAGGCTTAGTTTTCTGATGAACCCATTTTCAACTCTATTAATAAAACTGCAGCAGGCTACCACTCTTTTAAAAAATCATGGAATACTTTTTAATGGAAACATAGAAACTAGGAGCAGGAGTAGGCCATTCGGCCCTTCGAGCCTGCTCCACCATTCATTATGATCATGGCTGATCATCCAACTCAATAGCCTGCTCCCACTTTCTCCCCATATCCTTTGATCCCTTTCGCCCCAAGAGCTATATCTAACTCCTTCTTGAAAACATACCATGTTTCGGCCTCAACTACTTTCTGTGGTAGCGAATTCCACAGGCTCACCACTCTCTGGGTGAAGAAATTTCTCCTCATCTCAAAGAAAAATAAAGAAACAATTACACCTGATTGTGCTGGTTCATGGGAGGTTTTATATTTGTGATTATCAAATTAATTTTAGTGGATAGTGGAAACTTGAAACCTGATCTAACCCAGCACATTTCTGGTCCTTTTCACTCAGCGGTGGAGTGAATACTTCCCCATGATGGAGATGATGATGAGGTGGATGACTGTGATGAGCTTCCTGTGAAGAGTGCAGAGTTGCATAGAGTCAGCTTTTGGTGCACGTCTGCTAAAAGGAAGTAGCCAACCGGTGCACATTAATTTTGAAAATATATTTCCAGGATACAAAAATCCATCATTAATTGATTTAATAATCAATTTAAATAAAGCCTTAAGGGACAGTGGGAACCTGCGTCATTTCAAGTTGCTCGTAACTTTCAAACTGCATTTATTATCATTTAATGCCTAATTGATAAGCAACAATGATGATTTATTATTATGTAAATACTGCCAAATGCTAATTTAGTTTAGTCACAAAGGAATTGTGGAAACCAAGTCAGGTAGGAAACACTAGAGGCTCTGCAAAAGTGTAATAAGAAGTGACTCACTTCTATTGATGTTTTTTCCTGCCTGATTTTCAGTTTTTAATTTAAAATGCCTGAGCAGACCATGGATATGGAAAAAGCCTCAAGCAAACACTGCTCGATAACTACTTTTTAAATTAGAGATTTGAATCATGTGTTTTTTCATAACCTCATGGAATGCCTCAAACTAGTTATAGATTTTGAACATCCTTCCAAATAATGTTAACTTAAAATACAACACTGCATGAATGAATCATTTATTGTAATGTGTAGGTATTTTAAATAACAGCCTCCGACCCCTGCCAAGATAATACCAATGATAGCAGAAGACACTAAGTAGGTTGTGTGATTAAAGACATTGCAATAAGGAAGATGATTCCAAAAATAGTAACATTGTTGGCAGGATCCTGGGAGGGATTTCAACTCTTCACCTACTCTTTTCATCACCTTTCCTAAGGATGGGTGATGAAGGCCTTCAGAAGATTAGTTATAAAGACCATGTTGAAATGCTTATCAAATTAGTTCCATGCATATTAGTTCCGTGCATTTGCAATTCATTCACAGATTGCCACACACCCATCATGTTTAATATATCCTTTAAAAAGGAAGTCTTCACAACAAATGGATTGAGGAACATTTGTTTAAAACCTTTGAGGAATTGTGCTATTGAAATGTTAAACAGACTTACTGAGCCTATTTGTTTTGTATGCTTCACCACCAGATGGTATAGTTTATTCCATTGAACCAGTTTTATTTTATTTATTTGCTCTAGTACACCAATTTGTTATAGGAATAAAGTATCTTTCACTATCCATACAGATTTTAAATAAAAAAGACTTGCACTTATATAGTGTCTTTCATGACCACAAGACATCCCCAAAATGTTTTATAGCTAATGGAGTACATTTGAAGGGTAGCTACTTTTGTAATGTAGGAAACATGGCAGCCAATTTGCACACAGCAAGCTCCCACAAACAGCAATGTGATAATGAGTTCTCTTGCAAAGAATTAATGAAAGCCATGGGGAGGGTTTAAACAGCTTGCTCTGGATTTTACACTGCATTAGCCTTTCAATACTGTACAATGCAGAATAGCACTTTATACAGTGGATAATCTATTCTAATGTATCTGAAGACTTTTTAACTTGTACAGTGCTGTTCTTTCACTTTACAGCTTATCAGATGTCAAAAGTAACAACCCGGCAACCACATTATTTAATGGTCACTTACCTATTCCAATCATAGTACTACGTCATTGACTTTAAACACAGATATAAATCAGGTTATAGCATTTCATGATGAACTGTAAAGGAGGCAACACCATTTTATTCCCCTGTTACACTCACCTGTTTACCACAACCTGTAATTATCTCAGCAGGGAGACCTAAATTCACTGTTTGACAGATGAACGAAGTTATTAAAGGATTAGCTGTCTTTGATGTGGGGTTATGAATATGTCTATTTGTTTTTATAATGAATTAAGTACTTGAGATATAAAAGTTTTGAATGTGCTTTCATGAATGTGTGTTTTAATATAGTGAAGGCTGCAATAGATATTGAGAACTTTATTTCACCTCAACATAGCTTCTGAGGTCAGCCCATGGTGGATACTGGGTGAGTTGGTATGGAGTGTGTAAGGATGGGTTGGCATGAGTTGGCATTAAGTTGCTATTAGGGACCATAAGGGCCATGGAAATGAGTTGGCATGGAGGGTATGAGGGCCCATGGAGGGTGGGTGGGGTCATGTATTGGCACAGAGTATGGAGGTCATATGGGGTGGGTGGGGCATGGATTGGCATGGATAGGGCATGGAGAGAGGGTGGGGCATGAGGTGTGATTGGTGAGGACTAGAGGGCCAAACATATGTGCAAGCAATTGGGATGAAGTCCCAGAGAACTGAGATGGGTCTTTTAAACAGCTGGCCTCAACACTCTGCAGTCCCCGTGCCTGTCTCTGATCTGTTCCGAGGGCAGGAGGCCCAATTCCATCCCGCACCTGTCCCTGGAATGAAAATCCAGCCATTCAGGGGAGTTTCTTCCGAGGCGACTGTGGCAAGCTGGGGAATTTCCCAACTTGCACTACCCACCTTGGGCATGAAAATCCAGGCCGTACCAACTGAGCCACAGCCGATACAGCCAAATTTGTCAAACCATTGATTTTGAGCAATTTCAGTGTAAAAATGTCAAAGATAAACTTTCAAATTTAACTTCAGATTTCCCAATGGAAGACATTCATCTAAATTTTCCGTTCGTCGGGCGGGCGGAGCTGACCCAATTGCGGGCGGGCCAATTAAGGCCTGCCCAGCGTGACGTCCGCAGGGAAACGCTATGCACTTCCTGTGCGGGTGGGGGGGAAATCCCTAAAATCGAGAGTGCGCTCTTTCGTGCATGTGCAGGGAGATCGACTCTAATTTCAACAATATTAAAAATAGAGAAAAAAACATTCCCTTACATGTCCCCTTATGTGACAATGTCACATGAGTTGGGACATGTTCATATTTTCCATAACAACTTTATTAAAATTTTTAAAACTCTACATGAAACCTCATCCTGCTGGTGGATGAGGTTTCATGTACTTTCTAGTTGCCGCCGGGGCTCCTGGCCTGCCCGCCAACCTTAAGGAGTTCAGCCCGATGTCATCCGGCGTCATTTTACGCGTCAGCGAGCGGGCCCCGTCCTGGCTTGCCGACGGTAAAATCCTGCCCATTGTTCTAAATGTTACCTAATGTAAGCCAGGTTGTGAGGAATTTATACCAATGTTGGTTTTGAGCTGCAAACTCGAGGATTTACGATGAAGATTCGGGTTTCATGTGGTCATTATTTGTGAAGCACTAGTGGACAAGAAAATAATGAAGGTGACTTAAAATATTACTCCAAATTTTCATTTAATGGTATTGCAAAATGTGTGGAATCATTTAATGAGCTATTTAATAGAAAATAATGATATTGTACTATCAGTTAAGATGTTTCATGCATTGAAATAAAGAACTTAAAGAGATCCAAAGATATTGATTAAAGCAATAAATACTTCAGGTGAACAGTAGAAACAGGTCAGTTGACTAAAACATATGTATCAAATATATATAGGCTTCCAGAAGCTCAAATTACAATAAGTGAGCACTTTTTACTTTGACAGGACTAATTAAGAACTGGTTCAATGGTGGGATTAGAAGCTACTTTGATGGTAATAGCATCAGTAGAAGTCTGTTTTCTTTAATGATTATGTCCATGCTATCAGTGATGAAAAGTTTCTTAGGAACCTAGCTAATGTGTCTTCTAAAAGAAAGGTGTTTGAGATCCAAGACTGCTACTTAAGATTGAAATGGCACTAAATCACAAAAAACAAGCTACATTAATTTTTGCTGGGAACTTTTCTCTTTTCTAAACTTTGATCACATGAAATTTAATAGCAACACTGAATTTACTTGCAACCTTGATCAACTGCCGATAAAAAGAGAGTTAAATAATTTTTCCATGAGTTAGGATTGACCTAGACTTTCAGGAATACAAATGTAAATTTTAACTCTGTTGGACTGGCGGAAACCAGATGGGCAGTAGAAATGGAATGGGATCAGTCCCTTCCAGCTCCGTTGTGATTTAAAAATTTGCTTTTTCATGCATTGGAGATGCCCAGCTGAATCAGGTGGGAGCCTCATCTATGTATCCAAATCAAAGTGATTTTACATAAAAAGGACCAAAACAGCATCTTGACCCTGAAGAGAGCAGGGCACCCGCAGCAATAACTAAAATTCAGTCTGAAGACTGAAGAGGCCTTTCTAGGTCCCACAGGGAAAGGGTAGATCTCCCTTGTTTCTGACTCCACCCACCTCCTTTGCAGATGGTGACTCCCCTTGAATCCCCATTCCCTCCTCCCCTGTCCTTGTACTTACTGTGGGCCTAGTGGGTCATTTGACTTTCTGCTTCTTTCCACAGATCTCTCTCCCATTTTGGGTGGAAACTTGGCTAGCAGCGTGCTAACGGGGCCTGCCCATTAAAACCAGTTGGACCCTCCTGCAGTGGCATTTGGGTGGTGTAGCCGCTCACTACTTCACTTCCCCCACCTCCCCACTCCCAGCTGTGAAAATTCCCACCAAAGGTTCCAAATTTCCTTCAATGTGCCAGTGTTGATTGGAAAGAGGATTTCCACCCTACTAGCTTACAAGTCTGTCTTACAGCTGAATTCTCAATTGCCTCCCCCTTCCTGTGGACCTACTCGCTATTATTTGCACAAAGATCTTTAACAATAATGCAACCTAGTTCCATTATAATAACAGCCAAATCAACTCACTGAGCAGTACCAGCCTTGAGAGGCACAAGTTTCAAGTGGAAATGGGAATGCAGTCAATAGTGTTGCTGATCAACGCTGCCTGTGAACATTATGTGCAATCATTGACTGTTTCAGGTATACTCCTGTATATTTACAGAATTATGAACTCTATTGTTGGAATTACAAAACTTAAATGATGTCATAAATTGTTAACACAGTTCATGACTATCATGCAACTCTAACATCAGATCACACACTTCTTTGTGACATATATAGGTCTATAGAACCTGCTTACCCATTTTTGGCATGGAGAGCTGCTTCTTTTTAAATCCAAATTTTCCCTTTTTACATCTCTTGGCTACTTGGGAATTAGGAGCAGTACCTCTCTTTGAAACATCTCAATTTGCTTTGCTTCTAAAAGTACGTTCCACATTCTCACAACTCTTCATTTGAAGAAGTTTTTCTTGATTTTGCTTTTAATTGGTCAAGACAACGTAGCTTATTTTCATCACTTTACTGCCCCATCTACAGATGTAAAGAGTGGACCCCTGATGAAAATTTTCTCCCAAAAATGCCAACTTACAGCTGTAGGCCTGCCAGTTCCAGCTTTCAGGCAGACCACAATTTAGGGACCAGCAGTCCTTTCAGAAATAATCAGGGCATAATTACAGTTATGAAACAGAAATCAGTGATGCAGTTAAGACACCAACATGATACTTCCTTAACCTGCCCACAAACCTCAGCTCTTCAGCTCACTCGTGACCTGGTGTGGGGCTGGGTGCTGGTATATCAAGTGAAATTAGGGGCAAAATTTTTTGTCCTGTGGGCGCGCCTCCCGACGTCATCGCACACTCAATCTTTCGGTCAGCGGGTGCGCGCGAGAGGCGGCAGCACGCCCGCTGACAATTAAGAGGCCTACTAAAGCCCTTAAGCAATTAATTAATTTGTATTTTCGCTGCCCACTCAAATGTTTGGTTGGCGGGTGGACGAATAGGCCAGGCGGCCTTTGCATTTTTTACGAAACGTCACCCATGACCGGCTGAGGTTTCCAATGGTTACTAACAGAACAATAAAAAACATCATTTTTTACATGTCCTTCTTCACGTGACTGAGTTACAATGTGGGGACATGTTTATATCATTTGTGAAATGTTTATTTTTGTATTTAAAATTCTTCAGCTCACTGAGACAGCTGTGTACTTTCAGGGAGCTTTCAGTGAGCGTAGCCCCATGCATGCGCAGACTTCAGCGCCTGTTCTCCTCCCGCCCTCCACCCCGGCAGCGTCGAGGCTCTTAGCGCACGTTTCACACTGGCTGCCCGTTAATTGGCCAGCCAGCTTGAAATTGTGGTCAGAGCCCGGTCGCGGGCGGCGGTCCGTCTGGGCCCGCCCACCGCGCCCACCCGACAAGGGGAAAGTCCCGCCCCTAGGTGTACTGACCTCTAGATAGACACAAGTGGGTTGCTTCTGGACTCCCAAAGGTTGAAATACTGGGGGGAATTTTGTGGATTCCACAAGAGCGGGAAATGTAGCGTGTGGTATGCAAAATCCCGATTTCCCGACAGTGGGTTGAGATGCAAAGGTAAAGTCAGCGGCGTGTTTGCGATGTTCAGGCCCCACACTGACCGGTGGTGGGTTCATACTTGGAATATATTTGCGTGCCATAAATACTTACTGGCATAAAAATATTTTGAATACGAACTGCCTTCAAGATAAAGTCAGTGGCACATGAAAATCTTATGGCACCTACTTCACATTTGTTTAAAGGTGGCGTGCACCAGTCAGCTTTGTGCGGTTGTTTGTAAGGTCAGTGGTTTTTCTTGTTTAATTCTATGGCACAAGGGAGGGGAGCAGGAGAATTGCAACTTGCATGGAGGCTCGGGACTGGCAAGGGTGTGTCAGTGGTGAGGGGGCATGGGTTGGGGGCTGCTGTTTGGAGTTGGGTTGGGGGCATGGAGGAGTGAATTGGAAGGGCCTGGCATCTTGGGTGGGGTGAGTTGATGGAAACAGTCAGTCAAGGTAAGAAAATGAGTGGCCTGAAGCACAGAGTCAGTATTGTCCAAATGTTAGTCCAACTCAAGATTGCTGGCTGGCAGAGTCCTTACAAGGCTTTGGGTTCACCTATGCTTTTCAGTTATTTCCGTTGAGAGTGACCTTGGACAATATCCTTTACAATGCATAGAAAGGAGGGCCAGCTGAGCCTGCAGGTTCAGCCATGCCCCACAGAGTGGCGATTACAACACTGGACACTAACATGAACATTCAATAAAGGGTGAACAAAAAACGCAACATTGTTTGTTCCACGATAATGGAAATGCCCCTAACTCCCCTGTGACCATCAATGTGTGCTTTTGGACTAAACTAGTCTCAACAAATAATGATGATGCACACATGAATCAAATGAAACCAATGCAGTGTAAAATATTTATAAGTGAAGTATAATTTTGAAAAACACCCATGCCACTTTGTGCTCTTAAGTCTTACGATAATGGCAATGGAGTCGTCAGGAAATTTTAGGCTGTGATGCAGAGCCTCCCTGTTTGACCACATAGTACTTTTATAGCCCACCTGCAGCTGCTGCATTGTCAGCTAATGGGGGGTTTCAACACTGTGAAGCTTCCTCCACCCCATGATCGTACATGCCTCCTGTACACACCACTGACACCTTAAATTTTAATTGTAATCGTCTGGGAAATGGGAAAATGCAAGAGAGCGGAAGTGGCGCATACTTCCCTTAGAAGTGAGAAATGGCACACAGTTGACAAAATTCTTCGCCACCCCGTGTGCCATTATTTTTTAAAACTTTGGCTTTGTTCTGTTCCTTCTGTGCAAAGGCCAAAGGACCACCGGGGTAGAACCGTGCCAGGCATCGACCCCCCACCTGCCAACCATCCCCAGCCCCTCCACAGTGGCCATCAGATATCCTGATGTGCACTTACACTCACCTGTTCCATACAGATGGGGGTTCCTTCCATTGACCTTTCAAACTCTGTTGGGAATGACTTTAGAAGTGCTTAATTGCTTAAAAATAATTAGGATAAAATTTCAGAACAGACTGTATCTCCTTAAGTACGATTACTCTGTAGCTGGATTTCCCATTAATGATGAAAATACAGTTTATGTGGGACTATTGCTACTTGAACATTTTCTAATTAGTTCTTATCATAGTTCTACTTTTCTCTACTAGACCATTTTATATTTAATTAAGTTTCTGCTACATTTGTAGCTAAACATTGTGGGGTATATTTTAACTATGGCTGATATTGAATTGGCTGCCAGTTGCCTGTCTGACTCTCATATCCATTCAGTTCAGTGGAAAGGAAATTGGGCTTGGTGTATAATTGGTAGCAATTTGACATCGTCTGTTCTACACCATTGGCCATTGTTAAAATTACCCCCCAATGTAATCTGAGTGTACCCTGTGCAGCTCTACGTTGCAACATAGCAGAGAAAAATTGTCAGTTGGCAATCCAATGCAATTTTCTTCAATTTGTTACAGGTCGAGATTATGCAATTTATCAAAATGTAATATGTTGAAAAGCTATTTGGTTTTGTTGGCTTGCCATGTAAAGAAATTAACCAAACCATGCTAGAAAACTATATTAGGAGTTAAATCAATGCCTGTATTTAATGTTGTTAGTTGAACTCCCCACCCGCCAAAAACACTATTTGGAGTATATGCATTACATTGCTGGAGTAACCTCACATTTGCAATGAGTCTGTGCTTTCAGCTTCTGTCTGTGCAGAAGTTAATATCTGCTGATTTGTAACAGGATGGATGCTAAGAAGTTTTCAGTTAAAAAAGATAAACACTCTTTATGTAACACAAAATGGTTTATAATTATGTAAAGTGTTGGGAAACATATCTTGAAGAACTGTATTTTTCTTTTAAAATTTGGAAGGCCATTGCATTGTTTGGACACTTGGATTTTTTTTAAAAGGTTATAAGTTCACCTTGGAATGTGAACAATAATGCCTTTTCCAAGAAATCACCTGACCAGCATGGCACTTGAGGGGGGCGAGCTGTTTGCTTGATGGAACTTAAATCATTTTAATTATGGGGGGAAAAAAAACTGGTTGAAAGGCATAGGCTAGTGATTTACTGGAAATCACCAGATGGAAATGAGCATTGAGTTTTGAACTTGTTTTTTGAACTCAGCTTGGAATGAACTGGGAAGAGGAAAAGCCCAGCTTGCGCTCTCCTTGCCTGAAACAGTGTGGTTATCAGTATCCAGCTAGGAATCCTCATCTCAGTGGAATCTGTGTGTATTTGTAAATTCGAGAGGCTGAGAAGGATTGATCTGGCTCTATTCTCCTCAACGCTGAAGCTCCTTTGGTGAGAATCTCCAGACGTCTACTGGGACTCGCGATCTGTCTCCACACAAGGCTGCTCCAGCTTAACAGCGTTGAAACCTTGCGAACTTTATCCTTTTCTAATAGTCATTTCTTCAACCGCCCATCCCTGTAGAGACCCAAAGGGTGGAATCGTCCCAGATTTGCAAAGTGCGGTAGTGGGTGTGAAAAGGGTGTTTAACCTGCCGGCCGCAATGGTGGGTTTTCGTGCCACATCGTCTCATCCCCGACGCATCCCACTTCATTAATAATGCATTCCCGGGAAACATGCCGGATCGCTGCAGGGTGGCCTCTGATTCGTCCGCCCTGCTGTCACCTCAGGCCTTCAGAAATCCGGCTGCCATATTTAAAGGGGGCCCCTGCACAGAGCTAGCACTCTCTAAGGCATCGAAAGCTGCTACAAAGTCATGGCTGCCAAGGGGAGGAAACATGGTGACCCCAAATTTAGTGACGCCTCCCATGGGCGCCTGCTGGATGCAGTGGAGGCCCGCCGGGAATGTCCTCTACCCTCACTCTGAGCAACAAGCAAGGTTACCAGTCCAGTATGGGAGGCGGTGGCAGAGGTGGTCAGCACCATCGCCCTGCAAAAGAGGATAGCCACCTAGTGCCAAAGAGAATGAATGATCTCCTCCACTCCACCAGGGTAAGTCACTCTTCTCATCACTCTCAATTCTCACACTCACAAACCCATCACACATCCACAGGGATCCCACTCACTGCCAGTTCAAGAGACATCACCATTCACTCTCTCACACACACCTGCATCTGCCCTGTGGATTGTGTCCTCATCCTGTCCATGGCTGCACTCACCACCCACGTATGCCAGGCACCCTTCTCATCTGGCCTGGCGGTGTCCTGCTTGCTCTCTCTTCATCTGTATTCATGCAGGACAAACTAGTACAGAACAAGAGGGAGAGGTCGCAGATTGGTGGAGGAATGCCTGAAATCAAGGTCCTCATGGACTTTGAAAATAGAGTCATCCAACTGGCCGGTGACTATCTGGACTGCTGCCGTGCTGCAGGTGAGGTCTGCATTGCTCAACCTAGTGAGGACCCAGCAGTGCAACATCCATAAGACAAGCATGCTGTGAGTCAGTTCCCCTGTTCCACAGTCCCCTGTCATTATCTCTTTGCTTATTCAGGCACACCTGGGAAGCATCTGAGGGGGTCCATGACCCAGGTCCTCGACTCAAGCCCTGAAGACACCACAGAAGAAGAATTTGATGACACCCTAATTGAAGACCCATCACAGCGCTCACCCACACCCTCCACCAGTGCAGAGACTAGGTCCTTGCTGGGACCTAGTTCCAGAGTAGCCTTGGGGTCACAATCTGGTGAGCACATCGCACTGTCTGATCCACAGCAGGCAGTAGCAGGGACTTCCCAGGTCCCCGGCATTCGAACGAGTGCTGTAGGCCAGAAATCTGCTGAGTCCGAGTCAGATGACGAGCCTCTGGACTCGGTCATGTTACAGCTGCTGCAGCTGCAAAGGCAAGCTCGGGAACATCAGGAAGGATGCCCGCTGCACTCCTTAGATAGCAAGGTATGTTGGAGGAGTCCATCTGTCTTCAGTCTGAGGTGATAGCCCTGGCATGCCAATGCATGGAGGTCAACACTGGTAGGATGGCGGCCGCCATGGAGACCTTGGTCCAGGACATCGCTCTTGCACTGCTGCGCGGGCTTAACTCCATCGCTGACGCCATAGTTGGCCTCCAGCAATGTCAATATGAAAGGAGTGTGGGGCAACTCAATCTCATTCCAGCTTCCCCTTCTCCTCAAGGAGTCAGTCAGAGACCCTCAAGGTACCCATGGAGAGGAGGATCAGCAGGTGCACACCCTGGGGCTATCCATCCAAGTGCCTGGCCTATCCAAATCCCCTCTTCCTGTGACCCAAGGAGCTCCACCTCCACAGGCCAAAGGGGGTGCCATTGCCACACGGCAAGAGCCCAAAAGCAGGCCAGAGCCCTCCAGGTCTCGGCCCTTCAGAGGACACCCACCAAGGTCATCACAGACAGGGTGTAGCAGTTAGCAGGCTTCCTGCACCTCTGCTGTGGATGTTGGGGAGCACCAAGGTGTAGCAGCAGGGTTCAGAAGGTTAAGAAGCTGTAGCTGCACAGCCTGGGCATAGGCATTAATCTCTTGTACTTAATGTTCACTACTTGTAAATGAACTCCCAAGAATGTCTCCCTGCCTATGGCTCCTTGTTCTGATGAGCAGTGTTCTTGTCACTCAGATGTGAAACATTTCTGCACAAGATAAAGGCAGGTGTCTCAGTCCAGGGCCTCTTGCTGTGTGTAACCTTCAGACCAAAGTGATGGTCCGGCCTCACACTCACACATCACATCAGTGACGCCTGAACCTTGATGGTGCTTGTCACTGTTGCCAGAATGTTGTGGGCAGGCGCCACAGAGTTCTCTCATTCTCTCTGTGTCCTCTCAGCATCTTTGAAGTGGGGCTGACCCCCCACCTCTTCAGCATCTGGATCCACTGACACTGTGCTCCTGAAGGGGTCAGGTGATGAAGGCTGACAAAGGACCAGGTGCATTTAAAGTTTCACGGCTGAACCTCCATGATATGACCCTGATCACAGAGCGCAAGCGAGCTGCCCTCAGCCAGACAGAAGTCAGACATTCAAAGAGGCTATGTGAAGATCTATGGAGTGTCTTCACTGCATGTCTTCATAATCCTTCTGGAATCTAGTGACTATTAGGGCCTCCGCTGCATCTCCATGACATGAGCCTGAGCACTGAGGGTATGTGAGCTGCCGTCAGCCACACAGGAGTCAAACATTCACAGATGCAAGATGAGGATGTCAGGACTATCCTCACTGCATCTCATCATCATCCTCCATGAATCTTGCGGCTATGAGGGCCTACCGAGCGCACCTGCCTCGCCTGGCCAGTGCGATAGCCTCATCGCCAGCATCCTCTCCTTCAAGAACCTCATCATCGTCATCCCCTTCGATGTGCTCCTCTTTGGAGGATACGTGCAGCTTCTCCACCTTTCCCTCAGCTAGTTCCTCCCCCTTTGCAGCGCCAGGTTGTGGAGCAAGCGACGATGATGTTCGACACCCTCTGGGGGTTGTATTGCAGTGCTGCATGGGACCTGTCAAGGCATTGGAACCTCATTTTCAAAATGCCTCTCGTTTGCTCCACCAAAGCCTGTGTCACGGCATGAGCCTCGTTGTACCGTCGCTCTGCTGCTGAGGCTGCCACACGGGCATCATCAGCTGTGTCCTCTGTGGGTAGCCCTTGTTCCCAAGGAGCCAACCCAGCAGCCTCTCTGGATCCTGGAAGATGTCAGGGACCTGAGACCTGCTGAGGATGTAGGAGTCATGGATACTCCCAGGGAATTGTGTGCAGACCTGTAGGATGTGTCTTTGGTGGTCGCACACCAGCTGAACATCCTGCAAGGGGAAGCCCTTGTGGTTGACGTAGTTGACTGCTCGTTGCCACGGAGATCTAAGCGCCATGTGAGTGCAGCCAATGGCACCCAGCACCTGTGGTAAACCTGAGATCTGCTCAAATCCCAGCGCTCTTGCTTCCTGATCCCAGACGAAATGCACAAAGTTGTGTGCCTTCTCAAAGATGGCGTCCGTGACCTCTTGGATACACTTGTGCGTTGAGGCTTATGGGATCCCGCACAGGTCACCTGTGGAGCCCTGGAAGGAGCCACTGACATAAAAATTGAGCGCTGTGTTCACTTTCATGGCCACTGGCAGTGGATGCCCTCCATCTCCTCGTGGCGCTAAATCCTGCAGCAGGTGACATATGTGACAGACCGGTTCCTTAGATATATGCAGTCTTGGATGACACTGGTTCTCAGTCATCTGAGATATGACAAGCGCCATCTATAGACCCTGGGTCTAGCGAGGCGCCTACGAGTGACGGCCCCCTATAGATCTTCAGCTGCATGCGCAGCAGACCTTGCTGTCCCTTCATCCTGAGGCAGGTGCTCCCCCCTTTGCTGAGCCAGGTGCCTCCACCGTTCTCTTCTTCTTCTCTGCTCTCTGTACGCTATGAGGCATACCGCTACATCACAAGGCTCCATGATCCTGATGTTCTCCTCCTGCGGTATCAAAGAGAGACGCGTGGGTTAGCATGGGTGAACTAAGAAACTCTCTTGGTTAAGTCTGAAGGCCCCTTCTCGTATGCAAGAGAGTGTTGGCCACCACTTGGATGGCCAATGTGTAGTGCACTTGTTGGCTGTCCGAAACCCCACCCATCTCCGCCCTACTCCACTAGACCGATTAGCGCCAGCTTTGCCCACTGGACTGCTGTGCTCTCAGCTCAGGCACAGGCATTTTCTTAACCCGCACTGCAAGGCTGCACCGTTAGCTTGAACCATAACGGATACTGGCCCACACCTTAATAAAGACATCGCAAGGGGCTTTGAGCGCTTCCACCAGTGACTGCGCCATTGCCACCTTTCGCAAGGGGATTGTATAACTTGTTCAGTCGGCCAATTGCTCTGCTGCCTCCTAAAACACACATTAAGTTGCAGTCTGCGTCCAAGGGACGCTAGATTGTGGAGCATTTGGTGGCACTTCCATGCTTTTGCATTGTTTGAGTGGGCAGAAAAGCTTCAGAGGCCCGAGTCCGAGCAAATCAATGGAGCTGCAGCTAAATGGTCTCAGCTGCAGAAGAATGCTCACTTTTGACAAGCTCTTCCAAGTGTGTGGCTGCTTCCCTCACCCCGCCTCCCCCTAACCCCCCGCCATGTGTTTGAGTATCACCTTCAGCCTGTGCTGCCTTGCCCCGCCCCCCTTGGCCTGACCCACGCTGGAACCCTTGCCCCAGCACTGCACTGAAACCCAGCTGGGAAAAAGCGACTTGCCTGTGTCCCCCGCGAATGCGCGGCACTTTTTCAGTGATGTTCCATGGGCGATGCTCGCGAGCGCTGTGCAAGGTTGCATGTGCTCACTTCCGAATTCCCCTTGAACTTCAGCTCACCAGGTGCATGTCTTTTAAAGGCAGTCGTGAAGCAGGCTGTTCTGAAGCCACACTGATGTGGGTGGTAAATTTGACATGGGGGATGATTCTGTTACGCAAGGCTTATAATTAGATGCAAATATATTAAAATAACGTTCCCGCCGTATGGCGGTGGGAAACGCAGTCCGCCATTGATGGTGGAACAGATGATCGCAAACTGATTTCACGACGGCATAAAGCCGATGTTTGACCTTCTTGCCATTTGTCCCTCCCCGGCCACCTGATGCCAACCAGGTTCAGAAAATTCCAGCCTATTTGTCCTTTGTTTGTCCTTTGTTTGTGTGCGTGTGTGCATGTGTGCGTGTGTGTGTGTGTACGTGTACGTGTGTGTGTGCGTGTGTGCACGTGTGCGTGTGTGTGTGCGTGTGTGCACGTGTGCGTGCGCTTGGAAATATTTAAAGGGATAGATAGTTACATTTCCAGAATTCAAATTACGTGTTAACCAATTCTTGCAACTTGTTTCAAAACAAAAAGCTTTGTTTTATAATAAATTAGTCACTCTGAGTTCATTGAAAGAACCCTGGTTAAGGTTATTCGAGGTCTAACAGCTATGAACATAAATAACTGGCAATTTTGGTGATTGAATTAAACATTTACATTAATGGTGCGACCTTCGGAGTAGTGGAGCTAGATCAACCGCGCACTCCTCCCATTTCGGTTGTAACAAAAGAAAAACAACAATGCATTTAGTCCAAAAATGCTGAGCAAGAAATTCCTGTAGCTTTGGAAGCAGCAAGGAAGAAGAAAAAGACTGTTTGCAAATCATCTGAAATTTTCTGTCACCCAAGCCAAATTTTTGAAGTCTGCACAAACACAAGGATATAAGTAGAGCCAAGTAATTTTGTTTTCTATGGGCAATGTAATTTAAGGTTTATTTAGATTCGGGGGCCTAGAAATTCGATTTCCCCATCTTTAGGTGTATTATTTTCTGCACCTGAATGGTAAGCCTCAAGGCTGTTACAATCCTTGTAGAGACCGATGACTTATAAAAAGATAACTGAATTCCCAACTTAAAAGAATTGCACAACAAGATTTCAAGTTTTAAAACTTCTACTGTAACAACTTAAGTAAAAGCAACATTGACTAAACATTAATTAGCAGGCAACTAGTACTGTAAACTACAGAAAAGATACCCCCCCCTTTAGCTTTTTAACGTGACTGAAAAGCCCACACCACAGTTAAACTTTATTGTCCACTTTCTGCAGAATTGCAGTTTTTACAGGAACCAGTCCAACATCACTCCCAGCTTCCCAGTCATAACATTAAGCAACTGTCAAAAGGTGCTCCTGGAGAAGCATAAACCAATTACCAACAGTAAGGCCAACAATTGGTGACTCCTTCCATGCCAGGACAAATATTCCTGCGTCTTTGATTGCCGCAGATGCGTCTCTTCAACCAGAGACATGTTGCCTCCGCATTCTGACTGGTAGTGACAGAAAGGCAACACACTCCTTCCTCTCTGCTGACCACACTAGCTGCAGCCTTTTGTCCCTCTCTGAAAGACCTTTCTTTCTGTCCAAAATCTCAGAGACAGAAAGTCTGCCTAAAGTTAGCCCCAGCTGCTCCTATCTTTGTTTCCAGGTATGAGAACCTTGCACCTTGCTCAGAAAATCTCAATCTGGGCCCTCCTGTCCCAATAGTGACCAAGCCACCTGGTCTGTTTTCGGACAGAATTTGGAACAGATCACATGTCTGTCTTCACCACCCCAATTTATCTTGATTTAAAGAGAGAATCCCAGAACATAATCATCTTATAAAACCTCACATTCATAACATAGTGCACTTGATCCTGGGCCTTGGGCCTCATTACCATTTGGCCAGTGGGATCCGAGTAGCAGCCCTCAGGTGGTTAATAGGATCAGGAAGGAGGGCAATTGGTTCAAGAAGAGGGGCAGTTGGATTGGGAGGTAGATTGGCTGTGGGATAGGGGTTCGTGGGTGGGTGCTGGTTAACTGTGACCTGGATTCGGTTCCAGCTCCTCCCTGCTTCATCTTCAGTTAAGTATTGTTATGACCAGGTTAGGAGGGGTGCACTGACCCCTCTCCAACTCCTGTGTTGGTTACAACAGAGATCTGATATTGCCGATTCAATATGTACTTAACTGTGTATAGCTCTGTGTAAGAATTAACCCAGCCAGATTCCTTGATTTAAGAAATGAGGAATTAGTTTTATTACTAAAACTCCCTCAAGTGAAGATGCAGAAATTATTAACAAAATTTGCGAATCTGTCCAATTTCCCAGTAATGCAAAAACATGTACACAATTTCCCCAGGCAAGTGGAAAATGAAATAAAACTTCACAGTATCAGATATTAAAACTTGGCCAAATAAAAAAAAGGTAAAGTCAGAAAAATTATTCACGGATTGTCCAAATGCTTGTTCACAGCTGGGGAGTCACTTTCCACGGCGGCTGCTGGTACTTTGTTTCCCACTAAAGCAGTTGCTCTGCAGTGGTGGCTGGTTGATCTTCTTTTATCTTGAAGACGGTGTGTTGAGTTGGAATCCCCTTTAAGAACTCTTGGTTTGCAACGATGAGATCTTTTGGTGGGTTTTTAAACCACAAACAGGGCTTAGCTTTGTTGAGAGAGGTTTCAGAGACAGAGGGTAAAGGCTGTTGCCCCAACTGTCCCTGTGGTAGTCTCTGCATATTTTACACTCGAGCGGGGTCACGTGACACCTCTCTGGTTTCAATTTGGGGCTTACCTTAGCCATCGTCTCTGAAAGCTCCGTAGACCCTGTATCCATAATTTGGCTTGTGGCCTTCACAAATGCAACTTAGTAGCTGCTGTAGGGCAGTGTCCTTTGTTTAGCACAAAATGTTCTTTTCAAACAGTTCAATATCCAGCAGATGACATTACAAATTAATATTCCACAAAGCACATCTTCGTAACAGATATATTTTAAAGCCTTAACTTTTTGGTTGCGGCCAAACAAGCAATCCCTTTAAGCACCATCTGTTAGGGTTGCATCCAGATCCAACTTCTTGAGCGGCGCTGGCTGTTTCAGAGCAAAATAATTATGGAGTGGGGGCCTCAAACAGGCAATAGGCCCCTTATTTGCATTTAGAGCTGAGGAGGAGCAATAATGCTACTGCTTCATATTCACGCCAAAATGGCAGTATCCTAAATCATAAGATGAGCTTCAGTGGACCATGTGACCTTCCTTGTCCCTCAGCATCCATGGATTTATAGCGGATTATATAAATCACTCAGGAAATGCATGCTGTCTGTTATAGAAATGATTTGGACTTATGTTTTCAATCTTTATGGGTGTCACTTTGACTTTGTGGGATACTGGAAAGGGGCGATAGTAAATCTGCAGCAGTGATGGTAAGTCTGAAGATTACAAATAGTAAATCTGCAGATGTCTATCTCTCTTGATTCGGTATTTTTTTCATTGACTTCAATTAGGAGAGATGAAAACTGACTTACCTGTTTTACAGTATCCCACAAAGTCAAAATTACCGCCATATCTGTTCTCTACTGCCAGTCTCCAAACTCATTGGATGCATGTAGAACATTGCATGTTGAGACTGTTCATTAATTAATTGTGAAGTTGTTATTTAACAAGGGGAACATCTCATTTTCAACAAATACAGAAAATGCTGGAAAAACTCAGCAAGTCTAACAGCATCTGTGAAGAGAAAAACAGTTAATGTTTCGAGTCATACAGACTTGAAACATTAACTCTGTTTTTCTCTCTACAGGATGCTGTTAGACCTGCTGAGTTTTTCCAGCATTTTCTGTTTTTCAGATTTCCAGCATCTTCAGTATTTTGCTTTTATTATATGAACATCTCATTTTGCCCCCCAACAGGTGTAGCAGCATTTGTGGAGGGACAAACAGAGTTAATATTTGAGGATGATCTTTCACCAGAATTTGATGAAAGGTCATCCACCTAAACCGTTAACTCTGTTTCTCCCTCCACAGATGGTGCCAGGCCTGATGAATATTTCCAGCATTTTTTTGTTTTTATTTCAGATTTCCAGTATCCGCAGTGCCTGTATTTTGCTTTTAGTCATTTTCCTTCTCTTTTTCCTGAGTTACACCATTGTACACTTGTACAGGTGCTGAATACCCCTTAGACATTGTCCAAGTGATGTCCCTTGAAGTGTGAACCAAGATAATAAAGCTCAAAATATTCAACCAGCTTTATTTTAACCTAGGTGAGAATGTCAGCAGGCTGTCTGACAACGCAGGGCATCAGAGGTGAGTCTAGTATGTGTGCATGCACAGGTATGTATAGGCACTTACTAGCAGGAGTCACTGGATGGTAATCAGGTCTTAAACTTCAGTTTACACTGCACAAGTTTTGCATTGGCGCAAAGTATAAAATTAAACTTTTAGGGAGAATTTCCTCTCCGTTTGGAGGGGAGGGGGGGCGTTGAGTGGGAGCACAGCCGATCACTGCCCATGATTGGCTGTGTGCTGCCATTTTACGTGGGTGGGCCAATTAAGGACCGCCCAGCGTAACACGCACCCAGAAGCACTGTGCACTCCCTGTGTGGGCTGGGGGAATAGGCTGAGTCGGGGCCTGCAGAAATCTCCCTGAGGCACAGAGCTGCCTCAGGGAGATTAGTTTGATCTTTAAAAATTTTAATAAAGGCAAAAAGAAATTTTTAAGACATGTCCCCTCATGTGACAGTGTCACATGAGCCGGGACATGTCAATGAATTTTATTAAAAAATTTTATTAAATTTTAAAAACCTTCATGAAACTTCATCCCGCCCGTGGATGAGGTTTCATGATAAATGCGAAGGCTGCCTGGGCTCTTCGCCTGCCCGCCAACCTTAAGGTTGGACGGGCAGCTCAGTTAAGTATTTTAATTGATATTTAAATGGCCTTAATAGGCCTTTGACAGTTTGATGGGCGCGCAGCCGACTCCGGTGCACGCCTGCCGAACTTAAGATAGGAATGATGCGCGGTGACGTCGGGACGCGCGCCCGATGTCACCAAGTGTCATTTTACGCGCCGGCAAACGGGGCCCACCCCCGCTTGCTGACCCAAAGATTCTGGCCATAGTATAAACGAATCCTTAGAAGCTGGGGGTAGAATTGCTCAAGCCACTCTGTGTAGCAATGTGCAAATGCATTCAAGATTCGTCAGTGATGTTACACATTGAAGCTAAACAATCCATCCCCCATGTGCTGACTAAATTAATGGAACATAACAATTAACTTTTTCTGAAAGAGTGTTTATTTTAAGTCACCAGAAAAGCACACCACTGCTGACACAGCGTTTGTTTGAAAATACAATACATAGGCAACGCTATTTGTCGGCGAGGCTGCAAACCCAAGATATAAAGTCACATTTATTTTAGTAGCAAGTATAGCTGTTTTAAATTTTTCATATTATCCCTTTTTTCCACCAAGATGACTTGAACGTAGTCAGCTCTGAATTTGTGTTTTATGCAAAAGTCAGCGTTTGTAGTTGACAGCCCAGGAATAAACGCTAATGAACTTCTGCTGATGAAAAGGATTTATCTGCCACTTCAATCGTTTGTATGTAACAAGAGGAAATCAGAGCTCAGTAGAAAATGAACTAAAAAGACTCACTAAATATTAGGTTTGATCTTTAACATATTATCCAGATTCGCTTATCTATGTCTGAAAACCATAAACCAATTTACAGGAGTTTATTTTCACATTTTTAACATCAATTTTGTTTCAGCTTCACAGTTTCGTTGCTAGCTCTTGATTGGATTTTGAAGTGTAAGATTAAATGGTTTTAATTAAATACCTATGGTGCATGGGATGAACTTCACCTAAACTAAATAGGATGACTAGGAGCAATCATGATTTGGAGCTTATAAGATAATTATTGAAGCAAATCCATATAATTAGGTCAACTGGTGTGGAAAAAACAGAAATATTAAGAGGAAAGACAAAAGCAACCCAGGCTTATACTTTGTTTAACACAATGACGAGGTAGCACAATGTGATCTGTTCCAAAGTAGACTTTAACTTATCTGTAAGGTCCAGGATGTCTGTGTTGCCCAGGTGTTACTGGATAAATAACTGTTACTAACTAGGCTCTGTATTGGGATCCCCGTTTCTTTAGAATGAATCTTTCCTTGCTGTGAGAATCCTTCTCCATATTGTTTCTCCAGTCACCTTACTGAGCAACCTGTCATCTATGCTTGAGGACATGTGAATTAGGTTATCAGAATGAACAGGGTGAGCCAGTTTGCCCACATGCAATAAAATGCTCACAATGGGAGATTGATGCAGTTTGGAGAGAGGGTTAGCAATAATTATTGGCCAGAAAACATTAGACCAATCGAATGGAAGTCCATGGTCGCCAATGCCCTCTTAAGGCATGATACCTGAAGGGGGAGAGGGATTAGAATGCTGCAGAAACAAGTTAGCTACGCAAAACAAATATCTGGAGCCATAAGAGGAAAACACATGACCTCTGAGGAGACTGATTCCATTGAGAACGATGTGGAATGGATGTAAAAACAAAAAGCTAAAAGCTACTGCGGATGCTGGAAATCCAAAACAAAAACAGAATTACCTGGAAAAACTCAGCAGGTCTGGCAGCATCGGTGGAGAAGAAATCAGTTAACGTTTCGAGTCTTCATGACCCTTCGGCAGAACTGAAGCATAGTTAGGAGAAAGGTGAAATATAAGCTGGTTTAAGGTGGGGGGGCGGGGGGAGAGAGAAGTTGAGGGTGTGGTGATTGTGGAGATAAGCAAGCAGTGATAGGAGCAGATAATCAAAAGATGTCACAGACAAAAGGATCAAAGAGGTGTTGAAGGTGGTGATATTTGTCTAAGAAAAGTGCTAATTAAGAATGGAAGACAGGACACTCAAGGTACAGCTCTAGTGGGGGTGGGGTGGAAAGACTAACAAGGTTTTAGTTTTAGATTTAAAAATAATGGAAATAGGTGGGAAAAGAAGAATCTATATAAATTATTGAAAAAAAAGGGAGGGGGGAGAAACGGGGTGAGGATGGGGGGAGGGGTAGTTTAAGATCTAAAGTTGTTGAATTCAATATTCAGCCCGGAAGGCTGTAAAGTGCCTAGTCGGAAGATGAGGTGCTGTTCCTCCAGTTTGCGTTGGGCTTCACTGGAACAATGCAGCAAGCCAAGGACAGACATGTGGGCAAGAGAACAGGGTGGAGTGTTAAAATGGCAAGCGACAGGGAGGTTTGGGTCTTTCTTGCGGACAGACCACAGGTGTTCTGCAAAGTGGTCGCCCAGTTTGCGTTTGGTCTCTCCAATGTACCAATACATTGTTCAAAAACAAATCATAGTTCAACGCCAAATGTTTTCATACAGATGTTAGAGTTGATCATTTTTGTTAGAATTTTTTTTCATAAATCAAAATCTAAATTTGAGAACTGGTTTACTGGAAGCACTAGTTATAAATTATGTAGTTAAACTCTGCGAGATGCATTATCTCATTAAAAACTTGCCAAGATGATTTTGTTTTTACAATTTCTTTCTGGAATATCTATGAACATGGACAGCATTAATGAATAAATTAGATCCTTAGGATATATGATGTAGTTCCACTTCATAATTTTGTCCATGCTCAAATATAATTTGGAGTATGTGGGGTAGATTTTTAACTTGCTGTCTGCCTGTAAAATTGGCGTTGTGGATCATGTGGAATGTGGAGATGTAAATCAGGCGGATTCTAAAATCTGCAATACCAATTTTGTAACCAAAGTTGAAAATGTTTGCAGTTGGGGAGAAGAGATATGTGATTAATAAATTGAAGACCAAAGTGTGAGGTTCTTATATTCTGTAAAAGGGAGTTGAATTCCAGAACAGTTGTTTAAAAGATGAAGTGATAGGTAATTTATTGGCCAATTTTGTATTTCTCAGTTTAAGCTCTATGAGTGAAGGAAGTCACTATTGGCGCACTATTTGATAGTTGTCTGACGTCCTGAACGCTTACTCCTGCTTGTTCATCTCCAGTACTGCTGTTTTCTTCTTCAGGAGTAAATTGTGCACAATAATGGTAGCAAAGTGAGCTAACCAATTAATAGCCGTTGTTCGGCAGACCAATTGCTAAATGACTTTCATTGTGCTAATATTCTTGCTAAATATCAGTGTCAAGAGCTTGCTTGATTTTCACAATCAACTGGTGAAAAGACCATTTAAGAATTGTGGGAAAGGAGGCCTCTACTGTATAGTGCTAGAGCACCACCCTAAAAATATTTAGTACATGAAATTTGGGAAGAATTGCAGAGATGATAAGTCCAGTCACCAGAATCCAGTGGACCTGAACATAGAACAGCAAGAAGATGGCTGACTGGAGAAAAAAAAGTGCTGAAGTAAGGCTAATTACTTTTGCTTCTCCACTTTTAACACCCTTTGTAAAATTTACCTCTTTGACTAAGCTTTAGGTCATTCCTCATTATATCTCCTTTTTTTTGGGTGATACCTCCATGAGATGGCTTAAGGTTTTCCAGCTTAAAGGTGCATTTTAAGTACAAGAAGTAGTGATGCAGGTCAAGTTCCTGCTCATTGCAGGCAAACCACAACCTTTATATTCATAATTCTCCAATATTCATAATTCTCCAATATTTTCATGAGGTAAACTGGCTATTGAATATTTACCATGTATTACTGTAACATGGGAGGAATACTTATACTTTTTAATTCAAACTGTAGGCACTTAGAAACCTTACAGGGACTTCACAGAATGAGCCACAAGATACCCTTGTAAGGCAGCCTAGTTGCATGAAGTATGTTGACTTAGTTAAGATGGGTGGTGTGGTTGCGTTGTTGCTGGTGATTACAGTTGCATGTCATTATCTTTGCTACTTAAACTAGAAAAATGTCAAGTTATATCAGGTTGAATAACAAGATGACCCATAGTAAATGACAGCAGAGCAGAAATTTAGCTGTTCTCAGGCACTACAAGCCCTTGACAAAATTTGACGTGGCCACATGATAACATTGAGGATGTAGGCAAAGGTGAAGCTTGAGGCTGGTACAAGCTCAGGGCTACCACTAAGAGACGGAGACAAAATATTTTGAATATCTACCATGTATTACTGTAACATGGGAGGAATATTTATACTTTTTAATTCAAACTGTAGGCACTTCGAAACCTTAAAGGGACTTTACAGAATGAGCCACAAGATACCCTTGTAAGGCAGCCTAGTTGCAATGAAGCAATGAAAAAATTTTTCCTTAGTTCTGATGAAGAGCCATTCGGACTCGAAATGATAACTGTATCCCTCTCTGCAGATGCTGTCAAACCTGCTGAGTTTTTCCAGGCATTTTTGTTTTTGTTCAGGGCTACCACTGTTATGATCATATTGTGTCTTATCTCCTTGCACAATCACTGACACACAACCTCAACAACATCACAGTCCAAAACAGTGGAAGGGCTACATGTTTAAGTAACATTTTGATGTGTATTTCTGTTTTGATTTTGGCTATGAATTGTTTTGGAAGATCAGTGGTTCAGATTATCTTTCATTAAGATGGTTATAATGCATAATGTTCATTAATTCAATGGGCAGAATTTTCAGGTCAGCGAGTGGGGGCGGGGCCCGCTCGCTAACGCGTAAAATGACGCGTGGTGACGTCGGGCGTGTATCCCGACATCACTGCGCGTCATTTAGATTGTCAGCTCAGCAGGCGCACAGCTGAGTCAGCTGTGCACACGCCAAACTGTTACAGGCCTATTAAGGCCATTACGAATGTAATTAAAGTTGTTCAGAATGCCGCCTGTCCAACCTTAAGGTTGTCGGGCGGGCGAAGAGCCCAGGCGGCCTTCGCATTTTTCATGAAACCTCATCCACGGGCAGGATAAGGTTTTATGAAGGGTTTATTAATTAAATTAAAAATTTTGAAAAAATTAATGGACATCTCCCAGCTCATGTGACAGTTTCACCTCCCTGCCTCAGGGAGATTTCTGTACTCTGTTGCGCACATGCGTGAAAGAGTGCAGGCCACGACTCAGGGAATCCACCTGCCCCCGCCCACACGGGGAGCGCACAGCACTTCCGGGTGTGCATCAGGCTGGGCAGGCCTTAATTGGCCCACTCACGTAAAATGGCTGCGTGCACCTGATCGGGGATGCCGATCGGATTCGCACTCGCTCCTGCCCGCCCCCGCACAACCCCCCGAAGGGGGGGAAATTCAGCCCAATGGATTTCTTTGAAGTGTTAGGACGCAAAATTTCACATGCATAACACCTGTTTTTTGGGCACTATGAGTAGCCTTGGAGGTCCAAAATGGCATTCACAGTGTGCGTGCATAATTCTGGTACAACAAGGGTCGGCTGCCATATTGGCAAGCCACATTGCACCTCTCATTTAAGAGGCACAAACTGGCTTTAAGTAGTGCAGGACAGCTTTAATATGGGTTAGCCTCTCATGTTTTTGGGCCCTCTGCTAAAGTGTACAGCCACTCGACAGTGTGGTTAGTACTGGCTGCATGTTGTGATAATGGTAGTGAACAGGCAGCAGAAGTTGGCATGCTCCCTGAATCACATTGAACTGGTGTGGGGCAATCGCACATCGCAAGCCCCATGCCCATTTTTGGGTACTGTGCAACTTAGCTCCTTAGAGCCCTATAGAAGGTCATTTGGCCCATCAAGCTATGCTGGCTCATTGAAACAACTGTCAAATTTAGTCCCCAGATCCAAGGCTTTTCTCCCCATAACCCCGCAAATTAGTTTTCAATTACATATTCAATTGCCTTCTGAAATTTCCTATGGAACCTACTTCTGCCACCCTTTCAGGTTCTGCATTTCCAGACGGGAAGCCTGGCCTTGCCTCAAACGAGCCATTTAAGGGCCACTTCCCACCCAGCCTCAATTTTTAGGCTGGTGGGCAGATTGAAGCTCCATGGGGGAAACCCAAAAATAAAGTTAGATCTTCGGTGGGAATGGGGATGCGCCTCCATCAGTAGCCCTTTTCTGACTGGGGGCACCCTCCCCTTAAGGCCTGGTGATCCTCTGGACCCCCCTCCTGCCCCCCCCAAGCCTATCCCCATAGACCCCGATCACCCCCCCATCGCGACCTCCTTGCTCTGGGGCCCCTGATACTTAGCTAGATCTCCCGTTCCCGGGACTTAGTTTCCGGTAGCTTTTTTTAATTCATTCATGGGATGTGGGAGTCGCTGACTAGGACAGCATTTATTGCCCATCCCTAATCCCTACTGGTAAAATTGGCACTATGATAGATTTTATTATTAGAGAGGTAAAGTCCAAAAACATAGTGAACCAATGGAAATTTGCATTCAATGGGGAAAATATGTATAAAGGAGAGAAGGCTGTGTGTATGGGCAGGCATTCTAACACAAGTTTGAAAAGCTTCCAGCATCTAAGCCTCAAGCTGCTGCCTACAAGGAACTGAAGCTGAGAAAAACTCAGTTTGAATTCGACTGTTCAGGTATCGTGTTTCTTTGCCTGGGTCTTATAAAATCTGTGTCTTGCATTTGCCTTAACAAAAGTGTAACAGGGAGTTAGATTAACTAGGGGATTTAGAAGTTATCATAGTAGTAATTTGTAGATCTACGTATGTACTTCAAATAATTTCTTCTATTAATAAAGGCCTAATTTAGTTTGAGTCATAGAGGTCTACAGCACAGAAAAAGGCCCTTCGGCCCATTGAGTCTGTGCCAGTCAAACAAGTACCTAACTATTCTAATACCATTTCCCAGCACTAGGCCCATAACCTTGAATGCCATGGCATCGCAAGTGCACATCCAAATACTTCTTAAATGTTAAGAGGGTTTTTGCCTCTACCATCCTTTCAGGCAGTGAGTTCCAGATTCCCACCACCCTCTGGGTGAAAAAATTCTTCCTCACATCCCCTCTAAACCTCCTGCCCCTTACCTTAAATCTATGCCCCCTGGTTATTGATCCTTCCACCAAGGGGAAACGTTCTTTTCTGTCGACCCTATCTATCCCTCTCAGTTATGTCCCCCCTCAATCTCTGCACCAGGGAAAATAACCCCAGTCTATCCAATCTCTCCTCATAACTAAAACTCTGCAGCCCAGGCAACATCCTCTGCACTTTCTCTAGTGTAATCACATCCTTCCTAGAGTGCGGATTCCAGAATTGCATGCAATACTCTAGCTGTGGCTTAACCAGCGTTTTATACAGTTCTAGCATAACCTCTCTGCTCTTTTATTATGCCTTGGCTAATAAAGGCATATGTCTTCTCCCATATGTCTTCTTAACCACCTTATCTACCAGCCTCACTACCTTAAGGGACTGGTGGACATGCACACCAATGTCCCTCTGATCCTCGGTACTTCCCAGGGTCCTACCATTCATCGTGTATTCCTGTGTCTTGTTTGTCTTGCCCAAGTGCATCACCTCACACTTATCTGGATTAAATTCCATTTGCCACTGATCAGCCCATCTGACCAGCCCATCATAAATCCTCCTGTAATCTAAGGCTATCCTCCTCACTATTTACCACCCCACCAATTTTTGTGTCATCCACGAACTTACTGGTCAACCCTCCTACATTCAAGTCTCAAATCGTTTATATATACCACAAACAGCAAGGGACCCAACACCGATCCCTGTGGAACCCCACTGGACACAGGCATCCAGTCACAAAAACTTCTTGTAAAACGTTTTTTAAGAAACCTATAAGACTCAGTCTTATTACTACTGAATTCAAAGCCCACATCTCGAAATATATACAAATTGAAAATAGTTGTGGCAGCTGCTTCAAGTTTCCCTCTGGAATTTGAGCAGCTTAGCATTTACCATTGGCTGTGCCATTACAGACTTATTTTGAAAATAGTGTTATGTAGTACTTCATCAAATATCTTTTGGAAGGCCATACATACATCTACAGCACTACCTTAATCAACCCTCTGTTACTTCATCAAATAACTCAATCAGTTTGTAAGAACATTAGAACATAAGAAGCAGGAGTAGTCCATTTGGCCCTTAGAGCCTGCTCCGCCATTCAATAAGATCATGGCTGATCTGATTGTGGCCTTAACTCTCCTTTCCTACTTGTCCTCCATAACCCTTGACTCCCTTGTAGGTCAAAAATCTGCCTAACAAAGTCTTTGAATATATTTAATGATCCAGCCTCTACTGCTCTCTGGGGTAGAAAATTCCAAAGATTAATAACACTGAGAAGAAATTCCTCCCCATCTCTGACTTAAATGGGAGACCCCTTATTTGAAACTCTGCTCCCTAGTTCTAAATTCTTCCACGAGAGGAGACATCCTCTCAGCATCTGTCCTGTTAAGCCCCCTCAGAATCTTATGTGTTTCAGTTAGATCACCTCCCACTCTTTAAAACCCCAATGAAAATAGGCCAACCTGCTCAACCTTTTTTTATTAGACAACCCTTTCATCCCAGGAGTCAACCTAGTGAATCTCCTTTGAGCTGCCTCCAATGCAAATATCCTTCCTTAAGTAACGAGACCAAAACTGCACATTGTACTCTAGGTGTGGTCTCAACAACACCCTGTACAATTGGAGCAAGACTTCCCTACTTTTATACTCCACTCCCCTTGCAATAAAGGCTAATTAGCTGGACACGATTTGCCTTTAACAAATCTGTGCTGGCTAAACTTTATTAACTTAGCTTCTCAGTGAGGATTAATTTTGTCCCTTACAATGTCTAATACTTTCTGCACCACTGATGTTAAAGCATTTTTAAAGCAGTAAAATGTTCCAAGGCGCTTGGCGAATTGTTAGACAAAACATGACACAGAGCAGCATAAAGAGCTATTAGGATGGGTAACCAAAAGCTTGGTCAAAGAGGTGGGTTTTAAAGAGAAATTTCAAGGAGGAGGCAGAGCTGAGAGGCTTAGAGAGGGAATAATTACATATAAAAGCATGCTTAGAGAGTCAAATTATGAGGACAGGCTGCATAAACTTGATTTGTATTCCTTTTGAGTATAGCAAGTTGAAGCATCCTTCTGATTGAGAGGTTTAAAATATTAAAAGAATGAAAAGGTGGCAGTCTTCATCTTGTGAGATGATGGTTTATGTCAGATAGTCAACTCTATGTAAAGCATTGCCTGGTGTGACTCAGGAGCCCCAGTAGCTCTGGCATGGCAGTCTTTGCCACATTTGCTGCAGAGCTGCAGAGGATGACAGAAGGTGCACAACTTGCTGGCCTCTGTTTTCTCTGGGCCCTCTTCTCAGCCAGCTGAGCTTTTAATTTCTGCTCACCTCTTCCACTGCCTTTACAAACAAACATTCAGACTCCAGAGACCACAGTCTCCCAGTTGTCAGAGTCAATGTCCACCATCTTCATATCTCACTTGCAGGTGTCCTTGTTGCAGAGGTATGGACGCCCAGGAGGTCGTGACAGAGGTCAGTTCATCTTGCAGAAGGTCTTCTAGTATATGACTGTTATCCATCCATTGAACATGGTCGAGCCAGCGCAGACGTTGTTGGCTAAGCAATGAGTGTATACTAATGGAATTAGCATGCCCCTGGGCCTCTTGTGTTGACCTTGTCCTGCCGAGAGATGCCAACCATACATCTGAGATAACAAAGGTGGAATCTGTTCAGCCTTTTCTCTTGCCTGGCATATGTTGTCCAGGTATCACAACTGTCAAGGAGTGCACTTAGGATGCAAGCTCGGTAGACTCGCAATTGGTGCTCTCAATCAGATTGCCGTTGTTCCACAATCTCTTACTCAGCTTGGACATAACAGCTGCAGCTTTTGCGATGCATATGTTGATTTTAGCATCTTGTGTCAGATTGCTGGTGATTGTGGAATCTAGATATGTGAAGCTATCAACAACCTCCAGGTTGTCATTGTCAATAGTGATAGCTGGTGGTACGGCAACATCCTGGACCATGACATTTGCCTTCCTGATGCTGGTCAAACCAAACTTTTCAGGCCTGAGAGAATCTGTTTATTTGCCATTGCAGGTGTTCCTCAGCATGGAATGCTTACTGCGGCTTCATCAGCGTAGAGCAACTCTCTGATGAGGACTTGGCGTATCTTTGTCTTGGAACTCAGGTGAGCAAGTCTGAACAACTTTCGGTCAGTTCTGGTATGTAGGCCGATGTCCTCTGCAGATAAACTGAAGGGATATGATAGCAACGAAGAGAAGAATATGCCAAAGAGTGTCGGTGCCAGAATACAAGCCTTTTTGCCAAACTGCGGATCTCAAAGTGTTCCAATGTTACCCCATCATAGCTGACCTTATCTATCATGTTATCATGGAAAGAGGAGATCACATTGAACAGCTTCGGTGGGCAGCTAATTTTCTCCAATAGCTTAAATAGACCACATCTGCTCACAAGGTCGAATGTCTTGGCGAGATTGATTAAGGCGATATATAGTGATCTCCATTGTTCACAGCATTTCTCCTGCAGCTGCTGGACTGAGAAGACCAAGTCAATTGGAGATCTTCTAATTTTCCACACTAGAATTCGGGGTAGATGGTTTCATCCAGGATCTGCAATCTGACAAGGGCAACACAGGCAAATACTTTTCTCACAATGCTCAGCAGGGAGATGTCTCGACATTTGTTACAGTCACAGTGGTCACCCTTGTTCTTGTACAGGGTCACAATCTTTACATCACACACATCCTGGGGCACTGCCCCTCCCTTCAGCAGAGACAGAGAAGTTCATGCAGATGCTTCAGGAGTGCTGGTTTCCCGTATAGCATCAGCATCTGGCAAGCAAGGCAATAGCTTTGCTAACCTCCTCCACCTTGCGTTCGATATCCAGCTCTGCCATGACAACCAGGCCTTCAATGGTGTCAAGAGCTTCCTCAGTGACAGTGATCCCCCTAAAGAACAACTCAAAGTATGTTCCACCTGTTTATTGTAGGGAAGCTGTGTCGATGTCTAGCAACCAGCTGCAAGCCATCTGTCAATCTCGTTCACATGGTCCTGACGTTCTGTTTTGCCAATTAAAGAGTTGGCATCTTCTTTCTTTTAGTTTGGCTTGTTTGCTTGGTGGGATGATTCTGCCTACTCATTGAGCAAGGACTCTAAGCTTCAAGCACCCATTGAAGTAGATAGACTGTGGCGGGTCAGCATCTTACTAGTCAGAGGCCGCCTGACTTGAGATGGATGACGACTGACCAGTGGGACATGATGGCCTTTCCCACCATTAGAGACAGCCCGCAGCACCCATTCTCTACATCAGTCAAGTTGGGTTTATCACTTGTAACTGCTGTCTCCTGTGTTGTGTTAATGCTCTGCAATGAAACTGGAGTGTCCTCTCCCAGACTCAAGCCTGGGAAAAATTTATGGAGACCCTAGGCTGCCAAAACATCTGGGTCCACTTCTCAGCTTCCGCAGATGAGACCAAAGGAATGCAAAGTACTGTTTGGCACTGGCTTGGTTGCAGAGGTTGCTGGAAAGATGACATATTTAGACATCACTCCACCTTTGGGCTCCTCTCCAGATTCTTTCTCAGGATTTACTCCCTTAGCCTTCAACTGTCCCCGCGTGTCCACAAGGCAATGGGTCTGCATACTGCATATCTGGGGAACATACCTCCTCCGAGTTCCTCTAACTTTGGCATGGACCCAGTTTATATGTGTTGCCACGAGGAGGCACAGCTGAGGACTTGCCAATGGAGAGGCTGTGTACTGACAGGGAGAGACTTACAAATATGGCTGCCTTTCTCACATTGCTGTTAGCCAGTGATGTGGGCTGAAAATGAGAAGCAAACTAACATACAAAAGCGGAAAGCATATTAACTGTCTTCACCAAAAAATTGGATGCATCACATTGACCTGTTAGAGGGGAATCAACAAGGTTGATACAGGGAAACTATCTTCTCTGCTGGGCAATTCAAGAATGTGGAGGGAAAATTTTAAATTAGAGCCTGGCCAGTTAGGAGGGAAATCAGGAAGTACTTTTTCACATCAAGGGTAGTAGAAATCTGGAATTCTCTGCCTCTAAAGTTTGCAACAATTAGAGTTTTCAAGACTGAGATTGATAGAGTTTTATAGGAAAACGGTCTCGAGCAATATGGAGCCAAGACGTGTGAATAGAGTTGAGCTATAAAACAGCCATGGTCTAACTGAATAGCAGAGTAGTCTCAAAGGGCTGAGTGGCCTACTCTTGTTCCTATGCCAATAGGGAATGTCATACCTGTTCCTGAGTCATCCTATAACTCTACTCTGGCTGAGTTGAAATCTTCTCGTGGTCTCACATTGCCATAAGCGGTCAGAAACAAGGCTGTGTAGGCAGAATGGCAAAAAGGGTAAATAAAAAGTATCCCCAAGAAACACACAAAGTCATTATCAGCTGCAGAACTCTCTAGTTAAACTCTCCACATTTTGCAGGAGAATTCCTCACTACTGCTGGTCCTTGCAGATATTGGTAGTAGCTGCACGCCATATATCTCATTCTAACTTATCCACTGTGCATTGTGAGGACAAAAGGCTGAAACTCAAGCTGCAGCCCCTCTTGCCCTCATTTACATATACTTATGTGAACTGTCTGTAGACGCAACAGGTAGATTACAGAAAGAGCCAGAAAACATAAGGAAACTTGGGGAGAGGAACTGGCAGAAACAGCTTCCTCTCCATTTACTTGCCCCATTCAAAAGGATTCTCTGATTCAACATTGACGAAATGTCAAGAAGGTATGGAATTTCAGGACCAAAATATCTATTTAGCATATTAACCATTTCTTGATTCTTGTCTTGTATCTTGCAAGGGTCCAATCCAATTCTTCAAGGTTTGGTGTCTCCCAACATAATTAACAATGCTTTACCAATTATTTTTCCCTCTTGTTCCCAATTCCAGGTCAGAACTCCTTGGAGTATTTTTAAATAATTTTAACTGCCTTGATGTTTGTTTCTACTTCCTTGACAACTGACTTCTTGCATAGACCCTAGAGGCTAATAAAATGTCTGTCAGCTCAACTGGTCAGCAAACATAATGACAGTCCAAATGAGTACTGAACTTAAGTCATAAAAATGAAAACCATATCAAAACTACTCCTCGTTCACCTGTTAACATTATGAACTACAGTCGGTTTAAATTCTGGTCTCATGGTCTTCCTTCCATTATATCATTGGACGCCAAGGAATGGCTGTAGTAACTATAGTTTTGGGAAATGCTGGACTGTAGCTTTACGAATAATCCTGTGCTGTAAGATCACATGATCTGTGTAAATTAATGTGTTAGTGCGGGGAACCTCTACAGAGAGAGTTCTTCTTTAGTTATGGAGGCTGATGTACACGTGTAGTTGCTACTGCTGTCTTGTAAATAAAGTCAAATGTTTCCACTAAGAAAAGTTGCCTGAAGATCAACTCTATAGCAAACTGGCGATGAGGATAAATCAGAATCAGTGCTATACATTGCCCAGCGATTGTGAGTATCTAACTTCGTTAAAAATAAAAGAAGATATATATACTCATCTGAAATGCCACAGTTTGGCAGAATTGATCCCTTTGAGCCAGCCACAGATGATTGGTTGCCAAGGTTAAAGCAATAAGAGAGGCACCTGCATCCAAGAACATCTCTGAACTTAAATCATTTTTAGAGATAATAAATTATTATTTGAGCTGAACCAGCTAGAGGCTGAGTGTCATAAAAGCGGCTTGGTTCTCAGAGTGGGCAGCACCCATAATCCCTGTCCTTAAGCTAGACCACACCGAAAGTATCTGTGGGGACTATAAAATAACAGTCAACAGAGCAGCCAAACTGGACAGGTACCCTATTCCCAAGATTGAAGACCCAAATGCCAAACTAGCAGGAGGGACAATGTGTACAAAGTTTGACATGAGTCACGCATATCAGCAATTGGAGTTAGATGATGCCTCCCAGGAATTCGTCATCTCCCTTTTCGATCTGAGAATATCCTTTTTCAGTTGTGTTAACCATCCTGGATACATAGCCTATCGGCCTCCCTGTGCTGTTATCCATTTTGAGTCACGCATATCAGCAATTGGAGTTCGATGATGCCTCCAAGGAATTTGTCACCATAAATACCCACAAAGGGTTATACCACTGTACGCGCCTGCCCTTCGGTATTTCCTTGGCACATGCTTACTGCAGGGTCTATCTTGGGTTGTGGTCTACCTGGATGATGTACTGATAACTGGATTCACAGAAAAGCAACACTTGGCTAATCTAGAGGAAGTCCTGAAATGATTTTTGGAAGCAGCAGTGCACATGAAAAAGGGAAAATGCACTTTTCAAGCAAATGAAGTCATCTATTTGGGCCACTGGGTAGATACCCAAGGGTTACACCCAGTTGAAGAGAAGGTTAAAACAATAAGAGAGGCATCTGCACCCAAGAACACCTCTGAACTTAAAATCACTTTTAGGGATGATAAATTTTTATGGGTGATTTATACTAAATCTACTCACAGTTCTAGCCCCTCTGCATTCACTGCTGGATTTGGGAGGCAACCCGAAAAAGAAGCCCATGAAAGTAAGAACAGCTCTTACACTCTTCAAATTTTTAGTGCAATATGACCAGATGAAAGAATTTATGCTCACCTGCGATGCATCCCCCTATGGAGTGGGAGTGGTACTATTTCACAAAATGGATAACAGCACAGGGAGGCCGATAGGCTATGTATCCAGGATGCTTACCACAGCTGAAAAAAGGTATTCAGATTGAAAAGGAAGGTGACGAATTCCTGGGAGGCATCATCTAACTCCAATTGCTGATATGCGTGACTCATGTCAAACTTTGTATACATCGTCCCTCCTGCTAGTTTGGCATATGAGTCTTCAATCTTGGGAATAGGATACCTGTCCAGTTTGGCTGCTCTGTTGACCGCTAGTTTATAGCCCCCATAGATCTGGACTTTCGGGTCTGGTTTAAGGACAGGGACTCTAGGTGCTGCCCACTCTGAGAACCAAGCTGCTTTTATGACACCCAGCCTCTCTAGTTGGTTCATCTGGGCGTCAACCTTCTCTCTTGGGGCGTATGGCACCAGTCTTCCTTTTGGTGTAAAAAAAATTGCACCAATACGTGCAAGGGTGACATTTTACGATAGTATCAGATCACAAACCACTTTTGGGTCTGTTTAGCGAGGAAAAGACCATACCTCCCATAGCTTCTGCAAGAATATAAAGGTGGGCCCTAATTTTGGCAGCATATGAATACACCTTTGTACATAGACCATGATTCATATAGCAAATGCCGATGACCTGAGTTGCCTTCCTTTGCAAGAGAATGATGAACATGTCCCAGTTCTACAGGAACTCATATTAGTGATGAATATTCGAGATTCCTCGCCAGTCTGAGACAGGCAGATAAGAAACTGGACAAATCGTGATCCAGCCCTCGAGTGAGAGTGTTACATGGTTGGTCCCAGGAAGCAATCTTTGATGAATTGAAACCATTCTTCAACCGAAGACATGAGATGAGCAGCCAAGGTGGTATTCTATTATGGGGTGCACAGGTAGTAGTTCCTCTACAGGGAAGGGAACCACTTTTAGTAGAGCTACACAGTGCCCATACAGGGATCTCCGGAATGAAGACGATAGCGCGGAGTTATCTTTGGTGGCCAGGGATGGACGGCGATATTGAAAATGTGGTAAAACACTGTGTGCAGTATCAGCAGCTACAAAAGTGGCCGGTGGCAGCCCCATTACACCCATGGGTGTGGCCTGGTAAACCCTGGGTGCGAATGCACATTGATTACGTCGGTCGTTTCCTTGGAATCATGTTTCACCTGATTATAGATGCTCATTCCAAGTGGTTAGATGTTTATGAGGTAAAATCACCAACGTCAGGCGCCACTATAGGAAAACTACACCAGAGCTTTGCCATTCACGGATTGCCAGAGGTAATTGTCTCAGATAATGCATTTACGAGCACCGAGTTCCAATGATTTATCAGCCTCAACGGTATCAACCATGTGAAGACTGCACTGTACCATCTGTCATCAAACGGACTGGTGGAAAGGGCAGTACAAACTTTTAAGGTGGGAATGAAAAAGTTAACAGGTGACTCACTGGAGACCAAACTTGCTCGTTTTCTATTTTGCTACAGAACAACCCCCCACACTACGACAGGAGCAGTACTTGCAGAATTACTGATGACGCGCCGTCTTCGGACAAGACTGAGCCTAATACTTTCCAATTTGGAGGGGAACGTAGAGAAAAGTCAAGGTAACCAAAAAGTGTCTCAAGATTTGCATAGTCTTGAGAGACAATTTACTGTTGGAGAAGCAGTATGTGTAAAGAATTTTGGTGGAGGATCGAAGTGGTTACCTGGCAAAGTGAGTTCTGTAACTGGACCATTGTCGTACCATGTAGAAGTGGAGGGCCGGATCACCCATAAGCATGTGGATCATTTAAGAAAAAGAGAGATAACTCAACAAGATATTGTTCCACCTGTAACCATTACTGAACCAGTGGTTCCTGTTGAAGATGCTCAACCAAGGATAGATAGACATGCCCAATGTCTCTGTCAGAGTGGAAGACACTGAACTGCATGTGCCTAATGATGTTAATGTGGTTCCAGAGAATGTGGTTCCTACAAAAGAACCTGAAGTCATGGAGCTGCGAAGGTCCACACGGATCAGGAAACCATCTGAAAGACTGAATTTGTAATTTCATGACTTTTGTAAATATTGTAATATCATGAGATGAATATCCTTGTAAGTACACAATGTACAAAAAAGTTAAACGGAGAGGAATGTCGTAATTGTAGTTTTGGGAAATGTTGGACTGTGGCTTTAAGAATAATCCTGTGCTTTAAGATCACATGATCTGTGTAAACCGATGTGTTAACAGCGTGGGGAACCTCTACAGGGGAGAGTACTTCTTTAGTAATGGAGTTTGATGCACATGTGTAGTTGCTGCTGCTGTCTTTGAAATAAAGTCAAATATTTCCACTAAGAAAAGTTGTCTGAAGATCAACTCTATAACACTGGCTGAAATAGAAAACTAAATTACCAACAGTTTAACAACATTTTAAAATGATCTGAGCAGATTATAAGGGGACTGAACTCGATGGCCCCCGAAAACGTGCAGAGGGATCATGATGCAGAATTAATTTAGCCCATTACCTCCGATGTAGGCAGCATGAAAACTTAATGCTGTCAACTAATTTACATGGTTGTAGTGTGCATCCAGCACCAATTGCGCTGTTGTGTGGCTGCACCTTTCAACAGGGGGCTTAAAATTTTGAAATGCTAGCACCGGTTAAAGCTAGCCCATACTATTTAAAACCAGCTTGCCCCTCTTAAAGGAGCAGTGCATCATGGCTGCATCTGGTGCCAGAAGTCATTCTACAGCTGATTCTAACCTGGGAAGATACAGGAAAAGCACAACACGAGAGACAGCGTGATCAAAGATATTCAGTGCTGCACCAGAGGTTTTGGCCAGGAAGGAAAGAAGTGCTGTATGAAGAGCTGCCCTGATTGTCCAGGAGGCTTTTTTCCAGTTCACCTGTACCTGCAGTATTGTCAGCTGAAGAGCTTCCCCTGCTGTCTGATCGCACGTGGCTCCCGTGCACGCTGCCAACACTTCAAATTTTAATTGGAATCGCATGGGGAAAAAAACAAGAGAGCAGAAGTATCACACACTTCCTGGTCCGCCATCAGGAACAGCACACCACAGTTAAAATCCTGCCCCGAGAGTCTGGTTTGATGATTTAATTTATTTGATTTGGTCACAGTAAAACACACCATTAGGATTCAACTGACTGTTCACTTCAGACAGTGGTTACGAATATTTTTGGTGCAATTTCTGACCGGCTGTTGCACTTTGTATCCATTGAAGGAAGTTAATTAGGAGGATTTCTTCATAAAATATCATACTTCTACTTAAAAAAACTTGCAAGTTAAACAGTTGAACTGAAAGGTTGTGTTGACTATTTTGTCCTTTAATCAGCTGGCCTTCTGGTGCTGTCCATTATGTCTTAAATAAATAATTTTCCCCACTATTTCCTAATAAGCTTTCAGCATCTAATTTCACTTCTGAATTGAAAAGAAAGCGGGTGAGTTGTTTTGGTTATGGTTACTTTATTGCTGGTTTTCAAGACTTACACATGTTGTGGCACAAACTTTTCTTACTCCAAAAGCTTTTAAATAGTTGGTGACTATGGGATAGTGTTTTGGTCTGGTGTTACAGTCAGTGTGCCACTTTGCTGCTCTAGGAAAATGCACTTTTTTTTCAACGTTATGTGCCATGCCCTGAAATTGTTATTAATAATATCAATGTTATCTATTTATTATTAATGGGTCACATGTATGGTTACGCGTGGACCATCAATGTTTAAGTGTGCATTTCTTTTGAATGAGTCAAAAGAAACTACTGGTATTTTCTATTTGGCTGATCTTACTTCCATTTTACAGCAGTGTCAGCATTAGACTTCCAAGATTTAGCTATTTGCTTGCAAAGTAATATAATTAAACTTGATGGTTCATTAACAGTGTAAAAGTATGCATAAAATGAGCAAACTCAGATTATGCAGCTACAAAATAATTAGCTGTGATATTACAGTGCTGAACTGATGTTTATGGAAGAAACAATAAAGTGATAAGTCCATGTAAGAGAAATCATAGGAAGTATGGTTGACTTGAGATCGAATTGCAAAATGCAGTGTTTTCTTTGACTTAATTTGTTTTGCTCAATGTAGAACCCGTTAAGTAGCTTCATTGCAGAGAAGCGAGTTCCCTCTGGGCTAGCAAAATAAAATATCCTGAAGGAAGAAGTTCTTCTGAAATATTTTCATGTCTTGAATGTTTTACGTTTCTTTTATGTTAATAGCTATAGCCATAGGGGAAATGTTGTTTTAATGTAATGCTCCCCACTATGGGATATCCCTTTTAATTCTGAGGCAGCCCATTTTTAAGCGCACAGGGAATGATTAGGCCTGTGGCGCATCTGAAATTGGATCACAGGCCTTGTTGCTATTGATCCAGAGAGTTGTGTACACCTAATAGGCATCTGCAGGCACCTCGCTGGTGAAGAGCAATGGAAAATCAGGCCGCTGCAATAGTGGTAACAGCCCTCGTGAAGGGGGGTAATCAGGAACTGGGGGCGTTGGGGTGCAACTGAGTCTGGAGGTAATGGTGGGTGATCGGATTGGAAGGTAGCAGTAGCCGGGTTGTGGGGAGATTAGGTAGAAGTACTGGGGTAGGATTGGCAAACAGGGCAGGTGGACAGGGACAACCAGTTATGCTACGTGGGCACATCATTTTCCTGAGAGCAACTGCAATGGGCTGCCTCAAGGCAAACCAATCTTGGAGAAGGGGCTTCAAATATTGCCTTTGCATAGCGATTTTTTTGATCTTTAACAATGTGGCTGCCAACATACTCCCTGCTCCTAAACAGCATGAAACCTAAGAACATAAAACATAGGAACTAGAGTAGGCCATTTGGTCCTTTAAGCCTATTCTGCTATTCAATAAGATCATGACTAATTTTCTATCTCAGCTGCACCTTTTCTGCACTATCCCCATATCCCTTAAATCTCCTAGTACCCAAAGATGTAGCAACCTCTGTCTGGAATATACTGAATGACCGAACATCCACAGCTTTCTGGAGTAGAGAATTCTAAAGATTCACAGCCTCTTGAGTGAAAAATTTCTCCTTACCTCAGCCCTAAATGACCAACAACTTTCTCTGAAATGTGAAACATTTTCTCAGCATCTATCCTGTCAAACCTCTCAAGATTTCGTATGTTTCAATTAGATCGCATCTCATTCTTCTAAACTTCAGGGAATATAGGCCTAGTCTACTCAACCTCTTCTCATAGGGCAGTGCCCTTATCCCAGGGTGCAGCACTTGCAAGCAGAAGTTTACCGCGTAATAAACACAAAGAGGTGTTGTCACAAGTGACATCATTTCAGTTGAAACGTGTTCTATGTTCAAATTGTGTAAACATGACCACCATTTAAAGATGTTACCACGTTTCATGGTCTGAATGTGCTTCATGTTTTTCATAGGGTTTGAGCATGGGGGTGGCTTGTGACAACCGGGAAGGGCTGCAAACTTTATTTCAGAGGTAGTTAGTTGACATAAGGGTCAAAGGATGGGCTCATCAGGAACGTTCAGTAAGAAGGCATCACCCTTGCCCTCACTTTCAAGCCATGCTTTGGATGCCTAGCTGAATGAACAGAGAATCAAGACCTCTCTGGTCTCCCTGCCTCCCACAAGGGGTTCATTACTTCCGCAGCCGCGTCCTCACTCTGGCCCTCCTCTGGCTCCTCATTAGACCCATCAGTTGAGTCGTCCACTGTGGTCTGGGGAGCTGCCTCGCTGTCCTCACCCTCCAAAAGGACCCCCCTTGACAGAGCCAAATTGCGCAGAGTGCAACACACAGCAAGAATAAGCTTGGGAGGATAGTGCAGTGCTCCCCCTGACCGGTCCAGACAGTGGAATCTCATCTTGAGCAGGCCAATGGTCCTCTCAATTACCGCCCTTGTAGAGACATGACTTTTATTGTACCTCTGCCGCTTCTGTTTTTGGGTGTCGGAATGGCGCCATGAGCCACCTTTGTCACCCAGGAGCCAACCATCCAACCGAGCTGGAGTGACAAAGAGCCTTGGCACTTGGGAGTGCCGCAGGATGTACACATCATGGGAGTTGCCTAGGTACCTGGCGCAGACCTGCAAAATCTGTGGTCGCAAACAATCTGGATGTTGATGGAGTAGAAGCCCTTTCTCTTGAAGAAGGCAATCGGCTCACGCACTGGCACCTTTATGACCACATGAGTGCAATCTATGGCACCCTGGATCCGGGTGAACCCAGCAATTGCAGTGAAGCCTCTGGCTCCCTCAGCCTGGCGGCTTCATCGGCCGGAAATGATTGAAGTTCATCACCCGTCTGAACAGAGGTCAGTGACCAGCCTGACACAGATTAGGAAACACCACACGGATCTCCCATTAACCTTTTGGAAGGAACCGGAGGTGCAAACATTCGGGACCACTGTCAGCTTTAGAGCCAGTGGTATCGGGTGGCCATCGAGTGACACAATTTGAGGTGATCTCTGGGCCAATCATGTGACAAATGGAGGTCACAGTCTCCCTGGAGAGGCGGAGCTTCCTTCAGTACTGGACCTCCGGCATGTCCAGGTAGCTGGAGCGCTGCCTGTAGACTCTCCCTGCAGGATAACAGCATCTTCTGAGGACCCTTTCGCCTTGCACTTCCTGCTGGCCTTGCACCATCTTTGGCTGCGCCTGTCTTTCCACAGGTCGCCCTCTGGGATGATGCCTGCGGACACCAGCCCTCCTCTCCCTTCTGGCCCTCTCCTCCTCAGAGGAGGAGGTCCCTCCAGCGGAGTAGACAATCCCTGTTTCCTGGAAAAAGATGACACAGGATAGTCCCCTGAAGGGTGCACTTTGCAGAAAGCCTCTAAGAAAGCTCGTAAACCAGAGTCCTCCAGAAAACACAGAAAATGCAAATAATTGTCAGGAAACCACCTAAACCAGCTCTCTCACCTAAACTCCTAACTATTCACATTGTCACAGCCCTGGTCGACTTTTATCCTGCCCTGGATTGAGTTTCACTTAAAAACAAGATGGCTGCCTAGTCGTATGGACTGTGCGCTGACTGCAAAATTGCATGTACCATGTAAAATTTCTATCAATTGCCTTTTTAATGGGCTTAATTGCCCGTTTGATTGTTGGCGGGCGCGCTTCCGACTTCCATGCGTGGCGCAATGACACCTGATGTTTTCTCGCGCAATTTTACATGAGGTCGGGTGGACCGTGTGCCCAATCCTGCAACGTAAAATTCTGGCCCAGGTGTGACCTCACTGATGCCCTGAATAAGAGCTGTAAGACTTATTCACTCTTACACTCCAATCACTTTGTAAGAAAAGCTGACATAGCGTTTGCCTTCCTAATTGCTTGCTGTACATGCAGTTAACTTTCTGTGATTCATCTGAAAGGACACAGTCACACGGCTGTGCCCCTTTAATTTTGAAAATAGGGCTTTTTCGCCTTTCAACTGACTGGAAATTTTGGAATTTGAAATTAGACAGAACAAACTACTTAAAAATGCAGGCCATCTTCCGAGATGAAGCTGAAATAAAGCAAACAAGACACCCTCAGGGGAGTGTGAAGACAGGAACATTTCCAATCATTCAAAGACCCATTGAAATTTGTCACTTCCTCAGACAAAGACATTAAAATGTAAAGTGCTGGCTGGTGAAACAATGGCTGCCACAGACAGACCCCCCCCCCGCCCCCCCAAAACCCTTTGGAAATACATAATGGGTGAAGTATAACAGGCCCTGCTGCAATAACTGCAGGGGGATTGCAAGTGAGACTGGGAGAGTCAAGAAAGTTTTCAGCAGAGGAAGCAGACTGAAAAGCTGCGCTCTCTCCCTCTCTCTCTCTCTTTTGGAACAAGTCTATTAGCTGATACGGAAGACAACTTTACTAGGATTCTACCAGTGAACTGAGATCTCATATTAATTGCAACATCACCTATATCTGACTGCAGCCACAAAACCAGTTAATCCAAATCGGCTGCAACGTTTAACAATCTACGCCTCAAGGACATGCAAAAGACACTTAACCGTATATTCTTTTAACTTTTTTTATTGGACTCTGACTTCCCTTATTTCTGAGATCTGTGTGTGACATCGTGTTTTTTGTCCCCAGGTGTAGTGGTTAATAAATTTTCTCTTTCTTTAATTCAAGAAAAACTTGTTTTGATTGGCTCCTTATTGCTCACTGCATCAACAGTTAAATATATTTGGATTCGGAAAAGGCATATTCTCATGAGAAAGAAATTTAAAAGCTTTCTTGTGACCAACCGAGGAGGCTGACTAGAGTGGAGCCAGTTCACCCCTTCTCACCTGGTCATAACACCCAGGTCCTTCCGACTGTGAAAACAAAATACTATGAATGCTGGAAGTCTGAAATAAAAACAGAAAATGTTGGAAGCACTAAGCAGTTCAAACATCATCTTGTGAAGATCTTTGACTCAGAAATGATGCAGTAAGAAAAACCTGTAATTTCTTTACACTGTCTGTGGAATCTGTAGTTGCTCAAAAGTATTTGAAAACAGCTTTTAAGAGTTCGTATCAATTGTAAAGGGACCCAGTGTAATTTTCTTGAGTAATAAGAAATACTGTTCCATCATGTGACCTAGCAACCCAGGTGAAAGCAGCACCAACAGGAAGGAAGTTAATATTCAAAAGCTGTGTGGCCAGACACAGAGAAGGCAGACAAAGAAGCTACTGCTGTAAATAAGATAGGAGAGCTGGAGAGAGAAGGCATTTAGCACAAGGGTGCAGGAATTCTTGGAAGCACTGTGTGAGCAGGCTAATAAGATCTTAAAACCTGGATGGCTGTGTAAATAGCTCAGAGATGCTAAAGTGCTGGATGTTTTACCAGGAATAGCCAAACTTGTGAACTGGGGTGTTATTAGTTGGTCGGTTGAAAAGGAATTCTGGGCACCGTCAGTAGTGCTATGATCTAAGGGAGAGAGGGTTCGTAGAAGCGTGCTTTGCTGATGATAATCATACCAGTGAAACTCAGAGGTGAAAGCTGTTGTTGGCTAGGACTCTTGACCGACTCTGTGTGAATAAAGAACAGCATATAGTGGAACTGTGTAGCTATGTCATGCCACATTTCTGCAGGGAATGATGTGAATGCTTGTGGTTGTGTAAGACATATCTTTGTTGTATCAACTATTTAAAGTGAAATTTACCCTTTTACTTAAAGTATCATATGCCTGTTAATTCATGTTTAATTTTGGGTTGATTCTGATTGGTGAAAAAGTAAAAGTTACAAGAAGTGAAATCTTGTTGGTCATTTCTTCATTTGGGGGTCATTTGGTAAATTTGGTTATTTTGGTTTACAGTTTACCCATGGGGATTTTAACAATCTCTGGAGAGAAAAACAGAGTGAGTTAACATTTCAGGTAGATTACCTTTCATCAGAAGAATCCCTCTGTAAGCAAACCTTTCCCAGTCTCTCACCAATTAAAACATATTCCACTTTATTATTTTTCCTACCAAAATGGATAACCTTGCACTTTGCCACATTGTATTCCATCTGTCATGTTCTTGCCAACTCACCCAACCTGCCTGTGTGCACTTCCTCCCCACTATAATGGAGGCTTTGAAGGCTGTTGCTGCCTGAAAAATCAAAATCATCAAATCTATTGTGTCTTAAAAAAACCTGAATCTCTTTGATTAGTGCCTGAAGAATAGGTGTTGCATGGCCAAATTTCTACATATGAACATACGAATTAGGAGCAGGAATAGACCACTTGGTCCCTCAAGCTTACTCCGCCATTCAATAAGATCATGGCTGATCTGATTGCAATCTCAACTCCACGTTCCTGCCTACTCCTGATAACCTTTCCCCTCCTTGCTTATCAAGAATCTATCTGGCTCTGCCTTAAAAATATTCAAAGACTCTGCTTTCACCGCCTTTTGAGGAAGAGAGTTCCAAAGACTTAAAACCCCCTGGGAGAAAAAAATTCGCCTCATCTCTGTCTTATGTGGGCGGCCCCTTATTTTTAAACAGTGAACCCTAGTTCTAGATTCTCCTAGAAGAGGAAACATCCTTTCCACATCCACCCTGTCAAGACCCTTTAGGATATTATATGTTTCAATCAAGTTGTCTCTTACACTTCTAAGCTCCAACGGATACAAGCCTAAAAACAAAAAGCTAAAAGCTACTGCGGATGCTGGAAATCCAAAACAAAACAAAAACAGAATTACCTGGAAAAACTCAGCAAGTCTGGCAGCATCGGCGGAGAAGAAATCAGTCAACGTTTCGAGCCTTCATGGCCCTTCGGCAGAACAAGCCTAGCCTGTTCAACCTTTCTAGGTCGAGGTATTGACCAGGTAGGAATTTCAGTGTGACTTTATTATCTGCTTAATGCTATCCTGTTCGGTGTGACGTGGGTTCACATTGAGGCTTAACCCATGTCCACAATCCCCTGGTACGATGTATTGGCGCTGCAACATTTAGTGACACTGTGTCAGTGCTAACTCTGGTAGTGTGATTGTTGTGGACAAGACAAGATTAATGTGTTTCACAAAGCTCTCTTGTTTTCCATTTGTTTCCTGGAATCTATATGAGCGATTATCTTCTTGCAATCATCCTTTGCATAACAAAGCTCAATCCTTCTACCCAAACCACAGCGGGTCAAAATCATAGAAGCTATTTTGTCTTTAAAAACCTTAATTTCTTTGATTGTGGAAAATACAAATGAGAGCAAAAGTCTCTGCTGCATGTACAAATTCATTGTAATGGAGAACTTGCTAACAACATGAAAGGGCCAGAATTGCATCCATGCAATTATAAAAGGGAACAAACGAGGAATTGCCTGGGTTCTGTTGATTTTTTTTAATCAACAAAAGTATTAAATCATTTTGGAGTCCCTTTTGGACCTCTTTGAAAATAAATCAAACAATTATTAATTAGATGAATTTTAACATCCTTTTTCTAATTCTGATGACAAATTAAATATGTTTTTTTAAAATAGTAGGTGCTGAGGATCTCACTAGAGGCACTTGTAGGTAATAGTGGAGATTGAGGGTGTAACATGCACAAACAAATAACATGACTTAAGTCAAGTCTCATCACTGTCAGTAACTAGTCCAAACCCAGGTCTCAAAATACTTAATTTTGCAATCTATTTTTGTTGGTTTTCTTGCATTTTTATTGTGGATTTTGTGCCCGTCAAAAAAATGAACACTAGGGAATGAAAAACTTGCCATTTCAGGGTGTCAAGGCTGAATTTTCATTTGCAGAAGGGGGTGAGCGGGGATGCAGGTGTGCATTGCAAACTGTGGAGTCCCCAGAGGACGTCACTGGATCCTGACGCCTTTGGAACATGACACAATTTTCAAAGGGAGGATTAAAGGGGGTCCTGGGAACTGGGCACCCGCTGGCCTCCAGTTAAATTCCCATGAAGTTCCTTGGGGATGTTTGTTAACAGGTTGGGAGGCAATTTGTCAGGTTCAATGCGGGAAGCAGCAACGTTTTTTTAAACCAGAGAAATTTTTAACACCAGGGTTTGTTTCACTGTGAGATCAGGTGCCAAGCCATTGGCTGGCCGTTTGGCCAATGAGCACTTAAGCTTCTGGCCCTCTGAATTCCTGCTTCTTCTCTTGTAATGACTGTCGTCTGCCTTTGACGCCCGTGCCCCAGCTGGCATCTCCCACCCCGTCACAGAGCTCCGTGCCACTACTCAATTCGGCTCAATTCGGGCATTAAGGTTTGAAGATTGCACCACACAGACACACAGCAGTATTGGGACCTGGAAATTATATTTCCACATGGTAATCTGCACCTGTAACTCACCAATCTTATTGACCACACTCTGTGAATTCACATAAATACACAGTAACCCTAATTTAGACTTTATTACTTTCTCCCGTACTCTGAACCCACCCAATGGCTTGCTATATCCTCTTGGTCTGCTCCTATCTTATATGGAGCTATTCCGTTCTCTAGCACTGCCTAATAATCAAACTTTATGCACCTTATTCTTCTTTTCTGCTTTTACATCCCTTGCAAATTTAGCGTAAACCCTCCCCAGCCACACTGGAGAATCTCCTCGCGAGAACATTGGTGCCAGCCCCGTTGAGGTGCAGCCCCACCCTGCTATAATAAGCGAACTTTCATTCTGGTGGGGCAGTCACAGCATTTAAATACACATCTGAACTGTGGCTCAGTCTCACCTCCATTGCAGCTGTGAGTTTCCTGAGCCCCCAGAAACCCATGCTGGAGAGATGAAATTTAAATCTAAGTAAAATTCAATTTAAAAACAGTACATTAATCTCTCCTAAGGACATCATTTGTAGCAATAATTAACCACCCACCTGTACTGATTAACACCCCAATTTTGGCGAGTAGATACTCACAGGCATCCAAACATGCCTCCATTAATCCTGAAAGTGAGTGGACTGGTGCTGGGCTGTGATCCAAAAATCAATCATTTTAACTACCCACCCATCCCCAAGTCACCCACTCTTGGAGGTTAAAATCTCCCCAAACATGTGCTTTGTGTTTTTGATGGAGACAACATGTGCTTCAGTGAGCAGACAGTTATTTGAGGCTTTCAGCACTTCAGCTAGGACAAGACAAAGTGGGTATGACATGACCAGTGTTGAAATAAAATCAGTATCGGAACAAGCTAGCCTGAGATAGTCCCAAGTGAGTTATGGCTGCTTTCCTGAGCTGAGATGTTTATTATATTTTACAGCTGGCCACAATGTGTTTTATTTCTATCACAAAGCAATCACTGTAAAAGAAATGTATTTCTTTTTATTGTGCCACAGATGACATTACAATTTGTCCAGATGAAAACTGTGGATTGAAGATGATCATTTTGCTGAGAATAAGATTATAATAAAGGATATTTTATTTATTTTGATGTATCAAGTGAGAGGAAGAAACAGAATTGTCCATTCTTGCTGGTTGACCTGAGCTCTAAAATATTAAGCAGATACTTAATGTCTAGGTCTGTGAGAATATCTGAGGGGTAGGCAAAAGCAGCCAAGCAGTATATTCTGGAATTGAGTATAATACTTAATCAGTCAGAAGCATTTAATAATGGATAAGAACTTTGGAAATGGAGCCAAAATAAAATCAATTCCACTTAATATGGACCTGAAAACCATGATTCAGCAGACTCATTTCTGTAAATAGGATTATAAGGGAAAGGGAAGGAGAATGACTGCAGAAAGCCTTTAAAGTAATTGTGAGCATTACATCAAATAAATGTCAAGTAAATTAGACTCTATGAGTGGTATTTAATGGAGGTGCCGGGGGTCTCGCCTGCTACCTGGAGAGCTGGTGAGAGCACCACATTTCCTACTTTTATAAACACCTGTTGCATTGTGCCAATCAGGCACATAATTGGGCAGCGGTGGGCCTACCCCGCGATCAAGGACCGGGGATGCTGAAACCTCACCCCTCAAGAGCTACCAGCAAATCAATGCTACTGGGGAGGGAGTGGCAGCTTCCGGCAGTGCACCCACCCGAGGCCCAGGGCTGTCGATGGACTATGCAGGCCACAGATGAGTGATGGCAGGGTGGGGGCCATACAGAGGGGTTGGCAGCAAGGGCAGTGGTATGGCTCTCAGTGGGCCCCTCCCCTTCCCCGATGCTGGGTTCCTCAATCAGGCACCAAGTGCCTTTGAAAGAGGGACCCATCTCAGAAGTCTGCAAATAGCCACCTAGTCTGCAAATAGGTGAGGCCCCTGCCTGTGAATAGTAGCGATGGAGGAATGAGGCCCTTAAGTGGGCCTCAATTGGTTGCAGGTGGGAAGGCTGTCCATGAGCTTTCCCACCCCAGATTTAATCAGGGCAGAGGCAGGAAGGCGGTGGGACCCCCACCCGCCAACCTCCGGCCTGATTAAATGCCCCCCTGCCACCGAACTCACCACAGTGGAGGGCATTAAATTCCACCCTATCTATTGGTATTTATAGATGGGGGAAACATTCTATAAGAAGCATTTTTCATATAATATCTTAGGAATAAGAAAGTCAGGATTGATGGGTAATGTGGGAGGTCAGAGCATACCAGAGGGTTAGTCAACTGGTTCACATCCGATTTTCATTTATTTTAGTGACTGAAAGGTTTGTGTTGCATGAAATTAAAAGCCTTTGGGTGAAGTTGCTGTCCTTCAAATCACCTAACTGTATTGTCTTAGTCAGTGCCTCACACTATGTCCAGAATGTGTTTCATTTAATCAGAATTTAACCTCAGACATCATTACCAGAACCCACAAAGTTATCTATACTGTAATTGCCTGTGTATAGGCTAAATCAACAAATGAATTAAGTACAAGGAAGCACTCCAGTAAACGGATTCTATCTGAATTCTTGCAGGGCAGTTATTCTTTCACAGCACACTGCAGTGTTAAGTGCACCTCCCTGGCGAGGGATACTATGAGTAGACAAATATGACTGCATTGTGTAGCTTTGGGCTTGTTGCAATGCTTGATGCTTGCAGATGCTATTAGAGACTGGATTGTATGGGGGAAAATAATGGGGATGTACAGTAGAGGTCACTTTTTGTATTTGTTTCATCTTGCTGCACTGACTCATTTTTTCAAAGTGCCAGTTATTTTTATTTTATATCTTTACTCCATTTGATTTGATAATGTCACTTTCTTTAGTCACATTCCTCTGCCCGTTGTCTCTTTTACTCAGGCAATAGCTTTGCAAGTGTGAACATTATTGTCCTTTTGTTGTTCATGTCACTCAGACGTTGGTTATTGCAGCCTGAAAATGACCAATGAAATTGAGATGCTGCAGCCACTGGAAAATGCAATTTGTTCCTTTGAACGATTTAATTCTAAGGTGGTTCACAATTTGTTTCTCCAGTGGCATGGGAAAGTGTGTTTTAAATTTTTAAGGCCCAAAAGGACATTGGGGCAATTGATTCAACTTACCAGACCAATTTTTAAAAAAACTGAAATATCCACCCCTTTCAGTTGTTCCAGAGGCTGCTGACCAGGTTCTGGTGTGGCAAGTACCTGAGGCCTGCGTTAGTGATTTTTTTCCCCCATTCTTTCCCCCAGACAGAAATGGAAATCCTGCCTGAGGCCTGTTGAAAACATTCAAATCAGCCTAGTCCCAGAAAACAGGATGAAGATTGCAGCAATAGGAAAGGGCAAAAAGCTGGTCACAGCTAAGGGACCAAGATCAAAATCAGTCCTCTAATTTTAAAAGAAGTCTCACCTCTGAACTACTGAGTTATTCTTAAAAAGTTGATGAGAAGAATGACCAACAAACATTTATAAAGCGTGTAATTGATTTTGTCTTGTTTAAAATGGTTTTCTTTAAATAGGACTTGATACGATCAACGAAGGAACTGATTGAGAGAAAAGCAATTTTCAACAGTGCATAGAAAAGCTAATCTAACATTAGTAAATGATCATTAATAATGGCACTTCAGCAATCATTGGCCCAGATTTTCGCCAAGTTAGGTCAACTCAGGAGACCTTTAAATACGGAGGGTGGGATCCGGATCCGGATGCGGAAGTGCCACCTCCATTTCCATCAGATCCCGTTTTTGCCGGCAAAAGGGGAGAGGGGTGGGGCGTGAATTGCACAGTTAGGAAACCCAAACTCAGCAGGGACATTTGATTTGACTGCAGAGTACAAACGCACTCAATTTTCATTGCGGCAATGGCCTTAATCCGCAGTGTGGAAACCACAATTTTATGGACGATGTGTAAATGCTTATGAAGGGCGAATCTAAGGTATGTTTAGGTGTCATATTCTGAAGTGATTTAAATCCCCAGCCCTTTAAAATTGAAAACAAAAGTGTAGCTTTCACTTAAGAATTAAAAAAACACAAGCTGTTAGAGTGCATTGATGGACAGTGAGGTTGAGTGTCTTGGGCTACAGGAAGATATAAAGGGATGGTCAAATGGGCAGATAAGTGGCAGATGGAATTTAATCCTGAAAAGTGTGAGGTGATACACTTTGGAAGGAGTAATTTGACAAGGAAGTATTCAATGAACGGTATGGCACTAGGAAGTTCTGAGGAACAAAGGGACCTTGGCGTGTGTCCATAGATCTCTGAAGGCGGAGGGGCATGTTAGTGGGGTGGTGAAAAAGGCATTTGGGACACTTGCCTTTATCAATCGAGGCATAGATTACAAAAGTAGGGAGGTCATGTTGGAGTTGTATAGAACCTTGGTGAGGCCACAGCTGGAGTACTGTGTGTAGTTCTGGTCGCCACATTATAGGAAGGATGTGATTGCGCTGGAGGGGCTGCAGAGGAGATTCACCAGGATGTTGCCTGGGATGAAACATTTAAGTTATGAAGAGAGGTTGGATAGACTTGGGTCGTTTTCATTGGAGCAGAGAAGACTGAGGGGCGACCTAATCGAGGTGTACAAGATTATGAGGGGCATTGACAGGGTGGATAGAGGGCAGCTGTTCCCCTTAGTTTAAGGGTCAGTCACGAGGGGGCATAAGTTCAAGGTGAGGGGCAGGAGGTTTACGGGGGATGTGAGGAAAAACATTTTTACCCAGAAGGTGTTGACGGCCTGGAATGCACTGCCTGGGAGGGTGGTGGAGGCGGGTTGCTTCACATCCATTAAAAAGTACCTGAATGAGCACTTGGCACGTCATAACATTCAAGGCTATGGGCCAAGTGCTGGTAAATGGGGTTAGGTTGGTAGGTCAGGTGTTTCTCACATGTCGGTGCTGACTCGATGGGCCGAAGGGCCTCTTCTGCACTCTGTGATTCTGGGACAGGCCATCTGGTGTAGTTTAGAAAATAATTATTAGCCATTCTTTTATTGCAATTTCAATAGACTCAATTGTTTAACTTTCCCAAGGTTTGTTATTATAGCTGAGCCGATTATTGTCATGATCTGCCTATTCTATACACTGGAGGCTCCCTGCACATGTGAACGCCCTCACTTAGATGGTTCGGGCACCTGGCGTGCGTGTATGCGCTGCGAATGCCAGGCACTTGTAGTGCTGAAAAGCCAGGCGCATTGAAGCCGAATTTTGCTGCCAGCAATTCAAGTTGAACAGTATCATCCATTATATACTTTCTTGAGTTTTTATTCCTTTGCTGATGGCTAAAGACACCTGCAGTGCAGCAGCATTCTAATACCAGACAACAGAGAATTAACCTATAGTTTAAACTTTATGTACTCCAACATCAAGTAGTACAGAAATGTACATCAGTTAATATGTCCTTACAGTTCATGTTTTGAAAATGAATTCAGTAATTATTTAACAGTCAATAGAGAGCAATTTTCAATCAGTAACTGGAGATGACTGGATTTCAAAAGCTCCTGCTTCAGATCAAATACAATTTTTAAAATGCACAGAATTTTCTGTAAACTTGTGCCATAGAAATGGTGCACCTATGGTGTACACAATTTTTCTAGTGCAGAAGTTCTAGGTAATTATGGTGTGAGTATCTTATACCTTTATTTATGCTACTTCATAATTTCTGGGGATTTTTGGGCCACACTGTTACTCTTCAGCAAAGATAGCTAGAAAGCAAATATCATAGCTCCAACTTCATTACCATCAATGACAATTGCAAATTCTCTGCACAGCCAGTGTTCACGCTGCTGTCACATAGACTGAAAAATAATGGCGCTGAAGACTGGCAGCAACATGATTAATGTGCTTATTCAAGATGCTTGCTTCTGATGCCTCATTATTCATACTTAGTGCACACAAGATCAATTTGAAGAGAATCCATAGACCCATTATTATAAATGCAATCACAGTTATCATTTCTCTCTGCAGGAGCATAGAGTTCAACACAGCAGGCAATAAGTTATTGATAAAGCACTGTTATTGAGATACAGCATTTGCCATTGTAATCATTTCCATTATAATAAGCAGTAGGTAATGGAATATTTCCTGTTATTTTATTGTTGTTGAGTTCAGTACTTCAGTGGTACTACTATAACAACTAAAGCATACATTGATCATTTCCAAAGGGTGTGCTCAATTCTAGTTTTCCCATATCAATATCCTGATAATGATTCATGAAAACATGGATTGGAATCAGACCACAATGTATAGTTATAAACCTGATCTTTGCAATGCTGTTTGTATGGTTAAGTAAATAGATATGAATGATCTGATTCTTGTTGTGTAGAAGAGCATGCAATGTCTCCCTCAAGAATCTAATTGTTGCATCAATAAAGTACAACTGAGTAAGGAATGGCAGATGTCTAACAGTGAGTGTTCATATATCCGATTAACTCTCTCCACTCTACTTATTAAGTGAGGTAGTGAAATCTACCTAAAGCTCTGATGGCCCTTAGGTACACAATGAAAAACAAATCGATTTATTAGGAAACACATCAAGGCATCTTTACAAATTCTGTTACAAGTGGTCCTCAAAAGGTGCTTTATCTTAAAGAATTAAACGAGCCTCAAAAATTTTTGTGATAGCTTAGATGAGAGGGGAAAATATAATCTGCTACTGGTAAACATCTTGAGAACCATAATCTATTAACACATCAATAGATTAATGTTTATGAAACTCCATGACAATCAGAATTAATTACAAACTACACAATTGGCAAGATCAATCCATTAGCCATTGGTTGCACCATTTCCGATTCACCACTATGATCACTGACATATTTTAATGACTGCTTCAGTAAATTTTGGCATAAACAATTTCACCATTCTTTAATGTTTGTATCAAAAGAATATGTATTATCTGTAACACATCTGTTTTCACCTATCCCTTTTTCAGTAAGAAGCTGGCTGGAAAAAATCAAAGACAAAGTAAGTGCGTCAGGATGTTTTATTTTTTGGACCCATACAACCTAGTCACTTATTTCATGCTTTGGTTCAACACTGAGCTGTCTCTTATTTTAATGTTCTGCCAATATAAATTGCTCATTTAAAATAAGTCACATCTGCCTTTTCACTTTTACTGTTTATAATACTGCTTAAGTCATTTACACTTGAATGGACAAACCCTAAATTTTCTGCTGTGTTCAGTGGGTATCTATCACGTGAGTAGCACAAATTTATGCCCTTCACATGTGTTTCAATGCTGACTCTCGACGAAATCAGTCCATTAGCCATTGGTGTAGCAAAGCTTGTGGAGGAGCAGGGCAAATTGGACAGCAAATTCCTGATTTCCACATTTAATTGCACAAGTGCAGATGTCAGAAGTTGTTCTTTGATTTACTCCTTCGTACCGGGGAGAGATTAGTCTCACTGTTATTTCTACCGCAAAATCCAGGTTAATGTGTTTTACTTTTGTGAATTTATATATTGTAATTTACATAGAATCTGAACAGAGTTATATATATTTCATGAAAATTTGATGAGTGAAGTTCAGAAAAAGATTTCACCATCCAAAAATAAACTGCTGCCGATTTTGTGACTAATTTTTATGACACACATTTTAAACCTTTTGTTATCCCAGGCAGGTTATATGTCCGGGATGTTAGTGCCTGTAGCTGTTGGTGTGGCTGGAGCACTCTTCATTCTGGGAGCTCTCTATAGTTTCAAGGTGATGAATCGAAAGAGGAAAAATGTTTTCAAAAGACGTGAAACAAAGGTAATTGCCAAGGAAGAAGCCTGACAAACCCTACAATGCATACTCATCTGTCTCTTGTAACATCGCTAACATCTTATATCTTTGCTTTATTTTCTTGGATTATCCGTTTGACCCCTAGCATTGGATATCACTTCATTTGGGCATTCCCATTTTTAAAGCTTCATTAGATTGAGTCAGGTTGCATTTATATAGCACCTTTCACAACCTCAGGATGTCCAAAGTACTTTTAGCCAATTAAGTACTTTTGAAGTATAGCCACTGTTGTAAAGTAGGAAACATGGCAGCCAATTTGCACACAGCAAACTCCCACAAACTGAAATGTGATAATGACTAGACAATTTTTTTAGTGATGTTCATTGGGGGATAAATCTTGATCAGAACACCAGGGATAACTCCCCTGCTCTTCTTAGCAACAGTGCCATGGGATCTTTTGTGTCCTCCTGAGAGAGCTGATGGAATTTTGCTTTAACTTCTCATCCACACAAGACAGCACCTCCCACAGTACTACACTGGAGTGTCAGCCTAGATTTTTGGATTCAAGTCTTTGGAGTGGGGCTTGAACCAACAACCTTCTGATTCATAAACAAGAGTGCTATCAGTTGAACCACAGCTGACCAAGCAAATGGAACTGATAGGTCAAGCAACAGCCCTTAACAAAATTACCTCTTCACCTCTACCGTTTTGTGCCACAAGATGTTTTAAATCACTTTCTGGAATTCAAGACAGAGGGCGGAATTGTCCCAGATTTGCTCAAAGTGTGGTAGTGGGCAGGAAAAAGGACGTTTTACCCGCCAGCCGCAATGGTGGCTTTTCACACTGTATCGTCCCGCCTCATTAATTATGCATTCACGGGGAACACGCCGGATCACTGGTGGGCAGGCTTGGATTTGCCCGCTACACTGTGACCTCAGCGCTTTCTCACTCCGGGCGCCATATTTAAAGCGCACCAGAGCGCAGCCTACTTCATGTTTTCAGACCAGGACTGCTCCAGGCGACAGGTGGCCCCAGAAGCAAAGCAGACTGCAGCACCCAAATTTAGTGAGGCCTCTCTGGGGTACCTGCTGGACACAGTGGGAGGGCCACCATGATGTCCTCTACCCCTGTTCTGGCCACGGAGGTCCACCAGAGTCACCAATCTGGCCTGGGATGTGGTGGCAGCAGCAGTCAGTGCCACTGGAGCATAGAGGAGGTCAGGCATCCAGTGCAGGAAGAGGATGAATGTTCTCATCCATTCTGCCAGGGTAAGGCAACCGCCTCATCACTCTAAACGCACACACTCCCAAACCCATCTCACATCCACAGGGATCACACACCTCAACGGACAACATCACTAACTCTCACACGCACCCTCACATCTCCATCAGGGTAATACCCTTTTGAACTCACATCCTCATTCCTGTCCAATTTTCTGCTCACCACACAAACATTCCATGCAACGCTATGTGTCCTGCTCACACTCTCTCCATCTGTTTTCACGCAGGAGAAGCTGGCTCAAAGCAGCAGGGAGAGGTCCCAGACTGGGGGTGAGTGCCCCACATTACGCCCCTCACTGACTTTGAGGAGTGTGCCATCACGCTGGCTGGCTGGTGAGGACATTGACCATGCCTGCCGCGACGGTGAGGTCAGCAGCAAACACCCACATGAGGATCCTGCACCACATCGTCCCTCCCACAACGCAAAAGTGAGTGCTCTCTCTCCTGCTTTTGACTCTGCTGCCATGCACTAATGCTGCTACTGGACACCCCTGGATCATCTACTCAGGAATCTCAGAGGCTGGCCTCTCCCTCCGAGTCCCCTTTGCCTGTGACCCCCTCAACCTCATCCTCTGTCACCGCAGAGCTGGCCCACAGGAGGACAGCCAAAGCAAACCGGGGCCTTCAAGGCCTCGGCTCTCCAGAGGGTGAATGCCGAAGTCCTCAGAGGCAACAGGGCCAACCATTGCACAGGCTGTCTCCACCCCTGCTGCAGATGTCAGGGCAGCACCTAGAAGAAGTGATAGAGGCCTAGAAAAGTTAAGAATTTCTGATCACAAGTGGTTGCACAGGTGAACACATATTGTCACTTTATAATTTGAAAATATATTCACTTTCACTGAATAATGTGTAATGGTGTCTTTCAGCTTCATTTAGAAGCTTCGCGAGTCCTCTCCCTGCATTCCCCTCACGAACAGTTCAGCTACACACAGCTGGGCCACGGGTGATTCTGGGGGAGAAGTGTTTATGTGGCAGGGCCTTTTGGAGCTTTGTGCAAGCCCTCTCCAACATGAGGCTTCGTTCATTTTCAATTTCAAGTTTCCCATAAGCTCCCCTGTCCTTTCCCCTCCTTCAGTCACCCATGTTCTTCCCCCATTGCTCTTGAACCCCCAGCATCACCTTCCACCTACCAACCAGAATCCTTTTCTTTTCAGGATGTCCAGACGAACGTGCACGTTCCGACCTTTCTGAGAACCCCACCCCCATCAACGTTGACCTTCCCGACGACCTCCTTCCCAACCCCAGGATCCATGTCTGCCTCCGAGTGCCCACCAACCACTCTCACCGTCCCTTCTACCTCTACCGTCGCACCCTCACCCTTCTGACTCATTCTGCCCCCTCTCTTTCTCATCGTTCCCTCCTCCACACCCACCCTCAGTTCACTCCCCAGGATGCAGTCATTGACTCCACAGACCGCCCCCTTGCACATTCACCAGGACATCTCCCCACCCCACTTTCTCCCTCCTCCACCCTTACTCCTTCCCCCCCCCTCCCTAAACTCCTCCCCCCCCACTCCAAACTCCTTCCTCCTCCTCCAAACTCCTTCCTCCCCCTGGACTTCCTCCTCCGGGACTCTTCTCTCCCTCTGAATTCTTCCTCCCCCGAAGTCCTTCCCCTCTGAAGCCCTCCCCCTCCAAACTCCTTCCCCTTCCAAACTCCTTCCTCCCAAACACTTTCCTCTCCCTGGACTCCTTCCCCCCCTGAACGTCTTCTCTTCCACCTTCCTGCTTACACCTACCTCCCCACTTGCCGCATTCTCCCCTGTTACACTCTCATCTCCGTACTCCCCCCTCCTAACCTCATCCCCCAACTTTTGTTTCTCCCCCCACCGCCACCTTTGTCATCAGCACCCCCACCCTAACCTTGCTCTCCCAGTCAAAACTAGACCTTCCTCTCCCATCATCCCCCCCATCCCCCCCACCGGCTCACCTTCCTCTCCCACTCATAGCTGGACCTTCCTCTCCCCACCTCGCTGACCATCCGTAGCAGCCCATGGCCAAGACTGTGATGTTCTGAAGCAGACCAAAGCATCAACAGTGACCTTCCCCCTTCTGTGAGCTGCTTTGCAGCAGAGCCATGTCCATGAGAATCCACCCAGCATGCGCTGCACATGTTCCTCCAGGGTCCAGTAGCATCTTCCAGCACCTTCTGCTCCTTGGATGTCCGCGATTTGAGTGAAGCCCTGATGGTCAGTCCCCACTTCTGCACGCACACTTGTCCAGATGTGTTCTGGGCTGCTGTGTGTTCCCGCCGGTGTAACGGTAAATCTGGTGTGGGGAGACGATTCCAGTTGGGCCTTACTTTACATTCCATTAACGGGATGCAAAGTGGGTTCACGCTAGACTCCAGCAGGATTCGGTTCTGCCATGGCGCACACCATCGGATAACCCCACTGTGCTTTCGCACTGGAGTGAAACCGATTTTTGGCCTTCTTGCCATATTGTACCCTCCCCCTGCCCGCCATGACACCTGCCGCCAACAGGGCTGGAAAATTCTGGCCAGAGAGCCATTTTATTTCCCTTTTAATCCTCATGGAGATTGAACCATCCTCTGTGCTCAGGTTTAAGGCTTTTCTGGTGACCAAGATGCCTTGAACTGCTCATGTTTATTATTGAGCTTTAAGATAAACACTCTCCACATTTCTTAATGCAATGTTTCTGTAGCTATAGCTTGCATAGTTAACTATTGATTGGTAAACTAAATTAAATTACAAAAATTAACAATCTAGGTAACTAGAAATGAATTAGGTCACATTTAGACCCTGTGCTAAAATTCCAAGGATATTAAAAACAAACTGCCACAAACTTTAAAGCAGTTCAAATCCCATTAAAGTGACATGAACACATAGGCCCAGATGTTTTGCGAAGCGGCAATCACCATCGGTTTACCGCTCTTCTCCTACCTTTCTGCGCCTCGACGCTGCTCCACACTTGTTGCTGGGTCTTCCGAGGCCAGCTTCTTCAGAAAGGTAGAGCCTGCAGCCCACAAAGAGCTTCATCATAGTGCTGGAGCGTCGGGGAGAGACACACCATGCCCCCCTTTTACAGCACTAGCTGCCATAAGCTAAATTTCAATATCCAGTGTGAGTGTTAGTGAATGGATGACTGGGTGAGTGGGTGAATAAGTGAATGGGCAGGGCAGTAAAGTGGGTAGGTGGATGAAGTAAATGGGTAAGTGGGTAGGGTGGGTGAGGTAAGTGGACCCCATGGCAGGTGGTAGGTGGGTAGGCTGGTAGGCAGGTAGGGAGGCAGGTGGGTAGGGAGGCAGGTGGGTAGGGAGGCAGGTGGGTAGTGTGGCGAGTGGATGAGGTGGCTAGGTGGGGGAGTGGATAGGTGGGTCAGAAGTAGTCAGGTGGGGTCGGGAGGAGTTTTCAAGTCGGGGGCTAATAAGGTCGGGGGACGGGCGTAATCAGATTGGGCTTGGGGGTATCGTTGGAGGGGTTGAGGCAAGGAGTTGGGGGGGGTTGTCATTGTGAGCAATTGTGGGGTTGTCAGGAGTTAGACTAGGATTGTTCTGTCTAACATTTCCTGGGTAACTATTCAGGTAAGTCCCACAGAATTGTCTGAAGTCTCCGACTCTAGCTAAGAGTCGGAGACTTTTACAGGAGTCCCAATGTACATCTTGAGTTGTATGTCAGGTCTCTGATCCTTTGTCCTCCTTCAGTACCTGAGCCCTTCAGGAGCACAACGTTACTGGTCACAGATGCTGAAGTGATGGGGGCCAACCCCACCTTAAAGGTGCTGAGAGCACACAGAGAGAATGACAGAACTCTGTGATGCCTGCCCATGGCATTCTGGCAGCAATGACAAACACCATCGAGATGCAGGCATCAGTAATGTGTCCAGGGAGTGTGAGGCTGGACCATCACTTTGGTCTGAAGGCTGCAAAAAGCATAGGGAAGGGGCCCTGGACTGAGACACCTGCCTTTATCTTGTGCAGAAAGGTTTCATATCTGAGTGACATGAACACTGCTCATCAGAACAAGGAGCCATAGGCAGAGAGACATTCTTGGGAGTTTAGCTACAATAGTGAACATTGTGTACAAGTGATTAACACCCGTGCCCAGGCTGTGCAACTACATCTTCTTAACCCTCCTAACCCTGCCGCTACATCTCCCCGACATCCACAGTGGAGGTGGAGGCAGCCTGCTGTCTGCTTTGCCCTGTCTGTTATGATCTTGGTAAGTGTCCTCTAGAGGGCCAAGACCTGGAGGGCCCAGGCCTGCTTTCAGGGTCCTGCTGTGGGGCAGTGGCACCCTCCTCGGCTTGTGGAGCTGGATCTGTGGGGGTAACAGGAAGAGGGGCTCTGCTGTGCCCGACGTTCCCAAGGTCACCTGGGTGGTTGGCCCAGGGGTGTGCACCTGCTGAGCCTCCTCCCTATGGGTGCCCAAGGGCCCCTGGCTGACTCCTTGAGGAGAAGGGGTAGCTGGAGTGAGATCAAGCTGCCCCGCACCCCTCTCGTATACACACTGTTGAAGGCCAACTATAGAGTAAGTGATGGAGTTCAGCCCACGCAGTCGTGCAGGATCGATGTCCTGGACCAAGGTCTCTTTGGCGGCTGCCATTCTACCAGTGTTGACCTCAGTGCGTTGGCATGGAGGTACTATCACCTCAGCCTGAAGTCAGATGGTCTCTTCCATTGTGCCTTGCAATCTGAGGAGTGCAGTGGACATCTCTTCCTGATGTTCCCGAGCTTGCATTTGCAGCTCCTGCAACTGGCACAGGACCGAGTCCAGAGGCTCGTCATCTGACTCAGACTTAGCAGATTTTTGGCCTCCATCAGTCGTCTGAGTGCTGGAGACCTGGGAAGTCCCTGCCGCAGGCCTTCTGTGGATCAGACAGTGTGATGTGCTCACCAGATTTTGATCCTGAGGCTACTCTAAAGCTAGGTCCCACCGAGGTGTGTGTCTCTGCGCTAGTGGAATGTGTGGGTGTGCGCTTTGATGGGTCTTCAATGAAGGTGCCTTCAGATTCCTCTTCAGAGGTTTTTTCGGAATTTGATTGGAGACTCTGGGTCATGGACTCCATTGACTGTTTCCCAGAGGTGCCTGCGAAAGCAAGGAGAGATAATTTGTGCATGGCAGGGGACTGTGGAACAGGATACATCACTCACAGCCTGGTTGTCTGATGGATGTTGCACTGCTTGGATCCACACTTGGTAGAGCACCGCCGACCTCACCGTCAGCACAGGAACAGTCCAGCTCCTCGCCGGCCAGCTGGATGGCTCTGTTTTCAAAGTCTGTGAGGACCTTGATTTCAGGCGTTCCTCCACTAGTCTGCGCCTCTCCCTCTTGTTGTGTGCCTGCATGTCCTGCATAAATAGAGTTGGAGAGAGTGTAATCAGGACGCCTGCCAGGCCAGATGATAAGTATATCAGGCATGTGTGTGTGGTGAGTAGCCCCATGGATGAGGACAATGAAGATGTGTATGAAGAAGTGAATGGTGATGTCTCTTGAACTGGCAGTGAGTGAGATCCATGTAGATGTGTGATGGGTTTGAGTGGGTGAGCTGAGAGTGATGAGAAGAGTGACTTATCCTGGTCATTCATCCTTTTTCCGGACTGGGTGGCTGTCCTCTTTTGCAGGTGTTGGCGCTGACCACCGCCTCCCATGCTGGATTGGTGATGTTGTTGCCCCTCCTACAGCCAAAACAGGGGTAGAGGACATCACGGCAGGCCTCCACTGCGCCCAAAAAGTGTTTGAGGGACATGCCATTAAACCAAGGGTGGGGGGGCTGCAGTCTTCTTTCCTTTCGGGGCCATGTCTTCCATGCAGCGGTCCTGGGCTGGAAGCACTGAGAGGTCTGCGTGCAGCTGCACATTACATACGGTGCCCAGCATGATGAAGCGGTGAGGTGATGGCGGGTGGGCGAATGAGAGCCCACCTGCCATTGAAATGGCGTGTTTCCTGGGAATGCATAATTAAGGAGGCGGGATTGGGATGATATGGCACAAACAGCTGCCATTGTGGCCAGCAGGTAAAACGCTCTATTTACCGCCTGCTACTGCACTTAGTGCAAATCTGGCATGATTCTGCCCTTAGTAAATATGTCAATAAAAACCCATCTGGTTTACTAATGGCCTTTATTATGGAAGGAAGTCAACTCTTCTTATCCTATCTAACCTTTGTGTGACTGCAGCTCCACAGTAATGTGGTAGATTTTTAAATGCTCTCTGAAATAGCCAAACAAGCCACTCAGTTTGCCAAATCTCTGAAAAAGTCAGATAAGAATAAAACCAGATGGATGACCTCGGCACTAGACAGTACAAAGGCACACCCATCCAGTCAACTCTGCAAAGTCTTCCTCTCTGATGTCTGGGGACCTGCACCAAAATTGCAAGAGCTCTTTCACAGACCTGTCAAGTAACAGCCTGACATAGCCATAATCGCAGAATCATACTTTACAGGCAATATCCCAGATTCCTCCTTCACTATCCCTGGATCTGTCATCCCATTGGCAGCACAGACCCATCAGAGGTGGTGGCACAGTGGTATAAAGTCAAGAGGGAATGGCCTTGGGAGTCCTCAACATTGACTCCAGACGCTATGAAGTCTCATGGCATCAGGTCAAACATGGGCAAGAAAACTTCCTGCTGATTACCACCTATCTCCCTCCCTAAATTGATGAATCAGTACTCCTCTATATTGAACACCACTTGGAAGGAGCACTGAGGGTAACAAGGGCACTTCAATGTTCTTCACCAAAAGTGGCTTGGTAGCACCGCTACTTATCAATCTGACTGAGCCCTGAAGGACTTGCAATAATGAGAGGACCAACAAGAGGGAAAACCTACTTGAGGTCGTTCTCACCGTTCTACTTGTTACACATGCATCTATCCATGACAGTATTTATAGGGATGACCACTGCACAATCCCTGTGAAGACAAGATCTCATCTTCATACTGAGGACACCCTCCATTGTATTGTATGGCAGTACTACTGTGCTAAATGGGATAAATTCAGGACAGATCTGGCAGTTCAAAACTGGGCAAGCATGAGGTGCTTTCAGCAGCAGCATAATAGCACAGCATATCCCTCACTCTACTATTATCATCAAGCCAGGGAAACCACCTCTGGTTCAATGAAGATAGTAGGAGAGCATGTCACGAGCAACATCAGGTGTACCTAAAAATAAGGTCCCAACCTGATGAATCTACAATACAGGGCTACATGCATGTTAAACAGTGGAATTAGCATGTTATAGACAGAGCTAAGTGATCCCATAACCAACAGATTGGGTCAAATTCCTGCAGTCTTGCCATATCCAGTCATGAATGGCGGTGAAGGCTCCACACTCCCATTTTCAATGATGGTGAAGCCCAGCTTGTGAGTGTAAAAGACAAGGCTGAAGCATTTGCAGTCATTTTTAGCCAGAAGTGTCAAGTGAATAACCCATCTTGGCCTCATTCTGAGATTCCAAGCATCAGAGATGTTTGTTTTCAGCCAATTCAATTCGCTCCACATGATATCAAGGAACGGCTGCGCAACCTGCATACAACAAAGGCAATTGACCCTGAGAACAGAATCACAGTGCAGAAGAGGCCCTTCAGCCCATTGAGTCTGCACCGACACGTGAGAAACACCTGACCTACCTACCTAATCCCATTTACCAGCACTTGGCCCATAGCCTTGAATGTTATGACGTGCCAAGTGCTCATCCAGGTACTTTTTAAAAGATGTGAGGCAACCCGCCTCCACCACCCTTCCAGGCAGTGCATTCCAGACTGTCACCACCTTCTGGGTAAAAAAGTTTTTCTTCACACCCCCCTCTAAACCTCCTGCCCCTCACCTTGAACTTATGCCCCCTTGTGACTGTCCCTTCAACTAAGAGGAACAGCTGCTTCCTATCCACCCTGTCCATGCCCCTCATAATCTTGTACACTTCGATCAGGTCGCCCCTCAGTCTTCTCTGCTCCAACGAAAACAACCCAATCCTGTCCAACCTCTCTTCATAACTTAAATGTTTCATCCCAGGCAACATCCTGGTGAATCTCCTCTGCACCCCCTCCAGCGCAATCACATCCTTCCTATAATGTGGCGACCAGAACTGCGCACAGTACTCCAGCTGTGGCCTCACCAAGGTTCTATACAACTCCAACATGACCTCCCTACTTTTGTAATCTATGCCTCGATTGATAAAGGCAAGTGCCCCATATGCCTTTTTCACCACCCCACTAACATGCCCCTCCACCTTCAGGGATCTATGGACACACATGCCAAGGTCCCTTTGTTCCTCAGAACTTCCTAGTGCCATGCCGTTCATTGAATACTTCCTTGTCAAATTACTCCTTCCAAAGTGTATCACCTCACACTTTTCAGGGTTAAATTCCATCTGCCACTTATCTGCCCATTTGACCATTCCTTCTATATCTTCCTGTAGCCCAAGACACTCAACCTCACTGTTAACCACCCAGCCAATCTTTGTGTCATCCGCAAACTTACTAATCCTACTCCCCACATAGTCATCTATGTCGTTTATATAAATGACAAATAGTAGGGGACCGAGCACAGATCCCTGTGGTACATCACTGGACACTGGCTTCCAGTCACTAAAGCATCCTTCCGTCATCACTCTCTGCCTCCTACAACTAAGCCAATTTTGAATCCACCTTATCAAATTACCCTGTATCCCATGTGCCTTTGCTTTCTTTATAAGTCCCCCATGTAGGACCTTGTCAAAGGCTTTGCTGAAATCCATATAATCCATCCCAGCTATAGTACTGAACACTTGTGCTCCAGAACTAACCACACCCTAGCCAAGGTGTTCCAGTACAGCTACAACACTGGCATCTACCTGACAATGCGGAAAATTACCCAACTCAGTCCTGTCCACAAAAAGCCAGTTGTGTCAATTCCTACCCCATCAGTCTACTCTCAGTCATTAACAAAGCGATGGAAAGTTTTATTGATATTGCTGTCAAACGGCACTTAGACAACAATAACCTTCTCATTGATGTTCGCTTTGGGTTCCACCAGGACCACTTGGCTCCAGACCTCATTACAACCTTAGGCCAGACATGGACTGAGGAGCTGACTGAATTCCAGAGGTCAGGTGAAGAATCAAGGCAGTATTTGACTGAGTGTAGCATCAAGGAGCCCTAGTAAAACTGGAGTCAATGGGAATCAAGGGGAAAACTCTCCACGGCTGGTGTCATACCGAGCACAAAGGAAGATTGCTGTGGTTGTTGGAGGCGAAACTTCTCAGTCCCAGGACATTGCTGCAGGAGTCCCTCAGAGTAGTGTCCTAGATCCAACCATCTTTAGTGGCTTCATCAATGACCTTCCCTCCATCATAAGGTCGGAATTGGGGATGTTTGCTGATAATTACACAGCATTTAGTTCCAACCTGGCTAGCTCCATTGTGGAGATAGGCCTGTCTCACTCCTCTGCAATTTTCATGGAGTCAGGCCAGGTTTTTAAAGAGTTGTGGTTCACGGCCCCTTAGAAGACTCATGAAGTCTAGTGTGCATGAGGATCCTTTTAAAAGGTAAGTTCAAAAGGTCCCCCTCATGCCCCCTATGCCAAGTTTTACCCCTTCACCCACCCCCTCAGGACCTTCATGCCCCCATGCCAAACTCTGCCCTTCCACCCTATGTTCCCTCTAGCCCCCTATGCCAAGTTCTGCCCCTTGAGACACCCCCATGCCCCCTATTCCAAGCTCTGAGACTTTCATGCCCATTGAACCACTGTAAACTTTCTTGAACCTATGAATACCACAGTATAAAGTGCGGATGTGTAAAAAAAAACTGAAAAAATGTAATCCTTTGATCACTTTGCCCTATGTTTGAAAAAAGTCCCAACAAGCTAATAAACGTGTCAGTTATCCAGCCCCTTTGGTGTTTCAAAAACCACAAACACTTGAAAGCACTTGAGTTGTGTAAACAAACATAGTGAAATTGACCGCAGAGATCAGAGAGCCTGAGCTGTCAATTAAACAATATTTCCTCTGGGGAGCTGGTGTTCTGTTATTCTAATGGACAGCCAAGCATACATAATAAGGCAGCATTCAAGAAATAAGACTTACATTTATAGACCAGCGGATGTCTGAAAGTGTTTTGCAATCAATGAAGTAGTTCGAAGTGTAATCACTGTTATAACGTAGAAAAGCTCAGCACCATCCAGGACAAAGCAGCTTGCTTGTTTGTCACCACATCCATCACTTTAAATATAAGCTCCCACCACCAACACAACGTGACTGCAGTTCGTACCATCTACAAAATGAACTGCATCAACTCATCAAGAATCCTTCGGCAGCACCTTCCAAACACACAACCTCTACAACCTAGGAGGACAGGGGCAGTGGTGCATGGGAAAACCATCACCTCCTCATTCCCCTCCAAGCTGCACACCATTCTGACTTGAACTATATCACCACTTCTTCATCGTCATTAGGTCAAAACTCTGGAACTCCCTCCCTACGTGGACTGCAGCGGTTCAAGAAAGTGACTCACAACAACCATCTTAAAGGCAATTAGGGATGGGCAGCAAATACTCACATCCCGTGAATAAATAAAAAAAGTGCTGTGGGATTTCCTGAGGTTGTGAAATGTGCTACATAAATGCATGTTCTTTTTCTTCCTCCTTTGAGTTACTATCAATGTGATGTTGGAGTTTCTTCATTAATTTTGGTGTGAAGTTCAAGTAATTTGTTTTATTTATTCTTTACATATTATTTTACATTTTCTGACGTTTAACTAGTGGCTCTTAGAGTGGTACAATATGCTGGTGTCTGTGGCAGTGTTGAGTAATCTCTTTTAATAAATTAACTTTTAAGAATTTAAACAGAATTTTAATTTCAGTGGCCCCAAATTCGTTTAAATTGAATGTATACACATTGAAGATTTTTAGTGGTAATAAAATGAAGAAAACATACTCCTGTAGACTTAATGTACAATCAAAATCTTTATAATGGACATTATGGGGCATATTTTCTCAGTTTGTGCTGCTAGTGGAGAACCAAACCCACTAGTGCTGTATATTGGGAAATTGTGGGTGTTTGGCCTACAATTTTCCATCCATTGGAATTGTTTCTTTTAATTGCCAACATAGTTAAGTCAGAGAACAGTTGCCTTGTGACTTCAACCCTCAGTTCAGGGCTTAAGCACTTAATGTAGGCTAAAACATTAGTGCGGAATGAGAGAGTGCTACATTGGGCAGAAGTTTACAATCCCTCCCACCAGCGGGATCTTCCGATCTCGCCAAAGTCAATGGACTTTGAACTGCTTGCTGTATTTTCTGGCCCTGACCTCAACCCGATAGGGCTGTCAAATTCCACCCATTGGCCAGAATCTTTAGCTTGATGGGCGGGTGCGTGCCCGACCACGAAATGACGTGCGATGATGCTGGCCGAGTGTGTCGATGTCATTGCGCAGTCACGCGATAGTTCGGTTGGTGGGCGCATGCCGGAGTTGGCAGCACGCCCGCCAACAATTAAAGGCCAATTAAGGCCATGAATTTATCAATTGTCGTTAATTCTTCACTGTCCAGTCAACCTAATGGTTGCAGGCAAAAAGGCCAAACGCACTTTGCACTTTTTTGGAAACCTCATCCACAGGCGGGTGAGGTTTCCAAAAGCAAATACAATCGAAATAAAAACTTTATTTTTTAACTAAAAACATGTCCCTGCTCATGTGACAGTGTCACATGAGGGGACATATTTCATTACATTTTCCTGTGCTTTATTAATTTTTCCAGTATCATCTTCATCCCCCTGAGGCAGCTCCCGACCACCTCCCCCGGTCCCGCATGCCAAGGGCAAAATTCTGCCCAATGTCTTTTGGATCAGTCTGTTTAGGTCCCATGTCATTAATTAAAGAAGAACTGAGGAGTTCTTCTGGTATCCTGACAACATTTAACTCTCAGGCAAAACTGAAACAGATTAACTGATCACTTATTTCAGTGCCATTTATGGGACCTCGCTGGGAGCAAATTGGCTGCCAAATTGCCTCCTTAGCAACAGTATGTACACCTAAAAATTAGTTAATTGGTTATGAAATGATTGTGTTAACCTTAGGACATGAAAGTGCTGTATTAATGCAAGTTCTTATAAAATGCATATTTATTATACATATATAATAGTTCAAAGTGCTACTAATATCTTTGTTTGAAATTGCAGCCTAAAGATTTCACGAGCATGCAAGATCGGGTGATGCTATTAGCTGACAGTTCAGAAGATGAGTTTTAAGTATGAATAATGCTTCTTTGATGCAATATGAATATCTGAAGCTGCACTGGAGTCAGGGGATTTAGGATGCCACTGCTTTTTGCTACTTGCTGTTTCCGTTTCAAGTGCTTTTTATTTTAGTATTGAGAAGTTATTAAGATTGCAAGCGTTACTTGTGATATGATGTAAGGTCTTGTTTGATAGAAATTTACTTTACAGGAGCAGCCTCACTTTGATTTCCCTATAAATTCATTCTGAAGATTTGGAATGACCAGATGTTATGTGATAATGTTGCTATGGCCAATAATTGCTTGGTTGCTGTAATTTCAAAACTGCAATTTTTGCTTTTTGTTACCAAAATTCTGTCAATGCTTTGGAGACCATGCTATCAAGGGATATGCTTTCCTTAAACAGTCTTTATCAAGTCAGTAATGAATTTGTAACAATGTTAAGCAATGCCTATCCAACTGTTTATTTTTTCTACATTGGTATAAAGTTCACAAAAGAGGCCACAGATGACTCCATGAGCATGTTGCCAATATTTCTCAGAGGCAACATCAGATTGTTAATTTCTTTTCAGAGTGGAAACCCCTCAACAGTAGAAGAGATAAGAATGAATGGGATTCATTGCCTAACTAACAGGCAGGTTTGATCATTGGATAGCCTTTAATTCAATATAGATTGCAGGATGATTGTTCAGTGTGCGGTGCCTCTGTCCCACTGTTAAGCTTGATAAATGCTTCCTAACAATGAAATGTTCTGTGAGTTAGAAGCTCAGGTCTTTAAAAAGTGCGGAGGAAATGAGCTTCTGGGATAATCTTTCCATCACTTCTGTGCACATTCTCACATGGACACATCTGCATCCAATGTTGGCAATACTCAAAATACCCATGGCTCCTTAGCACCTGCAAACTTGCATCTCATCAACAGAAAGGTGCCTTGTTGGTGTTTGTTAAAAATAGTTCTTAGAACCATGGACAACAATGAATATGATGTTATGACAATATGAAGTAGAACCCATTTGTCACTATTTGTCAATAGCCAAAACCTTCAGCAAATGCCATGATTTTTAAAAAATAATTTTATATAAATGATTTCTTTTAACACATTTTCTTCTTTAAACAGCATTTAATCCCACATATAATGCCAAATTTGATATAAATTAGGTAGGAATAGGTAACAAAGTGAAATAAAAAGTATGGATGATTGTAATTCTTGCAAAGAAGTCGATACAGTTAAAATCACATTGGATTTGATGGTGTTTGGACCTTTAATGAATTAATTAGATAAATACATGCATTGCAAACAGAATAAAAATATTTTGTCTAATTACATTCTCATTGTCTTATCATAGTAGTCCAGATGCAAGTGCCATCAAAATGTCTTCAAACACATGTGGTACTAACTTCATGCTGACTGGCAACTGGCTGCAAAAATAGCTACAAAGCTAGCAGTGGGGAAGTTAAAATTATATCTTGTGGAAGGTGCGTGATTCTGGTCTGTGGCTAGGTAGTTGATCCTTGGCTGTCATGTAGTGGGTAGGCATCCTATTTCAATGTCGGTTTAGTATATTTGAAACTGAAATAATCATCAATAATATTTCTAAAGTCATTGCACTACTACAAAGTAATTAATCTTTTGAAATGTTTGAGATATTTCAGTATGATAAGGTGCCATATAAATGCAAGTATGTATTGTGGATATGTAGCCAGCTGCCTAGGTAACAGTTGGCTCATCCATCCTTGGACTGGTTATAGGGAAACATATTGGAAATAGGAGCTTAGCTTTTCCATTCCCAGTGAAATTAAAGTAAGAATGGCTGGGAATGAAGGCATAGCTGGGAGGCGTTGAGTGTATTGCTTGAATACAATTTCCTGGGTCAGCTTATTACCATAATTCTCAGTTCCAAGTGCAGCTTTGGTCTAATTGGGAATGTGGGGAATACAATATATAATTATGATTCAGGTCAAATTAAAAAAAAAAGATATGGACATTTAAAAGTAAGTGGGAGCTTAGGGAGACTGAGAATTCTTTATGTGGAAAGCTTCTGAAGCTTTTGAACTCATTGTAACCTACGCCAAGGCTGAAGGGAAGAGGGGGAAAGAAGTGACATGCAAAAAAAACATGCACATGACTTGCTTTCATGTCAAAATGACTTGTTTGCAATTTTATTTAAATTTTATAATCATCCTCCTGCCTGGTTTAGGCATGAAGTGTCCAAGTTCATAAAATTTAGTATTGCCAATGTGCATGATTTGAAATTTGTTTTCTTACTTATTCTTTTATGGGATGTGGGCGTTGTTGGCAAGCCCAGCATTGGCTTCCCACCCCTAATAGCCCTTGAGAAGGTGGTGCTGAGCCGCCTCCTTGAACTACTGCACTCCATGTAGTGCAGGTACACCCACAGTGCTGTTAGGAAGGGAGTTCCAGGATTTTGACCCAATGACAGTGAAGGAACAGTGATATAATTTAAAGACAGAATGCTGTGTGGCTTGAAGAAGAACTTGTGGGTGGTCATGTTCCCATGCATCTGCTGCCCTTGGCCATCTAGGTGGTAGAGGACGTGGGTTTGGATGGTGCTGTTGAAGGAAGCTTGACAATATTGCAGAGTGGGCAGAGGTCTGGTCTGATTGATCTGCATCCCATTTTATGATCAGTAACACACACTTAATGCCGGAAAAAGGGTTTCATTAATTGGAAAATCTACACTTTGGGGCCAGAGAGTTAAATTTTGGGGACTGGGGAAGATGTTCAGAGGGATTGACTTCATCCAAACCAGACTAGTGTCAGTGGGTGAGCATTAAAGGAAAAAGGAGAGGTCAAGAGGCTGGGAGGTTTAGAAAGGGAATTCCAGTGCCTTGGCAGCTGAAGGTACAGCCACCAATGGTAGAACAGCTAAAATCGGGGATGCCCAAGAGAACAGAATTGGAGGATTGTGGATATCTCTGTTGGCTGTGGGACGTGAGGAGATTACAGAGATAGGGAGGGACAAGGCCATGGGGGGATTTGAAATCTAGGGTGAGAATTTTAAAATCAAGGCATTGCTTGATTAGAAGCCACTGTAGAGCAGCGAGCATAGGAGTGGTAGGCAATATTATCACTAACTTCTGTTTGCTGTGCATGGCCGGCTTATTGCACTGTGTGTTCCTTTTAAGATTGACGTGTGGACGCGCATGCACATTTCTTAAAGGGAATGTTACTTGTGTGTGGCTTGTTTGTTCCCTGTGTGACATATTCCCAATTGCTGCATGGCTGCACACCCACGAAGCTTTAGGTGTTAACATTGGTGATGGGTGAACAGGACTTAGTGCGAGTTAAGGCATGGGCCACAAGTTTAAGAAGAATTGCATGTGGGATGCCAGCCAGAAGTGCATTGGAATAGTCAAGTCTAGAGGAAACAAAGGAATGGATGAAGGTTTCTGCAGCAGATGAGCTGAGACAGGAACAAAGTTGTGCAATGTTTTGTGGGTGGGAATGGATGGTCGTAACGAGAATGAGAGTGTGGTGGGAAGCTTATCCAAGGAACAAATATGACACCAAAGTTATTAACAGTCTGGTTTAAGTTGAAGGTTGGAACAAAATGCATAGAGCTTAGTAAAGGTAGGAAAACATTAATTGGTGACTGATTTAGACACGTGGGCTGGAATGTTATGGGGCCTTTGGGAGCGGGCTAGGAGGCAGAAGGATGGCAGAATTGGCACGGGAAGGCAAGGGTGACATGCCTGACGTCTTCATGCCACCATTTTTCCAGTGATGGGAAAAGTATCATACAGCCCGCCCACCTGGATCCCAACTGAGCCACTTAAGTGGCCAAGTAAGATCATAATAAATAGGTCTCTTCCTGCTCTCGCTGGCATTTTACAAGCGACAGGGGAGGGGCCCAGTGCTGAGTAGGGAGATCACCAACCTCACAGTAGGCTCTGGGTTCGGGGGGTTGTTGCCCTCCTCTTCAGGCACTATTTGGCCCATGGAATGGCCCCACAGCATTGGCGCCTCCTGCCCTGAGCAACCACCTCCCCCCCCATCCGGGGCCTGCCTGATTGACCCCTCCATTTTGGCCCTGGTGAGGGATCCATGTCACCCTCGGGAAATTCAGGCAACGGAGTGGAAACTTATCAGCCCTGCAGAGGTGGGATTGGGATAAAATGTGAAAATAGTGTGTTGGGTCAGCTCCCCAACATGTTCCCCTCTCCAAGTGACTTTGAGCCCAAAGCTCTGACTGACCCTCCCAAGTGCACAGACCACCCACCGTTCTTAATTGCACCCCGACATTGAGCCTATGTGGGGGTCCTGAGCCTACCTATGTTCGCAGCGCAGGCACGGACATCTTTCAGAGGTGGCGTCTTAATTGGCCACTCCGTACTCACCACCCTAATAAGGATGGTGGGTGAATTCCCAATACTGGAGGCTAAATCAGATGCTCCGCAGTTATGTACCATAGAGGTGGGTGCTGCTGACGCAGGCAGGTAAGTGCGAGGGCTCTCAACATGGAGCCGTCCTTGGGTGCCTGACTACAACTCATGAAATAAAGAGGCCTGAAGCCGCCAGTAGAGTCATTGGATTTGAGTCAAAACATCTTTGTAGGACTTGTAACAGACAGGGCTGTGGCCTTTCATCCCTGCTGCCCCGTCAATGAGGTGATATAGCCTCCAGCACTGATGGCCCCCCTGCCTGTTGCCGGGAGGCTGCCTCGATTGAGCTGACAGCCTCAGCGGAGGGCATAGGCTGCTTTGCCAGCTGCAAAATACTGGTACTGTTGCAAAATGGCTGCTAAGTAAGTCAAGTCTAGAGGAAACAAAGGAATGGATGAAGGTTTCTGCAGCAGATGAGCTGAGACAGGAGCAAAGTTGTGCAATGTTTTGTGGGTGGGAATGGATGGTTGTAATGAGAATGAGAGTGTGGTGGGAAGCTCATCCAATGAACAAATATGACACCAAAGTTATTAACAGTCTGGTTTAAGTTGAAGGTTGGAACAATATTCATAGAACTTAGTAAAGGTAGGAAAACATTAATTGGTGACTGATTTAGACACGTGGGCTGGAATTAAACTGGGGAACTGTCCCAGTATGGCTCCCCCCTATTTTCCCGAACTTCAACCCCATCTTCACAGAGCTGGTAAAGTCCTCCCCTAAAACTGTGAAATTTCTTGTCAACCATGAAGGTAATTGAACAAAGATTCAGGATATTAATCCAAATTATTTCACAGCTATAACAAGTGGCCCTCCTCAGCTGTTGCAATGCAAGTGGCATCAGAACTGTTATGTTCTTCAGATTTTTTTATTTATCTGTGTCTATCCAAATTCTATAAACTTTTGTTGCTAACCTGATATTTATCCTTTTGCAACCACTCGCATATCTCATAGCATTTAAACAAGGTTTATATTAAATGCTTCTCTGAATAAAGTATCATCGTATTGGAATGGAATTCTGTTATTGGCTTTTGCATGGCTAATGAAAAGTGATGGTAAACTGATATTAGTTGCCAATTTCCTCAGGGATGCTTCTGCTCTGCTGATGAAATTTTGCTGGAAGTGCAACAGAAGCATTGTATATGCAGGCAAGTGGAGTTTCCACTGTGTTTTTGGTGATGTTGAGGCGATGGATTGGGAACAACCCCAAGGCAATTCCTGGCCATTTTATTTTGTGTGGTTTCCAGTTTACAATATGAGGAAGTGAAAAAGTTGAACCTAGAGATTCCTATGACTGTGGTTAATAATTCATTCTCCCCTTAATTGACATTGGTTTATGATTAGATCCCATGCTTTGCTTTGATATGGCTAATAAATGGCCCACTGATTTGATAAAGACTGTTTGCAGGAAAAGAAAAATCAATACTTATTCAGGGTTTATGTATAGAGAATAATTATTTGATAAACCTGTGATTCGGTTCAGCATGATGTGGCTATTGCATTCCATCAACAAATGAATGGAATGGTGGTTGCAGCAAATTACAGCATAAAATCGAGGCTCAATGCACAGTTGATGTTATAAATGCTCATGCCCTGCCTTTGCAAATCATTTTATTTTGTGTGAGAAATGATTGCAGTATGATGTTCTTTGTGCATTTAAACTATTATAATTTTAACCAGAAGAAGTTATTGATGTAATTGTGGAATGTGACATATAATTTTATTAAAATCTAATGAAATAAAATCTGCGGTCTCATTTTCTTTAGTTTATAATTGCATTCGGGGCTTTGTGACTTTTAATGGAGAAAAGTTCATATTTGTTCGTCTATGCCTAATGTATTTTGATGCCCCATAAAACTCCAACAAAACCCTGTTTAAATTAATTATAGAAATGCTAATTTGTGGTTGGGTGATACTGAAAAGGCAGGATATATTGCTTGCTTCCCCTTAGGACAATCAGGTTCAAACTTATAATCAAGTGTCGTCCAGACCAGATTCCCTTCCCTGAAGGCCATGAGAGAACCAGTTGTGTTGTTGCAACAGTCCAGCAGCTTTCAAGATCATTTTTTTGATACTATATTGAATCAAGTCATACAACATGCCATGATGGGATCTCTGGGCTACTAGTCAACACCATAACCAGTACAATACCATACCCCAACTAAAAAGGAAAAATCACTAAAACTGTGTGACTCTTATTCTAGGCCCATAGCTCAATGGGCCTTGTCGTAACACGTGGTGGCGATGATAGATTATTGTGAGATTTAATTGATATTCCATTGTAGCATCAGCACCATTAACACAAACCAACAATTTAGCTAACTCTGCCATCACACAAGGCAGTTCCTGGTTTATTGCTGTACAGGCCTAATTGAAAACTCAGTCTCTTTACAAGTTCATTAGGAGGCATAGAGCTATAAGTTGAAACATTCAAGTTTCTACAGAACATATTTTGCATTACAGAGTTTATTCTCAGTGACCGCTGGACTATCGTAGAAGCAATAGTATGTCAGATCTGAATTCTTTCCCAGTACTTTTTCTCTTCCATTTCAATCTTCACCATATGATTAGATTTCTGCTGTCTGGGAATAGAACTTAACCTTTGCAAACTGTGAGGAGACTTGTAGAGTGCATTAGCATTGAACTAAAACAGAGAGCCTAGTAGTAATCCTTTTTCAATATTGCTGCAAGGTAGAAAATTGACCTACTGTAGGCAGTAACTTTGACCCTAGTTGCAGCCGCAAAAGATAATCTATTCTGTCTTTCTCTATATCACATGGGAAAAAATTGTTATTAGCAAGATAACACCTTCAAAATTAAGGTTAGTAATTCTATAATGCTCACTATCATTGCACGTAGGTACTTGTATATGTATTTTGATTGCAGAATTTTTCTCCACATAAATCAGTAATGGTTCAGTCATGAAAAATGCGATAACCATTACCTCATCACCAGCCATAAAAATTGGTTTAATTTAAATTGTATTAGCAAAGTAATCTTCAAAGATGGAAAAAGTTGTGTTATTAATTACAAAATGACAAGTAGAAATTCAGGTGGAAACTCAGACCTTCTCTCACGTTAAAAAAACTTTTAATTGTAAACAACTGCATATCAAAAATTATGCTTGATAGTTAGAGAATAATGACATAAAATGCAGAAGCAGCTTTCTGCTCTTATGTAATCAAATCCCTGTAAAACATCTCCAATTACGAGTAAACATGCAGCTTAGTAAAATGTTGGTACGGTTCAGCTTTGAGCTTATGGAATTTGCTCAGGTACCCTGATTCAAGGACAGATTTTGTTCCAAGATAAAACAACTCTTACACCCCCAAGAGTAACACAAAACTTAATGAGAACTATTGCTTATTAAGCAGAGAGTCACCAGATAGATCTTTTCTTTAAAGCTTCATGCGTACCCATAATGGAGAGAGTACGAAAGAGTTTGGGAACTGTGTTAGTGCAGTGTTAGAGTTTTGGATTCTTTTGCACCATTTCCTTGCTCAACAGCTGGTTACAGTTTTGCTGAACAGCTTCCTCCTCGTTTGAAGCCTGTGATTTTCTTACTGCAGTGTGGGCAGGCTCAGAGAATAACAAATATCATACCTGTGGCACTGATATTGGATTAAACATAGTTTCATGGAACTCATGGAGTTCTTTGTCACTAAGATGGAGACATTTCGATCAGCTGCCTCTCCCTTCCACTAGCCCACTTGGCTAATCTTCCTTTAATGCTCCTCCGTGCCCTAGCCTTAAACTTGCATCTTTCTCTAATTTCCCTCTTTCCTCCCCTCATGTCTTCTCTGAGCTCAGTTTGTTCATGAGGCCCACCCAATGTTCCCTCTGTCCTACTCCCACTAAACTGCTGATGACCCAAGTTCCCCTCCTGATCCCCATGTTAGCCTGTATTGTTCATGGTTCTCTCTCTTCAGGTGTTGCACTTCTTTCCTTTAAATCTGCTGTCATCACCTCTCAAAAAAAATACAACCCTTGACTTCATCATTGCAAACTACCATCCCATCTCAAATCTTCCTTTCCTCGCCAATGCCCTGGAAAGAGTTGCCTCCAAAATCCGCTCTCATCTTTCCTGAAATTCCATGTTTGAATTTCTCCAAACAGGTTCCTGTCCCTGCCACATGTACCAAAATGGCTCTTATCAAAATCGCAAATGAATTCATGTGTGGCTGTGACAAAGGTAAACTTTCCCCTCTCATCCTTTTCCGCCATCTGTAACCTTTGACACGGTGGACCACACCATCCTCCTCTAACGCCTCTCCACTATTGTCCAGCTGGGTGACTGCCATTCATAGAAATTTCTACCTTTATGGAATTTCACCCTTTAAATTTTTTTTCTGGCCGCCACCTCCCTTTTCTGTAGCCCTTTGGTTTGCTTCACATGTACATAATCCAGCACAGGTTTTGTTCTGTTCGTGTCTGATTCCACTCATCGTCACCGCTGATTGGCTCCTTTGGGGACTGCCAGAACAACAGCAGTTACTGGCTGAGTAGTACACGCCAGATTCCCCAGTCCCTCCATCCTTATTTGCCTCATCTCAGGAGAGGTCTGTTTCAGAGGATTTTGTGGTTGTAGAGGCGGAAGACACAACGGGCCCTTTCTTCAGACCTGAAGTGCAAGTGAATGGAGTTGAAGAAATTGTTTCAACCCATCCTGAACACAAAGCCACTGAACTGGAAAAGAACCCCAGCAATGATGGCATTCCATGGCCCCCAGCCATGTGCTACCCTGACTTAAGCGTCTATTCATGTTGGCTGTCATATGAAGAAGGCGCAGCCCTCTTTCATCACTAGGGAATCGCTGATACTTTGGTAGGGTTCGTATTCTGTTCCTTTATAATGAAGCAACTGGAAAGTCAGCGTCCCAGCCAGATCAGTTGGCTATTAGATTTAGAGTCCAAAGATGAACCCAACTGCATTCATGTCATGGTACTTTTACAATTCCTCATGCATCAAATGTTACTTTCAGTGATGTTCCAAGGTTTGTCAGTCAAAAGATACAAGTTTACTGTAGTTAATAGGTGAACAAACCCAGTATTTAAATCACTAGCAACTGCAGTGGTCATTAAATGGCTTCTACCAGTAATTAAAGCAGACCACCAGGTTACCCTTGTGTGGAATGTGGTCACATACAAATATTTCCCATGATTGTGCTGAATTCTCTTTTAACCTTACATTAATTGTAAAATATTTTGTCCACATGAGCAACTGTACATTGAGAAAACATTTTTGAGCAATTTCACTGGAAATTGTCTTTAACCAGCAGCAAACATACAGATGAAAATGCTCTCATAACAAAAATAGCTTTACACACAATACAGAGAAAATGTACTCTCAGATGATTTGTTGGGGGCTGTGGCTTTTCTTTATGTCCTTTCAATTGTTCATGTGCAGGTTAACATTTACAATTTACATTATACAAGTTATAATGTTTGCATTATCCAAGTAAAATTCTTTGGCCTAGGACTTAAACATCTACCATTACCTTGTGCCTGACAAGGTATCTAGGTATCTCCCTTAGGGATATGATGACTACTTGTTTACCCCAGCAATAAAAACCGGGCTTGATGTTAATACTTTCAATGAACAAATCTCTCTCAGTCTCAGTGGCTCCACCTCTCTCTTTCTTTATGACCCTCCTTAAAACCTACCTCAAGAATTTAATCACCCGCCCTAATATTTCTTGCTTTGCATCGGTGTCAATTTTGCTCTGATTATCCTTCCACGAAATACCCCTTTTTTTGACATTAAAGGCATAGAAGCTGCAATTTATTTTTGAATGGCATGATGGATTAGAGCCACTCCCTTTACCTAGGATCTGCTAAAAGGCAAAATCAAATCAGTCTGAGCTTGAGGAGCTTGTAGAACTTTGACAGTGGAAGATTTATGAATAAGTTTTCAATGTCATTTTCTCTTGTTAGTATGGACTTCATCCTGTATTACATGCACTGACTGCATTGAACGCTGACATACTAAGGTCACTTTGGTGATTTGATATGAATGCACTGGTCCACAGTCTTGATAGTAGTACAAGGTAAACAAAGGGAAAACTAATGTTTCTATCCACTTGAAGTCTAATAATTCCACCCATTTGAAGTGACCTAGAAATATTTGCATCTTACTATGGATCATAACAAATGCTATGATTTTCCATCCCCTCACACCGCAGTGACTTTGCTGCTTTGCACTATAATGTGTATGCGATTCCTTCTCACAAAAAAATTTCAGACTTTTTTGTCTTCGCCCACTCTCACCCCTGCAATTATAACTATCTAATCATAAAGAGAAAAACTTGCAATGGCTTTTCTTCCTGCTCTCATGCCATTAGCTTTGGTGTCTCTGAAGGATCAATCTCATAGTCATACCATCTCTATTTCTACCTTCGTAACATCGCCCAACTTTATCCCCACATCAGCTTATCTGCTGTTCAAACCCTCATTCCTGCCCTCATTTCCTCTAGACATGACTATTCCAATGCATTCCTGGTTGGTCTCACATTCAACCATCCGTAAACTTGAGACCATATAAAACTCTGCTGCTCGTGTCTTAGTTTACTTAAAGTCCCGTTCACCTGTTACCCCTGTACTTGCTGACCTACATTGGCTCCCGGTCAAGCAACATCCTGATTTTCGAATTCTCATCCTTGTTTTCAAAACCCTCCATGGTCTTTCCCCTCCCTATCTCTGTAATCTCTTCTAACCCCACAACCCCCTGAAATATCTGTGCTCCTCTAATTCTGGTCTCTTGTTCATTCCCAATTATAATTGCTACACCATTGATGGCTGTGCCTTCAGGTGCCTAGACCCCATGCTCTGCAATTCCCTCTCTGTACCTCTCCACCTCTCTACCTTCGACATTAAAGGCCTTGTTTTCCTCCTTTAAGACACTACTTAAGATCTACCACTTGCTACAAATAATTGAAAATAATTTTCAGAATATTTTTCTGGTTTATTGTAAAGTAGGTTTCTGGGGGATTGTATTTTTCTGTCTGTGTGTGTTATTTACATCTCGTGGCCAAGCAGACTGCAAGTTGAAGTTATCAAAAGAAGTAGAGTGTAGAAGTGTCTTTGAAATGCTAAGTAGATAAACATGGCTGGGTCTTAGCATGTAAAGTGTAAAGGGAATTTGCATTTTTAGATAGATGAAGGGGGATTTGGATTTCAAAGGGATCTCAGTCTGTTTACAAATAGCCAGACAAGCAGCTAAGGAATGTGTTTATTTTTCCCAAGGGTTACTGACAATATATAGCGACAACATGAAAGTTTTTATGTTATGAGGCAGATATAATTTCAAATACTTAAGAAACAATAGAATTTACATATTAAAAAGAGGAAAACATAAATAAAGGAGAATGAGGCTATGTGTCAGAGGAAGGCATTATGAGACCTAACAGAAGTGTGTGAAATAGCCTTAATGAAGCCTCCAGTATTTGTGCATAAGCCTGCTATCAACTGAAACTGGAAAAAGTCATTTTGAATTCTACTGTTCAGGGTATTGTGTTAATTTGCTGGATCTGTTTAAAATCTAAAATCTATTTTTGGACTGTTGCCTTAAAAGGGATGTAACTGGGAGTCAGGTAAATTAGGAATTTTAGGAGTTATTATAGTAGTAATTTGTAGTCCTATGTATGTGCTTGGAATCTTTTCTTTTGTTAATAAATAATTTAGTTTAATTTTTTGAAAAAAATCTCTAAAAGTCTTGGTGGAATTATTAATTCTAAATTCATCTTGAAATAAATACAAATTGCAAAACCATTGTGATAGCATGATCAAGTTTCCCTTGTAGATTTGATCCACCTGGCACACATCATCTGCCGTGTCATAATGCTCTGTGATCAAGCTTTTGCTCATCTGGCCTAATGGCTGGCATCCTCTGGTCAGCGGTGGAGTGGAAGCACATGCAGGTGATCCCATTTAAAACTGCACTCTTATATTTTTGGGTTGAGCCTTTGGACCTTCCTGTCCCAGCTCCAGCTTGGATCCAGTGATGAGCAGAGAGAGGAGGCTGGTGGTGAGATGGAATTCCAGCTAAGCAATGCCTCCTTTTTCATTATGAACTGAAGACATGCCCCTTAAGGTCTATTATCAGTTCATTGACTAGCAGAGTTTTGAAATGTTCCTGTCTTTATTCGGTACCCCCCAACTCAATCCCGTACTTCTGACATTCCTCAGCCTCCCCCGAAACTCCTCACCCTCCTCACCCTCCAATCCTGACAATACTCAGCTGGCCCACTGCACCCCTAAAAATGCTGACTCTGTTCTGACACTGGCCAGACTAAAGAACCAGAGATTCTGGAAGGCTGGTCAGGAGGCAGGGTGCAGTGGGGTGGTGAAGGAACATGTTACAAATATCATATTCGTTCAAGTTTTTTTGACTGCAAGCAATTTTAAAACTTATATCCACAACTAGGCCAAGCCTGGGTAATCCCATGATGCATCCTGATATGCCTATTCAAGCATCATCAGGGAGTGCAACAGGGGCAGCATTATTGGGGAGTGAGGGACTGAAGATCATTGGGGGTACAGGGAAGGGATCATTGTTGGGGGTACGGGGTGGGGGAGCATTCTTGCGGGTGTAAGGTGGGTTAGCATTGTCGCAAGTACAGGAGGGAGCATTGTTGGGGTGCGGGGAGGTGAACATTGTTGGGGGTGCAGGGGGGGCATATTTTCAGGAGGGGTTGAGCTGTTTTGGGGGAGGGAATGAGCATTCTAAGGAGGGGATTGAGGTGTATTGGGGGCTGAGCTGTATTGCAGGGTGAACATTGTAGGGACGTGTGGAGGGGTGATGACCATTGACAGGGTTGTGAAGGGCTATGTATTATCAGGAGGTGGTTCAGCTGTGTTGGGGTTGAGCTGTGTTGTGTTGGGGGGTGAGCTGTGCTGGAAGATAGCTGGGCTGTGTTGGGTGGCGGGGGGGTGCTGTGAGCTGTGCTGGATGATAGCTGGGCTGTGTTGGGTGGGGAGGGTGAGCTGTGTCAGAAGAGGGCTGAGCAGTGTTGGGAAGAGGGTTGAGCTGTGTCAGTAAGTTGGGTGAGCTGTGTCGGGTGTGTGATCTGTGTTGGGGGTGGGAGGTGTGTTGTGGGTGTGGCAGCTGCATCCACATTGCCTTTGTGCTGGAGCACTTTGATACTCCTCCTGATTTGCTTAGAGCTGCATTATGCTTGCTCGGAACAGCACTAAGTAAATCAGTGTAAAAAACAGGGTAAGCATAGGGCAAACTTCCCAAGTTTACATGTTTACAGGTCCCAGGGGAGCAATCAGCGAGGGGAGCCATTTCTGAGGCATCGGAAGTTCCTGGTTCAAGCATAAATCAGCTCCCCAGGATACTACGGCCCTTAATAACAGCGAATGAATCAGCTTTCGCCTCGAAAACCTATCTTAAAAAAAAGCACAAAAACAAAATCCATTTCTGGTTATGGTTCTGGTTATGTCCATTGATATCTGCAAATTTAGAAACTCAAAATTTAGTAATGCCCAAAATATATACATTTAGCAATACAAAAATTGTGTGGTGAATTAAAAAAAACAGCTGTCAGCAGAAAGGGTTAACTTGTCTCCTTGCTTTTCCAAAGAGTGGAGCAAAGCATTCTCAAATGCACACAATTGTTTCACTTTGCAAATATTTAAAAAAAAAATATCTAATCAAAAAGGAGCTAAACACCACTTTAAATTGTGTTTTTCCAAATTCTTTTGGCACCTTTTCTTCTACTTTGCCCAAATTTAATCCTCAGGGGTTGAAGCACCAGAGTCATTAGTACCACAATCATCAGTACACTATCAACTCTTGAAGAGAACTATTCTCATATTCTCATTAGGGAAGGGAGCATTTTAGATTAAATTTTAACAATTGTTTCAAAACCTTTTAGCATTTCTGTGAGACATTTCTCACCCAAGATTTATTTTGGTACAACTGGGATGATTAAATAACCAGAATCAATTCAAATATCTCAAATTCCAATTAACATCACTGGTCATTTATAATTCAGAACTGCTGAACTACAGTGTGAGCCTTATTATCCAGAATTAAAGAGTCTTACACCTTAACAAAATAACTGGGATGTCAGCGTGGCCACTAATGAAATTCTAGTTTTCACAACTTAACAGGCAATTAACCTTATCACTGGCCCTCTATCCAGCTCTACCTGTCCCACCCCCCTCAACCAGCTTATATTTCACCACAGTTCTATATTTCCTTAGTTCTGATGAAGAGTCATACGGACTCGAAACGTTAACTGTGTTCCTCTGCGCAGATACTGTCAGACCTGCTGAGTTTTTCCAGCTATTTTTGTTTTTGTTTCAGATTTCCAGCATCTGCAGTATTTTGCTTTTATGTAGGCAATTAACCTTAATACCCCCAATTCAATAACAAAACACAACATAATAATACATACTCTAAGATTAAAAGAAAAATTATGTCATTCTCTTCAGATTTCCAGCATCTGCAGTATTTTGCTTTTATGTCATTCTCTGTTGTTCTTCAGGCACCTTTCAAATGACTGAAAAAAACTAGACAGAAAAGAAATGAAAGGAAACATTAGCGTTCACAGATAAATAAAACTTTCAACATTCTAAGACCAAAAGAGTTAAAGAGGGACACCAAATTAAAGAGCCAACACTACAACCTTATAGGCTAGCTGTGAAAAAGGAACTTCTGATGAAGAGTCATATGGGCTCAAAAAGTTAACTCCAGCCAGGATTTTCTAGACCCACCGCGGTGGGTTTCCCCAGTGGGAATGGAAGATCCCGCTGGCGGCAGGGGCTGGAAAATCCCGGCCATAGATTTCAACACTTTGAATTCATAACCCATCACAGGAATCAATATTTCAAAGTTACTTGAAAGTATGAGTGTGATTGCTGAGTCTGTTTGTTTCAATTTAAGGTTGTGTGGCCAGAATTGGAAAAAATATAAAAGTTACATTACGTTTTAAATTGAGGTTGCTAACTTGTGTGTTACTCTTATTCAAATTTATTTTTGCATCTGTGGACAAGGAACAGTTTGTCTCGTATGAGATAAGCTCCAGCCTTCAAAATGTTGAGTAGGAATCCAATTTGAACCGTTCAAAACATTTTGCTTGTTTTAAAGGAGAAAAGGGAAAAAGCAAAAGAAATATGGAAAAGATTCTGTAATACGCGAACCGTAGTGCTCAGTGCTACCTGTGCGGGCGGGGGGAGGAGGGAGAGTTGGGGCCAGCGCTCTTTCGCGCGCATGCGTGGAGCTGCCTCAGGGAGATTGAATCGATGTTGAAATAATTAAACAAATGGTTTAAAAATTTATTTAAACATGTCCCCTCATGTGACTGTGTCACATGAGATAGGGACATGTTTTCGTATTTAGGAAATTTAAAAAATTTATTTAATAAAAGCTCTAGGAAACCTCATCCCACTCGTGGATGAGGTTTCCTAAAAAACGCAAAGGCCTCTTGGCCTTTTCGCCTGCCCGCCAACCTTAAGGTTGGACTGGCAGCGTTACCAATTACATCAATTAATTTCTTAATGGCCTTAATAGGTCGTTAATGTATCGGCAGGCCCGCAGCCAACTCCGGCGTGTGCCCGCTGAATGAAATATCGCGGGACTGTGCAATGATGTTCGGACGCACGCCCGATGGCATTGTGCATCATTTTACGTGTCGGTGTGTCAGGCCCACCCCCACACGCTGACTGAAACATCCTGTCCCAGTAATCTCACAGCATACATGATAACTGGTTAGTTAACTTGTTTTGGAATCAATTAACTTTTATTACCCATTCTGTTAAGAAACGTCTGATCCTTTTTGGCTGTGACCTGTGGGAGATTTTAAAGAAGGGTCTACCACAGATAGGTAGTCCATTCCAGTAAAGGATGTGTGGTGAGTTACGGTTTAAACAGTAAACTGAAAGAGCAACCAAGTTGAGAAGGAGAATGCAGGAGGTTAATTTGGAATTATTTTGTGAAGTCAATTCACTGCTTTGGGGAAACATGGTATATTCATTGTTTTGTATTATTATATAGAGGCAAATTGTACTGATCAAGCCATGCAAAGGTGATCATAACTGTTGCAATTGTTCACTTACTTTAAAATAAGATAGTTTAACTAGTCTTATCTGGCCTTGTTTTACCAAGTGATTTCTTGGTCCATCTTCAATGAGATTTGAAGAAGTGCACGTGTAAAAGACACAAATATCTAATTCAGATTGCAAGAGTGTACTACTGCTATGCCCTAGGTTTTGCTGTTATATTGCTAAAGACTGGACACTATGAGCACACTCCTAATGAAAGATGCTCAGACTGCTAATGGGGGAGGCGATGACATGGTGGTATTTTTACGGGACTAGTATTCCAGAGACCTAGGGTTATGCTCTGGGGACCAGTGTTCGAATCCCACCATGGCTGATGGTAAAATTTGAATTCAATAAAAATCTGGAATTAAAAGTCTGGTGGTGACCACAAAACCATTGTCGATTGTTGTAAAAACCCACCTGGTTCACTAATGTCCTTTAGGGAAGGAAATCTGCTGTCCTTACCAGGTCTGGCCTATAAGTGACTCCAGACCCACAGCAATGTGGTTGACTCTTAAATGCTGCCTGAAAAAGGGCAATTAGGGATGGGTAATAAATGCTGGCCTAGCCAGTGATGCGCCACATCCCATAAATGAATTTAAAAAAGCATGGTTCTGAACATGTAATGCAAATACTGTGTTCACATAAAGACATCATAGAAGATGTGCCAAAGTATAAATGCCTTCAGAAGCATTCCTCAGCAGTTGGAAAAATGTTTTGGAATTAAAGAGTTCTGAGTATTGACATAAGTGTACAATTTACATGTTGCTCTTTGGTTAAAGATTAACATTTCTAACTACTCCTCAAAGGGGAGTTTATCTTAAATGTACAAGCCAGTCTCTAAGAGAGCTCTTTCATCTGGACTAATCTTTGGAATTTCAGTAAATAAGGCAAAAAAGCAGAAACATTTTGGCCTTTATCCACTTAATTTTGTTAAAGCAGGGAGGAAATTCTTTGAAATGGGAAAGCAGACTTAAGTAATGTTGGCAAGTAATGGACAAGTCCTGGAACAAAGGTTCACATACCTTGGGCAGATTATTGGGAGATGTATTGTGAGATCTGAAGAAGAATTGATAGCTAAGGCATCAATGATGTGTTAACATTAAAGAAACTGAACCTGAGTCTTAGGACTAGAATGCTGAGATGCTACATCTTGTCATCAGATATATGAATAACAAACAAAGAGACTAATGATAAACTGAATGCTTTGGAGATGTGGATATATAGGAGGATGTGCGGCATATTAGACACAGTCAGAAAGATAATGAGAAAGTGCTGGAAATGGCTGAAGAAGAGAGGAAATTAGTGCATAACATCAAAGAGAGAACAATACAATATTTTGGTCACATTTTTAGGGCAGGTGGTAGACAGAGACAATTATTGAAAACACAGCACAGGGAAGCAGAGGGGAAAAGGATACCAGATATAAATGGACCGGATGCAGGTGACCTCTGTGGAATGTGTGAGGGCAGCCCAGGACAGACAGAGGTGGAGATCCACGGCAGCCAACTTTCTGGGAAGAAGATGACACTGAAGAATGAACAAATGTTGGCAAATATATAACTGCTCATATTATAGATATTACAAAACCTCAACATTCACTGGGTGAAGCTTACTGTTTCTCAAAAGACTATCTTAAATGAAACAGCTCAGATTGTAAATTAAAGTAGTTACTTCATAAGTGTTTGGGGGCTGTTTGCCGTGGTTGGATTTTTTGCATAATGATTTAATTTACTATAGGGTATTTCCAAATCACCTCATATGTACAAATGCATACGGCAGCCATATTACACACACATCACTGTGATAACCTAAGCAAGCCAACTTTTGTTTTCTATTGACTTGAAAATATTGCCAAGATTTTTAACATCAAACCAAATAAAAAAGACAGGGAGACTAGGAAACAAGTCTCCAAAAACAGTTTTAACCATGGTTCTGTGAACACCGGTGCAAAGATGATATGTTTGATGTGGTGAAAAATCAGCTGCCGATTCACTACACGTCCATTTTGTGTGCTGGCATGGACCAATATCATCCCAAGGCATCAAAACCAGTTGCTGCCATAAACTGAAATTGGCATTGTTTGGCATATCTTATCTGATAGAGGGTTAGGTCAGAAGCGCTGAAAAAACATTAATAAAACTGTCAAATATGCCTAAAGCAAAAATACTAGAGATGTTGTAAATCTGAAATAAAAACAGAAAATGCTGGAAATACTCAGCATATCAGACAGTGTCTGTGAAGGGAAACAGAGCTAATGGGTGGTATCTTATGCTTTACCCCATGGTGAGTTTGGAGGCGGGGAGGACATTTAATCTGGTGGAATGGTAGAGGGTGGGGGACCCTGTCACCTTCCCACCACCACCCCAATTAAGTCCATGGTGGAAGGGCTTCCTGCCCCACCACCAATTAAGGCCCTTAAGAGGGCAATTAATGTCCAATTAAGGGCCTATCCTGCCACTGCTAATGCTAAACCAGGGGCAGGTGGGCCTTCTCCACTAGCAAATTGTGTGGATTACTTGTGGTCTGCCTGGGGGGGATGAGTCCATCATTCAAAGGCACAGTGCCTGATCAAGGGGCCCGGCATTGGGAAGGGGGGTTGCCACTGAGAGCCACCCCTTGCTCTTGCTGCCGAACTCCCTCCCCCATGACCTCCACTCTGTGAAACCCCTCCCTCCGTCACTCACCTGAGTCCAGGGATCCAACAAAGATCTGGGCCTCAGGTGGGTGTCTTTCTTGTGGTAGCCCCTGCCTCCCCTGTGGCGCTGCTGAGCAAAAGAACTGCTGGCCTCTGATTGGCCGAGGGCTATCAGTGAGTGGGGTTTCCTGCCCCTGGGGTCCTGATCCCATGGTGACCTCTCAACTTCCTGACTGGCATGTAATACTGGTGGGTCTTCTCAGGAGGCAACGTGGATCTCTTGCTGACTCTGCAGTTGGCATCTGAGAGCACTGTTTCCTCTATAAAATTCCCCCCCAATGCTTCAGATTGATGACCTTTGGGCGGAATTTAATGGTCATGGTGGTCGGCTTTTCCAATGGTTGGAGAGCTAATGGCAACCCTGTCGCAGCCATTTCTGGGAGCCCTGTTGGGATTAAGCCCCAATCAGACAGCCCGATGTCTGCCGTTGGCTCCACTGGGGTCAATTTCCTGCCGGGCGTCTGGTGTGGGGAAGGATGTCCCACACCTGGGAGCTGCTGGCCAATCAGAGGCCAGCAGCTCTCTAGTACTGGCAGAGTCACCGGGAGCAGTGGGTTAACTCAAAGGATCGTCACTGGATCCTAGGGTTGTAAACCCTCCAGGATTGCCCTGGAATCTCCAGGAATTAAAGTCTAATCTCTGCCAACACGACTGCAAGCAAACCCGGGTGAAACTCATTGAGGCATCAAAAATTGTTGTGTTCATTAATTTTTATGAACACTTTCATCTATTTTGTTAAAACATCTGTTTTAAATGTTTGGAGATGGGAAAAAAGGGCTATTTGACCAGATGGGGAAGTTAGAGGTGGGAGGTCAGGAAACCTCCAGGAATATGTCCAACCAGAAGTGGTAATCCTACTGGAGCCCTGAACCAAGGTGAGTGGGGTTGAATCACTGGGGCCAATCAGAAAGACTTTGGCAAATTGGGACCAGGGGGGCGGGGGTGGGGGGTGTCGTTCTCAACGGCAGGAGTTGGCTTCCCAAGAGTTCCTCTGTTTCTGCCAGGAAGTCCCTCCATTGGGCTTGGGATGCTGGAGAAGGAGGGATCACCCCCCCACTAGGTCACTGGCATACCTGCCAGGTTGCCCACATGGCATGGTCCCTACCCACTACTGGTAGAGTACCACTGGTGGTGGGACGAGACACAACAATTTTTGATGCCTCGATGAGTTTCACCCGGGTTTGCTTGCAGTCGTGCTGGCAGAGATTAGACTTTAATACCTGGAGATTCCAGGGCAATCCTGGAGGGTTTACAACCCTAGGATCCAGCTGACCTGCTGATTATTTCCAGCATTTTCTGTTTTCATGTCAAATATGCCTGGGGCAGAATTTTTCCGTCAGCATGCACAGGGGGTGCGGGACCCGCACGCTGACATGTAAAATGTCGCGTGGTGACGTTGGGCACGCATCCCGACATCACTGCGCGCCATTGCGATATTGCGGTGGGCGGGCGCGCGACAATGTCCATTGTGCGACCGCCATTAATTAACGGGCCACTTAAAGCCCTTGAGGCTCCAATTGACCTAGATTTTAAGACGTCTGTGCGATCTTCGGCTCATCGCGTGGGTGCAATGGGCAGGCGGGTATCAGAAACTTGCATGAAGCTCATCCACGGGCGGGACAAGAGGGCTCAGTGGGTTCGCGAATCCAGACATTTAAAAGTTACTGCTCACAAGTTAGTGAAACTTGCCTGTGTGAGGTGGAAAAGTTGCAAACGCATAGCAACTGCTTGGACTGGACTCATAACCTTCAGGTCAGCACTTCGCAGTGAGGATTTGTTTTGGGGCCTGTAGGTTTCCTGAGCCTGGGAATGGGAGGTGATCTCTCCACTGGAGGCACCTCATCTGAGGAGGAAGGGAGGGCTAGAAGGGGAAGGAGGCCAGGAGTGCACATTTAGCCTCCAGGGGAGTCACCTTTGGGAGAACAGGTGCAGGCACAGGGGGTGCAGGGCCAAGAGGTAGTCCAAGGAGCAAGAGGCCGCAGAAAATGGCACTATCCTGCTGCCAGGGTATACAGAAGGCGAATCACCTACCTCAATATGTCTGAGGTGCAGTGCTGAAGGAGGCTCTGTCTGTCAAGATAGACAGTTACCTCCATCTGTCAGATGATTGGTCCAGAGATCTCCGCTAACTGTGTGGGTGGAGACCCCATGCCAATGGCTCTAAAGGTCACAGCTGCCCTCAACTTCTATGCCTCTGGCTCCTTCCAGGTGTCTGTGGGTGATCTTTGCGGTGTCTCCCAATCAGCTGTCCACACTTGTGTCGAGCAGGTCACAAACACTCTGTTCAGGCGTGCATTGACCTTCATCCACTACCACTAGGATGAGGCCAGCCAGACAGAGTGAGCCAGAGGCTTCGCGGCCATTGCTGGCTTCCCCCGCGTCCAGGGTGCTATAGACTGTACACATGTGGCCATCAAGGCACCAGCAGGTGAGCCCGGTGCCTTCGTCAACAGGAAGGGCTTCCACTCCATGAACGTGCAGATAGTGTGTGATCACAGGATGCAGATTCTACAAGTCTGTGCAAGGTACCCAGGCAGCTCCCACGACGCCTACATCCTCAGACACTCCCAGGTGCCGAGGCTCTTCAGTGCTCCAGCCCAGCTGGATGGATGGCTGCTGGGTGACAAGGGCTATCCCCTCAGAAGGTGGCTCATGATGCCTCTCCGCCATCCAAGATCAGAAGCCGAGCAGCAGTATAATAGAAGTCAGGCCTTCACAAGGGCTGTGCTGGAGACAGCCCTTGTGAAGGCTTCTCAAAATGCACTTCAGATGCCTAGATTGTTCCGGGGGTGCACTGCAGTACCCCCCAGATCGAGTGTCATTGATAGTGGTTGCATGCTGCACTCTCCACAATCTTGCGCTGCAAAGAGGGGACGCAGTGTATGAAGAAGATGTAGGCGGAGTGGCTGTGGCTGAACACGATGAGCCCAGCAGTGAATCTGAGGATGAGCACGCACAGGGAAATGATGAGGGGGCACACGCTGATCAGGGCATACTCCAGGGAGGCAGGGACACAGGGGACGCTCTAATCCAAGGAACCTTGAGCTAGCACACACATATGGATCTCCAACATAAGCCTGGCCTGTAGCCTCCACCCTGGAGACCTTAGTGCAAAATCTGTCACGATAGGAGCATTGATAATGGGCCCAGTCAATAAATATAAATGACGCACAAATCACTCATCAAATCTCAGGAACCCATGCACCTGCCCAAGAAAAGAGGCACCCCCAGCCATTTTAGATGACATAAATCTAATGCTGTAACAAAAGTCTCTTGACATAACAGAAATAAAATGGTGTTGCCCTTCACACACAATCAGAAGGAACTCATAGGGGGGCCAACAAAAAACCACCAGTGATGAACCCGGGGTGTGCCTCAGGTACCTTCATTTTATGTTTGTGGGTGCTGTGTCTTTGTGGTGCCCCCTCGCTGGCACTGGCATCTGAGACAGCCTGCTCTCTCTGCTGTCCTGTTGGCCTCGATGACCTTGGCGGTCGTCCTCTGACCCGTGGAGCCTGTGCAGGCCTCGCCTGGGAGGGAGCTGCCAGCTCCGCAGCTGGCATCTCCCCTGTTGTCACAGCCTCATTGGGTGCCGTGGTCACTGGCAGAGGGGCGGAGGAGTTGCCGCCCTCATCCGGAGCGACCTGAGAGGCGCCCGCAGAGACGACAGGCAGCTGCTCCGCCGATGTGAGGTCTGTTCGGCCCTCCCTGCTCACCATAGATGGGTGGGCACCGAGGTAAAATACATGGTGCCCAAACCTCTGCCCACACAGGCACTGACCACATGAGGTCAATGCCCCTATGAGGGATTGCGGGTCTGAGCGTAACCCCAGGAACCCCTGATCCTGTCCCTGGAGCTGCCTCTCCATGAGAGTTGCCACTCTCTCCATTGAGGAAGGTTGGCACTCAGCCGTAAGGCTCAATGCATCGGCTATGGTCTGTGTAGACTCCTCCACCACTGACACCAAGCCAGGCACAGCCTCATGTATCTCCACCAGATGTTCCCGCACACCCGGCCGCATCTCATCAGTTGGCTGCACCGCCGACGACGCCAGAGGCTCATCATCAGCGACGGACTGAGCATCTGCCTGGGCCCCTGCAGTCCTCCGACAATGGGCGCCAGCTTCTCCAGCGACTGTGAAGTGCCCTCACTGCTGTGACCCGTGACACTAGCCGAAGATATGATGCCCACCGGGGTGCCAGTGCCAGCATTGGTGCCTGCCAGGCAGAGATGGTGTGATGTTTGTGATGTTGGAACTTCATGGCCCTCAGGTGTCAGAGGGGACCCCCTGCTGTTCTGGGTCCTGGCCCTGCGCCGCTGATGCTGAAAGGAAGAGTAAGGAAATTCGATAACTTAGCGTGCGGAAAATGTCAATGTACATGCCTGTCCCCCGGATCATCATGTGCTCATCATTCCACACGCAATGGGCAAGCCATGTTGGTAATCTCACTCACTTAACAATCAGCACTGCCATGGATGTTGGGAGACTACTGGTGATGTGATATACTGGCCATGCATACCTGCCCGTGGAACCCCAGCCTCTCCGTCTCCAGTGGACCTGGGTGCATGGCACCTCTCCAGGTCGAGGGCCTCCTGCTCAAAACGGTTAAGCAGCAAAACCTGGGAGGCCCACCCCCAGTCCTCAGCCGCTCGGCGTTGTTATGAGAATTCTTCTCCTGGAAATGAAAAAGTAGCATTGATAAGTGATACTTGTGCCATCAATCTCCTGGCGGCCGGCCCACCCCAAGCCCAGTTGCCCATTGCAGGGGTGCAGTGCATCCTTTCCCCGCTGCTGGCTATGCGTGTCCTTCCCCCTCCGCTCCCCCACCCTTGGCCACATGCTGCCTTCATCACAGTTGAGAGCACACAGTTGTACCTGCCATAGCAAGGGGGCACAATAATGTGGAGCACAGAGGGCAGCAGATCCATCTGTGCCACACCACCTTGAACATCCCCTCCCACCATGTCATCACCCTGACTTCGACATGTCCTGGAGTTCGAGCACTGCGCCTGGGTGCAGCTCCTCCAGGTTGCCCCCACCACAGCCATGTGGGTCTCAGTCCACCACATGCTGCGGGTGCAGAACCCATCTCATCACCACCCTCTCAGGCTGACCAACGCATAGGGAATATCTGCTGTCCCGCCCAGCTAAGGACACATGCCGTCAATGATTCTTTGTATTCTGACCAGTCAGGCATGGGTGGGGCACCAGGGGGAGAGAAGCTTACATGATGGGTGAAGTGAATGATGCCAACATGCTACTCACCCTTCCCGTATGCAGCAGGTCGTTGAAGTGCTTGTGGCACTGGGTCCATGTGCGCCGCACCACGTTGTGGTAGCTCACGGCCCCCGCTACCTCCTCCCACGCACACTTGGTCAAGTGGGGTGGTCTCCTCCTCCTCCCGTCCTGGGGATGAGCACCTCCCGCCATGCTGCCACCTCCCTGAGGAGGGCAGCAAAGCACTTGTCTGAAAACCTGAGCGCACAGTGACCACCTGCCCTACCCTCCTGCATGGCCAGCCTCGATGTGCCTTGGCCCCGACCTCTGGCCATGTACAGAAGCCCTGGAGTGGCTGCAGCTTGGCCTTTAAACAGGCTGCCAGGTTGCCATTCGATTGCCGATCCGCCTCCGCCCGCCCACTCCCGCTGTCCCCAGACATGCTGGGCAGGCCTTAATTGGCCCACCCATGTAAAATGGCGGCGCGGTCCTGATCACCGGTGGCGATCGGGTCCGTGACTGCCCGCACCTGCTCCCGCACGCCCTGCCCAACATGGGGAAAATTCTCCCCCTGATTTCCAGACTTTATGGCATAGTATCGACAATGTGAAATTCTGCAAACATTTCAATATTCACACTTTCTTGATCTACAAATTTTAAAAGTTATCTCAGTTTAAATCAGATATGCAGCACCCTAGAACTTTATGGATTGAAGATGAGCACCATATTAGACTGAAAGTTCTTAAGCATCCATTTATAAATCAGAGAAGGCGTTCTGATTTTGAATGAGTTAATTCAAAAAAAGCTTCAGACCAAATAAAGACCATTGAATCCATCTAACAAATTAGTGACTCTCTGATGCCATATTTAGTCTCTGTCACTAAAACGCTAAATCCCTGATAGAACTATCTTGTACCAGATTTGATGTCATCGTATTTTCTAAAGTAATCCATCAATTGCTCTTTGGCCAAGGCTCGCCTTGAAACCACAGTGATAGTCAGCATCTTCAGGGAAAAGGGGAATAATCAGAGAGGATGTAAAATAGCAGTAATTACTATGTTGTAATATTAATCCTTTCTCCAAATGTTGTCTTGATTCAATTCTCCCAGACCTCATTAGGCCAACTGCCAATAAACAGTGTGAATAGTGCTGGCAACTTTCCAAATTTACTAAAGCAAGCCATGACACCAGAATAACTTGTACCTCTTGCACATGTGAAGATACACGCAGAGCAAAAGCTCAGGTCATCTCTCTCAATGAACCTCCAAGTCAGACATCAGTAATGAACCAATCCAGCTGGCTCTGAAAAGAAGTTTTCACATTGTTAGAGGTCCTGTCATTCAGACAGAATGTTTAACCAAGGCCTTATCTGCTCGGCTGGCTGGATGTAAAAGGTCCAGTGGCTCTCTTCAAAGTGGAGCACGAGAATACTCGTGGTATCCTGGCCAATTTTTATTCCTCAGCCAATGCCAGCAAGAAGAAAATTGACTGGCTATTTATTGCATTGCTGTTTGTTGGACCTGGCTGTGTGAACATTGGCTGCTGTACTTCCCTACATAATAGTAACTGCCAATGTTCCCATTAAGCTGCAAATATGTGCAGACACACAGCAGCCTAGAAGACATTGGGCAGATCTCGTTCCATGTTAGATACCAAGTGTGCAGTGGCCACACAAAACAATTTAAAGGTACCATGCTTTGGAAAAACTGGCCATGCACAGCAACAAAACTTTAAAAGGACCATGTCAAAACCAAGCCATTGGCTGTGAAACACTTTGGGACATTCCAGAACCATGAAAGGTTTGGTATAAATCTAAGCTCTTTCTTAAAATAAAGGCACCTTGACTGCCTTCAGGGCAGCAGAGATTCCTGCCCATTATTTTGATAGTCACACCCAAGTTGTACATTGAATAAATGGTTCATGCTTCTTGTGGTTCATGTACTGGAGCAAGTAGAACCAAATGCAGCTATTAGTAATGCATTGTGCTTTGAGAAAATCTTCATTAAAAAGGTGTCCTGTCCTGTTGCTTTCTCTTGCCTATGAGGAAAGTGATGAAGTGATTTGCTTGGATACAGTGCTGCAGTGCAAAGTGAATGATATCCCCAATGATATTTTGGTAAGAGCAGAGGGCAAAAAGTCCAAAGCACCTATTACCTTGACTGCTATTAGCAATGCCGTGATTATTCTACTGCTTGGGCTGAAGGTCCCCTGCAAAAAGTGACACAATTCCAACAAGACTTCACTGATAAACCTGAGCCTCTGAGGTGATTGCTTCCCTGTGAGGCCCAGATAATTCCACTGAGCTAATATATTTGATGTAAGAACTGTGGGACCCAGTAACCCAATAAATGAAGGAACATTCATCAAAAGGCACCAGATGACTCATTAACCATTCCAATCTTAATAAAGAATCGTTTAAAAATTCACTGCCCACATCTAGGGATCTTGAATCTGACACACCGAATGATCCTAAATTAATTGCTTCTAGTTATGTTAATGTTTACACAAGCATTCACCTCTTACAATGCATGTATTTTACTGAGTGTATGAGTTAACCTGTCTTTACTAAAATCACCAAGGAAGCCAGACTATAAAACTAATAAATACTAAAACACTTAGGATAATATAATTAGTAACATCTTAAAAGAAGATTTAACTCCCTCTACCCACCTGAAATCAGATGGTACAAAGTGACCCATTCACCGCTTGTTTTGCACTCCATGCCTATCTTAAAACTGTGGGGGTGAAGTGTCCTCCTGACTTAGGTGAGGGCCTCATGAGTTTATGCTAATCTGGATCTTATTAGGTAGATGGGGCCAAGGCCATTTTTATGATTTACTATGTGGAACACCAGCCATGGAGGTACTCTGCTTGGTAGAAACTGTCCGGCCAGAAGTACATGTAAGCACAAGGTAAGTCTGAAAAACAAACTTGTGGGAACAGGAGGAGCAGGAGCAATAAAATAATTTGAGCCACTGCTGCCCCAGACTCCCACATTCACTCTCCTGAAACCCTCCCGAACACTATCCACGAACAGCAGATAGCTTGTTTTTAGATGTGGTGATCCCACAGATTAAGAGTATGCAGGAAGAGAGGGGATGGGTGACCACCCGACAGTCAAAAAGGAACAGGCAGGTAGAGCAAGAATTCCCTGAGTGCATCCCACTCTCCAACCAGTATTCAATTCTGACTACTGATGACAGTGATGGTTCATCTGGGGAGTGCAGCCAGAGCCAAGTCCATGGCACCACGGATGGCTCAGCTATACAGCGGGGTATAAGGAAGTCTGAAAGAGCAATAGTGATAGGTGATTCAATAGTTAGGGGAATAGATAGGCGTTTCTGTGGCCGCAGATGTGAATCCAGGATTGCATGCTGCCTCCCTGGTGCCAGGGTCAAGGATGTCAATGAGCAGCTGCAGAACAAGCTGGGGTGGGGGGGGTGAACATCCAGCAGTCATGGTCCACATAGGTACCAATGACATAGGTAGAAAGAGGGGTGTGGGGCTCCAGTCCGAATTTAGGGGATCTGGTAAATTAGCAAGCAGGACCTCAAAAGTAGTAATTTCTGGATTAGTCCCAGTGCCACGTGCAAGTGAGTGCAGAAATAGGAGGACAACACAAATGAATGCATGGCTGGAAAGATGGTGCAGGAGGGAGGGCTTTAGATTCTTGGGACATTGGGACTGGATCTGGGGGAGAAGGGACCTGTACTAGCCAGACAGGTTGCACCTGAACAGAGCAAGGACAAGGTTCCTTGTGGGGCATTTTGCCATCTGTCAGGGAGGTTTTAAATTAACTTGGCAGGGGTGTGGGGACCAGGACATAATATTATAGAGGAGTTAAAAGGTGCACAGAATACTGGGAGAGCTAGATAGCACTAGGATAGGGAATAGCAAGTTAATAGATGGGGACAGAGTAAAGGAGAATGTAATAAAGTCTAAATCACACTTACTATGCATGTATGTGAATGCACGGAGTGTGGTAAATAAGATGGGTGAATTACAGGTGCAGATTGCCATGTGGAAATATGATGCTGTGGCTATAACAGAAATCTGGCTCAAAGAAGGGCTGGATTGTGTGTTAAATATCCCTGGATATAAGGCGTTCAGGGAAGATAGGAAAGGAAGAAAAGGGGAATGGTATTGATTAAGGAGAGCATTGAGTGCTGGAGAAAGTAAAGATCAAGAACAGAATCTATTTGGCTAGATCTCAGGAACAAAAAAGGTGCAATTACATTGCTCAGTGTAGTCAATAGGCCACCAAATGGTGGGAAGGATGTAGAACAAATTTACAAAGAACCTACAGAGAGGTGCAAAAACTATACGTACTTATAATGGGGGACTTTAATTATCTAAATATAGACTGGGATAGTGGTAGTGTAAAGGACAGAGAGGGGCAAAAGTTTCTGGAGTGTGTTCAGGGAAATTTTCTTCAGCAGTATATTTCCAGTCCAATGAGGAAAAAGGCACTGCTAGACCTGGTTCTTGGAAATGAGGTGGGCCAAGTGGATCAAGTGGCAGTAGGAGAACATTTAGGGGACAGTGATCATTGTATTATAAAGTTTAGGCTGATTATGGAAAAGGACATGGAACAATCCAGAGTGAGAAAAATTAACTGGGAAAAAGCCAACTTCAAATGGGTAAGAACGAATCTAGGCCAAATAAATTGGAGTCAAAGGTTGGCAGGAAAAGTGGTAGCTGATCAAAGGGCTCCCTTCAAAGCAGAGATGATTCGAGCAGTCAAGGTATATTCCCTTGAAAGGGAAAGATAGTGCAAACAAATCCAGAGCTCGCTGGATGAAAAGAAGATAGAAATTAAGATAAAGGAGAAAAAGTGGGCTTATGACAGACAGGTGACAGGTAGAAAATACAATTGAAAATCAAGCTGAATATAAAAGCTTCAGAGGAACGATGAAGAAGCAAATATGAGAAGCAAAGAGAGAGGGTGAAAAGAGACTGGCAGCTAGCAAAAAAGTCTTCAATGGGCATATACATAGTAAAAAGGTGATAAAAGGAGGAGTTGAGCCAATTGGGGACCAAAGAGGGGATTTACATATGGGGGCAGTGGGCATAACTGTGGTACTAAATGAATACTTTGCATCTGTCTTCACGAAGAAAAAAAGATGCTACCCAGGTGATAGTAAAAGATGAGGTATTTCAAATACTAGATGTGTTTAAAATTGAAAAGGAGGAGGTATTGGATAGGCACCTGTACTTAAGAATTGATAAGGCACCAGGACCAGATGAGATACATCCAAGAATACTGAGGGAAGTGAGCGTGGAAATTGCAGATGCATAATTTTTCAATCTTCTTTAGACTCAAGAGTGGCCCTGGAGGACTGGAGAATTATGAATCTTTGTTCGAAAAAGGGTGCAAAGATTCACTCGGCAACTACAGGCCAGTCAGTTTAACTTTGGTGGTGGGGAAACTTCTAGAAACAATAATTCAGGACAAAATTAATAGTCACATGGACAAATGCAAGTTAATTAAGGAAAGCTAGCATGGATTTCTTAAGGGAAAATCATGCTTAACTAACTTGCTGGAGTTTTTTGAAGAGGTAACAGAGAGAGTTGATGATGGCAATGCTGTTGATGTGGTGTAAATGGACTTCCAAAAGGCATTTGATACAGTGCCGCACAGACTTGTGAGCAAAGTTATAGCTCATGGAATAAAAAGAACAGTAGCAATATGGATACGGAATTGGCTTAGCAATAGGAAACTGATAGTAATGGTTAATGGATGTTTATCGGGCTGGAGGAAGGTTTGTAGTGGAGTTCCCCAGGGGTCAGCGTTGGTACCCTTGCTTTTCCTGGTATACATTAAAATTTCAAAGTTTGTGGGTGACTGGGGAAAGGCATTTGGAAGCATTGTGAACTTTGAGGAGGATAGTTCCTACAAAGGGACAAAGACAAATTGATGGAATGGGTGGATAGGTGGCAGATGAAGTTTAGTGCAGAGAAATGTGAAGTGATTCATTTTGGTAGGAAGAACATGGAGAAATAATGTAAAATAAAGGGTGAAACTCTAAAAGGGGTGCAGGAGCAGAGGGACCTGGGTGTATGTGTGCATAGATCATTGAAGGTGGCAGGAAAGGTTAAAAGAGCAGTTACTAAAGCATGCAGTATCCTGGGCTTTATTAATAGGGTCATGGAGTATAAGAGCAAGGAGGTTATGTTGAATATATGTAAGTCGCTAGTTTGTCCTCAGCTAGAGTATTGCATCAAGTTTTGGGTGCTGCACTTTAGGAAGGTTGTGAAGGCCTTGGAGAGGGTGCAGAAAAAAATTCACAAGAATGCTTCCAGAGATGAGGAACTTTAATTATGAAGATAGATTGGAACAGTTAGGACTGTTTTCCTCAGCGGAAAGAAGGTTGAGAGGAGATTTGCTAGAGTTATTCAAAATCATGAGGGGTCTGGGCAGAGTAGGTAGGGAGAAACTGTTCCACTCATGAAGGAATCAAGAACAAGAGGGTACAGATTTAAAGTCATTAGTAAAAGAAGCAGAAGTGATATGAGGAGAAACTTTTTACGCAGTGAGCGGTTAGTGGTTGGAATGCACTGCCTGAGTGTGTGGTAGTGGCAGGTTCAATTGAAGCATTCAAAAGGAATTAGACAGTTATCTGAAAAGGAAGAATGTACTTGGTTACAGGGAGAGTGCAGGGCAATGGTACTAGATGAGTTGCTCATTTGGAGACCTGGCAGATACAATGAGCGAAATGGCCTCCTTCTGCACTGTAACAATTCTGTGATGTGATTCTGTGATCCCCCCAGCAGCCCAACTTCATACCTTGTTGCCATGTGAGCAGTTGTGGGCCTGCCCAATATTGTTAGAATATGGCTACGATCAAGGACACTCATTTTGGGGGAGCAGTTTGCTGGCTCCATGTGAAGGAAGCGCAGCTGTTAAAATGGACCAGGCCACCCAATCCCTACCCTCCTGGGTGGTCTGCCTGCACATTTGACTGGCTGACCATCTGGACTTTATAATGAGCTCTTTAATGTTAAATGGTAATGCTATGTAATGAATTTGTATTATTCACCAAAGTTAGAAAGGCAGTTCAGTATATAACATCCAGTAAAGTCGTTTTATTGTTAGTTATAATTAGTTGTTATCATGCACAACATGATTAATTGGTGGAATTAATATCTGACAGTGCATTACTTTAACACAGCAATATCTGAGCTCTATTTCTTGTCAATTAATGTTCTGCTCAATATTTAAGATGATCATATTCAGTAAGGTGTTATGATCCCTCTGGGGATCTATAAACTAAAGAAACCAAATTTACCAAACAATTCCCAATTGAAGAAATTACAGAACAAGATTTCATTTTCAAAAATTTTACCTTAACATGGATCAAGAGTCAACGTAATTTAAACAAAAATTAACAGAAAAATCATGGTCAGTATGAACTATAAATTACACATGGAATAGCAGATACAACAGATAGAGCTCATGCATCTTATAGGCCGTCTACTCTGCCTATATGTTACCAGTTTCATGCACACAGTTCTTCCAAGCTCGAATTTTCCTCAGGTGGTGTTTTGGTCCCTTTCCCTCAAGGACTTAGCCAATTCTCTGCGGGCACAGCTTCTGCGTAAACAGAGTTTTGCCTGTGCAATCTTATACATAATGGCACACTTCTTTCTGGAATACTTTCAACTCTCAGCTCTCATCAGTCATCATAGCTTGGATCTACAAGAACCACCTTCAACATTGCATGTTAGAAACATAGAAACTAGGAGCAGGAGTAGGTCATTCAGCCCTTCGAGCCTGCTCTGCCATTCAATATGATCATGGCTGATCCTCTATCTCAATGCCATATTCCCACTTTCTCTCCATACCTTTGATGCCCCTAATGTCCAAAAAATTATAAATTTCTTTCTTGAATATACTCAGTGACCCGGCCTCCGCAGCCTTCCAGTCTAGAGAATTCCACAGGTTGACCACCCTCTGAGTGAAGAAATTTTTCCTCATCTCAGTCCTAAATGGCCTGCCCCAAACCCTGAGACTGTGGCCTCTAGTTCTAGACTCCCTAACCAGGGGAAACATCGTCCCTGCATCTAGTCTGTCTAGCCCTGTTAGAGTTTTATACGTTTCAATCAAATCCCCTCTCATTCTGCTAAACTCCAGTGAATACAGGCTCAGTCGAACCAATCTCTCCTCATACGACAGTCCTGCCATCCCTGGTATAAGCCTACTGAACCTTCGCTGCGCTCCCTCAATGGCAAGTATATCCTTTCTTAGGTAGGGAGAACAAAACTGCACACAACACTCCAGGTGTGGTCTCACCAAGGCTTGTATAACTGCAGTAAGACATCCCTACTTCTGAACTCAACTCTTCTCGCAATGAAAGCCAATGAATTGTTGATTCTGGACATTCAATCACTTGAGCCAGATTTTATGTCCCGTGGGCAGGCACACGCCCAACCCAATTGGGCGTAAAGTAGTGCACGAGGATATCGGGCAAGCGTCCTGATGTCATCGTGTACTCGCGTGATATTTTGGTCGATGGATGCATGCGAGAGTCGACAGTGCACCCACCGACAATTAGGAGGCCTATTAAGGCCATTGCTCCATTAATTAAAAGCTATTTTTCGCTGCCCGTCCAACCTTACAGTTGGCGAGTGGGCAAATCGGCCTGATGGCCTTTGGATTTTTTAAGAAACTAAAATGGGCAGGATGAGGTTTCCACAATGAAATAAAAAATAAATATAAATTTTTGGGCAGAATTTTTATTCTGTTTATGTTATTGTGAGTGAGTCCTATGTCAGGATATTATTTTCAGATTTTAAAAATCTTTCTTTTTGATTTTAAAATTGTTCAGTTCCCTGAGGCATCTCCCTGCCTTCGGGGAGCTTTCAGTGCGCCCTCCCCCATGCATTCGCAGACTTATGCGCTCACCCTCCCCCCACCCCCACCCCGGCAGCGCTGAGAAGCTCAGCGCTCCGTTCACACTGGCTGGCTGTTAATTGGCCATCCAGCGTGAAATCACAGTCCGGGGCTGATCGCGGGTGGGGGACCATTTCCCGGCTACTCCCGGGCTTGCCCACCGTGTCCGCCCGACGACCCGGAAATTTTGCCCTTGGAAGTGGAAGAAGTAGTGGCAGCAGGTCCTAAATGTGCTTTTTAACTGCCCAGAGGCAGAATTTTACAACAGCGGGATTTTACGTTCCCGCTGAAGCCAATGAGGTTTAGAATGTCTCACCGCATTTTACGGCCTCGTCCCCACCGAAACGGGGCTGTAAAATTCTGCCCCAGGAATTGGAGTCTTCCAACTCAGCTCACTGACCACCTCCTCCCTCTAGCTCCTCTCTTTCCTCTTTGTGTCTCTGCCACACAGTCTCCATATTTTGACTTGCTTTCTGTTGGTACTGCTTCCGGACCAAGGGCTGCCAAGCCACTTGGACCAGTATTTCTTATTATCCAAAAATTATAATTTATCCCTTTACAAGTGAATCAAACTCTTAAAAGCCCCTTTCAAACATTTTTAAAAACAGTTACAGATTCCCCAAACATTTTAAAGTAATTATAAGTTTTGCTTACCATTACTGCTTCTGGGTCAAGGCCATCTCACCTTTCCCCTTGGAAAAAAGAAAGCTTTACCACAGTAAAGTTTCCTTCATAATAGTGTGTGAAATAAAACAAGTTCTTAACATCATAAACACTTTAACAAATAGCAAACATAGTACACAAATAACAACAATGATACATCATATTTACAAAACAAGCTTCCTTACAAACATACAGTTTTATTTTACAATCTTATAAAACCAATACATCCAGCTCTCTTTAAGACATTGTTGCCATTACTTGTTCTTTAAACTCTCAACAGCACACCTGCAATGATATTGTTTCAGCTGGCAACATGCACAATTATTTGAGTAAATGGATGTAGCATCAAACTCCCCCAAAACAGCCTTTGATTCTTGGTTCTGAACTTTTCTAGGAACATCGGTGAATTATGGTCTGTATAGGTTAGTACCTACCTCAACTATTTAACACATTTCATCATTAAATATTCTGGTACCATCATGAGCTGTAGCAAAACTAACCAAATGTGAAAATTAAGATTTGAAGTCCAGCTTGCGTGAGTCCTTAGGGTCCTAGTTTTCCTTAATGTTGTGTTCTTCATGTTGCTTTCTAAAATCTGCATTGGATTTTGTACAGTCAGGACCTTGGATTAGCATTTATGAGGGAACCAAAGGTTTTACAATTTGTTCTGTCTGGCTAACTTTCTCAAGAACAACATTGCTGATTGCTGGCAATCCATCTGGCTTCTGGGTGCTGGCAGCTGTAAACTGGAGCCCAAGGATAAATCCTCTGCCATATCACTTCTTGGAAGAAAATAGAGATAGATTAAAAATTGAACAAAATGGTCCAGAATCTTTTGAGACATGAAAACCCTAATGACAGTCACTGAGGCTTTCCTCATTTTTTTAAACTTGGTGGTCTTTCAAGTGAGACACTTTTTTTGAATTCTTTCACCAACAGCATCTCCCTAAGGTTATCAAAGATCTGGTTCTCCTTCATCCACCTACGTCACCTATTGAACGCCATTTCCTTTTCCCTGGCAAATTCTACTTAGGACCAGCCCATTCTCTTCCTCAAATTTCTAAATTTCTGCCTGTGGGCCTCTGGCACCAAATCGTAAGCTTTGAGTATGTTAGTCTTTACTTCCTCGTAACCACATGAGTACTCTGCTAAAAGAGACGACTACACCTGCAAAGCCTTCCTTACCAAAACACTTTGTAGGAGCACAGTCCCCTGTTCTTTCAACCAATTCAGATTCGTGGCAACTTTTTCGAATCATTCAAGGTACATCGCCACTTCCTGCTCACTAAATTTTGGTCCTAAGTGAAAATCCCTTTCCAAATCAAAACCAAGAGGAGTTTTCTTTGGGTCAGCCTCACTTCTCCTCATAAATTCAAGTTTGCATTATCAGAAGCTCCATTTCAAGGCCAGGATTTTCCGGTTGGCGAGCAGGGGGCGGGACCTGCTCGCTGATGCGCAAAATGACGCGGGATGACGTCAGGCAGAACTCCCGATTTCAATTTTCCGGTAGGCGGGGGCTCAGCAGAATCAGCTGCCCGCCCGCCAACCTGTCAATGGCCAATTGAGGCCATTGACAAAGTCATTAAACTAATTAATCGACCTGCCCGTCCAATCTTAAGGTTGACGGGCAGGCCAGGAGACCTGGCGGGCATCAGAAAAAGCATGAAACCTCATCCACGGGCAGGATGTGGTTTCATGTAGGTTTTAAAAAATGTAATTAAAGTGTATTCAAAAGTTATGGACATGTCCTAACTCATGAGACAGTGTCACATGAGGGGACATGTTAGGGAAATTTTTTTTTCCTATTTTTCAGATTTTTTATTGTAGAGCCGATGTCCCTGAGGCAGCACTTAGCCTCAGGGAGATGAGTGCGCTTTGTCGTGCGCATGCGTGAAAGAGCACACTCTTGGCTCAGGGAATCACTTTCCACCCGCCCGCACAGCGAGCGCAAAGCGCTTTCTTGCAGATGCCACGCTGGGCGGGCCTTAGTTGGCCCACCCACATAAAATGGCAGCACGGCCCCGATTGGGGGCGCCAATCGGAAGCACGCCTCCGCGTGCCCGCTCGTAAACATCCCCCCTGACGGGGGGAAAATTCTGCCCCAAGTTTTCTTTTACCTCTCTCTTTCTCTCTCCCCCCCGCCCCCCTCCCTTTCTTCATTGCTTTCCTCTCTTCCTAATTTCTCTATTTCTAAGTCAGTCTTTCTTCGTTCTATTTCCTTTTCAATTCTGGCCAGTTGTACTTGATCACTAACAGAACTGATCCTTTTTCCCTTGAGCCTCAAGTGCCTAGCCAATTCTTCAATGATCCTGTCTCTCTTTCCTCCTGATTTTATGTTAATCCCGTTGTGCTCTGCTACAACCTGTAAATTATCTCTCGACTGTTTCAAGTAAGAATCTCTCTCTCAACAAAGGCTTGAATTTCAAAGTTACTCGTGTTGATTTCCCAATAAAATAACAAGAGAAAATGTGAAATGTTGTTTGTTTAAACGTTGGAAAGTTCCAGTGAACCGTTTTACAGCCTTTGGGTTTGATCCCACAAGTGCCCCTAATTTTGTTATGATCCCCATGGGGATCCATAAACTAAACGAACCAAATTTACTGAACATCCAAATGAAGCAAGTATTGAACAAGATTTCACTTTTTGTGACTTATACTTTAACACAGATAAAAGTCAACGTAAATTAAACAGAAATTAACAGGCAAACAACAGTCAGTACAAACTATAAATTACACATGGAGAGCAAATGCAACAAAGATAGAACTTATGGATCTTATTTGTCTTCAGTTTTGCCTGTATGGCACCAATTTATGCTACACAGTTCTTCTAAACTTGGATCTTTTCCAGTCAGAATTCAAGTCCCTTTCCTTCAAGGATTTAGCTGATTATCCCTCAGGCAGCCACTTCCATATAAACAGAGTGATGCTTGTATAATCTTTTACACAATGGTGCATTTCTTTCTGGAACCTTTTCAACTATCGATTGTGGTAACATTGATCTATCAGAACCACCATTACCTTCGCATAGATAAAAACAAAAAGCTAAAAGCTACTGCGGATGCTGGAAATCCAAAACAAAAACAGAATTACCTGGAAAAACTCAGCAGGTCCGGCAGCATCGGCGGAGAAGAAATCAGTCAACGTTTCGAGCCTTCATGGCCCTTCGGCAGAACTGAAGCATAGTTGGAAGAAGGGAGAAATATAAATTGGTTTAAGGTGGGTGGGGGGAGAGAGAGACATCGAGGGTGTGGTGATTGTGGAGATGAGCAGATAATCAAAAGATGTCACAGACAAAAGGGTCAAAGAGGTGTTTTGTCTGAGAAAAGTGCTAATTAAGAATGGAAGACAGGATATTCAAAGTACAGCTATAGTGGGGGTGGGGTGGAAAGGCTAACAAGGTTTTAGTTTTAGATTTAAAAATAATGGAAATAGGTGGGAAAAGAAGAATCTATATAAATTATTGAAAAAAAAAAGCGGGGGGGGGGAGAAGAAACGGGGTGGGGATGGGGGGAGGGGGAGTTTAAGATCTAAAGTTGTTGAATTCAATATTCAGCCCGGAAGGCTGTAAAGTGCCTAGTCGGAAGATGAGGTGCTGTTCCTCCAGTTTGCGTTGGGCTTCACTGGAACAATGCAGCAAGCCAAGGACAGACATGTGGGGAAGAGAATAGGGTGGAGTGTTAAAATGGCAAGCGACAGGGAGGTTTGGGTCTTTCTTGCGGACAGACCGCAGGTGTTCTGCAAAACGGTCGCCCAGTTTGCGTTTGGTCTCTCCAATGTAGAGGAGACCGCATTGGGAGCAACGAATGCAGTAGACTAAGTTAGGGGAAATGCAAGTGAAATGCTGCTTCACTTGAAAGGAGTGTTTGGGCCCTTGGACGGTGAGGAGAGAGGAAGTGAAGGGGCAGGTGTTGCATCTTCTGCGTGGGCATGGGGAGGTGCCATAAGTGGGGGTTGAGGAGTAGGGGGTGATGGAGGAGTGGACCAGGGTGTCCTGGAGGGAACAATCCCTACGGAATGCCGTCAGGGGGGGTGAAGGGAAGATGTGTTTGGTGGTGGCATCATGCTGGAGTTGGCGGAAATGGCGGAGGATGATCCTTTGAATGCGGAGGCTGGTGGGGTGATAAGTGAGGACAAGGGGGACCCTATCATGTTTCTGGGAAGGAGGAGAAGGCGTGAGGGAGGATGCGCGGGATATGGGCCGGACACGGTTGAGGGCCCTGTCAACGACCGTGGATGGAAAACCTCGGTTAAGGAAGAAGGAGGACATGTCAGAGGAGCTGTTTTTGAAGGTAGCGTCATCAGAACAGATGCGACGGAGGCGAAGAATCACCCCACCAGCCTCCGCGTTCAAAGGATCATCCTCCGCCATTTCCGCCAACTCCAGCATGATGCCACCACCAAACACATCTTCCCTTCACCCCCCCTGACGGCATTCTGTAGGGATCATTCCCTCCGGGACACCCTGGTCCACTCCTCCATCACCCCCTACTCCTCAACCCCCACTTATGGCACCTCCCCATGCCCACGCAGAAGATGCAATACCTGCCCCTTCACTTCCTCTCTCCTCACCGTCCAAGGGCCCAAACACTCCTTTCAAGTGAAGCAGCATTTCACTTGCATTTCCCCTAACTTAGTCTACTGCATTCGTTGCTCCCAATGCGGTCTCCTCTACATTGGAGAGACCAAACGCAAACTGGGCGACCGTTTTGCGGAACACCTGCGGTCTGTCCGCAAGAAAGACCCAAACCTCCCTGTCGCTTGCCATTTTAACACTCCACCCTATTCTCTTCCCCACATGTCTGTCCTTGGCTTGCTGCATTGTTCCAGTGAAGCCCAATGCAAACTGGAGGAACAGCACCTCATCTTCCGACTAGGCACTTTACAGCCTTCCGGGCTGAATATTGAATTCAACAACTTTAGATCTTAAACTCCCCCTCCCCCCATCCCCACCCCGTTTCTTCCCCCCCCCCCCGCTTTTTTTTTCAATAATTTATATAGATTCTTCTTTCCCCACCTATTTCCATTATTTTTAAATCTAAAACTAAAACCTTGTTAGCCTTTCCACCCCACCCCCACTATAGCTGTACTTTGAATATCCTGTCTTCCATTCTTAATTAGCACTTTTCTCAGACAAAACACCTCTTTGACCCTTTTGTCTGTGACATCTTTTGATTATCTGCTCATCTCCAGAATCACCACACCCTCGATGTCTCTCTCTCTCTCTCCCCCCCCCCCCCCCCCCACCCATCTTAAACCAATTTATATTTCTCCCTTCCTCTAACTATGCTTCAGTTCTGCCGAAGGGCCATGAAGGCTCGAAACGTTGACTGATTTCTTCTCCGCCGATGCTGCCGGACCTGCTGAGTTTTTCCAGGTAATTCTGTTTTTGTTTTGGATTACCTTCGCATGGTCTGGCTGATTCTGGGCATTCAATCGCTCAGAAGTGAAAGGAACAGCAGCAGCAACTCTTAACGTGCTTCCCAACTGCTCAGGAATCTGCCCAGCTTGCTGGCCGCCTTCTCTCTCCAGGTCTTCTCTTTCTTCCTTGTCTGTCTGTCACATGGCCTCAGTATTTTAACTTCCTTCCTGCTAATACTGCTTTTGGATCAAGAGCCACCAGGCCACATGGACTAGCACTTCTTATTATCTAAAAAATATAATTGATCCCTTTACAAGTGATATAAACAGTTAAAAATCATTTTCAAATAATTTTAAAAACAATAACATATTCCCCAAGCATTTTAAAGTAATTACAAACTTTGCTTACTGTTATTGCTTCTGGGTCAAAGGCCACACAATAGTTAGTTTAGATTGGATTAATTGGCAATTTCACAGAATGCCCCGTCCCAAAGATCATCTCATCTCAATCCCTGGCTCTGTTCTTTTTTGCTGCACATATCAATTGGATATAATTGTATTGCTTGACCAAAATTTCTCCTGGAAATAGCTCAGAAATGTTGGGCAAGATTTTAACTCATTCAATACCCACCCAGTTGCATAGAGTTAAAATCTGGCTCTTTATGTTACTTATTGATGACAATTTAGGCTCTCTGATGGAGTGATCGTTACTTTCCTAATGAACTCACAAGAAAAGACCCAAAACATGTTTCACATTTCAGACTGGAACTTATTCCTGATGGCAGATGCACAGCAGGGGAGGCAAGATTCTAAAGAAGCAAGATTAACTCTATCAAAGAGATAAATATTCATCTAGAATATTCTTCTCATTCAATAGTTATGGAATCAGAATAATAAAGTAAATCAATTCTTAATGGGAGGATACAAAGCTGTAAACCTTGTTATAATCTGATTTTATTATTATTAAAACTTTTTAAGAACATTTTTAAAAGTCTTGAATTTGAATGGATGATGCGATTCTGTGCTTTGTTTACGAACGTAACTGTGAGTAGAAACTTCTCTTCTGGTTGCTTGCTCTCTTTCTCAGCAGAAATATTACCTGAGTCTACTATAATTTCACAGATATGAAAAGAAAGCTGCTTCATTAGAAAGGTCAGCTCCTAATTTTGTATACTGTAATCCTAACCTGGAAAAATGTTGGGTAACAGAATGTATTGTAACCCCTGCCCATGAGCAGAGTTCTAGATTTCCCATTTTTATGGCTGGTAGCTGACGACCCTAAATTCATTTGACATCGGATTTTTTTCCGCTCTTGTTGAAGAGACTAGATTGAAGTATGGAAATAATGATGCTTCTGCCATAGGCAGATGGGTAGGAAGTCTGCCAAAACATTAAATGTGGGTTAGCACACAACAGGTTTTGTGGTTAAAAACAAAAAACTACTGCGGATGCTGGAAATCCAAAACAAAAACAAAATTACCTGGAAAAACTCAGCAGGTCTGGCAGCATCGGCGGAGAAGAAAAGAGTTGACGTTTCGAGTCCTCATGACCCTTCAGCAGACCCTTCATGACCTGCTGAGTTTTTCCAGGTAATTTTGTTTTTGTTTTAGGTTTTGTGGTTATATTACTGGACTACCAATTCAGAGGCCTGGACTAATAATCCAAAGAATGTAAATTCAAATCACACCAAGGCCAAATTTAAATTCAGTTAAAAAAATCTGGAAATAAAAACCTGTCTTCAATCAAAGTGACCACAAAACTGTTGGATTGTTATAAAAATTCTTCACTAAGAGTTAAAATGTTGAAATTTCAAGCCTTGTCAACTCTTATTTTGATAAATGGGAGATTTACAAAAAAGCCCATTAGTTTTGGAACTCAAGATTTGTGAATCTCCATTTCAACTTAATAGATGGTGACTAACCACCTCCTTTCTAGTAGCTAGGTTTATTATATTCATTACCAGTTCATCTGCTTTTTAAATGAGAAAGGACTCCCTGGTGTTTTGTTGAATTAAATGAGGGATGGCCAAAAACATGCAGCACTAAATTTTCTAGCTGCTCTGATAGTTCTTGCCAGTGTGGAGTGGCCATCCAAGGTACAGGAAATCGGGCAAGGTACCTCTTTTGCTGCACCATCATATAATTAATACAGTCTGAGAGCTGCATTAAAGGTGCAAATCCAATGCCCTGTGGTGACATTCACTTTTTTTTGAAGGGGAATGTAGTAATCTCAGTTTGCCCTTGTAAAATGGCTGATAAATGGAAGGCACTTTCCTGGTCTTTATAGAGGCCAGTACATATAGCTGTCATTTTAACTGCTGCAATTCTTAAAATGAGTATCAGATTGAGTGTTGCTTTCTAGATGGGATTTGTGCAGGCAGTAGAAGAGGATGAAAAGACTAATGCAAGGCAGCTTTGCTTGCACTGGTGGCAGACTGCCCAGATCCACCCCATGCCACAACCGTTTTGTGAATTGCCCCAGGCACAACTACCTGGAAATATTCAAAGTTAAATGTCTTTTCAGGCTCTGTGTCTTTGGGGGAATAGTAACGGAGTTGTACATCTGCTGAAATATGACCTGCAGTCGATGCAAACATCAGATTTGGCTTTGCCAGTGGCTGTGAAGTTGACCTCATCTAAGCTGCCTCAGGGTATATCAATATATCAGTCAATATGCAGTGCACAGTTCTTGAGTTTCAAAACTAATGGGCTTTTTTTGTAAATCTCCATTTATCAAAATAAGAGTTGACAAAGCTTGAAATTTCAACATTTTATCTCTTAGTGAGGAATTTTTACAGCTTTGTGGTCAGTTGGACTGACGACAGCTTTTTATTTTCAGTTTTTTTTAAGTAAATTCAAATTTGGCTATGTGGGATTTGAATTCTTTGGACTATTAGTCTAAGCCTCTGAATTACTAGTCCACTGATGTGCTGTTCACCAGGGCAAATACCTTCAAGATAAGTTCCAAGGCTGCGATTTTCCATTAAGATAAAAGCAAAATAGTGTGGATGCTGTAAATCTGAAACAAAAGCAGAAAATGCTGGAAAAACTCAGCAGGTCTGACAGCATCTGTGGAGAAAGAAACAGAGTTGACATTTCAAGTACCTATGACTTTTCTTCAGAGCTACAGAGAAATAGAAATGTGATGAAATTTATACTGTTTAAGCGGGATGGAGCAGGTGAAGCTGGATAGAAGGCCAATGATAGGTGGGGATAAAGGAGAGATTGACAAAGATGTCATGAACTAAAGGACAAAGGGAGTGTTAATGATAGTGGTAAGAGCTAAAGAAAGGTGCTAATAGTGGCATTAAGGTGAGAAAACAGAATGTGATAATAGCAGGACAAGGGTAAGCACTTTGAAAAGAACAACATGAACAAGTGACAGATAGCCCTTGTGAAGGTGGGGTGGAGGGGGGCAGTGGTGGGGGAAAATAAAGGGATTAAAAATGGGATAAAAAGTGGGGGGATAAAAAGAGGGGGAATAAAACAATGAATAAATGAATGAAAATAAAAATAAGTGGATAAAAAATAAAAATGAATATTGAAAAAAAGGATAAAAAGGGGGTGTAGAAAGTAGAGAGAGTTCATGGTCTGAAGTTGTTGAACTCAATATTAAGTCCAGAAGGCTGTAAAATGCCTAATCGGAAGATGAGGTGCTATTCCTCCAGTTTGCATTGGGCTTCACTGGAACATTGCAGCAGGCCAAGAACGGACATGTGGGCATGAGAGCAGGGTGGAGTGTTGAAAGGCAAGCAACAGGGAGGTCTGGGTCATGCTTGCGGACAAACCGAAGGTATTCTGCAAAGCGGTCACCCAGTCTGCGTTTGGTCTTCCCAATGAAGAGGAGATCACATTGGGAGCAGCGAATGCAGTAGACCAAATTGAAGGAGGTGCAAGTGAAGCACCGCTTCACCTGAAAGGAGTGCCTTGGACGGTGAGGAGGGAGGAAGTAAAAGGGCAGGTGTTGCACCTTCTGCGATTGCATGGGAAGGTACCATGAGAAGGGAATGAGGCATTGGAGGTGATGGAGGAGTGCACCAGGGTGTCCTAGAGGGAATGGTCCCTCCAGAATTCTGACAAGGGGGTGAGGGGAAGATGTGTTTGGTGTTGGCATCATGCTGGAGATGGCGGAAATGGTGGGGGATGATCCTTTGAATGCGGAGGCTGGTGGGGTGAAAAATGAGGACAAGGGGGACCCTATCAGGTTCTGGGAGAGAGAGGAAGGTGTGAAGGCAGAGACACGGGAGATGGTTCGGACACAGTTGAGGGCCCTATCAACCACTGTGGGTGGGAAACCTCGGTTAAGGAAGAAGGAAGACAAGTCAGAAGCACCGTTTTAAAAGTGGCATCATTGGAACAGATGCGACGGAGGTGAAGGAACTGAGAGAATGGGATGGAGTCCTTACAGGAAGCAAGGTGTGAGGAGCTGTAGTCGAGGTAGTCGTGGGAGTCGGTAGGCTTGTAATGAATATTGGTGGACATCTTATCACCAGAAATTGAGACAGAGAGGAGAAGGTAAGGAAAAGAAATGTTGGAGATGGACCATGTGGAGGTGATGGAGGGGTGGAAATGGGAAGCAAAATTGATAAATTTTTCCAGGTCTAGACGCGAGCATGAAGCGGCACCAAAACAGTCATCGTTGTACTGAGAAAAGGGTTGGGGGAGGGGGCCTCAGTAGGACTGGAACAAAGAATGTTCCACATAACCCCTTAAAGAGACAGGCATAACTGGGGCCCAAGCGGGTACAACAACTTCAGACCATGAGCTCTCTCCTCTATCTACACCTCTTTTTTAATCTTTTTTTCAATATTCATTTTTATTATTTATCCACTTATTTTTATTTTCATTCATTTATTCATTGTTTTATCCCCCGCTTTTTATCCCATTTTTAATCCCTTTATTTTCCCCCACCACCTCCCCCTCCCCCCACCCCACCTTCACAAGGGCTATCTGTTACTTATTCGTGTTGTTCTTTTCAGAGTGCTTACCCTTGTCCTGCTATTATCACATTCTGCTTTGTCACCTTAATGCCACTATCAGCACTTTCTTTTTTTAGCTCTTACCACTATCATTAACACTCCCCTTTGCCCTTTTGTTCATGACATCTTTGTCAATCTCTCCTTTACCCCCACCTATCATTGGCCTTCTATCCAGCTTCACCTGCTCCATCCCGCTTAAACAGTATAAATTTCATCATATTTCTACTTCTCTGTAGCTCTGAAGAAGAGTCATACAGACTTGAAACGTCAACTCTGTTTCTTTCTCCACAGATGCTGTCCGACCTGCTGAGTTTATCCAGCATTTTCTGTTTTTGTGCAATTTTGCATTACTGTGCATTTGAGACATTTCAGACTGGAAATTGATATTTATCTTAAAAATAGATTCACAAGCTTAAGGGTTTCAACTTAAACTCTAAACAGACACAATTTATCTAACCTGGCAGAAGCAGTCAGTTGTCCCTTGCAATGATCCAGTTGTTAGGAAATTAAGCAAAACAGTGACTTTCTGAATCACAGTAATTGCTGTCTTGCTTCTTGATGAAGTTTGCAGATCTCCCATTAGGATAGAGCCAAGTTCTCCCAGGCCTTCTGTGCTGAACTACCACCCCGTTATGAATGAATTATGGATAATTTGATACATTCAAATAATTGTTTGGAGACACCAACAGCATTCCAAAAATACTAAATAATCAAGGGGCAAAAGCGGGGGAGGAAATAAATACAATAACTATCACTAGAGAAACAGTACTAGGGAAACTAATGGGACTAAAGGCCAATAAGACCCTTGGACCTGATGGGCTGCATCCTAGGATATTAAAGGCAGTAGCTACAGAGATAGTGGAGGCACTGGTATTAATCTTCCAAGAATCCTTAGGGCAGAATTTTCCACCCGTTGGAGGGGAAGTTCAGGAGTGGGCGCATGTAGGCGCACCTCCGATTGGCGCCCCCAATTGGGGGCGCACCACCATTTTACATGGGCGGGCCAATTAAGGCCCACCCAGCGTGACGTCTGCCAGGAAGCGCTATGCGCTCCCTGTGCGGGCAGTGGGGGGGGCGGAGATTCCCTAAGCCAAGAGTGCGCTCTTTCGTGCATGCGCGTGAAAGAGCGCACTCATCTCCCTGAGGCTAAGTGCTGCCTCAGGGAGATCGGTGCCAAATTCAAAGATGTTAAAAATAGAAAAATAAAATTTCCCTGACATGTCCCCTCAAGTTGGGACATATCCATCACTTTTAATTAAATTTTTATTAAATTTTTAAAAACCTACATGAAACTTCATCCTGCCCGTGGATGAGGTTTCATTTTTCTGCAGCCCGCCAGGGCTCCTGGCCTGCCCGCCAACCTTAGGGTTGGATGGGCAGGTCCCTTAACCAGTACAATTACTTTTTAAATGGCCTCAAGTGGCCGTTGACAGCTGATTCGGCTGCGCCCCCGCCGACCTGAAAATTCCGCCCGACGGGTCCTCGTGCATGAATCACAAAAAGCTAGCATACAAGCTCAGCAGGTAATAGGGAGGTCAAACAGGATGTTGGCCTTTATTTCAAAGGGAATGGAGTATAATAATAGTGATGTCTTGCTAAAACTATAAAAGGCACTAGTTAGACCACACCTAGAATACTGTGAACAGTTTTGGTCTCCTTACCTAAGGAAAGATATATTGGCATTGGAGGCAGTCCAGAGAAGGTTCATTAGGTTGATACCAGGTATGGAGGGATTTTCTTATGAGAAGAGGTTGAGTAGGTTGGGCCAGTATTCATTGGAGTTTAGAAGAATGAGAGGCAACCTTATTGAAACAAATAAGATTCTTAGGGGATAAAAGCAAAATACTGTGGATGCTGGAAATCTGAAACTTCTTAGGGGGCTTGACAGGGTAGATGCTGAGAGGTTGTTTCCCTTTGTGGGAAAGTCTAGGACCAGAGGGCATACTCTCAGATTAAGGGGTCGCCCATTTAAGACAGAGATGAGGAGGAATTTCTTCTCTCAGAGGATAGTGAATCTGTGGAATTCTTTACCGCAGAGGAAAGTAGAGGCTGGGTCGTTAAGTATATTCAAGGCTGAGATAGATTTTTAATCAGTGAGGGAATCAAGGGTTATGGGGAAAGCGTAGTTAAGGATTATCAGGTCAACCATGATCTCATTGAATGGCGGAGAAGATTCAATGGGCCGAATGGCCTACTTCTGCTCCTGTGTCTTATGTCTTATGGTCTGGTCTATCCAGCTGAACAGCTGGCAATCTACAAGAGGGGCTGAAGCCTGGCCTCCTGGTTTCTCTGCTGTTTCTTTCACTTTTCTTTCTCCTCCATTTATGTCATCAAAAAGAAAGTCCTCTTTGGTTATCCCATCTTGTAGCTTTAGGATATATTTGAGGGATGTCTCTGAAGTTAAAGTTAGTCTTGAATCAAATGAAGTGAGGGGCCTCAAAAAAATTGCAAGATTAAAATTTCCAAAATATCTAAAGTATATAATGGCTCTCTATATATTACACAGTGAAACACTGAAATTCATAGGAATCCAGCATTGGCCTTCCTCAGCTGCAAACCTAAGTGTTATAGGGTGGAAATGACACCATTTTGGACAAGTGCTGTCTCTTCTGACTCACTACTGGATTCATCACCTGTGGCCTGCGCAGCTACATCAACGTCCTCTTCCCGGATCTAAGCTCTGCAGTCCGCATTCAGTCGTGAATGGTGGTGGACAATTAAACAACTCACTGGAGGAGGAGGCTCCACAAATATCCCCATCCTCAATGATGGGGCAGCCTAGCACATCAGTGCAAAAGATAAGGCTGAAGCATTTGCTACAATCTTTTGGCAATGTGGATGATCCATCTCGACCTTTTCTGGAGGTCCCCAGCATCACAGATGCCAGTCTTCAGCCAATTCTTGATTCACTTGGGCTGGAGCACTGAAGAGTCTCGGTACCTGGGAGTGTCTCAGGATGTAAATGTCATGGCAGCTGCCAGGGTACCTTGCACAGACTTGCAGGATCTGCATCCTGTGGTCACACACTATCTGCACGTTCATGGAGTGGAATCTATTCCTGTTGACGAAGGCATCCGGCTGGCCTGCTGCCATCTTGATGGCCACATGTGTGCCGTCGCTTGCACCCTGGACGCGGGGGAAGCCAGCAATGGCCGCAAAGCCTCTGGCTCGCTCAGCCTGGCTGACCTTGTCCGTACAGAAATGAATGAGAGTCAATACCCACCTGAACAGAAATTCTGTCACCAGCTTGACACAACTGTGGACAGCTGTTTGGGAGACTCCACACAGATCCCCCACTGAGCCCTGGAAAGAGCCGGAGGCATAGAAGTTGAGGGCCACTGTGACCTTCAGAGCCACTGGCATGGGGTGTCCACCTATACAGTTGCAGCTGATCTCAGGCCAAATCATCTGACAAATGGAGGTTGCTATCTCCCTTGAGAGCGCAGCCTCCTTCGGCATTGCACCTCAGGCATATTGACGTAGCTGCATCACTGCCTGTAAACCCTGGCAGCGGAATAGTGGCATCTTCTGCGGCCCCTTTCACCTTGGACTGCCAGCTGGCCCTGCCCCCGCTGCACCTGCGCCTCTCCTCCCCAGGTCACTCCCCTGGAGGCTGCACAGGGACACGTGGCCTCTCCTCCCTTCTGCCCCTCTCTTCCTCCTCAGAAGAGGTACCACCAATGGAGACCATAATCCCCATTACCAGGGTAACTGAAGGCTATCTGATACCTGGAGGGGTCCACATGGTCTGAATTCTCTGGGGTCCTTGGAGAAACCAAGGAGTCCTGAAATGAAGCCTGGGAATGCTAACAATGAAGTCCTGAACAGAGATGAAGCTACCATATACCAATAACTCACCAGCAGCAAACTATCTGCCAAATTCCTCACTACTCACATTGGCAATGCTGCCGAGTCTTTTTATTCTGCCTGTGGAGGAGGTTTTTGAAATTGTCGGCTGGTCACCTGCCCGTTTTGCCCATGCGATGAGCGCGAAATCGCACGGGCAATGAAAAATTGGGATCAATTGATTTTTTAATGGCCTTAACTGGCCTTTTAACTAATGGCGGGTGTAGCTCTGGCACCCAAGCGTGCCCGCCAAGCAAAATATCGCGCATGTGCGCGATGATGTCGGGACACTCACCTGACGCCATCGCGCGCTGTTTTACACTCGAGCATGTCGGGCACGTGCCCACACGCCGAGCGAGAAATTGTCTCCCATGAGTTGTTATGGTCTGGAATGCACTGCCTGAGCCTGAAAGGGCGGTGGAAACAGACGCAATAATAACTTTCAAAAGTAAATTGGCTATCAATGTGAAAAGGATGAAAATTGCAAGGCTGTGGAGAAAGAAACTAATTGAATAGCTCTTTCTAAAGAGCTGACATAGGCACAATGGGCTGAATGGCTTCTTTCTGTGCTGTAAGATTCTATGATTCGAGAGCCTGCATATTCAGGCTTGAACAGACAAGAATTTCAGGGCCTGCGTCTTTAACCGTTTGGCAAACCTCTACCCCTGCCCCCCACCCCACCCCTACCCTCCCGCCTCCACCACTGGCCAGGACTGCTCCTAAATAATGTAATCAAGTCTGTTGGAAAGAGCGCTATGAACTGAGCCAAGCTGTCACATTAATTGCTGGCTGTAGGACTATATTTAGTTCTTTCATCAACAAATCTCCCTGAGGCCAAGCAATCTGTTAAGATTGGAAATAGATTTCATCAATTATTTGGGCAAGCTACCTAAAATCTAATAAATCTAAATCTCAGTATTCTTTTAGAGTTCTTTGGCCAGCAGTGCCTGTGGTTCTTGCCTTTCTGTAAGACTGGAAATAACTATAAACTGGCAGAACAACCTGAGAGAACATCTTCAACCTGGGTAATATTTCAGCTGCTGCCTCACTCCACCTCTCACTGTATTGGATGGCACCATTAGTTTCATGATATCTAATTCTCAATTCTGCCTAGGGACTTGCCTGAGGCTTTATGGTAATAAAGGTAAACTCATCTTCTCTATACCTCTCAGAGTATAATGTGGATAACAAGCACAATTGCACTATATGGGGTTCAACGGGCTCAAAGTGGAATGGCAAAGATTATGTAAGAGTTAATTTGAAGTTCTTTTCTGTAGGTACGGTAAATCATTCCTGTCAATTTAACCTTATGAGGATTGGTTACATTCATTTTTTCAAACTTTGTTTTCCATTATTTAGAAGTATGTAAATATGGTTCCTGGTTTGATGAATTTACACAACTGAAGAAAATTAATACTTAAAGGGATTCTTCAGAAAAAAAGGTGGCTGTGTTCTTTATTTATTGCTGAATAAGCAGGTATCCAATATCCTTAGCAACAGTTAGACAAATGCAGGGGGTAATTTTCAGCTTTACTGTCAAGGAATAGCCTTGCTGAATGGATTAATTCAACAGGTTGGCTATCTTCTCCACCAGATTACTGGCCAAAAATAACCCCTGCAATGTCTAAAGCAGTAAGAGCCATTTTCCCTTCATGCCATTTCTAGGCGGCCTAGTTAGGTGGTCCATTTTGAGAACCGGCAGACTATGAGCGGAAAACAAGTGCCCCAGGGCAGTCGGCCAGCTCCAGGCTGCCACAATATCGAGTAGCCCAGCTGGCCTCTGGGCCAGAAGAAAGGTAGGTCAAACGAGGGCGGAGGGGGAGGGGCCTGTTCTCAGTGTAGTGGAACCTGCTGCAGGGGTAGCTGAGGCTATTTTTGAAAAGCCTCACAAAACTAATTAGGTACACGTCTACTGGATGAAATCTGGATGATTGCGTTCTGCCCAGCTGAGTCCTACAACGATGCTGGGATCCTACCGACGTCATATAGCCTGATTTAAATATCCGAGTTAGCTTTGCACTTAATTCAGGCACTTAATTCTGGGTTGCCTATTCCAAGGACACCAGGAAAATGATGATGGCCACAGAAATGATGGGAACATTGTTAAAAGCTTTTCCCTGTGATTTTTGTGGTACTACCACCCAGTTTCTGCATGATGGAAGGGGAAATCTTTGCCTAACGATTAATTAATTATATTTGCCTTACCTATCACATTTATAATCTTCTAATAGTCAGCCACAGATTATTTTTGAATATTTTAGCAGGAATTATGTTGTAATTGGTTATTTTGTACAACCTGTCTTCTGTTACCTGCTGCATCGTAGACATTACATCACTTCCTCCTTTGCCAGCTTGACCACCCCTCACATAACACAGGGTTCCATGCTTGGCCCCTTTCTCTTCAAATTATACTGAGAGCATCACCAGGAGATGAGCTCTGGGCTGGTGTGGGGTCGGGAAACCTAGAAGTACAAATTTTCCACATTTTAAAAAATTCTTTCACGGGTGTCGCTGGCTAGGCCAGCATGTATTTCCCATCCCTAATTGCCCTTAAGAAGGTGGTGGTGAGCCGCCTTCTTGAACTGTTGCAGTCCGAGTGGTGTAGGTATAGTATAAGGTTGTTTGGCATAGCAATGGTTAATGTGGGACTGGAGAACAGTACCATCCACAGTGTGATGTAAAGAGCTACATGACAAGGGAGCTGGGTCAGTCTAAGAGTATGCAGAGACCTGTGTAGAAGTAAGCATGGAGTTATCTCATAGGCTAGGATATTCTGCTCCCATTTGCAGCTGGCGTCATGGCAGGCAGGACTGGGGAAAATTCAGTGGGAGGGACAGAAATTAGTTTCACGCCGGTGTGAAATCACAGTGGGATCATCTGATGGTTTCTGCCCTGGCGGATCGCAAATCCCGCTGGAGGCAGGCGTGAAACCAATTTGCATCCCGTTAATGGGATGCAAAGTAAGGCCCAACCGGAATCGTCCACCCACATCCAGTTTACTCTTATGTCGGTGGGAACACTCGCAGGTCCAGAACATGTCTGGACTAGTGTGACATGCAAAATTCGGGACTTACCTTTAGGGCCTTGCTCAGAGAAGGAGATGCTGAAGGCCTCCAGCTATCAGCCCCTGAAGCAGCACGTGCATCACATGGTGGGTGGATCCTCATACACGCGGCTCCACCGTGAAGCAGCTCTCGGAAGGTGGGGGGTCTCCACAGAGCAACTTCGACTTTGCTGAGGCTTTGGATCTTCATGGACTTTGCCATGGCCTCGCACCATCTTCCAGGCACTTTACTGGGGAAAGGTGTATGGAGGGGGATGAAGGTCTATGGAGTGGGTGAAGGTCTATGGAGGGGGTGCAGGTCTATGGAGGGGGAAGGTGTATGGAGGAGGGCGAAGGTGTATTGGGGGAGGGTCTATGGAAGGGGGGAAGGTATATGGAGGGGGGAGAGGTGAAGGTATATGGGGGACACAGAAGCAAACATGGACCCTGGGGGTGAGAAGGGGGAGGTCAGGGAGGTCAATGTTGTTAAGTTCCAATAGTTATTTAGAAATGAAGACCGAAACCAAGACAGACTCCTTCAGACAGAGATTTATTGCTTATTGTAAAACTCTCCACAGACAGCACTGGTCTCAGCTGTTATCCCTTTTTTACAACCAAATGGTACTTAGCTAAACAACCTAATAATTAGCAATTTAACTTCTTTAACTGTTTCCTTCCCTAACAAATGTGGATGGGGGTGTGATTTTCTCGAAGGTGGAGAAGGTGCATGTTCACCTGGACATGAGGTGTCAGCTGTGGCTCAGTTCATAGCACCCTCGCCTTTGAATCAGAGGGTTGTGGGTTCATGTCCCACTCCCGGAAACCAAGAACTGTGATTGTACTCGAAAGAGTTGCAATCTGTGACTGTTGATAACTCGAAAGAGTTTCACCTGGACGTTCCTGAAGGAGAAGGGTTCCGGCTGTAGGGTAACAGTGAAGAGGCGGAAGGTGATGCCAGGGGGGTCCACTGTGATGGAGGAAAGGACACAGGTGACTGGAGGTGGGGAAAGGACAGGGAGCTTATCAGAAACTTTACTATGACTATTTTGCACAAATTGAAACTGAGCAGAGCCTTGTGTTGGATGGGTACAGGTGCTGCATGGAGTGCATTCAGTGGGTGGGCGGAGATGCAGGTCAGCTCAGATGGCGAACCCCTGCAGGCAGCATTGAAAAATGCTCCAGATAGTGAGATGAGTGTGATGGGTGAAGGATCCGTGTGCCTGGGAGAGTGATTGCAACGATGCTCCGAAAGGCCCTGCCACACACACACTTCTCCCTCCAGAATCACTCGTGGTCCAGTTGTGTGCAGCTGAACTGCTAATGGAGGTGGTGAGGGGGGGAATTGCAGGAGGAGGACTTGCGAAGCCTGTCAGTGATGCTGAAAGACAACATTTCACTTTATTCAGTGAAAGTGAATATATTTTCAGGATATAAAGTGACAAAATGTGTTCACCTGCACATGCTCTTGTGGTCAAAATTTCTTAACTTTTCTAGGCCTACCACTTCTTCTAGGTGCTGCCCTGACATCTGCAGCAGAGGTGGAGACAGCCTGTGCAATGGTTGGCCCTGTTGCCTCTGATGACTTTCGCCTACGTCCTTTGGAGGAAGGCCCTGGATTGCTTTGGCTGTCCTCCTGTGGGCCAGCTGCTCCCTCTGTGGTGACAGAGGATGAGGTTGAGGGGGTCACAGGCAAAGGAGGCTTGGAAGAGTGAACAGCCTTTGCGATTCCTGAGTTGATGACCCAGGGGTGTCCAACTGCTTCTCCACCCTTCGGGTGCCTGAGGGGCCTGGCCTGACTCCTTGAGAGAAGGAGCACCTGGAGGAACATCAAGGTGCCCCATTTCCCTCTTGCGTTGCCGCTCCAGAAACTCATCCAAGGCCACCGCGATGGGATGCAGGTCTGCATGCATCTCCGCACTCTGCTGGCCCAGGATCTCCATGGCATCCGCCATCCTCCTCATGGAGGCCTCCATATGCGCACATGTGAGCAACACTTCATCGGAGAAAAGGTGGATGCACTTCTCTGACTTGCGTTCCACTCTGTTGACAGCTTGCAACAGCTCTGTGTGATGTTCCCCCGCCTTCTGTTGACTCCCCAGGATGAGTTGGAAGGCAGAATCCAGAGGCTTGTCATCTGATTCCGACCTCAGAGATGTCTTTTCTCCAACTGTCCTCCGAGTGCTGGGAGCTTGGCTGAACCTGCCTCCTCCTGCTGTGGACACTTGTCCATGCAGTGACCACCAGATTGTGAACCTGAGCCTACTCTAGATCTAGGTCCCACTGCGGTGTGTGTCTTTGCGCTGGTGCAGGGTGTGGGTAAGCGCTGTGATGGGCTCTTTCAGGCTGCTTATTTCCAACTCTTCAATGGAGGAGGTGTCCTCTTGGCTGGAGGTGAGGACCTGGATGGAGCTGAGGGGCTGGCTGCCTGAAGTTGTCGGTCGATTGGCAGAGCTCCCTGTGAACCAAAGTAGAGATAATTAGTGCATGGCAGCAGATTCAAAAGCAGGAGAGAGAGCACTCACATTTGCGTTGAGGGTGGGATGATGTGGTGCAGGATCCTCACGTGGGTGTTTGCTGCCAACCTCACCGTCACCGCAGGAATGGTCCACATCCTCACCAGCCAGTGTGATGGCACACTCCTCAAAGTAAATGAGGGGCCTAATGTGGGCCACTCCACCCCCAACCTGGGACTTCTCTGTGCTGTTGTGAGCCAGCTTCTCCTGCATGAAAACAGATGGAAAGAGTGTGAGCAGAACGCATGCCATGGCAGATGATAAGGATGCGTGGAATGTTTGTGGGGATAAGGATGCGATCTCCTGAGGATATGATCCTGATGGAGATGTGAGGGTGTGTGTGAGAGTTAGTGGCGTTGTCCCTCAAGGTGTGAGATCCCTGTGGATGTGAGATGGGTTTGGGAGTGTGTGCGTTGAGATTGATGAGGTGGTTGACTTACCCTGGCAGAATGGATGAGATCATTCGTCCTCTTCCTGCACTGGATGACTAACCTGCTGTATGGTCTAGTGGTGCTGACCACTACTGCCACCGCCTCAAAGGCCGGGTTGATAACTCTGGTGGACTTCCTGCAGCCAGAGTGGGGGTTGAGGACATCGTGGCAGGCCTCAGCAGATTCCAAAAGGTGCTCCGGTGAGGCGTCCATACATCTGGGGGCTGCCGTCTTCCTGGCTTTTGGGTCCATCTGTCGCCTGGAGCAGTCCTGGTCTGTAGACATGAAGTAGGCTGTGGTCTGGCGTGCTTTAAATATGGTTCCCACAGTGCAGAAGCGCTGAGGCGACGGAGTGGCAGGCAAATCCAAGGCCGCCCGCCAGTGAACTGACATGTTTCCCATGCATGCATTATTAATGAGGCAGGATGGGCCAGGAAGCGGACCACACGGCGCAAAAATCCACCCTTGTGGCCGGCAGGAAAAGCGTCATTTTTCACGCCCGCCATCACACTTAGTGCAATTTAGGGAAAATTCGGCCTATATTCTGGACTATACTTTGTATATCTTTATATAGTTATGTGTAACCAACCATTCAAGCCTCTGAACTGCTTCATGAGACCTACTGAACAGAACAAACCCTTACAACATTGGTGACAGCTCATGAATGAACCCAGAACCAAAGAAGCTGGTGAAGGACCCCGGAGACTGAAGAACTAAAAGAACAGTATTCTGACCTAACTGAAGTTCACCTGAGCTGAAGACATGGAGATCGCCTACAAAAAGAAGCTCCATTGCAGTCGTGAGGCTGAAAGGCAGGAGAAAATTCCACTATGCAGCTAAAGGACTCTGCCAGAACACATGGAGGTCCATGGTGATGGTCCATTGTCCTCATCGATTGCTGAGTCAAAGGACCTAGCAAGAGTGACCAAAAATTCAGTTCTAAGGCTGAACTAGCCTTTAAAAGTATTCAGGCCATCAATCAGTCAGAGCAGTCCATTTTGTTAATCATCGCTGCCAGCCAGGATTCAGAGTCACATCACGCGGCGGACAAGCTCCTTAAAAAAAACAAACTTAAAAACTCAGCCAAAGCCGGGAATTGCTTTCTAATTGCCCTAACATACTCCTAAAATATTCTAAAGGGCCCAAATCTTTGATGAAAACATTTACTTCAAGGAATCGATCCCTTTGAGGTCTGGTCCATAATTGCCACGGGAGCCTGCCAAAATCCAATAAGCGTGGACAGAAGCATTGAATAATCGGCTACTGCAGCACCATCTTTAAAAGTGAGGTAACATTTAAAGCTGTACTCCCTTGAGCTGAAAAGCAACCATAGACAATAAATCAACCTTGCCACTTCTATTTGGGCTGATACGAGGGCTAGACCAGGTGCAGAATTGGGAGCTTTGGTGAAAAATATTTTCAAGATACACGATAGCTTCAGGATTAGATAAGAAGACACAGGCTGAACAAGTGAATACATTACGGTACTCAGTAGGTCTGTTAGCCAATGACATCATTGTGAGGCAAGGAATAAATGAATCTTCAGGTAAGTTTGAAGAATTCTGAAATCCTTTAATACCTACTTTAATTAAAGAAGTAACAACATTTTCAAGTGAGCTAAGTTCAACAGCCGAGTCCAATAGCCTGGAGAACCCATTGATTCTTTCACAAGTGAAATATACAGATTGGCTGGAGGCTGTGGCTATGGTGGCCTTAAGTCAGAGCTTATACGAGACCGCCTAGTAGTCGGAGTGGCTGGTGTTGTCCTTTTGGACATACTACAGGCAAAAGAAGACCTGACTCTAGAAAAGGCCATCCAAATAGTCAGGCAGTCTGAAATTCACCAACAACACCAGTCCATTTTACTTGGCAAGTTTAAGCCTTGGTATAGAGCAACATCAACTGTCCAGCTCATAAAGCAACAAAATGGCAGGGAGACGCCACTCCAAGGAAGACAATACCCAAACAGGCCACACGATGGTGGGAGGCCATGACAGCCCTATGGAGCCAAAGGACTTCACAAGCAAGAGCAATGTCCTGCTATCTCTGCACAGTGTTTCAACTGCAACCAGCTGGGACAATTTGGAAAGCTGTGCAAATCGAAGACATTGAGACGTGCGGACAATCCCAAAACAGTCCTCAAGATTGAGGTACTACACCATGAAGGAGTTCAGCTATGCTTCTTGGATGAGATCAAGGATCCCGGGTTCTCCTTTAGGAATGCTGACATCTCTGTAAATGGTCACCTCACCAATTCAAATTAGATAAAGGAGCCAGTGTGACAGTCCTCTCAGATAAGGAACTGTAACTGTGAACAACAGACACTCCACTCTATGGGTCTGGAGGAATCTGACTTCCAGTCATAGGCATGATCCTAGAGCCACTCCGGTGTGGCGACAAGCAAATATTCAAAATTTTGTACGTCATCTGAGACCAATTCTCTTCTCTGTTAGGCAGGGATACTTGCGTTGCCCTTCACCTCCTCAAAACAACAGAAGATGTCAAAACAACCTCGTCGTTAACTACACAGAACTGCAAGTTCCTGAGAGGTCCACCAGTGAAGAGACTCCCAACTGGGACAACAGCTCTGAATTGTCTTCATTCTTTGCAGAGCCAGCTTGTCCAATTCTTTTGCGGGTGACAGAAGTTCCTCTTTGGCCAGGCCAGCCAAACCTTCCGATAAGTACCATCATACTTTGAGCAGAAGACACACATGGGAATGACCAGCCCCAGCCTCAGGCTCTAACGGTTACTCTCACACAATCTGGGAACACTGGGGCAAAAAACGGCAATTTCCAGCAGTAGCGCACAGCAGCAAGACAAATGCTGGAGCAGGAGAGTAGCGATCATCAGCTCACTAAAACACTCCATAGTGAGGTACAAGGGTGCAGGAAACAACACAGTGTGGCGATGAAAGCCAAACTGCAGGCTGAGTTCATAGGTGAGGAACATTCAAATAGAATGAAGATACACCATCAACTCCCAGAAAGATTTCGGCGAACCCCACAGAAAAAGAAAACCCGTGTTCATACTATGAAGGAACAGGGTGAACACTCCCTCCAGAAGGAACAGGACAAGCCTATGGTGTCCAAACAAAGCAGATGGGTTGTTGGTAAGGAACACTTCAACTCCAAAGAGCACAAAAAGCAAATCAGAGGGAGATACCCAAGTGCCGGAAACACAGGATACTATGATTTCAAACTTCAAAACAACAAAGCTTGCCCAAAGCAACTGATCCTACCACTCCTCCAAATGTGACCAGAGTGCAATCTGAATTTATAAAGTCAGAGACCTGAGGCGGGGAGAAGGTGTAATGTGTAAAGAAAGACTGTACTGTAAATATGTTGGGTAAAGACTAGGGGGCGGGGAGGGGGGGTTGGGTGGTAGTGGAAGTGTAGTGTAAGGGTGTTTGGCATAGCAAGGGATAATGTGAGACTGGAGAACTGCCCATAGTGTGATGTAAAGGGTCACATAACAAGGTACCTGGGTCAGTCTAAGAGTCATGCAGAGACCTGTGTCGAAGTAAGCATGGAGTTAGCTCATAGTCTGCGCTACACCTTCTATATATGTATACAGTTATGTGTACTAACAAACAATGTTCAACCTCACAAGCCTTTAAACCTCTTCATGAGACCTACTGAACAGAACAAACCCTTACAACAGTCGGCACACGCACAGTGCTGTTAGGAAGGAAGAATTTAACTGCAGGACTGCCTTACATTTTTCTGTGGTGTTTCCACCCACAGGCAGCCTGAATAATAGGCTGGAGGCCTTTCAGGTGGTAAGCCTGCTTCACAAGACCTAAACCTATTAGTGCAGGTAGGTGTTTTGTGGGGGGTTAGAGAAATTGTTGGGGGGTGGGGTGAGGATATCCAATTGGATATGGGGTGATGCAGTGTGGCACTTTCCTCATGGATTCAGTCTTTTTGCCAAGTTTCCTTGGGCTCTTGGTTAAAATAAAATATCTGTTAAAATGAAGTCATGCCTTCAGCTGCCACTCCATCCACCTCCCTGACTGTCATCTCAAGTTAAGTCCAGAGATGCTGAATAATAGGATGTTGCTTGACCATAATTTCAGCTTCCTCATGCATGTTTGATCAATCACCAAGATTGCTGTCTCTTACCTCTGAAACATCATCTGCCCTGCTTCCTTAATTATCTCCTTCTGCCACCACATCATGCCTTCATCATCCCAAGACTGTTCTTCTTCAGCACTGCCCTTACTGCATCCTCACTTCTAACATTCATAAATTACAAGACATTCATGATGCTGTGGATTACGTTAAAGCCATTGCTGCTGATCTTGCCCAGCTTCACCAGCTTTGTTGACCCAAGAGAATTACCCCCATCTTCAAATTGCTTTGTGGTCTCACCTATTCTTATCTCCTTTCTTCAGCCCTTGCCTCCAATTGTCTAGCACTAGATTATTGTTCCATTTTTGTTTCCTGGGCCTTTAGACACTCTCTGAAATCCTTCCTTTAACATTTCTGACTAGTCACTTACCTTCCACTCTTTAAAAGTCTCCATCAACTCAAGTAGTCCTAATTCCAGGGCTCTGCAGCCAATGAAAAACACAAGCTTGCTCTTCAGCGAACAGATTATTGATCCTTCAATGATGACAACCATGATGCTTTCTTGTGTTTCATTTGACACTTCCTGTGCTGAATAACTGAAACCCCCAAGGCTGGATGTATTGATACTTGCAACAGATGGTGTTAATGATACTGGTTGGTGTAAGATTTTACCTCCTTCTGATGCGCTAGGAGTTCTGTCAGTCTTTCAGAGACACCTATAGTAAAAAAATGAACTTATGTTAGGATGCTGACTGCAAAACAAGCCTTCAACTACTACTCATGTCATAAAGTTACGCTTGACTGTATGAAAGTGAGTGAGTGAGCTACCTGAGAAAGCACAGGAACAGAATGGCACTGACTCTGAAGTTAGGGAAGCATCTGTTTTCATCTTGTCCTAATTCCTATTGACCCAACCAGGATCTGCAGTGTGGCCTCTTCAAATTTACCTAAGGGTGAAAAATTCCATGGTCCTCCTGCTGTTTAGTTTTGTCCCCCCTTATCCTGAAAGCAGGTAAGTGGTCCTGAGATTTTGGAAGTTTCAAAAACACTTTCCGCGACATCAAATGCTCACACCATATGTGAGTAAATAAACATGTGATTGATTTTGTTGGGACTACATTATAGTTGTTATTGAACCAATAGTTCAAGCTTGAAGTTGCACCTAGGAAGCTTGCCCTGCTGCAATATGGGCAGGCACGGAAAGCTGTCAAAGAGCTGTTAGGTTGTTAGAGTACTTTGCAATTGGACCCATTCAAGGCATAACAGTTGCGGCACACATCTATTTTGGATAAGGACGTGCTGAGTGGTTTTATATTGGTCGATTTTCTGGGACTGACAATACTATTTGTCTCCTATCCCCACATTCTCTGAATGTTTGGAGGCTGCACTGACCCTTTTTGCCACCTCTTTCCAAAGAGCGCAGGTTCCCTTCGATACCAGATAGGGCAACTCTTTTTGTTGCCCTTTGTGATGGAGCAGCTCCAATGCTGCATCATTGAACTCTGCACTTCTTTGAGAGCACAATGCCATTCAATCATCCAGAGCCTCATTCTTCTTCCTAACGCCGAGAAACATAACCTCCCCGATTTCTCACCCGCTAGCTTTTGAAAAACAAAGGCTGCAAAATTCATTCATCCTGATTTTTGGGCAAGGGGGCTGCAATTTGTGACCGGGTCCATCATCCCCTGTATAAATATTGTGCAGATGCTGACATTAAATAGTTCAGTTATTTAAAATGAGTTATGAGCCAATCCAAGTTTAAAATGTATGATTGAAATATATTCAGCTACAGGTTGAAACTTATAAATCTTTCCTAATGGTTTACAGTGCAAAAAAATTCAGCACTTTTTTCGGTTAGCATTTGGTCTCACAATTAGCTAACACAACAAAAAGCAATTGGACAAATTGTAACAAGGGCTGAAGGTCATGAATAAAAGTTTACATATACTCAGCAGGTTTTACTGTGAACATTAGACAGGAGGTGCTGATGTGAAACACTTAGCCTATTATATTATGCAAATAAAGGGACGGGCATTTGAGTTCAATTCCATTTGCTTCAATCCTAAATGGATGCACATTTTTGGCAACTAGAGAATCACAGGCAGTTTGTTGGACTGTGCATTTGGGCTAAAACCATATGGTGCTTTTTATGACATCCTGGCAGCCATTTAATTCAGACGTTAGGAAGAGGTCAGGGAGTTTGGAAGGTGCTGTCGAAAGAGCCTTGGTGAGCTGCTTCAGTGCAACTTGTAGATGGTACACACTGCTGCCACTGTGGGTAGAATTTTCCCCCCGTTGGGTGTGTGCGGTTATGCGGGGGTGGGCACGGGCGGGCGCGGACCCAATCGGCGTCCCCGATCGGATCCACGCTGCCGTTTTATGTGGGTGGGCCAATTCCTGCGCGGGCGGGGGAGGGGCTCCCTGAGTTGGGAGAGTCACAGAGGCGCCTCACTTATTAAACATCGATTAAAGGTGAACAAAAATTTTAATTTAAAAATTTTTGATGTCCCCTCACGTGAAACTGTCACATGAGCTGGGACATGTCCATTAATTTTATTAAAAACTTTTAAAACACTTTAAAAACGTTCATGAAACCTCATCCCGCCTGTCGATGAGGTTCCATGAAAAATGCGAAGGCTGCCTGGGCTCTTCGCCTGCCGCCAACCTTAAGGATGGACAGGCAGCTCAGTTTATTAGTTTAATTGACATTTAAATGGCCTTAATAGGCCTTTGACAGTTCGGCGGGCATGCAGCGGAGTCGGCTGTGTGCCCGCCGAACTGAAAATCTAAATGACGCACGGTGACGTCGGGATGCATGCCTGATGTCACCGCGTGTCATTTTATGCCTGAAGATTCTGCCCTGTGAGTTGGTGGTGAAGGGAGTGAATGTTGAAAGTAGTGGATGGGGTGCCAATCAAACAGACTGCTTTGCCTTGAATGGTGTCAGGCTTCTTGAGTGTTGTTGGAGTCACACTCATTCAGGCAAGCAGAGTATGTTCCATCACACTCCTGACTTGAGCTTTGTAGTTGTTAAACAGGCTTTGGGGAGTCAGAAGATGAGTTACTTAGAGCAGAATTCCCAGCCTTTGACCTGCTCTTGTAACCACAGTATTTATATGGCTGGTCTGGTTCAGTTTCTGGTCAGTGGTAATTAATGTAGTGTATTCAGTGAAGGTAACAGCGAGACTGATGCATCACATTGCTTAAGGATTGGGGCAAGTAGCAAAGGTGAATAGATAAGTGGGAGTGTGATGAAGCCCATAGAAAGTGAGGGCTGGATGCTGCTGAAAGTTGAGTTGGTGTAAGGAATAATATGACAAGAATGCATGGCAAGGCTGAGAGACAGCAGGTGGGAGGTTAAACCACAGGATATAAGTTAATTAGCAAATGCACTCTTATCTTTACCGGGTTAGGTCATTAAACTACTTCCTACATTGCATAATATTTCTGCTGCTCATCTCCTCAGTTACCTCCAACCATACTTTCTAGGTGAGAGCAGCAAGTTTCTCCGTCCCATTGCTGGGGAAAAGTATATCCCTCCTGTTCATAGCAGTAACTCCAGTGATGCATCACTCAATCTGGGTGCTGTGTTATGATCCTAGGCCAGGCCCCTAGGGCAGAATTTTATGCCACGTGGGTGGGCACACACCTGACCTCTTCAGGCGTGAAATCGAGCGAGATGATGTCGGGCGAGCGTCCTGATGTCATCGCGCACTTGCACGATATTTCGCTTGGCGGGTGCGTGTAAAAGCCGGAAGTGCGCCTGCCAACAACTAAGAAGGAAATTAAGCTCATTAACGGCACAATTGTCTGTGATTTTTCCTAGCCTGTCCAACCTTATGGTTGGCGGACGGGCGAATCGGCCAGGCAGCCTTTACATTTTTCATCATAGGCGGGATGAAATCTCCGTTTGGAAATAAAATAAAAATAAATATCTGGGGACAGCATTTTTCTGAGGTATGTTTTCAGGTGCTTGATTGTGATGCATGGACTTTTTTTGCAGCTTTTTAAAGCTTTATTTCATTACTTGCAGGTCTGCAGCTCCCTGAGGCATCCGTCTGCTTTCAGGGAGCTCTCTCGCAGCGCTCACCTGAGCCTGTGGTCGTGTTATCGCCTGCCTCTTCCTGCCCCCACCCCGGCAGCGCTGAATTTTTCAGCACACGTTTCACACTGGCTGGCCCTTAATTGGGCAGCAGTGTGAAATCATGGTCGGGAGCTAGCTGCGGTCAAGGGCCAGCTGCGGTCAGGGGCCCGCTGCAGTCAGGGGCCAGCTGCGGTCAGGGGCCAGCCTGGTCAGGGGCCAGCCGCGGTCAGGGGCCAGCTGCTGTCAGGGGCCCGCCGCGGTCAGGGGCCAGCCTGGTCAGGGGCCAGCCGCGGTCAGGGGCCAGCCGCGGTCAGGGGCCAGCCGCGGTCAGGGGCCAGCCGCGGTCGGGGGCCAGCAGTGGTCGGGAGCCAGCCGCGGTCGGGGGCCAGCCACGGTTGGGGGCCAGGTTGGGGGCCAGCCGTGGTCAGGGGCCAGGTTGGGGGCCAGCCGCAGTCGGGGGCCAGCCGCGGTCGGGGGCCAGCCATGGTCGGGGGCCAGCCGCGGTCAGGGGCCAGGTTGGGGGCCAGCCGCGGTCGGGGGCCAGGTTGGGGCCAGCCGCGGTCGGGGGCCAGCCGCGGTCGGGGGCCAGCCGTGGTCAGGGGCCAGGTTGGGAGCCAGCCGCGGTCGGGGGCCAGCTGCGGTCAGGGGTCAGCCGCGGTTGGCGGTCGGTTTTCCAGCCGCTCCCAGGCCTGTCGATTGCGTGCACCCAAGGATAAAATTCAGGCCCTAGGTTTTTTGTAGTATCTGGTTAGGGACCATTTATGTTTTGTTTAGACAACAAATGTCACCATCCCACAATATTAAAGATTGATTAGCCCCTGTGTTTCTTAAGATTGACATCTTTACCTACTCCACCCTGTACACATGGAAAGACTTTCCCTCCACACACAAAGTCTTTAAACATTTCTGCAACCTGCTCCTCAGGATTTTCTTGAGTAAACTGTGAACACATTCCCGCTTCTTTACCTTTCACTGATTCTACCCTGTTTCACCTGTACACAAACCATTGGTTTCTCCTGTGCCTGAACTGCAGAACTCACAGTACTTTCACTTCCAAAACTTTTCTGTACTCCAACAATTCCAATAGGTTTTTCCTGCAATTTCCAACACACTGACTTCATGTGCCCCATTTTATTACAATGTAAACACCTCAATTTTCGAATGTCACTTCTACCTTCAGCACCTCCCTTTTTATTCTCAGAAAAATCTTCCTGGGAACTTCCAGCCATTCCTTCTCTTCCCTGACTACCTACCTTCCTTTCACCTTACCACTTTTTCTCCTTTCCAATTTGAAAGGATGAAGAAAAAGGGTTTATCTCTATGAACTAACTCATAATCATCAACTATCTCTGCTGCTTTTCTTACAGAATCAACCCTCTGATCCTCCACCTGAGTTCTCATTACTGAAGGGATTGAATTCTTAAATTCCTCCAAAATAATTACTTCCCTAAGAGCTGCATATGCTGTCTCTATTTTTAACGCCCATATCCACTGGTCAAAATTACTTTGTTTTACTCTTTCAAACTCAATATAAGTTTGCCGAGGCTGTTTTCTCATATTCCTAAGTTTCTGCCTGTATGCCTCAGGAACCAACTCATATGTACTCAAAATAGCCTTTTTCACCACATCATAATTCACCGACATTTCTTTTGCTAGTGAAGCACATACCTCATGCGCCCTACCCACTGACTTAGACTGTAATAATAACATCCAGTTTCGCTGTGGCCATTTCATCTGTTTAGCTAACTTCTCAAATGAAATGAAGAATGCCTCAATATCTTTTTCCTCAAACTTTGGAAGAGCTTGTACAAATTTAAACATTTCCCCACTGGGTTCCACTCTGGAGATAAGTCCTACCTCACCCCCTGGCATCTCTTTTTTTAGCTGCCAACATCTTCAGTTAGAATTCTCTCTCTCTCTCTTTTTCTCTTTCCTCCTTCTCTATCGTCACAATTTCTAATTCCCTTTCCTGTTTTCTTTCTCTCTCCTGCATTTCTGCCTGTTCCCTTTTAAAAGCCACTTCTCTGTCTTTTGCTTCTAATTCAAGCTTTTTCAGTTCCTTCGCTTGTTCAAATTCAAGTGTCTTCATTTGTAACTGAAGTCTCACTAGCTCCAGCTGTGACTCACTAGTGTCAGGTTTCACTTCCAACTGTAGATGCTGTGCTATACTTTTAATTAGATCTGATTTCCTAGCCCCCTCAGATAACCCCAATTTTAACTTATTTACCAACTCTGTTAACTTACTTTTGGTTATTTTTTCCATACCAATCAGAGTTATATATTCTACTCCCAGACAAGTCTTAGCAATTGCCAAAGCCATCTTGCAGTCTTACCCCTTCCAAAAAACCTCACCAACTTCTGAATTTAAAGTGCCTCTTGTACTCATAACCTTAAGATTCACCAATTCCAAACCAATCAAGGAATTAGAAATATTTTTATCCTGCAAGAGTCCCCAGTTGTTATGATACAACAGTTGGTAAAGGCTGTTATTTAAAATCCCAGAGGGAAACTTTAAACAACTGTCTTAACCTATATTTTCAAGTGGTATGTTTGAGATGCAACTCTAAATTCAGGAATAAGACCACCAGTTCTTGAGAGGTTTTTTATATCAAACTGCATGAGACATTTATTAATTTACACAAGTTAAACATATAAACATGCCTACAAATTACCACTATCATAACTTTTTAACAAATTCCCAAACTAATCTCCACTAAGGCAACAACAACCTATAGACTTCAAGCAGACACCAGGCAAAGCATTTTCACCTTACAAATTCAAAATGAGGTTACTTTCACTTTGGTTCCTTTGCAGACAGTTGTCGGCTTACAGCTGCTTTGATGTTACATGCTTCTACCCTGCACACACAAAACTGCTTTCTATTATATCCAGCACTTCTCTTTGAATGCAAATTCTCATTGTATCATCAGGCCCTTTGAACTCCACCTCTTCTAACAATAAAACCCCTTCCATAGTACCAGTTTTATTAGTAATATAAACATTGCTTGGTCTCTCCTAGCTAGGTGCAAGATTTCAACCCCAGTCTTTGAACGCCCTATTCAACAAAATGCAAATATCCTCTACCTCTGTGTTTACATCTCAAAACTATTATACATCAAAGCGCCCAGACTAGCTGGTTTTAATCCAATTAAAACACACACAGACACACCCACAGACTAAAGCTCTATTTAAAAAAAATAATTTCCAATAACATTATATACATTAATAGCTTCATGACAATTTATATCTAATCCTTTAACATTCAGAGTTAATATGAGGTATATGTGAATTAACAGGCAAATTGTGGTTGAACACACCACACTGTACAATGAATAGCAAATGCAACCAAGACAGATCCAATAGATCTCTCAGCAACCAATCCAGATATCAGTAAACACTTTGAGCCAACCAATCTTGTTGAAGTTCTGTCTCCCTCACGAGGGACTCCAAACTTTTCACTTTTGAAGATCAAGCCTCTGAATTCCCTCAAAGCTGTTCCAACTTGGAGTGACTCAGTGACTGCACACCTCCTAGCGTTTCAATCACGTCTCCTGAGACTCCATTCCCTGATTTTCTGAGTCTGCACTCCAGCTCCTACTTACTGATGCAACATCAGCTCTTTAATAGCCTGCTAGCTTCACTGGGCAGGCACTGCTACTGGATTTCACCAAGCTCCAATCCCCCAGCTACATCAAACTATAAATGACTCCCAGGGCTTCTTCTGAGCCCTAACCTTTTCCAGCATGAAGCCAGTGACCTTCAGCCACCTTTTCAGCTCCCCAGGAATTGCCCTAAGCCCTAACTGCATAGAACTATCAAATGGCTTTGGGACTTCTCTTGAGCCCCAACTACACAGAGCCAGCTAACAGCAACGCTTTTGCTGCCTGGAGCCTGCTAACAGCAGCAACTTTTCAGTATGGCCTTTCCCCCTGCTGCAGAACACTCACTCTCCCCAGCAAACACACAGATGAATTGAAACCCTAGGACTTTCTTAAGCTCCACCCATCTCCATGACAACATAGTATTCCAGGGCTCACTGAATTCTCTTAAATTAATTGTAGCTCTAACTCCTAAAACAAAACAACCCTCTGAGCTGCATTTCTTTGCAAGCAGTGTAGACACCTCATCTCCAATTCTCCAGCTAAGGAAGTCCAGCTGCTGTTTTATATTACTTTTCTAGCTGTTAACCCTTTAAGTCAACATTGCCCCAACCTTTCAAATGTAATAGTCTTCAAGCTGCTTTAGTTGCATGTATCCCCTTTTCTACAGTTAAACTTTAATCTTCCCAGAACTAAAAATTACCTCTAAAATATTAACATGAACCATGAATTAGGTATTTATAACAGCTGCCCTTACCTTTTGTGCACCATCCATTGTGAACATATTCACTTTAAATAGAGCATAGATTTAGTCATGTGGGTGTTCATCACACCCGCTGCACAGCTTGGTGACACAAACCCAAGAAATCAAGATGTGTTGCTTCAGTTCAGTTGTGATCACTGATTCCAACCTGCTGAGTTGACTTTCAAATTTCACCCACACAATTTCAATCCCTGCCCCCGCTACCCCAGTTCACAATCAGCCTTCTGATTAATATTGGGGTGACTTTTTTCATTTAAAACACAGTTTTATAGTCTCCTGCCCCTCTTGTATTTTTCTTTGGTTAACCTGTCTCTCTTTACTTATCCCTCTCATTCTCTCTCATGTTTGATGAGCTACACGTACACAGTCTGTGCAGTGTGCTGAGGCTAAATGGTCGCTGAGACTCACTGAAATTTGTCTGCAGCTGCTTTAGAGGCTTTGGCAGCCCTGATCTGATAGTAAAAAACGTGATCCTTATTTTCGATTACTAAGAAGAACATTTAGTAGGGCTTGGTTATCTGGGGAAATCATTCATTTATCCATCTCCATACTTTGTATTGTACTATTGGCATCACTGTATAGATGTTGCTGCACTCAACCTAATTTCAGCAGAACTTTAGATTGGTTAATGTTGTGGGGAGCTTTCTTTGATTTGATTTTTTTGCATATGAGGCAAAGTACTTAGATACCAAATGCTGCATACTTTGTTATTTAATGGTGCATCATTTTGGAGAAATATTTCCCAAAAGGATGCTTCTTAATGCTGCACAAACAGAACATTCAGCTAGGAAATTTCCTACAATGTTAACAAGTCTACTATCTCTGATTGCTTGTCCATGTTTATGGCTTTGCTGCATGCTTCAGGGTCTATGGAACATTAATATGCAATGCTCACTTTTTTTGGAAAACATCTCTGACTTACATCCCTTGCAAGCTGTACCATGCATAATCTATATGTAATTTTATTTTGTCTTTGTTGTTTTATCAGTTTAGACAGACCTTTTCCCATAACTGATAACTGACAGTTTAGAAGCATTCGCCCGTAAATCCAGTTGTGATATGATTTCACAGAAATACACTGAGGTTACAACAGCACGAATAGATAATCTGTATTTATACAGCATTTTTAACATAGTAAAATGTCTGAAGGTGATTGACAGGAGTGTTATCAAACAAAATTTGCCACCCAGCCATGTAAAGAGATATTAGGAGAGATGACAAAAAGCTTGTCAAAGAGGTGAGTTTTAACAGTGTCTTAAAGGAGGAAGGAGAAGTAAAAAGCCAGAGAAGTTTAGGGATGGTATTCCAGAACTTAGGGCCTGGATAGCTGAAGGCATGGCTGTCAATGGTGAAGTGGTGAAAATCAGGGATGCCCAAAAGGCCAAAATTGGAAGAGCACAGATATCTCGGAAGGTTGGGAGGCTAAAGGAGATTGCAGAGATAGGGGAGGGCAAAGCCATGAGGGGATTTGAAAACAAGGATAAGAATTTTAAAATCAAAGCTTTGCTGAAGCTGGAGGGAATTTTTGCCAGCCAACACAGGGAGATTTAAAATACAGGCAGCAGAGTTTTGGATGGCTTCAAGTTTACAGAGAGTGAAAGACCAACTAGGAGAGCATTGGAATAGTCAAACATGGGGAAGGAAGCCTTCTGCTGATCACATACCGCCCTCCCTCAGCTGATGAATCAGTGCTCCTTCATGTTGAACACAACTTGGAGGAAGCACTGAGGGTGACAAGGGCACAGAATGTACTCTGGGTGGGGGACTTCATTGTTCATCACCAAGAGTGGCACAGTTGCACCACTGAACAAGCCAAGTCCTGAAGGACAAATCCACCAGACTGGGTTGCAGCAGGTAGTGAAAGAACCATTTGAAAGGAAAAATATATTTGTCCTCATCCTCACCAATCTACTTGCTACAGATACATCTATCCATGTTAATAGCACTGTTCAGTTCTGGTGGAAACAAAGTCCTGTCTTCACACTGAGGACATCATCCACCACGTTGTGTGGCACCGCCACTGTGCTAAATGGGATAGATTAAGAACAGATATACCAGCTCAAAACTGGCCATCCATGAGGCACAGTGGACCACCAGCAACAGAATTGGATTCTACCACAGTCTGCAACCTTATGGCCTGGCATATCCCTCACTCTAGCATTACCATCAAACCAGGAGCTCAACCCTAGTTCAATGAGGATTGTAAAAGAGCCAGGTGCAGCACCAGGCACACCTAAAAATGAGGTGCCAACCTGATGAAAACACAACACAGGCATGCTAAACATTGGAAGCAGCATGCTATAGAAAGGACTAAGCAACCTCACAACCAAAACGTCAGATCAAAGCTTTCAGTCCTGCCACATCCAGTCATGAATGGTGGTGGGCAATTAAACAATTAGTGGGAGGAGGGGGCTCCATGAACATCTCTATCCTCAGTGATGGCAAAACTCAGCATGTGGATGTAAGGCTGAAGTGCTTACAACTATCTTCAGCCAGAAGTGCCGAGTGGATGAGCCATTGCTGCCTCCTGCTGAGGTTTCCAATATCATGGACGCCAGTCTTCCACCAATTTGATTTGTTCTATGAGGTAAAGAAATGTCTGAGTGCACTGAATACAGCAAAGGCTATGGACTGCGACAACATCCCAGCTGCAAGACTGAAGACTTGTGCTTCAGGACTAGCCATAACTCTAGCCAAACTGTTCCAATATGGTTAAGGCATTGACATCTATCTGACAATGGTTACTAGTGTAATATTCACATAGGTTGTTATTTGTGACTTTGATGAGGGCCATTTCAATGCTGGTGGAAATGACATTGGAGGAGTTCAAACATGGGCCTGCAGGATAGGTGAACATGGATTTGACAGTGACATGTTCAAAACAGAAACAGGACATTTGTCCAGCTAGTCCGTGTTGGCATTTACCCTCTAGGCATGTAGATATGGTTCGAATCACATTTACCCATCATTTTCCCACAACACTTAACTCATTTTCCTTCATCGATCCTTGAATATTAACATAGTTTTTACTTTAACTACTAACTCTGGAAGTGAATGCCACAGCATTACAACTCTCTTTGTGAAGAAGGTTCTCTTGCTTTCTTTTCTAAATCTCTTAAATATAATCTTGTAAGTATAGCCCCTCATTCTAAACCTCTTACCCAATGGAAACAGTATGCTTCTATCATCCACCCTTGCATAATTTTAACTATATCCATCATATCCCCATGCCCACCCCCAACTTCATATGTAGGCACATGTCCATCTCAGGAGACGATGGAGTGCACCCGGGGTGTATGTCACTTCTGGACTGAACATTGTCTGTTGAGGCTGTAGGAGCCAACTTGTGAGTGGCGGTCCCTTCGCAGCTGGCACAGATGAATAGCATTGGTGTGAGGTTGACAGTTGTTTTTTTCCTTCGCCAGGCTCTCTTTTCCACAATATAGTCATTTCTCTTGTCCTCTGCTCTTTCTATGCCCTTCCTGACTGCTTGTCTCCAGGCATTCCAGTCAGCAGTGAGGAATTCCCATGTATCCACTCCCATCATGGTCAACTTGCTTGCAGACATCTTTGTATTGTAGGCGTAGGTGACCTGTTGGTCTCGTGCCGATAGCAAGCTCATCATAGAGCATGTCTTTGGGAATGTGGCTGTCATCCATTCAGTTCACATGACCAATGGAGTCATCGCTGGATCAAGAGGGCAAACATGCTGGGGATCCCTGCACGCTTGTGTACTTCTATATTCAGCACTTGCCGGGAGATGCCCAATATTTGTCTCAGGCAGTGGAGGTGAAAACTGTTGCTTTTCTTTGCTTGCATAAGTTGTCCATGCTTTACTATTGTAAAGGAGGATGCTGAGAATACAAGCCTGACCCATGTATTTTACGTCAGTTTGCTGTTTTTCCACGTTTACCTTCTCAACTTTGACATGATAGCTGTGGCCTTGGCAATCCTGGTGCTGATTTTGGCATCAAGGCACAGGTGATTGGTATTTGTTGATCCAAGGTACGTGGAGCTGTCGACAACCTCCAGAGTGAGGTTCTCGATGTTGATGGAAGGTGAGTCTCTTTGTCCTGGCCCAAAGCTTTGGTCTTCCTGACACTGATTGTCAGTCCAAACTCCAAGCATGCCTGGGAGAACCAATCTACAAGCTGTTGCAAATGAAGCTCAGTATGAGATGCCAGTGCAGCATAATGAGCAAACAGCGATTAATTAGGCATTAATATCCTAATGCATAGGACATTATGCACATTGGTCTTGTCAAGTTGAACAGTTTGTCATTGGCTCAGGCATGAAGGTAGACACACTCATTTGATTCACTAAAAGTGTACAATAGCAGCACGGAGAAGAACATTTCAAAGAGAGTTGGCTATGGGATGCGGCCCTGCTTTACCCTGCTGCTGATCTTGAAAGCGTCTGATGTTACTCCATTGCAACTGACGAAACAGTGCATGTACTCGTGGAATGACGAAATGACACCCAAGAGAGCTGGAGGGCTGCCTGTTTCTCGCAGCAACTCCAAAATTCTAAAGCGAAATACTGAAGATGCTGGAAATCTGAAATAAAAACAGGAAATGCTGGAAATACTCAACAGGCCAGACAGCATTTAAAGAGAAACAGAGTTAATGTTTCGGGTCGATGACCCTTCACCAGAACTGATTCAGCTGCCTGGTTTGGGAAAATACAAATATGAAGAAAGACTTGAAAATTGGATGTTTTTTTGTTAGAGAAATGACAGTTATGGGGTGGCTCAGGCAGAATCTAGAGAGTAACAGAACTAATGTTTCAAGTCAATGATGACAGGTTATCATCGATCTGAAACATTAACTCTGTTTCTTTCTCCACAGATGCTGTGCAACACTGAGTCTACTTTCATACAGGATATAATTCCCATTGCTATTTTTAAACAAAATTCATCATCTCATACATACATAAATTTCATTTGTCATTTTTAGCCCATTCCTCCATCTTATCAATATTCCTTTGGCCTTCTAAAAGAATTGACTACACCTTCTATTTGATAACATCTGCAAATTGTAACATAACTCACTCGATGCCAGCATCCAAATCATTGCTATAAACAGTGAGCAGAAGCGACTCCAGAACTGAATCCCCTGAGGCACCACTACCCACTTCCAAACACTCTGAAAAACTGCTGTTAACTCCTACTCGCTGGTTTCATGCTTCTAACAAATTTTTAATCCAGATTGCTATTTTTCTCATTTCTTGTCCTTCATTAGTAATCTCCCAGGTAATGCCTTATCAAAGTCTTTCTTTAAGTCGATGGGCAGAATTTTACCAATGGCAGAGTTTTCCACCCCGCCACCTGAGAAGTTGGCAGCAAATGCATCCCCCACTGAAGAGGGATGCTCCACAGCCATTTAACACTCGCAGCAACATTAATTGGCCGGAAGCGAGACTTCCACCCTTCACTCGGGCAGAAGTCCTGCCTCTGGTCGGCAGCACTGTCATCTCAGCAGCACCACTATGATCAGTGACCGCTGCTGGGATGACAAACAGTCCTCAGGTTCAAAGTGCTGGAACGCCGGATCACAGGGAAGTCTGAAATATCTTGTGGTGGAAAGGGGAGGAGAGGCTCAGGGAGGGTGGGTGTGAGCTGTTGGGGGTTGTGATTTGAAGAACGAGTGGAAGGAACGCACATGGGAGGTCCAGCCCTCGGAGGAGGGGGGTGGGTGGTGGGATGTGGGGGCACCTGATCTGGAAAAGGGAGCCAGCAATAGAGGCTTCTCCCCCTCTGCCTGAGGCCCTACCAGGAGAACCTGTCGGACAGCCTCGCCCCCAGCCCTGAACCCTTTATGCTGGCCTCAAAATTGAGGCTGGGGCAGGAGGCAGCCTTTAAGTGGCCATTAATTGGGATGAGGGTGGGCAGGCTGTCTGAGGCCTCACCCATCCACCATAAAGTTGCGGGCAGGTCAAAGCAGGCAGGTAGGCGGTGGGAAGGTCACTTGGGGAATTTACAGGCTCGCCTGCATGCAAACCCCCCATCGGGGTCCTGTAAAATCCTGCCCCATGCACACTACATCCACTGTATCTCACATTGACCATATCTGTTACCCACTCAAAGAATTTTATGAGGCTTGTGAAGCCTGATCAACCCTTTCAAAATCTGTGCTGGCTACGTCTAACTCTCTTCCCTTCATCTAGAAACATGATCATTGCATCCTTAATTAATGACTGTAAAATTTTCCCTATCACAGATGTTAAGCTAACAGGCCTACAATTACACAGACCAACTCTGTCTCACCAATCCCACAGCTTGCATCTTAACTCAATAGTGTCCTGAAATATAATTTCTATGGCCTCTGCAATTTCCTCGCTCATTTTTCATAGGCAGCATGTATTCCATCCCGAACACTTAGTCTTCCTTTAGCTTAAATAATTTTCTGGAGCAAGTCTTTGGCTTCAAGTTGGGTTTCCCATCTTGAATCAGAAGCTGCAGAGTTTGAACTCTGCCCTAGACAGTTCTGATAAGTGGAGGCCAGAACTCCAGACCTGAATTTTAGGATAACATCTATCGGGATACTTGCGCCTGGTGAGTATGGCCTTCTCCCCTCGTTGTCTGGGTTATGGAAGCCCCATGGTACTTTCCTGCCGGAAAGGACTAACCACTCTATCTGCTGGTATAATGCACATTATGGCTGTGGAAGTGGTGTTCAGTTCATCACCTTCCTGACTGTCAATCAAACTGCAAATTCTCCTGCTAAGTTAAAGTGTGACAATATAAAAACATCTACTAACTCGTCATGAATAGAGTTAACCATTTTGTACTTTCCTTTATCAACAGAGGAATCACAAAAAGACACTGGTTAAAAAATGGATGAAAACCATTGACAGGCATGGGCATCCATGTGTGCTTCACAAAAAGGCAGGTCCTTGGCTCATTGTCCGCTGATGATTCATCCTGAGCTGTTCATTGGCAGTTTTTTTTTCAGTGATAGTTTGCCATTGCCTTCCACTCTCAGGGTAGGGCCTTAGCCAGAACTGGAATCAAACCCACACTGTTGGCATTATTCTAAACCACACGCTAGCCATCTAGCCAACTGAGCTAACCAGCTGCCAGCGAGCAAGTACCTTGTGCCACATGGGAGTGATGCAGGCAGTATGCAAACTTTGTGCTACCTGCTCCTCCAAATGATTCTTGTGTGCAGTCCAGCAGTAAATGCGCTGCTCACTGTCCGCATACTCAACATGTAACTAAGCTTCGTGCAAGGCTAGCACCAATTAAAGCTAGCCTGCACTACATAAAACAAGCCTTCACCTCTAAAAGAGGAGGGACATTCTGGTTGTCTGGTTGCAGTAGACGCTAAAAGTGTCCATCGAAGTGTTTCACAGAAGGAGGAAAGAGGAGCAGTGGAGCAGCAGAAAAGAGAAAGGGCTCCGGGGTTCCCCAGTGCAGCACTGGACGCCTTCGTGGAAGAAAGAGGGGAAACATTTTTCAGCAGGGGGTCAGGAGGGCATCCTAAAATACACTTAAAAGGAAATGGAAGCTCTTAGCCATGGAGGTCAATGGAAGGAGCCTGGCCCTGAGGATGTGACAACAGTGCTGGAAAATATTCAATTACCTCACACAAGTTGTCAAACTCAATGAATACATCTTTAAATGCCACCTCCTACCCACTGTACCACCAACCTCTCACACTGCTCAATGTGCCATGTCTCCATTACTTATTGATCAACAATCTTTGGCAACCAGGGCTCATGGCAGACATTCAGATCTCCGTCCTCACACATTTACCACAGCTGCAAGCCTCACAGGCAGCTTCAGCATACTTTCAGCTATTCAGTTGTGACAGACACGTCTCCCAAACACTTTGCAACACACTCACTGACAAACTTCCCCCTCTCTTGCGCATAACTGCAATGAACAGCAAAGAATCAGAGTGTAACAAGCATGGTTGCATTAGCCCCCGAGAGGAGACAGTGCTCTGAATTATTGGCATGGGCATCACTGAGGCTGTTGCCACCAGTATCGTTGAAAGCATCCAGGGTAATGGTATGTTTCTGTCTTACCCACCTTCTCAAATCTCACCTCAGCTCATCCTGCAATCTTGTATGATGTCCAAGCTGCAGATGGTGTTACAATGGTCTTGTATTCCATCCACCTGCCTTTCCCTCACCACATACCTCCCCTCTTGCATTTATGCTTTCAGATACCCAAGACTTGCTATATGGCCATCCAGTGGTGACGGAGGCTGAAAGCCAAGAACAAGATTACACCTCTGAGAAAGAAGCGCCATCACTTCATCTGACATTCACAGTCCCCAGCTCAGACTTTGGCACTGTGCATACTTTAGAGGGTAGATTAGAAGTGGGATCTGCACATGGTGAGTCACAAGGCACACAGTCAGAGGGAAGGCATGTGTCAGTTCCTCGGAAGACGAGGTCGCAGACGAGTTCTGCTGCAGAAGACTCAGATGGATTTTGATAGGGTGGTGCACAGGGAAAGGCTGACCTGTTGTCTTCTCTCGGAATGGCAGTTTTGTGCTTCCAGCTCTGCCAATCCATCAGTGCACCTGATCTTGCTTCTGAGCCAGCTAGCACAGACTGCTGCTGCCTTTCCCAAGGCATTTTGAAGCCTCAAGGTCCAGAGCTGCTCCAGGGTATCCTGCAAGGCCATCTTCCGCCTCCCCCACTGAAAGTCAGCAGACTTCCCCCGCCATGCAGAAGCTACTGCAGAGGAGCATTAGGAAAGGCACTCGCAAGACAGGCATTAAGGAAAAGCACAAGGGTTGATAGTTGAGTATTGTGATGATTATTGAAAGTGTTGTTAGATAAAGTTGGTATGGAATGGTTCTTTCATGGTGTTTTTTATTTCAGGATTTTGGCCAAGAGATGGTCCACATTAGAGAAATGGAAAGGTGGGGAATTGTCGAGCATCAGTGATGGGGATTTTTTCAGGGGAACCGGAATCTGATAAGATGCTCACGGACAGCCCAGCCAGAAGAATGATGCCCCGGATGGCTTCCCCCTTTCTCATCCCACTGCTTTTCCTTCCCCTTTGCCTATTCCTTTTCTTTCTGAGGTGTCACCAAAGGCCTGGCGGAAAGGCTGAGTCCTCATGATTACCAGGTTGTGGAGGATGCTACAGACTACCAGGAATCATGAGACACACTCCATTGAATACCGGGGGGCATCCTCTGAATGCTCCAGGCAGCAGAACTGGTGTTTCAGGACACCAATGCTATGTTCCAGGATGTTCCTGGTTGCAGCATGCCTGTCATTGCAGGAGCACAATCCACGCGTGGTTGGGTGGTGGAGGATGGTCATTAACCAGGTGTAGAGAGCCCTTGCCGTCAAGCAGACATCTTCAGTTTACTTGTGGTAGTCTGAAGATGGCAGGAATGGCTGACAGCACAGGATGATGGGAATTCGCCAACATGATAATCTATCCATGGTCACATACCAACTACATGGTCAGGGAGTGGAAACTTTTTCAGTTATGGTGTATCTCCCCGTTGATGCGTGGCACCTGCAGAGCCATATGTGTGCAGTTGATATCAACCCCCAACATAGGGAAGCCCGCTACCCTGGCAAAGCCATTTGCCCACTCCTAATGCTTTTTTATCCTTCCCTAGAAATGAGACAATGAAGTGTCCTTTTGTTGCATTCAGTGCCACAGAGGCCTTCCTGATGCCATACGTACAGCGAAGTCAGTGATTCCTGAGGTGCTGCCAACTCCAACCTGGAAGTATCCTGAGATGTAGAAATTAAGCACCATGGTGACCTGGACAGTGACCTTACCCTGCGCTGCAACTGCAAGTCCAATTCACCATTCTATGAAGCGTAGTCTCCTCAGACACTGCTCCTGGTTGAGGTGGAAGTAGAAGTACTCTTGCAAGATAGGTATGTCCTTCTGTTGAGGTCCCTCCCGCTCCTCCCTCTTCGCACAGCTTTTCCTCTCTGCTGCCCCTGCCCCATCTCCCTGACATGCAGCAGCCCAAGAGGAACAGCAACTATAGCTCCGATGACTGATAGCAAGTTTTCGGCTCAGAGGCATTTCAAAACCACTCTACTCCCTGGAAAGTTCCAGCACCACTCCCATCTGGTTCGAAGGACTTGGGTGAACTCCTCCAACAATACAGTACATAAACCTTCCACTTACTCTGCAGCAGCAAAAGAAAGTCAAAAGAATCTCACCTGAAGGTTGCATGGTGATCCATTTAAAAAGCACAGGCGGAGATCCCTATTCAGATATATGTATTTGAGAGAGGGCATTACCAGGGCCAGTAAGGTCCAAATGGCAGATTTGGTGCCAAATCAATGCTAGTTGCTGGCTGACGTCACAATCTGTCAACTCTGCAGGCTTCCAGCACAAAACTGGGACACTCACTCTATCACCTTTGGGAAGGTGGCAATCGGTGGGGGATATTATTGGAGGTCATCAGAAGTGGTCTCACTGCCATTTTTTTGCACCTCAGGGTTCCTATAATATTGAAAATAGCGGTGCTCCGGGGCTGAATTTTGCAGACAAAGTTTGTAAATCTTCACAGTATCACAGCCTATCAATGCAGTGGGAGAAACAATGAATTTTTATCAATTTGCACACTAACATAACATGGCAGCAACTGTAAACAGAATCAATATTAATACTGACATTGAATTGCACACCTCATGAATAATTCATTCTATTGCACTACCAAGCTTTCCAAATACTTTAACAAATTATGTTTGGAGCTTTACGGTAGTGATAGATTACAATTCAAAATGCAACAACAAAATCAAAGCATTAAAATAATTGATTTTTAACCACATAGAACAGCAAATGCGATCAGGTTAAATACCTGGAGGGTTAAATTGGATACGTTTTACTAAGGTTTGGATAACATGAACTTCAATTTCCCCAGATACTTGAGAGTCATTTTTACCTCGATGTTGGCCTATTGCAGGGGCATTATAATTTTTGAACCCAGACATGATAGAATTGCTCATTCAAAGTTTCAGAAGAAACTCCCTTGTAGCTAGAATATATCTAAATCTAGATTTGCAGGTTGAATTATTGTTATTATGTAGTTGTAAAATGCTAGTGTTATTACTTGTTTGGTTTACAGTATTTCCCTGTGTTTCAGTGGAATTAATGGCAGAATCAGATTTTCCTGTTGTAATTTTTACTGGCTTGAAATCCTTATCCTCGAGGCCAATTCTAAACTGGCAGATTGACCACATGGTGAAAGTTTCTTATTCTCTTCCACATTTTGCTGAATATGATTGGTAGTTTTGTTGTACTTGGGTTTTCTGGAGGGGGTTCTTGCACTTCTCTGCTGAGACTTCTGGCATCTCCAAATTTTCTCTTCAACAGGTACGGCATTGAAAACCAAAAGATTACTACTGTAGTTTTAATTTTAGAAACTGAAGACTGGACCATCAGGGGAGAAAAATAACATTAACTTCTGTTTACTTAATCCTGGATGCTGCTCCACTACGGTCAAAATGGGCGCCAGTGTCTTAATGAGATTATTCGCTAACCATTTTACTGGTTCAAAGAGTTTTAATAATGAGGTTACTTCATAGTAATGGATCGTCGTGGCAGCTGCTGTCCCTCGATTTGATAATGGCACCTATTCAGGGTCTCGAGTTCCTGCCATGGGCCTTCATGTGTCTGAACAGACCAATTCTCAATCCACAGATCCTTGAGCACATGGGGCAGGACTTCCCATGAAGTAGTGAGATCAGGAGGGCAGGATTTTCTTCCTTTTCTTTCCTTCTCTGCTGCTGCTTTGCCTCATCATTAAGACGTTGTGATTCAGAGTGTAATGCAGCTTGATAGACAAGTTGTTGCCATTCTGAACGATTGGTAGCAAGATCTTCCCAGTCATTAATGTCAATGTTGCCACACTTCAAGGAGAGCTTCAGGGTATCCTTGAATCATTTTCTTTGTCCTCCTTTGGAACATTGGCCATTTGAGAATTGAGAAACAGGACATGGCGGACTAGACAGTTTTCAGCCATCCGGACAGAGTGTCCAGTCCATCGAAGTTGATTTTGCAGGAGTTTTACCCGAGTGCTTGTGGAGCTAGTTTCAAAAAGGACACTTTCATTTGTTTGATGGCCCTCCCATTGAATCTGGAGGACTCAGCAGAGGCATTGCCGGTGGAATTTCTCTGGCTCTCTTATGTGTGGCTGATAGACAGACCAGGCCTCACTGCAGTACAAGAACATGGTGACAACTACTGGCACGAGGACTTTTGTTGATTTGTGGAGGTCTTTGTTGTCGAACATTTGCTGCCATAGCTTGTAGAAAGCTGAGCTGGCACAGCTGATTTGGTGTTGGATCTCCTCATCAATGGTGGCCTTTTGAGAGAGGTGGCTGCCAAGTTATGGGAAGTGCTCAACATATTCCAAAGTCTCTCCTTCAACACATGTGGGGGGTGGAATATTTGGCTGACCCGGTATGGGTTGATAAATGAGTTTTGTTTTGGCAATATTCAAGGGCTAGTTTCTTGTATGCAGAATTGAAGAGATCAAGAGTGGCTTGCAAATCTAGGGCAGAGTGAACAATGACACTGCAGTCATTTGCAAACTGTAGGTCATGTATATCTATGGAAGTTGGTTTAATTCTGGCATGGAGGCGATTGAGGTTAAAGATCTTTCCATTTAGGTGGCCTTGCTAATTAGACATTCTTGACCTTAACTCCCATTCATCTTAGAAGTAAATGGACAGCCTGCAGCACAACTGTTTTCAACTCGATACCTATAACAACCTTCTGGGACTTTGGGTGGCTCAGAGTCTGCTCATGGTAAACTCATGTGGTCATTGTTTCCAAGTATAAATATCTTACATCTTCTTCTCAGCAATACAATATAAGCCTTCCTTCGATCTCCAAAAATCAAACCACCTAGCATAATGTCAGGTAGACTGCAGAACAGGTCACATGACCCCTTCAGTTACCCTAAATTTAAAGATACACTCCCAAAAAATAATAATCTTATAAAACCTCATAATTGTAACAACATCCAAATCTTTGGAGCAAAATTGACAGTGCCTTGTGCTCCACTGAGTCAAATGCTTCGGTCAGGTGTTGATGAACGCCATGAAGGATTCGTGGTGCTGTTCTCGATATTTTTCATTGATATATCAATGGCAAAAGAACAACAAAAAATTGTGAAGTTGGAATAAGACTCAATTCTGTTTGGTGAATCTTTTGGTAATTTTCGGGGTAATATCAGATGCAAAAATAAGATCCTTAGGATAATTTTAGAATTCACAGGATTGTCAAAGGATTCTGTCTGATATTTGACAAATGTGTTGGTGATGCTATTCACTGGAATCACAACAAAATATTACACTGTGCAGTGAACTTGTAGTCAGGGAGAATGTTAATACAATATGGAATTGCACAAGAGAATAGTTAATGTGCTAAATATTTGTTTCCAGTGCTAGGGCAGACATCAGAAAGGATTTCTTTATACAGAAAGCGAGCGAGTGATAAGCTACATAGCGCCCATTTTATGGGTTTCTGATTATTACTAATGAAGTATTTATGATAGTCTTGGCAATCAGAATGACAACTTGTAGGTGAACAGCAGAAAGTGTTCTTAGAAAAGGTTTTCCATAAAGTCAGTGTTCTCAACAGGAGCCATGCTCAAGAGTAGTGCAGGCCAGAGCAAAGCTGCTACGGTATTGTAGCCATATCTATGACTTGTGGTGGGGCTTCCTGCTGTGAGTGAGGGAGTGCTGAATTAAACGATGCTTGTTCACCCATAGACAATTAATTGCAAAATATTATGAAATAACAAAGTTTCAGTAGCATCTACATTGATTTTACACAAGCTTTGTAAATGTTTGACAGAAGCAAGTGTGGACAATATTACAGGGTGAGAAAATGCTCAAAATTCTGGAGACTGCATATAATGTTTCACAGAATGGTGTCTCTTTTAGAAGCCAATGGAAGGGTTTTATTTATTTATTTACCTCTGCCAATCTCTTTGATAATTGTTATTGAGGTATTGCAATTATAAAACCTCGTAAAACAGATTTATTTGGTATAAGTAATCCTCCACATTATGAAGTCAGACCAGGAGCAGGATTTTTAGGTTGGCATGTGGGTGCGATTGGAGGGCCCCAGGGAACGGTCAGGGAATGGACTGCCACCCGCAATTGTCCCCCGACCGCGATTTCACGTTGGCTGGCCAATTAACAGCCAGCAAGCGTGAAGCGCCCACTGGTATGATCCAGCGCTGCCTGCGTTGGGGGGCAGGAGGAGGGCGAGCGCTGAAGTCAACACGGGTGCAGGAGAGCGCTCTCAGGAAGCTCCCTGAAGTTAAAGAGCTGGCTCAGGGAGCTGAAGACTTCAGAAGTATCAAATAATGCTTTTTAAAGCGGAAAAAATTGTCCACACGACACAAGCCACCTGAGCATAGACATTATAAAAATTCTGTGCATAGATTATTATTTTTGTTCATTTAATAATGGAAACCTCATCCTTGGATGTGGTTTTCTGAGAAATGCAAAGGCCGCCTGGCCGAGTCGCCCGCCAACTGTAACGTTGGACGGGCAGCAAAAAAATCCCAGTTAATTGCGCCGTTATTGGGCTTAATAGCCCTCTTAATTGTCGGCGGGGCCGCTTTCGAGTTCAGCGTGTGCCCACCAACCAAAGTATCGCGCGAGTGCGCGATGACATCGGGACGCTCACCTGGCGTCATTTCGTGCTATTCTATGCTTGAGCGGGTCGGGCATGCGTCCGCCCGCTCAGTGAAAAATTCTGGCTCAGGTTTTTAAACGTATCAATACAATTCCTTAGAAGCCTATTCATGTTTTCTCCATAGAATTACACAAGTCTTCAAAGATAGCACTGAAGTTGCTGACTTTGGATTTTACCTTTGGGCTTGTCTTTGCAAACTTGCTGAAAAGATTTATTCATTCCCTGGTAATTGGATTTTAAAGTGCACTTGTGTCAGGTTATATTCAATAAACAAAATGATAGTGCTAGCAAGAAAGATGTGCAAATAAACAAGAAAGACAACAAATTCAAAAGGGTGGTAGAGAAAGGGATTGTTAGGCAATCTATACTTTAAAAGGAAATTGTTTAAGGATGTCGTGGAAATGTAGTAAAAGCTAAACCCCTTTTTGCAAAGTATAAATTGATTTTGACAGAAAAGAAAGACCCAAGAAAGTAGCTGATTTCGTCAGAATTGAGATCTGTCAAAATGGGGATCGTGTTCAGTTCTTCTCACTACTGGATTTGCCTGAGGACAATGAGCTACCCATATAGCGTGCCATTCCAGGCACAGCTGCTTGGGATTCACTGAAAAGCAGTGTTTGAGGGAACAGGGAGGAATTGAGTTGTGCCATTTCCTAAGTGCGATTCTGGCCAAGATCTGTGATCCAGTTGGTTTCACCAGTGGGTATTAAGATCACCATGACTGTCAATTGTATGTTTCAGTTCTTTACAGGCTGGTGCACATAACTAAATTTAGCGCATGTGACACAGGTCTTGGCGATGGCCCCAGAAATGGATGCTGTTGCTACACAGGGGAAACATGACTGGCCAACTGCAATCACATGGCAGCTGACCAGTTAATAGTCTGGAGAATAGGTCCTGTTCAATGCTGTTGTTCAGGGTGGGCCACAAGGTGCTGACCTCAGCGTTACCTATTGTAAAAGCATGTGCTGGTGCCATCTTTAAAAACTTGCTAGTCCCGCATTTTGTCCTGATTTTCACACTACAACATAGTGCAGCCACACTCTGGAAAGGGTGCTCCCTCCAGGGTAGACCCCTTCGACCTGAAGGCTGACCAGTGCTCATCACAGGGACCCAAGAGGCTGACCAATGCTCGCTACAGGAACTCCTGAGGCTGACCAGTGTAGAAGCCAATGGTAGGACAGCAATTCAAGGATGCGGCAGGGAGGGTGCAGAAGACATGGCAGAGGGAAGACCACTGGGTTCCATGGTTTAGCGATGCCTCCCTGCAGGTTCTCCCCCAGGTTGCAAGGCAAGGTTTGGAGTTTCCCTTCCCAATGGACGGCAAGAAGAGACCCTCCCATCTAACCTAAGAAGCCTGGATGGAAGTAACAGTGGAGGTCAGCAGCTGTGGGGTCACCCACCAATCCTGGGTGCAGCGCTTCAAACATGTCAGTGGCCTCCTCCACTCTGCAAGGGTGAGTCCTACATACCACCCTCCTCTTAGGAGCTTGCATGTGGCAGCACGGGTTGGAGCACTTCATGGGGAGGGAGTGACCAACCAGGCGCTGGCAAGGTGAACCACCAGCTGCTGTATGTTGCATGGTTAAGTCTGGGTGTCAGACAAATGTCTATCTTTGCTTAGCCCCTCTGGAGAGCATATGTACGGAGTAGGCATTCGGGAGCTCACATCATGGGCCATTGGGAAGCCACCAGTATATGTGTTGTGCTAGTCTTTGTGTGGAACTCACAGCATCGCTTCCTTTTGCCTGAGGGAGAAATTGGCCCGCAACAGTTTGGAGAAGTCCAGGATCGGTGGTGGAGTTCTTGACATTATGCCAGCATAGAAAGAGGGCCTCGAACAGGCTGGAGTTCGGGGTGGCTGTGCGATTGTGGATGGCAAGACTGAAGTGGCAAATGAAGAGACTGAGGAGGCATTGAGTTTGTTTGTCCACCACTGGATTTATGGAGATCCACATCTAGAGACAATGTGCAGCCATGCGTGGGTGATGGAGGATTCCATCCAGGCCATGGGTGGGCATGGCATCCTCATCAAGAGGTCAGGAATGCCAATGGAGAGCCAGGTCGAGCAGGCCAGTCAGTGGATGCTGGAGATACATGCAAACCTGCATACCATCACCTTGTCTATGGGCAAAATACAGCCTTCGGCTGCCTGAGGAAGAGAGTGTTTGAAGTCCAGAACCTTAAAACAGGCACCTAACTCATGATCTACAGAGCTGTAGTGATACCCGCCCTCCTATATGGCTCAGAGATGTGGGCTATGTACAGCAGGCACCTCAAAGTGGAGAAGTACCACCAGCACTGCCTCTGCAAGACCCTGCAAATCCATTGGCAGGATAGGCGCACCAACGTCAGTGTTCTCACTTGGCCCAACATCCCTGTATTGAAGCATTGACCACACTCGATCAGCTCTGCTGGGCGGGCCACATCATCCACATGTCTGACACGAGATGCACGAAACAAGCGCTCTACTCGCAGCTTCAACACGGCAAGTGAGCCCCAGGAGGACAGAGGAAACACTTCATGGACACCCTCAAAGCCTCCTTGAAAAACTGAAAAACCCCTACCAACACCTGGGAATCCCTGGCCCAAGACCGCCCGAAGTGGAGGGAAAGCATCCAGGAAGGAGCTGAACACCTTGAGTCTCATCACCAAGGGCTACCTGAAGCCAAGCATCGACAGTGAAAGGAGCGTGTGGCAACCCGGGCACCCCACCACTCATTCCCTCTACCACTGTCTGGCCCACCTGTGACAGAGACTGTAGGTCGCACAATGGACTCTTCAGTCACCTGAGAATTTATTTTTAGTGTGGAAGCAAGTCATCCTCGACCCTGCCTAAGAGAAGAGAAGAGTTTGTGCTGTCTCGCGCATGTCTTGACACTTCAGAAGGACAGACAGCCACAGAAACTGAGGGCCTGTGGTTCATCTCTGAAGTAGACAGGGATCCTCAGATGGTGCAGCATCACGGGCGAAATCGTCCCAGATTTGCACTAGGTGCGGTAGCGGGCGGGTAAGGTGATGTTTTACCCGTCGGCTGCAATAGCGGCTTCTTACACCGTATTTTCCCAAACCCGCTGCATTAATTATGCATTCCTGGGAAACACACCGCTTCGATGGTGGGCAGGCTCCGATTCGCCCACCACGCCGTCACCTTGCTGCTTCGTCATGCCGGGCACCAGGATTAAAGTACAGCCACACACACATCTCTCAGTGTTTCCAGCCCAGGACTGCTGAAAAGAAGACATGGCCCAGAAAGGCAAGAAGACTGCAGCCCCCAGGTTTAGTGTTGCGTCCCTTGAGCACCTTTTGAATGCTGTGGAGGCCCGTCGTGATGTCCTCTACCCCAACTCTGGCCACAGAAGGGGCAGCAACATTACCACTCCAGCTTGGTAGGCGATGGCATTGGTGGTCAGTGCCAATGCTGCACAGAAGAGGTTGGCCATCCAATGCAGATGGAGGATGAATGATCTCATCCATGCTGCCAGGGTAAGGCAACCATCTCATCCCTCTAAACTCACACACTCACAAGCCCATCACACATTCACTGGCATCTCAATCACTGCCAGCTCAAGGGACATCATCACTCTATCACACACACCCTCACATCTTAAAGTGGCCTCATCTCCTCTGGAGGCTGCCTCCTCAGCCCTCACCACCTTGAGGCCACTTGTACAGATCAACTTGTGCCCCCACACAAACTCTGGAATACCCTCCTTCCCCAGTACAGCCCTTACTCTGCAGCCTCTTCCCTGGTCTGAGGCCACTTCTCCCCCTTCCCCTAGCAAGCCCTAGCCTTGCAGCCGTACAAAGCCAACCCCGCCTTATAGCTGGTCCAGTAGGTAGAGACCTGCCCATAAGACCCCCTAAAAGTGATGTGGTGCTGTCTGCGAAGCCTGGTGTTGATGACTGCGAGTGCTGCCCGAAGCAAGATAGGCAAACAAACCTCAAAGTCCTGCACGAAGTGCAGCTCATCAGGTGCACGTGACTTATGTGTAGTTGTGAAACACATCGGCGGGTGCAATCACACTGACATGGGCGGATGATCCAGTGGGGATGGATAAGTCTGGTGGGCTAGCCTTATAATGTTATGCTGATGGCGTCCGATAGCGGGAAATGCGGCCCGCCATTGACGGGCTGAGCAGATGATCACAAACTGGTTTCACGATGTCGTGAAAGTGATTTTTGGCCTTCTCGCCATATTGTCCACTCACACTGCTGAGCGCGCCTGACACCAGCGGACACGGAAAATTCCCCCCCATGTTATTCACCTGCACCCTCCACCAGTGCAAATATTCTCAAGTTGGTGGATATGCACTCACCATAATCACAGACATATCCGAGCAGCTGACAGAGGTTGTAACAACTGAGGTCGCTGACAGGCAGAAGACTGTGGGAGGCCAGGGTGATGCTGAGCCCCAGGACATTGAGAGGCCTCTGGCATTAGCTTTATGGAACTTGCTGGAGTTGCAGCATATGTGGATATTTGGTGGACCTGCCAGAGACAATGTGCAGCCATGTGTGGGTGACGGAAGATTCCATCCAGGCCATAGGCGGGCATGGCATCCTCCATCAAGAGGTCAGCAACCCTGATGGAGAGCCAGGTCCAGCAGACCAGTCAGTGGATGCTGGAGATACATGCAAACCTGCATACCATCACCTTGTCTATGGGCAAAATACAGCAGTGGAAAGGCAAGAGGGGGACAAGGCATCTGGAGTCTCCTCCAGGTGCTCATCGATCTCAGGCCAATAGGGAGGTGCAAGTGAGCCTTACAAGGGAAGAAGGGCAGCTGCCTTCCACCCCTGAAGGTTCCTTTCAAGGCACTTTTCAAGCAGACAACAGCTTCTCAACACCTCTGCCAGTGACCCCAGCACATGAGCGGGACAATCTCAGCATGCTGGGGCACTCCAGGTCTCAGGCAGCCAGAGAATGGCCACGAAAATCATCCTAGACCTTGGGACAGTGCGATCAGCAGCCTGCCTCTACCCCAGCTACATGCACAGGGTGGCACCAAGTAGAAGCACTTGTAAGCATGTTAAGCAGAGCACCTATGTGCACCAGGGGTTCACAGCTGTTTCAGCTTGGCATATGTTAAGATATGATACAGGTTTTCCAAAGGATGCATGTTACAGTTACTGTTGACCGTTTATGCCTTATTGCTGCATTGTCAGATGTCACCTACTTCCTTGCTTCCTCAATGAGCTCCCAGTTAGGGACAGGTCGAGTTTGTGTGTGTTGTGAAGCTGAACACCAAGCAATGGTGAGTAATGTGAAGGAGGTGATATCTGGGCAAAGTGAAGGTGAGTCTTTATCACATAGACATTGAAAGGGTATCATGGTTGCAGGAAGCAGGTTTGAATGAGATTTTCCCTAGTCTTTCTTGTGCATCTCTCAGCACCCCTCACCTCCAGTGCAAGGGGCTCATCATCTTGCCCCACCTTCTCTTCCTCTCTTTATTTAATTAATTGAATTTAAATTTCCCACCTGTAATCGTGGGGTTTGCAGTCATGTCAACAGATTTTGGTCCAGACCTCTGGATTGCTGGCCCAGTAGCATAACCACTATCCTTTTGTCCCTGTGATTGCCTGAGAGTGGTTGATGATCCCTATAACGCAGTGGTGGTGGTGTTTGTGGGGGAGGTGTGGGGGTCCTTCTTGCTCCTGCATGCACGTTCAGCCGTGTGACATTAAGGAAGGACGTTAACTTGACAGCTGAGGTCGAAAATGGCACCACTAATGAAATTAATGTTACATGCTGACCTACATTATGATCTTCCTACTCTGCATACTTTCAGCGTACTCTGTGTACTCTTCCAATGCCAGACTCCTGATATATCATTTTGGACCTGGCACCTGCACCGTGGAATCAAAATTTGATATCTAGACTCCGCTACTCTTTAACTTATTAGATTTTAAATACTGCAAATGCAGGGTTGCAATAATCTTTCACTCTGCATTCAACCCTAATTTGCACATTTTTACAATTATGTGAGGAAAAAATGAAAATGGAGCTTTTAGCTACCCATCCAATAAAAAAAATTGGTTCATTTCTCCTCATTAATGCAATAGGAATTCTAAATTGGAGAGAGCTAGTCTTTCCCAACAGAGCAGCTTGCAATATCAAGTATAATTATGCAGATAGAGTCATAGAGTCATAGAGGTCTACAGCACAGAAAAAGGTCCTTCAGCCCATTGAGTCTGCGCCGGTTAAACAAGTACCTAACTATTCTAATCCCATTTTCCAACACTAGGCCCATAGCCTTGTATGCAATGGCATTGCAAGTGCACATCCAAATACTTCTTAAATGTTATGAGGCTTTCTGCCTGTACCACCCTTTTAGGCAGTGAGTTCCAGATTCCCACCACCCTCTGGGTGAAAAAATTCTTCCTCATATCCCCTCATTAACCTATCATTAGTTTACATATGATATTTAGTATATTTTACATTAATATGCTTTTCAAATAGTTTAAGATTTAATGGCCTTTCTTTCCATTTCCTATAACTACTCAATGTTTCCCAAGAAAATCCAATTACATTTGCAGAGAAACCTTTGGGAATCTACAGTTTCTTCATTAAAGTTTTGGAAGTGGCTAATGAGAGGAATTTAGGGTGACAGTCCTTTTTATGTGTGTGTAGAAAATTATTGTTGTACGTGATCACTGTACCCAAGCAACGATGACTTTTCATACAAATGACAGGTATCTCTAATTCACACTCATTGGTGAGATTCAATACATCTCCAGAACCTTGCACACTACATGGTGATGTGGACTATTCCGCTAATTCACAAGTTGGAAGTATCAGTTGTGTTGTGGAAAGGTATCCTCACACCCACCAATGAAGTAAAACTGCAACACCAAGCTAAAGCATATTCTTCCATGCAATTAGCACCATTGTCATTTCATAGTCATAGTCATATAGTCATAGTCTAAGATTTAATTGATATTTCCCTGTACAACAACAACAGCTGCCTTCTATAACATAGAATTTTTTCCATTGCACTTCATAGGTCTAATCAGACAAAAATGGAGAACAAAAGAGAGAGATCGAAGGATTAGATGGGTCAAAGAGCTGAGTTTTAAGGAGGTCCTTAATGGAACAGAGGGAAATAGTGAAACAGAGGGATTTTGAGAGGGAATTTCAGGACTTGGAGCCTAGTTGGCTGAAGGCACAATCACCAGTGCTGGGGCAAAGGGAGAAGGTGAATGCAGAAGAGTCAGAGGAACAGAATGTTCTGGAGGGAAATAGGGCTGGAGAGAGATTACAGAGATACGGAGAGGCAAGGCTAGAACTTCAACACAAGAATGAAAATTTTAAATTGAAAATGTTGACAACAAGGATTTATTGCAGCTTAGCAAGGATATGGGTGATGGATGAGTGGGACTTGCTGTTGGATAGGATATATTTATTTTCATTTTTATTCATTGTTTTATCCCCACCTTTAATCCTATTATCGAACTTTTTTCCCCACCAATGTCCCCTCCCCCCACCCCACCCCCACAAGTGCCATCTGTCACTTGTTCATGTTGTTCTTTTCAGAATATTTACCCTTGCCCTGCCATTATCACATTCTGCTTTCTTACCTTAATGCCACTATCAGCACCTCCTTTAGCCCTTACCACTAACATTAACGCCCCCTTTGTCCTTTTGTTCATGACATCCTTTCAATCTCTCCTTTGCCCCCACCTATCGCTGGCCTTCTATCCAGCTTCACCTGCTCCACCCGCCTTTAGCAGTATAAATTCCATCACATTTTTACTTCTCTTTAGCTCTGAAGATGGACTCGAAACGTTAACTCTGTTTATCTCTCCACAGATGCTGTCAGACCTGCTGAGTTTTTCCAGCATTTTCTGTTTTGCTCCACTTACCAATTTAGCTGACAGAGATTATTTCTGCTAATATGAATATCATTCCAATAGGAGCGTGTTAACATCTTTATTCTGAAGCATTTTGCCAAATGTTTAGCAACAAATGTTTCTTTTTGGAAAGATGGGGGCTAACATGAATGGCAATGTGGCAGTTTCCTCCATGTTTTCTCTTTTAACACCTCATAGATTTTGAAAATATATAAAGGAAGCACTTGCATTTTTATGGAGCCTTTTATGAATTCAAGATGTCCCACTGCACTTTACAGCCTGTTATGACCCAGTGGTTGGTAAAGCTGAGTTCTTTAAAAATCACAGAGGGAAACTTTAAACAACTGTCATAACCTATATTTTTAAGTGGTATGTTTCAGATGCAACTCTAAATTCAAGAATCAGACCACCAATTCTCAAGAGGTTTTATATTAAACTAAATGAAACATTTTATTAAGTTACACAAGTTAAGTATATACACATGGCTACAAATTACTACTATCATAACTTCCCAAACTAATCTCCATTAAGGCAACAACAACCCATAAACTTAACCAGACACCAGGCAAAGCATTTTCACCTTATGAATTCAAAATGAGGCTCCTTTCACTTTGGTTCCTGTGGAGACATTAGTATGTTTACAGCTGCTTTGTTCTTACATTGCCTCTGCCCTGCACACACGAAAACTGCTATCAGTTATATCCAGCACATCTCATTAAATGTAAATTCTCATTGTATCACCAGCCTCTTTGAACTCCACTTCTTCTAACAATAAAAACCCTTTCATAGCACCAATTTTATTAGTAATATAAACATTGCCTTGTCTCTGCTAGCTAGGTGCCAGATTTCACCCCACTTCTTGAATGCTCTATCCAAAAAATGCAAATGCACCTCTACTTCTCTGTTTACATCTCAAAACTAGTACACGTCAAAGCACCCAGACTAGTTGGCTTCAATCCAATTAATCCACACACCCATCAACTAAACCTCTATTTTAAAAGAAAATTATTTTCCAATAATATTGTATACATTAATAGCTTCATGATACAGCCAAACAGCCATGCTTTTGAAATATAGTCACTGCTGTAATGTAGGATGCGTGGCAATGAACTTAACCACCAATTGTAATGAGAAAATAATCAGTTAGTCTATTTTGGTGATGTTGTATGAGGGATAATTAGTGGCTAGGAAATCTGAGAGAACTCTCTGATCTGATTCAAATAATACTCTGGGATCTTTACACCTAAGAGAAGAGATAGTGTCCCACGCAAAAGACAACACCACTGACAGTGCAGCAGTCACTCAGCACTGTACTAAATTATGTGCTCAAGTTTCTGTGGTGGATCTTGTACCAACAAGCTTCTGACTCAAGGTCAAGAATGCTACCACTGAGCCAAGATTGCAACATATATTTATGGATCTGCATAATTTCATGTATTATTATCTAATGGCACTTTTCCGAAGAAGAGCAGGGGAATTACCCTCAACGGATAACAATTATTTTTCAATCAACATCACAAAAGCATATTATCTGGTCATTATCACATTGTTGTTGTGGGAACTTACTGTGTAAATTGGCACATGTTTCTCACATTATAACAGTGACTACACTTCAAAAATAATTAATTGGCTGTAAAGCATCTGGGACATCCAGTGATCGTGAAAGGTGTTATATAATTGCAAGCCTTCCTTCTTTCTTAAATTAAAGGACAAAATATGAAATCGCATTTTGGAGATCAAATTAATTTGAAGAAAACTTATATTCTCAAAACATGCATAATGTTTGGATCACAATGAGGTATACATAGAAAAAAAAATTACAATTGTTTTTGATTCCTTGTGTTTATTAATTTATTGTAACATTCATTCAACCAAGGCTAACCTGCAAATTGTAAATTGAAAAGAGGTTCACATGGCTTCACTGAAATCATATATATTATTACGTTTCAGGAATCCCATTCAAAGATTGGTGCTATCTGTGCAGAAGAGTCACAGTATCATTACAGTATGTTATTAAGTTTTCAGTGCTGTGGTGGCTTTGACTAGAATTCAGTGAGAGAGTGGGCATGTGGGGGTTGGCATCCTGTCTACCAGTCAAAGTAGATCAGGATGTCTTTGATTATCGAGATGAAGTTCAAAGTTGGCCATTTGTATCAGAAGTAAATGAACACATCAGAAGCAAAAGATCAAAGCATTCAATGGCTACTGATCAGTGAAAGACGGTATAGCAGTGCATACATCTTGGACATTCTTGAAGTGGAGAATAGTAAATGATGGGAAACTACAGAACAGAAAGTTACAGAACCCTGAGAAGGATGATTTGGTTGGCAGGTTAACCAATACTAATGTTTTCAATTATTATTTGCAATTATTTTGTAATGGGATACAAAATAGCACCTTTTTACATAAAAGATGAAATCAGCTGAAAAACTATTAAAGTTCTTAATCACAAATACATTCTCAGTTGTGTGACTGAGATAGTTTTGAACTGAATATAAATTAGCTTATGGTGTTCACAATTTAGGTACGTCAACATTTAATTCAATGTGAGTTGTGTTGCAAAGCAGAATACGTGGCATTGCAATTGTGTCCTTTAAAACCTGGAAGACTTCTTTGTGAAAGAGTATTTAGTTACTCCTAAATGTGACTTCTTTTCCACATCATTTCATTAGATGAAATTTATTGGAATAAAGAATGATTTAATTGATTTTTCACAGTGTGTCATGTAATATAATATTTATGCATTGAAACTGGTCTAACTATGGAGCATAAATATTCATCGGTTCTCATTAGACACACAACTCACGCATGCCTTCTTGATATGCATTCCTGACAATGAATGTGATTCTTCTTCCTTGTGTAATGGTATTGAATTTTGCTACAGTTCTAGACAGATTAGTGACTGCAATGTCTTGTGAACTTCAGATTCTTTCAACAGTTTGGCAGGCAGAACAATCATTCCTGTGCTTCAGGTCTCAGAATAGCATCTCCTCATGGACTGGACCTTAAGTGAAAACAATTATAAAGTATCCATCCTGTCAACAATTGTTCACTAAATGATTTACAGCCTTGTTTAAAAGGGAATCTTGATGGGACCCTATTTTTATTCACCTCGCATTAGAAGGGGCACTTCTTTAAGGTAAATTTCTGGTGTACAATTTAAGGGGTATTTTCATAGCATCAGCGCTAATATCCCACTGACATTTGATTGTATTTTCCTTGCCCGGGTAGTGAGAGTGAGGGGTGGGGGTGATGGTGAGGTGGGAGCTGGGAGTGCTCATTGACTATGCAGAGTGGGACATTGATGAGAATCCCACTGCTGACTGCTACTCTGTCACTGGGAGGGAGGCTGCATTAATAAAAATGCCACAAGCACAGCAGGTCACATCTTCTGTAATGTATGTGAAAAGAGACTGCTGCATTACCTGCACCTGATAACATGTTCACAATGGGCTGTCTGCAGACACCTGGGTGAAAGCACACTGTGAATTAGTCGGTGACTAAATCTTTGCAATGGAAAAGCAACCAGAAGCAAAAGATCACCATGGGTAGAGGAGTGGTAAACATCAGTCTCCTCGAACGTGAGAATGAAGCTCTGGAACTCCTGGTCAGACACACCAGGCTGTCTGTGAGAGAGGGAGAAGTTGCAGAAGAGCTGCCAGGTTTAGGTTGCTAATGGCATTTAATGTTTACATGATGGTGAGATTTTCTGACTGCATGCATTCTTAAGACTTGTAAGGCATGCTACTATTTCTCACACGTCTTCTGATTCACGAGTCAGACAGCAGACGAGTCTAAGATGTGTCCGTCACAGGTGCTGAATGCCTACATTCCTCTGATGAGCAGTCTGGCTGATGGATCCCTTCCTCTGATCTGCCCACTCCTCATGACAACTTACTTAAGCACCAGCCGAGCTAACCCAGGGAAAGTAGGCTGAGGTAGACTGCTAAATTAGATTCAAAGGTATAGCGGCGGATAAGCAAATATTTAAAGAAATATTTCAGAATTCTCAGTGAAAAATAAAAACTACACAGGAAAGCTAATCCATCCTTGGTGAACTAAAAAGGTTGTTAGATTGAAGGAAGAAGCTTATAGTCCTCCCAAGGGGAGTGGTAAGCCTAAAAATTGAGAGAGTTTTAGAAACGAGCAAAGGAAGACCAAAAGACTGAAAAGACGGAGAAAATAGAACATGAGACTAAACTAGCAAGAAATAAAAACAGATTGTAATAGCTTCTCTAAGTATCTAAAACGAGAGTAGCAGAAGTAACTGTGGGTTCCTTAGAGGATGAGAGAGGGGAAATTATCATGGGGAATAAGGAACTGACAGAGATGGGGCAGAATTTTGCCCCCGTCATGGTGGGCGGGCCCAAGAGCGGTCATGAAGCTTACTGCCACCCACGATTGGGCCTGGACATGGATTTCATGCTGGCTGGCCAATTAACGTTCAGCCAGCGTGAAGCACGTGCTGCAGTGCTGCCGGGGTGGGGGCGTGAGGAGCACGAGCACGGAAGTGTGCGCATGCTCGGGGGTGCGTGCAGTAAAAACTCCCTGAGGCAGCTCTGGGAATTTTGAAAATAAAAAATAAAGAATTTAAAAATGTTAATAGCATGTCCCCTCATGTGGCTCTGTCATGTTAGAAATTAGTTTGAAAATTAAAAATTTTTTTTTAATCACTGATCGAAACCTCACCCCCCGTGGATGAGGTTCCGCAAAAAATCCAAAGGCCGCTTATCCTTTTCGGCCGCCCGCCAACTGTAAGGTTGGACAGGAAGTGAAAAGTTTCATTTAATTAGAACTTTAATCACCTTAATAGGCTTGTTAATTGTCGGCGGGCGGGCTGCTAACTCCCACGCGTGCCTACCGACCGAAATATCACGCGAGTGTGCGATGACGTCAGGATGCTTGCCTGATATCATCGCGCGTCATCTTACGCTCGTTCGGGTTGGGCGCTCGCTCGCCCGACGAGCGCAATATTCTGCCCATGATAAAAATGCATCGGTTATGATTTTCCAAAATTCCTAGATTCCAGTACAGCCCCAGATAGTTTGGAAAGGAATAAACATAACACTGCTATTTAAGAAGGAGGAAGAGAGAAAACAGAGAACCACAGCCAATTAGCCTGCCATCAGTTATTCGAAAAATACTGAAATCCATTATTAAGGGAGTGGTAGGGCACTTAGAAAATCATAATATGATTAGGCAGTGTCAACATGTTTTATGAAAGGGAACTTATGTTTAACATATATATTTGAGGTTTTTTTGAGGAAGAAACTTGCAGGGTAGTTAAAAAGCAACCAGTAAATACAAAATATATGGATTTTGCAAAGGCCACACAGAAGCTTATTGGACAAGATAAGGACTCATGGGGTTAGGGAAATAGCATGGGTGGAGGATTGGTTAATGGACAGAAAACAGAGGCCAGGATTTTCCCAAATTTGCACTAAGTGCGGTAGTGGGCGGGCAAAATGGCGTCCTACCCGCCAAAGGCAATGGGAGGTTTTCACACTGTATCATTCCAAGCCCATCGCATTATTTATACATTCCCGGGAAACATGCCGTTTCCATGACAGGCGGGCTCTCATTCTCCGTCCCGCCATCACCCCGCCGTTGCAACACGCCGGCTGCCATGTTTAAAAGGCAGCTGCCAGCACACCACTCATCACTACCAACTCACCACCGCTGCCCGGGAGACATGGCCAGCAAAGGATAAAAGTCCGCAGCGCCACCCCCCACTACCCACCCCCAACCCTCCCTCCCCCGCCATTTAATGACGGATCCCTCGAGAGACTGTTAGATGCTGCAGGGGCCCACCAGGATGTCCTGTACCCCTGCTCTGGCTGCAGTATGGGCAGCAACGTGACCAATACAGCTTGGGAGGCGGTGGCAGCACCAACACCCTTCAGAAGAGGACAGCCTCTTTCATGCTGCAAGAGGATGAATGATCTCCACTGTCTGCCAGGGTAAGTCGCTCTTCTCATCACTCTCAACTCACACTCACAAACCCATCACACATCCACACAGGTCTCACTCACTGCCAGTTCAAGGGACATCACCATTCACTCTCTCACACACACCTTGATTGTCCTCAGCCCGTCCATGGGACCACATACCACCTGCTCAGGCCAGGCATACTTACCATCTGGCCTGGCAGGCGTCCTGCTTATACTTTATTCATCTCTATCCATGCAGGACAAGCTGGCACACAACAGGGAGAGGTCGCAGGGAGAGGTTGCATGGATAGAGATGAATGCCCGAAATCGAGGTCCTCACGGACTTTGAAAACAGAACCATCCAGCTGGCCAGCAAGGATCGGAACTGGTCCTGTGCTGACAGTGAGGCTGGCACTGCTCTACCAAGTGGGGATCCAGCAGTGCAACATCCATCAGACAACCATGAGTGATGGGTCCTCTTTCACAGGCCACTGCCATGCACTAATTATCTCTCCTTGCTTTCGCAGGCACATCTGCTAAACAGCCGATGGAGTCCATGGCTCAGGGCCTCCAATCAAGCCCTGAAGAAACCTCTGAAGAGGAATCTGGAGGCACCCTCCTTGAAGTTCCGTCACAGCGCTCACCCACACCCTCCACCAGCGCAGAGACACACACCTCGGTGTGACCTAGCTTTACAGTAGACATGGGACCACAATCCAGTGAGCACATTGCACTGTCTGATCCACTGCAGGCAGTGGCCGGGACTTTCCAGGTCCCCGGCATTCGGAGGGCTGCTGGAGACCAGTCTCGTGTTGAGTCCGAGTCAGATGATGAGCCTCTGGTCTCGGTCATGTCACAGTTGTTGGAGCTGCAAATGCAAGCTCAGGAATATCAGGAACGGATGTCAGCTGCGCTCCTGAGATTGCAAGGCATGATGGAGGAGTCCGTCCACCTTCAGGCTGAGGTGATAGCGCCGGCATTGCAACACACCGAGGTCAACACTGGTAGGATGGCAGCCACCTTGGAGACCTTGGTCCAAGATATCGCTCCTGCACTGCTGCATGGGCTCAACTCCATTGCTGATGCCATAGTTGGCCTACAGCAGTGTGTACATGAGAGGGGTGTGGGGCAGCTCGGTCTTGCTCTAGCTACCCCTTCCCCTCAAGGAGTCAGCCAGGCACCCATAGGGAGGAGGATCTGCACGTGCACAATCCGGGCCCACCCATCCAGGTGACTCCAGGAGTCCAGCCCATCCAAATCCCCTCTTCCTGTGGCTTCAGCAAGTCCAGCTCCACAGGCTGAGGAGGGTGCCACTGCCACACAGCAGGACCCTGAAAGCAGGCCGAGGCCCTCCAAGTCTCGGCCCTCCAGAGGACACCCGCCAAAGTCATCACAGCAGGCTGCTTCCACCTCCACTGTGGATGTCTGGGGAGCACCAAGAGGTAGAGGCAGGGTTAGGAAAGTTAAGGAGAATTAGTTGCACAGCCTGTGCACGGGTGTTATTCACTTGTACATACTGTTCACTATCATCAATAAACTCTCAAGAATGTCTCCCTTCCTATGGCTCCTTGTTCTGATGAGCAGTGCTCGTGTCACTCAGATGTGAAACCTTTCTGCACAAGATAAAGGCAGGTGTCTCAGTCCAGGGCCTCTTCCCTGCGCCCTGTGCAGCCTTCAGACCAAAGTGATGGTCTGGCCTCACACTCCCTGGACACATTAGTGATGCCTGCACCTCGATGGTGCTTATCATTGCTGCCAAAATGTCGTGGGCAGGTGTCACAGAGTTCCATCATTCTCTCTGTGTGCTCTCAGCACCTTTAAGGTGGGGCTGACCCCCACCTCTTCAGCATTTGTGACCACTGATGCGGTGCTTCAGTTCTTGAAGGGCCAGACAGGAGTCTGAAATTCTTAGAGGCTATGTGAAGATTTATGGAGTGTCCTCACTGCATGTCGTCATCATCCTCCTGCAATCGAGAGACTATTGGGGACTCTACTGTGTCTCCATGACAGGAGCATTCTCATCCCCATCGACGTGCAGCTCCTCCATCTCCTCCTCAGCCAGCTTCTCTCCCCATTGCAGCGCCAGGTTGTAAAGGGCGCAGCAGTTGACAACGATGCGTGACACCCTCTGTGGACTGTATTGCAGGGCTCCACCAGACTAGCCCAGGCACTGGAACCTCATCTTCAGCACCCCGATGGTCTGCTCCACCAAGTTGCGAGTTGCAGCATGAGCCTTATTATACTGTTGCTCTGCTGCAGTCTGAGGCCGCTGCACAGGTGTCATCAGCCACGTCCTCTACAGGTGGACCTTGTCCCTGAAGAGCCATCCCTGCAGCTCCTGTGGACCCTGGAAGACTCCAGGGATCTGCAACCGACTGAGGATGTAGGCATTGTGCACACCCCCTCGAAACCGTGCGCATGCCTGTGGAATGTGTTTGTGGTGGTCGCATAACAGCTGCACATTCAGTGAGTGAATCTCTTGTGGTTGATGTAGTTCACCGTGTGCAGCGACGGAGACCTGAGCGCCACATGAGTGCAGTCAATCACACCCTACATCTGTGGGAATCCTGAGATCCAGGAGAATCCAATTGTCCTGGTCCCAGGTAAAATGCATAAAGTTGTGTGCCCTCGAGAAGATGGCAACTCTGACCTCATGGATGCATTTGTGGGAGGCAGATTGTGAAATGCCACAGAGGTCTCCTGTGGAACCCTGAAAGGACCCACTTGCATAGAAATTGAGCGCCATGGTCAATTTCACAGCCGTTGGCAGCGGATGCCCTCCATGTCCCCTTGGCGCCAACTCCCGCAGTAAGTGGCAGATGTGAGCGACCAGGTCCCTAGACATGCGCAGTCATTAGCGACACTGGTCTCGGTCATCTGCAGGAATGGCAGGCGGCGTCTGTAGGCTCTGGATTTCACTAGGCGCCGGCCAGCCACGGCTCGCTGTCGCTCCTGGGCAGTGTGTAGGAGCCCCCGCAGCCCCTTCTTCCTGAGGTTGCTGCTCTTGTCTTTGAGCGGTCAGGTGCCTCAGTCGCTCTCTCCGTCTTCTTCACTCTCTGTAGGCCATCAGGCCTACAGCTAGCTCACCAGGATCCATGCTCCTGATGTGGTCCTCCAGCAGCATGAAAGAGAGAGAGAGACGTGGTTAGCATGGGTGTACTTAGCACCTTTCCAAGCCCTGTGTGACCGACCCTTAATGCTTCCTGGGCAGTGCTGCTCACCCCTCGGATGGCCACGGATGAATGCACTGCATGGCTGCCCTGTCAGCCTGTGACATGGTGAAGACAGCTCCTAACCGGGATGCTGAGATTGCAAGGGGCTGTGAGCACCTCCAGCAGTGACTGTTAATGGCCAGTGTTGTTGAGGAGATTGTACAACGTGTGCAGTCCAACTGCTCTGCGGTCCAGTAAAGTGGTCGTGGACTCGAAGACCATGCCGGGGGGTGGGGGTGGGTAGGGGGCGGGGGATTAAGGTCTGGAGCGTTTGGTTGTTGCGTTGCTTGCATGAGTGGGCAGGCTAGGAGCCCAACCTCAATCATATCGCTGTTGCTGTGCCTGATCTGTCTCAGTTGCAGAGGGATGGTCAGTTTATACAGGTGTCCCTAACATGCAGCCACTCCCCTCAATTACCCTGCCCTCCCACTGCGATTATTTGTGCGCGGGATCCAATGGTAGGGCAGCAGTTGCTCTCCATCCCCCCTGACTACAGCAACAGTTGCCTCTGTGGCAGGGCAGCAGTTGCCCCCGGACGCTACCCCTCTGAAAACAGTTGCCTCTGAGGCAGTGCGGCATTTCACCCAGGCCCCCTGGTGCCTCTGAATCCTGCAAAGCAACGGGCGACCTTGGCAAGCTGTGGAAAACAATGCTGTTCACTCACCTCAGTTCCCCCAAAGTGAAGGCTGCCAAGTGCACATTGCCTGTGCGCCGTTGTGAAACACGTTGGCGTGCCTTCCTGCCGATATGGACGGACGATACAGCCGGGTTCCAAGAGCCTGGTGAGATGGTCTTTTAATGATATGCTGATGTATTACAACAAGCTCCCCGATGACTGTTGGCGGGAAACGCAGCCTGCCATCGGGGGGCTGAGCGAACAATCGCCACCTGCCTTCCCGCTGTCGTGAAACCAATTTCACCATATTGTCCACACACGCCACCTATCACGCCCGCTGCTAGTGGGCATGGAAAATTCTGCCCAGAGAGTATAAATAAACAGCATTCCCAGGTTGGCATGTTGTTACTAGCAGAGCATTGCAAGGATCGGTGCTGGGGCCTCAGCTATTTACAATCTTTATCAATGACTTAGATGAGGGGATCGAGGTAATGTATCCAGGTTTGCTGATGATATAAAGCAAGGTGGAAAAGTAAGCTGTGAGGAGGACACAAAGGGTGGAATTTTATGAAAACTGATGGGCTCATACCAGGGTGGTGGTTGTGGGGGTTGGGCAGCAGGAGGGCTGCTTAACTCAGGCATGGCATTAACGTCCCACTCCTGGATATCCTGAACAATCGCAGAGTGCGCGCTGTCAAAGGAAGGGTTTCTAGTTAAAGAAATCCCGGTAGGGTTAAAAGTGGCTGCAGCCAACCTTTGCTTGGAAAGCTTGTGTAAGTGAAATAATGGAAAGGCTGCCCCCCCCACCCACCCCCACCTCAGTTTTCTGAATCTTCCCTGGAGGTGTAACCAGATCTTTTAGGGCCTTAAGGATGTACTGTTTCCTCAGGACGGGAGGAAGAGGCCAGCTACATTGATGAAACAGGCAGAGCTAGAAGTTTTTTTTTATTCATTTGTAGGATGTGAGCATTACTGGCTAGGCCAACATTTATTGCCCATCCCTAACTGCCATTGAGCAGGGGGTGGTGAGCTGCCTTCTTGAACCGCTGCAGTCCATGTGGTGCAGGTACACCCACAGTGCGGTTAGGGAGGGAGTTCCAGGATTTTCACCCAGCGACAGTGAAGGAACGGCGATATATTTCCCAGTCAAGATGGTGTGTGGCTTGGAGGGGAACTTTCAGGTGGTGGTGTTCCCTTGTATTTGTTGCCCCTGTCCTTCTAAATGGCAGTGGCCATGGGTTTAGAAGGCACTGTCTAAGGAGCCTTGCTGTGTTCTTGCAGTGCATCTCGTGGATGGTACATGCTGCTGTCATGGTGCGTCGGCGGTAGAGGGAGTGAATGTTTGTGGAACTGGTGCCAATCAAGTGGGCTACTTTGTCCTGGATGGTGTCAAGCTTCTTCAGTGTTGGAGCTGCACTCATCCAGGTGAGGATATTCCATCACACTCCTGACGTGTCTTGGAGATGGTGGACAGGCTTTGGGGAGTCAGGAGGTGAGTTACTCGTCGCAGGATTCCTAGCCTCTGACCTGCTCTTATAGCCACAGTATTTCTATGGCTAGTCCAGTTCAGTTTCTGGTCAATGGTAACCCCCAGGATATTGATATTGGGGGATACAGCGATGGTAATGCCATTGAATGTCAAGGGACGATGGTTAGATTCTCCCTTGTTGGAGATGGTCAGTGGCTGGTCAGTGGTGTGAATGTTACCTGTCACTTGTCAACCCAAGCCTGGATATCATCCAGGATTTGCTGCATTTGGACATGGACTGCTTCATTATCTGAGGAGTCCCGGATGGTGCTGAACATTGTGCAATCATCAGTGAACATCCCCACTTCTGAACTTATGACAGAAGGAACTTCATTGATGAAGCAGCTGAAGACAGTTGGGCCGAGGATACTACCCTGAGGAACTCCTGCAGTGATGTCCTGGAGCTGAGATGACTGACATCCAACAACCACAACCATCTTCCTTTGTACTAGGTATGACTCCAACCAGTGGAGAGTTTTCCCCCGATTCACATTGTTCGGGCTCCTTGATGCCACATGTGGTCAAATGCCGCCTTGATGTCAAAGATAGTCACTCTCACTTCACCTCAGAAGTTTAGCTCTTTTGTCCATGTTTGAACCAAGGCTATTACAGGTCAGGAGCTGAGTGACACTGCTGACATGCAAACTGAGCATCAGTGAGCAGGTTATTTCTAAGAAAGTGCCACTTGATAGCATTGTTGATGAGCCCCTCCATCACTTTACTGATGATCGAGAGTAAACTGATGGAGAGGTAATTGGCTGGATTGGGTCTGTCCTGCTTTCTGTGTACAGGACATACCTGGGCAATCTTCCACATAGCCGGGTAGATGCCAGTGTTGTAGCTGTACTGGAACAGCTTGGCTTGGGGTGTGGCAAGTTCTATAGCACAAGTCTTCAGTACAATTGCCGGAATATTGTCAGGGCCCCTAGACTTTGCAGTATCCAGTGCCTTCAGCAATTTCTTGATATCATGTGGAGTGAATCAAATTGGCTGAAGACTGACATCTATGATGCTGGGGACCTCTGGAAGAGGCTGAGATGGATCATCCACTCAGCACTTCTGGCTGAGGATTGCTTCAGCCTCATCTTTTGCATTGATGAGCTGGGCTCCCTCATCATTGGAGATGGGGATAATTGTGGAGCCTCCTCTTCCAGTCAGTTGTTTAATTGTGCACCACCATTCACGACTGGATGTGGCAGGACTGCAGAGCTTAGATCTGATCTGTTGGTTGTGAGCTCTGTCTATCAGTTGCTGCTTATGCATTTTTAGGTATGCCTGGTGCTGCTCCTGGCACGCCCTTCTGCACTCTTCATTGAACCAGGGTTGATCCCATGGCTTAGTGGTAATGGTAGAGTGGGGTATATGCCAGGCCATGAGGTTACAGATTGTGGTTGAGAGCAATTCTGTTGCTGCTAATGGCCCACAGCACAACATGGATGCCCAGTTTTGAGTGTCTAGACCTGTTCGAAGGATATCCCTGGGAGGCTGAGCTCTAGCTACTGACAGAGCCCTAGAAAATTGGACACCAGACTAGATAAAAAGTGGACTGTCTGGTATAAACAGATGAATTACCACCTTAATCCTGCTGCACATTACCATGGAGAGTGTCTGCACTTGAGAGCCCCACGATGCAAGTTGGGTATAGGGCTGGGGCTGGGGCTGGGACCGGGACCGGGATGGCAGCCAGTGAGACAAACTCATCAACATTATCAGTCAGCTATGTGGTTCAGGGGAGAGTCTCCACGGATCTGGGCAGCAGGTGAATTTGGTGTGCAGGCTGGCTGGGGAAAGGCCGCTGCTGACGCTTCACCGTGGCATTGCAGTCACTGTGAGGCACAGGAATGATGCTGTTTAAGGGAGCGATTGCTTGCATTGTTGGTGATCCCAGAATAAAAACACTGGGCACAAAGACATACAGTGCCACACAGGGGACAGACCATCTGAAAACTGGATTGCCTGGTGTAAAACTGGAAGAATGGCCACCCTAAGCAGAGGCTGTGAGCAGCAGGTGTGTTGTGCCATGGACCTGGTGACAGTGTCAAAATGTTAGCTGAGCTCATTAGTTGAGTAATGTACAACTTTCAGGTAAAAGCCCTCACTCTTCTCTGACTTCTATAGCATTCCCCTGCATAGCGCGCCTCAGAACAATGCACTTGGCAATTTCATTCGTTCAGTTCTCTTCAGGGATCTCCTTAAATCTCCATTGGAATAGCCAACACTCACACACTGATCCTATTGCCATCTCAAAGCCATCCCTCACAGACAGCCTCCACAAATGTTCTCATTTCATCCTCAGCACATGTTGCATTTCCCTCATTGCAAAAGGGGCTGGAAAACCTGAGGGAGAAGCAGAGAATCAAAGGTGGACCTGCATCCATTGCACAGCACAGCACAGGAGGACGGCTTGGAGATTGGCAGGGTGGCCACAGACATTAGGCATCATCAGTGTAGAGATGGGGTGGCCCAGAGACCCAGTGACAGCATTAAATGATGCATGGCCATTTGGCACTTAACTGTCACTCGTATTGAATTGCTGGCACCATTAACTGAAATGTCAAGAACTGCATAAAATAGATTTAAAACTTTTCCACATGTCAGTTCTAATCAAAGCCTTACATCTCCTATAGATCTTCAGGGGTGATGGAGGAGCTGGAGCAGGAAGAGGCTGAGGAGGGTTCAGAGGAGGACAGGCACTCTGAGGGACACCATAACATGACTCGTGTGGACCTCCACCAGCACTGACATACCTACATTCTGGTGGGTACTGCAGTGGAGATGTTTAGGTTGTCAGATGGTGAGGAGGACATCATATGTGAGCTGGAGCAGTTGCTAGAGAAAGGGACAGCAGTGGAGAGCCCCCATCAGAGGGTGCAGGACACTCCAAGCTGTGCTCAGCTGGAATAAGATGTTGAGCTTAGGGGTCATCCATGAAAAGGGACCTTGTGGAGAAGCAAAAGTGTGCTTCTGTCAGCCATTCCACAGGCAGTTCCCTGCCTTGGACAGGACTTGGAGAAGCCTCTCTAGAGTGGCATGATATCTCGATGGAGAAGGGAGCCACCTGCATGAAGAATTAGACCCAGCAGGCAACCCAATGTATGCTGGCCCAGACCAATGGCCTGTAGCTGTGCTCAGTATGCCATTTTACACAGGATGGAGTAAAGCCTTGCCTTGGTGGCGCAGTGCCTCACTAACATGCAGTCATAATGACCATGAAACTACTGGACTGTTGAAAAACCCATCTGAATCACTAATGTGCTTCAGGAGGAAATCTGCCATCTTTACCCAATCTGGCCTAAATATGACTCCAGACCCACAGCAATGTGATTGACTCTTAACTGCCTTCTAAAATGGCTTAGCAAGCCATTCAGTTGTAGGCGGCTCACCACCACATGCTCAAGTGCAATTAGGAGTGAGCAATAAATGCTGGCTTTGCCAATGATGCTCACATCCCAAGACTGAATTAAAAAATGTACTCTCCAGCTCTTAGCTAGAAGGGAAGTGTAGGTGGGTGATGAGAGTGAAGATGAAGAAAAGGCACAAATCAGTGCCCTCTTCTCATCATTTGCCCCAATCCCCTCAGTTAGAGCCCTACATGCTGTCTCCAGCCCCGACAACCCGACCCTTTACAGGTGCAGGTGGGACAGTCTTTGCCAGCTTCCCCACTGGCTCCAAAATCCAGAAGACATCCACCACATGCATTTCAACTATCAGAGCAGGGTAATGAGTAGTCTACCTCTAGCTTGCTGAAGATGCAGGGGTTTTACCATGTAGGAGTAATAGGAAGTGGATAAGAAAGATAACAGCTATACATGGGGATTCACTTTCTCATGGCATAATGGTTATTTCAAAGAATGAAAGGCTTTATTTGAACTATTCATTTTCCTGGCCTCTACTTTGTTGCATCCTGAATTCCAATTGGACAGCAGTCTTCAGGTGAATTCTAAGACAAGGAAGGAAGTGAATGTAACCATTGGATATTTGACTGTGGGAATGATTTGTGTTGGGGTGGGCACCACAGGATTTATGAATGCACACCCATATGGTATCCTGCACTCAGATTAGCTGAAGCATATCTGTATGAGGCCATCGCAGGCTGTTCTGGCAGCTAGGTGAGTGGCTGCAGGCATACTGGCCATAACAGGCTCCTTCTCCTCCTTGTCCTTGTCCTCCTCCTTCACTTCCTGCTCTTTGGAGGAGGTTATCAATTGTTCTGCAGCTCCATTCCTTTCTGCAGTGTGATGTGCCCAGGTGCAGCAGATCACATTCTAGAGACCCTTGATGGGCATATTGAAGGTTGCCCTCCAAGATCTGTCAACGTACCTGAATTGCATCTTCAGCAACCCAATGGCTTGCTCCACAGTTGTCCTAGTGGTGATGTGGTTCCTATTGTGCCTCTCCTCTGTGTTCATGGTAGGATTCTTCACAGGAGTCATCAGTCAGATCCTCAGAGGGTAGTTTGTTTCTAAGAAGGCTTTGTGGAGTTGCAAAAACCTGTGGGAGATGCAACTACCTCAGAAGGAATGAATTCTGACAACCTCCAGGATAACATGCGCAGGCACGCATGACAATCTTCTGGTGGTAACTGCTATGTATTGTACGTCTTGTTTAGCTTGCTGTACTTTGCAAGCCAGTGCATTATGTGATCGCAGAATCCATTTTGTCTGTTAGTTCGGTTGCTGAAATAAAATAAAATGGAAGCTGCAATGTTCACTCACCTCTGTGCCTGCATGTGTATTGAGTAATCTTTGAAAAGTTACTGGCAGTATCAGTATTAAAATGTAACAAATTGACAACAAGGATGATGAACCTTTGCAGTAATGCCACTCTATAAGCGAAACTAAAGTGAAAAAGCTAGTAGAAGGAAATTGCTAGTAAAAAATATGGAAATGACAGTAAACAAAAAGTAAATGATGAAGAAGAGAAAATAAAAAGGCGGAAAATGACTACACTTAATGGAACTAGGGGACATTTTGATGAGTCTGTTGAACAGTGGAGCTCCTACACTGAAAGCTTTGAGTTTTTTGTCATTGCAAATAGAATTGAAAATGATAGAAAGGTGGGAACTGTGATTGGAGCTAAAACCTTAAGAAGCTTGATACAGCTTGACAAACCTGGCCCAAAATTGTATGAGGGCATTGTAAAAGTCCCGGAGACACATATTTCCCCTAAGCCACTTGTCACAGCAGAAAGATTTAGGTTTCACTAAAGAAACCAAGAGGGGGAAGAAATTGCGCAGTATGTTGCAGTACTTAAAAGGCTCACTGAACATTGTTAATTCAATGAAGTACTGAACGATACCCTCTGTGACAGGTTAGTCTGTGGCCTTCGTACTGAAGCAATCCAGAAACACCTCCTAACAGAGGCTAACTTCACTTTGCAGAGAGCCATAGAGATTGCAGTCTCCATGGAGCTGGCTGCAAAAGAAGCACAGCAGCTGAGTGCATCAACTCTAGTGCATAACATGACAGCCGAGTGTGCACACAAGATAGCAAGCAGCGGAGAATGTCACTGTTGTAGAAAGCTTGGTCACCATCCATCTGAATGTTGGTGCAGAGACCTTGAATGCTGTCAGTGTGGCAAGGGACACATTGAGTGTGCGTGTAAAAACAAAAAAGTAGCAGTGAATCAGAAAAGCAAACCAGAGAGACAGGAATCTGCTGTCTGGCGTAAAAAGGAGAAAAATCTGCATGTTATACAGCAGGAACTGGGGTACCAGAGGGACACCGAATCTGAAGAAGAAGGGCCCTTCTACACCTTGTCAGTGGCAGGTGGTTCACAGGGCTACTGGGTAACACCGCTGCTGGAGGGCCAACCAATATGTATGGAACTGGATACAGGAGCGGCAAATTCTCTGGTCCCAGATGCTTTGTATAAGGAGAAGCTTAAATATCTTTCCTTGATGCCTGCAAAATTCGTTCTGAAAACATATACAGGGGAATCTGTACCTATGATGGGCAGAACGGAAGTTAAAATGGAACTAAATGGACAGACTGCTAAGCTACCACTGTTTGTGGTGAAAAGCAACTACCCAGCTTTAGTTGGATGGTCATGGCTTGAGAAGACCCAGTTAAACTGGGCAGAAGTACACAGCGTTGCAAAAGAAGAAACTGGTCTGACTGCTGTTATAAAAATTACACTGTTGTTTTTGAAGGAGATTTGGGAAGCATGAAGGGAATCACCGTACAATTGAATATCAAAGCTGACTCTCAACTAAAATTTCTGAAGGCCAGAACCATGCCTTATACCATACGACCAAACGTTGAAGCTGACCTGGGCATCTGGTCAAGATAGGAGTCCTGGTACTTGTCTCCCATAGCAAATGGGCAACACCCATCGTTACAGTACTCAAGAAAGACGGCTCCAGGCACATCTATGGAGATTGCAAGGCTACTGTTAACCCCGTGTTGTGTGATGAACAAAACCACTTCTCCATATTGAGGGCCTTTTTGCTGGCCTGGCTGGTGGACAGAAATTCAGCAAACTAGATCTATACCAGGCCTACTTACAAATGCACGTTGATGAGAAATCACAAGAACATCTTACCATCACAACACACAATGGACTGTACCGATATTGCCGCTTGCCTTTTGGAATAACGTCAGCTCCAGGCTTGTTTCAGAGGGCCATGGACCAGATCCTGAGTGGCTTTCCTGGGGTTCAGTGCTACCTTGATGACATCTTGGTGACGGACAAGACTGATGAGGATCATCTCAAGAACTTGGACACCACCTTCAAAGGCTAGAGGAACATGGCCTATGGGTTCACAAAGACAAATGTGAGTTTTTTCAGCCCTCTGTGGAATATTTCAAGCATATTTCAAGTGCTGCTGGGCTTAACAAATCACCCTTCAAGGTAATGGCTATTGTGGATGCTCCAGCTCCTCAGAATATCAACCAGCTTTGCTCGTTCTTAGGGCTGCTGAATTATTACGGGAGATTTATTCCACAGCTGGCAACCCTGCTGAAAGCCTTGCATGAGCTTCTGTGTCCGAACAAAGCCTGGAAATGGACAGAAGCTTGTGATGCTGCGTTCAAGAAGGACAAAGCAATACTGACAGGTTCCGAGGTACTGATGCACTTTGATCCCTCCTTACCTCTACAACTTGCATGTGATGCATTGCCTTACGGAGTTGGGGCTGTTGTTTCACACATAATACTCTCAGGTGTGGTGAGCCCCATAGTGTTCACTTCACGGAGTTTAATCAAGGCAGAGAGCCAATATGCTCAAATTGAACATGAAGCACTGGGAATCATTTTTGGAATCCAGAAATTTCACCAGTACCTGTTTGGACAGAAATTCACGCTGCTGACTGATCACCGACCACTCACCTCAATATTCGGTCCACACGCAGGCATCCTTTCTTTAGCTGCAAGCAGGATGCAGCGTTGGGCCTTGATGTTGAGTGCTCACACAGCAAATATCGAAAATCTACTCTGCATGGCAATGCAGATGGCTGCCCCTACCAGTCAGCCACGTGGACACTGCTCAGAAAGACATCTTCTACTTTGCACATGTGGAGAACACACTCATCACTTCAGTCCAAATCAAGAAGGCCACTCGAGCAGACCCAACATTGTCCAAAGTCACAGATCTTGTGATGAATGGCAACTCTTTCCTGAACTTTCAAGTCTCACCTGACCTTCATCCTTACGTTCCCAGGAGGTTGGAGTTATCAGTCACTTCAGCCTGTTTGCATTGGGGCATGCGAATTATTATTCCACCAACATTGAGGAAACCAGTGTTGGACCAACTGCATTTTGGACACTATGGAATAGTTCACGTGAAAGAGATTGCAAGAAGCTACATTTGATGGCCTGGCCTAGACCAAGACATTGAGGCCAAAGCAAGATCTTGTCCTTCATGTCAGAGTGTGAGAAACATGCCTCAATTAGCACCCCTCCATCCACGGGATTGGCTGGTAAACCCTTGGCAGCGCATCAACATCGATTTTGCTGGTCCATTTAGAGGAACAATGTTCATGGTGGTTATGGATGCTCATTCCAAATGGCCAAAAGTTTCAGTGATGCCCTCTACTACAGCTGAGAGTATAATTTAAAGGCTAAGAGAAATGTTCAGTCGTTATGGGTTACCAGAACAACTCGTGACCGACAATGGACCTCAGTTTGTCTCACAGAAGTTTGAGAATTTTTTGAGAAGTAACAGAATTCATCACATCACCATACCACCCATCCACCAATGGATTAGCAGAGAGATTTGTTCAAGCCATGAAACACGCTTTAAGCTCAGCACCAGGACATTCCTCCATTCAAAAGCATCTGGACACATTTCCACTAGCATACCGAAACATGCCACCTGATATGATTAAAGCATCTACAGCATTCCTACTAATGGGACGGTAACTATGCACTTGCTTTGATCTGCTGAAACCAACAAAAATACGACAAGTTATGCAAGGTCAACAGCATGACCAAGTGAAGAGTAGAGCACAAACATCAAAGCCAAGAATTTTCTGTTGTGGACAAGAAGTTCTAGCTCGCAATTATGCTACTGCAGCTAAATAGATTCCTGTTACCGTGATTGCTCAGACATGGCCTGTTTCATACACAATACAAACTGCGAATGATCTCACCTGGCGGAGACATGTTGACCAACTGTTGCTAAGTCAAGCGCCATCTAAAGATACACTTCTTATGGAATAGCCTGATTTTTAAAAATTTGTTTATGGGATGTGGGCTTCGCTGGCTGGGCCAGCATTTATTGCCTATCCCTAGTAGCCCTCGAGAAGGTGGTGGTGAGCTGCCTTCTTGGACCGCTGCAGTCCATGTGGTGTGGGTACACCAACAGTGTTGTTAGGAAGGGAGTTCCAGGATTTTGACCCAGCGACAGTGACATTTTACTACTTCGAGTGAGCCATCTCCAAATCAAGGAATGCTGAATCCAGTCTCACCTCCTCAGTCTAGCTCCACTGAAGTTGAAGTCATTTCACCTTCATCTACATTAGATACAACTTCAGATTTTGCTACAAGCCCTAAGTTATCATCAGCTTCCAATAAACATTACTCAGTAAAAGCACAAGAAGTCCGCTGTAACCCACACCGGGTGTGAAGACCTCCTGAGCGTCTGAATTATAGTTAAGGCGACCCCATGTGTTTTTTTGGGGGCAGGATAATCCCCAGGGTTCAGCTGGGAATAGAGGCAGTCTACCCTCTTTCCCTAGTTCAGAAAATGTTTTGTTAAACTGACATTTCCAAGAAGGGGGAGGAATATGTTATGTACTGTATGTCTTGTTTAGCTTGCTGCACTTTGCAAGCCAGTGCATTATGGAATCGTAGAATCCATTTTGTTTGTTAGTTTGATTGTTGAAGTAAAATAAAATGGAAGCTGCAATGTTCAATCACCCCCTGCGCCTATGCGTGTATTGATTAATCTTTGAAAAGCTATTGGCAGTACCAGTTTAAAATGTAACAGTAATAAACAAGTTAAACATTGAGGGAGCGGAATCCCTTGTGATTCATGAACACCCCAGACTGTTCTCAGGGTGCCACATATGCGTAGTCAATGACATTAGAACATAAGAGCATAAGAGGTAAGAGCAGGACAAGACCATAGGCCTCCTCAAGCCTGCTCTGCTATTCAATATGGTCATGGCTGTTCATCGGCTTTAACTCATTTCCTCACTCGCTCCCCTATCCCTTGATTCCCTGAGGAGGCAAAAATCTGTCTGTGTCAGACTCCCCATGCCTATGGGAATCCAGCCACTGCAACAAATCTGAGCACCTTCTAGTCCTTACATTCTTATGATCTTAAAGGTCCTTTATGCATCTGTTTATTTTCCTTCAACAAGGCCTCCCATGATGTCACCCCTTTGAAGGCAAAGTTATACAGTGTTCAACACGCATTCCTTAAAAGTTGCACTGAGCTATACAATAAGATATCCCCATAATCTGTCCTGACATGTGAATCACATGCCAATAATGGGCTTAATGATTACTCTGGTGAGTGGCAGTGCCTCATTATACCTGTACCCAGCTGGGGTGTTCTCATCAGATACCACACAGGTGACATAAGCCATGGCTTCAGAAGAGAATTTTGATTCCAAAGGGACTTTTGGCACTTACTTTTGTTGGTAAGTTTTTGGATGAGGTGGTGGGTTGCCTGAAAAGGAGAGGATCGATGAAAGGTTTGATTTGCACAATCTGGTGTAGGCAATCATAAATAAGATATTCAGGAAGTGTAGTACATGTGTATGGTGACAGTGCACATGATGTAATACCACATGATACAATTTGGAAATCCAATCACTATAAGATTACGCAATGCCTCATGGTGCTGTCAGTTGTGTATGCAAAAGAGGATAAATTGCTCAGGTAAATGAAACATCAGACACTTGTTTTACCCATCTGTGGATAACCTGTTGTTTATTGCTGTTATTTGCCCAGTGGAAGCTGAAATGATTCCCAACACATAAAGGTTCTTCGTATTGTGGCCTTGCTTGTCACTGGTAGAGCTGTGCCTGTGAAATAATTGGTGACAACAGTCAGTAACAGCATAACTCTGCCATGTTACCTTTTGTGAATCATAGCATCCACAGACACTGCTTCTCTGACATAAGGAGACATATATGTCTTTGTTCCTAGATTCTGGTATGCAGTTACCGCAGCAAGTTCATGCAGAGCTCCTCTGATGTAATGTGACGTCTCAATAATTGTTCTGTTTTTCTTTCTTCTGAAAACACAGAGGAGTCATATGGGAAAATCGATTGAGGCAAAATTTGGCAATTTGGGAAAAAAAATGCAGCAAGTGACAATTGATGCAAAGGCTTCTAAAAACCGATATCATAATGGGAAAATAACACAGATTTTAAAACAAAATGGTTAAGGTCTGACATTTTGCAATCTTTCTACAGGGTTTTTGAACATCCTTTTGTAAAGAACTAGCATCTAGCAATACCCAGTTTGCATGGATGGATGATGGAGATGGCATTACATTGGCACAGTTGTTAACCTCAATTGCTTGCTTCAGCCTGCAACCTAGCAGGCCTGGACCCATCATAGTTACCCTGGCAAGCAGCAGTGAAAAATTAGCAAAGATACGGTATACTGCTCTCTGCCTAATTTTCCAGTTGGTAGCATCTACTTAACATTTAACAGAAGCATGTTTAACAGTTAGATCGAAGTACAGGAGAAGCTTGGAGTACACTCAGTGGTCCCCAAGTTTATCTCAGTTAAATTCCATGTTTAATATTTTTAATTATGAAAGCAATTTAAGAAAAATGAGCACCAAATATGAGAAATAGGCTGCCATGCCACGGCTGCATTATGCATTTGAGCAAAGTCATATCTTTATGCAGTTATTTTGGAAACAGCTGGAGAGTGGAGCTTAAGGCATCCACATGCTGCCTTCATATTAGGACAGCATACTTACTGATTCAAACCAAGTGCAAATAAAGTTCCATGCACAAATGATGAAGTATTGCTTGTTTCTCCACAAAAATTACATCAATGTATTTCAGGTAGGGCTCAATTACTTGAGAAAACCAACTACAATGTGAGAAGCCATTTAAAAAGCTCTTTTGTTGTAGCAGTCTATGAATAGGACATAAGGTGACATCGCTGTTCCTTAAAAATTCCCTTACCCTGCCAATGTTGGAAGCAATTACAATGAGTTGCAGCTTTATTTTGAGAGTGTTACTTTCCTTGACACTTATTGAAATTGATCACTATCTTAAGCGCATTTTCTCTAGGAGGAAAAGAAAGAAGAAGCACTTGAATTTATAAGCCACCTTTCATTGCCTCAGAACATTCCACAGCGCTTTACAGTAACTGTTTTGCATTTTTTAAGTCACTATTATAATGAGGGAGACATTGAAGTGAACTTGGGCACAGCAGGGCCTGACAAACAACAATGTGATGATGCCTAGAAAATCTGTTTTAGCAGTGTGGTTAAAGGATAAATATTGGCCAGGACACTGGGGAGAACTCCCCTGTGCTTCTTTAAGATAGTGTTATATGATAATCTATGTCCAGCTGAGAGGGCAGAATAGGACTTGGTTTAACATCTCATCCAAAAAAACAACGCCTCAGACAGGGCAGCATTCCCTCAGTACTGCACAAGAGTGTCAGCAATGAAATTTATGCTCTACAGTTTTCTTTTTAGTTATCTTTAAAGATTAGGACAATTTTTAAAGTTTTATCTTGGGAATTTTATCTATGGTTATTCATCTTCCTCATGAAATAAGCTAAATTTAATCTATGATGGTACAAATTTCACATGGTATATTGGAGTAAAATGCTTTTCCTCAATGTTCAAAATGTTATTGATTGATAGTGAAGGTGGTAATAAATAGAAAAAATTGCCACATACCAAATGACTAACACAGCATTACTTGTAATATGATTTTCTAATGGTACTGAGCTATATGAGTAGGTGATAAATATAAAGGAGATAAAAGATCAACATGATTTGATATGTGTACCAAAACCTTTTGAGGAACATAGGAACATGTTTAGGCCATTCAGCCCTCAAGCCCATTTTGCCTTCAACAAGATCATAGGGGTCTGCATACCAATATTTACCCCATGTCCCTTGATACTTTTAGCTAACATAAATCTATCAATCACAGATTTAAAATTTACAACTGATCTAGTATCAATTGCTGTTTGTGGAAGGGAGTGCAAAATTTCTACCATCTTTTGTGCACAAGAGTGTTTCCTAATTTCAGCCTTGAAAGGTCTGGCTTTAATTTTTAAACTATGCCCCTTTGTCCTAGACTCCCCATCCCGTGTAATTAGTTTCTCTCTATCTGTTGCCCTCAATGTCTTGAAAATTTTGACAAAACACCTCTTAACCTCCTAAATTCAAGGCAATATAACCCTAGCCTGCAACAGAAGAAAATAGCGATTGACAATGCAACACATTAAGCAAGCTAAGGAGAGTTTTGGGAACCAGAATAAAAAAAATGCTACAGAGAGATGGAGAATAGTCATCAGAAGAGATCTGAATTTCAATTAAATACAAAGGCACAACAGAAGGATAACTGCTCAGTCAAAATGGCAACGGGAAACTAACTCTACCCTATAATCTCAGTTTCAAAGGGGTTATATAAATTAATTGTAATTCAACACCAAATACATTTTCTATTCAATAGCAAAGGTAAAATGTTTAGTCTGATTGCTGTTCTTTGGTTGTCACTTTATGTTTATTGATTATATTATACATTTTGGATTTGTTTGTTTCAGCTACAAATACAGACTCATATATTTTCTTCATGCGTTGAGGATTATGCTTTATAATTTGAAGCTTACCAGTTTCTTGTATGTTGAGCATATATTCCAGACTGCTTCAGCTCATTATTTTACCTTCATTACTGCAGTGCAGTGGATTAAAACATTCATTAGGAGCTAGCCATCTCTGACTAGTGCTATAAGAAAGCAGTGGTGGTACTTAACTCCTTCAGTAAACCAAAAGAAATATTCAATGATTGCTGTAGAATTCACTTGCATGAAGCTTTATTTTCTTCTTAATTAACCTGACACCAGAGCTATTTGCATTACTGAATTAAAAATATAATTATGTACTTTTTTTCTGATTCAAAAGGAGAGAATACTAGTCCCCTTCATCAAGTTGAAAATACCTGCTTTAAATGAGGTAAACATTTTATTTTAAGTTACAACTCAAGAGATGCTTTCCTTTTCAAAGCAGTGGTCCTATCAGGTACAGGTTGGTTTCTATTTCTCTCTTTTGGAGGTTATTTTGTGAATTAATTTGGAGATTTCTGAGGGGCAGCCATGAATTATGCTTCTCTTCTGGGAGGCCAGGCTGTGGCAATAGGATATCTTTGTGAAGTGACCTATTTCATATTCTGCCAGAATTTCGGGCCAGGTTTGTTGTTTTTAGTTTGAGTGAAATTAATCATTCTGCAGCTGTTTATTGGTGGGGGGCTGTGTAACCAGCAATGCAATGAAGCCAACCACTAGCAATTTCTACATTTCACTTTGTTATATACTGTAATTATATATGTTGTTATTTCACTTTGTACCTGGAGAGTCAATGTTGAAAAGTATATTGATTAGTCAGACTGATTAAAACTAATTTTGAAGGAAGCAATTAATAGCACCAGTGACATGATTGTTCAATTATTAGTTTAAACAAGTAAACCAAAATAAAAAATACACTCCATATATGGTCACCAAAAGTCATTAATGGATTTAATGCAAGATATTTAATTGTTCATTACAACTAGCGCATTATATACAGCATATGAACATTCACACTGTAATAGCTACAGATAAGACATTCTAGTCACTGATGTACAATTCTTATTAATCATCTATTAACTTTTTAGTACGCTTTACTTTTGTCTTTAAGTCAGCTCCACCGAATGATTATAAATTCTATTACCAGTCCCAGCAGCATCGTTCCGCGCGGTTATGAACTGGATTTTGTGTTCTTCTGTTTGTTGCTCGGACAAGAGTGACTAATCTTATCATACACATTTCGCTCCAAAATTTGACACTTTGATTCAAATTGGGAAAGGAACTTTGACGTTTAAAACCGAATTAAAAACACAACCTAATTTCCAAATTAGAGGTTTCCAATGAGAGCCTCCTCCGTCACATTCAGTACAGCCCAAATACAGTCAAAGGGGTTTAAAGGCAGCATTTTAAGCCATTGCATTCTGCGTTACTTCCAGCAATGAGCTAAGGCTTTCCCCCAAAGAGCAGAACGCTATTTACCGAGGACGGTGTCTGTCTGCCTGCCTGTGTGTGTGTGTGTGAGTAGAGGGGGCGGTTTGGTGCAAAGGCTGTTCTTCACAGCCAGTGATCTCTGACGCAGATCTTCGATGCAATTCATTTTTTCCCATTTATAAGAATAGCAGCCAGTTTCTAAGTTTCCATCTACACAAAAAAAGCCACTAACTGTGTGCCCATCTTGCAGCTGTGTGTTTTCCTCCTTACTCTCAACATAAAATCTCCTGCTGCCAGCGGTGTGGGACACTGCACTGACTGTGCTAGGTGAATGCAGGGCTGCCCCCTAGATGTGACAATGTTGTAGTGGAGAGTCCGGGGAGTGGGGGGGCGGGGGGTCTGATCTTTCCGACAGCAGTGACTGACGGAATCCAGCTCCCCGCTCACTAACAAAACCATGCGGAGATTGTCGGACATAAGTCTGCACCTCAACCAGCTCAAGTATCTCTCGCCTCCGTCCTCTGAAGACCAGCAGTGCTCCCGATCCTTTATGGACGTCAAGGCGGCTTCCAACGGGGTTTCCACCATCGAAGACAGGATCTTACGGATCACGGGATATTATGGCTATTACCCGGGATATTCGAGTCATCAAAGTAAGTGAAGCTTTAGCATCCAAACTCCCAGTTAACGGTGGGTTAAGTGGGAAAGCGCCTTTATTGGCAGAGTTTCCAGTGGCGATTATTCCAAAGTTTCACACTACTCAGGATCATTTGCTTTGAATCAGATTATCAGCAAGAATTGGAAGTCTAAAACTTAAGGAACGCAATTCGTCGCCTAACTGCAATTTCAAATTGTTTGCAACTCTTAGGTCCTTATTGAGTTTCTGGATGTTTTCCGGTTGATGTGTATGTTTTTGGGGGTATAAAGGAAGGTGGGTTATATAACCCAGCGCCTCCCAGTGACCGGATTTATTCAGTACTCTCGGTGCATATCAGGTTGATGGCTCCAAACCGAGGGGGTTTCAGGTGCGGATAAAATGTCCCCTCGGTTTTATGAGGAGTTCATTCTTCATTAGAATATCCCTTTTAATGCAGAATATTTTTTCCTGCTGTCAATTAGCTTGGGTTTGACTGATGGTCCAGAATTTGTGTAACGGGCAGTGGTGATGTCCTGTGCTGGCCTCTGAAACCAGTGTGTAAATAGTAACCACAGGCTTGGGAGACCCTTGGGGAACTGTAACTAGCAAGGGGACTGAAATGGATTGCAGCACTGTTAACGGACACGATTGTGAAGCCAACAGTGACGGAAACAGCCTTTAACTTAGCTTACCAATCGAGGTGAGACTTGAAGGAGACTGATGGCTCATAAAACATTCGTGGTACAGAAAACACTCTTGTTGCTCCAAGCCTTGGGTTTCCATCGCGATGTAATCTATGCACTGGCAGACTTGAGTTTATTGTCGTATTGTTACGACCAGTGGCACGATTAGTGGTGATCTCAATGCTGCATCAACTCGAGAACGATGTTAAATAAAAACCAAGTATGGACCAGTGGCCCCAACGCGCAATAAAGATTTTGTTTTGATAACAGTATTTTCAAGCCAGGGGGCCAGGGGGCGGGGCAGTGCAAAGATGAAATGTTTCTGCCTTTTTTGGGCAATGTTACGAGGGGGACCTCCGTGTGCCTAACAAAACACTCTGTTAAGACAGGCGGTGTGGGATGAATGACCAAAGTCCAGTTAACAGGATGGCTATTAAGCACTGGGCGCTGTACCACAAATCTCAAAAGCTCAGATGGTGATCTCTGCAATGACAGACTGTACAGCCCTGTTTATGCCCATTCGAGCGTCCTCACACTGTACCTCATCTAATCTATCAGCATATTCCTTTATCCCTTATGTACCTCTGACAGTACTGCGGGCAGATGTTTATCAATGCGACATCTAAGAGTGCTATACAGGCTGGTGTTCGCTAACATTGACTTTAGTGGCGCCTGGATGGGGAACAATTACACTCAGATCTTCGAAAAAAAAACGAACACAACCTGTAACTAACTATACACGGTAATCAGTCAGTCTGATTTTTCCTGTACTTAATGTTTATTTACACAAGTGTCTCTGCTTATAAGTCGTACTAAAGAAATTTAAAATACAGAGAGAGATCGTGTTTATTTTAAATCAATGGATATTCCCCAAGGGTTTCTCGTTCAGACTATGATGGTTACCTGACCCGAGATTGGGAGAAAGTTATTGTATCCTTTAGATCATCTACTCATTATTGAAAAGCTGATTATCTTACTTAAGGGTGACCTAATTATCAAGAGTTAGACAACATGTTTAACGTGAATATTACAAAATGAAACACAATAGCCCAGAGGAATTGGAAGGCAGGGATTCACGTTGCTTCCAGGAAAATTATTAAACTAACGGAAATGTCATTGTAAATCATCCAATTTCTCACGTTGATAGTAACATAGCAACAGTATCAGCCATGGGAGGCTTTCAGTCCATCTAACCCACCTATCCATCCTGAATCCCATTTGTAGACAAAACCCATACCTCATTCCTCCTTGTGTTGGTAAACTGTTCCACATATTTATCACCCCTTAATCTGCATTTTTCTATTGTTCTTAATTTCTAAATATGACTCCCCTGTATTTACATTTGGTGCACAGCAATAAAGCTTACTTGGATCTGATTTGTTCAAACCTGTCATAATTTGAAACACTTCTGTCATAAGACCCCTTAGCCTGTTCAAGTGAGAAAGACCCGAGGTTGTCAATCTTTCCTCATGCATCATTTCCTTAAGTTCTGGGATCAATGTGTAGCTATTCTTTATGACATTGGCTTTAAGTGTGGCATTGTCAGAGTGTGTCTCCCTCAATTCTTCCTGTACATTTTTTAATGATATATTTGATGATTAAGTTTGCATTAGAGCATTAGGTTATATAACTTTGTTATGTCCTTGTTCTGTAAAGCATTGTTGAGACTCTGGAGTACTGTATGTAGGGAAAACATTGGCCTTGAGCAAATGCAGAGGTGAGCAACAAACATTACATTTTCAACATAGTAAGAACGTAAAACAAAAACAGAATTACCTGGAAAAACTCAGCTTGTTTACCTTGGGTAAAGACAACATTTTAAGGGGACTTGATTGAAGTTTTCAACATTATAAAGGAGATTGAAAATGCTGATTCTTGAAAACTGCTAACTATTGGGAAAGATTCAAAGACCAGGGAAGAGAACTTCTGATGCTCTCCTACCATAGATGACAATTAGGCAGACTGCTAGTGGCCTCAAATCAATGAGTTTGATAAACTTTTTTCCAGAACTTTTCCTAATATCTTCTTGAAGGACTGCAAATAATTGATTTTCACACCTCCACAATAAGCTAATCATCCTCTGAAAAACTAGCATTTCTAGATTTCCACTCTCAGCTTTCCCAGATTAAATGACTGGACTGAGTTTAACATGGCCCATCATCTCAAACACTCCGGATTTTTTTGCAAGGACTTCCAAATTGCCTGCTCCAAGTTTGGTTGAAACCCTGGGGAGAAATGGCGGGAATATTTGTTTACAATGTTTATCCTGGGTTTCTCCTAATGTGCCGCTAAAGTTACAGTGGGAGATTGGAAGACCCATGTGACAATTTCAGACCTCTATCTATGTTGTCAATGGCTTTAAGTTTTTTTGTGCTGTCAGGTTATGGGCAAAATTGGCAAGGTTGCCCTGAAAAGGTGATGGTGGATCTTTGCCATGAATTGCGGTAGCTCTTGTATAGATGCTCCCATAATGGTAGGGAATTCAAAACTATTGATGAAAGAATGATGATTTATCTCCACCCAGGATGGTATGTGAACCCAAAAGCAAAATACTACAGCTGCTGGAAATCTGAAATAGAAACAGAAAATGCTCAAAAGACTCAGCATCTTTGGAGAGAGAGACAGAGTTAATGTTTCAGACCTATGACCTTTCTTCAGAACTGGGAAAAGTTAGAAGTGTAATAGGTTTTGAGCAGGTGAAAGGTGAAAGGGTGGAAAAAGAACAAAAGGGAAGGTCTGTGATTGGGTGATGGACAGGAGAGATTGAATGACAAAAGTTCCCATGGTGCAAGGTCAGAGGCAGTGGTAATAGGACAAATAAAGAAACAGAAGTTGTATCTAGATGATTGTGTGAATGACAGGCTCCTGAATAGGCACCATTCGAAAGCAAAGGGAATAAGAGAGAAAAGAGTCAAACCAGTAAAGAAAAATGAAACAAAATTGGTGCAGAGGTTATGATCTAAAATTGTTGAACACAGTGTTGAGTCTAGGAGGCTGTAAAGTGCCCAGTCAAAGGATGAGATGCCGTTCCTCATCTGGTCTGATGACAGAACACATCATATGTTGTGTTCTTTATTGGAAGGAACACGTTAGCAGGCCAAGGACAGAAAAGTCAGAGTTTGAACAAGGTGGAGAATTAAAATGACAGGCAACTGGAAGCTCGGGGTCATGCTTATGGACTGAATGGAGGTATTCCACAAAATGGTCTCCCAGTCTATGCTTGGGCTCCCCAATGTAGAGAAGACTACGTTGTGAACAATATACCAGGATGGTATGTGACTTGGAATGCAATTGATGGTATTCTCACAAAGTGCTTGCTCTGTTTCTTCTTGGAGGTAGATGTTATTGAAGTAACCCTATTGACTTGCTGCTCTGCACCCTGTAGACTATATATATTTGCAGCTACAGTGTCCCATTTGTTGAATGGGTGGATATTGAGTCCAACAGCAGGGACATATATTAAGCCAACTGTTCTGTCCTGGATGAGTGTTGTTGCTTAGATCAAGGAATGATCAGTATTTCACCTCATTCTTGACCTGAGCCTTGTAGATGATGGAGAGTATTCAAGGGGTCAGGTGAATAGGTGTTGCTTGATGGAATTGTTGATGACTTTATTAATGGAGGAGGCTGACAGAGTGGCAATTGGCTGGGTTAAATTTATCCTGTTTTCAGCGGATAGGCTATACTTGGGCAATCTTCTCCATGATCACATTGTTGCCAGCATTATAGCTGTACTGAAACAGGCTTAAGGAGTAGCTTGTTAGTCTGCACAGATCTTTAGCATTATAGCTATGGTATCAAAATGTATCACTTTTAAAATTTGGCTGAGTGCACCGGACAGAATAATATCATATCTGGTGAACCAAACTCACTGGACATTGGGATCTTTGTGAGCACACTGCTCAGTATTTTTGGCTGAAAATACTTGCTTCACTCTTGTCTCTTGAACTCACAGGTTGCTGCTATGCTACACTGTAGTCAAGAATACAGATGATCATGGCATTTCCTCCTTCTGTTGGTTGCCTATATTTTTTTTATTGCGCATCCCTAGTTGTTTTGAGAAGTTGGTAATGAGTCTTCTCCTTGAACTCCTCCACCCCTGGTAGTGATGGTATTCCCATCATTCATAAGAGAATGTGATAGGGCTTCAAAGCTTTGTTCTGAATGTTGTTTGGGGGACCACTTAGGTCTGGCTATTGCCTGCTGTTTTTAGCATGTAGCCCGGGAAAATAGTTTCACTAAATTTGAACCTCATTCTAAGGTATGCTTGATGCTGCTCCTGGAATGCTTTCCGGATTCCACATTGAACCAGGTTGGTTTCCTGATGTGAAGGTGATCACGGAGTGAGAGATGGGTTGCAAGATGAGTTTACAGATTGTGAGGATATACAAGTGCGCTGTTGATGATGGCCCTCAACACCACATGGATAGCAGTTTTGAGCTGCTATCGTCTAGATATGCCCTTAGTCTGTCCGACTTAATGATAAGTCTGTGATAAATAGATAGTTGAGAATGAGGTCAAGAAGGTTACTTCCATGTGTTAGTTCCTTCACCCTCTGATGCAGTCCTAGACTGGCAACTGTGCTCTTCATTATTTGGCAAGTTCAGCCAATGATGATACTACTGAGACACTTATGCTGATGGAAGTCTCCCACCAAGAAAATATTCCATGCTCTTGGTTTCCTCAGAGCTTCCTCCAAGTAATGTTCCACCTGGAGGAGCACTAACCCATTATTTGAGGAGAAAGCAGTAGTTGTTGATCAGCAGGAGACTTCTCTGGGTTCAGAATCAATGTTGAAGACTCTCAGGGACATTCTCACCAAACTGTATATCACTGAGCTCAACCCCTGGTGGGTCTATTTTGCTCGTAGGACAGGAAATAACCAAAAGATGATGGTGCAAGAATCCAAAATGCTGACTAATAGATATGATTTTGTGGATAAAACTATGTCAGGCTGTTGCTTGACTCATTTGTGGTGAAGTTCTCCCAACTTGGGCACCAGGTCCCAGATTAGCAAAGCAGATATTGTGGTGCTGAGATTGTATCAATCCTATCCTGATATAATGCCTTGTTTATTCTTCTTCAGTTCTCTGCCCAAAGGCACAATGACCTCCACCATAGGTAGGGCAAGGAGGCAGGGTCCCGAATCCACCCCAGCCAACTGAACCAACCAGCAACCCCCCAAGGAGTCCGAGTTGCTGTGGCAACACAAGTTTTGCCATACATGTTGTTGTCCGGAGCTATGAATAGTGATGGTAGAAGCTTCAATTTTCTTTCCATCACTTGGCTGACCAGGAATCTCTCCCACTGTAACCACTTGCCATTGGCGTATGTTTGAAGGTTTTACAAGTTGATACTCAACTTGTTTGGCTTAATTATGAACGCACCTTCCTTGGCTATCAAATCCAGGAGCGGAACTTGAACCCAGAGCTTCTGCCTCAGAGGCAGGAATGCTACCCACAGCACCAAGGACCTCCTAGTTTTCATATTACTGACCTTTGTAGAGATTGTTTACATGCTCAGCCATTTCCAAGGGCAGTAACAGTCAATCTTCTTGTATGTAGATCAGACTCGGTAAGAATGGCAGAGTCCCTTCTCTGGAATACATTGGTGATTCAATTGATTTTCTATGACAATTGGATGCTTAGATGGTTATATTACATTAAAGGTGCTATATAAATGCATGTTGTTGCTTATTTTTCTTGGTGATGGCCCACAATTACTAGATTTATTGAATTCTATTACATAACTTTGAGCTCACAACCATTGGCTTGCTAATTTTTTTGCTTATTGTGTGGACTATCATATACTTCAACCAAATCAGATTCCCTCAATGTCTATGCCTCTCATGTCAGAAGAAGCTTATATTTCCTGCAGAACCATTAATTTAATGCTTCTTCAGAGACTTGTACATGTTTTTATTTTATTAGTGAGATTTATACTGTGGAGTTGGTTTGTATTACTGTGGTAAAAATTGGATCTCTTACACCTGATCCACAGGCTTAAAAGTGCACAGCAAAACACAGTTTTGGGGACCAACATCTTGTGTCTCGAAAATGTCTGAAAAATATCTGACTGGAAATGGCACAGGGCCTGCTTCATAACGCTTTAGTGTCCATCCACTGTGGCCTAAACTTGATCTATATATCCTGGGTAAAGATGGGGATAACAAATATTTTCAACACAGAAGCTTAGAAAGAGTGAAGTAAAATAAGTATTGTCAAACATGCCAAGGTTTCAAAACCAGTCTAAACAGTTGATATTGTCATCTATTAATTGCCCCCTGAGAGAGTAATTTCTGTGCAGAATGTAGTGTTTTCATCAATGCATTAACTGGCACTGTAAGCATTTGCACAAGTGGGAGAGATTGTATTTGCAGTGCATTCCCTTTTTATTTTCCATGGTTAAAATTCTTTTAGACCTTTCCTGATGCTGTTTGAAACTGGCTGAATGCTGTACACGTGAAGCATGAGGCTATCTACCTTTTGATCCTTTTTCCTCCTTGTGAAGATTGTTGAGCTTGGGCTCAGAAACACACTTGGAAATTGATAGGTAAGAATGTAAACTTGCAATGTGATAAATTTCAGAACCTGTAGAGCAGCAGTTCCCAAACTGTGGCCCACGACCCCAATTGGGGGTCTCAGAAACCGTAACTGGGTTTGCAAGCTCCCCCTCCTCTGAGACTGCACCCTGTACTGAAGCCCAGGCAATGCCTGGCCCTGCCCTTACCCTGCTCTTCTCTCAGTCTCGGGATCTTTTTCTTCTTGTGAAGACTGTTTAAAAACGTTCCCTGCACGGCCACAGCTGCATACTGACTTGGGCTCAGGCTTGGACTCGGGCTGTCAGAGCTGCTATGCCTCCACAGAGGCCCCCACTATCTGACTGACCTGCATTTGTGTGAAGGGGGGGAGAGGGGCTGATTACAGGTGTGTGTAAGTGTGGTGGGGGGGTGGCAGAGGGCTTTCACTGAGTTTTCCGTTATCAGTGAATATGGAGAGCTTGGCTGAAACCTCAATGACTAGTAACTGTCACATGTTATTCTCTGTGCCTGTTCAGAAGTACTCCGCTTTCCCAGGGTTGGGAGAAGCATGGCTTCATTTTCAGGTAAGTTACTTACCTTGTGAATTAAATCCATTTAATTTTAAACATGCATTGTGCGTAGCAGAATCCTCAGTGAAATTGCAGCCTCTATATAAATACTATTTTGTATCATTTGAAATCCTCAGTAGAAAATTAAAAGTTTATTTGACCTGTCTCACGTATCAATGTGGCCTTTTGATAACCTTGGTGTGATGTTGCTGTGGATCAGTAATGTTGAATGCAAATGCGAATGTCAATAGTTTTTGCTGTCTCCTGACCAAGGTCCATGAGCTGGAGTGGCTCAGATGAGGGAATGGTATGGTGAGTGTAGTATAAGGGTCTGGCATAGAAACAGTTAACATGGAACTGGGTACAGTTCCGCTCACACTGTGATATAAAGGAACATATGACCCGGGTCTAGAGGGCAGTCTGGGGCGGAACAGAGATGTGTGTAGAGGCAAGGATGGAGACAGCTCCTAGCTTAGACATTATATTGTATATATGTACATAGCTATGAGTAGTTAATAAACACTTACTGTTAAACTATGTAAGACTCAGGACCTCTTCATAAGACCTACAGAACTACACACATCTTACAACATGGTGGCAGCTTAAGATGAGTTTGATAAGGAAAAACAAGAACTGATGAGAATACTGGAATGCCGCTCACAGTAAGTAGAACACTTGAAAGAGGACTTGAAACACCTAAATGATAACCTTGTAGAAACAAATTCAACAAAGTAGATCTTCAATTAAAACTAGATGAACTTCATGCATCAGAAGTCTCTATTAAACATTGTGGGAAACACCTGGGCCAGGAGAAAGAATTGCTGATGCAACAGAATAGTTGCTTGAAAGCAAAATTAACAACCAAAACTGATGAAATTCTTGAACTTCGATCCAATCTGATGGGATGCGCAGTATGAACATACAAACATACAAACATATAAATTTGGAGCAGGAGTAGGCCACTTGGCCCCTCGAGCCTGCTCTACCATCCAGTAAGATCACTGCTGATCTGATTGTAACCTACCCTCGATAACCTTTCACCCCCTTGTTAATCAAGAATCTATCTCTGAACTGCTTCTAAAGCATTTACATCTTTCCTTAAATAAGGAGATCAGAACTGTACACAATATTCCAGATGCGGTCTCACCAATGCTCTGCACAACTGAAGCATAACCTCCCTACTTTTGTAATCACGATAAATGATAACATAATATTAGCATTCCTAATTACTTGCTATACCTACATACTAACCTTTTTTGATTTATGCACTAGAACGCCCAAATCCCTCTGAATCTCAGAGCTCTGCAATCTCTCAAAATTTGATAAAAGTTTCTTTTTTATTATTCCTGCCAAAATGGACAATTTCACATTTGCCCACATTATACTCAATTTGCCAGATCTTTGCCCGCTTACTTAACCTACCTACCTTTGTGTCGTCAGCAAGTTTAGCAATCATTCCTTCGATCCCTTCATCCAAGTAATTTATATTTTTGTAAAAAGTTGAGGCTCCAGCACTGATCTCTGTGGCACACCACTCGTCACATTCCACCAACCAGTAAAAGACCCATTTATGACAACTCTCTGCTTCCTGACAGCGAGCCAATCTTCTATCCATGCCAATATGTTACCCCCTATACCATGAGCTTCTATTTTCCGCAATAACCTTTGATGTGGCACTTTATCAAATGCCTTCTGGAAATCTAAGTACAGTACATCCACTGGTTCCCCTTTATCCACAGCACATGTGATTCCTTCAAAGAACTCCAGTAAATTGGTTCAACATGATTTCCCTTTCACAAAACTATGTTGACTTTGCCTGATTGCCTTGAAATTTTCTAAGTGCCCTGCTATAACATCTTTAATAATAGCTTCTAATATTTTCCCTATGACAGATGTTAGGCTAACTGGCCTATAGTTTCTTGCTTTCTGTCTCCCTCCCTTTATGAATAAAGGAGTTATATTTGCTATTTTCCAATCAAATGGAACCTTCCTGAATCTGGGGAATTAAAAAAAAATAAAACCAATGCATCAACTATCTCACTAGTCACTTCTTTCAAGGTGTTAGGGTGAAGTCCACCTGGACCTGGGATTTGTCAGGCCGCAGCCCCACCAATTTGCTCAATACCACTTCCCTCCCAGGCTTTGAAAACAGGTAAGGAGAATTCTAGGAAATGGACTGAAGATCTAACAAATGAATTGAAAGAGTCTAAAGAGCAGTCAGTGATCGTGGAAGAAACATTCTGAAAAGAACTGAATGCCCAGGTGAAGTTGTTAAACTAATATAAGAATTCCACAGATAAATGTGAAGTAAAGACAACTGAACTCACCAGAGCAGTTGCTGAGTGAATGAAAAGATTCATAAGCTCGAAAAACAACTGGAAAATAAGAGAGTAATCAAATTTTTGGCTAAACGTGAGAAGCAAGTGGGAATGAAGGTTCCATTCTTGAAACATAAACTCCCACATGCATCATGGTGAACCTCATGTAGGAAGAGAAACAGAATGAGCACTACAGCTGAGAGGAGAGTTCGTTCTCCCCTCAAGGGAGGGATTAAACCAATGACCATAACAGTAGATGGGGAGTTGACAAGGATTGGATCAACTCCAAAGAATGTAAAATGAGAATTAAAGACAACCAACCAAATGCCAGAAAGACCACATCCAAAACAACCTCCTATTCATCAAGGTTTTCCGACTGCAACAAAGTCTACACTCCTCCAACTGTTGTAACAAGAAGATCTGAAATAATTATAAAGCCTGAGCCTGTAAACACAGAGACTTGGGGGAGGGAGGTGGTGGGGCGGGGGAAGGGAAAGAGAAGTGGCCACATAAGTAATGCAAATATGATGGGTAAACATGAATGCAATGTACGTTGGATGAAGACTTGGGGGAGGTGTATAAGGGTCTGGCATAGAAAGGGTTAACGTGGAATTGGGTACAGTGCCGCCCACACTGTGATGTAAAGGAACATGTGACCTGAGTCTAGAGGGCAAACTAGGACTAGACAAAGATGAGTGTAGAGGCAAGCTTGGAGACAGCTCCTAGCTTAGACCTTATACTGTATACTTTTACATAGTTATGACTGGTTAATAAATACTCACTGTTAAACTATATAAGATTCAGAACCTCTTCATGAGATCTACAGAACTACACACATCTTACAACAGTGAGTACATAAAATAATAAAATCTTTACCAAGTACTGCAAAACACAGGCTTTTGTACTTATATGATGTATAATATATTAATCTATAATATGCAAGCTTTAATAATTATATACTGAATGTTACTATGGGCAGAATTTTACGTTCCTCACCGGCAGGTTTGTTGCTGGGGTGTGGCCGTAAAATTCTTTGGATGGAATTCCCACTGGACACTCGCCCGTCTTGATCTCTCTGCAATTTTATGGTGCATGGGTGATGCCTAGGCTAGCCCACCCATCCTTGCCTCAATTGAGGCCCTTAAGTGGCCAATTACTGGCCGCTTAAGGGCTGTTTCCCACCCAGCCACAACTTTCAGGCTGGTGGGAGGAGTTCAAGGGCTGACCCCGCTCAGGTCTTGGGTGGGAATGGGAAGTCAGGGCAGCCTCAATCAGCCTTCTTTTAATACTGGGCGCCCCCTCCCCACAAGGAGGCCACTGTGGGAGCTTCCTCTGCCTCGTCCCTCCATCAACACCCCTAGACCTCCCTCCTTCACCCCCCACCAGGCTTCACCTCCCCTCCCTGCCCTGAGACCCCCAAAATGTATCTGCTCCTGGACTCCTGGGACTTAGACTCTGGGGGCTGCTTGCAGTCCCACGCCTGGCCACCGCAGTTCCTGGCACTGCCAGGACTAGAGTTGCTGGCCAATCAGATTTGATGTGGGACTTCCTCCCGACTGAGGGGCGGAAGTTCAGCCTCCAGCCATTAGTGCTTGTTGGAGCGTTAAATGGCTGTGGGGCAGGCATAATCAATGGCGATGCGTTCGCCACTGACTCCTCAGATGGCGGGAAGGGAAACTCTGCCATCTGAAAAATCCTGGCCTATGCTTTTTTATTGCTGTTTTGTTTTTGTTGGTGCCTGGGATCATGTTACTTTTCAATCGTTAAAATAGCTTCATATTGGAAAATAGTTTGGAAAGCAGTGCTGTAGAGATTCTGGTACACAGTAACACTGCACTAAATTCAACTTCTTCATTGCTAATCATTTTCAAAGAATAATTGAAATGAAACAGTGAAAATATTCATAAATACATCTCACCTTTGCTCCTTTTGCCAAGAGACTTTGCTCATTTGTTTCAATGGCTGAAGCATTTGCAACCATCTTCAGCTAGAAGCGTTGAGTTAATGATCCACCTTGGCCTCCTCCCAAGCTCCCTAGCATCATAGATGCTAATCTTCAGCCAATTTGAATCACTCTACATGATATTAAGGAATGGCTGAAGGCACTGGATACAGAAAGTATGTGAACCATCACAACATCCCAGATGTAGTACTGAAGACTTATGCTCCAGAACAAGTTATGTCCCCTAACCAAGCTGTTCCAGTACAGCTACAAAATTGGCATTTACCTGATAATGTGGAAAATTGCCCACAACAAGCAGGACAAATCCAACCCAGCTACTTACCGCCTCAACAATCTACTCTCACTTATCAGCAAAGTGATGCAAGGTGTCATTGACAGTGCTACCAGGACAAAAGAGCTGATTCTAGAGGTGAGGTGAGTGACTGCCCTTGACATCAAGGCAGCATTTGACCGAGTGTGGCATCAAAGAGCATTGGCACAATTGAAGTCACTGGGAATCAGGGGGAAAACTCTCCATTTGTTGGAGTCACACCTAGCACAAAGGAAGATGACCATGGTTGCTGGAGGCTAATCTTCTCAACACCAGGACATTGTTGGAAGAGCTCCTCAGGGTAGTGATCTAGGCCCAACCATCTTCAGCTGGTTTATTAATGACCTTCTCTCCATCATAAAGTTGGAAGGGGGAACGTTCCCTGATGATTGCAAATGGTACTGTACCATTCTCAACTCCTCAGATACTGAAGCAGTTTGTGCCCACATTCAGCAGGACCTGAGCAACATTCAGGCTTATGTTGATAAGCGGCAAGTAAAATTGCTGCCATAAAAGTGCCAGGCAATGACCATCTCCAACAAGAGGGAATCTTACCATGTCCCCTTAATGGTCAACAGTATTATCATTGCTGAATCCCTCACCACCAACATCCTAGGGAGCACCATTGATCAGAACTTAACTGGATCAGCCATATAAATACTGTGGCTACAAGAGCAGGTCAGAGGCTGGGGATTCTGTGGTGAGTAACTCACCTCGTGATTCCTCAAAGCCTGTCCACCATCTATTAAGCACAAATCAGGTGTGTGATGATAAACCCTCCACTTGCCTGGATGAGTGCAGCTCCAACAACACTCAAGAAGCTTGATACCATCCAGGATAAAGCAACCTGTTTGATGGACACCCCATCCTCCAGCTTAAACATTCACTCTCTTCACCACTGAAACACAGTGGCAGTAGCTTGTACCACCTGCAAGATGCATTGCAGCAATTTGACAACATCTTCCAAACCTGCAACCTCTACCACCCAGAAGAACAAGGAAAGCAGATGAATGAGAGCACCACTACTTGCAAGTCCCCCTTGAAGTCGCTGCTCCTTTACTGTCACTGGGTCGAAATTCTGGAATGCCCTTCCTAACGGCACTTTGGGTGTACTTACACAACCTGGAATGCAGTGGTTCAGGCTCACCATTACCTTCTTAAGGTCAGTTATGGATGGGAAATAAATGCTGGCCTAGCCAACGTCGCTCATCTTCAAGGAATGAATAATAAAAAAAAAGATCTGACAACATGCCATACGAGAAAGAAGACTCATCTGAGTTCTACTACAGCAGTTCATCCTTGAAAAGCTGCTCTTTCCTGTGCTCCGGGGTGATCAAGGGCATTGCAAGGATGATGGCACAGCTCATATTTTCATTTTTATGTTCTCAAGTGTAGAAGGAAATTCTCAGTGACAGTTTTACCTTGCCAACAGTAATGTCATTCTGAAGGATGTGTTAAGGACATAAGTAATATCAGCAAGTATTACATAAATTATGTGCTACTGTATTCTTTTAAATGAACTCTAAATTGTTGCAGCAATATACAAGTATTAGCCTGTTTATATGGAGCTACTGGACAGCAAATTCTGTTTTTTTTAGCTTTTCATATGTCTAGTTAGCTACAGAGTGTTGAGCCTTTGAGGTGTCTGTATTGTTAGCTGATTATCAAAAATATTCTCCCCTGCAAAAATATAAGAACATCTTCTATAACTTTCTTTAGGCATTATCAACAAATAATTCAAAGCACATGGATACAATTGACATGCAAATTATGAAGTTGCCCTGTGAGTTCTCTTGTTGAATATTTTCATGGAAATTATTCATCAGTGTCCCATGATCCATAATTACTTTTTAAAAACCTAGTTTTGATTATTTGGCATGCCATTATGTTAATTTTTAAAATAAATGGGTATGGGAGTAAGTACTTAAAATACAAAGTATATATTCTTTCCTTCATTGTTATTTTTTCCAAAAGTAAATTGATCACTTAAATGTTTCCCAGGAGAACTCTGGATGTAGGCATGTGAAAAAGCAAGTATACTCTGGTGAATGCACGTATTGATTTCAGTGGTGTGTGTCTACTTTTTATCACTGGCGTCAGTGTATTTATGAACTTTTAAGTTGATTACAGATTATCTTTTGTCTTAATTTTAAACTTGGTATCTACCATATTTTTGCCAAGATAGGAAAACCACAGGAAACACTGAGTTAAATTTGAGAGTTTTTTAAAGCTTAATGGATTGGTAATACTGAACACAATGGAGCTGGTACCTTTTTTCCCTCTGCAGTTTTGTTCCTTCCCATCCTCTCCTTGTTTTGGGTACTGTTCCACAGGTGGCAGTTACCCGCTAGAACAATAGGGCCTTATCAAAGGGACATTAATTTGACTCCTCCTGTAAGAGAGGCAATTCCACATACGCTGCAAGGAGGCACTGCCTCTTTTTTTTATGATCCAAGTGCTGCATTTCTGGTGTTGCCTCCCACATTCCACTGGAATTGTACTGTAAGGCCAGAGGCCTGGTATGTGCTTCCATCTGGAGAGACAAGGATCAGGCACATTGACTCCATCATCCACTTGCCGAGATGAGTGCAGCTCCAACAACACTCAAGAAGCTCAACACTATCCAGGACAAAACAGTCCGCTTAATTGGCACCCGTTCCACAAATATTCACTCCCTCCACAACTACTTCACAGTGGCAGCAGTGTGCACCATCTACTAGATGCACTGCAGAAACTCACCAAGGCTCCTTAGACAGCACCTTCCAAACCCACGACTGCTACCATCTAGAAGGACAAGGGCAGCAGATACATGGGAAGTTCCCCTCCAAGCCACTCACCATCCTGACTTGGAAATATACTGCCGTTCCTTCATTGTCGCCAGGTCAAAATCCTGAAACTCCCTCCCTAACAGTAATGTGGGTGTACCTACACCACATGGACTGCAGTGGTTCAAGAAGGCAGCAATTAGGCGATAAATGTTAGCCTAGCCAGAGATATCCACATCCTGTAAAAGAATAAAAAAAAATCTGGTTTCTGAGCAAGAGAAAGCTAATGAAGCAGATGGTGAGTTGGAAGGGATTTATGCAGAGGACCACAGGGTAGCAGGTCTTTAGAGGAACTAATTAGGTGGCCCACAAGCTGCCATTGTTTCTGTTGTTTTAATTATCACTGTCATCATCTTCCTTCTCTTGTGTTGCCCTTTGCTGTAATAGATGTATAGGAAAGGATGTTAAACATTTCTCCTTGCGATTAAGTAGATGGAAGAGAGTTGAAGTTGTTTAGTATGGCATTTCACAGGGATGGCAAGGCAACAATGGCACTGGGAACATGCTGCTAGCCTCAGCATCTCCCACTGTAAAAGCAGAGTGCTTCTCTGTGACAAAAGCAAAATATTGCAGATGCTGAAAATCTGAAATAATAGCAGAAAACGCTTGAAATACTCAGCAGGTCAGGCAGCATCTGTGGAGAGAAAAACAGAGTTAATGGGCGGAATTCTCCCAAAATGAAAATAAGTGCGGTGGTGGGCGGTTTCAGCAACGCCAATCCTCACCTGATACTGCGCTTGTGCAAAGGCGCATTTCACTCTGAATCATCTGGCGGCTCGGGTGCTGATTCGTCCGCTCGCTGTCAGCTGGTGGGTTCGAAGGTCTGGGTGCTATATTTAAATGCCAGTCCAACACACAATCTCAATTTCTCTAGCCCACCAGAGATGTCTGCAACTCATAAGAGAAAGGCCAAGAGCCTCAGGATGAAATCTGCACCCCGCTTCACCCACCAGGCCCTCCAGGTCTTGGTCGGAGGGGTGTAGAAACAATGGCACATGCTGTACCCCACAGATGGCTGCAGGAAGCATACCAGCCTCACCTCTCTGGACTGGGACACAGTAGCGGAGTAGGTCAGCACCCGAAGTGCCACCCAGTGCAGGAAGAGGATGAATGATCTCATCCGCCCCGCTAGGGTAAGTCATCCTTCAACACCCTCCAATATCGAACTCTCATCATGGCATCATTGACTTAAATGGCTACTCTCTTCAGGGGTTTCACGCTACCATTAGCGGGGGACACATTTCAACACTCATTCTCTCACTGAGACTTTCACATCACCACCTATCATGTTGCTCACACTCCATCCTCTGGCCCTTCTGGGGAGGGCTCACCACACACAGGGGACATGCATCTCACCCAACCTCTGCTCCATCCCTTCTCATCACATGCCTTTCTTTCTTCTTCATACAGGCCAAGCTGGTGCACAACAGGCGCGAGAGATCACAGACTGGGGGAGGGACGGCCAGCATCATTGCCCTCACTGAGTTTGAGGAGGCTGCAGCCGAGCTGGCCGGGGAGGACAGGGATCGCTTCTGTGGGGAAGGGGAGATCAGCCTCTCCCAGCAACCCAGTACAATCATAGCTCCATCACCTCATCAAATCCTGACGATCACAGTGAGTCCCATGCAGTCTTATCTGGCTCACGCTCATTAACTGAAACTTTATTTTCTATTTTCTAGACACAAGCACATCGAGACCCCCAAGCCAGTCGAGCACCAGTGCAAGCCCCCGGACCTCAACTGAGGAGGAGGCCCCGGAAAAACCGTCACAACGCTCACGCACACCCTCCACCAGCTCAGAAACACACACGTCAGAGGGGCACAGCTGTAGATTAGGCTTGGCCTCACTTTCTGGAGAACACCTCACTGACACGTCCCCGCAGCAGTCGGAGGCAGGGACAGACCAGGTCTCCAGCACTTGGAGGGCTGCTGAAGACCAGCCACCCACTCAGTTCGAGTCAGATGATGAGTCTCTGGAAGTAACTGCCAACTCAATGCTGGAGTTACACCAACAGGCAGCAGAACATCAGGCAGAGATTCAACAGTCACTCAGAGACTAGAGCGAATGATGGAGGAGTCTGTCGCGTTCTGTCTGATGTTGTGGCTCCGACATGCGAGCGTCTTGAGGTCACCATGGGGTGTCTGGTGACCGCCATGGAGACCTTAGTCCAGCAGGTCTTGCTGGATTAGTGCTCGGCCCTGCGCTCCATGGCCACACACCCCGGGTGGGCACCATCAAGATGTAGGCGACACAGGGATGAGGCACCCTGACCTCTCTCCAGGTGCACCATCTCCTGCAGGAGTCAGGGTGGGGCCCTTGGGCCCCGCAGGGAGGAGGAGAGGTGGCAGCTGCACACCCTGGGGGCCTCCTCTCAGGACCCTCCAAGGGCGAGCAGCCCCCTCTGCCTGTGGCCCCATCCACTCCAGCTTCTCAGGTCGCCGAGGGCGCTACTGCCCCTGAGCAGGTGGCCCTTATCAGGCTGAGACCCTCCAGGCCTCAGGCCACCAGAGGACATCCACCAAGGTCATTGCAGGCATCAGGACGGAGCAGTCAGCAGGCTGCCTCCACCTCTGCTGCGAATGTTGGGGAAGTTAAGAAAAACTGATGTCACTTTTGGGTCACGGATGTGCTAGACATGTAAATAAATTGCAATTTTGTTCATACATTTGATGGTTATGTGTGAATGTTCCCGTCAACTGAAGGCTTTGTGACTTTGTACTTTGGAATTCTCTTATTTCAATATTTAGCCTTCCTCCCACTCAGTGATAGTGTCCCACTGAGAGATTCATATTCCTGTGATGTCAACCTCAGTTAAACTAGTATCTGCACCCTTGATGTAAGGGAGATGTGTATAAATCTTTATTGGAAGTGTGTGATGGAAGCATTTCTAACCCTCCTTCCTCAAGGAACACCATTGTGTGAGGGCAGCCCATCAGCATTGATATTCTACCGGCATTTGTGTCTCAGGATGGACACCTGTAACTAGTGGAGTGCCACAGGGATCAGTGCTGGGGCCTCTATTATTTACAATATGTATTAATGACTTAGATGAGGGAAGTGAATGTACAATCGCCAAGTTTGTGGATCACACAAAAATAGGTGGGGGGGCAAGTGGTGAGGATGACACAAGGAGTCTACAGAGGGATATAGACAGGTGAAGTGAATGGTCAAAAACTTGGCAGATGGAATATAATCTGGGAAAATGTGAGGTTGTGCACTTTGGCCGGCAGAATAGAGGAGCTGAATATTATTTAAATGGAGAAAGACTGCAGAAGGCTGCAGCACAGAGGGATTTGAGACTCCTTGTGCATGAATCCCAAAGAGCTAACATACAAATTCAACAGGTAATAGGGAAGGCAAATGGAATGTTGGCCTTTATTTCAAAGGGAATGGAGTGTTAAAAATAGGGAGGTCTTGCTAAAATTAGACACGGCACCAGTTAAACCACACCTAGAATAGTATGATACTGCTTGTACATTCTTTTGTTCTACACTTTTCACAGGATATTAAGAAATGCATATTTTTATGTGTATTGTGGCTCACATGATACATAGTACGGTATCATGTGAGCCAGTTGATCAGAAACAGGGAGGGTCAAGAGGATGGGGAGAGCAATAAATACGTTGGGGACACTATGGCCTACATTTTTGCCAAGACAGAGAACCTCTCCATTGCGGTGAAAATGGTGGGTGAGCCTTGGAATCCTTAGTCCCACCCCTGAACACAGCACTTCCTATTTTCACAGGAGCGGTACTGAACTCAGGCAGTGGTTTATGCATGAGAGGTTTACAGAGGCAGCTGACTATTTAAATCACCACCTTGCCTCTACTGGAGTGGGATTTTGGTAGTCTAGGAGTGTGCAGATTAGAGCTGGTCTGAACTTGGTGGATTTGTTCAGATAGCCAGGGTCCCCATTTCGAGAGGTAAGGTACCCCTTTGGATATAGTCCCGGGACACCTTTGGGAGAAGTAAGCCATCCGTTTGGATTGTTAAAAGTAAACATGATTCTGCGTAAAAATTGCATAAAATAATTGGAACAGTCAAAGCTGTCAAAGAACTGTCAAGCTGTCTGTTAGGAACTAGAGATAGTTTTAAGTAAGCTATTTGTGCATTTGTGTGTGTTGGGAATAAGCTTTGGCTTTAAGTTTAATGTGTATATATATAATATATATATATATATTTTATTTGTGGGTTAAAAGGGTGAAACCTGGGTCTAGTTTCATTTAGAGTTTTTCTCCGGGAGATAGAATCAGCAATTCTGAAGCCCTGTTTGTGCATCTGCATTTTAATGAGGCTTTACGACCCTTGAAGTGGTTTACTCTCCATACAGGGTCTCAGGTATTTGGCTGTGCAAAGCCAGGCACCACTGCTTCACAAAGTAAGGAAAACTGTACTGGTGCCTAGCAATAGGGGGCCCGCACAGGGAGAAACAGAAAAGCAGTTTGATTTTAGTTGGTAAGAGCATTCCACAGAAACTGCCAGAGCAGGCAGGAAGGAAACTGCAGGGAACAGGTCCCAAAGGCAAAAAGTTCCAAAACCAGGGAGTTGGGCAGAAGATGGTCCCAGGAAGATAATCAAGTCGAGGGAAAAGAACAGGAATCTGAGCCGGTCCTGTTCATTGGAATTTAAAGTAAGGAGCAGAGTAAAAGGCTCCAAGTTAAAAGACAAAGCTGTGGGGAGCAGAATCATGGCAAGGTGGGCTTGCAAGAAGCCAGAAGGTCCGAGGAGACGGGTGACTCCTTACTACGGGCCTGTAAAGCAGTGGTGCCTGGCTTTGCACAGCCAAATACCTGAGAGCCTGTGTGGAGAGTAAAGTCTGAATGCATGTAGAGATCCAGAGGAGGAGAATATCAGAAGGAGAGTTCAAACTGGTGGAGGTGGATCTTTGTTGAAGACGTCCAAGTGAAATCGTCATTTGGAAAAAGATGCCAAGGTGAGTACTTCCAACGTTGAGATTAGAAACCTTTCGGAGAAAGACAGATTTCAGTGAGACCAGTTGGCTCACGATGTGACAAGCATCTGGGTGGGGCAGTTGATGAGAAAGCCAAAGCATCTGCTTTGGGTGAGCATCTGTCACTTGGTTTCAGAGTATGGGGTGTCTGACCACAGTTCGTCTATTCATTTACATGGACTGTACACTTACTGGGAACATTAGAGTATAAGATGAATTTTGCAACTTGTGTTATTCTTACGAACCTGAATATATCTGTAAAGGTATAGCTGAGGGGAAGGAGTAGTGTAACATAGTTCATTTTTTCTTGTTTAATAAATGTTTTATTCTTTTGTTAAAAGTTCATCAGCTGACTCCTGTGACTCTGTTCAGTAGCCACTCCCCACATTTCTAAACAAAAAATAAAAGTTAGGATCTATCAAGCCAGGTTCCACCATAGGACCTGACTTGTCCAGTAGTAACGTCAGTTTGGATCATAACAAAGTGGGAGTTCATCCTTGAATTTAAGTGGGATTTGTAAATCCTTAACGGAATGAGCGTGTGGAGGTGGTGTTACTGTGCATAGGAACAGGATTTACTGTGAATTAATACACGGGTTGGTAATTAAACAGGCTTTGACTGTTGCAAAGACTTTTCTGGGAGTGGAAGATGTAGCTGTGGATTATTTGAAATCTTTGACTAAGGTTAAACTGAGAGAGTTAGCAGATAAAGTGGAGGTAGAAATAAAAGCAGAATTTCGTAAGTTTAATATGCTTAAATTCTTCCTCAGCATTTAAAATTAAAGGAAGAGATACCTGAAACTGATGTGTCACAGCTAGGGGCAGTAAAACATCAATTACAAATGAAGGGGCTTGAAAGAGATAGAGAAAGGCAGAAACTTCAACTTGAAAAAGAAATGGAACTGAACAAACTTGAATGGAGGAAAAAGAGAGATGAAAAGATTTGAACTGGAAGAAAAAGAGAAACAAAGAGAAATGAAAAAACTTGAATCAGCAAAAGATAGAGAAATGAAAAGATTGAATTAGAAAGAAAGGAAAAAGATAAAAAAAAGGAAAATGAAAGACATTGGGCAGAATCGCCTGTGCCCACTGGCATCGGGTGTATTCAATGCCGTGAGCAGACAATATGGTGAGAAGGCCAAAAATCGGCTTCACAATGTCATGAAACCAGTTTGCAGTCGTCTGCTCAGCCCATCGATGCCGGGCTGTGTTTCCCGCCATTGGACGTTGGGAACCTCATTGTAATACATCAGGATATCATTATAAGGCCAGCCTGCCAGACTCATCCACTCCTGCTGGATCGGCCGGCAATGTCGGCGTGATTGTACACCGATGTGTTTCACAACAGCATATAAAAGGCATGCACTTGGCGGGCTGCACTTTGAGGGGAACTGGGAGGTGAATGCACAGTAGCGTTGCGGAGCGCTCTTGAGGGATGCCTGTTGGACTTCAAGGTTGAGGCACATTAGTGGGAGGCAAAGGCTACCCTGTGGTTGAAGGTAGCACACAAGCATGAGTAGGGTGGGGTGGGCGAGGGAAGCGGCCATGCATTAGGGACACATTGTATAAAGTGACCATTTCTCTGCAACTGACACAGTTCAGGCGCAGCCACATTGACATGCGTGGAGTTGGGCCTCTAGCTTATCTGTCCACTCAAGCAACGCAGAGGCATGTAGGTGCTGCCAAGTGCTCCAGGGCTTTTCACCTCTTGGGCACAGACTGTAAACTAATGAACATTTTAGTGAACTGTATAACAGATGGACGACTGGGCACATTGTACAATCTCCTTGCTAAAGCTGGCCGTGGAGCAGTCACTGTTGGAGGCACTCACAGTCCCTTGCAATGTCATCATCCCGGTTTGGACCAGCCTCCCCCATAGTTCAAGCTGGAGTGTGCAGCTAGTGTGCGACCACCACAAATGCATCCTGCAGGTCTGCGCACGGGATCCAGGGAGTGTCCGTGACTCCTACGTTTTCAGTCGGTCACAGATCCCTGATGTCTTCCAGGGTCCACAGAAGCTGCAGGGATGGCTCCTCTGGGACAAGGGCTACCTGCAGAGGCCGTGGCTAATGACACCCGTTCAGCAGCCTCAGACTACAGCAGAGCAAAAGTATAATGAGGCTCATGCTGCAATTCACAACTTGGTGGAGTAAACCATCGGGATGCTGAAAATGAGGTTCCGGTGCCTGGACCGGTCTGGTGGAGCCCTGTAATACAGTCCACAGAGGGTGTCATGTATCATCGTCGCCTGCTGCGTCCTTTATAACCTGGCGCTGCAACAGGGAGAGGAGCTGGCTGAGGAGGAGCAAGAGGAGCTGGAGGCCTCTTCTGATGAGAGGATGTCGACGGTGATGAGGGTGAGGAGGTCCTCGAAAGTGACAACGACAGCAATGACGCCCTCTCGCTGGCCAGATGAGTCAGGCACGCTCAGGAGGCCCTCATAGCTGCCAGATTGTGGAGGATGATGACGATATACAGTGAGGAGACACCGTAAGATCCTCACATTGCATTTGTGAATGTTTGGCTCCAGTCTGGCTTATGGCAGCGCAAATACCCTCTATGATAATGCTCCTGTCATAGAGACGCAATGGAGGCCCTAATAGTTGCTCAATTGCAGGAGGATGATGACAACATGCAGTGAGGACGCTCCATGGATCTTCACATAGCCTCTGAGAATGACTGACACCTGTCTGACCAAGGGCAGCTCGCTTGCCCTCTGTGATCAGGGTCATATCTGGAGACGCAGTCATAAAACTTTAAATGCAACTGATTCTTTGTCGCCTTAAGCACCTGAGCCCTTCAGGAGCACTGGTCACAGATGTTGAAGAGATGGGGGCCAGCCCAACCTTAAAGGTGCTGAGAGCACACAGAGAGAATGACGGAACTCTGTGACACCTGCCCACAACATTCTGGCAGCAATGACGAGCACCGTCGAGGTGCAGGCATCACTAATATGCCCAGGGAGTATGAGGCTGGACCATCACTTTGGTCTGAAGGCTGCACAAAGCACAGGGAAGAGGCCCTGGACTGAGACACCTGCCTTTACCTTGTGCAGAAAGGTTTCACATCTGAGTGACACAAACATTACTCATCACAACAAGGAGCCATAGGCAGGAAGACATTCTTGGGAGTTTACTTACAATAGTGAATAGTGATTAACACCCTTGCCGAGGCTGTGCAACTACATCTTCTTAACCCTCCAAACCCTGCTGCTACGATCTGATGCTCCCCAGGCATCCACAGCGGAGGTGGAGGCAGCCTGCTGACTGCTACACCCTGTCTGTGATGACCTTGATGGGTGTCCCCTGGAGGGCTGAGACTTGGAGGGCCCAGGCCTGCTTTTGGGGACCTGCTGTGTGGCAGTGGCACCCTCCTTGAGCTGTGGAGCTGGAAGTGCTGGGGTCACAGGAAGGGGGATTCTGATGGGCCGGACACTCCCGAGTCACCTGAGTGGATGGCCCCAGGGTGTGCACCTGCTAATCCTCCCAAGGTGGCTGACTCCTTAAGGAGAAGGGGAAGCTGGAGTGAGATTGAGCTGCCCCGCACCCCTCTTGCGTAGTCACTGTTGGAGACCAACTATGGCATCAGCGATAGAGTTCAGCACACGCAGCAGTGCAGGAGCGACCTCCTGGACCAAGCATCCATGGAGACTGCCATCCTACCTTGGTGCGTTGACACGCCAGAGCTATCACCTTGGCCTGAAGGTGGCTGGACTCCTCCATCGTGCCTTGCAATCTGAAGAGTGCAGCGGACATTCCTTCCTCATGTTCCCAAGCTTGCCTTTGCAGTTCCAGCAACTGTGACATGACTGAGTTCAGAGGCTCGTCTTATGACTCGGACTCGGCAAATGTCTGGCCTCCAGCAGTCCTCTGAGTGGTGGACACCTGGGGAGTCCCTACTGCTGCCGCCTGCTGTGGATCAGACAGTGTGATGTGTTCACCAGAATGTGATCCTGAGGCTACTCTAAAGCTAGGTCCCACTGAGGTGTGTGTCTCTGCGCTGGTGGAAGTTGAGCGTTGTGACGGGACTTCAAGGAGGGTGCCTTCAGATTCTTCTTCAGAGGTATTTTCAGGCCCTAGGTCATGGATTCTGTTAACTGTTTGGTAGATGTGCCTGCAGAAGCAAGGAGAGATAATTAGTGCATGGCAGTGGCCTGTGAAGTAGGACACGTCACTCACAGCATGGTTGTCTGATGGATGTTGCACGGGTGGATCCCCACTTGGTAGAGCACCGCCGATCTCACCGTTAGCACAGGAACGGTCCAGATCCTTGCCGGCCAACTGGATGACTGTTTTCAAAGATCGTGAGGACCTTCATTTTAGGCAATCCTGCACCAGTCTGCGATCTCTCCCTCCTGTTGTGTGCCAGCTTGTCCTGCATGAACAGAGATGGAGCGAGTGGGCGGAAGGCCTGGCCCAGAGTCCTGGCTCTGTGTTGAATTTAATAAAAAAGATTGAAACAAAAAACAGCCCTCCATCCCTCACCCCCTCCACACACTCCTCATGTCCCATCCATGCCAACCTATGCCAATTGATGCCCCCCACCCAACTCCATGACCCCTAACCGCTATGCCAACCCATGTCCCTCTACCCACCCCCATGGCCCCCATACCCTTTCTAGCCCCCCACATCCCCTTGGCCTTTTATAGCCACTATGCCAATGTAGTGTCAGCTCATGCCCCCCATGACCCACACCACCCACCCTTTGCCCTTAGTCCCTCCATGTCAACCCACCGAGACTCCTTTGACAATTCCTTGACAGCTTTGACAGTTCTTTGGCAGTTTGATAGTTCTTTGACAGTTTTGACAGTTCTTTGACAATTCTTTGACAGCTTTGACAGTTGTCTGGCAACATTGAGTCTATTATTCTGGCATCCTTCTGTTTGTTTTCCAGAATTATTATCTTTTCCATTATCAAATTTTCTATTCCTCCAATTTTCCCATGACTCTCATGAGACCATTTCATCCCATGTAACTGTCTGTGTGAAATATCATCAGTATTTTTCCTGCCAACCTTTGATTTCAATTTATCAGCCCAGATCCATTCTTACCCCACTGAAGTTGGCTTCCCCCAGGTAATTATTCTTATTCTAGGTTGTTCTTTGCCCTTTCCCATAGCCAACCTAAACTTGTTATAATTCTTGGCCAGTCTTCCAAGTTGTTGGTAAGATCTAGTTAGGGACCAATAATGTTTTGTTTAAAGTTATCAAAGTTTAAGATTCAAGAAACTTACTAAGTGAATAAAGCCACAAGATTCCATGGATTTTGAACGGACAAAAATTAACCAATTTCACTGAAACTCTGTCTCTCTCATGAGGAATTCCTGTCTTCAGCTTCAAAGATCTAACCTGGGAATTTTCTCCAAAATTTGCTGCAACTTGGACAGCATCAACAATGGCCCACGTCACAGGGTTTCAGTTTTGTCTCCTGAGATTCCATTCCCTTGGCTTCCCGAGTCTGCACTGAAGCACCAACTCACAAGTTCAGCTCTTTGGCTGTGCTGAGTAGAACACTACTGGCCCAAAGGGGTACCTTTGCCCCAGTGGCCCGCAGCACGGAGTCATCAACCTTCAGCTGCCTTCTTGGATCTTCCCCTGAGCCCTCTTCACTTAAAGTCTGCTATCCTCAGCCCTTTTCCTGTTTGGAGCCTGTTTCTCTGCTACTCTCTTATTAACTGAACTGGGACCTCTCCCTGCCCTGTCCCCTGACTAGGACTCTTCTTTTTGAGACCTCTCTCTGTCTCCCTCTTCCTGTCCCCAGCCTGGGACTCATATTCTCGATGGTGCTCTGCACCCAGTCACATGACCAGGGTTTTCACATCATTTTTCTTCTCTTGCACAGGCCTGCTGGGCCTAAAGGACATAAACACTGTAGAACTGAACGTGTGCAGTCCACTCCCAGCCTGTGCATGAGCAAATGTACATTGGGAGCTGAAGTTCCCGACCTCTGCTCTCAACTCCAAGATAAGTATAGTTTCCATAACAACCTTATGATACAATGATCACTGTCCCTTAAATGTTGTCCTACTGATATTTGATCCACCTCATTCCCAAGAACCATGTCCAACAGTGTCTCCCCTCTCATTAGACTGGAAACACACTGCTGTAGAAAATTTTCCGGTACACGCAGGAACTCTTGCCCCTCTCTGCCCTTTACACCACGACTATCCCAGCCTTTTTTGGTAATTAAAGTCCCCCATTATAACTACTCTATAATTCTTGCACCTCTCTGTAATTTCTTTGCAAATTTGGGCCTCTACATCCTTTCCACAAGTTGGTGACCTATAAACTACACTGAGCAGTGTAATTGCACCTTTTTTGTTCCTTAGCTCTAGCCAAATAGATTCTGACCTTGAACCCTCTGGGATATCCTCTGTCTCCAGCACTGCACTGCTGTCTTTAATCAATACTGCCATACCTCCCCCTTTCACACTCTTTCCGGTCTGCTTCACAGTGATGCTGGCCCACTTCACACACTTCCTGGTCTCTTCACAGTCTTCTTAACGTGTCCACGGACAGTCTATACATGGCCCAGCCAGAACTGGACATATTTTTGTGCCTTGTTGTTAAATTTGGCAAGATCTGCAACAGTGCAGGGTTCCTCTAGCGATAGGCATTGCAGGAGATGTTGCATGGTCTGTGGCTCAGTTCCACATTCACAAGTTGCCGGGCTGGTTGTATATCCCTATTTGGTTAGTGACACCTTTGAACGACCTACACCAGTCCTAAGTCTGTTAAGGCACTTCCAGGTTGCCCAGTTGCAATTAGCTCCTGGGGGAAGGCTTTTATCCGGTAGAATTTCCATCGCTGGGGATTTTTCGAGACTGGCGAGCCGGTCTTTCCACAAGGCGATGCAGGCTTCAGATGGGGTTGATTGTAATGGAACAACGCTGTTCATGAAGCTCTTCCTTGACTTTAGGCAGCTGGGTGTAGGTGTATGACCATGTAGAGAGTGCCTCTCATCTGATGTTTGACGGAGTCGCTCTTTCTTGCTGGCTACCGTTCTTCTTATATCAGGGGGAGTGATACTCGCCAGGATATATAGGCTGTTGGTGTTTGTTGGTTTTAAACAACCTCTGATAAATCGGCAGCTTGCATTCAGAACGGCATCCATCTTCTTAGCATGAGTAGATCTTTCCCATGCTGGGCAGGCGTATTCGGCAGTGGAATAGCAAAGAGCAAGTGCACTGGTTCGCAATGTTTTCGAGCTTGCTCCCCATTTTGTGTTAGTGAGCTTATTCAGGATGTTGTTTCGTGCGCTCACTTTTTCCTTTGTCTTTTCGATGTGGTTCTTGAAGGTGAGGCATCTGTCAAGGGTGACTTCTAAGTAGATAAGGTGCTTGCAATGCGTCAGTGTTGCTCCACACCAGGTTACTTTAAGCTGGCGTTTGGCTTCACGGTTTCTGAGGTGGAATGCACAAACTTGTGTCTTTGATGGGTTTGCGCGATGGTGGTTTTCTTCATAGTAGGATGTTAGTCCCTCCAAGGCCTCAGAAAGCGTTTCCTCCACGGTGTTAAAATCAGTGCTTCGGGCAGTGACACATAAGTCATCAGCACATATAAAACGGCGTATGACACCACCTATAGGTTGGTAATTCATGTAGATGTTGTACAGCAGCGGTGCAAGCACGCTTCCCTGAGGAAGACCATTCTTCTGAATACACCACCTGCTGCGCTTCCAGTGATGCTGACCCACTTCACACTGCTCCCAGTCTCTCCGCAGTGGTGCTGACCTGCTTCACCCTCCTCCTGGTCTGCTTCACAGTGATGCTGACATGCATCACACTGCTCCCCGTCCTAGGTCAAGGAAAGCAGTTGCCTCCAAGTGACAATTGGCAGCACTATTAATGACCAAATTCAAAGAACGAGCACTGCAGGAAAAAAAAACAAGGCTCATGGATTAACACCCAAAATTCTTTGTTGCATACTGTTTTCATTCCCATTCATACTGCTTCCTTTATCATAGTGTTGCCCATGTAAGTTTTCAATAGGCAGTGACACCTCTTGTATCTGGTAAAGGACCATTTCTGTCATACCAGCACCAATTGGCACCTTTAGTGGTGCAGATTCCAAGAAATGTTCCTTTATGCATACAGGCTCACAATTATCAGTGTCTGAATCTATGTCCACCAAATGAATGATCATAGCAATTTGTTCAACATGCCTACATCTGCTGTACAATCTAGAATGATTGAAATGTACTTGACAGCATGAGTAGATATTAGGATTTTTTTTCTTTGATGGGGTTAGATAAGAGCTGAATCAGTTCATTCTGTATATCTTTCCTGAGGTAGTGTACGTGTGTCTCATTGTCTTTTATCTTACTAAGATGCTCACCCATAAGCGGTCAAACAAAGCTAGGTATTCTGCAAATTTTAAGAAGGTCCCCTTATCAGAAGTGTGAAGTTTTTCGTGTGTTCAGGATAGGTCAGATTTAGCATACCAAGAACTCTCACTAAAGTGATCAGTCATTCTAAGATTTGCTGCCAATATTTTTCTCCTTCTCTCATGACGTGCAAATATTCTTCATCAATAGTTTTACAATCTCAGTTCAAGTTCTTTCCACTTTTGAGAATTCTCCAGATATCCCCTGCTTCTCTCGTGTGCTGCTAGAATTGAAGACATGTTTTTCCAATCCTTTGAACCTTTACCAGAAAAAAAGTGATGATGCACCAATTGTGTTACTGGTAAACAGATTGCAACAGAAACAAAACACCAAGCCCTTAACTGGAATGCTGTAGCCACTGACAGTGCATTTCTTCTCCATTGGCAGGTATCCTTTTGTCATGGTTTGTTGAGAATTTTCTTTGATTACCATCTCTAATGAAATTGAACTACCAAATTTGTTCTTGCCTATGATCACCAGGATTTATCACACACGACCATCGCATTCGGGCCAGGGAGCAGAGTCACCATAGTTCAAACTGGTGGCAGGCCCACATCCTTTCAAACCCTGATCCTGGCAGACTTCATTTGTTTAATCTTCTATCTTCAGATTATGTTCCTCAAACTCCACTTTAACTTGTAAGACTGTGGGCTAAACTGTCGCCTCGGCTTTGGTCTCAAGTTGATCATTTGAGCTACAGCCACCTTCATCTTGATATTGTGGACAAAGATACTTCAAAAAGGAACCTTCTTGCTTCGCTTGTTCTTTTTCCTTTTCAACCTTCCATTTACAAAATTGTGTTCCTCCAGACAGTTTTTTTCTGTCCCTATCTGCCATGATGCCACGTGACCTGTAAGGGCTCGCTGGTTTTGGTCTGAGAGAGGAAGCTCACTCTACACTCTCATTCCTTATCTCAGTCTGTCAGGTGAAGCCCCCTCCCCTCTGCTTTCCCACTTCCCTGTTCCACCTTTTATTAATCTCAGATCTCTCTCATTTCAAAGGCAGTTACTTGACTTTGAGCTGCAGAGCAGAGGAGTGTGAAGTCCTGCAGCAGATCGCTGAATGGCTTATTGGGCTGAAGGGCAACCATGAGCAGCTGAGCATCAAATCCAGTGCATTTTTTTGTCGAAGCTTTTCATCTTGCACTCATCAGGACAGTTTGCAAGAATACCAAATGTAAAGGGAATAACAATTCATACTATATGAGAAGAGAGTGAAGATTGGTTGGCAAATGGCAAATGTGCCACACTGCGAGCCCAACAATTTAAATTGGTTGTCAGCGTAATTCTTATTATTTGGCAGATATTGCTCAATCATGGAATCATATCTAATGCACTAAATACACTATTTTTAATTCTGCAAGCACGGTTGGGTACAGTCTGTGCCTTGCCCGTTGCAAACAGCAGCTGGGACATGCTGTTTGATACAATCTGCCAGTCTTTGGGTTGTATGACCTATGTACCTAGCATCACACTGGCACTGAAATTCATATACCATATTATTCATTTGTGTGATAGGCAGAATATCTTCTTGGCTTGACAGCAGCGTCCTGTTGGTGGCAAATATGCTGACAACCAATTTAAGATTGTCAGTCAGGCACATTATCAGTGTGATGCATTTGTGTGTACTGGAAGATACATATATTAATAAACAGGACCCTGTTCTTTGCAGACAGAAAGAACATGTACATATATTGTGCCTGTTTCAGCTAAACAAAATAAATGACAGCTATTCACTGACTCATTCCTCAGGGCAATGCCTTGACCAATCAGTGTTAAACTGCCTGGTTTAAATTTTAAAACAATGCTTTGCAGTTATCTGTCAGTCACCAGCAACTGGTGCATTCTCCCTGGCAACGCCCCCTACCAATCAGCGTCCACTTGCCAACCAATCAGCACTCTTCACACATAGTATAAATTGTTGTTCCCTTTACATTTGGTATTCTTGCGAATTGTCCTGATGAGTGCAAGACAAAAAGCTTTGACAAAAAATGTCTCTTTTTTCAGTAATACTCAAGTTCTGTACTACCAAACAGCTATTTAAAACCAATGAAATGGAAAAAGGATGGGCAGCAGTAGAGAACGGTACACAGGATTGCGGGAAAGGTGGAAAACTGAAGTAATTAGGGGGTCAGTGAGCACGTATGGGAGGGGGCAAGAAAAGAGAAAGCTATTTGGGTGATCAGTGGGCACAAGGGGGAAACATGAGGCTGTGATTGGAGGATCAGACAGCAAGCGCCTGGGCTAGGTGTGGAGCAGGGAAAGGGGAAGCTGTTGTCATTGGTCAATCAGTGAGCATGGAGGGGATGGGGTTGCTGTCATTGAAGGTTTAACGAGAATGCGCAGGGATGGGTGGGTGGGCCGGGGGAGAGATGCTTCAGAAAATTCCAGAGTTTCAGACTGAACTGAACGTACATAGAGTTTTAAAATGGTATGAGTAACAATGGCATGATGACATCTGTGGAAATTTCGGTCACTTGTGGAAAGTTGCTTATATCATTTTGAAGTTCTATGTAGTTTCAGTTCAGTTTTTTGCCACCTCTCAAATTTTTGGTGCCTTATGAGACCGCCTAGTTTGCCTAGTGGTTGCACCAGCCCTGACTACTGTAAGAAGATAAAGTAAATGAGAGTAAGGCGAGTGGTAGAGAAGTTTGTGTCATGTAACAAGGGGGAAACACAGTAAGAAATAAGGGTATGAGTGTGTTAAAATGGAGGAAGGACTTTAAACATTGTGTTTATGAGTAATTGTTCTTGCGGAAGCTGGGTACTGATAATGCAAGTTACCAAGTATAGAGCCATCACCCCTGCCCCCCTCCCCCCTCTAGACCACCATACTACTGGAATGTATTGTATTCTATTAAATATGTAAGTGTTGCTTTGGGAAGTATAGGGTGCCCAGGCTAGGAGATGGAAGAAAAGGTGGACTTCATGGCACATTATCTTGCTTGCCCCACCAAGGTGGTAGAATTTGTTTTGGCATTGATCTGCAGCCCTAGTGGGGAAAGGGTGGTTGCGAGAGAGATGGCACATTGCCATCTCCCTCTGGCTTGCTGGCACAAACGCCCAGGGGTCTGTCCCTCTGGACTTCAGTTTCCTCCAGGAAAACTTGGAGACCTGAGTCCTTAAAGCTCTAGTTTGTTCTTCTCTGGGTTGGCAATGTGCCATGCTGCCTTGTCTGGCTGCTTGGTGCAGTTGGTCCGACTGCAGACATATTTTTTGAAAAGAAAGATGAGACATGCATGAAGTGACTTGAGGGTGTTAGGGAGTAATAAAGGAATACAGTAATGGTCAAGGGACTTGACTTAAAATATCCCAGCATGCAAAACCACAATTGCTAAGTAGTTAACATTTAAAGTTCAGGCTGGGACAGAGAGAATGCTGAACCTTGCACATTCTCAGGGCTTACAAGCATCAGCAAGGCCATATTGGATGAAGAAGAATGTAAATATGATAGAGGAATTAGACTGGAGTCAGAGAATAGCAATAACATAGATTAAGTGTGCCCTTCGACAGATAGGGGAAGATCAGATGGTCCCAGCTTAGGTAGGAAGGCAGGTCACTGCCTGGGTGTAGGTGGGGCCAGATGATGCATGTACCTTTGTACCAGAGACTTGTCTGTTTAATGTAAACCTATATGTTGACAAGATCGAAATCTGGGAACTGTTCTTGTACGTGACCAATAATGTATAAATATGATGAACACTTGTAGTTTAGCAGAGTACTGTCTCAAGCTGCATTGAGATGGTGCCCTCCTTGCAATTGCTCGAATAAACGATCGTAACCTGTACCTGAGTCTCCTGTGGTCCATTCATCAAAGACACCACAGCAAGGGATAAATTCATGAGAACCAAGCACTATTCCTTCCTTACCCTCTTGTCCAGTAGTCTGATACTGAAGTGTGAAACTGGGTTGCATTTTTAAAGGCTGCACTACATTTTCCACAAAATCACCAACTGCTGAGCCTACAAATAGAAAATCTGACTGGCATTTTCAGGAATTCCCAGTATGGTAATGTGTCTAAATATAACTTATGTTCAAGAGTAGCACAAACCAACCATAAAGTAATCTTCCCAATGTAACAATCCAATTCTAAAGAGCCTACGTTCAATCTCTTCCACATGTATACATTGAGCTGCTTGTCTGATTTACGACCTTCCCATCCCAATACAGATCCTTTTACAACCAGAAAATACCACATATCAGCAGTAAAGCAACAACATAAGTCAATATTTATTGCAGGTTGAATTCATCAGGGTTCACTTGAAGTGCCATGGTTGGCAGTTCTTTTTGAAATATGTCACCCTTGATGCAGTAAGGAAGTGTTCGTGGCACATTTTAGTTAACTGCATATATTTAAAATTCTTGGATGTGGTTCAAGAGAGTTTAGTAATACCACAATACTCACCGAAATTTGAAACATCTGACAGTTTCATAAATCCAACATAGGTGAATAAGATTGCCATGTACACATGTAACCCCGATCAAGCAAAAAGATCATTTTGCATAAGCATATTGTACAGGGGAAAGCAAACCACACAAAGTACTTCTGAAAATATTCTTATGTCAGATTTTGCATGTTCAGAATAACACTTACATTTCTTTTTATTTATATATTCACGGGCTGTTGGCATTTCTGGCAAGGCCAATTATTATGGATAGGCAGGGGGTTAATTAAAACAGCACTAATTTTCCCTTTCACCACTTATCTGTAAAGAGAAAGGTGTTTCGATTTGTTTCCCTCTTTATCAGTGGTAGCGTATTTCCCAACCCCTTGGTTTTGGTGTGATCCAATTTCTATTAATAACCCCACAGCAAACTTGAGATAGGATGAACTCAAAGGGTTAGTGTATTGCACACATTCAAACTGCGAAAGGCGAGTCACAATGTCGCCTCCACACTCAAACAGTACAGAAAGGGATCGAGAAAAGAAGGTTTTACAATACAAAGAGTAGAGAGAAGCTAAACATTGATTCTTGGGAGTTTCAGAGTCCAGAATCAAAGTCCAATGAGGTATTCATTCACTGAGGTCGGCGGGCTGAAAACTGATGTTGTGGAATTAACTTTTCCGGCAGTGTGGACTTCACAAGATGATAGGCGCACAGAGATGAATCAGTCTTGTAGGCAATGGTACAGAATTTCCAGCAGATGCAGTGTAGATGGGGCCAGGTGTTTAGTCTGGCAGAGTTCCTTTTCTATGACAAAAACAGAAATACCTGGAAAATCTCAGCAGGTCTGACAGCAAATAGATTATTTTTCCTTAGTTCTGTTGAAGAGTCAAGCGGACTCGAAATGTTACCCGTGTTCCTCTCCGCAGATGCTGTCAGATCTGCTGAGTTTTTCCAGGTATTTCTGTTTTTGTTTTGGATTTCCAGCATCCGCAGTTTTTTGCTTTTATTTTTTTCCTTTTCTATGAGACTGCTAGTCATATGGTAAACAGCAGACTGAGATTTCCAGTTCAGCAAGGCAATATTACTTGTTCCACAAGCCAGAGGCCCATGTCACATGACTCCCACCTCTCCACTATCTTTGACAAAGTATGTGCATCCATTGTCTGGATTCCAACGACTGTCAAATGTCTTAGCCATTAGGGGTCTTTGTCTTTGTAAATTATCTATCTCCTTCTGGCCAGGCTGGGTTATTAAATGCAGATGGCCTTTGTATAGCTCTCTTTGAAGTTGGGCTGTACAGTCCACAGGGGGTGGTTAGTGGCTCCTCAGAGGTAATGAAGTGTGGGATTTTCTAAAACTGCCAAGTTTTGTTCCAGGGTCACAGGCAGATACAGTTTCAGCCATTTTAAGTGTCTTTATTCAGTTTTTAAAATTTTAGAAATAGTGATGAACATATCTATGTATATTTAATAAAAATATACAGTGTGAGGTCTTAGTCCCCCCACACCAGTATTTATTGACCATTGCTAATTGGCTGAGAGAAAATGTGGTGAGCTTCTTGAATGTTGTTGGAGCTGCAAAAATCCAGGCAAATGGAGAGTATGCCACCACATTCCTGACTTGTACCTTATAGATGGTGGACAGGCTTTGGGGAGTCAGGAGGTGAGTCACAGAATATCCAGCCTCCGACCTGCTCGTGTAGCTGCAGTATTTATGTGGCTGGTCCAGTTATGTTTCTGGTCAGTGATAACCCCACCCAGAATGCTGATGTTGGGGGGGGGTCAACAATGGTAAAGCCATTAACTGTTAAGGGGAATTGGTTGGGCTCTCTCTTGTTGAAGGTGGTCATTGCTGGCATGAAAACTAAAATGCTGTAAATATTCAGCAGATTTGGCAGCATCTGTGGAGAGTGATATGTTTCAAGTCGAGGACCTGACCTGGCAGTTGTGTGGCACAAATGTTACTTGCCACTTGTCAAGCCTGAATGCTGTCTAGGTCTTGCTGTATACAGGCCCGGACGGCTTCAGTATCTGAGGAATGGAACTGAACACTATGGGCAGAATTTTGCCCTTGGTGGGCGTGCGGGCCCCACTGGCTTGGCGGTGGGCGAATAGCCGACCCCCGCCGCCTAAACGGGGCCCGCCGCCATTTTGAGTGGGCGGGCCAATTAAGGCCTGCCCAGCGGCCTGCCCAACGGGAAGCGCTATGCGCTTCCTGTGCAGGGGGGGAGGGAATCCCCAGCTGTCAAGGTACGCTCTTTCACGCCTGCGCGCAAAAGAGTGTACTGCTCCCTGAGACAGTGCTGTCTCAGGGAGATTAGTGACAGTGTACAAAACTTAAAAAATAGAAAAATAAAAATATTATTAACATGTCCCCCTGATGTGACAATGTCACACGAGATGGGACATGTTAATAAATATTACATTACGTTTATTAAAGTTTTTAAAAACGGACATGAAACCTCATCCCACCAGTAGATGAGGTTTCATGTTTTATCAGAAGCCCGCTGGGGCTCTTGGCCTGCCCACCAGCCTTAATGTTGGACGGGCAGGGCCTTTAATTACTTTAATTACCCTGTCAATGGCCTTAATTGGCCATTGACAGGTCGGCGGGTGGACAGCCAATTTCGCTGTCCGCCTGCCTTCCTGAAAATTTAAAGGGACCAGGATGTTGTCGGGGGTTCCTCCCGACGTCATCCCGCGTCATTTTCCTGTCGGCGTGCAGGCCCTGCCCCCAAATCGCCGACGGGAAAATTCTGGCCTATGCAAATATTAGCGAACGTCCTCATTTGTGACCTTACAGCATTGTGAGGGTCAATTATGAAGCAGCATGAAGCTGGTTGGGCCTTGAACACTGCCCTGAAGAATTGCTGGGGCAATGTTCCGAGCTGAGATGAATGGCATCCAACAACCACAACCATATTCCTTTGTATTAAATATGACACCAGCATGAAGAGTTTCCTCCTGATTCCGATTGACTTCAGTTTTACCAGGGATCTGTGATGCCACACTTGGTCAAATGTTGCCTTGATGTCAAAGGCAATCACTCTTACCCTTTGGAATTCACCTCCTTTTTCCATGTTTGGACCAAGGTCCAGAGCCAAGTGATTCTGACAGAACCGAAACTGAGCAGCAGTGAGCGGGTTATTTGGGAATAAGTAGAGCTTGAGATCATTGTTGATGACACCTTCCATCACTTTATTGATGATTGAGAGTGGGCTGATGGTCAGCACTTGGCTAGACTAGATTTGTTCTGCTTTTTGTGTGCAGGTTGTACCTGTGCAATTTTCTGCTTTGTTGCGTAGACACCAGTGTTATGTACTGGAACAGCTTGGTTAAGGGCGCAGTTAGTTCTAAAGCATAAGTCTTTGTCACTAAAGTTGGGATGGCGTTAAGGCCCACAACCTTTGCTGTATCCAATGCGCTCAATCGTTGCCTGATATCACAATAAGTGAACAGATTTGACTGAAGACTGGAATCTGATGTTGGGAGCCTCAGCAAAAGGTCCAGATGGATCATCCACTGGGCACTTCTGCATGAAGATGGTTGCAACTGTGTCAGCTTTGTCTTTTACGTTCACATGCTGGACAGTATCATTGTTGAGGATGGGGATATTCATGGAGCCATCTCCTTCCATTAACTGCTTACATGAAGTATAAAACAGTAGGCCAGTGAAACCTGTAGCAGGATCTCCAGTGGAAGCCCTAATTGACATATTTATACAGTGGAATGAGACTATTTTTGATTCTTGTGGTTAGTTTCATTTTACTTCAAAATCTTGGCTAAGAATTACTGGATCCAAGGTCACCTCCAAACGGTAAGGAAGAAGTTGTTGGCTTCCACCCAGCTCCTCCGACACACATCAGGCTGTAGAGGATTATAATTACATACTGGCATTGACGTGTAATAACTGCAGCATCAGATTGTTCAGTTTACCATACCAAGGTAAACTAAATATCTGAGAGACAAATAAGAAAATTGCCAAGCAATTCTCCTTCTAAATGATCTGGCCAGGTTAGACTCTCACACTTCACCATATAGAAAGTAAAAAAAAAGAATAATTTAAAGTAACAGCTTTAATCAAAATATACCAGTTGCACTGTGCAGGGGATCTTTTCAAGGTTAAATCTTTATTCTGAAGAACTCAATTTTCTCAGAGTGGGGAAATGGAACAAAGGCTCTTAGAGCTGGAGGCTTTTATTATAGACCTTCAGATCTAGAGAACTTATAAGGACCTGGAAAGGACTATACAGTCCATTTGTCCCGTCTGAAAATCTTTAATTGGCATTACAGAATTCATGGTATACATCACTACAGAATTATTTCTTCAGGGCACCAAATATGGTAATTCAGAGGTTTTTTTAAAGGTTCAGATAATTTATGGCATAACATTATCAAGCTAACGTTAATGCACATATTGCAATTATATTAATTTGAATAATTTCCCCTTTAACTCAATCTGTACTTCTCATTTTATGCAACTTGGAGACCGTAATATCAAGAACAACATACTACAAAAATCTAAAGCAGTTTGTACCATAAATTGTATGCTCGAATAAATCATTTTTCCATTACGGAATGGGAAAGCAGAGCAATTGCTGTGGATCCTCTCATACATTTTCACAAGCACCCTTGTAATCATGAGTATAAGGGACATAAAACTGAAGAGTCATTTTTAGAAAGTCTGGTATTGGCTCCCCTTATTCTTCTAAAGAAGAGTCTTGTACTCTCATTTAGCACTTCAATCAGATGTTAATGGGAGAGAGATTTTAGAAAATGCATTGTATTGTCTCTTAAAGGCAGATTACACAAAAACACTCACTCACATTGCCTTCTGTTGACTTAATTTGGTGATGTTCTGCCAGAAGTGGACACTTTCCATTTGGATAATTCTTCACTGTGCAACAACTAATCATTGATTTTACATATGTATACCTCTGAGAAAGCATTCTAGGACAGTGTAATCAAGTGCTACATGTCAGGGCATCTTTACAGGATCTATTATTGGGTATCTCATTAGCCAAAACAACTTGCCGTTACACTGTACCTGGTGCCTGGGTAGCCACACTGAAAACAACACATTAGGAGTGAGATTCTATTTTGGTGGGGGCACAAAATAACCAATAAAAACAGAAAATGCTGGAAATATTCAGCAGGTCAGGCAGTATCTATGGAGAGAGAAGTGATTGATTACTTTTATAGTTCATTGAGCTGCTGAGTATTTCCAGCATTTTCTGCTTTTTTAAATGTCAGATTTTCAGCATTCGCGGTATTTTTCCTTTGACAATTCTAATGGTGGGTTTCAGTGGGAAGTAAATGCCAATTGTATTATCTTGACTTGAAGTGGATAAAATTCAACACTGGAGGCACAAAATGGGCAGTAGTTTAATGTGTTCCTCACCCAAGCCACTGGAAAAGAAAACGGGGTGGAGTATATACTGGGTGGTCATCTGCTACTTCCTGCTCTATACCAAAAGTTGGTATTCCCTGCAATTTCTGTAAGAGGGTCATTGTGGAAGATGGAAACGGATTGCTTCATGTTCAGGATGGTCTTTCAAATTTGTTAACTGGCATTGCAGGTAGATTGAGATGTATTTTCTTTTTTTGTGACTCATACCTGTGCATTTATAAAATCAGTTTTTAGACATCTTCCTTCCTTTGGTTATGTACAAGCAAAACCTGTAGCTCTCACATAGGGTTATGTCTAGAAATAATGATATTTGACCATGCATTTCTGTATGAGATGATTACATTGACAATTTAACAGAGTTGAGATTGATCATTCTTTCAAAAGGACATGTGATAATTACGTGGATAAGAATAGAATTTTCTGCAAAATTTGTAACATTTCAGTTGACAGTGCAAGCAGCAGGTTCAAATTAAAGACTACTACAAACATTCTTTAATCAAAAATATCTCCCTCAGGATCTGATAACAGACACGACAGATAAAAGGTTTTAAAATATGCATGTTATCTCCCTTTAAAGAGATAGATAAAAAAAAGCTAAAGACATTACTTGAGTGGCAATATAAAATGCTGTGAAGAAATATCCCTTGGAGTCATTGGCTTAGAAACTGGAGTGCCAAGTTGGTGTGCAACTCTGGTGTAGTGCATGCAGCACATGCCTAAAGAGGCCAGTGATAGGACCTCAGAAAATTCGTCTGCTGGCGTCATATTTGTTTATTATCAGCAAACTGCTGACACCAATTCCAGCCCCAGAAGCTGCTCACTGGTCCCAGGGAGTACCAGTGTTGGCCGGCGAGTTCATAAAAGTAGGTCATGGGGAGGAGGCAACTGCGGGAATTGTGACATTTGTGGAGTGTAGTGGGGAGCAACTGTTGGTCGACAGTGACCCAGAAATGTAGTGTGGAGCTGAAAGGAGCAGTCCTGCTCCTTCCCATTCTATGATAAGATAAATTCAAATAAACAGACTCACCTTACTGGATATTTTAAGGATCCACTGGTTTGGCTACCAACTGTCAGAAGATACTGACCACAGCATGTACAACCTGGTCGCCATGAAGGATCTTATAGCAATATGGCAGTGGCACACTTCCAGAGTGTATTGAAGGTGTCTACGCTGCTGCCTGCCATATTGAACAATTGGGTATGTGTTTTCTATCTGTAAAACAGGGGTGACGTAATAATTTCTAGGCTGTATGATTTCAGTTTATCTAAACAAATGTCTTGTTGAGCAACATTCAGAGTTGACGAGATGTGGCTGCAAGACATTTAACCTCTCTTGCAAACACAGGTACATATAAATACATGATCAGAGATACAATGACACTTTATGCCACTGTCTTATTATTACAGTTAAGATTTTTTATACTTTCAAAAGTACATTAAAAAATTTGTGGTACAGTAGATGCTTTATACCATAGCTGCAAGCTACTGTTGTAGTTAGAGGACTTTGAACTGAGAATGTAAAGAGAGCTTTTCTTGGTTTTCCCAAGGAGTGATTTTATTCCATTGTGTCAGAAATAGTGTGATGGTAACAAACCACTTTTAAGTGGTAACAAACTACTGAATATATCTTCAGATCGGCCAATTAACTGTATGAAGTGTAGATGTTAACATTGTACGCAGCACATACAATGGCTCAAAGGTGCCGCATCAGAGGACATGTAACAAGAAAATTATCCTAAATTATCCCATCTGTTCATGACAGCAGGTGAGTTGTCACAAATCCTACTTCAGGAATTATAGAAAATTGAGTTTTGTTCACACTTATGTTGTGACAGCCTTGTGGAATTTTAGCCATTTTTATTATATTTATGAATGGGGGCGCTTTTTAGAGTTTATAGTGTGGGACTCGTAAAAATTATTCCACTTAGTTTGGAATGCAACTTGAAGACTGGCCAGTCTTATTTCTTTATTGTCACAGGCTGTTTCAGATGCCAACAACTGATGTTTTTATCTCTTAACAATAGAAAAATATTGCAAAAGGGAAAGCTACAGGAGATCTTTACTAAGCAGTAATATTCACTGACAAATTCTAGAAATAAAGATGTAATTATTTTCAGATTTAGCATAAAATTCTACATTGTAAAAAAACATTTATTTATTATTTATACATTAAGCTCAGCCTATTGTAAAACGAAGTCTCTGGAATTCGTTTCAGCTACTCAGTGAAATACTTAAAGATAATGATCATTGTGTTCAATAGCCCATTACACAAGAAAAACTATTACATATTAAGTTGCAAAAATCACAATTTTTTTTGTGTTTAATGATGTTTAGACAATAATCAGCCTTCTGAGCTGTTGACCTTCCTTGTGCCTATCTGTGCTGCCTGACCAGTTCCATTTACTTTCCAATTTTAAAGTGAGCTACATTGTTGGACTAATAGGACATACAAGTTCCAAGTGTGACTCATCCACTAACTGAATGCAAAGAATCGAGAAAAAAGGAATTTGAAAATGCATTTTCTATATCCTATTGTCAATGCAGTTTGGCTGTTTTAAAGATTTGGTGTAAGTTATTTCATTATTCATTTACAGGATGTGGGGGTTGCTGGCTAGGCCAACATTTATTGCTCATCCCTAATTGACCTTGAGAAGATGGTTGCTGAGCTGCCTTCTTGAACCGCTGCAGTCCATGTGGTGTAGATACAGCCACTGTGCTGTTAGGAAGGGAGCTCCAGGATTTTGACCCAGTGACAGTGAAGGAACGGCGATATATTTCCAAGTCAGGATGGTGAGTGACTTGGAAGGAAACTTCCAGGTGATGGTGTTCCCATCTATCTGCTGCTCTTGTCCTTCTAGATGGTAGTGGTCGTGGGTTTGGAAGGTGCTGCCTAAGAGGGGTTCCTGCAGTGTGTCTTGTAAATGGCACACACAGCTGCCACTATACATCAATGGTGGAGGGAGTGAATGTTTGTGGATGGTGTGCCAATCAAGTGGGCTGCTTTGCCCTAGATGGTCGCAAGCTTCTTGAGTGTTGTTGGAGCTGCATTCATCCAGGCAAGGGGAGAGTATTCCATCACACTTCTGACTTTTGGCTTGGAGATGGTGGACAGGCTTTGGGGAGTCAGGTGGTGAGTTACTTGCCGCAGGATTCCTAGCCTCTGATCTGCACTTGTAGCCATAGTAGTTATCTGGCTAGTCCAGTTCAGTTTTGGTCAATGGTAACCCCCAGGATGTTGATGGTGGAGGATTCAGCGATGGTAATGCCATTGAATGTCAAGGGGCGATAGTTAGATTCTCTCTTGGAGATGGTCATTGCTTGGCACTTGTGTGGCACGGATGTTACTTGCCACTTGTCAACCCAAGCCTGGATACTGTCCAGGTCTTGCTGCATTTGGACATGGACTGCTTCAGTATCTGAGGAGTCACGAATGGTGCTGAAGCTTGTGCAATCATCAGTGAACATCCCCACTTCTGACCTTATGATGGAAAGAAGGTCATTGATGAAGCAGCTGAAGATGGTTGGGCCTAGGACACTGCCCTGAGGAACTCCTGCAGTGATGTCCTGGAACTGAGATAATTGACCTCCAACAACCACAACTATCTTCCTTTGTGTTAGGCATGACTCCAACCAGCGGAGAGTTTTCCCCTGATTCCTATTGACTCCAGCTTTTTAGGGTTCCTTGATGCCACACTCTGTCAAATGCTGCGTTGATGTCAAGGGCAGCCACTCCCATCTCACCTCTGGAGTTCAGCTCTTTTGTTTGTGTTTGAACCAAAGCTATAATGAAGTCAGGAGCTGAGTACCCTGGCGGAGCCCAAACTAAGCATCAGTGAGCAGTTTATTTCTAATCAAATGCTGCTTGATAGTATTGTTGATGATCCCTTCCATCACTTTACTGATGATTGAAAGTACACTGATGGGGTAGTAATTGGTCAGGTTGAATTTGTCCTGCTTTCTGTGGACGGGACATACCTGGGCAATTTTCCACATTGCGGGTAGATGCCGGTATTGGAACAGCTTGGCAATAGGTGCGGCAAGTTCTGGGGCACAAGTCTTCAGTACTATTGCTGGAATATTGTCAGGTCCCATAGTCTTTGCACTATCCAGTGCCTTCAGCCGTGTCTTGATGTCATGTGGAGTGAATCGAATTGGCTGAAGACTGGCATCTGTGATGCTGGGGACCTCTGGAGGAGGCCAGGACGGATCATCTCCTCTGCACTCCTGGCTGAAGATTGTTGTAAATGCTTCAGCCTTATCTTTTGCACTGATGTTCTGGGCTCTCATACCATTGAGGATGGGGATATTTGTGAAGCTGTTTGTGGGTTGTTAAATTGTCCACCACCATTCACAACTGGGCGTGGCAGGACTGCAGAGCTTAGATCTGATCCGTTGGCTGTGGGATCATTTAGCTCTGTCTATTGCACGCTGCTTATGCTGTTTGGTATGCAGGTAGTCCTGTGTTGTAGCTTCACCAGGTTGACACTTCATCTTTAGGTACGCCAGGTGCTGCTCCTGGCATGCCATCCTGTACTGTTCATTGAACCAAGGTTCAGTGTAAAGATGGGACTTTGTCTCCACAAGGACTGCGTGGTGGTCACTCCTACTGATGCTGTCGTGGACAGATGCATCTGCGGAGGATGTGACAATGCCCTTTTGCAAATCCAGGAACTCAGTGAACTTTGTAATAGAAACATCTCCAAGAAATTACTTTACCTGCAATTAGTGTGCCTGGCCCTTTAAATAAGACAGGGCCCATCTTGTAGCTTCACACCTTCTGCTTTTGAGTGGACAACAAATTTGTTGCCTGCATTGCCCAAATTTGAGGTCCTGGTGTGACATCAGCCACTTGGGTTGTGTGGCATCAGGTTAGTTCTAAAACAACATCCTCTGGTACATTCAGGGCGCACAGCTGCATGTGCCCTTATCACAGAATCACACAGTGCAGAAGAGGCCCTTCGGCCCATCGAATCTGCACCGACACGTGAGAAACAGAATGCTGTGCAAGAAGCAGCTGGCAGCACAGGCCATGCATGGAAAACAGCACAAGGCCTCCATAGTGCAACATGAGGTAATTTGCCATCCATAAGATCTTCAAGCAGACAGTCAAACATAAACTTCAAGTAACAGTAAATCACAGCAGGTCTCATTTTATATGGGTGAGCATTATTCATTAGGTAAACAGGTGGAACATTTTCTTTACACATTGAAGTGAGGCTAACTTTTATTAAATTGTCTAAAATTATAATAAGGCCTACTAAGATTCTTGCACCCTCACAGGATAACAAAAAGAACAAATTTCTAAGATCACTGTTTTTGCTGTTTTGTAAACTGGGCACTTGATTCGGGGAGAGGGACTCCTGAGTTTAATGAGCCAAAGCACATCATTGTTGAATTTCTTGTGATTACAAGATAAGGAAAACGTAGGATAAATATAGCTTAAGGAGCTTTAGAATGGTATAAAGGTAACCAAGGGTAGAATTTTTCATGCCCATTGGTGTTGGGCGCCATGGCATGCGTGAGCAAACAATATGGCAGGATGGCCAAAAATCGGCTTCACGATGTGGTGAAGCCAGTTTGCGATCGTGCACTCCGCCCGACAATGGTGGGCAGCCTCTCCCACCATTGGAACTTCATTTTAATACATCTGCATATCATTATAAGCCCTACTCGCCAGAATCATTCCCCCATGTGAAATTTACGACCCACATTAGTGGGAAAACATGATTCTCCCCTACATTTATGTGCACATATCCTGGAAATCTGGAGCTTTGGAAAGGGCTGTTTTTAGTACTGTTGCTTCCTTGGTAAATGTATGTAAAATCAGAACACAAAAGATAAGTTACTATCAGCAACCTAGCTTTACGACCAAATTAATGGGAACACAAATTTAAACTCTGGACAGTGTGGACAAAATATTCTGCATTTTTATCAGCTGTTTTGGAAGTCATTCCAATGTTTCCTGCCCCCGTCCACCACCTCTGTGATTCGCTGCCAGAAATGATGGCAGACACTGATAAATAGAGCGATACTGAGCAATGATGGGAATACAGTATCAAAGTTCCTGTTATTATTACCTTAGCAAAGCTGAAGGCCAGGAATGTCCTCGTGTTCCAGTCATCCAGTTTTGCTCACACAATGGAAAAGATGTGGAATTGGGGGGGATGAGTCCAAAAATGGGATGGCTGTCTTGCCTATTGCAGGTAACCACAGAGTCATTGATTACAGCAATCTACACAAAATAATTTTTAAAAATCTATTTTAAAATTTATATTTATTTAAATCAGAGTAGATAAGGAGAAGTTGTTCCCGCTCATAAACGGATCAAGAATGAGAGGGTACAGATTTAAAGTGATTTGCAAAAGAAGCAATTGTGACGTGAGAAAAACTTTTTCACACAAGTGGTTTGGGTCTGGAATGCACTACCTGGAAGTGTGGTGGAGGCAGGTTCAATCGAGGCATTCAAGAGGGCATTAGATGATTATTTGCATAGAAATAATGTGCAGGGATACGGGGGAAAAGGCAGGGCAATGGCACTAGGTCATAATGCTCATTTGGAGAGCCAGTGCAGACATGATGGGCCGAATTGCCTCCTTCTGTGTTGTTAAAATTCTGTGATTCTGTGATCTATATATTTTTTCCTTTAATTAGCATTGGTAGTGATTTCCATCCGCATCACCTGAGGTAGGTGCCATGCTAAAATATCACTGGGAACCTGCCACTGATATTTCAATGAATCTGACTTCAGATGATTAACCAAGATCTGCTGTTGGTAGCTGGAGTATGTCATGAAACTATCATAATTGTCATAATATTATTGTGATTTATTCTAAAGTAGGTTTATGAGTGTGAGTGTGTATGGTTCTGTCTGCGTGATTTAATTGAATTGCAGTCAGATGGACTGCAATGTTGAAATGATCAAAATAAGTTAGGTGTAAAAGGCATTTGAAATGCTAATAAGTAAACATGGCTGAGGGCAGCATGTAGGGTGTGAAGTAAATTTGCATTTCTAGGTAAGTGAAGGGGCTGTTTATGTTTCAAAGGGATGATAGGATGTTTACAACTAATAAGATAAGCAAGGCCAAGCAGTATGTTTATTTTTCCCAAAGGTAATGACCATATTGGCAGCATGAAAGATTTTTATATTATGGGAAAGGTAAATTTCCAAAGACATATAGGACAAAGGAATTTACAGATTAAAGAGAGAGAAACATATATAAAGAAGGATAAAAGGCTATGTTGGGGGGCATATAAGATCTAAAAGGACCATGTAAAACAGCCTTGGGAGAAAAGCATCCAGCCACTTGTGCAGATGTCTGCAGATGTCCAGTAACCAAAATTGGAGAAAAGCCTTTGTAATTCCACTGTCGTGTGGGTGCTGTGGTAAACTAGCTGGATTGCCTATCTAAACTTAAAATCTATTTTGGACTGTTGCCTTAAAGGGAGTGTGTAGTTAGGAGTGAGGTTAATTAGGAATTTTTCGATTTGTTATAGTATTAAGTAACTGAAATTCTATGTGTGTGCTTGAAATATTTTCTTTTGTTAATAAATGTTTTAATTTAATTTTTAAAATCTCAAAGCGTTAGTGGGCTCATTATTTCTGAATTCAGTGAACAAATCTTCCTGTAATAAATGTAAATTGCAAAACCGTTGTGATAGCATGGCCAAGATTCCCTTGTGAATTTGGTCCACCCGACACACATCACCTGCCACATCATAACAATGGGGACAGAGGTTTCAATAGCATAATTCTGTAGGCATTGTTGCTGGATTGAAAATTCTAGGTAAGGGTCCTTGGCATGTGTCGATACAGCCCACAAACACAAAAAAATACTTGGGATGGAATCATCCCAGATTTGCACTAGGTGCATTAACAGGTGGGAAAAAGGATGTTTTACCTGCTGGCTGCAATGGCGGCTTTTCACGCTGCATCGTCCCAATTCTGCCTCATTAACCATGCATTCCCGGGAAACACATGGGGTCACTGGCGGGGCTTCCTCTCATTCACCCACCCCGCCATCACATTAGGCCTTCAGTAAACCAGGCGCCATATTTAAAGGCTGCCCCTCAAAGAACTAGCATTCTTCAAGGGATAGGAAGCTGCTGCGAACTGATGGCTGCCAAAGGGAGGAAACATGCTGCCCCCAGATTTAGCGACACCTCCTTCGAACGCCTACTGGATGCAGTGGAGGCCTGTCTGAAGCCTTCTACCTTCGACCTGGGCAAAGACCAGCAAGCAAGGTCACCAATCCAGCATGGGAGCCAGTGGCAGCCGTGGTCAGTGTTACCTCCCTGCAAAAGAGGACAGCCACCCAGTGCTGAAAAAGGATTAACGATCTCCTTTGTTGTGCCAGGGTAAGTCACCCTTCTCATCACTCTCAACTAATAAACTCACAAACACAACACACATCCACAGGGATCTCACTCACTGCCAGTTCAAATGTTATATGTTCATAATGTTCACTGTTGTAAATAAACTCCCAGGAATGTCTCCCTACCTATGGCTCCTTGTTCTGGTGAGCAGTGTTCGTGTCACTCAGATGTGAAATCTTGGTTCCTGCACAAGATAAAGGCAGGTGTCTCAGTCCAGGGCCTCTTCCCTGTGCAGTGTGTAACCTTCAGACCAAAGTGATGGTCCAGCTTCACGCTCACTGGACACATCATTACTGATACCTGCACCTCGATGGTGTTTGTCATTGCTGCCAGAATGTCGTGGGCAGGCATCACAGAGTTCCGTCATTTTCTCTGTGTGCTCTCAGCAGCTTTAAAGTGGGGCTGGCCCCCATCTCTTCCACATCTGTGACTGGTGACAGTGTGCTCCTGAAAGGGTCAGGTGCTGAAGGCTGTCAAAGGATCAGGTGCATTTAAAGTTTCACGGCTGTGTCTCCATATGACCCTGATCACGGAGCGCAAGCGAGCTGCCCTCAGCCGACAGATGTCAGATATTCACAGAGGCTATGTGAAGATCTATAGAGTGTCTTCACTGTATGTCATCATCATCCTGCTGGAATCTAGTGACTATTAGGGCCTCTGCTGTGCCTCCATGGCATGACTCTGAACAGTGACGGTATGTGCACTGGCAGCAGCCACACAGGAGTCAAATGTTCACAGATGCAAGGTGAGGATGTCAGGACTGTCCGCACTGCATTTCGTCATCATCCTCCTTGAATCTTGCGGCTAGAGGGCCTCCTGAGCACGCTTACCTCATTTGGCCAGTGCGATGGCCTCATCACCGGCCTTCGAGGAACTCATAATTGTCATCCCCTTCGACATCCTCCTCATTGGAGGATAAGTACAGCTTCCGCATCTCCTCCTCAGCAAGGCCCTCCCCCTGTTGCAGCGCCAGGTTGTGAAGCATGCAGCAAGCGATGATGATGCGCGACACCCTCTGAGTCTGTATTGCAGTGCTCCACCGGACCTGTCGAGGCACTGGAACCTCATTTTCAAAATGCCTATCGTTTGCTCCACCAAAATCCGGGTTGCAACATGAGCCTCTTTGTACTGTTGTTCTGTAACAGTCTGAGGCCACCACATTATCATCATTAGCCACACCGTCTGTGCATAGCCCTTGTTCTCAAGGAGCCAACCCTGCATCCTCTGTGTACCCTGGAAGTTGTCTGGGAGCTGAGGCCTACTAAGGATGTAGGAGTCATGGACGCTCCCTGGGAATTGTGTGCAGACCTGTAGGATGCGTTTGTGGTGGTCGCACACCAGCTGAACATACAGCGAGTGAAAGCCCTTGCGATTGACATAGTTGGCTACTTGTTGCCATGGAGATCTAAGCACCACGTGAGTGCAATTGATGATACCCTGCACATGTGGAATACAAGAGATCTGTGAAAATCTCAGTGCTCTTGCTTCCTGGTTTTCCTGATCCCAGGCGAAATGCACAAAGTTCTGTGCCTTCGCGATGATGGCATCCGTGACCTCCTGGATACACTTGTGTGTGGAGGCTTGCAAGATTACCTCTGGAGCCCTGGAACGAGTCACTTGTGTAAAAATTGAGTGCCGTGGTCACTTTCACAGCCACTGGCAGTGGATGCCCTCTGTGCCCCTGTGATGCCAGATCCTGCAGCAGGTGGCATACATAATCGCCCAGTTTCCCAGACATGCACAGTCTTTGGCAACATTAATGTTCAGTCATCTGCAGGAATGACAGGCGCCGTCTATAGACACTGGGGGCTTTATCTGCCGGTTGGTGAGCAGGGTCGGGGCCCACTCGCCAACGTGTAAAGTGACGCGGGGTGACGTCGGGCGGGCATCCTGATGTCATCCCGTGTCATTCACATTTTCAGGTCAGTGGGCGCGCAGCCAACTTGGCTGCTCGCCCCCCAACCCGTCAACGGCCTATTAAGGCCATTAAAAATGTAATTGACCTCATTAATGGACCTGCCCGTCCAACCTTAAGGTTGGCGGGCAGGCTGGGAGCCCTGGCGGGCTTCTGAAAAAGCATGAAACCTCATCCACAGGCGGGATGAGGTTTCATGAGGGACTTAAAAATTCCAGAATATGGTAAAATAAAAGTTATGGACATGTCCCAACTCATGTGACACTGTCACATGAGGGGACATGGCAGCGAAATTTTTATCTCATCTTTATTTACTGTTTCAATTCTGAGCCGATCTCCCGGAGGCAGCACTTTGCCTCAGGGGGATCTGTGCGCTCTTTCGCATGTGTGAAAGGGCGCACTCCCGGCTGAGGGAATCCCCCCCCCCGCCATCCACACAGGGAGCGCATAGCACTTCCTGGCAGATGTCACACTGGGCGGGCCTTAATTGGCCCACCCACGTAAAATGGCGACACGCCCGGATTGAGAACATGCCCGCCCGCGCCCGCTCCCGCACATCCCCCCTGACGGGGGGAAAATGTTGCCCTGGGTCTAGCGAGGTGCCTATGAGTGATGGCTCGTGTGGATCTTCAGCTGTGTGAGCAGCAGGCCCTGCCGTCCTTTCAATCTTGAGGGATGTGCTCCTCCCTTTGCCAAGCCAGGCACCTCTGCCACTGTCTTCTCTTTCTCTAGTGTCTGTAAGCCATGAGGCATTCTGCCGCATCACCAGGCTCCACGCTCCTGATGTTCTCCTCCTGCAGGATGAAAGACAGAGATGTGTGGATTAACATGGGTGTACTAAGAACCTCTCTTGATTAAGTCTGAAAGCCCTTTCATGCATGCAGGAGAGTGCTAGCCACCACTTAGATGGCCTGTGTGTAGTGTGCTCATTGGCTGTCCAAAACCCCACCCACTTCCACTTGACCAATTGGCGGCAGCTTTAGCCACTGGACTGCATGCTGTGCCCTCAGCTCAGGCAGTCATTCTCCTAACCCGCACTGCAAGGCTGCACTGTTAGCTTTAACCATGATGGATACTGGTCCAAACCTTAATAAAGACATTGCAAGGGGCAGTGAACACCTCCGCCAGTGACTGCGCCATGGCCACCTTTCACAAGGGGATCGTACAACTTGCCCAGTCGGCCAATTGTTCTGCTGCCCCCTAAAATACACATTAATTTGCAGCCTGCGCCCGAGGGGTGAAAAGGTTTGGAGCATTTGGTGGCACTTTCATGCTTCTGCATTGCTTGAGTGGGCAGAAAATCTTCAGAGGCCTGACTCTAAGCATGTTAATGGAGCTGCTGCTGAACAGCTGCCGAAAAATGCTCATTTTTAACAAGCTTTTCCAAGTGTGTGGCCTCTTCCCTCACATCCCCCTCCCCCCTTCCCCCTTCCTCTGGCATGTGCTTGAGTATTTCCTTCAGTCTGTCTGTGCTGCTTTGCCCCCACCTCCACCCCCGGCTTGACCCGCATTGGAGCCTTGTCCCAGCACCTCACTGAAAGCCAGCCGGGAAAAAGTGACTCGCCTGTGCCTCCCACGAATGTGCAGCACCTCTTCCTTGTTGACCTACGGGCGATGCTGACGAGCCCTGTGCAAGTTTGTGTGCACTCACCTCCAAGCTCCCTCAAAGTTCAGGTTGCCAGGTGCATGCCTTTTAAAGGCAGTGTTGAAACAAGCTGCTCTGAAGTCACGCTGACCTGGGTGGTAAAATTTGATATGAGGGAATAATTCCAAAGAGCAGGGCGTACAGTTGGATGCATGGAAGCAACTTATGCAGGGAGACCTTGGATCCCCGATGAGGAATAAGAGGAGCTGAAGCACCAATGCCACTAGCAGTAGCTGGAGAAGCAGCAGGAGCTGCTGAATCCTCCTCGAATAGGGGAGCTGAACACAGAATTCCACTTGCAGGAGGCAATAGCCCAACAGAGGGTATTCAGGTCGCAGATAAGCTTCCTGGACCTGACTGAGCATCAGTGCCTCAAGAGGCTCAGACTATTCCTTCACATGGCTGCTGACATTTGCTACCTCCTGGAAGGATACCTCTTGTCAAATAAATGTGGTAGGCACACATTGCCATTGGTGGTCAAGGTCACCAGACCCCTGAATTTCTTCACCCCTGGCTCCTTCTGAGGACCTACTAGTGATATTTTTAGAATCTCACAATCTGCCATCCACAACTGCATCTCCAAGGTAATGGATGCCATGGTTAACCAGGGCTGTCACTTAGATCCGCTTTGCTACTGTTGAGGCCAGTCAGAATGAGAGGGCTTTTGGATTTGCTGCTCTCGCTGGATTCCCATGGGTGCAAGGAGTCGCCTCTTGCACTCGTGGTGATCAAGGTGGCCCTACAGATCAGCAGTATTTATCAATCAAAATGGATTCCACTCCATTAATGTTCAGCTCGTCCACAACCGCCAAAAGATTATAATGCAGGTGTGTGCATGATGCCCAGGGCATTGCCATGACGCTTTCATCTGGTCCCAGTCAAATCTCCCACAAATATACACATTTCAAAGCAGAACCAGTAGATGGCTGCTTGGAGACAAGGCCTGCTCTCTAAGGATGTGGCTGATAACACCTGTGAAAAGCCTTACACCAACATACAGGAGTTTTATTTTACCATTAATTGTCATAAACACCCATCTGGTTCACTAATGTCCCTTAAGGAACAAAATTTGCTGTCCTTACCCAGTCTGGCCTACATGTGACTCCAGATCCACTTGTCCTTTGAAATGGCCTATCAAGCCACTCAGTTCAGGGGCAATTAAGGATGGGTAACAAATACTGGCCTTGCCAGTGATGCCCACATCCCATGAAAGAATAAAGAAAAAAAAATGCTCTTATCAATGTCACAAATGACATCCTATGCTGTTGCGTCAAAGGCCATCATCCTTCTCAACCTGTCTACAGCCTTTGACATGGTTGCAAAACTGTCTTCATGAAATACCTCCCCAGCATTTTCCAGCTGGTTGGGACTGCTCTCATCTGGTTCCTTTTTATCAATCTGATAGTAACCAGCAAATCACTATCAGTGGCTTCTTTTCCCATTCCTGCACAGTTACCTTGGTTACCAGGATCTATCACTGAAACCCTCCTATTTCTCATCTACGTGCTGCCCCTTGATGACATCATCCGAAAACACAGTTTTCACACATACATTGATGACACCTAGCACTACTGCATCATCATCTCTCTTGACTCCTCCACTGTCACCAAATTATCAGTCTGCTTATCTGACATCAGTACTGGATGACCAAATATTTCCTCCAATTAAATATTGAGAAGATTGAAGTCATTGTCTTTGGTTCTTGGCACAAACTCTGTTCCTTCGCCACCAATTCCATCCTTCTCCCTGGCAACTGTCTAAGGCTGAACCAGACTATTTACACCTTGGTGTCATATTTGACCCCAAGATGAGTTTTCAACCATATATGTGTGCCATCACCCAGATTGCCTAATTTCACCTCCGTAATATTGTCCTTGCCTCAGCTCTTCTGTTGCTGAAACCCTGATCCATGTCTTTGTTACTTCCAGACTTGACTATTCCAACGTACTTATGACAGGGCCTACACATTCTACTTTCCCTGAACTTGAGGTCCAAAACTACGGCTCCATTCATCTACTCTCAGCAAAGTGATGGAAGGTGTCTCGATCAGTATAATCAAGCAGCATGTAATCAGCAATAAACTGCTCACCAATGCTCAGTTTGAGTTGTGCCAGGACCACTATGTTCCAGACCTCATTATAACCTTGGTTCAAACAGACAAAAGAGTTGAGTTCCAGAAGTAAGGTGCCCTTGACATCCATGCAGCACTTGAATCAATCTGGCTTCAAGGAGTAAAATTGAAGTAAATGGGAATTGGGGAAACTCATCACTGATTGGAGTCATACCTAGCACAAGGATGATGGTTGGGGTTGGTGGAGGCCAATCCTCGCAGCCCAGGACATTATTGCAGGAGTTCCTCAGGGTAGTGTCCTAGGCCCAACCATATTCAACTGGTTTACCAATGACCTTCCCTCCATCATAAGGTCAGAAGTGGGAATGTTTGCTGATGATTGGATGCTACTTAGTACTATTTGCAAATCCTCAGGTGCTGAAGCAGTCCATGCTGTCATGTAGCAAGATCTGGACGACATTCAGGCTTGGACCAATAAGTGGCAAGAATATTCACAGCACACAAGTGTCAGGCAATAACCATCTCCGACAAGAGAGAATCTAACCATCTCCCCTCGACATTCAATGGCATTACCATCTCTGAGTACCCCACCATCAACTTTCTGGGGGTTACCATTGACCAGAAACTTAGACCAGCTATATAAATACTGTGGGTACAACACCTCCAAATAACTCACCTCCTAACTTTCCAAAGCCTGTCCACCATCTACAAAGAACAAGTCAGGAGAGTGATGAAATACTCTCCACTTCCCTGAATGAATGCAGCTCCAACAACACTGAAGCTTGACATCATCCAAGACAAAGCAGCCTGCTCAATCAGCACTCTATCCACCAACTTAAACAATCACTCCCTCCACCACTGGCACAATGACAGCTGTGTGTATCATATACAAGATGCAATGGAGCAACTTGCCAAGCCTCCTTCAATAGCATCTTCCAAACTCGTGACCTCTAGCAGCTCTAACACCAAGAAGGACTAGGGCAGCAGATGCATGGGAACACCACCTCCTGCAAGTTGCCCTCCAAGTCACACAACATCCAGACTTGGAACTATATCACCATTCCTGGAACTTTCTCTCTGACAGCACTGTGGGTGAACCTCCACTACATGGACTATAGGGGTTCAAGTTGGCAGCTCACCATTACCTTCTCAAGGACAATTAGGGATGGATGACAAATGCTGGCTTTGCCAGCGATGCTCACTGCCCATGAATGAATAAATAAAAACTCTGCTGCCTTAACTTGCACCAACTGTCATTCACCCTGTGCTTGCTGACCAGCTCCCAGTTAAATGAGGCCTTCATTTTACAAATCTCATCCTTCTTTACAAACCCCTCCATGGCCTTGTCCCCACCACAATGTTTTCTGTAATCACCTCCAGACCTACAACCCCCTGATATCTCTGTTCTCCTCCAATTCTGGCCTCTTCAGCATCCCTGATTTTAATTGCTCCACCGTTGGTGGCCATGCCTTCAGCTGCCTGGGCTGTAAGCTCTAAGCTCCCTATACCTTTACACCTCTCTAACTCACTTTCTTCCTTAAAGATACTCCTTGGAACCTACCTCTTTGACCAATCTTTTGGTCATCTGCCCTAATATCCCCTTATGTGGCTTGGTGTCACGCTTTGTTTTATAAAACCTCTGTGAAGTGCCTCAGAAGGTTAAGGATGTTATATGAATTATAAGTTGTTGTTGTTGCAGTGGGGTTGAATGATATGGGTCAGCATTACACCCACTCGCTCTAATTCGCTAGGAAACTGAAAGTCAGACGTAAATGCATTGGTTGGGATAAAAAGACACCGGCAAACCCACTGCGGAAACTGCGGGTTCCCAACTCGCTGGCAGCTTTCCTCACTCTGACCAGGTCTGAAAGTTAAATCCAGCTCCAGAGGCTACTGTCAGTTTCAGAGGGGTAATGGTGGCAAACGCTGCCAGTTTCATCATCATTACTACCCCAAAATCCGACCCAATCAGATAGAAAAGTCACTGAGATAGGGCCATATGATCCATTAAAACCCATTTGCTCATTATTCAAGATGCTCATTAAAGCATCCAGTTGCCTTCAAGTGAAACAGTGTTATTTGGTATGGAGAGCAAAAGACAACCAAAACCAAGTTAAAAGCTACTGGTCACACTACTCATTCCTCTTATCCGAAAGGATGGAATTGCATTGGATGTTAGTTAGTCTGTGTGCTTCCAAGAAAAATATGCTGGGAACCAACTCAAGTGCTGACAAGGCAAGATGAATAATTGTATTATCTTTCTGTATTATTAAAACACGACAATTGTATCTGTGTAAGATCATATAAAACCTTCAGTTACATTGTTCAAATGAATAGAGACATGATTGATGCTAATGTTTAGTTTAGTCAGAACCAGAAATCAGACTATTGAATGTTAGGAGGCCGAAGGATGTTGATTCAGACAGTGATTCCAGGAACCACTCAAGTAATTAAAAATATGCTTCAATTTATGGTATGCTCTTAAAAAACCAAGAGATGACTGATGAAAACCTTAAGACATTGATTTTAAAATTGGTCAGATGATAAATTCATATCGTCTGAATCATCACTGAATCACTTATGGAAATGCTTGCATCTTGTAACCAGACAAATAGTTTAGTATAAAAACAGAAACAGAAATACCTGGAAAAACTCAGCAGGTCTGGCAGCATCGGTGGAGAAGAGCACAGTTGACGTTTCGAGTCCTCATGACCCTTCAACAGAATTTTGGATTTCCAGCATCCGGAGTTCTTTGCTTTTATCTAAATAGTTTAATATATTGTGGCTAGACAAACAAGAAAACTTTAACAAGATGATGGAACATTTTGTGAGCATAATTATTATGATTTGGAAATTAATATATTCCGATCCCTCATCCGCCCCGGCATAGGTCAGAGGCCCTTTCCAAATCCTGGGACAGGAGTCATTTGCATGATGGACACAGAGCCGGGAGTTAGGAGGGGTGCTTCAGTGGTACCCAGCCCAGACTGGCCTGTTCAGCTCACGTAAGGTAGAGCATTATCGTGTCACTCTTCCTGATGTTTTCTGAGACTCAACTGGACTGAAATAAAACTTTTCTCTCATTGTTCAAACCCCACCCCCCCACTCCCCTGACTGGAGTCTGTCTGGTGCTAGAGGTTAATAATCGTCTTGTAGATCAGTTATCTTATTTTAGTGAAGCTTTCCTTCCCTATGGCCATTTAACGGCTTAAAGAGAGGAATTCCCAGGTGGAATCCAGAAACTGTCTTCAACACATCCCCTGTGATATGGGTGGATAGATTACCTGCTCCTAACTGGTATTTAAAGGCCTGGAATAAACAGGGTGGAATCCATGGGGACCATATTTCGGGTACCCTGAGAGAGAAATCCGGATTACACCCTCTCCATTTCCAGCAATTTCCTTGAATCCAACACAGCCTGAAAGGATGTATATCTCCTGCCTCTTAAAATTATAAAGCCTAGATTTTTCTGCTCGAGAGAAATCCTGAATGAGGGTGGGGTGTGGCACTATTCTCGGCCAAGTGGAAAGCCCCATCATAGCTTCCAGAGCCAACTCAATTTAAAAAGTTCACTTTCCAAATAATGTTTCGCAGGTTGGTAAGACTCGATGGATTTTCAGGTGCAGCTGGATGAAGTGAGATAGAAAGGAACAGATGGCCACAGAATGGTACACTGTCTGAAGTTGGGAGGCAAGCAGCATTCTTTTATGTGTTTAATGCACCATCCAGTGACAGCCCCTCTGACTTGTGAGTGGTTCCCCTGAGTGGGTATCTCTGGTCTGATGGTCCTTTTACAAATAAGAAACCATGGTGAAGTTGGTGAAGAATTGGCAAGAGCTGTGGGTCTGGATGTGTTCATTTGGTCACCTAGGTGGTCGGCCACTTCCCACAAAGCAACTCCAATGATTTGAAGTATAGAAGAGTTTGTTTGGAAGTGCACACAGTGACATTGTCCTGAGGAAATAGTTGATGGGTGCAATAGTTTGAGAGTTCACTTTTTTTTATTCATTCACACGATGTGGGTGGCACTAACAAGGCCAGCATTTATTGCCCATCTCTAGCTGCCCTTGAGAAGCCCTATTGTAACTCTTGTAGAGTTAAAACAATTAACTAAATTAACAAAAACAAGGGATAAATCAAGCACAGCCCCTAAATCAGGTCAGCTGTAAAATCAAGGAGAAACTTTAAAGGAACCTTATAAACATTAAACCAAAATGTGATTAAAGGGGTCAACAAAACACCCCAGTCCCCGCGGTGCCCACCGGGCACGGAAGGCCTCGATGGTGCCGGCAGACACCGTGTGCTCCCTTTCCAGGGACACCCGGCCACGAACGTAGCCGCGGAAGAGGGACAAACAATCGGGTGGGACTCCCCCCTCGATCGCCCGCTGCCTGGACCTGTTGATGGCCAACTTGGCCAGGCCCAGGAGCAGGTTCACGAGGAGGTCCTCCTCCTTCTCGACCCCCTTCCGCACCGGGTGTCCGTAGATCAGGAGCGTGGGACTGAAGTGCAAACAAAACAGTAACAAAAGGTTTTTTAAATAACTAAAAAGGGAGTGCAGCCTACAACACCCTATATATGCATGGTCCATGGACTCCACAAGACCGCAAAAAGGGCAAGGGTCCTGGGAGTCCGTGAACCTAAACATCCTCCTATTGTAGGGGACTGTTGCATGCAACACCCTCCAACCCAGGTCCCCGATAGAAAGCGGGAGGACACCTCCGTAAAGGGCCTCCCATCGGGGGCCTCCGCTGCCGGACGGCAACAAGGCACGCCAGGGCATGTCCGGGCGGCGGACGAGGGCGAGAAAATGGAAGGTGTGCAGCAGCAGTCTGTACAGAAAACTCCTCTGCGCCGTGCCAAAGGGCATGTCCCCGAGGCGGCTCATATTATTGCGGGGCACCAGCACCCGAGGGAGGGTTCAGGGCTTGGGGCCAATGTGGAATTCGGTCCGAACAGGGGAACGTTCAGACGGAAGACCACCGTGCACCTGGGCCACCTCAAGACCTAAAATGACATCGGGTCCAAGCACGACCGTCCTTAGGTCTTGGATGGCATCGGCTGTGATCTGGACACTCACTGACGCGCGATGCGCCAACTCCTGCGGGAGCATCCAGCCCAGTCCTCCGCCACCCAGCACGTCCCCGATCCTGGTCACCCCGGCAGCCACAGCCCTCCTCTCCACCAGCCACTGAAAAGGATGGAGGGGCGGATTCCTGAGCAGCGGCTCTCTGACGATAGCCGCTACTCCTGACGGGGAGAGCTGCGTCGCGAGGCGACCACGTTCCAGACTTTGATCAGGTCCTGGTAAAAGACGGGCAACGCCTGTAAGGAGCCATCGAGGCCCCTCTGCTCTATAAACAGGAGTTGCACGTCATAATTCAGGCCGTGCACCTGGCGGAAGAAACACGTCGTCAGGGCACAGCATCTCGGAGGAGGCTCGACGTAAAGGTATCGCTGTAGGGTCTGAAGACGGAAAGTTGCCACCTGTGTGTGTAGGCACACTAGCGCCTGACCGCCCTCCCTAAGCGGGAGACTCAGAACCTCAGCAGCGACCCAGTGCAATCTTTTGTCCCAAAAGAAGTCGACTAACATTCTCTGGAATTTTGCGACAAAGTCCGGGGGAGGGGTCAAAGTGACCAGCCGATACCACAACATGGTGACGATCAGTTGGTTTATGACCAGAACTCGACCCCGGTAAGACAGCACTCGGAGCAGTCCTGTCCAGCGCCGCAGGCGAGCGGTGACTTTCGTCTCCAGTTCCTGCCAGTTCGCCGGCCAGGATTCCTCGGCAGGGCAGAGATGGACCCCCAAGAAGCCTTATTGTATTCGCCAGCACAAATAACTGAGAATACTGAAGACAGGTGCATTTAATTTGACAGAATCAAAACCAGGCTGGCTCTGTTAGACCATCCACAGCTGGTTTCTCTCATTGCATTCCACTAGATATTGCTTTACCCCCAGATGATTAAAACAAAAATCTATCCTCATGCTTGTGTGTGTGAGAGAGAGAGACGGTAAGATTAAAACATAGCAGGCATCTTTTGACATTTTACAAATGAATCAGCTGTTTCCTGCTCAATGTCTTTTCCCTCTCCCTCCATTTGTTCTTCTCCCTGTATTGGTATTACACTGCTATCCCTGCTTGGCCTTGCTCTTGTAAGTGACAGTGAGTATGGGGGAGAATGGGAATATTATCATATTCTTGACACCAGTGAAGGAAATTGACCACTTAGGATTTTAGAATAGCCCCACGACGTTCCTATCTTACTTGAAGACTGAGGCTAACGAGAGAAAGGTGGTAGGACAGTGAACTGCTGCAATTTTACATTTAAATGTTGCATTATTTTCACGTTTGCAGGGGAAAATCTCAGATATAAACTGAGAAGGAGGCTGAGCTAAGACTCCAGAAGCCTGCAGCTGCTGTTTATGCATTACAGAATCTCATTACCAATGTGACATGTCAACATAAGAAAAAGCAGAGCCAACTGGTCCATCAGTGACTCCCAATGGGACATGGTGGAGTCATCATCCCATTCACCTCCCTGCTCGCTCCCAAGGTATGCAATCTCCAGGGAGAGGCAAAAAAATCCAGAAAATGCCTTAAAGCTAATTTCGGGAGAAGCTCTGGACATCCTCCCCCAACCCCCAAAGGCAACTGAGATCAATAATCAGCCTCCACTCACCTGTATTCAATGACTTTAAATGTCTGGGATAACAAGGCAATTATCTCTGAGAAGCTTATGATAAATTAAAAAATAGAAAAATGAGATGGATGGCATCACAATATAATTTCTGCTTCCGATAAACACATTTTTAATGAATATTGTGTTTTACTTTCCAATAGATTTCTGTGTGCTGGTGGTAACTGTGAGGGTGTGAAAGTGAATAAGAAGTGGAAGACTGAAAGAAAGCTCAAAATGGGGTGCGGAAGAGAGATCTCAGATAGGGGAAAGGAAATCTTAAGCATTTGGAACAGAAGAAATTCTTGGAGAAATGCAAGTGAGAAAGAAGATATAAGAGAAATGGGATTCAATTTTGCTGAAATCAGAGCCCTGTTAGCTTTTGGATATGGGCAAAAATTCAAAAACAAATCCCATAATACAAGTCTTCATCTGAGTAGTGCATAATGTGCCTGTCTGGGCAGCTTTTAGTGTCTGGGCTCAGCAGGAATATTTTGTTTTGCCAATGCTGGAGAATGATATTGATATTCCTTCTGCATTTCTTTTCTAATTTTACATCTGCTGCCTGTCAAGTTAAAAGATACTCAGATAAATAGAGCATTAAAGGTTACTAACATCAAAATGGTCAGTTTAGTTTATTTCACATGGTCACAATCTCTCAATGTCAGATAGACGGAGCTTGTTGCCAAAGTGACTGGTGGATAATAATTGCTGCTGTTGTTCCCATTTTTTACTCTGGTTAGGAGTATATACTCATTTTCCTTTACGATGTGTGAATAGTCCAATTGGTTTCTAGAGGGCGGCATGCATTCATTTATGGTGAAACGAAATATGACTTATTTATGCTCCCTGCCAATTTCCACCAGCTTAGTCACAGGCTATAGTTACTGCAAAGAAACCCAAATTCACCTCCCTACCTGTCAAATGCTCTTTGGAACCAAATTTCTATTTTGGAATAGGCATAGAAAAATATGAAATACTTTCCTTGTGGATAGAAAATAAGAGAAGTGGCTTTAGGCAATAATTCAAGTAATAGGAAGCCACCTGCTGGTCTATTTTGTAGTTGCTATTTATATGTTCTATGGCAATGTTTTTTTAACAGCAGGTGAGAATGAGTGTAAATTGACTGAATGACTATAAATGAAACAATAGACTCATTATTAGCAAAATAGCTTGGTTAGACAATTGAACCAGAAGCTGGGAGATCTGTCAAAATTTCAACCTTGAATTCAAATTATTGGCCTGAACTGGTCATTTGTATAATGGAACATTTCAGTTATTAGGGCATCTGCACTATTTACTCAAGAGAAAAAGCAAGCATGAAGTTGCAAGGTGCAGTGGCATTAATTAAAGGGCTCGTCATCCTGATTGCAGGGTGTATTAAATGTTTTGAACTTGTTCTAGTGTAAAGTGTCTAGAAGTACTCTGAGTTGTTTTTGGAGCTGTTTTGGTGAGTGCCTGCATTTGCCAGAGAGTGTTGCTGCATTCTTACAATGGAGATGTGGGGGTGCTGGGGGACAGAGGAGTAGATGACTTGTATACACAAATTTGCAACAGAATAGGAGAAGCAGTGCCTCTGGGTTGGCACGACAGGGAGGTGGAGCTGAGTGGAGAGGGCAGGCACTGCACCATACCCTCTGCCAAGTTGGAACTGGACTCCTCATGCTCCTGGACAGTGACAGGCGGCTGTCTGGCAGGTCAGCCAATATAGTTGGTGCACAGGCTCATTCAGTACTCTCTTGTATGCTGCTCCATTAAGGCCCTCATCTGAGTCCTCTGCAGCAGAATTTGTCTGCCACCTCACCTTCTGATGGGCTGGCAAATGAACAATCCTTCACCACTGGCCTAGCTGCAGGCCATTTGTGCCTGGATGACTCACTGTGAGTGTCAGATCAAAGGATGGGGCCTCCTCATCAGTGCTGTGCTCTTGCTCTCTCCACTCCCCCCCCCTCCACCAACACACCCCACACCCCAGGGCTGCTGTGACTGAACAGACAGCAGTTCTTGGGCATCTGAAAGCAGGAAATTGGAGGGAGAACAGTGGTGTGAGGAAGGGAGGTGGTGGGAGTGGGAAGCAAGAGGTCCATGGTTACACCATCTGTAGCTTGCTGATCATGTCAGATAGCAGGATGAGGGAGAGGTGGGAATTGAGAAGGGGCATTAGGCAGGAAGATACCATCATCCTCAACGTTCTCAGTTGAATGCCACAGGCCTTGTTGCAGCTGCACCACAATGTGGGGAACGACCGCTTTGTAGGGCTTAGGCGATGTGGGCGTCTTTTTTCCTTGTTGCTTTGTTCTGCTCCCTTCTATTGCTCTGCATGAGAGAGAGCAGAATGTCAGTGGCTGTGTTTGGGTGCTATGCCTTCCATAACTGAAAAGCTGGAGGAGGTTTGTGGGAGCAGGTGGAGATGGGCGTGAGGCTGGCAGCATTGGTAACTGCAATGTGGCACATCTGGATGTGAGTCCAGATTGGCAGGAATTGCTGCTGGGTGAGTGATGGGAGCATTGTGCATTGTGCAGTTTGAGAAGCTGGTGATGTGGTGGGCAGATGTCATATGAAGATGCATTCATGATGCCCACCACCTGTGTGAGGCCATTAGACTTCTTGTGGCATTGCTGCCAGATCCCCAGGACCAGCTTTTTCTGGCCCACTTGCTAAGGGTTGCCCTTGAGGCCCACCTTGTTCCCTGTGGACTTGTGCACCTCTCCCCCTGCACCACTAATGGTTCTAGCGCCACCTCCATTCCTATGCATCCCCAATGTCCTTGTGTTCACTTTAAGTAATTTACATTGCAGCAATATCTATGTGCAATGTCCCTTTAAGATGCCTTTAAGAATAGCAGTTTGGCTATACCAAGTGGCCTGGGTCCTCCAGCTGTGCACAGGGGCTGCAGGCATCACTCAGCAGCAGACTCCAGTGTCGGGGCCACTCAGACCAATGCCACAATCATTCAGATGAGATGAGCACGCAAAGTTTGTTTGTTGCCCACTCGATCTGAATGCACACGGGCAGGTCGAATCATGACCCCCACACCCAAAAACAGGGCTAGCCAATTTCTAGCCCTTAATGTTTATAAATGATGAAGGCCAATAATGTGATGGTTGGTGCCTGTAGCGATGATGTGCAACAGATTTTAAGGCCTGAGGGCTGTTGTCCGCCTGTTGCACACAATGGGCTGGATAATGCCAGGGTGGCCTGAAAAGCCAGGGTCAGCCCTGCCTCAGCCATTTGGGGGACCCTTAGACAGATTTTATGCCTATCTTGCAGCTACTGAGCAGCCGTTGGAGCGCTTGTGTCTTTAAAGGATGAAAGACTGCCTCTAAGAGTTGCTGCCCAATCAGATGGTCAGCAGATCTTCGGTCCCAGCAGTGCTACCAGGAGCCGTGGCCACTCCAGGCACTGCACCCAGCCAATGGACAGAGCCCTCGGAACGAGGTGTGTGGATCAGGGTCGCTGGGGCCAGTTAGGCAGGCCCTGACCAGGAGGTGGGGGTGGAGGCAGTGATTTGTAAGAATAGGGGTAGGTTGCCATGGGGCCCCCTCCATGGGACACAGTTGCCTGATTAGGAGGCCTCTACCCAAACATGCATGGAAGCTGCCAGGGTTCACCAGGTAGTCTTCCCATATGGCAGAGAGCCCACCCACCACTCATAAAGTACCAGCGACAGTACCTATTGGCTACTTACATAGCACAATGGGCCTCTGGGTGTGAGGGCTATCCTCCACCCTCCCCTCCACTGGTAGAATGCCATAGTAGTAGCAAGATGATGGGCAGTCTGCCTACCACCCCTGATTTTTTGCTCCTCCCCCCACTGCCTCCCAGCCCACTCCTGCAGGTCCCATATAATTCAGCTCAACATGTGAGAATATAGTTGGGAAATGACTGTGAGGCTGGAGGTCTGAGTACTAGGTACGGACCAGGCTCCGTAAACCCTCAAGAAAGTTGTTAATGTGTCCTCACTCCGTAATACTATCGCAGCACCCGACAAACACTGTTGTTTACAAACCACATGTTGGACGATTGGCTGATTCAATCACGTTGGTTTGTTTCCTTGAAGGGGAGCCAATGATTGCCCCAAGTAGCTGCTTGTGTTTTAGGGTTTCACAACAGCAAACCTTGTTAAAAATGCACCCCATCTGCCATTTGTAGATGTTAGTTGATGAAACTGTTATGGGTCTTTATCAAGAGCTCTCCTTTCCTATCTGCTGGTTCTGGAAGAGGAAGTATAGGATTGGAGGATATGTGCAAAGCAAGCAAATGGGCAGAATTTTTCTCGTGCTGGGTGGGCACGTGCCCGACCCAAGCGAAAGTGAAATAGTGCATGATGACGTTGGGCGAGCGTCCCAACGGCACTGCGCACTCTCGTGATATTTTGCTCAGCGGGCGTGTGCGAGAGATGGCAATGCGCCCGCTGACAATTCAGAGGCCTATTAAGGCCTTAATCAATTAAATAAATTGGATTTTTCGCTGCCCGTCCAGCCATTCAGTTGGCGGGCGGGCGAAAAGGCCAAGCGGCCTTTGGATTTTTTATGAAATTATGGGCGGGATGAGGTTTCCAACAGGAATCAAAAATAAAGTGAAAATATTTAAATCTCATTTATAACATGCCCCTGCTCATGTGACAGAGTCACATGAGGGGACATGGTCACCTTATTTTTTGAATCTTTATTTGTACTGTTCTAAATCTTCAGCTCCCTGAGGCAGCTCTGTGCCTTCAGGGAGCTTTCAGGGCACGCACCCGTGCACATGCGCACTCTTCAGCCTCTTCAGCACTTGCCCTCCTCCCACCCCCACCCTGGCAGTGCTGAGGCTCTGAGCGCGCCTTCCATGCTGGCTGCCCGTTAATTGGCCAGCCAGCGTGAAATTGTGGTCAGGTCCCAGTTGTGGGCGGCAGTTGGTTTCGCGACCGCTCCCGGGCCGATGAAGGCAAAATTCACCTCAAAGTATCCAAGGTAAGGTGTCCATATTTTCTGATGCTGAATATGGGATACCTGGTAAAATTGCTTATATTCAAGCGAGTTCAATGGCAATCAATCAGATCTGCACTGTACAAATATACAAATTAAGATCAAGTTCACTGAGCGCCTGTTAAAAAATAAATACTGCATTATTATAACATTGATAAGTAAGAAAAATATAACTATATATTACAATTAAGTTCTTACTGCTTTTTAGAAGTGCCTGCCCTGACCTCACCCTGCTGTCCTTCACAGTGTGATGTTTCTTGTGGACTGTATTTCTCACTTGAAGCAATTTTTCTAAGGGTCCACTTGTCTTCCAGCAGCTTCTTGTGGAATAAAGCACAGTCCAGGTCAAAATTCACTTACGCAAACAAAATAGTCTTCATGAAGAAAACACTGAGACGTGATTTTTCAGGTGACCAAACTACATTCATTACTCAAAAGACATGTTCAACTTGGGCTGTGGTTGCTTTTGCCACACCTGAGTATTCTGCTGCTTTAATGTCCACCCCTTGAGAAACATTCCAATGGATGCTTTTGAGTGTTCCAGTCAGACATGTGATGTGAAATTATTGGTTTTGCATTTGCCCATTCATCAAAAAGACAACTTTTGTCTATCAGAGTTATGGTGGGAGTCTTTGTGGGACATATGGCAAGGCTGCTTTGTATATTATCCCACACTGGCATTTTTCTCAACAGGGCCCACTCAAGCTTTTTTGTGCCCTCAAAAGCCGGCTTCCAGTGCTCCAAATAATTCAGAGATGTTGAGAAAAAATTCTCAACTGCATTGTATAATTCCTCTTTCTTAATTTCCCCACTCTCAAAGACTGCAACAGGACCTTTGTGTCTGATGTGACAAATCTTACACTGAGCCTCTTTGCTAAATTATCTTGAAGGGTATGAATATGCAGTGCTACTTCTGTCACTGTTGAGTTGCTTTTCTCGATTGACCCTACTGAGAGATGGCAGTTTGCTTTACAGCTAAAGTGAAGTGTTTTGTCACTTATTAATAATTAAGAATACACACACAGCTATCTGCTTCTGAACCCCAGCTTCCTGTGTAAAAAACAGAAGATTCCTTTATTCCTTAGTCTACACCGGAGGGCAATACATCCGGGACTTAGCACACCCTACTGTCAGGTTTTTTATATAACATTTCTTTTTTAACTAAAATGTCCTTTTACAAAAACACATAAACGTCAAACACAAACATCACATCTCCTCCCCCTTTAGCCAGGAACAAATCGGTCAGGCAGTTTTCAGGTTCACTTTGGTCTAGAGAGGAGCATTGGCTTAGGTAACTCAGTTTATTTGCTTAGAAATGGAAGGTTCTGCTGTTCCACTTATTTCTGATCAGGTTCAACAGTTGCAGCTACAGGTGCTACAGGTTTGTTAGTTGAATCAAGTTGGGTTTCACCAACTGCAGCAGATGTTTCCCAGAAATCTTCCACTATGACAGGAGATCCCTGGAAATTTGGTTCCTTGGATTTGGCTTCTCTAATCTGGTCAATGTGTCTCTTCCAGATTCCACAGCAAGATTCAACATCATAGGTCAGTGGTCCTCGATGCTTGATGATTCTTCCCAGGAGCTACTTTGCTGTCCCACACTAATTTCGGACCCAAACAAACTGATCCAGATTAAACTTGTGAGCTGGTTTACTTGTATCATGTGACCTTTTCTGATCACAGTCTTTCCTTTCAAATCCGGACACAGCAAATCCATTCTGGTCCGCAGTCATCTTCCAAACATCAGTTCGGCAGGAGATACGCCTGTTGTTGAATGTGGAGAAGCATTCCGCTTCACCGTTTGAGGATGGGTGGTAAGGTGAGATGAGAATCTGCTTGATCCCATTGTTTTTCAGGAATGTTTGAAATTCACATGATATGAACTGTGTGTCAGACACAATCTGCTCTGGCAATCCAAAAGTAATGAACACATTCCAGAGAGCATCAATGGTCTTTGTTGAAGTAGTCAGCTTCATGGAAATAACATGAGGCCACTTTGTGTGGGTATCCACCACAATCAGGAACGTATGTCCGAGAAGTGGTCCGGCAAAGTCCACATGAAGTCTGCCTGGGTGGTCAGGCCAAGCCCACGGATGTAATGGGGCAGGTGCAGGAGAGGACGTCATTTCTTGGCATGGAAGGCAATCACTGACCATGCCTTCAATATCTTTATCCAGGTGCAGCCACCATACATGTAGATGAGCTAATGCTTTCATTTTGATGATTCCCATGTGACTGAGGTGAAGTTCGTCTAACACTCGTGTTTGGAATTTTGGAGGAATAACAACTCTGATTCCCCATAACAAACAACCATCTTGCAGAGTCAGCTCAAGTCTATGCATGCAGTAAGGTTTAAGATCAGTAGTCACTTCTTGAACTACACTCCAACACTTCTCTGTGTACAGGTAAACTTTGGAGAGCACAGCATCCCTCTGCGTTTCAAGTCAAGTTTGATCTGCTTTAACAGGTAACATGTCTATCTGGTTCACATTGAAAGCAGTGATTTCACTTTGGGTTGTGGAGCTGTGGTGTAATGTGTAATGTGTAAAGTGCATCCGCATTTCCATGATTTTCAGTAAAGCAAAATATAATTTTGTACTGGTAAGCAGATAAGATCAGTGCCCATCTTTGTAGACGTGCAGCGGCAAGTGTCGGGCTTTGTGACTTTGGGCTAAGCAACCAGGTCAAAGATTTGTGGTCTGTAATTAATGTGAATTTATGCCCATACAAATATTGGTGGGACTTCTCGACTCCATAGATTAGTCCAAGAGCTTCCTTCTCAGTTTGGGCATAATTTTGTTCTGCTTTGGACAATGTGATTGAGGTGTATGCAATGGGCCTTTCACTGCCATCAGGAAATGTGTGGGAGATGACAGATCCAACACCAGATCCAGATGCATCACAAGCCAGGCTGACAGGTAACTTTTCATTGAAATGTGCCAGCACTTTAGCAGAAGTGAGCCTGAGTTCCGTGAAACTTTCGTGACAGGCTTGTGACCAATCCCGTTTTGCATTCTTCTTCAGCAGATTATTCCGTGGTGCTGCTTTGGTAGCCAAACTGAAAATAAACTTGCCGTAGTAATTAATCAAGTACCAAAAATGAATAAAGCTCCTTAACATTTTTGGGCTCTGGTGCATTCACCACTGCCTCCAACTTTCTGGGTGAGGTTGAGAGGCCAGTTTCATTGATCACATGTCCCAGGTACTCCACTGAGGGCTTCAGGAACGAGCATTTGGATTTCTTACAATGGATGCTGGCTGTATTTTTCCAGTCTATGCAGGACCCTGCCTAGGTTCTCTGTATGAGTTGGGAGGTTTTCCCCGGTGATGAGCATGTCATCTTGGAAGCAGATTACACCAGGGAGGCCCTGCAGTATTTTGTCCATGGCCTGCTGGAATAAGGCTGGTGATGATGTGATTCCGAATGGTAGTCATTTATATTGACATAGACCTCCATGTGTGCTGATGTTGTATTCTTCCTGGAATCTTTACTCAGCTGCATTTGCAAAAATGCCTGTGATAGGTCAAGCTTTGTGAATAATTCACCTCCACTCAGAGCAATGAACAGGTCCTCAATTTTCGTTAGCGGGTACTGATGCACTTCCAGGAAAGGATTAGTGCTGATTTTATAGTCACCACATATTCTCTTAGACCCGTCATCCTTCACTTCTGGGACTATTGGAGTTGCCTGCTCTACACAATCAACTTTCTCAATTATCTGAAAGTTTTCAAGCCGTTCTAGCTCCTGCTCAATTTTCTGTCGCATTGGGTAGGGAGCTGAAGGTGGTTTGACGAACCTTGGAGGAGCTTTAGCCTTTACAGCAAGTTTGGCTTCAATGTTTTTAATAACTCCAAGACCGTCTTTGAAGACAAGAGTATGCTTGTCAAACAAGGATTGCAACATGGGGTTGCAATGCACTTTATTTATTTTATTCCAGTCCAGCTGAATTTCTTTTAGCCAGTTCCTGCCCATAAACGATGGGCGATCCCCTTTCACAATGATAAGTGGAAACCTTGCTACTTGATCTCCATATTTAGCTTGAATGGACATTTTCCAAGTATATTCACAGGCTCTCCAGTGTAGGTACTGAGCTGGAGGAGGGTTTTCTCCAATGGACATTTCTTGAAAATTTTCTCCCATGTTTTCTCTGAAGCAATAGAAACAGATGCTCCAGTGTCAACCTCCATTTCAAACATTTGACCATTTAAGGCAATGCCAACTTTTAGTCCTTCATCTAGTTCAGACTGAATGCAATACAATTGCTCTTCTGCATTGTGGCTGTTAGTTTCACTGTCTCGCCTGGACTCGCATTACTTTTTGTATTTTGTTTCCAAGTAATAAACTGCCTGTTTATTTTCAAGCACAACTTGTCTGTGTGCTCCTCGTGATGCCCTTTTCTTGGCTGTACTGCTTTACTGTGATCAGCCTTTGATCTACATGCACGATGTTTGTGTCCTTTTTTGCCACAGAAGCGACAATCAGTGGTTTTCCACTTACAGGTTTCTGCATTATGCCCTATTCCATTACAGCTGTAACATGTTTGGAAGCGAGTATACCCTGACTTTACTATTTTAACTTCGGCATTGTTAGAATGGGCTTTCAAATCTCCAGCTTGTTTTTCTGCTATTTCAATGCTTTGCACAATCTCGAATGCTTTCTTCAATGTCAACCCTTGCTCTGCTAACAATCTATGCTGAATTCTTTCATTTCTTAGTCCACAAATCAAGTGATCATGCAACACTTCTTCCAGGTAACCTTTAAAATCACAATGTTGCTCTAATTTTCTCAGCTTAGCCAGGAACTGGGAAACTGATTCACTTTCATGTTGCTTTCTTTGGTGAAACTTGAATCTCTCGGCAATAATTGCTGGTCTGGGGTTGAAGTGCTTTTTCAAAACGTCCACAAACTCTTTAAAGTTTTTATCTGCTGGCTTGTCAGAAGCAATGAGATTTCTCAGTAAAGTGAAATTTTTCATCCCGATGACTGTAACAAACAGTGAAGCCTGCTTTTCCTCTTCAATCTCATTCACAATAAAAAATTATTCCATTTGCTCGACATAAAGTACAAAGCCCATAGTAACTGGATCAAAAGCCTCTAAATCTCCTAATAATGATGATCCCATTCTTGTCGCTATATGAAGTGTTTTGTCACTTCTTAACAATTAAGAATACACACACACACACAGACACACCTATCTGCTTTTGAACCCCAGCTTCCTGTGTAGAAAACAGAAGGTTCCTTTATTCCTTATTCTCCACCAGAGGGCAATACATCTGGGTCTTAGCACACCCTACTGTCAGGTATTTTATATAACACTTCTTTTTAACCAAAATGTCCTTTTATAAAAAAGCATAAACGTTAAACGCAAACATCACAAAAAGAAAGTTGCAGTTTCATTCAATGGTTGTTGAACACTTCCTTGAACAGTGTTGTGCATTTCTCTTAAGAGAGAAAACATGCCTTGGGCCCAATAAAAATCAACAAAATTCTGTCTAGCACTTGCAATTTAGAATACTCGAGGTAAAGTTTTTCAATCAGTTAAGACTATAATCAATAGATCGGAAAGTGTGTCTGTGGTGCTCAGTAGGATAAGAAAACAGTCCTGCACTTGCATGTATTTGATCAGCTTCTGTGTTTCGCTTAACAGTAAATTCCAAAACAGTTGGGGCAGAATTTTACAGCCCCTCCTGCCGGTGGGATCTTCCAGTCCCGCCAAAGTTAATGGGCTTCTAAATAGCTCGCTGCATTTTACAACCCTGCCCCCGCCACGACAAGGCAGTAAAATACCACCCTTGAATTTGCACACCTACTTTGTTCAGCCTCCTTGTGTCTTTTTGTCCAAAGGTGCTGAGTAATGTCACAATGGCCGAAAAATGTGCTGCACACCTTTGACATATAACCTGAGTTACCGGACTGTTGTCAGATACTGAAGAGTCTTTTTCAAATCTTTGAATTGGTTTTGTCAATCATAATTTGCAAGTTTTTGTAACATTTCTGGAGTAAAGATTTAACTAACTGCACATGTGGTTATGATCTTGCAATGCTTTGCACCTAGCACTGATTCAGGTTGCACAGGGGAATTGCTGCTCCTGCCACCTAATGTAAATCTGAGCACTATAGGTATGTTATTGTGAGTGCAATAAGATTTTGTTGTGTACCTTACAAAAATTTTACCCACCTGTTATGTCTTATAGTTCCCCAAAGTTTGAAATACAGCTTCAGATAGCACCGATACATCAAGTGTATTTTTCACATCTCTCCCTGTGTGTGGCAGAATGATGAATGTTGGCTTGGTACACTCTCACTGTGGCACAGTTGTGAGTCATGTGACATTGTGGATGTACATGTATACATATGCGTGACAATATAGTTCCAAAATCATTTTAGAATAATATAACAATATAACATCACCTCAGGTTTACCTTTAGTTTTGTTTCAGGAACAATAGCCATTTGACAAAATCAGATGTTCTGAAATGCGACAGACATCAGGAAGCAGAAAATACAGGACAATTTGCTACTTTAAAAAAAAAATTGGATACCCCATAGGATTCAAATACAGCACAATCCCTTTAAAAGCAGAAGGTATGGTCACACTAATCCAAATTGATTGCAAACTGATGTACCTTACATAACTGTGTCCTGCAAAATATTATTTCTTTTGACAGGAGAAAAATTGGAACAAACTAAACACTGGCTTATCTTGGAGGTTCACCCATTGCGATTTTCAGGTGGGCCTTGATTTAGGAGGCTGCCTGTCAAAAGCAAGCACGAGCTGAATACATATATTTAAATTAGGTCCTATGTAGTGGTTCAGACCCAGGCACCATTTTGGTGGAAATCACTGTTGCCATCTATGTTTCCGAAGCCTGCCTACCAATCATGGGTGGCACAGGGTGGGAAACAGCCAGTTAGAGTGATATTTAAAGGGGCATATAATTGCTGTAATATACATCACCAAAAACATCTGGCAGGCTTGTATTTCTCAGTTGCTCTTGAGGGAAGTATTACTGTCCCTTATTGTGCAGTTAGTGGCTGGGCAACCTTCAGGGAAGTTGAAGTGGGGTACTTTTCTGAAAACTGAAATCCTTTTGGCTATTCTGTTCTGCCTGGAGGAAGAGATGCAGCTGGTGGAGGGGCCATAAAGAGTTGCTGTTGGAGAGAGACTACTGAAGACAAGGAGAGTTCACAGAGAACCTTATCTCTCCAACAAGGTGCATAGACTGAGAGTGACATGCCTGTTCTTGTCTAAGCAGCAGTGTATAAGGAGACTGTGCTTCTCTAGGGTGCCTAACAGAGAGTTGACTCCTGCAACCAGACCAACAACCTATTTTCACAGCTGGAAATGCATTGCTTGTTTCAGTCAAAATTATTACAACCCACAACTTTGCCTCTGGATTTCCCCAGGTGGCTACAGGAAATATCAGGAACATAGGAACTTAGGAACAGGAGCATAAACTGTTCAATCCTTTGAGACTGCTTCACAATTCAATTAAATGATGGTTGATTTGTATGTAAACTCCATTTATCCACCTTGCTTCCCTATTGATTAATATCCTTGCCTAACAAACATCAGTCAGTCTGCATTTCATGCTTTCATTAAGTAGGTGATGGATGTCATAGTTGAAAAAGCAAAAAATTTCATTACATTCCCCATGGATGACCAGAAATAGCAGGATAGGATTTTGGGATTTGCTCTGATTTCAAGCTTCCCCCAGGTCTAGGGAATCATTGACTGCAGACATATTGCCATGTGGGCACCTGCAGTCAAATCCACTGCTTTCATCAACTGCAGTGAATTTCATTTCATTACTGGACAACTGGTGTACCATCTATCCCCTCAGTATATCTCAATGCTGGTCCCTTTAGTGAATAACCGTGCATCTTCAGGAAGGTGCTCCCCACCTCTCCATCTGTGTGGCTGCAAGGCCTATGTCATTAGAAGGAGAGAAGAAGAATAAGTGTAGAGTAAAGGGTTAACATCAGGAGCACCTGATACTGATGTAACGACTGATGTCACTATGATGCAATGACACATGATTAAGTCACTGAGATCTGGTGGGAAGCTGAAGTACAACCTCGTGTTGAGTATTGAGATGTACACAAAGCTAAATAAACAAATGTAAATAAACAAGAATAGTTTTTATGAATAACAGTGTATGGTAGCACTTTTAGGGCAACAGGCAAACCATAGAGAAACCCCATATAGACCCTGAACAGAAGACGAAACAATGAGAAGTAGGATATGGTGGCTTGCAGTAGCAGGTGAGTGGCAGCACACTGTGTGTGGGTCTGTGCACATGAGACAGTTAAATAGAAGGAGTCAGGGAAGAAAGTGAATATGGCAAAACACCCTGTTATGTGCAATCTCCAGCCTCACCATCTCCAGCTTTACCATCTCCAAATCTGTGACTTTGCGAATAATATTGATGATGGTGTGAGAGCTTGCAACATGGCTGCACCTCCCCGCAGTTCTTGTAGTTTCACATCTTCTGTTGTTGAGCTAATTCTGCAAGGAGAGTGAGTGTGGGTTAATGTGTGTAGCTGAGGAAAATGTTATGAAGATGTGTCAGGCAGCTTAGCATCCTGAGCACACTGAGAGGAAGAAGCAACAATTGTGTGCAAGAGAGCGAAGGTGGTGGATGAAAACAAGTGCAGGCAGTGTGATGTATCAAAGAACTTATCAGAAATGTGAAAATGAATCCAAGTCCAAAACAAAATCTAAATAGAATGTTGTTTTGTCTTTAGAAAGGCAGATAAATATCAGGAGGGGGGCAGTTTCTGGTGCTTCTGGGGGGGAATTTTCCCATCCCGCCTGTGGCGGGCTTTGTGGCAGGCGGGAGCAGCAGGCAAAAAGTTGGAAATCCGCCGGTGTAAAAATAGTTTGCAATTCTCCTGATGGTGGGTTTCTGGCAGGTCAGTTACCCTGCCAACTAGTGGTATGAACGCCATTTGCATTCATTAACATCTTATGAATACTCATTAAAACATCTGCTCGCTGGAATCTTGTCAGGCCTTCCAATCTTGCCTCACGCCAGCGGGAAATTACATCGGCCTCAAACCCGTTTGAAAAGGGGAGGCGTGCACAAGTCAGACCTCAGTTTGCTCATAACTTCGAGGTGAGTGTAACATACATAGCCTACCTGCCATAGGGCTGCGCCGGTCTTGTTGCGATGAATGCCACTCTGCTGGGGCTGTAGGGTTGGTCTGCTCCTGTTCTTTGTCCACGTTGTCCTGAAGAACACCACCACTGTGTGTGGTAATCATGCAGGTCTCCATTTTCAGACAATGACCAGCGCTGTGGCCGAGGGAGTGCAGGGGTCTTCTACTCCCAGTGGCTGAGACCATTGTCCACAAGGACACCACTGTGCAATGGTAGCCAGGCAGAACTCCACTTTCAGAAACTAGCACTTCAACCGGGAGTGAGCTGTGAACCGAGGGTGAAGATAACGAACACAAGGTGGGCAACGGGGAAGGAAGGCTGTGGAAGGGCTGGGAGGGGAAGTGCGAATGTGAGGAGGCCTTTCTGGAGTCGCTCTCTAAATTGATGTTGCTGCAGGAGTGAGCAGGAGTCTGCTTAGAAAGAAAGGAGGAAGACATCGTTGCGATGAAAGCCACTGAAAGCCAATGGCTTCATTAGCACTGTTAAAGGGCTACTCAGAACTCAGTGGCTTCGCATCACAGTTGCTGCATCTCAAGAGTAACACATAGGGATGTAGAATTTGGGATTGCAGGCAATATTGAAGGAGACACAGCTGTATCATATATGGTATTCCATCAATGGAGGCCTGTCACATGTTCACCAGATGTGACACTCCTAATGGGCCAAAGGGCATCCACTCACTGACCATGAGCAACTGATTGGTCATTAATATGCCACATCAGAGATTGGAGCACAGAGCTAGGTTGGGTCACTCTTCTCAATTAAACCTTAGAATCTCACGCAGGGCTCAAGATGTTACATATCTGCGATGCCATCTTGGTCACCTTGATGTGTGTGCTAGTGTCTCAGGGACAAGGCGACATCAGCCTCCATGTAAGTAGGGCAGGAAAAACTATGGACCCTTACAGTACCCCTACGTTTCATCTTCTGAGCTTCACTTTCTTGCCCCTTGAATCATTAATGTCTTCAATGTTTCCTTTCAGAGAGAAGGCAAAAGCAAAAAGCAGATATGCATCCAGGGCTCAATGCTGCCTTTGTCAGGGTCCTAATGCAATGGAGGGGGCGAAGGAGGGAGTGGCGACTGCGTGCAGCTCCAGCAGGAGGGACATGGTCAGAGCCAGAGCATGAATAGGAGAGTCAGGGGGAGAGACCCAGACAACAGAAGCAAATGACTAGACCTAGGGTTTATTGTCCAAGAGTCTCCTATTTACAAATGAGTGAGAGGCAATGCCGTGCACGTCTGAGCTTGTCCCAAGCTCTGGTACACCACATATGCCACATTCTTCGTGAAGACCTGATGCCAAGTGGAGTTGGAGGGTATCCCCTGCCAGTGGCTTTGAAGGTGACTGCAGCTCTCAATTTCTTTGCCCCTGGGTCTTTCCAGGGATCAACAGGGGGCCTGTGCAGGATCTCTCAGTCCGCAACACATCGATGCATAAAGGAGGTCACACATGCCCTTTACAGGTAGGCCCATCATTATGTCAGGTTTGCTGTGGACGAAGATAGCCAGGCCATGAGATTCACTGGCTTCGCTGCCATCTCAGGTTTCCCAAGAGTGCAGGGTACAATAGACTGCACCCATGTGGCTATACAGTCCCCATGGCAGCAAACTCTAATGTTAATAAACTGCAAGGGCCATCATCCCATCAATGTACAACTGGTGTGTGATCACCGGAAGCACATATTGCACATTTGTGCACAGTACTCTAGGGGTTGCCATGACTCCTACATCCTGAGTCACTCCCGGGAGCCTGAGACTTTCGAGAGACCATTACGTCTGCAGGGATGGCTGCTTGGGGATAAGGGGTACCGACTCAAACACTGGCTGATGACACCAGTGCGTTGCCCTCAAGAGTCGTTCCTAGGAGAGGTACAACGCTGCTCACAGCTTGAAATGCTCCCTTATAGAGCAGACTATAAGGCTTCTGAAGATGCGCTTCAGATGCTTGGACTGCTCAGATGGCTCACTCTAATAAACTCCCAACAGGGTTTCCCGGATCATCTCAGTGTGTTGTGCCCTTCACAATCTGGCAATGCAAAGAGGTGACCCCCCTGCCAGAGAATGAACTGGAGGAGGATGAGAGCTCATCGGAGGATGAAGATCCGGAGGCCCAGGAACCTCAGGAGGCTGCTGAGGGTCAGCATAAGCACAGTCACGCATGGAGAAAGGAAAACATGGGAGACGTGCCCGTGATACGTTAATTGCTGACAGGTTCCAGGAAGAATAAAGTTAAGTGAGGGAATATGGCCACATCTCTCCTAGCCCTCAATGCCATTTTCTTTCAATTCTGGGCCGACCACCCACTTGCAGCGAGAACGAGTCCTGGATTCACACTTGCCCGTTCTGACCTGATGAATCACCAGGCCATGATCTTTGCTTTGGTCAGTGGGGCCCTGTGAGTGAGCTCACTCTGGGAACTGAGAGTCCACTAAGGAACAAGAGTGATACAAGAGAAGACGTGAAGCCTTCGCCGCCATCTAATGATGCAAACGCTGCTGTGACTGAGCTGTGGACATGCCCAGGGATCTCCTCCTCCCGTGTGTGTCTTTTCTTCTGCCGCTACCACTGAGGAGACACGAATGCCGCTAGAATAACAATGCTGATGAGCTGCCATCACTCAATGGTGTTCCTTAAGGAAGAAGGGTTAGAAACGCTTACATCACACACTTCCAATAAAGATTTAAATACATCTCCCTGACATCACACAAGGGTGAGGGGACTAGTTCAACTGAGGTTGACATCACAGGAATGTGAATCTCACAGTGGAACACTATCACTGAGTGGGAGACAATAAGAGGATTCCAATGTACAAATTCACAACACCTTCAGTTGCTCAAAGCATTCTCATAACCATGAAATGTATTTACAAAAGTGCAATTTCTTTACATGTATAGCACGCCCGTGACCCAAAAGTGACATCAACATTTTTTAACTTTCCTAAGTCCAGCGCTACGCCTGGGTGCAGCTCCGACATCCACAGCAGAGGCGGGGGAAACCTGCTGACTGATGTCTGTGATGTCCTTAGCGGACATCCTCTGGTGGCCCGAGGCCTGGAGGGCCCCAGCATGATAAGGGTCATCTGTTCAGGGGCAGAAGTGCCCCTGGCGGACTGAGCAGCTGGGGTGGATGGGGTCACAGGCAGAGGGGACTGTGAACGGCTTGAGAGGAGGCCCCAGGGGCGCCCAACTGATGCTCATCCTCCCTGTAGGTGCCCAAGGGCCCCACCCTGACTCCTGCAGGAGATGGTGCACCCGGAGGGAGGTCAAGGTGCCTCGTCCTCATGTTGCCTACATCTTGATGGTGCCCACCCAGGGTGTGTGGCCATGGAGTGCAGGGCCGAGCACTAATCCAGCAAGACCTGCTGGACTAAGAACTCCATGGTGGTTGCTTTCTTGTGGTAACCTCGAGGCGCTTGCATGTCGGAGCCACAACATCAGACAGAACACGGACAGACTCCTCCATCGTTTGCTTTAGTCTCTGAGTGACTGCCGAATCTCTGCCTGATGTTCCGCCACCTATCGTTGTATCTCCAGCATTGAATTGGCGGCTGCTCCCAGAGGCTCACCATCTGACTCGGACTGAGCGGGTGGCTGGTCTCCAGCAGCCAGCAGCCCTCCAAGTGCTGGAGACCTGGGGATGGGTCAGTGAGGTGTTCCCCAGAAAGCGAGCCCGAGCCGAATCTACAACTGTGCCCCATCGATGTGTGTGTCTCTGAGCTGGTGGAGGGTGTGTGTGAGCGCCGTGACGGTTCTTCCAGAGCTTCCACTTTGGATGTGGTCAGTGGGCTCGGACTGGGGCTCGACTGGCTTGTGGGCCTTGATCTGCTGGTCCATAGAAAATAGAAAATACAGTTTCAGTTGATGAGAATGAGCAAGTCTGCATGTGACACACTGTGATTGTCAGGATTTGATGAGGTGATGGAGCTGTGATCCATACTGGGTTGCTGGGAGAGACCGATCTCCCCTTCTCCACAGGAGCAATCCCTGTCCTCCCCAGCCAGCTCAGTTTCAGCCTCCTCGAACTCACTGAGGGCAATGATGTCGGCCGTCCCTCCCCTAGTCTGCGATCTTTCATGCCTGTTGTGTGCCAGCTTGACCCTGTATGAAGAAGAAAGAAAGGCATGTGATGAGAAGGGATGGAGCAGAGGTTGGATGAGATGCATGTCCCCTGTGTGTGGTGAGCCCTCCCCAGAAGGGTCAGAGGATGGAGTGTGAGCAACATGACAGATGGGATGGTGGTGATGTGAAAGTCTCGGTGCGAGAATGAGTGTTGACATGTGTCTCCACCTAATGGTTGTGTGAGGTCCCTGAAGAGAGTAGCTGTTTGACTGCATGATGCCATGATGGGAGTTTAATAATGGAGGGAGTTGAAGGATGACTTACGCTGGTGGAATGGATGAGATCATTAATCGTCTTTCTGCACTGGATGGTGTTTCGGGTGTGGTCACCAGCGCACTGACTTGCTCTGCAACCGCCTCCCAGGCCAGAGTCGTGAGGCTGCTGTGCTTCCTGGAGCCATCCCTGGGATACAGGACGTGCCTGGGTGCCCGCACTCCTCTAATCAAGGTCTGGAGGGCCTGGTGGGTGAAGCGGGGTGCTGCCGCCTTCTTGAGGCTGTTGGCCTTCTTCTGGTTGCTGGAAGACATTTCTGCACATGTGATGAACACAGGTGGGCTGAGAGTGAGGTGGATGTTTTGGCTGGTGTTTAAATGTGGCGCCCGGACCTTTGACCCTGCCAGCTGACGGTGGGCAGACGAATCAGCTCCCAGTGATTCGACCTGATACTCGCCTGTGCATAATTAATGAACTTCCAAGCAAGGAATCGGTCATGAGTTCCTGCCATTCCAGCCAGTGGGGTGGGCACCACCAAATCTTCCCACCACTGCACTTAGTCTTATTAACGGAAAATCCCGCCCCAGTGTCGGTAAGTAACTTGGATAATTTTAACTGCCCTCCTCTCTGGTTTCTGCTGAGTGGGTAGGGTTAAAATAATCACCTGTGTTTCTGCAATATTGTACTGCTGCTCTTAAATGTGTTTGCATTTCAACATGAGTCACTTGCATGTTGCATATTCAAGGGCTCATGTCAGATGGCTGGTAGACTAGCAATCGGGTGAACTTATCTTCTCTTGTCTCCCTTATTCCAACATACGTCCCTTCTTTATTTTCTTGCAGGACATCATTGCAGGTCCAGATAGTGAGATAGTGACTATAGCCATGTGCAAATTGGCATAGGAGCAGATAGATCAGGAGAATTAACACATGGTTAAAGGGGAAAGAGGGGTTCCTTTTGCTGCTACACTGGCACCAGTTCTCTGATGGAAAGGATCTGTACCGGTGGGATGGTCTGCACCTGAACCAAGATGGGACACATGTTCTCATGAAAAGGGTAAAATAGGAATTTGGCAAAGGCATTAAACTAGTAAAAATGGGAGTTGGGGTTGGCAGTGGGTTGTCGAGGGGGGTGGGGTGGGGGGGAGGGATCTACAAGAAACGTAAGCAGCCTAAATGTAAACAAAACAGGGCAGAGAGCCTAGAAAAGAGTAAATTAAGGGAGGGCATTGATGGCAAAGAAATAAATAGATTTATAGAATGGAAGTCTAAAAAAGGTAATAAAGGATCAATCTAATAGGTGTAGTCTCCATACCACCAAATAGTAGAAGGGAGATGGAAGAAGAAATATAGACAAATTAGGGAATTGAGTGAAAACATCGAATAATAATAATGAGGAATTTCAATTACCCTCTTGGACAGAAGAAGTTGGTAAAAGGGCTAAGGAAATTGAGTTCCTACAATATGTACAGGGCTCCTCTCTAATCCAATATGTAAGAAGCCCAAAAAGGGATGATCTGTTATTTGATCTAATAATGGAATCAGAGCAGATGAAGCAATTAAAAGTAGGGGAACATCTAGGCAATAGTGACCGTAATATAATACACTTTTAGATGATGATAGAGAAGAACTTGATGAAAACCATGTTAATACATTGGAGAAAAGTTGGTTTTGAGTGACTGAGAATAGAACTTGGGAAAATAAAATGGGCAACAATATAAACAAACAACATTGTAGAACAACAATGGGAAACAGTTAAAATGATGTTCAACAGAGTACTAAAAAGAGCAAAGTAGACGATAGTGGGACGCCATGGATGAATAAAGATATTGAGGATTAGGAAAGAGTCATACATTAAGTACGTGGACAGCAGGGAGGTGCATGATAAGAGAGAATACAAAGAAATTAGGAGAGAAGTTTAAAAAAACAATGAAGAAGGCAAAGAGGAACTATGAAATTAAATTATCAAGGAATGTAAAAGAAAAGAATAAAATATTTTACAGGCACATCAATAGAAAATGAAGGCTGTGATGGGAATAAGACCATCGAGGGATAGGCAGGATAATAACACAGGTAATGATAGGGAGATGGCAGAAGTATTAAATAATCATTTTGCTTCGGTATTTACCAGGCAATTGAACAGGTAGACATGACATGGAATAACGAAATGATTTGAAATAATAAAAAGGATGTAATAAACAAACTAAACAAATTAAAAGAAAATAAAGCTACTGATCCGGATGGATTGCTTCCATGTATTTTAAAAGAATCCAGGGAAGAGATAGCAGAGACATTACTACTCATATTTAATAATTCATCAGAAAAAGGTTAGTGCTAGAGGGACTGGAGGATAGCTAGTGTAATCCCTCTGTTTAAGAAGGGAGACAGAACATGTCCAGCGAATTATAGACCAGTCAGCTTAACATCCATGGTAGGAAACCTAATGAAATCCCTACTGAAGGAGAGAATAGACGAATATCTAGAGATGAGAAATGTAATAACGAATAGTCAGCATGGATTTCAAAAGGGAAAACCTTGTTTGATAACTTGATTGAATTTTTTGAGGAGGTAACAGAGAGAGTCCATAATCCATGAGGGGCCCAAGCATTCCTCTCTGTTAGAAATAAATAAGCGATTATTGCTTGAGGAGCACCACTTTGCATCAAGCATGGATGACCAGGAATCTCTCCCACTATTACTGCCTGCCATGGGCATGTTGAAAGGATTAGCAGCTTATTATCAACCTGTTAGGCTGCATCATGAATGCTTGTTCCACAGCCATCAAGTCCTGAAGCAGGAGTCTAACCCAGAGCTTCTGGCTCAGAGGCAGAGGCACTGCCTATTGAGCCACGAGACCACAACAGAGAGAGTAGACAATGGTAATGCAGTAGATGTAATTTAACTGGATTTTCAAAAGGCCTTTGGCCTAAGGGTGCCCCTTAATAGACTAATGAATAAGGTTAGAGGATGTGGAATCAGGGGACAAGTGACAGAATGGATTTGTATTTCCTTTCAAGATAGGAAGCAGAAAGTGGGAGTAAAAGGTAGTTATTCAGAGTGGCAGAAGATGGGGAGTGGTGTTCCACAAGAACTGTTCAGAATCAAAAATACAGGGCTGGACTTTACGTACCCCCCCTCCATGGCGTGTCTGAAGATTGGGAGGGTGGCACTCATAAAATGCAGTGCGTGTCCAACCCACTGTCTTCCCACCCACTCCTGACCGGTCTCCCATTTTACAGGGGGCAATGGAGGTGACAGATGGCCAGCCCATCCTTGGGTCTATTGAGGCCATTAAGTGGCCAATTAATGGGGGCGGTGGGGTTGCTGTGGTGGATAGTCAATACCTAGGAGGACTGCAACAAATTCCAGGAGGACATTAATAAACTTGCAGAATGAGTAAATAATTGCCAAATGAAGTTCAAAACAGATAAATGGGAGGTAGTATGTTTTGGCAGGAAGAATAGGGAGGTCACTTATTATTTGGGAGGTGCAAGTCTAGGTGGGGTAGAGGAACAAAAGGATCTCAAGGTAAAAATACACCAATCACTGAAGGTTGTGCCACAGGTTAGCAAGGCCATAAAAAAAGAAAAAAAAACTAGCACTAGGCTTTATTACTAGAGGGATAGAATTGAAAAGTAGGGAAGTTATGCTAAATCTGTATTGAACCTTGGTTACATCATACATAAGAAGAGTAATGATATGGAGGCGCTGGAGAGAGCGCAGAGAAAATTTCCAAGGATGATAGCAGAAGTGTGTGCGTATACATATCAGGAAAGGATTGACATGCTGGGTGTCTTTTTTAAAAACAGAAGGCTGAGAGGTGACCTAATAGAAGTCTTTAAATTATGAAAGGCTTTTGTTAGAGTGGATATAGAGAGAATGTTTCCACTTGTGGGGAAAAGTATAACTAGAGGCCATCAATATAAGATAATTACCAAGAAATCCAATAGGGGATTCTTTAGCTAAAGAGTAGTAAGAATGTGTAACTCACTACTGCAGGGAGTGGATGAAGCGATTGAAATAGTCAGTCTATCCCAGCTTCATGGAAACATTAAAGGGGAAGCTAGACAAGAATTTGAGGGAGAGAGGGTATAGAGGATTACGAAAGTAAATTTAGCTGAGAAAAGATGGGAGGAGACTTAAGTGGAGCATGAACACCGGCATGGACTGGTTGGGCCAATGCCCTGTTTCAGTGCCGTATATCCAATGTCTCATATCCTAAATAGGGAATCCAGTGTAGTTAAGATCTCTTTTTTTTAAATGAGAAGGCACTTCAGCTTCAGGACTGGAGGCAATAGAGGGTTAGAACTGTCAACGTATTTCCTTGGTGGTTACCATCGCAATTGTTAGTTTGGCAACAATAACTCTGCTCATGATTTCAGGCCTGAGTGGTTTTTTAATAATAAGCTTTCATACATTGACTGATATGGTCTGTCATATTGTATTAAATGACATGTAAATAATACAACCTAGCTCCCAGGCTCTGACTACCTCGAGAACACTCCATCTGTCAGTAGAACCACACAGCCAAGCTATGGGGAGCCAACTCCAGCTTTCTAGACCTTCCATGCAGCTGCACGACTCCTGACCACCTCAGGAAAGTTCTGATTTGGCTGGAAATAGATTACATTGGATATATGGCACAGAAACAGGCCATTCAGCCCAACTAATGATGATGTTTATGTTCCCCTCGAGCCTATTCTCTATTCTTAATTCTAGCCAGCGACAGCCACATCCCATGAACGAATAAAAAAAAAATTCATACAACAATACACCCTTGGCTTGTGCCTATGTATAATGTAGTTGCATATTTAGCTAAGGTCACATTTTTAGGTGTTTATTTTGCTTATAAACTTTTTCACCTTCGCCTCTGTTCTATGAACTTTGTTTATAATACAGTAAGTGCACAGGCCAACTTTTATCTTCCATCATGTTACATGGTGTCTTGGCAACTAGTCTCTTATCAGGGTATGATGTGGTCTTTTTCTCGGACTGGGTGTTGGTCAATCTGCATCTTTGGGTTTTCATACTGTTGTTCATAGATAGAGACAAGATTAAGCTTTCCCTTATAAGACTAAAAACCTAAGTGAATGAAGCTGGGATAGATTGACTATTTCAGTCATCTTAAAGGCTTCTTAAAGGCAATGAGAGGGAAAGATCAGAGACATCCTCTCTACTCATTCTTACTCTCCCAAAAACTCTTCCAATACTCAGGCATAAATTGCAGCATAACATGCTATAATGTCATGTCATCTAAGCTGTGCTTAGAAATGTGGTTTATTATGGACATTCTGAACCATGTTCTTCTGATCTCATAGGTATCTAAAAAGAAGAGGTTACAGAGGCTGAGTCTTTTCTGAACCAAGCACCTCACAAGACCCTTTATCACTCAATGATAAGCCAGATATATCCACCCTAGTGGCCTTCAGTTAGTAAGCTGCAGGACAGAGCATTTGGTGAATCAGTGAACACAAGTGAGTTAGAACAGGGGGGAGATGGCAATGAGAAAACACTGACCTGTTGGCTAAAGGACCAATCAATATCCCAAAGACCCATATTAAAAGACCTCACCATGCCTATCTGGGTGTGTCAGAGTTCTCCTGTTTTCAAAGCAGGAACAGTGACTGAGCTAGGCCATCTGCTGCAGGCTGATTTGCAAATAACTTTGACGACTGGAATGGTTCCCAGTAGCTGTGAAGGCTACAATAACATTAAATTTTACGTAACAGGTTCTTTCCAGGCCAGCCTACAGTTCACATCTTTTCATACCCAGTTCTAACTTATCACCACCTCTCTTAAACTCTCCACTGTCTCTAAACTGTCAGACTGCTTGTCCGACATCCAGTACTGGGTGAGCAGAAATTTCGTCTGACTAAATAAATGGCTGTGTTTATTTGTTCCACAACACTAGGGGGAGCACTTCCTGCACATGTGCAGGTATAGGGTGGAATTTTCCATGCTCGCTGGTGCCGGGCGTGCTCGAAGGCGTGAGCGGACAATACAGCCAGAAGGCCAGGAACCGGTTTGACAACATCATGAAACCAGTTTGTGATGTCCGCTCAGCCCGCTGATGGTTACATATTATAAGGCCAGCCCGCTAAATCATCCCCCACTGCTGGATCATCTGTCCATGTTGGTGTGATAGCACACTGGTGCAGAACACATCTCGACAAGTGTGACGTGCAGAAGTCAGGACTTACCACCAAGGCCTTGCTCACATCACGAACGTCCGAGGAGCAGAAGATGCTGGAGCCCGACAGCAACGGCACACTGGAGGAACGTCCATGGCATGCTGGGTGGATTCTCATGGACATGGCTCTGCTGCAAAGCAGCTCACAGAAGGTGAAAAGACACCATTGAGAATCTACTCACAACGGATGATGGTCGAGGGGCTGGAGAGTAAAGCCCAGCTGTGTTCGGGAGAGGAAGATGTACTGGGGGGTGGGAGAGGAAGATCTAGGATCGACTGGGAGAGGAAGAGGTGTCGTGGGGGGGGGGGGGTGAGGTTTGTGGGGGTGGGGATGAAAGTGTCAGGATGGGGTGAGATTGGGAGAGGGGGAGTGAAGGTGTCAGGATGGGGTGAGGTCGGGTGGGGAGAATGAAGATGTCTGGATGGAGTGAGGCTGTGAGGGGGGAATTAAGGCGTCGGGGGGAAGGTTGGAAGTGGGGAGGGAGGAGCGGGTAACAGGGGCAAAGACGGCAACTGGGAAGGTAGGTGTAAGTGGTGTAGGCTGTTCCTAGGTTTATTCTGGGTATCAACAACTCAAAACTACCAAGTTTGTCCACTCCAAGCAAGTTTATTTAGTGCTTCATGACTAATACAATTATGTACTCACGTATCCACACAGGTCAGGTTGCTGGTTGCTTGGAAGGTCCGAGAATCAGATCAGAAGGAATTATCAGTTCTCCTTATTCTGATCTCCAAGTAGTTGATCAGACTACTTCATTCCCGAGTTAACTGACTTATCACCTATAGAGCACCTTCTCTTATACCCCATTCTCCACATGCGCTTTGCATGATCAGGCTTTGATAAGTCGACCCCAGTGTCCAGTTCCTGATGGTTGGTCTGTTGACCACTGGCAGGCGTCACAAGTGTGCCACGTCCACCACAGTCGGTTGACCTTTCACCAGTCCAAACATCTGCTTGTTTCTCAAGGGTCTCATCTCTCAGTTTCGACCGCACATGGCAGCTATTTCCCTTAGCTATCATCTCTCAGGAAGTAGACATTGTCTCATCCCATGGCCTCTTGGGTCTCCAAGCAACCAGTCCCAATTACATTGTTAATATACATTAAGCTGTCTTTCACTCCTTCATCTTATGGACCTCTGGACTCCAGTATGCTTACTTCCCCATTTCTTCACTATACATTATGTCTATTCAGCAAGTTCCGTTTTTTTCCTTCAGATGCTTGTTTTTCTCATCTGTGTTCGGCTCCCCCCAAATACTTTAAGTCATATCATGTATAGTTCACAAACTTTAAGTAGTTACCTACAGGGGGGTTGGAAGGTGCAGTTAGAGGTCTACCCTTGAGCCCCCCTAAAAGTGATGTGGTGCTGTCTGTGAAGCCTGGCGCTGATGACTGCAAGTGCTGCCCGAAGCAAGGTAGGCAAACAAACCTCGAAGTCCCGAGTGAAGTGCAGCCCGCCAGGCGCACATCGCTTATGTGCTATTGTGAAACACGTGGACGTGTTTTCCCACTGACGTGAGAGGGCGATCCAGCGGGCAGGGGCGGGCGGGGGCGGGGGAAGCGTCCAACGGGCAGGCCTAATAACAATATGCTGATGTATTACAATGAGGTTCCTGATGTCCGATGGCGGAGAACGTGGGCTGAGCTGTCGATCGCAAACTGGCTTCATGCTGTTGTGAAACCAATTGCGCCATATTGTCCACTCACGCCACCGAAAATGCCTGATGCTGGAGGGCATGGAAAATCCCGGCCTTTGACTTTGGGGTAAAGAACCTCATTAACTATCAACTGAGGTAGACCAGGGTTGCTTGCACAAAGCCTTTCCAACTTGATTCAGAAAACCCATTTAAACCTGCAATCACTTTCCATTTTATATATCTGTGATGTTTTGCAAATTCAACAAGTTCAACAAGGCAGTTCAATGGAGGCATTTAAGAGGAATTTGGATTATTATCTGAAAAGGAATAATGTGCAGGGTTACAGGGAGAAGGCCAGGACTGGCACTAAGTTAATTGCTCCTTCGGAGCGCCAGTGCAGACATGACGGGCCAAATGGTTTCTTTCTGTGCTGTAACCGTACTGTGAACCTGTGAAGTTTATCCCTGGTAATGAAGTAGAAATCTGAAGTGGGATTTGATGCTTGGCAGCCAGGCGCGCACTCCAGATGCTCCTGTTGATGAATACAGAGGGGTCTGAATCGGTTGCGTATGTGCTGGCAGCTGCAGTGCGGGCCGAATGCACATGCACAACTGTTCCTGACGCCTTTCCTGTCAGCAGCAGCAGATACAGTGTAAATAAATAGGCAGGACCTTTTTCTCCTAGCAGCGAAATCAGTGACCAAGGTGCACAGATTTATAGTAATTGGCAGAGGGTTAGAGGAGAGTTGAGGGAGAAAGGTTTTCACCCAGAGAGTGGTGGAGTTCTGGTCCACGCTGTCTGGAAAGGGCGATAGAAGCAGAAACTCTTATCGCATTTAAAAAGTATTTTGATATGCACTTGAAGTGCCATAAACTGCAGGACGACTGACCAAGAACTGGGAAGTGGGATTAGGCTGGATAGGACTTTTTTTGGCCAGCACTGACATGATAGGCTGAACAGCCTCCTCCTGTGCCAAACATTTCTGTTTCTGTATATGACCGCAGGTATTATCTTTGGTCCCTGCCACAAACACTGTTCCCTTGCCACTGCCTCCATCCGCCTCCCTGGCTATTGTGTGAGGATGAACCAGACTGCAATCTTTGTGTCATATTTGACCACAAGGTAAGCTTCCAATCACATATCTGCACCCTCATCAAGACCACCTACTTCCACCTCCATACCATTTCCCAATCCTACCCTCCCTCAAGTCATCTGCTGTAGAAACCCTCACCCATACCTTTGTTACCTCTGTATTTAACTATTCCAAAACTCTCCTAGCCTGCTGCTGATCTTCCACCATCCATAAACTTCAGGTCATTCAAACCTCTGCTGTTTGTATCCTAACTTGCACCAAGTCCCATTGTCTCATCACCCCTGTGTTTGCTGGCCCCCATTCCAGAAATGTCTCAATTGTAAATTTCTCATCCTTGTTTTCAAATCATTCCATGGCTTCGCCCCCTCCCTATTTCTGTAATCTCCCCCAGCCCCAATATATCTGCACTCTCCTAAATCTGCAGTCTTGCACATCCCCTTCCTCGTGCACTCCACCATTAGCGACTCTGATTTCTGTTGCGTGGGCTGTAAATTCTGGAATTCCCTCCCTCAACCATTCTGCCCCCTCTTCTCATTTAAGACGCTCCTTAAAATCTACCTTTTTGACCAAGCTTTCGATCATCTGTCCTAACATCTTTTTTAGCACAGTGTCAGATTTTGTTTGATAATGTTGCTGAAGTGAAGTGCCTTGGACATTTTACTACCTTAAAGCATTACACGAGGAGGTCTTGTGGTGCAGTGGTAGTGTTCCTAACTCTGGGCCAGAAGCTCTGGGTTCAAGTCACACTGCAGTACTTTGCCAAGCATAATCATAGACCAACCCAGCAGAAATCTATGGTTACCAGTGCCCTTTTAGGGCATGTTTCCTGAGGGAGGAGGAAAGCACTATATAAATTCAAGTTCTTGTTGTTGTATAAATGCCCACAGCTGAAAAGGTACAACTGTTTGCAACCAGCTCAAACAACAGCAAATTTGTTTCAGAATTCTGTGAATGTTGTCCAGGTCTGCAATGAGTGAGATACCCAAAGCTTTCCCCAAAGTCTTGGAAACAGGACCTTATTTTAGCTACTCGATATAAATTGGGTTATGTTTGCCAACAGCTTTGCTTCATTTTGCCCATCACAAATTAGCTCATAAGAGTGGTGACCAATTTCACAACTCCCACCAACAGCAGTGAAGCTCCATGTCACAGACAGTGCCTTGTAAATTCATAGCTTCAGTGTATGTACAGTCAAAGAAAAATCAGACAATGCAATTGGGCACAGGCTCTTGAACTCCATTATTCTGCATCTACGGTGTATTTCATTGAATCTCAATTCATCACAAAGCCATTCTTCCTCAGAAGACTGACTCTTTACCCATGTCAAAATCAAAATACTTCATACCAATGCTCCTCAATGTAGTTTAAAAAAAATCACTCATGGGATGTGGGCGTCGCTGGCTAGGCCAGCATTTATTGCTCATCCCTAATTGCCCTTGAGAAGGTGGTGGTGAGCTGCCTTCTTGAACCGCTGCAGTCCCTGTGGTGTCGGTACACCCATCGCCCTGTTAGGGAAAGAGTTCAAGGATTTTTACCCAGTAACAGTGAGGGAACGGCGATATATCTCAAGTCAGGATGGTGAGTGACTTGGAGGGGAACTTCCAGGTGGTGGCGATCCCATGTGTCTGATGCCCTTGACCTTTTGGATGGTAGCAGTCGTGGGTTTGGAAGGTGCTATCTAAGGAACCTTGGTGAGTTCCTGCAGTGCATCTTGTAGGTGGTGCACACTGCTGCTACTGTTCGATGGTGGTGGAGGGTGTGAATGTTTGTGGAAGGGGTGCCAATCAAGTGGGCTGCTTTGTCCTGCTTTGGGGAGTCAGGAGGTGAGTTACTCGCTGCAGGATTCCTAGCCTCTGACCTGCCCTTACAGCTACGGTATTTATATGGCTAGTCTAGTTCAGTTTATGGTCAATGGTAACCCCTAAGGATGTTGATAATGTTCCTCTTGGGCTAATAAATACCACAATTAAATTATGAAAGCCTGGAAGTGATAGAAGCATAGGGCTGAGTTTTCATCCATGAGGCATTCAGTGGAAGTTGGGAAAATTCCCGGCTTCGCGTGCCTGCCTCAGGAAAAAGTGGCTTCAGAGGCGCAATCTTCATTGCTGGGATTTGGGTGTGGGCTGAAGTCTGGCCACCCAACTCTGGAAATACTCAGAGGCAGAGGTGGGACCTTTTCACGGCTCAGTCCCTGTATAAAGGGCCATCTTGGAAGTCACTCACTCTGACAGGAAGGAAGTTGTGAAGGGATCACAAAGCTGTGTGGGAGGAGACTTCATTGCGTTGTCATATGAGTGCAAGTTTTTAATGTTGGCGACCTGGTTACTTTTGCTGTAAGAGATAGTCCATTAAGAGCTTTCCATAGGAAAGTTTAGGTGCTGAAATCTGCCGACTCAAAATGTGTAAGGAGTGTTCACACAGCTGACATTCACTGTTTGCAAAGATCCATTGCACCCAGCCACGTAGATGCCATCATTTTTGTAGTTACATCAGGTCACGACACTGTATAGCAAGTGAAATGAGCGGAGCACCTCAGGGGCTGGCATCAGGCCCCCCCTCCCCGCACCCTAAACCACCCCCCCCAGCCAACCACAGCCCATGCAGACCTTTCATGTCCAACCACATGACATTTCATCTATCACCTTTTCAAGTGTGGACACCCAAAATTGCCTCACCAATAACCATGACATCAGCACACTGACCTCGTAGGCATGTGTGACTCCAAGAAAGCACCCCATCAGAGTCCTATGAGCCCCAGACCACACCATGACTTTCTGAGGTGCTCGCCCGCAAGCTCAGAACACCCAAACCATGAATGGGCCCCCACCACCACAAAATAAGCCTGTGCACTACTCGGGAAGAAGGTTCCAGCAGGTGGTTGCACATGGGAATCGAGTAGCGCAGCAGAAAGAGAGAAGAATCATGACTCATCCATGTTGTTTATTCATTGCCATGGCGGAATGTCCCAGAGGAGCAGCGTGTCAGTGTCTCATGGATTAAATGCATTCAGGTTCTGTGACCAGGACTTGGAGATCTTGGTGTAGGAGGTCAAAAGCTAGAGGCACACCCTGTATCCAGCAGGTTGAAGAAACCCTCCTGCCATCACAAAGAGAATGTGGCAGGAAACTGCTGCTGCGGTGAAGGCATCAGGCAAATATATCTAAACATGGATTCAGTGTCGTATGCAGTTCCATGGTGTGCTGTGCTCAAGCAAGGCGAGCTGTTAGACTGAAGCATTCATTTGCCTCTGGTTTGGGCCCCAGATGACTGAGGCATCAGATGGGACATAATTGCCATGTACGTCACCATCAACAAGGATGACCGAATGGAAATGACACTTTTGTATGTCCAAGCATGAATCAGATGGCATCTGAATGTCTGCTACATGGATGCAGGATTCAATATCCTTGAATTTGTCTTTATTGTTCACTTGCAGGTGAAGAGAGCTCTAAATGCTAAGTTGATGGCCCAGACAGGGGGCAGGCCTGCGAACCTCAGGGTGATTGGTCAGTGGAGGAGAGGGCCACGCAGATAGCGCATGTGCCTTCCCAGGCCACTGTAGGAGATGGTGAATTGCCCATAGCAGGTGCCAAAGGCGATGTCAAAGGGACCTTCGATCATGGTTTCACTGGTGGTGGTGATGGTTGTTCAGCACAGTGGCGGTGCATCAGGCATAATGGGCATTTGGTACATGGTGGAGGATGAAAGAAAAGTTTCAAGGCAAGGCTTCTGCTTATACTGTTTTTGATAATGGCCTATAACTGCATGTGCGCTCACACTGAGCAAAGATTACCCTAATTATCTTCTGTTGTGTCTCACACAGATCCCATAGCAACATACCCAACCCCCAGAGCCAGAACTTCTCTCGGGCATCAGGAGGAGGAGGATGATGAAGAGATGTCCAAGGAAGCACCGTCCCATCTGACCAGCCCATGATATACCAACACAGATACTAGCACTGAGGAGTGAAGTGGTGCACGTTTAGAGTTGGTTGCACATGGTGAAGGTCACAGCATCTGAGTGTAGGAGGAGGTGTCTAAGCCAGAGCCATTTGTGTACAGTCTCCCTCGGAGGAGGGAGGCAAGTCACAATGATGCTCCAGCTGCTATAGAGGTGAGGCCTCAGGAGTCACCTTCAGGGGCACAGTACTTGGATCAGCAGCAGATGTCTGGATATCTGACAGAGTTCCCCAAGGCAATGCATGCTCATGCAAGTGGAGGAGTCCATTGTGGTGATGAGCTTGACCTTGTCTTGGGGGCTCGACTGCATGAGCTCCAACCATGAGAGATTGGCCAATCTCATGGCGAGTCACATGCAGCATCACTCCTAGTGTATGCAAGAGCAGCATGAATTCCTGCAAATGGAATAAGGCTCACTCAGTAGCCTGGACCAGTCCGTTCACAGTATGAGCACTGTCCACCATGGAATACATGAGGAGCTGTGTACCCATAACAGGACATTCTTGCTAGTGGCACAACAGATGCTGGAATGGACGACCGCTGCAGCCCAACAGTCCACCCCATACAACCCTCCAGAAAGCCAACCTAGGAGTGAGGAGGTTGCAGAGGATCAGAAGTCTGCTGCGAATAGTCCTGCACACTCGTCTTCCACAGCTTCCACAGCCCCTCCACCACAGCCACCACCTGTGGTACGTGCTCCAGTGAGCATGGCAACCACTGCAGGTCCCGCAGTCTCAGCAGGTAGGCGGGAACATGGAGTTGAGGTTACGTTCAGATCAGCCATGATCTCATTGAATGGCGGAGCAAGCCTGAAGGGCCAAGTGGCCTACTCCTGCTCCTAAGCCCTATGTTTGTATGTACGGTATGTTCAGGTAGATCGCCAATGGGTACCTGCAAGAAGAGACCAGCCACAATGCCCCTCAAAGGACAGAAAGGTGAGCAGACTGCCTCCACCTCCTCCGAGGCAACATGGGAGTAAAGGGGCACCACGTAGGAATGTTTGAACTTGAAAGGCACCACAGCATTTCGATCACTGATGGGTTCACATGTGGTGTTTATCTCACATCGTTAAGTATACCTTTTCCATTTTCTGTAAATACGCTATAAAAATCAAAGGATAGATATATTGGCCTACACTTGCTGAGTGGCACATACAATAACCAAGTGAACATACAACTGCATGATCTTACCAGCGTCACTGAAGATTGTAGCCAGAAGTCCATCCCTCAGCCACTACACCGTTGTGATGGGTGAAGCCATGTGTTTCCATCATAGTCAAGTCGGGTTCCCTGTGAAATGTCCATTGCTGATAGCTGTCAACCATGGGATTTGGGTGGCACTGGCCAGATCAGCAATTATTGCCCACCCCTAAATATCCTTGAGAAAGTGGTGGTGAGGTGCCACCTTGAACCTTGCAGTCGATGTGATGTAGGTACACTCACAGTGTTCTTAGGAAGGGAGTTGCAAGATTTTGCCCCAGCAACAGTGAAGGAATGGCGATATATTTCCAAGTCAGGAACATGTGTGGCTTGGAGGGGAAATTGCAGGTGGTGATGTTCCCATGCATCTACCACCCTTGTCCTAGGTGGTAGAGGTCTTATGGAAAGTGCTGTTGAAGGATCCTTGGTGAGTTGCTGCTGTACATTGTGTGGGTGGAACACACTGCTTCCACATCTGTGCGTCATTGTTGGAGGGATAGAATGTTTAAGGTGCAAAATGGGGTGGTGATCAATTGGGCTGCTTTGTCCTGGATAGTATTGAGCATCTTTAGACGTGAAAGCAGTGTGTTCTTGTCCTGGCTGAAGATTGTTGCGAATGCTTCAGCCTTACCTTTTGTACTGATGTCCTGGCCTTCTCCATCATTAAGGATGGGGGTATTTCTGGAGCCTCCTCCTGCAGTGAGTTGTTTAATTGTTCATCACCATTCACAACTGGATGTGGCAGGACTGGTTGTGGAATCGCTTAGCTCTGTCCATCGCTTGCCGCTTATGCTGTTTGGCATGCAATTAGCCCTGTGTTGTAGCTTCACCAGGTTGACACCTCATTTTTAGGTATGCCTTTTCTGCTCCTGGCATGCCCTCCTGCTTCATTGAACCAGGGTTGATCCCCTGTTTTGGTGGTAATGGTAGAGTGGGGGATATGCCGGGCCATGAGGCGGGACTTCACCTCCACAATGACTGTGCAGTGGTCACTCCTACCGATACTATCATGGACGGATGCTTTTGTGGCAGGCAGGGCCATGAGGATGAGGTCAAGTATGTTTTTCCTTCTTGTTAGTTCCCTCACCACCTGCTGCATACCCAGTCTGGCAGCAATGTCCTTTAGTACTTGGCCAGCATGGTCAGTAATGGTACTCTTGGTGATGGACATTGAAGTCCCCCACCCAGAGTACATTCTGCGCGTTTGCCACCCTCAATGCTTCCTCCAAGTGGTGTTCAACATGGACGAGTACTGATTCATCAGCTGAGGGAGGGCGGTGCGTGATAATCAGCAGGAGGTTTCCTTGCCCATGTTTGACCTGATGCCATGAGACTTCTTGGAGGCCAGAGTCAACGTTGAGGACTCCCAGGGCAACTCCCTCCCGACCATATACCACTGTGCCGCCACACCTGCTGGGTATGTTCTGTCAGTGGGACAGGAGGTACCCAGGGATGGCGGTGATAGTGTTGTCTGACTCCATGAGGATGACTATGTCAGGCTGTTACTTGACTAGTCTGTGAGACAGCTCTCCCAATTTTGGCACAAGTCCCCAAATGTTAGTAAGGAGGACTTTGCAGGGTTTGCCTTTGTCGTTTCCGGTGCCTAGGTCGATGCTGGCGGTCCATCTGGTTTCATTCCTTTTTATTGGCTTTGTAGCAGTTTAATACAACTGGGTGGCTTGCAACACCGTTTCAAAGGGCATTTGAGAGTTAACCATGTTACTGTGGATCTGGAGTCACACGTAGGCCAGACCAAGTGAGGATGGCAGATTTCCTTCCCTAAAGGACATTATTGAACCAGATGGATTTTTCTGACAATCGACAATGGTTTCATGGTCATCGTTAGATTTTAATTCCAGATTTTTATTGAATTCAAATGGATTCAAGCAGAGTATTTCCTTGGGTCTCTGGATCAGATCTCTGGAAGGATCCAGCTGCATAAAAGTTGAGAACCACCATAACTTTCACCACAGTTGGCACGGGATGGGCACCTGTTGTCCGAGGCATGAGGTCTTCCTCCAACATGGCACAGGTTTCTTTGACCATTTCCTCACACATTCTAAGCCTTTGCCTACACCGCCTTTCATTCATTTCGAGGAAGCTATCCCTGTTCCAGAATATCCTTCACTCAGGGTAATATTTCACCCTCCTCCTTCCAGCTGGTCTAACTGGGGGCTCTGCCGCCTCATGCCCGGGTACCATGACTCTAGCCGCAAACTGCTGCCCCCATCTTTACTCCTATATGCTGCATGTATGACGGTCCTGTGCCTATTGCTTCAACCTTCCTTGTGACCTTGCTCTTTTCCAGCCACCCCAACCCCTCCCTTCCCTTAAGTCATATAGCAGCCTCTATCTCAGAGCAAATTCAGCTTTAACCCTGATACCGCACACAAAGCTATACAAGGCTTGGAATTCTTGGCCTCAGGCTTTCAGAGCTGTTCACGTCTCTGGTATCAAGTCACGGAACACACACAGCAACCTTTGCACCTTTTGACAGTGAACATCATGATTTCCTGCTCTCTCCTATCTCTTTAAATGGCCTGGCTAATTTGGCATGTACGCCCCTTTTCATATACCTTTCAATATCGGAAATGCTGAGAATGGGGGTGGGACCTCCGGATCCAGGTTCATTATTTTGAACCCTCCACAAGAGTCTTCCTGATTCCACAGTATTTGAATTTCAGTCAGCGTTCTGCCAATTGTCTGCCATAACTTCGGTAGAAGATCTGGGCCAACCTTAGGGACATCGCATAAGCACCATTCCGCTGAAATTAGAGCAAGTAACCAAGAGAACCCTGCAGAAATTCAACCCCATAACATAGGAGACAGGTGTCTGCAACAATTTAAAGGGTCAGGCAGCTTGAATGATTACAAGAGCCAAGGACTATGAATGCTGGAAATTGGAAATTTTAAAAAAGGATGCTAGAAACACTCAGCAGCAAAGTGGAGAGAGAAGCAGAGCTAACGTTCCAGGCTGATGACCCGTGCAAAATTAAATGATGTTGATGGAGTGGCAGAGTCTAGTTTAGACTGCCAATCTATTGCACCTGATTTAACTTCTAATATTGATTTGGACCTTTAGGTTCTTTATGGTCTTGTGTTTCTCTTAACATTTGATAAGACCATAAGACATAGGAGCAGAAATTAGGCCATTTGGCCCATTGAGTCTGCTCCGCCATTCAATCATGGCTGATATGTTTCTCAACCCCATTCTCCCACCTTCTCCCCGTAACCTTTGATCCCCTTACCAATCAAGAACCTATCTATCTCGGTCTTAAATACACTCAGTGACCTGGCCTCCACAGCCTTCTGTGGCAATGAATTCCATAGATTCACCACTCTCCGGCTAAAGAAGTTTCTCCTCATCTCTGTTCTAAAAGGTCTTCCCTTTACTCTGAGGCTGTGCCCTCGGGTCCTAATCTCTCCTACTAATGGAAACATCTTCCCCACGTCCACTCTATCCAGGCCTTTCAGTATTCTGTAAGTTTCAATCAGATCCCCCCATATCCTTCTAAACTCCATCGAGTATAGACCCAGAGTCCTCAAACGTTCCTCATATGTTAAGCCTTTCATTCCTGGGATCATTGTCGTGAACCTCCTCTGGACCCTCTCCAGGGCCAGCACATCCTTCCTGAGATACGGGGCCCAGAATTGCTCAATTGCTCACAATATTCTAAATGTGGTTTGACCAGAGCCTTATAAAGCCTCAGCAGCACATCCCTGCTTTTATATTCTAGTCCTCTCGAAATAAATGCCAACAGTACATTTGCCTTCCTAACTACCGACTCAACCTGCAAGTTAACCTTAAGAGAATCCTGGACTAGGACTCCCAAGTCCCTTTGCACTCCAGATTTCTGAATTCTCTCCCCATTTAGAAAATAGTCTATGCCTCTATTCTTCCTACCAAAGTGCATGACCTCACACTTCCCCACGTTGTATTCCATCTGCCACTTCTTTGCCCATTCTCCTAACCTGTCCAAATCCTTCTGCAGCCTCCCCGCCTCCTCAATACTACCTATCCCTCCACCTATCTTTGTATCATTTGCAAACTTAGCCAGGATGCCCTCAGTTCCTTCATCTAGATCATTAATGTATAAAGTGAAAAGTTGTGGTCCCAACACTGACCCCTGCGGAACTCCACTAGTCACCGGCCGCCATCCTGAGAAGGACCCCCTTATCCCCACTCTCTGCCTCCTGCCAGACAACCAATCTTCTATCCATGCTAGTACTTTGCCTCTAACACCATGGGCTCTTATCTTACTGAGCAGCCTCCTGTGTGGCACCTTGTCAAAGGCCTTCTGGAAGTCCAAGTAGATAACATTCATTGGCTCTCCTTTGTCTAACCTCTTTGTTACTTCCTCAAAGAATTCTAACAGATTTGTCAGGCATGACCTCCCCTTGATGAAACAATGCTGACTTTGCCCAATTTTACCATGCACTTCCAAGTATTCTGAAATCTCATCCTTAGTAATGGACTCTAAAATCTTACCAACGACCGAGGTCAGGCTAATGGGCCTGTAATTTCCCGTCTTTTGCCTCACTCCCTTCTTAAACAGGGGGGTTACATTAGCGATTTTCCAGTCCTCTGGGACCCTCCCTGACTCCAGTGATTCCTGAAAGATCACCACTAATGCCTCCACTATCTCTTCAGCTAATGTAATCATGATGAAAAATGTATACATCATGCCACTCAATCATTGGCTTCTCATTGGAATCCACCTGATCAGATTCGAGTGGGCACCTTCAGTGTCAGGCAGCAGAGATCCCAAAAAACTGACACAGATGCAAAAATGTGGGAGGTGGGGGATGGGGGAATCGCACTGCTGTGATCCCTGCCTCATTCCTGCCACTAAATCTGCGGACAGCAAGAGGAGAATTCTGCCCACCTCTGATGTTGCTACATATAATGAGCTAAGTAATCCTTCCTCCCCAGTTGCAAATAATATTGCTAAGCAAACACAAAAAATGTATTACAAGTGGTGAGTAGAAGAGATGGAGCAAAGGATCAGAAAATAAATAAAACACAAGGAGGGTGCAGGGGTAATTCTGGTTGTGTGATAGTGCAAACCAGATGCTAGTGAATCTACAGCCAGTTTTACATCTCTCCTCATCTTTAGTTCCATTGAAGAAGTTCAATTTCTTCAAAAATCAGGAAAAATGTAAAAGGGTCTGTTGATTTTCTATCAATCGCTTACACGATGAACGACATCAAAATAACTCCCAAAGTGTGAAAGAAGGCGCAAGCTGGATGGAGCAATAAAAAATAAGCAGTGACGAAGTGAATATGTAATGAACTCTTGCTTTCTCTGCTTCCTCACACAAAAATATGCTCTTTGAATCTGACAGGGTGCATGTGCAGCTCTGCCTATTTAAGAGCCCTGCCAAAGGTCATGGGGGGTCGGGGGAAAGTTGCTTAATTATCAAACTTATGACTGGTGCTTGCATCATCAGGACTGTATAGGAGACGGCCACAGTAAACATAAGGCTGGAATGTTTGATTAAGGTGGTTGGTTTGAGAAGGGGTGCCAGGTTCCTTTCAGAAGCAAGTTGATAGTTTTCCCTTGTGTTTGGCCCATACCTTGATCTTGTCTGGGCCCCTATGTACGTTCCACAGCCGCTAGCTGTTGGCACGTCCCATTGAAGGTACTGGGTGTGGAACATCCAGATGTAGGGATCCTCAGCTGTCCAAATAGGTGATCTGAGGGGAATGGAGGATACATAAAGGCGTAGAGGTGGCATTGGCTGGCACGGGTACTCTGAGGGGGCATGGGTGATTTGAGGCTGCATGGGTTGGCATGATGAAATGGTTGTGGAGTGAGGGGTGAGGATTAGGGGGCCTTTAAACATTGTTGGGAGCTGGGATACTGTGCTGGCCTTCTAACTGGCCCGCCTCTGCACCCACACTTCTCCCACACTGGTTTGTGTCTTGCAAATTGCACTGCGAACCTGATCCTGGTATGAAAAGACAAAAGTGGCATGTGAAGTAACACACAGGCTGGTGTGCAATTTACGAGCTGCAAATGTATGCAGGTCAGATTTTCCTAAGCCAAAAGGCAGATTCAGACCATGTCTGTGGTACACTGGTTTTGGTCATTAGGGGGCAGTAATGGCATTGCAAACCTTCAAATGAGTTATGTTTCCAAAGAGCACTGCAGAGCGCCTGCTTTCAGCCTGTGCTTTAATGTACAGGAACTGATATTTTACTCTGTGATCTGCCATGTAATAGGGGTGGGGCTTGTGACCTGGTTATGTCAAATTAATGTCACATCCATGAGATCTAAATTATTTTGATATCAATTTAATGTAGGAGGGTTGTAAGCCAAGCCTGCAATGTGGTTGAACTGGTATGGAGCCATTTCTTTGACAGGTCCTGGGTTCAATATGTCAGCTGGGGGATGGCAGCATGGTGATAATATTATTAAACCAGTGATCCAGAGGCCTGGACCAATGCTTCAGGGACATGAGTTCAAATCCCAATTTTAAATAACTGAAAAATGATTTGCATTCTACAGAACTATATTTTAGTTCCATTGGTGTACAGTAGTCAGTTTCTTTGTAAACTGAATAGGAATTATATTAAAAAGCTCTTAAAATGTGCATATTAGTATCCTTCACCTAAAAGAGAGCTTAATTTTCAGGAAAATACTTAGACTGGGTGATTACTTTGCTGAACACCATTCAGTCCATAAGCATGACCCTGAGCTTCCTGTTACTTGTTATTTTAATTCTCCACCTTGCTCCCACTCGGACTTTCCTGTCCCTGGCCTGCTGAAGTCTTCAAATGAAGCTCAAGGTAAGCTCGAGAAACAGCACCCTCATCTTTCGTCTCGGCACTCTACAGCTTTCTGAACACAATATTGAGTTCAACAACTTTAGATCATAACCTCTGCCTCCATCTTATTCAATGTTTTTTTTCTTGCTGTCTTTTTTTGCTGGCTTGTTTATTTCTTTATCCCTTCATGTTGCATTCAGGTGGCTATTATATAGCCATTCTTTGTTTCTTTACTATTCCCATTACCATTCTCTCTGGCTTTTGCATCATGAAATCTTTTGTTATTTAATCTCTCCTGCCCTGCACCCCATCATTAACCTTCCCTTTTGTTCTTTGGTGCCCCCTCCTTCCATTCTACTGGTTTAAGGACTTTTAGATTTCTGTCTTTCTTCAGTTCTGATGAAAGGTCATGGACCTGACACTCATGGATGCTGCCTGACCTGCTCGGGTATTTCCAGTATTTTTTGCTTTTATTTCTTTCTTTTAAGGGCCTGTTCAAAGACCTGGATATGGGCACAATAACGGAAATTCACAAAGGTGATCATTTCAATCTGGGGACAAGTCCAGCTTCTAGTTGGATGTTTTTTAAACAAATGCAAAAATTTGCCGAAATTCAATTTGTGCTGAATGTAATTTGCGCCTGAAATTCCTCCATTATCGGCACTAGTTTGTCTGGTGAAGTGAAAAAAGCGCAACCTAGTGGAAATTCCTGGCCAAGCAAATAGTTTTCCTGTCAAACCTTGTGTCAAATTAGCAATGCCACTAGAGATCAACTAATTAGGAGTGGCGCATCCAAATTCTCGGGCAGCAAGGACCTCAACAGAGCCCAGATGAATACCGTAATGAGACATGTACCATGAAGCTGTGTCAATCCCCTGGGCCTCCAGTGCCTACCTGTTGGTAAAACACAAATCAGGTAGATTTATTATGGATCCTGTTTCCCTACAGCTGAGTGTGTCTGTATCATAGGACTGGAATGTTAACCCCATAACAGCCGGCAAGTGTACAGCTCACCAGTACTGTTTAAAATTGGAGATTGAATTAAACAGCCAGGAAGCGAAGCAAGTAGCAACAGTACAAACAGAGCAATTAGCTGGGAATCTCCTTCACTCTTGAGCAGGGCTAGAGAGGCAGAATACTGACACTTTCAAACATATTCCTGATTAAATGTAAACTTTCAATGAGTAGATAAACAGATAAGAAAAACTGTTCTCTACATTAAAGTATTTTATGGGATATTGCATTGCAACAAATCACTTGCCCTAACTATAATGATGTATCTTGAAATTCATGGTATAAGGCAGCTGCCATTATAAGACGGTGTCTTTTCTGATTACCATAAGCAGTCCGTCAGGAGATAAAGAAGTGTCCAGTCTGCTGTTTATCTGTTAAACAAAAATCACAAAGGTTTTGCTTCAATTAACTCCTTGGACTGAAAACCAACATAATTGATCTTTCATAAATTTCTTAATTGTGTGGATATAAAACATTGAATGATAAAACCCAAACTTAAATGTGAAAATAATTTATCTGAAAGATTTTTCTGTGTTATTTCCGGGAATTGTGTGAACACAGTTGGGCTGTACTAAATCTGTTCATGGTAACCAATATAATCGTTGCCGTTTGTTATCATGAAAGGATGTTTGTACTATCTAGTGATATTAACCTGCCTGTTCTGATCTTTAATTGGTGTTAATTGGGACAGTTACTACAATCACATTCTCTCTGCTTGACCAGAGAGACCAGAGAAACATTGCACTTGTGATGAAGAGCAACTTAATCAGAAAGTCAAATTCTAGCAATTTCCTGAATCATTGTTTGACTTCTTGCTTTGTGTTCTTAAGTCTAAAGCAAAGAACATCTAATGGAACATTGAAATAGCAGCCTTCAGTCACTTTGAGCAGGCTTGCTATTGAAGTTTTTGTAAACATCTAGACATCTGAATGGGAAGCACTTGAATATACAACCTCTATTGTTCCAGGTGCTTCTATTGGTTGTAAGCAGTAAGATCTAAAGATGCAACGGATTCAATGAAACCGCATCTTGTTTTCATCAGTGCTTTGGGCTCTGGTTTATGTGGCCGAAGGAAACATTCTGTCAAAAAAAAATGGAATAACTTTCAGCTTGTTAACTGGCTGCATTCAGAACAATACGGTCTACATGCAACCTAACACGCAATCCTTAACGAGACTGCTGTATGCTGTAGGCTGTCAGCATAAGGGTAAATATAAAAATATAACCTGATTATGGAGCTCGACCTCCTCCTGATTTAATCCCTCCCTCTCACAAGAACAGCCTTGAGCTGACACCATCTAGAGCAGAAATTGTTCCCTGCAATGTTTTATGTTTTACATGTGAATGCTATTGAAATCTTGGGTATATTGCTTCCTAATTGAAAAAAAAACCTTTCAGGCTACAAATTGTATAGCTGCTTAAGCAACAGCCAATGACCAAAGAGGTATTTTGTGCAAAGTTATATCTTTGTCAGCCTTGCCTATTTTCAATGCTCTTTCCACACGCTTCACGCTCTTTCATGTTACCGTTGTTTTAGAATCTTCTGAAAAACCGTAGGTTTCAGATAGATTGAAATATTCATTTGTGTATGTTATCTTTATGCTATAGATGGTTTCTACAGGAATATATGAAACTTCCCAAATAATTTTCCTCATAAAAACTGCCCCGCCCCCGTAGAAGTAATAATTTATGATGGGATGTGCTCCCGCAGCTACTGGACTCGCCTACAACTTTGTACAGCTGACTATTATGTGTGAGACGAGACAGTGTGCCACAGTCCATTTAACAGCAAGTGCATCGCATCTGAGCCTGATCCTGATCCTGCCCTCACATGATTCCCAGATGTGATTTCAGAAAGGAAAACCACTGATGGGTCATCCACAATGGAATTTCAGAACTGTAACAAGCTGATTCTTGACACCAGAGAAATAGTTTGCAGTGTTTCTTATTATATATGACCGAGACCAGATACATGGAACATCTTTAAGCAGTGGGCATACAGAGAAATAAAACAAATCCCACCGCATTTTCTTTCCCAAGGTAGAGATTTCAACTTGTCGGTGTTCCTTTCTGATCCTGAATACAACTTGCCAATAAATACCTGGGATCTTTATCATCTCTTTCTCGTGAAACCTTGTTATTGAAAATGATTCTGGTATGACGTGTTATTGTGAATAAGACCCTCAGAAAGGCTATATTGTCTTCAAAACAGGATATGCCAAATTGTTTTTGTCCTTCCTCCAGTGTTCCATTAGTTATCTGAAAACTGCTTTGGCTGTCTCTTTCTCAATGTCACCATGGAGATAAGTTATGAGACACAAACAGTATATATCCAGTCGTTTCAGCAAACAATTATATCAGAATGTGAACTAAAATTATACCCTGACACATCAAACCCTAAAGTATCATAAAGCATCAATTTAATCATTTCGTTAGGTAAAACAGAAATCAAAATCTTTAATCATATGCGATTAAACCAAACTCTAATTTTACACAAAACATTGTAGGCATTGTTTTCGAAGACCTATCTCCATTTTTGACCATCCCTGGTCAATGCCCAATTTTTTTGTAATTCCCATTGTTTCTTGTATTTCTGCAAAAATGTTCCCTGTGAAATGTGAAGCTTGATCACCTTTATTGATAGTCCCCGCCAGCAGCTCACTTCACTCAGTAGCGAGCAATGCAGTGAGTGGCATGTTAGTTCTGCATAGGAATGCCTTGATCCATATGGTGAATTTATCAATAATTACAAAGCAATATTGGTAACCATAATTTGACCTGTGCTGGAGTCCAATAAAATAATTTGGAGGTGACTCCATGGTCCCTTGGGAGGGAGGAGTGGATTTGACAAAGGCACAGTTATGCATGCTAATAAGGATTATGTTGCAAACTAAATGTTGACAATGTGTTTCAATATTCCACTTTTTGATGTTACCTTAGCTGAATAATGGCTCCCTATAGGGTGAGAATAAAACATGTGAAAGAAATCCTCTGCAAGTGGTGAGTGTACACACATGGTAAACATTGGGCATTCAAGCAGCTTGTGGACTCATTAGACTTTGATCTGCCCCTATTGTCTTAGTATCGTCAACCCACTTAATAAGTGGTTTGCCAGAGTCCTTGACCAATTCGCAAGGTTCAAATGTATCCTGCAGGAATATGAGGGGGAGGCAGTGGTGTAGTGGTATTGTCACTGGACTAGTATTCCAGAGACTCGGTGGAATGCTCTGGGGACCTGGGTTTGAATCCAATAAAAATCTGGAATTAAAAGTCTGATGATGACCATGAAACCATTGTCGATTGTTGTAAAAACCCATCTGGTTCACTAATGTCCTTTAGGAAAGGCATCTGCTGTCCTTACCTGGTCTGGTGTGGCCTACATGTGACTCCAGACCCACAGCAATGTAGTTGACTCTTAAAAATGCCTCTGAATGAGGACAATTAGGGATGGGCAATAAATGCTGGCCTAGCCAACGATACCCACATCCCATGAATGAATAAAAAAAACTTAATCCAACTTGTGTGATGCTAACATAGCTTGTGGTTGCCTCATTAGCTGCCCTATCAGTGAGTCTCCCTGAATGTTAACTTCTTGTATCTTTACCAATATGGCATGAGGCCTTTCTGGATTCGAGTGCATGTTGAGTGTATTAAGATTTTCACATTGGATGTTTTAAAATGATCTTTTTGGTATAGCACGAAGGCAGCATGGTGTTAATATTGTAGGCACTATTTGACCAGATATCGGTGGGTCATTGGGAGGCGTCCTTCAGAACTGACAGCAAAGCAGCTAGTTTGGTGTACAGAAGTACTGGAGTACTAGTACTGGTTCACATTGTGAAGCGTGCAAGCACTGTATCCAGTCATAGGCATTTCATTTTGATGAAAGGAAGATCCACAGATAGACACATGTTCACCATTGGCAGTGGTCCCTTCAACACGGGATGTGTTTTGAACCCCCAACAGCTGGCAGTGGACACGGGTGAGGTGCCCCAGATAAAGTAATAGTTGTGGAAGCAAGGTAGTTTTCTTTGGGGTGATGTGCAAACCATGCTCCATTAGGAGTAAAAACCAACAGACCAGCCTTCCAGAAGAAACCAGTGTGACTTCCTGTCACTTCAGGATATTTCAAGAGTGTAACTGTACTCAGGAAACAGCAAATGCCGACCAGTGGTAAAGGTAAAATGTCAGATTGCTCATATAGGGCTAATAAATGCATCTCACAAGCATTATATGTTTTCTCCACCTTGGTAAAAATCTGTGAGGTAAGTACAATACTAAGTAGATATTCTGAACCTCTTGACCCTTGATGTCACCAACAGCTTCTGGAATATTCCTGTAAAGGTGGTGGTGGGGGGCATCAATTTAACTTTGCTTTTACTTTTGGGAATTAACAGTAAACCTGGGTTTGCCTGTCAAAGAGGTCTCTTAATTCTGTCACTATTTATCATAAAAGAATGACAATGGAGGTCAGTGATGTTTCACCAAAGCTGCAGCCAAGCTTTGGTCAGTAGAAGTAACTTTGAGGTGGAATTCTTTATCTGGATCAGGTGAGATAAATGGAAGTAGCTTCCATCACTTCAGTTTTCAGTTGTCCAATTGCCTTGGTGTGTGCTTCTGTCCAGTTTTCTTTGAACTCTTTGACCTCGGGTAGGTCATACAGGAATAAATGATCTCTGGCAGCCCACCAACCTTAAAAAGACCACAAAGCTGTCGGAGAAATAAACAGGGACAGTCTTTAGAGCACATCTCCTTTATATTGGTCAAGCTGCATCCTTTATCTGAGATATTAACGCTGAGGAAAGTAACTTCTGGCTGCAGCAGATTTGTCTTTCAAGTGTTCAAGTGGCTATGATGGATTGGGAAACGTTACTTAAAGGGATGACGGTGGATAGGCAATGGCAAACATTCAAAGAGCGCATGGGTGAACTGCAACAATTGTTTATTCCTGTCTGGTGCAGAAGTAAAACAGGAAAGGTGGCCAAACCATGGCTTACAAGGGAAATTAACGATAGTATTAGATGCAAGGAAGAGGCAGACAAATTGGCCAGAAAAAGAAACAGGTCTGAGGATTGGGAGCAGTTTAGAATTCAGCAAAGGAGGCCCAAGGGATTGATTAAGAAAGGGAAAATAGAGTACGAGAGCGAGCTTGAGAGGAACATAAAAACTGACTGTAAAAGTTTCTGTAGGTATGTGAAGAGAAAAAGATTGGTGAAGACAAATGTCGGTCCCTTACAGTCAGAAACAGGGGAATTTATAATGGGGAACAAAGAAATGGCTGACCAACTAAATGCATACTTTGGTTCTGTCTTCACAAAGGAGGACACAAATAACATACCAGAAATGTTGGGGAACACAGGGTTTAGTGAGAGGGAGGAACTGAAAGAAATCAGTATTAGTAGGGAAATGGTGTTGGGGAAATTGATGGGATTGAAGGCTCATAAATCCCCGGGGCCTGATAATCTACATCCCAGAGTACTTAAGGAAGTGGCCCTAGAAATAGTGGATGCATTGGTGGTCATCTTCCGAGATTCTATAGACTCGGGAACAGTTCTTACAGATTGGAGGGTAGCTTATGTAACCCCACTATTTAAAAAAGGAGGTAGAGAGAAAACACGGAATTATAGACCAGTCAGCCTGAAGTCAATAGTGGGGAAAATTCTAGAGTCCATTATAAAAGATTTAATAGCTGAGCACGTGGAAAACAGTGGCAAAATCAGACAGAGTTAGCATAGATTTACGAAAGGGAAATCATGTTTGACAAATCTACTGGAATTTTTCGAGGATGTAACTAGTAGAGTTGATGAGGGGGAGCCAGTGGATGTGGTTTATTTGGACTTTCAGAAGGCTTTTGACAAAGTCCCACATAAGAGATTGGCGTGGAAAATTAAAGCACATGGGATTGGGGGTAGTGTATTGAGATGGATAGAAAACTGGTTGGCAGACAGGAAACAAAGAGTAGGAATAAACGGGTCTTTTTCCGAATGGCAGGCAGTAACTAGTGGGGTACCGCAGGGATCGGTGCTGGGACCCCAGTTATTCACAATATATATTAAAGATTTAGATGAGGGAATTAAATGTAATATCTCCAAATTTTCAGATAACACAAAGCTGGGTGGGAGGGTGAGCTGTGAGAAGGATGCAGAGATGCTTCAGTGTGATTTGGACGAGCTGAGTGAGTGGGCAAATGCATGACAGATGCACTATAATGTGGATAAATGTGAGGTTACCACTTTGGTAGCAAAAACAGGAAGTCAGATTATTATCTGAATGGCTATAAATTGAGAGAGGGGAATGTGCAACAAGACCTGGTTGTCTTTGTAAACCAGTCGCTGAAGGTAAGCATGCAGCAGGCGGTAAAGAAGGCAAATGGTATGTTAGCCTTTATAGCCAGAGGATTCGAGTACAGGAACAGGGATGTCTTGCTGCAATTATTCAGGGCCTTGGTGAGACCACACCTGGATTATTGTGTGCAGTTTTGGTCTCCTTATCTGAGGAAGGATGTACTTGCTATAGAGGGAGTGCAGCGAAGGTTTACCCGACTGATTCCTGGGATGGCGGGACTGACATATGAGGAGAGATTGAATCGATTAGGATAATATTTGCAGGAGTTCAGAAGAATGAGGGGGGATCTCACAGAAACCTATAAAATTCTAGCAGGACTAGACAGGGTAGATGCAGGAAGGATGTTCCCAATGGTGGGGGAGTTCAGAACCAGGGGTCACAGTCGGAGGATATGAGGTAGACCATTTAGGACTGAGATGAGGAGAAATTTCTTCACCCAGAGAGTGGTGAACCTGTGGAATTCGTTACCACAGAAAGTAGTTGAGACCAAAACATTGTATGGTGTCAAGAAGGAGTTAGATATAGCTCTTGGGGCAAAAGGGATCAAAGGGTATGGGGAGAAAGCGGGAGCAGTCTATTGAGTTGGATGATCAGCCATGATCATAATGAATGGCGGAGCAGGCTCAAAGGGCCAAATGGCCTACTCCTGCTCCTAGTTTCTATGTTTCTATGTGTTAATTTTAAGACCAGCAGTTGTAGCACTTCCTGAAGCAGTTATATTTGTCCATCATAGGTTTTGATGGAAAGAAGCAAATCAACATCCTGTAACAAACAGTTTGGATGTGAAAGGTTAATGACCTCAGTGGCTATTCTCATGAAAAATAATGGTAGGTTTATGAAACCCTTTGACAGGCAAGCCCAGGTAAATGGTTAATTCCCAAAAGTAAAAGCAAAGTATATTCCCTCCTCTTTACAGGAATATTCCACAACCTGTTGGCGATATCGACTGTCAAGACACATTTAGCTTTCCTTGGCATTTGGGATAATAATGTGGTGATCTCTCTCACCACCAGAGAGCAGACTGGAATCACTAGATTTAACTTTCGATAAATGATTGTGTGGTGCCAACTACAACCTGGTTTCTTAACAAGCCAAATGGGCGAATTGGTCATGAAAGCGCTTTGCTGTTTAACACCTTGGTAGCAGCTCCGCAACTGTATTCAGGATAGTTCTCAGCTGGACAGGGACTCTTCTGAATTTTAACATGTATCAGGCAATTAACAACTCCTTCACCCTTCAGGCACCCACAGTCATGCTTGTGCCTAGTGAGTAAATGTTCAGTACTGTGTTTAAGCACCTGTGTATCTGGGTCAGGCTGTTGAGGTTAGAGACATACCTTGGTGCGTGTCTGGTTGGAGGAAACACCCTTGGTGAAACCATGATCCATTGTTCGTATAATTGACAATTTGGCCACAATACTTGAGAAAATCTGACCCTAAAGTACCTTAAGCATTTATCATTCTCATCACTACAGGCTGGCCAAAAATTAACCTTTTTCAACTGAAGTCAAAATATGTCCCCTAAATTTTAGTGTGGTCAGACATCAAACAGATTATCCCCAATTTTTATCATCCCTATCTCCTGTGCCAACACATTGATGCCTTGTGTCAACAAGGTTTTATTGTCCAAGATGGCACTAGTGACTTCTCATTATGTTGATTAGTGATTATAATATTGAACACTGGAGTGATTTTTCATGTCCCACCTCATTACATTCAGGGCCATGGTGGCAAGTAGGCCTCTTGGTGAAGCAAATAATAATCCTAGCCCTTTTTGGGATTATTCCAGAACAGGCATACTCCTCAGGTGATCACTCTCACTTAAAGCTGAGAAAGACAGGCCTCACAGACACTTAAATGGGTCTGAAGAACTGATCCGACTTTCCCCAAAGGAAAGGAACCACCAGAGAATATTACTGTCCTCTAGATAGGCTAGTAACAAGTTTTAGCTAGGTTATAACAACCCGGATATAATAAGGGCCTGGGCATCTCTCTTCAATAATGTACCTCTCCACTGAAGAGTGTACGGAGATGTATTCTCGAGTTTGGACACAGAAGTCTCTACGAGACAATATATTTTCTAAATGATATAAGAGTTTATTAAATAACTGAACATGCATTTAACTTTTGATGGCAATTCAATTGCAACATTGACAGTTTTAGGAAAAGTAAGTATAATCTTATTTCTAATAGAGAATCCAGGTCGTATTAATGTTACAGAGAGATATTTAAGATACCCTTCAATATCTAAAGTAGCACTTACCTTAAATCCCTGAGTAGAAAGCTATCTAGCAAGATACCTCTATCTCAATTAGGGGAGAACTATCATCACTACACCTCAACAACCTTGAGAGATGCTGGAGTGAATCCAACAAATCTAAAAATCCTGTTATGTAGTTCTAATATTTATACCCTGAAATAACTAAACCAGCAGGAAGCATGATGTACACCCAACATCGTCAACATCCTTCAAGCAAACAGGATACTCAGAGGTGTAGACAGTGGTCAGTTCCTTGCAACATCCAGTTTCCAGAGGTAAATTTACAAATTATTTAGGGTCATTCTTAAGTTTATTCCTTGTTAGATTGTAGTATCTTACAATTCACCAATGCCTTGCTGAGGTGATGTAAAGGTCAGTTTCTGTTTTTTCAAAACTGCTTTGTGTTAGAGGATATGCCACAGGATGTTATTGTCCTTGAGCACACAATTATGCCCAGGCATGTTTATAAACTTTTAAACCTTCACCCAGCATATGAACTCTGCTCTTAATTTTCAATCCCTGCTTCATAGGATAATCGCTTTTTTTAATCTTATAAATCCTTATTTGTAGCCGGACTCTCTTATAACTGTATTTATAGCTGCATTCTTTCACATTGATTCCAAATGTAATACCCATTGTAAAGACTATGCTAATCTATTTGCCTCAATTAATTCAATTAAAACTTTTCTCAGTATTTATGTTTAGAATCATAGAATAGCTACAGCACAGAAGGGGGTCATTCAGCCCATCATGTCTGTTCTGGTTTTCTTCAAGACCAATTCAAACCAATCCACTTCTTAGCCCTTTCCCAGTAGCTCTGAAAAGCTTTTCTCATCATATAATTACCCAGTTCCCTCTTGAAAGCCATGATTGAATCTGGCTTCACCACACTGTCAGGCTGTGCATTCCACATTCTAACCACTCACTTATGTAAAAAAGTTTGTCATAACTTCCTTGGGCTTTTGTGCACTACACATCAATTTATAAAGCCCAGGATCTTGTATCCCTTTTTAAACGCTTTCTTTGTGCACCTTGATTTTCCTCCCTAATGTTATCTCCATGTCCCAATTTGCCCCACCCAGTTAGTTAAAACCCTCCCTGACAGCACTAGCAAAACCACCCTACAAGGACATTGGTTCAGGTTTTGTTGAAGTGCAAATTGACCAGCCTGTCTAGGCCTGACTTCCCCCAATGTCCAAGGAACATAAAGCCTTCCCTCCTGGCCTTTCATCCTATTTACTAGCATGTGGTACTGGAAGTACTCTGGAGATTTTTTACCTTCAAGGCCCACTTGATAGTCTCCTTTCTGGCTCCCTTATATCTGCCTGCAGTACTTCATCCCTCCTTCCACCTATATCAGTTGTACCGATATAGACCATGACCTCTGGGTGATATGTTGGCCTTCATCACAAGGGGATTTGAGTACAGGAGCAAAGATGTCTTCCTGCAGTTGTATAGTACCTTGATGAGATCACGCCTGGAGTTTTGTTTCCAGTTTTGGTCTCCTTATCTAAGGAAGGATATATTTGCCACAGAGGGAGAGCAACGGAGGTTCACCAGACTAATCCCTAGAATGGCAGGGTTATCTTATGAGGAGAGTTTGAGGAAACTGGTATTCTCTAGAGTTTCAAAGAATGAGAGGCGATCTAACTGAAACTTACAAAATTCTTACAGGGCGTGACAGGATGGATGTAGGTAGGATGTTCCCCCTGGCTGATGAGTCTAGATACAAGGGACACAGTGTCAGAATAAGGGGCTGTCCGTTTAAGACTGAGATGAGGAGGAATCTCTTCACTCAGAGGGTGGTGAATCTTGGGAATTCTCTACCCCAGAGGGCTGCGGAAGGTCAATCATTGAGCACATTCAAGACAGAGATCGATAGATTACTGGATACTAATGACATCAAGGGGTATAGGGATAGCTTAGGAAAGTGGCATTGAGGTAGATGATCAGCCACAATCTAATTAAATGATGGAGCAGGCTTGATGGGCTGAATGGCCTCCTCCTGCTCCTATATTTCTAAGTCCTCATGGCACAGTAAGACAACATTCCATCCTGAATTCATGTCTGTGGCCACAGCAATGTTTATCTGTTCCCCTAACTATTGAGTTCCCCCTGATTATTACTTTCCCAATCTTCCTTCTTCCCCTCTGTAGAGGTCTGAGGTGCAGAGGGATCTGGGTGTCCTAGTTGATGAATCACAAAAGGCTAGTATGCAAGGAAAGCAAGCAAAGCTAATAGAATGTCATCATTTATTTCGAGGGGAATTGAATACAAAAGTAGGGAGGTCATGCTTCAGTTGTACAGGGCACTAGTGAGACCACATTTGGAGCACTGTATACAGTATTGGTCACCTTATTTAAGGAAGGATGTAAATGCTTTGGAAGCAGTTCAGAGAAGGTTTACCAGACTAACACCTAGAATGGGTGAGTTGTCTTATGAGGAAAGGTTGGACAGACTAGGCTTGTATCCGCTGGAGTTTAGAAGAGTAAGAGGTGGCTTGATTGAGACATATAAGACCCTGAGGGGTCTTGACAGTGGATGTGGAGAGGATGTTTCCTCTTTGGAAGAATCTAGAACTAGGGGTCACTATTTAAAAATAAGGGACCACCCATTTAAAACAGACATGAGGCAAAATCTTTTTACTCAGAGGGTCGTGAGTCTTTGGAACTCTCTTCCTGAAAAGGTGGTGGAAGCAGAATCTGAATATTTTTAAGGCAGATGTGGATGGATTCCTGGTAAGCAAGAGGGTGATAGGTTATAGGGGGGTTGGTGGGATGCAGATTTCAGGATACTATCAGATCAGCCATGATCTCATTGAATGGTGGAACAGGCTCGAGGGGCTGAATGGCCTACTGCTCCTTGTTTGTATGTTTGTATATGTTCGTATGTGGTGCCATGGGCTTAGCTCTGGCTGCACTCTCCGAGGAATTATCATCCTCAACTGAATACCAGCTGGAGAGTAAGATACACCAGGAGGAACTCCTGCACAAGTGGCCTGGTCCTGCTTGACTATCTGGCAGTCACTCATTCTCTCTTTGCCTGCACACCCTTAATCTGTGGGCTGACCATCTCTAGCAGTGTGGGGTGGAATCTTACCACTTCAAGTTTTGGTGGAGTGTCTGGATAATTTTCCATCTGGGAACACGAGTAGTGGATCTTCAGGTTGCTCTTTCCGGAAGGTGACCAATTAAGGGCCCACCTCCAGGCTCCCCGAACAGTTAGGGAGGTTGGGTGGGATGACTCAGCCATTTTGTCATAGAAAGGATTTCTACTTAAGGGACCATAGCATATTTCAGAGAAGCTCATCAGCAGGAATGGTGAGGAGACCTAGGAAGGCGGTTCCCCAGGTCTCGCACTCTTACCTGGACATCCAGTTGAGGAAGCTTCGGGGCTGCATTGCAGTGAGCTCTCCTTTGGGTGGGAGGTGGAGGACAGCCTCTCCAACCAAGCGGGCACAGGAATTGAGCAGCAGTGTGGCCCTTTTAACCTGAACAGGTGCAACAGGAGGATCCGGGACCTCAGGATGGGATGACAGATGAGTGGTATAACACTTTCAGCTGCCAAGCCCCACAATCTATCTTGACAGGTATTCTCCTGCGCAGCATCCCTCCGAACAACAGACCTTGCACTTCCACTGTTTCGTCTCCCTACCGGCACCTCCCATCTCCATCTGAGCAGGCAACACTTGCACTCACCCTCAGTCTATTACCCCCTCACATCCATGACTCACAGCAACCCTCCGCAAATGAAGTCATTCCCTCCTATCCACATAAGCCTTCCCTAACACTCACACCTCCATGCTTTTTCTCATTGTAGAAGAGATCACACAACTTGAGTCAGAGACACGGGTTTGTTGGTGGCAGCTAGGGGTGGCTCTCCAGTGACAGGCATGTGGCTGTGCAAGAGGCAGCTGGTGCTGCTGTCGGTGTTGCTTTTGCTGCAGTTGTAGCATGTTGCAGTGGAAGGTTCCATGCTCTAGACCCTCAGCTGAGAGAATGGGATGGAGTCCTTACAGGAAGTCCTTTCCCACCTATTTCCATTATTTTTAAATGTATTTCCATCCATTGTTTTATCTCTACCTTTTAGCCTTTTTCGATTCCTTCACCCCACCCCACCCCCACTAGGGCTATCTGTACCTTGCTTGTCCGGCTTTCTACCCTTAATTAGCACATTCCTCAGATAATATCACCACCTTCAACACCTCTTTGACCTTTTGTCTGTGACATCTTTTGGTTATCTCCACCTATCACTGGCCCTCTATCCAGCTCTACTTGTCCCACCCTCCCCTTAAACCAGCTTATATTTCACCTCTCTTCTATTTTTACTTAGTTCTGTTGAAGGGTCATTTGGACTCGAAACGTTAACTGTATCCCTCTCCCCAGATGCTGCAGACCTGCTGAGTTTTTCCAGGTAATTTTGTTTTTGTTTTGGATTTCCAGCATCCGCAGTTTTTTGCTTTTATCTGAGTGTATCCTGAAGCCACCTGCTGCTGTAATGCAGAAGAGATTAAGTCCTGAGGGGGGAGGTGCAAGGTTAGATACAACCTGCTGATGGTTTCAGCCCCACCACTGGTCTCTACCTGTTCTATTCCAGAAAACCAGACAAAATCTTTAGGCACTTTATAAGCTTTTATTTGCAGAGGTACACCTCGGGCAGAATTTTACATCACATGTGTGAGCGTGTACCCAACCTGATCAGGTATAAAATAGCACATGATGACGTTGGCTAAGCATCCCAACGTCATCGCGCACTTGGGCGATATTTCGGTCGGTTGGCGTGCCCGAGAGTTGGCAGCGCGCCTGTCAACAATTAACAGGCCTATTAAGACCACTAAAGTATTAATTAACGGCGATTTTCCACTGACCGTCCAACCTTATGGTTGGCAGGTGGGCGAATCGGCCAGGCCGCCTTTGCATTTTTGAGGAAACCTCATCCATGAGGTTTCCGACATTAATTTTGAAAAAAATGTTTTGACATGGGGCAAAATCTTCTGCCGGTTGGGCGGGCCGGTCGGGAGCAGGCGCGGGGGTGGGTGTGGAGCCAATCGCCGCCCGCGATCGGCTGTGCACCGCCATTTTACATGGGTGGGCCAATTAAGGCCCGCCCAGCGTGACGCGCGCCCGCTACCCGCGCGGGCGGGGTGGAGGAGGGAGATCCGGGGCCTGCGCTCTTTCACGCATGGCCCCTCCCATGATGGAGAGCACTGTCTCCTCCAGCGGGGTGAGGATGTGTGGCTGTGCCTCTCCCCGTGCTGCTTAGGTGCTGCTACCTGCAGTTGTGTGCCACTTTGTCCTGCAAGAGAGAGAGAAGGGTGTCAGTGAGTGTGATGAAATCTGTTTGAGTGATGTGCCTTTCACAGTTGAATAGCTGGCAATGTATGCAAGCTTTGAGATGTGGGTGTGAGGGTTGCAGTAGTGGTCAGTGTATGAGGGTGAGGTGAAGCTTTGAATGTGAGTCATAAATCTGTTTGATGCTGATTTTGTTGTAAGTGAATTATGTAGGTGTGGTGCATTGACCAGTCTCTGAGGCTAATGGTACAGTTGGTGGGATATGGATTTGAATACACATTTATTGACCTTGGCCACTTGTGTGAGAGGTCATTGAACTTTTTACAGTACTGCATGCAGCCCCTCATAACTACACTACTGGCATTGACTGTGATGGCATTCTGTTCCCACTTTCTTCCCAGTTCTGCCTGAAGTGTCTCCTGGCCCCTTATGGGTAGATGACCCTCTCTTCCTGTCCACCTCCTGTACCAATGCCTCCTGTGCTGTGTCAGAGAATTTTGGAGTATGCTGTCTGCCATGTTGTGCCATTCTTATATCCTTCCCAGGTCAAACGGTCAAAATCACTTTTAAACTGACTTTCAGCACTGCTTCAGTCAAAATGCACATCTGCTTTAAAAGTTGCAGGCTGGTTTCAGATAATGCAATCTAGATTCTCATGATTTTGCACCCCTCCCCACACCCACCCCCTCCCCCCACCCCCACCGCCCACCAATCTCAGGTCAGGTGTGCAGCCGCTCAGCAGTGTGCTTAGCACCTTACAATCATTTAAATGAGCAGGAAGCACAAAGCTTGCACGCTGTTTGCATCAAACAGGCTTGGGTTAATCATGCATTGCAAACCCCATGCCTTTTTTCAGGGTCTATCCAATTTTCTCCCCAGTATCTTTAAGCAGTAGACATATAGAGAAATAGAAAATACTTTCTCGGTAGAGATCTAGCCTTATTGTTTTTCCTTTCCAACCATGATGCTCTCTACAACATTAATAAAACTTGAGACCTGTTTCTCATTAAATCTTTACATTGATAATAGATTATGGGATAGTTTATGCGAACATGACCCCTGGAAAAAATATATTTCCTTTGAAACAACAGACGCCAACATGTTTTGATCCTTCGTCCATTGTTCCATTTCTTAGTTGAAAACTGCCTTGGCTGTTTCTCAGTGTGACCATGAAAATAAGTCAAGAGGCACAGACCCTAGCCACAAAACCTCTCTTACGGAGGGCGGGGGAGATGTCTTGTGGCTGGCCCGCTCTTGCGCCTATTGAGGCCCTTAAGTGGCCAATTAATTTTACCCGTGTTGGGTTGAGGCCCATGCCATGTGGGAAGCTGTCGGCCAAGATGAGGGAGACCACCTCTGCGGGTTCCCTGGAGCCTTTGGAGGCAACCCTCCTCCCAAAGGCCTTTGGCCCCTTAATCCTTCCCCCCGCCCACCCCCAACCCCCAACTCTGGACTTGCCTGGGCTTCTCAGCATGGTGGGACTGTCTGTAGTCCCAGCAGTGGTCATTGCTCCCAGCAGCTCCCTAAGGTGGGGCTTCCTACTGAGATAGGGGCGGAAGCCTCAACTTAAAGTAACTAACGCTACTCCCAGTATTAAATTGCTGCTGGGCAGCCATCAGGATTGTGGGCGGGCCACACCACCCCCCCCCGCCCCCCAAAGACTTTGTAGTCAGGGGGTCAAGGACCAATGATCTGTAAAATCCAGCCCAATACGAATGCAAGGGGAGTAGCTCATTTATATGTAGCCTGTTGTAATAAGAATGAGTAGTACTTTTTAGTTCTGAACACTTTTCCATGCAAAGACACATTTTGACAAATTGAGGTACCCTAAGGCAAAATGTTAAAGCATTTCATTTCAAGTACAAAGAAAAAGCACAATTACCCATGATTGACAGAAGATTCACTAAAAATACCAGAGAGTCATTTTCAGTTATTTGCACAGTGGATGTCATGTAATCATGCATAACAATCAACATTTTGTATTGGCCTAGCTATGTCACTTGCTATTTGAAGTTTTAGATTTGTTTTTCCCTTTACATCTTTCAAGGCCACAGCAATTTCCTTTTCTTGCATGAAAGGCAATGGGTGGAATTGTCCCAGATTTGCACTAAGTGCTGTAGTGGGCGTGAAAGAAGATGTTTTTCCTGCCGGCCACAGTCTCTGATTAGGCCCTGTATAGTTCCCTTCCCACCTCGTCAATGGTGCAGCCACAGAAGACCTGCCAGATCACTGGTGGATGCCTCCGATTTGCCCACCACGCTGTTACCTCGCTGCTTCCTCACACTGGACTCCATATTTAAAATTCAGCCGAGCGTACATTTCTCAATGCCTGCAGCCCAGGACTGTTCCGGTGAAGACATGACCTTGAAAGCCAAGAAGAGTAGAGCTCCCGATTCAGTGATGCACCCTGGGACACCTTCTGGATGCCATGGAGGCCCGCCGTGCTGTCCCCTACCCCTGCTCTGGCCGCCGGAGGCCCATCAGTCTCACCACTCCGGAGGCAGTGGCAAAGATGGTCAGTGTCAATGCTGCACACAAGAGGTCAGCCATCCAGTGCAGGAAATGGATGAATGATCTCATCCATGCTGCCAGGATAAGGCATCTCATCACTCTCAACTCACCCCCTCACAAGCCCATCACACATTCACTGGCATCTCACTCACTGCCAGCTTAAGGGACTTCACCACTCACTCTCTCACACACACCCTCACATCCCCACCTGGGTTTAATCTTCTCTGGAGACTGCCTCCTCATCCCATCCATGTCTCCACTCAGCACACACGCACACCGGGGGTGGAGTGCCAGGCATCAAGGTCCTCACTCCGTTTGAGAGCTAAGCATTGGAGCTGGTCAGAGAGGACGTGGACCATTCCTGCGGCGACAGTGAGGTTGGTGGCGAACGCCCACATGAGGATCTTGCACCATAATCATCTCTCTCTCTCAACGCCACTGTAGGTCTATTGTTCTGTGTTCAACAATGGCTGCCTAGCACTAATAATCTCCACTTTCTCTCCTAGGCACATCTGACACATGGCCCTCAGGCAAACTTGACCCTGACCCCAGCACCGAGAACACCTGGAATGAGGACCCTGAGGGCAGCACCATTGAAGACCCGTCACGGCACTGACCCACACCCTCCACCCGCGCAGCGACACATACTTCGGTGGGACCTAGATGTAGAGTAGCTTTGGGATCACAATCTGGTGAGCACAGCACACAATCTGTTCCACTGCAGGCGGAGGCAGGGACATCCTTGGCCGCCGGCACTCGGAGGACTGCTGGAAGCAAGGAATCTGCTGAGTCCAAGTCAGATGATGAGCCTCTGGACTCGGTCCTCAATCAGTTGGTGGAGCTGCAAAGACAATCACGGGAACATCAGGAAGAGATGTCTGGCGCATTTCTCAAATCACAAGGGGCGATGAAGGAGTCCGTCTTCATTCAGTCTGAGGTGATAACGCCGGCATGCCGATGCACTGAGGTCAACAGTGGCACGATGGTGGCTGCCATGGAGACCTTGGTCCAGGACATCAACCCTGCACTGCTGTGCAGGCTGAACACCATCGCTGATGCCATAGTTGGTCTCCAATAGTGTCAACGTGAAAGGGGTGTAGGGCAGCTTGATCTTACTCCAGCTTCCCCTTCTCCTCAAGGAGTCAGCCAGGGCATCAGGCACACATAGGAAGGAGGACCAGCAGCTTGACACACCGGGGCCATCCACCCAGGTGACTCCGGGAATGTTGGAATGTCCGGCCGATCCAAATCCCCTCTTCCTGTGACCACCACAGCTCCAGCTCCACAGGCTAAGGAGGGTGCAGCTGGGCCACAGCAGGACACCCAAAGCAGGCCGGGGACCTCCAGGTCTCAGCCCTTCAGAGGTCGCATGCCGAAATCATCACAGACAGGGCGTCGCAGTCAGCAGGCTGCCTCCATCTCCGTTGTGGATGCCGGGGAGCATTAAGGCATAGCGGCAGGGTTAGGGAGGTTAAGAAGACGTAATTGCACAGCCTGGGGACGGGTGTTAATCACTTGTACACAATGTTCACTGTTGTAAATAAACTCTCAACAATGTCTAAAAACAAAAAACTACTGCGGATGCTGGAAATCCAAAACAAAACCAGAATTACCTGGAAAAACTCAGCAGGTCTGGCAGCATCGGTGGAGAAGAAAAGAGTCGACGTTTCGAGTCCACATGACCCTTCAACAGAACTTATGTGTCCCATATCGATACCGATTTCATCCACGCCATCACCTTCATTCGCTCCTCTTGGACCTCCACTATCCTTGAGGGCTTCTTCGATCTCTCTGAGTACTTTGAGGTTCCTCAGGGATTCGATTGTTTGTTTATTATCAATTCCGCTGAATTCAAATGAGGCCTCTATCACTGCCTCCAATGAGCTCTCCAATGCCTCTAGTTTTCGGATGATGGCGGACGGAATCTGGACTTCAAGCCTCGGCATGGCTAGCCCTCCATTCCTGTTACTGCTGTATAGTAGACCATCCGTCGTATGTGGCGGAAGGTGTAGAATTTCTTTGGTTCCGTTTTTGATATATTGGTCCAGTTTGGCTAGTGTATTCTGTGAGACCTCTGCGACAATGTCTCCCTGCCCATGGCTCCTTGTTCTGATGAGCAGTGTTCGTGTCACTCAGATGTGAAACCTTGGTTCCTGCACAAGGTAAAGGCAGGTGTCTCAGTCCAGGGCCTCTTCCCTGTGCAGTGTGTAACCTTCAGACCAAAGTGATGGTCCAGCTTCACACTCACTGGACACATCATTACTGATGCCTGCACCTTGATGGTGCTTGTCATTGCTGCCAGAATGTCATGGGCAGGCATCACAGAGTTGCATCATTCTCTCTGTGCGCTCTCAGCAAACTACGATGATGCTCGACACCCTCTGGGGACTGTATCGCAGTGCTCCACCAGGCCTGTTGAGGCACTGGAGCCTCATTTTCAATATGCCTATCATTTGCCCCACCAAAGTCCGGATCTTGGCATGAGCCTCGTTGTACAGGGGCACTGCTGTAGTCTGAGAGCACCTCATGGGTTTCATCAGCCGTGTCCTCTGTGGGTAGTCCTTGTCCCCGAGGAGCCAACCCTGTAGCCTCGCTGACCATGGAAGAAGTCAGGGACCTGAGACCTGCTAAGGATGTCGGAGCTATGGACACTCCCAGGGAATCGTGCACCGACCTGCAGGATGTGTTTGTGGTGGTCGCACATAACTGAACATTCAGCAAATAGAAGCCCTTATGGTTGACATAGTTGACTGCTTGTTGCCATGGAGATCTAAGCGCTACATGAGTGCAGTCAATGGCACCCTGCGCCTGTGAAAAACTAGAGATCTGTTCAAATCCTAACGCTCTTGCTTCCTGGCTTTCCTGATCCCGGGCGAAATGCACAAAGTTCTGTGGCTTTGTGAAGATGGTGTCCGTGACCTCGTGGATACACTTGTGCATGGAGGCTTGTAAGATCCCACCCAGGTCACCTGTGAAGCCTTAGAAGGAGCCACTGGCATAAAAATTGAGCACCGCAGTCACTTTCGTGGCCACTGACAGGGGATGTCCTCCAAGTCCTCATCACACCAAATCCTGCAGCAAGTGGCATTTGTGATTGACCAGTTCCCTTGACATGCGCCGTCTTCGGCGACACTGTTTCTCAATCATTTGCAGGAATGACAAGTACCGTCTATAGATCCTGGGTCTAGTTAAGCGCCTCCGAGCAATGGCTCTCTGTGGATCTTCAGCTACATGCGCAGCAGGCCCTGCCGCCCCTTCATCTTGAGGGAGGTGCTCCTCCCTTTGCTGAGCCAGGTATCTCCGCCGCTCTCTTCCTCTTCTTCTCTGCTCCCTGTAAGCCATGAGGCATACCGCTAAATCACCAGGCTCCATGATCCTGATGTTCTCCTACTGCAGGATCAAAGAGAGAGATGCATGGGTTAGCATTTGTGTCCGAAGGACCTCTCTTGGTTAACTCTAAAGGCCCCTTCACACATGCAGGAGAGTGCTGGCCACCGCTTGGATGGCGAGTGTGTAGAGCACTTCATGGCTGTCTGAAACCCCGCCCGCCTTTGCTCCACTCCACTTGACTGATTGGTGGCAGCTTCGGCCACTGAACTGCATGTTGTGCTCTCAGCTCAGACGCAGACATTCTCCTAACCTGCACTGCAAGGCTGCACTGTTAGCTTGAACCATGAGGGATACTGGTCCAAACCTTAATAAAGGGCCTCTGAATGCCTCTACCAGTGACTCTTCCATGGATACCTTTTACAAGAGGATTGTACAACTTGACCAGTCGGCCAATCGTTCTGCTGGCCCCTAAAACGCGTATTAATTTGCAGTCTGTGCCCGAGGGATGAAAAGTTCTGGAGCATTTGGTGGCACATTCATGCTTTTGTGTTGCTTGAGTGGGCAGAAAAGCTTCAGAGGCCCGACTCCAAGCACGTCAATGGAGCTGCTGCTGAACAGGCTCAGCTGCGGAAGAATGCTCACTTTTGACAAGCTTTTCCAAGTGTGTGGCTGCTTCCCTCACCCCCCACCCCCTGGCACGTGCTTGTGTACTTCCTTCAGTCTGTGCTGACTTGCACCTCCCCTCATCGCCATCCCCCCTACCCCACCCCGGCACTGGAGCCCTTGCCCTGGCACTGCTCTGAAAGGCGGCTGGGAAAAGACAACTTGCCTGTGCCCCCTGCCTCCCAAATCCAAGGTGCCTCTTTCTTGATGACCTACGGGTGATGCTTGCAAGCGCTGCGCAAGGTTGTGTGCACTCACCTCTAAATTCCCCTCGAAGTTCAGCTCGCCATGTGCACACCTTTTAAAGGCAGTCGTGAAGCACACTGTTCTGAAGTCACGCTGAGGTGGGCAGTCAATTTGACTTGAGGGGATGGTTCCAGCATGAGGGCACTATAATGAGATGCAAATGCATTAAAATTAAGTTCCCAACATTGGACGGCAGGAAACCAATTTTTGGCCATCTTGCCAAATCGCTCGCTCATGCCCGCCACCAACGGAACCGGGTAATCCTGCCCAACGTTTCTACTTCTGAAGTTTTATAATCAGGAATGGAAGCTTGTGCTAATTACAAATTGATTCCTGAGGAACCACTATACAAAGCTCGTTGCTTATTTAGTTCCTGCCATCACATTTGTTTGATCTCCCAGGCCTGGTAGGCTGACCATTCTAATAACTAGCAGTGGGTGTGGTTCATCCGAGAAAATCTGTCAAAAAGTTAAAATCGTTATTTCAGATGTACAATAGGTATTAATGCTCCAAGGTAGATTTTGATTCCAGAAATGGAATGGGTATGCAATGAGTGGGATGTCCAGTCCAGTTCCAGTTGCAGGTCTCATTACAATGCCGCTGGCAATCTGCACACCTAGAATGAGCACCATGCTGCAACTCGCTGGAACCAAGCTGGCTAGCTCGCACTCCTATCGCTCCCGGCTCCACAAAAATAATTATATGCTGACATCTTTGGGCCCTTTGTATCCTCTTGTTCAATTCAGTGGAACACAGGACACACTCTACCCATTTGTCCTATATATTATATCAGACTTAAGAACATCATAGGGCCCCTGATTTGTACGTAATAATGAGGCTCCCAACTAAGGCTTTCCTGCTGAAGGCTGCATTAAAATGGCAGCAGAGTGGTAATGGTGCAGTAAATGATGCGTAGTAGTTTTAATTCTGTTACTGCCCTGTTCCCACCATTAAATTTGACCCTTGAATATTCGTCTAAAGAGGTATATTCTTTGAAGTTTAGAGTGAAAACTGTATCTTCTGGACTGCAGGCCTGGATGATATTGGGAAGCAGAGATTGCCCTCTTCTTTTGAATCTTTTGAGGTGCAGAAACCCCAGTGCATGCATCAAATTTGGCCAGCACTGCACATAGATTTTGGCACATAGCACCCACTTCTGGTTGCTCTGATTCAGACACTGTGCGAATTCTACTAGGCTGGAGTAAATAAACATTGAAGAGATGTCACAATGTGAGGTGACTCACAATAAGGTATCTCAATAAGCAATATGGTCAAGAACTGGCAAAGCTCAGCATTAATAGTCTCTGGTTAAATGAGTGTTTAAAAAACTCATCCCCACAGTTAGAGGATCCTAAGCAGTCAAGTCACTAGAATCAGAAGGACCTCAAGTATTTTAAATTTTAATAACCTTCTTAAATTGAAAATGCCAAAATCTTTTACAAGGAGTACTATGTGCAGTCCTATTAAAAGAGAAAAAAGGTTTGAAGGAAGTTTTGACACTGGTAAGACATTGCATAAGATTTTTTTTATTTGTTCTCGGGGTATGGAGATTGCAGGCAAGGCTACATTTATTGCCCATCATAGGTAGTGGTGGACCACCTCCTTAAACTGTTGTGGTAGTTATGGTGATGGTGCTCTTACAACAGTGTTAGGTATGGAATTCCATGATCTTGACCCAATAACGATGAAGCCATGTGCTAGAGACTCCGTTAGAAAGATGGAATAGTCTGCACATAAGAAAGATGTACTTACCCACAGCCTTTTCATGTATATAGTGCAAATAAAGTAGCTTTGAAGAAACCTACCTAAGTCAGACCTAAGACACTTATGAGGAGAGAAAAACCTACCTAAAACTGATTAGGTCACAAGTTACCAGAAGAGAACCACAAAACGCGGTAGCAGTTGAGGTGACACCAACCTAACAACAATTTAGCGCCATCAACAGAACACCCCTGGAGAGAAATCAGAAGAAGAATTCTTCAAGGAAGGATCAGAGAGGCACATTGAGAATCGGTAGCGATGTCAGCACCAGCAGAGCAGTCACTGCCCCTTCTACAGCTGTTTGAAAACCTCACAGGTTCTCAAAGAGACCAGTGTAGGGAGTTGTGTAAAAAACACTTCTTGAAGTATTGAGCAGTGTCGTGTTGCATGCCAAAGAGCAAAAGCACCAGGTTAGTTCATTCCTCTATGCAGTGGGGCCTGTTGCTGATGACGTCCTCCTGAGTCAGGGGGTAGAAGAGATGCCTGCAGACTTCGAAACTGCCCTGAAAGTGTTTGATGCATATTTCAGCTCAAAACAGAACCTCGTAAATGAGTGAGCATGATTCATCAGAGATCCCAAAGGCCAGAGGAAACCGTTGAATTGATTCTTACAGACTTGTACAGTCTAGCCAGTTGTTGCGGGTATGGTGCATTGAAAGATGAATTTATTCATGACCACATTGTCGTTGGAGTTTACAATGAAAAGCTGTCAGATTTTTTGCAGACAAAAGCTGACCTAACGCTCGATCAAGTTGTACAATAAGCTAGGCAGACCAAACTTAGAGAGCAAAATTGGGCTACAATCTATTGAAATACCAAGGTTTTGGATGAGTCTGTCAAAGGTGACAGCCATGCCCACTCAAATGCCCACCAGAACAAGCAATAGGGCAGGAAACCCTACAGCAGCCATGTTAAGGTGCTTATGTTGAGGCATTATAGAAGGCAGGTTTGCCCATCAGGGGGCGCAGAGTGATTCCAATGTAGAAAGACAGGACATTTCAAGCAGTTCTGTAAATCAAAAAAATTCATTCAAGGTAGAAAGCAAGAGAATGTCTATGAAATACAGACGGTTCAAGAAATTGGCAATAAGGAAAGCGATGAGATTACAGATTTCCTAGGAGAAGGAACGGATCAAGAACAAAAATTTTGATCAGTCCCTTTGGAAGTTAAAGGCCTTAAAATTGACTTCAAACTTGACACTGGAGCCGGTGTTACAGTCCTGGCTGATCATTTGGAATGGCTCACAGCAGTAGACATCCAGCCATCAAGCATTATATTGCAAGGTCCAGATAGTACGGATCTTCAAGTAAAAAGTCAGATAACCACCACCCTTTTCCACAAGGGGTGACAGATTATTGAAACCTGCTGTATCATGCCCAATCAATGCATACCTTTACTGAGTGAAAATGCACCTATACAACTAGGCATCCTGGAAACAATAGTTGAAGACTACATCAAGACAACCAGGTAGCTTTCATGGGGGAATTTCCAAAGTCAGGTGCTGAACAGAAAACTTTCCATTCAGCAGCAGCTGGTGATGTTTATTCACTGAGTGGTGGATCATTTTCCATTGCAGAGACACTATCCAGGGGACCCTGGGAGGAGATTGTCGATCTCTCAGTTCTTTTTGAAGATAGGCCGGAAGGTGGGAAACAGAAGGCAGTGTAGCAGACAGTGACCATCCACAAGAGGACTTTCTAGACTTAGGTTGGCTGTTTCCTGAAGAAGGTTATGAGAAAGAAGCCGTTGTAGTGACGAGTGATCTGTTGGAAGACGAGGTCCTAGAGATTGGTATGCTACTGCCCAAGCATATGAAGTCTCTTTCTTTTGCGGAGTCAGCGGTGTGTGCTGTCGAAGTTCAGAATTCGTATAGTTGTCCCACTGAACCCACCAATGAGATACATTGTATATTGCTGGCTGATGATAGAGAGCTGTCCAGGGAGAACAAAATACTTGACTCCATAGTGGATCACACTGCCAGAGCAATGGTAGAGCCTACTGGTTTGGGTGAAAGTAAGCTGATGCCCAAACTTTAATCTCATTGGAAAATCATCCTTCCATTAAATTTGTCCTTCAGAAGCAGAGGCCAAAACTAGAGCTTCTACAGCTGGGAGTCCTATACAAGAATTTCATCTAGATTTAATTCTGGAGTTCATTCCATTGCTGAAGATGGTGTTGTCTTATATTCTTATGCTGACACAGTCACCCCCTTGCCTACAGTGGAGCAATCTCATGCTGAAGCTAGTGTGGCAATGTTACCACTACCTACAGAAAGCGAGAGTAGTTTCCTAAGTGCAGCAGGGAAGTCATATCTTTATTTCTTGCAAAGTCTGCAGGAATTTCATCATCCTTCTTCTTGTCGTCCAAATTTGTTTAAATCTCAGATATTGAAAACCTTTTTTATCCTCAGTGCAGCAGTGATTGATACAGCTATGCAATTGTTTATTGGAGTTGAACTTCTCAAGCCTTTCGTTGGTGTGCTAAGAGGGAGCAGAAGTTTCCTGAGCGAATACTAGTTTGTCGTCTTCCTGTTCAAAAGAGCGTGATTGTCTATGTTCTGAGGTCTCCTCTCTTGGATCAGCCTTTCATTTAAAAGGTTTCACAACCCTTACAGTTCAGTCGTTGTGGAGATCACATCCTCGTTACCAGCAGTCCTGAAAAACTGCTGTCCCATTCTGTCGGTGTTGTTGTCTTTCAGGGAAAAGATGAATGACCACATGTGTCCACAATGTCCTCCCAGAAAGCTGAGAACACTGGGAGTTTGAATCCTTTCTAATAGTAGCTCTGGGCGAGGGGATGAGAGGAGTAGGGGTTGGATGGAATCTGTAACAGTAAAGGAGGTTACAGAAGCTCAACAATGTAATGTAATTGGTTTAAGAAAATAGCTTAAGATTGTTATTAAAAACATTGACGTTATGTTTGGGTGGGGAGAGATGTAGCAGAATGGATTAATAGTTATGGCAATGAGATAGCGATGTGTATCAGGATGTAACAGTGGCATCAGCAGTCATGTGTTAGAGACCCTGTTAGAAAGACGGAATAGTCTGCACACAAGAGAGATGTACTTACCTAGAACCTTATCATGTATATAGTTAAATAAAGTGGTTTTGAAGAAAACTACCTGAGTCAGACCTAAGTCATGAGTAGAGAGAAACCTTCCTAATACAGTTAGGCCATAAGATACCCAAAGAGAACTACAAAACAATGTTGTTCTCATGACATTTGCTCTTTTTCATGGTAGATATGGTGCCATACTTGATCGAATGCAACTATACCTCTTCTCTGGCAGTCAGTACTTGCATATTTGTCAGAATCAAGGCTATATTGAGGAGAGATAGATGGTCTGACATAGCCTGAACTGAGTATCAGTGAGCAGGTTATTGCTGTGTGTTTTTCACTATTTTCACCCCTCACCTCACGCTCCCTAACCTACCTGCAGTCATTCTCCGTTTAAGTAATATGCTGCTTTTTTTCATTCTTCTTGAAATTGTTCACTTTGGCAGGAAGATAAAAAACGGAGTGTTGCTTAAATGGAGAACAACTGCAGAATTCTGAGGTGAAGAGGGATCAAGGTGTTCTAGTGCATTCGTCACAAAAAGTTAGCATGCAGTGCAGGCACAGCAAGTAATTAAGAAGGCTAATGGAATGCTATCCTTTATTACGAGGGGAATTGAACATAAAAGTAAGGATGTTATGCTTCAGTTATACAGGGCATTGGTGAGACCACATCTCGAATACTGTGTGCAGTTTTGGCCTACTTATTTAAGGAAGGATGTAAATGCATTGGGGGCGGTTCAGGGAAGGTTTTCTAGATTGATACCTGGAATGAGTGGGTTGTCTTATGAGGAAAAATTGGACAGACTGGGCTTGTTTCCACTGGAGTTTAGAAGAGTGAGGGGGTGACTTGATTGAAGTATATAAGATCCTGAATGGTCTTGATAAGGTGGACGTGGAAAGGATGTTTCCTCTTGTGGGTCAGTCCAGTACTAGGGGGCAGTGTTTTAAAATTAGGGGTCATCCTTTTAGGGCAGAGATTTTTTTTCTCTTAGAGGATTGTGCTACTTTAGAACTCTCTGTCTTAGAAGGCAACAGGGGCAGGGCCATTGAATGTTTTTAAGGCAGAGGTAGATAGATTCTTGTTAGCCAAGTGAATCAGAGGTTGTTGGGCATAGATGGGAGCGTGGAATTCAAAATACAAACTGATCAACCATGATCTTATTGAATGGCGGATCAGGCTCGAGGGGCTGAATTGCCTACTTCTGCTCCTATTGAGTATGTTCGTATGTACCTAAGCCTCTTGCACATCCCCAGAGCAGTGCGTAAAAAGTGCATAAACTCATTGGACTTGTCAAGCTGTCAAGGAACTGTCTAGCTGTCAAAGACCTGTCAAGGAACTGTCGAACTGTCAAGCTGTCAAAGAAGTGTCAAGGAACTATCAAGCTGTCAAAGAACTGTCAAGCTGTGAAAAACCTGTCAAAGAACTGTTGAACTGTCAAAGAACTGTCAAAGAACTGTCAAGGAGCTATCAAGCAGTCAGAGCTGTTAAAGCTGTTAAAACTGTCAAGGAACTGTCAGAGGATACTCGGTGATTGGGCATGAAGTGGGTAAGAGCATAGGGTGGTGGGTGGGGGCATGGGTTAGAATGGGGGTATGAGGGGCCATGGGAGGGGGGTGGTGGGTGGGGGATGAGGGGGGTTGAGGGTTTAGAGCTGGAGGGCTGTTTTTGGTTTATTCTTTTTTAAAAATTTAGTTCAACAAAGTTCTGGAGCACAGAGGCAGGCCTTCCGCCCAGCCCACCTTCGCACCTAACAGCTCCACATTCGTTCTGGAGCAGCAGGCCCAACTTCCAATCCAGTCCACCACCCTCCACCACCCCCCTCCACTCCCCGCCTCCCGGAATGAAAATCTAACCTGCATGGCCATTTTTAAAGGCCAGGTTCACAGAGCTGGGAATTCCTCCATCTCTGCGTATCCGAGCCAGGAGCAAAAATCTGGGCCAAGCAGTCTGACAATTTAGACACAGTGGAGATAATCAGATAGGTTAGATTTTTCACATTTACACATTTCAGGTGGTTATCAGTGTCATTCCACTGGAACAGATTGGCTAGGGGGCAGCAATGTTTCAGCTTGGATGTTGTCAGGGCTTCTCCTGTGTTTTCTCAGCCATTTTGTATTGTCAACTGGAATGAACCAATTTGCCTGAACACTGATATTTCTCATTGTTGAGTAGGGTAGTTGAGTAGATCATGCACTTGGCAGTTGACTGACAATGTAGGATGGATTGTGGGATACTAGAGATATGCATTATTATATCTGATAAGTGTTCCTTTACTCATGAACTATCTATTCCAGCTTCTAATAATCTATCCATACATCTCTATAATTGGTAAAATAATCAGGTCCCCATTTGTCTATTTACTATTCCTCCAAGATAAAAAAGAACAGCACACTACTGATCTGTTTTCAAAAATATGAAAAAGCTTTGAGGGAAAGAAATGGTCAGAACATAGTACTTAGGAAGAGCAGCAACTGATTTGAATGCTTTGTGGCTGCAATTGCTTTTCCTCATAAGGCAACAGGGTCTGCTGCTCTATCAGTCGATTTAACTGAAGCACTGTTTATGCTGCTTTAAGAATCTAATTAGTTTAACTATAGTGGGAAGTGTGCACACATGGCAAGGGACTCATTGTACCGTTGGAGTGCTGTATGCTGCCACTGTGACTGTCACTGAATTGATATTATTTGCTTAGATGTTGTCCCAAGATAACAAATTAATACACATGTAGGACACTATTGGTTCTGGATACATTAAGCATCTTTCATTTATTCCTGAAGAATTGTGGCCCTGTTATTGATTTAGGACAAGGTATGAAATGATTTATCAGTAAATGGCATTGGATTTGGAGAACGTTTGCTCTTAATACAAAGGCCTCCCTGTCCCCATCCCCCACCCAGCTGGCTGCAGCTTCTGGCATGATCACCAACTTGAGCAGGGAGCTAGTGTGGGCGTCCTCCGTATGTATCTGAAGCAGCTGAACCGATGCTATCTTGATGTCGCACAGCCCTGCTGGCTGATGTGATTTCCATTTCTCACATTTTGACCACATGCAGATCCATTTTAATAATTCATATATCACTTGCCCAAGGTGAGCCATTCAGCTGCAAGAAGGGTCCAGAACTGGCAGGGCTAGGCATTCAGTTGCAGAAAAGGTGATTTAAAAAAAAAACTCTGCTATTGTAAAGTCTCTGGAAGTATTGTGGAGTGTTGTTGGAGGTGTTGTGGTGAGCTCCTGGATTTGGCAGGAAGAGTTGCTACTTCCTCACGGAGAGGGCAGAAGACTATGTGATCTGCCCATACAAAGGCTACAAAAGGTATGGGAACAGCATTGCCTGGGTCTCTCGGTCTACAACAGACAGGGAGGTGGAGTAGAGGCTGCAGACAGGGATGCCCATGCCCTTTGCCAAGTTGGAGCCTGACTTTTCTATGCTCCTTGACACTGACAAGAGGCTGATTGGGAGGCCAGCCAATGCACTCAGCATCCTGGTGAACATGACATTGACGCTCTCCTGGATGCCACCCCATCAAAGGCCTCATTCAGAATCCCCTAAAGCAGGACTGGTCTGCAAACCTCACCATTTGGTGACTTGGAAAATGAACCGTCTTTTACCCCTGGCCTGATTGCGGGCTATTCATGCCCAGATGACTTACCATGTACTGGTCACAACTCTATACCGGTCTCCAAGGTACTTGCAGTGCTGTCGGCTGAGCTGGTGGCTATGAGTATCTGATCAAATGACGGGGCCTCCATCAGTGCTGTGGTATTGCTCCCTCTCTTGGTGGCAGTTCTTGGGTGTCTGAAAGCAGAAAATTAGAAGAAGACTGGGGTTAGGGAAGGGGGTGGGGTGCGAAGCAAGAGGTCCATGGTGACACCATCTGTACCTTGCTCATGATGCCAGGTCGCAGGATGACTGTGAGCTTAGAGTTGAGAAGGGGCATAAAGCAGGAACGTACCATTATCCTCTATGCTGTCCAAAATGTTGGATGCCACGGGCTCTGGCCGTATGATGCAGAGAACCATCTCCTCCGTAGGCCTCCTTGTCCCTTCGCTGGTTCCAATCTGCTCCCTTCTATTGTGAGCTACCTTGTCCTGCAAGAGGGAGAGTAGAATATGGTAGTGTAGCACTCTCTGTGGGTGAGGCGCCTACCACAGCTGAATACTTGAAGTATGTGGAGGCAGCGAGAGGTGTGTATGAGGATGGAAGCATTGGTAGGTGTGTGATGGTGAGATAGAGTTTCTGGATGTTACTGCATCCTGAGTTCCAGGGACTGCTGATGGTGTGCAGCGCATTGAGCTGTGAGAAAGTTTGGTGGAATGGTGGGCAGGAGATGCCTTGTGAAGATGCATTCACTGATGTGAGTCATCCATGTAAGTCATTAGACTGCTTGTTGCCAGGTCCTCGATGCTGAGAATTGAGCTCCCTGAGCACCTGCTTCCAGTCCTTTCTGAGGGTTGTCCTTGAGGGCCCCCTCGACTCCTATGAATCCATGCCATTTTTCCTCTGGCCCATCTCCGGCAACAAGACCTCGAGCGCTGCTCTGTTTCCCTGAAGCACTCCCTCTGCCTGGTGTTCCATTTTCCTTGTTTAAAATTACAGCAATAGTATTCAACTGCAGCCTCTTGCCATTCAGCACAGCTTCCCTTTAAGGAGGGTAGGTTGCCTTTAAGAACAAAAATTTGGCTGCACTCTCTGCACAATTCTTATTGGCCCCCTGCTGAAGTCAGAGGTAGCCAGCAGCACAGGAGTCATTTGGCCTGGTGCTACAATCATGGAAATGAGATGGCAGCATCAAATTTGTGCACTCCCCACCTCTACCAGAACTAATTTTTAGCCCATTGTAAATCAATGTCCAAGAAAACATGATTCTTTGAATTGAGACTTTTTAGCAAGGCATCAAAGGCTGCATTTTACGTGCCCCAGCCCGGCGTGTTTTCAGCGCGGGCATGTAAAATAGGGCGGGTGCCCTGCCCGCCACATTCCCACCCACCCCAGAGCTCATCCACCGGGGGTGGCTGGCGGTGGCCGGCGCTGAAATTGGCAGCCAGCCTGCCACATTTAAGTGGATAATTGAGGGTCAATTAGGCTTCTTACCAAGCCAATTAGCCCTGATAATATGCTGCCCACACCATAAAACAATTGGCATGGGCAGTCAGGCAGGAGTGGACAGTTCGATTTGTTTAAAGCAAATTCTTCAAAGGATGGGAAAGAAGGGGGTCTCTATCTTTGGGGCTGCCCTTTGCAGATTGGGGACAGCCCTCCCCGAAGAAAGAAGCCCCCCTTTCTTCCTATCCACCTGCTGCATTAAACCCACCCCCCGCCCTTCCGCCACATCCCCGCCCCCAACCTGCACAAACCCTCCCTGCCCAAGACCCCAGACCTACCTGTTTCTGGGGATCCATTGGGCCACCTTCTTCCTTGTTGCATTCCCGGCAGCGTCCACTAGTCCACTCTTGGCACTGCTGGGGCCAATGGAACTGCTGGCCAATCAGATTGGCTGGCAGCTCCCAAGGGCGGGGCTTCCTCCCCAGTGAGGGGTGGAAGTCCCACACGTCTCTGTTTAGTCTGTCTGCAGCTCGTTATGGCTGCAGCATGGGCTGGCGTGGAGCAGGTCAGCTCCATGCTGACTTTGCTTTTGGACAGGGTGGGGACAACTCCCTCCCCCATAATATTCTGCCAGAAAGAACAAATTTCTCAACAATCCCAATGCTGCACACACTGCACCTATCTAATGAGGATAGCGGAAGGACCACACCAAATTAATGGGATCCAGCGTCCAGCCTTCTGATAGCTGGGCAGGCCAATTTTAGTTTCTTTAACACCAAGGGGAAGAGCAGCTTTTGCAGGCAATACCTTAACCTACATCCCCATAACATAGCAGGTCTTTGTGATGTGCCACTGCGAAACTCCACCCCACAGTCTCTGATATGGATCATTGTGGCATAGGCTTGATCCAGCTCTCTAAATTCTATTATTGTAATAAAAGGCTCTTAAACTAGGGATCATTTTCAAATCTGAATGTGAAAAGGCACTGTCTACCTCTCCGTATCAGAATTTGATATTTTTGATTCACTAGAATGTTTACCATTTGAACATCAACAGCAGTGTAAATTATGTGGTCATTCATTTTGAAATGGATCTCCTTCTCCGCCCCCCTCCCTCACTCATAAATACAGTCAAGTTCTCTATCTAAAGAATATATAATATAAATTTGTCTTCTAGCTTTCAAATAATTGAAAAGAAAACAAAAGATCTTGTTTGTGATGGAAGAAAAGCATATTTGTACTAACTAAATGTCATTGACTCATACTGGGACATTGTGTGTACTGCACATGGTTAGACTACAGGATTTACCTTCAGTTAACAGAGTAACACAGCAGAATTAATAGCTCTAGGGAAAAATATCAAGCCTGACTCAAGCCTTCTGTAGACAGTGATATAAATTAAGGCTTTGAACAGGCTTTCACTGGTACATGTTGTTAGAAATGAATGCTTTTGCTTTCAGTCATTTGCCCATGGTGAAGATGAGTTATGTGTCTCACTGGCTGGTTCAAAGCTTGAGAGTTATGCTACTCGGTTTAGCAGCGTTGTTAGATTCAGAAGCTCCTTTAATAAATTTCCACTTTGTATTCTGTGTGAAGAGGTGCTCTTTAATATAAATAAGCTCGTTGTTTCATATAGATGCGATTAATGGTGAGTCGCTGGTTTAGATCAAAGTGAAGAGTTCTTTTACAGAGGGTCTATCAAATGGACATCAATATTAACACCTTATTCTAAGGACTACTATTTTAAAGTGTTAGTTCTGTTCCAAAAATTAGCAAATCTCAATGTCTGCAATTAAAAATTAATTAGATATTGATTTCACTCATTCCTTGTACCATCAAACCCAAATATTACCTTCTTTGTGTGTTTAAAAGACTAGGAATATTTTAAATTTGCTGGAGACCGAAGCAATAGTGATGAATCCTTTTATGAAGATCTGGGACACTGGGCTGGATTTTATGGGGTGCCACGGTCCCCATTCCCCCAACTAAAAAGTCGAGGGGAGTTCACCTATTGCTTTAAGGTGAGACTTCCACCCCTGTGGAGGGAGCAAGTCCCACTTTAGAGAGTTACCAGCCAGTCAGATGGCTGGCAGCTCTGTCGTCCCAGCACCACCAGCTGGGGAGCAGTGGCCACTGCTGGGACTGCAGGCAATCCCATCATGACGAGGGGCCCATGGTAAGTCTGGAGCCGGGGGATTCAGTGAGGAAGGTGAGGGAGTTGTGGGGGAAGGGTTAAAGGGAAGATGACCTTGGTGGGGAGTACCTTCGATGGACCCAGCAGACCCATAAGGAAAGTCCCCTTCCCTTTGCTGACACCAGCTAAAGCTCCCAGGCTTCCTGCATGGCGTGGGCCACCCCCTGATGTGGATGAAATAGCGGCAGGGACAGGATGAGGTCCTTAAGCGGCCATTAATTGGCCACTTAAGGGCCTGAATAGCCAAGGGTTGACGGGCTGCCCGATGCCTCCCTCCATCCCTTGTAAAATTTCAGGCAGGTTGGGGGCAGGCGAGAAGGTGGTGGGAAGGCCACCTGCTGGATTTTACGACCCTCCCCCATTCCCCCTCCTTCAAAACTGCCCATTGACTGTGATAGACAGTCTGAGTTTTTGTAATGTAATTACTTAAATTGCAATTTATTTGAAAGCCAAGTTGCGTGCTGATGTTTGTCAGATCTCTTCAACTATCTGTATGTAATCTGCTGACCTCTCTGATTGATTATCCCTTTACCAGGATGATCAAACGCAACCATGTTCTAGAGTACAGTGAATCTCCCCAGTTCCAGGACAGCCAGACGGTTTTCTGTTATCCATCTTTATGCTGTTTTGTTCCTGGCATGTCAATATTCCAGTAATAAAGCTTGGCAGGACGCTGACTGTTGTCATTACTAACCTGTTTTCAGTACCTTCTGAAAGTGTGAAAAGGTCTAAATATATAAAATGTCTCGATGCATGCTAGGTTGTTTTTTATTAAAAGAATTAATGCAAGTACCTACACATTCTACTGGAAATTTGAAGTATAACCAGATTAAATCTATTATGAGAAAACAACAAGAACCTTTCTACATTAAAAATTGTTAGGAAAATAATTAGAAAAATGTCTAACCTGGGTAATAGTTACATTTTTATTGTTACTATGTCAATTTTAAGTGTAAAATATTAATTTCATGATCAACAGTTTCAGGAAATTAGTTAATTCAATTAATATCAATAATGCTTTAGAACAACACCCAGATATTCAGATTCTAACAATTCCACCGTAAAGTAAACTGTTATCCAAGTGGCAGCTTTGATCTATGATTTAGTCGAAATAATAGACTCTGGGTTTACCACACTGGAACACAGATGATATTAGTTGACTGAAGAGTTTGAACTGCAATTGCATTCTTCAGATTGACCTGTCTCACCCTAATTCTCCAGGTCAACAGAGGCAGTGTACAATCTCACCTGTGTGGAACTTCAGTTTCTTGTTGAGTGCATCTACACAGTTCCTAAGCAATATACTTCTAACTTACTATTAATTTATGGAATTATTTAATACATATGAGACTGGAGAATAAAAATTAGGAATCCAATTCCTTAAAGAAGTGAGCACAAAATGCAGCCCCGAATTTTGTTTAGACCACAAAGTCTGGCACAATGCTGGAGTAATGTGTTAGGTTTCTATGTGGATTAAGCAATATCTTTCTAGCTTACAAAAATGAACCACAAGAGTTTAAATGGTATCTCATTTCAATGATTTATTTTGTCCTCTCAAGTCTCTAGCAATTCTTGATTATAGGAATTAAAATGCATAAGTACAATCCTCTGTTTTACTGATAAGCCAATGTTTAGAATGTTACTAAAATTTTAACCTGTAGTTTGAAAAAATAGATCTACTTTTTATTTGATTGGATTTCTGCAATTCCCACAGAACAATAGTTGTGTTCATTTCTTTAAGAAGAGGCAGGCAGGTACTGCACTGACGCAAATCAACTGCTGTTGCATTCACAGGGAGGTTAGCTCCGTCTCTGTTCAAATCTTGCTGATCTGATTCTAGCCTATCTATAGCAGCAGTACGAGCAAAAAAGAAGTGTTCAGACTCAGGCTGAGAGAGGTCAAGACTCAGTTACCATGTTATGAAGAGGTTCCCAGGGAAACAGCGCATCAGTATCCAAAGCGTGCTGCATCGCTTCCAAACGATCATTCAGGCAACAGACTTAGCTTCACCACTAGGTTTCCAGCATGGTATTTGAGATATGTGCAGCTACAGGAAACTGTAAGTACAAATAACTCCAAGAATCATTGCAGAAGATGAAGAAGCATTCGGCTAGAGTGGCACCGTTAGCTGCTTATAGCACCTCAGCTTTAACAGCTGCGATAATAGAAGGTAACTGCAATATATTGCTGGTATCACTTTTTGTATATCCTCCCATTTTAAAATCAAAGTTGCTGGACAGAATTAAAAATTAAAAAAGGATTTCAGTCTTGGGAGATGAGATCAAACTGCAGTAAATTTGTTTTTACATTGGTATTTAGTGCACATATTAGCAGTGGGATGGAGAGGCATTATAATGGAATGTATATTTCCTGTTGTTGCAGTGAATTGCTGCTCTGATACTAATGCTCCCAGAATTTTCCCAATCGCTGTTGACTCACCTCATGCTAGAGTCAGTATCAGCAGACAAAGAATGCATGAACAGTTATTAACATCTACACCGATCAAGTTAAACAGTCAGGATGCCATTTACAACTAGATTTAATTTAAAGAAGAATCCTGGTGGAATCAACCTATTTCTTTGAATGTGAGCACATAGCTTTCAAATTGCTTCTTTGCAGGGAAAATTGTAATTAATCTATTATCAAGAGCATGGTGTGGGTTCTGTATTTCAAAGGACTGGGCTGTTGACTCTGCGTCATTTCATCTACAACTGGCTATAAAACTCCAGTAACTAGCCAGACATTAATTAGGCTAAATATTAAAACAGTTTAGACACTGATTGCATCATACCCCTGAGTAGGAATTAAATCCTGTTAGTGAGTTTGCAAAAGTTCATGTGAATTTTGAAAATTATGCTGCAGAAAATGAGACCGACATTACAGTTTGTTTAAATATTTTTGGTTTTAAAGTATTGAAAGTATATAAAGTATTTAAATTGGTACAGAGTCTGAAAGGATGGATCCTGAAAGAGAATTTGTTTTGGTCTGTTTAGTGGGGTGGGAACACAGAGTGGAGATGACAGGAACAAGTGCTAACTTGGGAATTTGGTGCAGTGGGAATTTGGTTCAGAGGGGGAAAGAGGTGTGGCTTTTTATATCTTCTTCAGTCTCTAGTAACCGGTGGCATTAATTAGGTGAGCAGGTAGGTGATTGGTTGGTGAGCTTTAAGATTTTATCCCTTTAAACAGCACAGTAGTTTATACCCGTACCAGGGAGATATAAATATTGCATTGAATTTATAACTTAACTGGTTTAAGTACTTAACTTAATATAATTGCAGATAACAGTTGGGTGATATTTCTAAACTTGAAACCTAATTAGCTAAATAAAACTGGCAGGGCAGGTGATGTGTTGCAGCTGTAGCTTGTGGGATCTGATGGATACCAGTGTGATCTACAACAACCACATCTGCAGAAAGTGTCTGCAGCTCAAGGAACTTTGGCTCAGAGTTGATGAGCTGGGGCCTGAACTTCAGATACTGCGATGCACCAGGGAGGGGGAAATTTACCTGGACACTTTGTTTCAGGAGGCAGCCTTAGGTTAGGTACTTCAGATTTAGTCTGTGGTCAGTGACAGGAAGATGTGACTGTTAGTGAGGCAGGTGTGGGAACCCAAAACTTAGCAATGGAGGGAGTTTCAGCCCCTACAATTGTCCTACAGGTTCGACGTTCTTGCAGTTTTTGTGGACGATGTAGTATAAGGGTCTGGCATTGAAAGGGTTAACATGGGGCTGGATATAGTACTGTTCACAGTGTGATGTAAAAGAACATATTATCCGATTCTAGAGGGCACTCTTGTACTGGACTGTGCAGAGGCAAGCATGGAGACAGCTCCTAGATTAGACCTTATAATATATATATGTACACAGTTACAAGTAGTGAATAAACATTTACTGTTAAACTATACAAGACTCAGAATCTTTTCAAGAGATCTACCAAACTACACACACCTTACAACATGGTGACAGCTATTGGAACAGCCCAGAACCTCACAGAAGCTGGAGAAGAAATTTAAAACTGGGAAGATTGAAAAAGCAGCATTCTGAACTGACAAAAAACACCAGTAGTGAAGGGGCAGAAGGAGATCACCAGAGAAAAGCTCCAAGGCAGATTGTAAGCAGAAGTCAGAAATAAAACTCCACACTGCAATAGAAGACTCTATTGAATCCTGTGGAAGTCCAGCTTCAAAACCCAAAGAGTACAGAGTCAGAAGACCTAACAGGGGTAAGCAAAAAAAGCTTAAAATCTTGGCCAGAACAAATTTTAAAAAGCGTTTAAGTCAGCAGCAGTTAGAATTGCCATTTTAAAATGCACCATGAACAGCCTAAGCCCCGAGTTGGCACCTGAACACCTAGAGTCCATATGAGAAGAGTCATATGGACTTGAAACATTAACTCCGTTTCTTTCTCCACAGATGCTGCCAGATCTGCTGAGTTTCTCCAGCATTTTCTGTTTTTATGTTAACACACTGCTTTATCCGGTAGGTCCAATAGCCAATGATATAATAGCTAGACAAAGAATCAATGAATCCTCAGCAAAATTTGATAAACTTTTAAAGTCATTTGATGCATTTTTTAATCTGAACAGTAACAAGTTCCTTGAAAGAACAAAGTTTAACAAATGTCTTCAACAGCCAGGAGAACCTGTTGACACCTTAATTATTGAGCTGTACAGAATAGCTAAAGGTTGTGACTACGGTGACCTGAAATCGAAGCTAATCAGGGACAGAATTGTTGGAGTGGTGGATGATGCACCCTCAGACATGTTTGAAGCTAAAGAATATTTGACCCTTAAAAAGGCCATTCAGATTATCAGGCTACTCAAAGTCCATTTATAGCGCAGATCCGTCATAAGGGGCAAAGGCAAAGGGACAAATGGTACAGAGCAACCCCACTGTCCAGCTAGTAAAACAGCGGAGGAGCAGGGACACCCCAGGCCAAGGGAAGCAATACACTAACTGACCAGTAGAGGGTGGGTGACCATGCCAGCATTGTGGAGCCAAGCGACTCCACAGGCATGATCAATACAAAAAACTACTGCGGATGCTGGAAATCCAAAACAAAAACAGAATTACCTGGAAAAACTCAGTTCTGTTGAAGGGTCATGAGGACTCGAAACGTCAACTCTTTTCTTCTCCGCCGATGCTGCCAGACCTGCTGAGTTTTTCCAGGTAATTCTGTTTTTGTTCAGGCATGATCAATGCCTGGCAGTCTCAGCACAGTGTTTTAATTGTAACCACATGGGACACTTCAGAAAGCTATGCAAAGCTGACACAACCAGATGCCCAGATGATCCCATGATGATTCACAAGGTTGAGGTACCACAACAAGAGAAAATAAAAACATGCTTCTTAGGTGAGATCAAAGATCAGGAACGTGGACATCTTAGTTAATGGTCATCTCACAAACTTTAAATTGGACACAGGAGCCAGTGTTATGGCTCTCTCAGACAAGGAATTGTGGCTGAGAGACCTTTGGCTACAAGCAACAGAACAACACCACTCTATGGGCCCAGAGGATCCGGACTCCTGGCTAGAGGCATGATTCTGGAAGCATCTCGGTATGGCAGCAAACAAATCCTTGAAGTCGTGTATGTTATTCGTAACGAGTCTTTGTCTCTTCTGAGCAGGGATGCCCGCGTTGCCCTGAATCTTCTTAAAACAATAGAAGATGTCAAAACAACCTATATTGTCAATTACACAGAACTGTAAGTTCCTGAGAGCCCCAACAGAAACGGTACTCTCGACTGGGACTTCAGCTCTGAATTGTCTTCACTCTTTGCAGAGCTGGTTTGTCCATTTTCTTTGCAGGTGCCAGAAGCTTCTCATTCTCAGACCAGCCAACCATTCAGATGGTTACCACGATGCCTCAAGGGGAAGACAGCCAAGAGGTGAACCAGCAGCAAGAAGAGCCTCAACCTCCAGCTCCGACATCTGCTGCTAAGGTACCTCAAGGTACCACAACAGGGGGGCTGCACCCAACGGCCAGTGCAACCATTAGCCAGACAATGCTGGAACAGAGAAGCAGCCATCAACAGACCACAGCACACCTCAGTGAGGCAAACCAATCAGAATGTCATTGCACAGAAAGCTAAGCTGCAAGGCGAGCCCAGTGATAAGTCACACCCGCACAATAGGAAGCAATACCTTTCATCCCAAACGTGCATCATGCCGAACCACACATAGGGAGAAAAATAGAATGAGTGCTAGAGACAAGCTGTGAGTTTGTTCTCCTCATAAGGAATGGGATAAACCAATGACCACAGACGAGCGGCGGATTTACAGTTAGTGAGGCCTTGTGCTCAGCTTCATTTTTAGGCCCCCCCACCACCACCAACGCCCCCGGGATCTGAAAGGCGAAGCCAAGAAAATACACAAATTGATCAGTGCTTCTTTGCTTGTAGAAACATGCCTGTATGAAATCTGTTGAAACCCAACCTTACTCCATGTCTGAATGATGATAAAGATGGTAAATATTGCGATGCGAGGCGAGCAAACATGGAACTTGCTGACGAGAAAAGTCAAAAATCAAGGACAGATTATACAGAGAGAAAGAGAGGGAGAGAGACAGTGTCTGCAGGTAGGAGAGGGAAGCTGACTAGATACCTACTCGGAACATCGATGTGTCAGTCAGTTGGTATAATTTTGTTCAGAAATGGAGACAGCAGACTTGAGCCCTACTCCAGTGCCAACAGTTTACCGAGACAACACATCTGTTTCCTAGGAGACCAGAGAAACATTGTGCTTTACTGAGATCTCATCACTCTCTGGAAAATCTTGTTTTTTTATTCATTCATGGGATGTGGGCGTCGCTGCCTGGGCCAGCATTTATGCCCATCCTTAATTGCCCTTGAGAAGATGGTGCCTTCCATCTGCAGTCCATGTGGTGCAGGTACACCCACAGTGCTGTTAGGGAGGGAGTTCTGGGATTTTGACCCAGCGACAGTGAAGGAACAGCGATATATTTCCAAGTCAGGATGGTGTGTGACTTGGAGGGGAACTTGCAGGTGGTGGTGTTCCCATGTATCATCTGTCCTTGTCCTTCTAGATGGTAGCAGTTGTGGGTTTGCAAGGTGCTGTCTAATGAGCCTTGGTGAGTTCCTGCAGTGCATCTTGTAGATGGTACACACTGCTGTCACCGTGCATCAGTGATGGAGGGAGTGAATGTTTGTGGATGGGGTGTCAATCAAGCAGGCTGCTTTGTCCTGGATGATGTCAAGCTGCTTGAGCATTGTTGGAGCTGGATGAGTATCCAGGCAAGTTGAGAGTATTCCATCACACGCCTGACTTGTGCCCTATAGATGGTGGACAGGCTTTGGGGAGTCAGGAGGTGAGTTACTCACCACAGGATACCTAGTCTCTGACTTGCTCTTGTAGCCACAGTATTTATATGGCTAGTCCAGTTCAGTTTCTGGTCAATGGTAACCCCAAGGATGTTGATAATGGGGGATTCATCGATGGTAATGCCATTGAATGTCAAAGGGTGATAGTCAGATTCTCTCTTGTTGGAGGTGATCATTGCCAGGCACTTGTGCAGCATTAATGTTGCTTTCCACCTGTCAGCCCAAGCCTGCATATTGTCCAAGTCTTGACGCCTTTGGACATGGACTGCTTCAGTATCTGAGGAGTCATAAATGGTGCTTAACATTGTGCTATCATCAGCAAATATCCGCTCTTCTGACCTTATGATGGAAGGAAAGTTATTGATGAAGCAGCTGAAGATAATTGGGCCTAGGTCACAATCCTGAGGAACTCCTGAAGTGATGTCCTGGAACTGAGATGATTGACCTCCAGCAACCACAACCATCTTTCTTCGTGCTGGGAATGACTCCAGCCAGAGTTTCCCCCTAATTCGCAGTAACTTCTGATTTGCTAGGACTCTTTGATGCCACACTTGGTCAGATGCAGCCTTGATGTCAAGGGCAGTCACTCTCACCTCACCTCTGGAGTTCAGCTCTTTTGCCCATATTTAAACCAAGGCTGAAATGAGGTCAGAAGCTGAGTGATCCAGGCAGAACCCAAACTGAGCGTAAGTGAGCAGGTTATTGTTAAGCAAGTGCCACTTGATAGCACTGTTGATGACCCCTTCCATTACTGATGATCAAGAGTAGACTGATAGGGTGGTAATTGGCCGGGTTGGATTTATCCTGCTTTCTGTGTACAGGACATACCCGGGCAATTTTCCACATAGCTAGGTAGATGCCAGTGTTGTAGCTGTACTGGAACAGCTTGGCTAGGGGCACGGCAAGTTCTGGAGCACAAGTCTTCAGTACTATTGCCAGAATATTGTCAGGGCCCATAGCCTTTCTAGTATCCAGTGCTTCAACTGTTTCTCGATATCATGTGGAATGAATCAAGTTGGCTGAAGTCTGGAATCTATGATGCTGGTGCTCTCCAGAGGAAGCCGAGATGGATCTTCCACTCAGCACTCCTCAGATACTGAAGCAGTGCAGAAGAAAAGAGGCACCCTCAGCCATGGTCACATGTCTGAATTTAAAATCACAAGCAAAGAAACTTAAGCCAAAAAAATGACAATGGTGTTCCAATTCAAAGCAAATCATAAAGACCTCATCTCGGGCCAACACAAAAGCACCAGTGATAAACCTGTGGTGTGCCTAAGGTGTCTTATGTTTACATTTCAGGGTGCTACGTCTAGGTGTTGCCCCATTGCTGGAAGTTGCATCTGAGCCAGCCTGCTGACTCTGCTGTCCTGTTGGCCTCGATGATCTTGGCGGTCATTCTCTGGCCCATGGAGCCTGTGCTGGCCCCACCTGGGAGGGAGCTGCCAGTTCCACAGCTGGCATCTCCCCAGTCGTTGCAGCCTCATCGGATGCTATGGTCATTGGGAGAGGGACGGAGGAGCTGCTGCCCTTATCCGGAGCGCCCTGAGAGGTGCCCACAGAGATGACAGCTGCTGCGCCGACGTGAGGTCGCTTCGGACCTCCCTGCTCACCGTGGATGGATGGGCACCGAGCTGGGACATGTGGCTCATTGCTTCGGCGATCGTCCGCGTAGACTCCTCCACCACAGACACCAAGCCAAGCATAGCCTCATGTATCTCCTCCAGATGGTCCCGCACACCCGGCCGCATTTCCTGCAGCTGCTGCATCGCGGACGACTCCAGAGGCACATCATCAGGCACCGACTGAGCATGTGCCTGGCCCCCTGCAGTCCCCCGACTGCTGGTGCCATGGGCACTCTCTATCTCTGCCAGCTCCTCCAGCGAATGTGAAGTGCCCTCACCGCTGTGCCCCGGGACACTAGCTGATGTTCTAACTCCCACTGAGGTGTTAATATCGGCGTTGGTGCCTGCCTGACAGAGATGGTGTGATGTTGGTGAGACTTCAGGGCCCTCAGGTGTGAGAGGGGGCCTCTGCTGCTCCTCCTCCCGGCCCTGCTCTGATGATGCTGAAAGGAAGAACAAGGACTTGGATCAGTTAACGTGGAAACAATGACAAAGTGCATCCGGATCATTATGCACTTATCCTTCCATAAGCAATGGTCAAGCCATGTTGCAAAATTCAATCACTTAGCATTCAGCACTGCTATGGCTGTTGGGAGGACAATGCTGACCTCACTACTGGCCATACATACCTGGCCGTGGCACCCGAGTCTCACCGACACCATGGACCTGGGCGCATGGCGCCTCCTCAAATCCAGGGCCTCCTGCTCAAACCGGCTGAGAATGGCAAGCTGCGTCTGGCCGCCGCCAGTCCTCACACGCTCTGCAGCATTATGAGCATTCTTCTTCTGAAAATGAAAGAAGAGCATTGATTAGTGCAAACTGTGCATGGACTGTCTTTGCGCACGGCCCACCCCAACCAGAGTGGGACATATCAGGGCTCCAGTGCCTCCTCACCCCACTGCTGCTGAACAGGATGCTAGTCCTGTTCCCCCCCACCCCACCACACCCCCTCCCCTTGACCACATGCTGCCTACATCACATTAGGTACCACACGGTATATCCTTCCATAGCAAGAAGACGCAAGCACATGGAGCGCAGAGGGCAGCAGATGGTTCATTGCCGTGCCACCTTGAAGCTCCCCTCCCAGCATGTCATCACCCTGACTCAGACATATCCTGCAGTTCAAATACAGCACCTAGGTGCAGCTCCTCCAGGTTGCCCCCAAAATAGTCATGTGGGACTCAGTGTATCAAATGCTGCGGGCGCAGAACCCATCTCTTCATCACCCTCTCAGGGTGACCTCAGCATGGGCAATATCTGCTGGCCCACCCAGCAAAGGACACATGCCGTCAATGATTCAGTGCAGCCACTACACTCAGACTTGGGGAGGGCAGCAGGGGGGAAAGCCTACCTCCTGGGTTAAGTGACCAATGCCGACATTGTCCTCACCCTTCCAGTGTGCAACAAATCATTGAAGCGCTTGCGACACTGGATCCAGCTGCGCCGCACCACGTCATGGGAGCTCACCACCCCCGCCACCTCCGCCCAGGCACATCTTGTCATGTCAGGGGGGCCTCCTACTCCTGTCCTGGGAAACCAGCACCTCCCGTCGTGCTGCCACCTCCTCGACGAGGGCAGCAAGGCAGTCATCAGAAAAAGGAGGGGCACACTGGCTCCCCACCCGATGGCCTACCCTCCGGCCTGGCCTGCCCTGATGGCCTACCCTCCGGTCTGGCCTGGCCTGCCCCGATGGCCTACCTTCCGGCCTGGCCTGCCCCGATGGCCTACCCTCCGGCCTGGCCTGCCCCGATGGCCTACCCTCAGGCCTGGCCTGCCCCGATGGCCTACCCTCCGGCCTGGCCTGCCCCCATGGCCTACCCTCCGGCCTGGCCTGCCCCGACAGTCTACCCTCCAGCCTTAATTGGCCCGCCCACAAAAAATGGCGACGCGAACCTGATCGCGGGTGGCAAAAGGGTCCGCGCCCGCCTGCGTCTGCTCCCGCTCTGCTCCCCCGCCAGCCAGAAAATTCAGCCCAGAGTGTACAACAGAAGGGTGCACAAGCAAATATGGCCAAAGTAGGGAAAATGGCTTTGAACTGACAGAAGGTGAGGCGGGTTCAGGTGAAGTGAGATTTAGAAATATAAGGTTAAAAGTTTAGGCAATAGAAAAGTATATTGATTTAAATAAAGACAAGCTGAGTGGAACAGGAAGGGACAGAGTTTAACAGTCCTAATACATCAGAGAGTAAAATCCATGTAGGGAATAGTATTGGAAACTTAAATTAAAGTCATTTTATCTCAATGTGTGGAGATTCTGCAATAAGATAGATGAAGTAGTAGCAGAAATGGTTTAGATCTAATTGCCATTACAGAAATCTGGGGCAAGAATTTTTGGATGGTGAGGTGTCCTACACTACCAGCTGAAGAGTGAGCGGGGAACGCATCCCCACCGAACACATCAGACCTGCAGCAATTTGACGCTCTGAGGAATGTTGATTGGCTACAGACTGGACTGTTCTCGTTCGAGCGGATGTCCCACTTCAGAAATTGGCCGGCAGCTCTGTAGTCCCAGCAGCGCCAGTGGCAGCAGTGGCTAGGACTGGGAATATAAGCAGTCCCCAGATCCAAAGTCCCAGAGTCCAAGACCGGGTAAGTGGAGATTGGGGATGGTGGGGGGTCGGGGTAGCGAAGGCGGGGAGGCCCAGGGGGTGGGGAGAGGGGACTGGAATTCTTGATGGAGAGGCTGTGGAGGAGGGAGCACCTACTGGGGTGGAGAAGGCTTTGCGGTGGGGGGAGACCTGATGTGGAAAGGGGATCCTTGGGAAGGATCCTCCCCTTCTTGCCCAAGGCCCAAGCAGGGTGAACTGCCAGGCCTCCCCCTCCCTGCCCCCGAACTCCTCCGCCAGCTCCAAAATTGAGGCCAGGCAGGAAGCGGCTCTTTAGTGGCCAATAATCGGGAAGGCAGTGGGAAGGACACCCGGAGAATTTTAGGGGGCACCCACCTGCAAATCCACCTGCAGGGGACTGTAAAATTCTGCCAATGGTTACAAGATGATCAAGGTTGGGAAATAAATATTCCAGGCTACACAATATTTTGAAAAGACAGGCAGAATTGAAAAGGAGGTGGGGTAGCCCTGGCCCTGATCTTCGCTCAGAAAATCAAGAAGTAGAGTCAGTATGGGCGGAGATTAGGAAGAGCAAGGGTCAGAACACCCTGTTGGGAACATTTTATAGGCCCCCTAACGGTAGCCATCCCATTGGACAGAGCATTAAAAAATAAATTATTGGTGGTTTGTAACAATTGAAGGCAATGTAATCGTTGTGGGGGACCTTAATGTTCATTTAGGCCAGACCAATCAAACGAGCAAAGGTGGTCTGGAAGATGAGTTTGTAGAATGCATTTGTGATAGTTTCCTGGGGCAGAAAGTTGCCCTTGTCAGGCAGGCTCGGCGGGGGTGGGGAGGTCGGTCGGGAAGCTGACCACCTCCTGCGATCGAGGCTGGACCAGGATTTCATGCTGGAGGCCAATTAAGGCCCGCCCAGTGTGAAATGTGAACGGCAATGCTCAGTGCTGCGTGTGCAGGGTGGGGGTAGGGGGGCAGGAGGGTGAGCGGGGCAAGCGTGAACTTCACACATGCGCACGAGTGCGTGCTTGTAAATCTCCCTGAGACACAGAGCTGACTCAGGGAGGTGAAGTTTTAAAAAAAAAGATTTGAAAAATGTTATAAAACATGTCCCCTCAATGCTGGGGCCTCAGCTATTTACAATCTATATTAATGACGTAGGTGAAGAGACAGAGATTAATGTATCTAAGTTTTCTGATGATATAAGCTATGAGGAGGACACAAAGATGCTGCAAAGAGATATAACCAGGTTAAGTGAACGGGTAACAAAGTAGTAAATGGAGTATAATGTGGGCAAGTGTGAGGTTGTTCACTTTGGTCGTAAGAATTTAAAGCAAAATATTTTTTAAAAGGCGTGAAAATTGTAAATTGTTGATGTTCAGGGAGATTTGGATGTGCTAATACAAGGAACACAAACGTTAGCGTGCAGGTACAGCAAGCAATTAACAAAGCAATAACATGTTGGCCTTTATTGCAAAGGGAGTGAGGTACAAGGATAAAGAATTCTTGCTACCATTGTGCGGGGCTTTGGTGAGACAACACCTAGAATACTGTGTGCAAATTTGGTCTCCATATTTAAGAAAGGATATATTCGCATTGGAGGCAGTACAGCAAAAGTTCACTAGGTTGGTCCCTGGGATGAGAAGGCTGTCCTATCATGGGAGGCCGAATAAATTGGGTCCCTATCCTCTGGCATTTAGAAGAATGAGAAGTGATGTCATTGAAATGTTCAAGATTATCAAGTGGCTTGACAGGGTTGATATTGAAAGGCTGTTTCCCCAGCTGGGGAATAAAGGGGCACAATTTCAGGATAAAGAGCTGATCATTTAGGACTGAGATGAGGAGAAATTTCTTCACTCAAAGGGTTGTGAATCTTTGGAATTTTACTCCAAAAGATTGTGGATGTACCATTGTTAAATATATTTATGGCTAAGATATGGGATGTGGGGAGGGGATGGAGGAAAGTGAAATCGGGGACCAAGATCAGCCATAATCATATTGAATGGTGGATCAGGCTTCCCTGGTCCTATTTCTTATGAACCTATTATATATTTATGCATGTATATCCATTAATACATGTGTGTGTGTTTATATACATATATAGATATGTATAGATATCTTGTCTAAAACTTTCTGATGAGAAAATAGTTTTACACAAATTACATAACCATTTAATATGTCTATTAAACTTTCAATAAACTTATATTATAATAAAGCCAATGTTAGTTATTTTAAAGATGAATTTTGATTATTTTCATCCTTTAATGTATGGGTGTTTAATGTGTCTCTTTAAAATATTTTTTAACAGTAGCATAAACTCAATTACATACAGCTCTGCTGGGAACAGACCCTGCGAAAGATGCTTTTTTCAGATATACCATCCAAGACATATTTGTAAAAAAAATTGCATGATATGACTTTACCTCAAAATATGGTTGGTAACAGCAGGCAGATAGTTAAGGCAGTCATGTGATATTGTTCTATCGCTACTTTCATGGCATTGTTACCTTATTTAAGATAAACAAATTGACATTAAAATAGTGGATAGAAAATGCCAATATTTTAAGATTTTTTTAATACCAAGAATGATCTTTAAGCTTTCCTTATCAAAATTCACATTGAAAGTATTGAAATATTGATGTAAATTACTCTGTGTTCTAATCCAGTGTTCTGGAAAGAATATCATGGTCACTTTTTCACATGAATGTTCAACATATGAATCAAAATTCTGAAAATTACATGCAGATATATTTGTAATGGTGATGTGTGTGCTGTTGCGATGTTTTGTTAAAGACCTAAGCATATTGTAATATAGTGGTTATGTTACTGGACTAGTAATCCAAATATGTAGACAAATGATCTGGGGCCATCAGTTCAAATTCCACCATGGTAGCTGGGGGAATTTAAATTCAGTTAATTGAATAAATCTGTAATAAAATTTGTGTATCAATAAAGGTAACCATGAAAACTACCAGATTGTTGTTAAAAACCTATCTGGTTCACTTAGTGCCCATTAGGGAAGGAAATCTGCCATCCTTACACAATCCCACCTGTACATGACACCAGACCCATAGCAATGTGCTTGACTCTTAACTGGCCTCTGAAATGGACTAGCAAGTCACTCAATGGTAACAGACTCCGATGAAAATGTCTAATAAGAATAAAACTGGATGGACCACTTGGCACTAACCTAGGCATCTGACTGGACAAAGATGCACCTTGCCCAGTCAACCCTGTAACATCCTCCTCACTAACATCTGGAGGCATGTGCCAAAATTGTGAGAACTGTCCCACAAGCTAGTCAAGAAACAACCTGAAATAATCATTTTCACAGAATCACACGTTTGATGCAATGTTCCAGACTCCTCTGTCACTACTGCTGGGCATCTGTTGTCCCACCAAGAGGTGGCAGTACAGTGGTATACAGCGGCCTTGGGAGTCTTCAACATTTTCTCTGGACCTAATGAAGTCACATGGTGTCAGGTCAAACTGATGATAGGGACCTTCAGCAGCAGAAGAATTTTATTCCACCATAATCTACAACCTCATTGCCTGGTATATCCCTTTCTCTACTGTTACCATCAAGCCAGGAACCAATCCGGGTTCAATACAGGAGAGAATGCCATAGCCTCTGCTGTATCCAGTGTCTTCAGCCAGTTCTTGAGTTCTGATGGAATGAAGTCTGGCATCTGTGATGGCGGGGGCATCGTCCTTTTGGCGCCTCTGGCTGAAGGTGCTGATGATAGTTGTAAACGTTTCACCCTTGTCTTTTGCACTGATGTGCTGTCATCATTGAGGGCGGTGATATTTGTGGAACCTCCTTCTCCAGTTACTTGTTTAATCATCCACTGCCATTCACAGCTGAATGTGGCAGCATCTTCATCTGCTTCAGCAATTACCTTCCCTCCAACATAAGATCTAAAATGGGGATGTTCGCTGATGATTGCACAGTGTTTAGTACCCCAGTACCAATTTGTGGGCAAATTATGGTGTAGTGGTAATGTGACTGGGCTAGCGATCCAGGGGATAATCCTCAGAGGGCATGGGTTTAAATCCCATCATGACAGCTGGTGGAATTTAAATTCAGTTGATTAAAAAAAAAATCTGGAATTGAAAGCTAATCTCAGTAACCATAAAGCTATCAACAATTGTCATAGGGCAGGATTTTTAATTTAGCGGGCCCAGGAGTGGCCGGGGAACAGACCCCTGACCGCGATTTCACACTGACTAGCCGTTAATTGGTGCGCTGAAAGACTCAGAGATGCCAGGGTGGGGGCGGGAGGAGGGCGAGTGCTGAAGTCAGTGTGGGCACAAGGGAATGCGGAATGAAAACTCCCTGAAGGCAGAGAGCTGCTTCAGGGAGCTGAAGAATCTAAATGCAAAAAATAAAGATTTTAAAAATCAGGAAAAAATGCCCACGTATCAGAATCAACCACCGGAACATATGGATAATGAAACTTCTGTCCAAATATTTTTATTTAAAAAAAATTAATATTGGAAACCTCATCTCGCGCACGGATGAGATTTCCTGAAAAATGCAAAGGCCGCCTGAGCGATTTGCCTGCGAACCGTAACATTGGAAGGGCAACAAAAAATCTCAGTTAATTGCTACTTTAATGGCCTTAATAGGCCGTTCAGTTGTCGATGGGTGTGCTTCTGACTCTCCTGCGCATCTGCTGACCGAAATATCGCGCAATTGTGCAATGATGTTGGGACGCTTGCCCAACGTCACCACACGCTATTTTATGCTTGAGCGGGTCTGGCATGCGTCCGCACACTGAGCAAAACATTCTGCCCATAAAAATCCATCTGGTTCACTAATGCCCTTTTAGGGAAGGAAATCTGCCATCTTTACCTGATCTGACCTCCATGTGACTTCAGACCAACAGCACTGTGGGTGACTCTTAACTGCCCTCAAAGGTCAATTCAGGATGGGCAACAAATGCTGGCCTTGTCAGTGATGCTCACATCTGATTAAAAAAGTCACAACTCCTCAGATAATGAAGCATAACCCATGTCTGCATGCAGCAAGACCTGGACAAAATTCAGGTTTGGGCTGATAAGCGACAAGAAACATTCATGTCACACAAATGCCAGGCATTGACCATCTCCAACAATAGAGAATTTAAGTGCCACCCACACCATTCAACAGCATTACCATCATTGAATTCCTCACCTTCAACATCCTGGGGTTACCAGAAACTTAACTGGACCAGCCACATAAATACGGTGGCTACAAAAGGAGGTCTGAGGTGAAATTCTGTGGCAAGTAATTCACCTCCTGACTCCCCAAAGCCTGTCCACCATCTACAAGGCACAAGCCAGGACTGATGATGGAATGCTCCCAACTTGCCTGGATGAGTGCAACTCCAACAGCACTCAAGAAACTCAACAGCATCCAGGAAAAAGCAGCCAGCTTGATTGGCACCCCATTCACCATCTTAAACATTCGCTCCCTCCAACACTGGCACACCATAATAGTAGTGTGTACCATATACAAGATGCACTGCAGCAACTCATCAAACCTCCTTCAGCAGCACTTTCTAAATCTGTGACCTTGACCACCTAGAAGAACAAGGGCAGCAGACATATGGGAACAGCTCCACTTGTAAGCTCCCTTCCAAGTCCTGACTTGAAAATATGTCACCTCCCCTTAATTGTTACCTGGTCAAAATCCTAGAACTCTGTACCTAACAGCATAATGAGTGTACCTACACCACATGCACTGCAGAGCTTCAAGAAGCTGACTCCCCAGTCTTTTCTCAAGGGCAATTAGGGATGGGCAATAAATAAAGGCCTTGCCAGTGACACCTACATTCCATGAATTAATAAAAAAACGTTGAAGATGTAAGATGCAGTTGGTTTAGAAATTATGCAGTTTGTGGAATAAGGAAGTGTTAGCCCTTCAAAGAAAGGATTCTGATTGCATTTTATGAAATGTGACTACCATTTGAGAATAGAAGGATGCGGAGGTGGGCAAAATCGCATAGCATTTTGGCTGTGGATTTCACACACAATAGAACTGAAGCGTTCAAGTCTGTGAATGTACAAATTGAGAATGTTGTAGAGCAGTCATGGCGGTAACAGCAACTTATATATAATGCATTTATAAATCATCATGGTGCCAAACAAGATATTGGTAACTTGCTTCTCAGCTGAGCACAGTTTACTATGCGGTGTGTGGGCATAGCTGCCCAAAGACACTATCAGATAATCTGTCATCAGACTCGAACCACAAATCTCACAAAAAAAGCAGCTGTAAATACTAACATAACCTATCTCAGCTTTTCGTCAGATAATTGCTTTTTTCCTACCAACAACATTTTATTGTGCAGTACATACCCACTTCTTGAGTTAGAAAGGAAATTATTATTGGTTTGAATTTGGACTTATAATTTCAAACTCTGTCTTCTTTCAAGAAAGAAGTTTGTGTATGTAGCCCTCCATCTGGAATTATTACATTTTCCCTTTAGTCACAAGCAGGTAGTCAAATGGTTTCTGAGCAGTTTTCTTCTCCGTTAAGAGACAAATAAATTCACTAGATGAGATTCTCTCAATTCACCACCACCCATCGTGGCCTTGACAATGATGTGGCAGTTAGAATTATTGCTCTCATGTCTTTCCATGGCTTGGGTAAAAAGAAGTTTCTCACAGTGTTATTCCCTCTGCAGAGTTACTAAATCGTGTTAGCTACAGGACACCTCTATCTAATGCAATTTGGAAGCATGCAGTCATAGAAATATATTTCACTCGGCTAACAGCAAGGAAATAGGACTTTAGTGGTATGTGTGAAAAACAAAATTTGCCATTGGTATAAATGGTCTTTTAATTCCCTCCACCAAATGCAGCCCTTCTTCCCCATTGCTTTCAAATCTTAAAGCAGTATTTTGGATTTAATTATCACCTTCCAGTATGTACTCCATTTCATATTAGTTGATATAATGTGCATAGTTATAAAGTGGTGTTTCCCTCAGCAGAAACAAAAAAAATCAGCTTCCCCTCCATGTTACTCTCTCCTTTGCTGCCTTATGCTTCTATCTTTTTCTGTTACTATCCCTCTTTGAATCTGCTTTGCTCTCTTTCTGGTCTCTGTTACTTTCTTGTTTTTCTCCGTTACTGGCCCTTCGGGTCCTCTCTTACCATTCCTGGCGTTCCCATTAATATTCCAGCAATTCTGTAAGCTGTGTCATTTTCTTCCAATGGTCTCCAGATGCTCTCATTTCCTCCAATATTCTCTTCTGGCTCTCATACCCCTGAACATCTAATCTGTGTGCATCCCTATATTTATATGGCAGTAGAGTTTTAACTGCAGTAGGGCTGGGAAACTAGTGGTGGTGTAGTGGCTGCTTTTTACACATCCAACCCGATTAGAAAGGAAAATCGGGTCAGATCATAATGGGTGACTGATCTGCAAGTTTTCCATCAATATATTTAACACCTTGGGATAAAAGTTTGTTTGCTCAAATGGGCCAGTGGGAACTGGGCACAGCGAATGACCCATGTGCCTGAAAAGATAGGCGTGAGGCCCGATCAGTAGGAGCGGGTTCGTGCCTCGCTTTGAAAGGTCCAGTTGTGTCTGCCTGTGATGATGGCAATCTCAGGTCTATCATTTTGATTGCATCACAGAGGAAACTCCAGGCCAAGCTCTTATTGTGCTTTTATTTGGATTATAAAATATAGTGAGCATTCAAAAGAGCTTAAAACCAATGATTCATCATGGCTGGAAACACAATGATAGGCTTCTTTCAGTAGAAAGTGAATTGGATTAACAGCTTTTCCAACAGCAAGGGGTGGCTTTATTTTAGACACTTAAAACACTTATATCGTAATTGCTGATGTACAGTTGAGAATTCCATTATAAGTGCACTATGTGCGTTAGATGACTAAAACAAGCTTAGCACCTTCATTCACTTTCACTCATTACACCCTCCAAAATGCTTTCAGAGCATGCTCAAAGGCTCTATTGACCACTATAAATCACCATTTGCAATTAGCATCACTCGTCTCGGCGAGTGTTTAGGTGATGGGACTCACACTGCTGAATCCCAACATTACGATGAGAGCCTTGTGGCCACAATCCAGACAATTGCAGGTTGAGAAATGGTCAAGGTTGTAGGGTCGAGCGCCAGGGCAATAATATGGCTGAGAGGGGCAGGGCTTCAGCATCTTGAGGTGGCAAAATATTTACCCACTTATTGGTGAGTTCAGTAGATGTACACTCAAAGTTGGAAACATGTTTGGCAGACAGGAGCACATATGAGCTCCAAATGTGGACTTTTTTTTATTCATTCATGGGATGTGGGCTTTGCTGGCTAGACCAGCATTTATTGCCCATCCCTAGTTGCCCTTGAGAAGGTGGCGGTGAGCTGCCTTCTTGAACCGCTGCAGTTCATGTGGTGTAGGTACATCCACAGTGCTGTTAGGAAGCGAGTTCCAGGATTTTGACCCAGCAACAGTGAAGGAATGGTGATATATTTCCAAGTCAAGATGGTGAGTGACTTGGAGGGGAACTCGTAGCATGAAAACCAGATGACAGAGAGCACATGGAGTTGCACGATATATGACCCTTGTACACTATACCTTCACCTTCCAAGAATGCAGTCAAGGTAGGAGAACACCTCTGCCTCAATCTTACATGGCAATAAACATATCATGACCCTGCAAAGCATGTGAATGGGGTTCATTCCACAAGCACACTTAACATTAAGGTCGAGGCATCACAGATGTCAAGAATGATCTGAGAAAGGGGAATACACTGTGGTGATATGGAAGTACACTGTGTAGAGAGAGGCCCATGATAGTGACATTTGCAATAAATTGGGCGAGGCATAAAGACAGATGGAGAGGACCTGAGCAAGGCGCATGCCATGCAGATGATAAGGATGCCTGGCATGTGTGGGTGGTGAGGGGAGCCTTGGACCGGGTGAGGATGAGTGTGAGAGCTAGTGGCAATATCCCTTGAGCTGGCAGTGAGTGAGATGCTAGTGACTGTGTGATTGGCTCGTAAGTGTGTGAGTTGAGAGTGATGAGATGGTTGACTTACCCTGGCGGCACGGATGAAATCATTCATCCTCTTTTTGCACTGGGTGCCTGACTTCTTCTGTTCAGGGTTGGCACTGACCAAGCCAGATTGGTGAGCTTAGTGGACCTCCTGCAGTCAGAGTGCGGGTAGAGGACATTATGGTGGGCCTCAACTGTATCCAGAAGATGTTCCAGTAAGGTGTCACTGAATTTGGGGGCTGCTGTCTTCTTGACTTTTGGGGCATGTCATCAGTGGAGCAGTCCTGGCATGCAGACATTGAGAACGCTGTGCACGGCTGCACTTTAAATATGGCGCCCGGAGTGAGGAAGTGGTGAGCTCATGGCAGGGCAAATAAATCAGAGGTTGCCCGCCAGTGATCCAGCCTGTTTCCCACATGTGCATATTTAATGAAGCAGGACGTTGATGATACAGTGCAAAAACCCACCATTGTGGCCAGCGGGTAAAACACCAATTTTCACACCCACCACTACACTTTGTGCACTGGGGGAAAAATCCGCCCATAATATACCTAGGGCAGGCTTTTCTGGTTGGCGATCGGGGGCGGGGCCCACTCGCTGACACGTAAGATGGCGCGGGGATACGTTGGGCATGCGTCCCGACGTCACCCCGCGTCAATTAGATTGTCAGTTTGGTGGGCGCATAGCCGATTAGGCTACGCGCCTGCCTAACTGTCAGCAGCCTATTAAGGCCATTAAAAAACCAATTAAGATGATTGATGGACCTGCCCGTCCAACCTTAAGGTTGGCAGGCAGACCGGGAGCCCAGGTGGACCTTGGAAAAAGCATGAAACCTCATCCACGGACGGGACGAGGTTTCGTGAGAGTCTTTAAATTTTTACGAAAGGTTTCAATAAAAGTTATGGACATGTCTCAACTCATGTGACAGTGAGGGGACATGGCAGGGAAATTTTTCAAACCTCTTTATTTCAAGTTTTACATCAGAGACGATCTCCCTGAAGCAGCACTTTACCTCAGGGAGATGAGTGTGCTCTTTCGTGCGCATGCGCAAAAGAGCGCACTCTCGGCTAAGGGAATCCCCACCCCGCCTACACAGGGAGCGCATAGCACTTCCTGGCGGACGTCACGCTGGGCGAGCCTTAATTGGCCCACCCACGTAAAATGGCGACGTGCCCCCGGTTGGGGGCACCGATCAGAGGCGCACCCGCTCCTGCACTTCCCCCTCAACAGGGGGAGAATTCTTCCCTTTGGATTTTCCTTTATTTTACCTACCAATGTTTTCTTCATGCTGCCTTTTTGCTCTCCTAATTTCCTTTATAAGTTCCCCCCTACACATTCTATACTCCTCTAGGGCTTCTGCTGCGAAACCCTCATCACTGGAGACATATACATGTGACCTGGACACACTCAAAATCATAGAATCATATAACACAGAAGGAGCCCATTCTGCCCATTGGTTTTTAAAGAGCTATCCAATTAGTCTCACTTCCCTACTCTATCCCAATAGCCCTGTAAATTGAAGGTGAAAAGAAATATGAAATAATATGCTCTCTCCTTGGACGGAGCAATACAAAGCAGATTAGCCCAGGTTTGATCTGCAACCTGTGTTTAATTAGCAGGAGTGGCACTTAATGTGCCCTAGTTGAGCTCAGTATCCCTGAGAAAATAAATCAGTTATGCTCCCACTCCGGGTCGCTATCCAGTGATACCTGCTGGAAAATTGTGTATGGATGGATGGAGATATTTCCAAACTCTCAACAAAATTATATTCCATTGAGAAAGAAAGACTCTACAAGGAGGATGCACTATCCTTGGCTAACTAAGGAAGTTAGTTAGGATGGATTCGAATTGAATGGAAAGATGTATAGTGCTGCAAAGATTAGCGATAGACCAGAAGGTTGGGTAAAAATTTAAAAACCAGCAAAGAAGACTATAAAAAAGAGGGAGAAGTTGGAGCATGAAAGAAAACTAGCAAGAAATATGAAAACAGACATTAACATCTTCTGCAAGTATATAAAAAGGAAAAGAGTAGCTAAAGTGAGTGTTGGTCCCTTAGAGGGTGAGACTGGGGAATCAATAATGGGAAACAAGGAAATGGCGGAGGCTTTGAACAGGTATTTTGTATCTGTCTTCACAACAGAAGACACAAAACACATCCCAAGAATAGTATAAAAGCAGGGAGCAAAAGGGAGAGAAGAACTTAAAACAATCATGGTCACAAAAGAAAAAATACTAGGAAAACTATATGGGACTAAAGCCTGACAAGTCCCCTGGACCTGATGGCCTGCATCCTAAGGTCTCAAAAGAAGTGGCTGCAGAGATAGTGGAGAGTCAACATGGTTATGTGAAAGGGAAATCGTGTTTGACAAATTTGTTAAGAGTTTTTTGAGCATATAACAAGCAGGGTGCATAAAGGGAAACCAGTAGCTGTAGCATATTTGGATCCCCAAAAGACTTTTGATAAAGTGCCATGTAAATTGGTAATGCTGAAGGTAAGGGGCAGAATTTTTCCGTCGGTGAGCTGGGGGCGGGGTCTCCTCGCCGACACGAAAATGCCGATGGATGATGTCGGGAGGAACCCCCGATGTCATCCCGCCCCATTTAAATATTCAGGAAGGCGGGCGGATAGCGCGATCAGCTGTCCGCCCGCCAACCTGTCAATGGCCAATTGGCCATTGAAAGGGTAATTAAACCAATTAAAGGCCCTGCCCGTCCAACCTTAAGGTTGGCGGGCAGGCCGGAGCCCCAGCGGGCTTCTGAAAAAACATGAAACCTCATCCACTGACGGGATGAGGTTTCATGTCTGTTTTAAAAAAGTTTAATAAGGTTTTTGTGATATTTATTAACATGTCCCATCTCGTGTGACATTGTCACATGAGGGGAACATGTTAATAATTTTTTTATTTTTCTATTTTTAAAGTTTCAAACACTGTCAGTGCTCTTCCTGAGGCAGCACTTAGTCTCAGGGAGCTGTGCGCTCTTTTGCGCACATGTGCGAAAGAGTGCACTCTGACAGATGGGGAATCCCACCCCACCCCCCCGGCACAGGAAGTGTATAGTGCTTCCCGTTGGGCAGCCCACTGGGTGGGCCTTAATTGGCCCGCCCAGTTAAAATGGCAACGGGGCCCGTTTTGGCTGCGGTGATCAGCTGCCTGCCCACCGCCAAACTGGTGGGGCCCGCCCGCCCATCAAGGGCAAAATTCTGCCCAAGAAGTGATATATTAGCATGGATAGAGGATTGGCTTACTAACAGGAAATAGAGAATCAGGATAAATTTTCAAGTTGGCAAACTGTAACGAGTGGAGTATCGCAGGGATCGGTTGGGGCCTCAGCTATTTCTGATTGATATTAATGACTTAGAGGTAGACAAATTTGCTGATGATATAAAGATAGGTTAGAAAGCAGGAGGATACAAAGAGTCTGCAAAGGGATATGGATAGCTTAAGTGGTTGGCAACGTTTGGCAGAGCTTAATGTGGGAAAATGTGAGGTTGTCCACTCCGGCAGGAAGAATAGAGAAGTAAAATATTATTTAAGTGGAGAGAGACTGCAGAATGCTGCAGTATAGAGGGATTTAGGTGTCCTTGTACATGAATCACAAGAAGTTAGCATCTAGGTAACAGCAAATAATTAGGAAGGCAAATTAGGAAGGCTGGCCGCTATTGCAAAGGGAATATAATATAAAAGCAGGGAAGTCTTGCACCTGGAGTACTGAGTGCAATTTTGGTCTCCTTACTTAAAGAAGGATTTACTTGCATTTGAAGCAGTTCAAAGAAGATTTGCTAGGCTGATTCCTGATATGAAAGGGTTGTCTTTTGAGGAAAGGTTGAGCAGGTTGGGCCTATACTCATTGGAGTTTAAAAGAAGGAGAAGAGATCCTATTGAAACATAGAAGATTCCGAGGGAGGTTGACAGGGTAGATGCTGAGAGATGTTTCCTCTCATGGGAGAATCTGGGACTAGGGGGAGGCAGTGGCATAGTAGTATTGTCACTGGACTAGTATTCCTGAAACCCGGGGTAATGCTCTGGGGACCTGGGTTTGAACCCCACCATAGCAGATGGTGGGAATTTAATTAAATTCAATAAAAGTCTGATGATGATCATGAAATCTTTGCCAATTGTTGTAAAAACCCATCTGGTTCACTAACCCCCTTTAGGGAAAGAAATTTGCCATACTTATCTGGTCTGCCCTACATGTGAATGCCCTCTGAACAAGGACAATTAGGTTTGGGCAATAAATGCTGGCCTAGGCAGTGACTCCCATGAACGAATAATAAAAAAATGCTTAAAAATAAGTGGTCTTCCATTTTCTTTCAGAGGGTTGTTAGTATTCACCCAGTGGAGGCAAAGTGATTACATATATTCAAGGCTGAGTTGGACAGATTTTTGATTCACAAAGGAGTCAAGGGTTATGGGGGATAGGCAGGAATATGAAGTTAAGGCTAAAATCAGATCACCCATTATCTTAGTGAATGGCAAAGCAGGCTCGATGGGCTGAATGGCCTACTTCTGTTCCTATTTCTTATGGTCTTTTGACCTTATAGCAGATGAGAACAATAATAAAATTGTTAACATCCATCATCAAGAATACATGTGAAAAATAACCACTTGGATGAGCTACAGCAGGCTGCTGGTGCCATAGAGCTGTATCAGAACAATTCATGTAATGGTCATGGAATGTTGACCATATCGCACTTGTGGCCTTTTTAAGGCAGTATTTTCTGTTACCCTATATACAGCATGGGCAGGATCTTCCCCCCATCAGGGGGGTTGTGCGGGAGCGGGCGCGAGCGGGTGGGTTCCCGATCGGCGCCCCCAGTTGGGGGCACGCCACCATTTTACGTGGGCGGGCCAATTCCAGCGTGATGTCCGCCAGGAAGTGCTATGTGCTCCCTGTGTGGGTGGGGGGGGGATTCCTTGAGCCGAGAGTGGGCTCTTTCATGCATGTGCACGGAAGAGCGCACAGATCTCCCTGAGGCTTAGTGCTGCCTCAGGGAAATCGGCTCAAATTTGAAAATTTCAATAAAGAAGGGGAAAAAAATTACTGACATGCCCACTCATGTGCCACTGTCACATGAGCTGGGACATGTCAATTTCTTTTATTTAAACATTTTATAAAAATATTAATAACCTCATGAAACCTCATCCCGCCTGTGGATGAGGTTTCATGTTTTGTCATAAGCCCGCCTGGGCTCCCGGCCTGCCCGCCAACCTTAAGGTTGGATGTACACGTCCATCAATCATGTTAATTATTTTTTTAATGGCCTTAATGGGCCTTTGACAGTTCAGCGGGCGCACAGCCGATTCAGTTCACATGCCTGATGCCACCCCGCGTCATTTTACATGTTGGCAAGCGGCCCCCCTCCGCCCCCCGCCCCCACTCGCCGAACAGAAGATTCTGCCCCATAGGTTTTAGAAGGGGAGTAGTTTAAGCTTCATTAATTGGCTTTCATTAATAGGTTTTACAGAGAGCCAGTGTTGTGGTCATTTTGACAAATGGACCACAGGAGTCTCAGGTACAGGTCACGATCGTTTATTCGAGCAATTGCAAGGAGAGCACTATCTCAATGCAGCTTGAGATGTACTCTGCTAAACTACAAGTGTTCATCATATTTATACATTATTGGCCACTTACAAGAACAGTTCCCAGATTTCGATCTTGTCAACATATAGGTTTACATTAAACTGACAAGTCTAGTGACAAGTACATGTATTGTATGTCCTATTTGTTTCTCACCCAGGCGGAGACCCTGCCTCCTACCTAAACTAGGACCATCTGTTCTTTCCCTAACTGCTGTAAACAGGCTCAATCTTAGTTGTTTTTCAACCTAAGGCTCCAGTCTGACTCCCAAAACACCCAATCTATCATATTTACATTCTTCTTCATCCAATATGGCCTTGCAGATACTCACAAGCCCTGAGAATGTGCAAGGTTTAGATTTCTCTCTGTCCAGCCTGGCATTTAACTGTTAACAGCTTACGTAGACAGGTTTTGCCTGCTTGGATATTTTAAGTATTGATTCCCTAATAAGTTCTTACCGTATCCCTTTATTTCCCCCTAACAGCCAGCATGGACTCGATGGGCCGAAAGGCTTCCCTCTGTGCCGTAATAGCTCTGACTCCAATGATACTTTTTAAAACTGTAAATTGCTTTCTCTAGCGAAGTCTAATGAAATGCAGTAAGGGTAGACTGATACCCCACGGCTCATGTGTACACGGCCCACTGAACAGTCTTTTGGGCTTTTTTGTGTTACATCTTTTAACTTTTTGCCTGAAATAAAAATCACTTTTAAATGACAGCTCCAAAGTCAGCAAGATTTATTTGAGTGCCTCACACTATTTTTTTAATGGAACTCTGGTGAGCCTTTTCTATTTTAACTTTGTAGGATACTTGCTTGTTTGAGATATCATTGGGGATAAACTTTCACCTGACTGAGGTAAGGAAGGAATAACATGTATGGTATAATTTGACTGTTATATTTTATGATATTTCCATACTATTGGAACAATTTTACTATCATGTAACAGTTGAGAAAATACACTAATCTCTCCTAGAATTGCAATTTGCTTAGGCTGGGATTTTCCAGCCCCCGTCGTGGCATAACCCACCTTGGGAGACCTGGCGGCCCAGCCAAAAGCCCATTGACTTTTGGAGGGACCAAATGATCCCGGCAGCGGATGGAGCTGGAAAATCCCACCTTTTGCCTCGGTAAACATGTCTTGTCAAGCGTTATGGTTCTATATGCAACCGAAAGTTATATGAATTTTTGGTTAGTCACTTTCACATGTTTGACATTCAGCAGGCTAGATTTTCCTCTGGGAGAATGGTAAATGCTTCTCATGTTCATTTGATCAATTTTGTGCTAATGCACGAATGATGAGTTTTCAGCTTTTGCTGTAATATTCAATCTATCAGTGAGAAGCTATTGCCATTAGATGGAATGTATACTTAAATCATGTAAATAAGTCAGCTTAACAACCTGAAATGAATGTCTTGCCCTCTTTGACTGCTGTCATTTCCACCAAAAGGTTCAAATGAAGGGAAAAATTAACTTGTGAACGAGGCAAAGTAGCCTTTTTTCTACTAAGAAATGCTACATTAGCATTAGAAGTTGGCCTCAATTTTTCACTTCAAATGCAAATGATTTATTCACCTTTTAAGTCAACACATGGGATTAAACCGGCAATACGGGCCGTGTTGCTAAGAAGATGTGTGGGAGTTTAAGATTCCCCCACACACAGCAGAATCTGCATGGCGAACAACAAACAGAAATGGATCCTCTGGCAAAAAGGATGAAGTACAAAGATGGTTTCAAACTAAAATGTGTAACATTTGCTAACTTGTCAAATAACTGTGCTGCAGCAAGGGAGTTCAGCAGTGAAAAACTGATGTGAGAATAGAAGAAGAAGGAATCGTCTCTGAAGAAGATGCTCAAGACTAAATGCACAATGAGAACAGGGACCAGTCACTGGTGTGATCTTGAGAAGCATGTATTGGAATAGGTCCTCACAAATTGCCAGCATAGTTACATCTTCATCAGAAATGCATTGTGTATATATGCACTTAAGTGGGCCAAATCGAACCTTGAGTCCAGCAAAGATTTCAGACCAACAGATGGTTGGTGTAGCTTCTTTATGTCTAATATTGCAGCAGAAGACCAAGATTGCTCAGAGATTTCCAAAAGAGTTCTGCCAGTTTCTAGCGATTCTTCATCAGACAGTGGCAAAAACATGAGTACCCACCATGTCACATTGACAACATGGATGAAATACTTTTTAAAATGTTCTGATTGTGGTTAAAGATAACTTTGTAGAATTAATTAATTCAATATGCACCCAAAGTCCTGTAACCCTCAGGCCTATGGAGCAAGAGCTGGAAAATGGGATTAGGCTGGGGGTTGTGAGATGGTGGGGCTCGTTTTTCAGTTGGTGCAGACATGATGGGCAGAGTGGTCTCTTTCTGTGCCGTAAATTTTTCTAAATTTTCTAAATATCTGAAAAGGAGGATTGTGCAGAAATGTGGGGAAAGGGTGGGGAAGTGGCAGTATGTTAATTGATCCTTAGGAGAGCCAGCACAGACATGATGGGCCAAATGGCCTTCTTCTGTGTTGTAATGATTCTATGATTTTGAAGCAGAATCAAGCTGCTTTGGCTAGAGTTTCCCTAAAACAAATGTCCTCCCCAAAACACTTGGGGGATGTGGAGAATTACTATTTACATACATTTAAATAGGGAAGAGGAGTGGATCTCCTACCTTGAAAACTGGGCATGCACTCTGCAAGATGAATCAGTTGGTAGCAAAAGTGCTGATCAAAGTGAGTGAAAAGTCGGAGAAGTTTTCAACACAATGAGGGAAGAAGAAGCCAGCTTTTGCTGCACAGGCAAATTCTTATTGGACATTTTAATAATGGACAAACAGTATTTAGTCTTCATAATCTATGGATAGATATTGTGCTGTATGATATTAGTAATTAATGCAGTAACATGACCACCTGAAATTTCTCTTTACTCTATTTAAATGGCTACGTTAATGTGTTTAAATAATGGATAAACACTGTCATAAAAATACCAGATAAAATACTTCAATGTGAAAATATAAGGGGTGATTTTTCAACTACCTCTTTGCTGTTTCTTGCCTGAGAATTAGGCGACTGGCAGAGGAAAGTTGGGTGGGTACCTTTGACAGCCTTTTGTTGTTCAAGACCAACCTGATTCAATTTTTATGTAGGCCTTTAAATGGGCACCCACCTTCCAAAACAAGCAGAAAGTTATTTAAATATTCACATTGGAGTCCTTTGCCAGGCTGAGGGCCCCAGTTGCCATTTTCACCTATGAAAGAGCCTCCACTGTGTGCACAATGCTCAGTTGCATCAGGTATTCAATGTGCTAATCAGTTATCTTTAAAGGGATCACTTGAGTATGCTCAAAAAGGCTGGTAAATGTTACGGGGAGAGAGTTTAATAATGGCCAGAAAGAACAGGATATTCCCTCCATGTCCCATGAAGCCATAGCCACTGCTGGCCCACTCTCAGCTTCTGCGGTAGGCTTTCCCCACCAACTGGCATTACCAGGCAGAAGCCAGCTGATTTTCAGCCTTCCAGTACCAGTGTGCTGCTGTGGAGTGCATGTTTTGTTCGAGCATCGCGACACTGGCTTTGGGCAAGCACTGTGGACGCACCACCATTTTGGATCAAAGTTAAGAATTACAATGGATGCTTGTTACCAATGTCATAGTTGGGTTTTGGGTTGGGTAATGGTAACTAGTCAGTTTTTGCATCATTTTCATCCAGAACATTTTAATTGGTTACAGTAACTTTAGCAGCAGCCATTACAGCTAGTTATTAATGCCAGTTGCAAATTGTGAATAATCGGTAGTCATGGGAAAAGCACATTTACTGGTAAATCTGCCAAACCACCAAGTCTTGAAATGAGGCAAGCATACCCAATATGAACATGACAGTAATAATCATAATAAATATAGTAATAACCATATCTAATGTTATATCAAGGTAAGAACAGTATTTAGAAATGATTGCTTAATCATTCAATGTAAACTCTAGAGTCTAAATTATACATCACAGAGAATAACCAATGTCTGGAATAAAGTCTGAGTCAATAACTCACTCTCCTAGTTTTATTGCTACTCATGAGTCAGTTGAGCTTTTTTCTCACTGTTTATGATGTATTCGGTAGTTTGGTGTACCCCACTAGGTTTTCTATTTCTAAGGAACATTGCCACATGCCGAAATATGTTATCATAAATAACTTAAGTGAAAGTTACTGTAGGAATCACAATTGACAGCTCATTTGCTTGATGTTCCATACTGCTGTCATTACATGCTTTAAAATTGAACAAAATTATGAATATATTTTGAGGTTTTAATATCTGTACAATCATTTGTAAGCTTCATGTTAATTTTCTTCACCGCACTTATACAATAATTTCATATCTTCACAAAAGCATTCCCAGAACTCCATAGCCATGCCCAAAACTGGGAAGTGAGCTCCAAGAGATGGTCTCACAGCAGTGCAAAGACGTGCCTAATGTAGTATAACTGCTAGTGAACATTTCTAAAATATAGGCACAAAGAAATCACTGCACCATATAGTGCAGAGCTTATCTGAAAATTAAATCCACATTTTCATATTCTGTTTGACATCATGGGTGAGTCAGAGGTGGGGGCTGGGTGGGTGTGCGTAGGGAGCAAAGAGGCAAGGAAAATCATGGAAAGAAAGGAGAGAAGTAAAGAGAAGAGGAATACAATCAAAGCAAATAAAGATGGGAAAGGTAATAAACTGGGGCATATTATAGGACCCCTCGAGTACTTAGAAAGTTCCCAATAATGAGCAAATCTGAAATTCTGAAATTAAAAAAAAAACAGAACTTGCTGGAAATACACAGGTAGGTCCGTAAACATCTGTAAAGAGAAGCAATAGGTAATGATGCTGTGGGTATATGGGAAGAGATTGGTGATGATGCCAAGATTTACACCATAGAATGGAATTCCTGAGTATTCTGAGAGTGTACTCTGGCATTCGGAGAAGCACCTGCCTGAATTTGGTCTTTGGTGCTGGATTGGCAGATATCGTATTCAAAATGAAAACATTTTCTTGGAGCATGCAAGAGCCTCATTAGCTTTCTTATGTTAATGCAATCTTGCAAGTAATTTTATGCTGAATTCACAGATATTTTTCAACAGCTTACTTCATTAGTGTTGCTTGCCAAAGTTGAACAGTCTGTTAAGACTTATGGATTAGAAACTGGATGAAATAACATTCAAGCTGCTGTACATAGCTTTAAGATGTTCTTTTCAATTTTTAATTTGCAATATAGGTAGGTAGAGGTTTTTTGATCATCCTCACCAATGATTTGGTTTTCTGGTGCTTGGGAGTTTCTTTTTTAAAAGGTATATTTAATTGGTTCTTATTACATCTAAAGGGTAACTTTCTGATTTTGCATTCCATGCTTGGAAAGTGTTTGCTGCCTGTCGAGTATGCATCTCAGAGATTTTGCTGTGCACAATTCTCCAATGGTTTAAAGTAATATTTGGAAATCATGTATAGCCCATGACAAAATTTCCAGTATGTGCTCTTGGAGGGTGAGGTTCCTCCTCTATAGTGTAAAGGTTGAAATTAAGTTCATTTTTTTCAGCTTCTATTCACATTCTACTTGCTGCATTAATTCTCCCCACTGTTTGGCTGATATTTTGCAACACAAACCAGTTTTTCCCCGATCTTTGTTTTTACAACTGTCATGTTGAAAGCTGTTGTTTCAGTTGCACCAAGCAAGGTGTTCTGCCTTGGAGAAAGGCCAGCAATCATTCACCAGGATGATAATTGATACGAAGGGACTGAGTTATGACAAGACCCTGGCTAAATATAGTTTCTATTCCACATGATGGAGAGGTCAGAGATAAACCTGACTGTGGTTTGAAAATAATGGACGGCATTGACAGAGTAGTCTTTTCTCTACAGTAGGGAAATCCAAAGCAAGTGGACTTAATCTTGGAATTCAGCAAAGCCAGTTAAAAGCAAATTTAGCAAAAATGTTCCCTAATGAGTTGTGAGACTGTGGAATTCACGGCCCAGAACCCACGGATGCAAAGCCAGTTGAGCTGTTTAAAAGAGAGACCATATCCCAATTTCTAAGTAAGTACCTAAGAGATGTAAGGGCTGATATTCCAGGGAATAGTGCCCTAGGAGTGCCTGAATGGGAGGCATGGTACACCAGAAACATAGGTGAAGGTATGTAACAATAAGACTACATATTAACTTCCTACCTTGTTAATCTGAGAGGCCCACATTGAGCACCTGAAGCAGGCACAGATATTTCAATTCATTCCATTTGTCACATTTATAACATCACCAAAAACTGGAATTCAACTGATACAAAAGGAAAAGACTGCATATTCTGGAAATCTGGAGTACAAACATAAAATGCTGGAAATACCCAGTTCTGATAAATGGCTATCAACCTGAAACGTTAACTGTTTCTCTCTCCACAGACACTGCCAGGCCTGCTGAGTATTTCCAGCATTTTGGGTATTTTTTTGCAATTCAGCTTCCTGGTCTTATATAGATCGTAGGTGTATAAGACTGTCCACATAAAATAAAAAGAGGGTGCTATATGTAAACCAAATGTCTTGAGAGTTGTGAGGGCTAAGTCAGCAAAATATGTGAGGTAGAGTAGCTTTACAATTACCATGAACTTCATAGTTGTTCTCTTCATTAATTAAATGGACCATGTCTGCTACAAATTTTGGTTGGACACCTGTCAAAGCTACGTGATAGGACCTCATTTAGAATCCATCCATAATTGACACACCTACCTACAGATGAGAAGAAGCAGGAAGCTCTTTGGATGCACAAATATTAAGGTAATACTAGAAAAGAATAGCACCCATTGAGGGGTATCCATCTGAGCAGGTTTAAAACCTCAAGGATGGGCTGGATTTTCATGTTAGAGGCAGGTAACGGGAGTTAGAAATTTCCCAGCTCAGCATGCCTGTCTCAGGAAAAAGTGCCTGGAATGCCGCAATTTTCGCCCCAGGAAGGCAGGTGCAGTCTGGAGTCGGGCTCACTGCTCCTGGAAACAGTTCGGAGGCAGTCACAGGGGCTGCCAAGTGCTAAGGAGTGCTGTTTAAAAGGCCCATCTCGGTTCTCTGCGACTTTGTCCCAGTTGCTCCATATTAGGCCCTCTAGCCCTCACCCCCTCACATCTGCTTGCCACCCCCCCGCCACTCAATCCACATGTGCCATCCGTGCCAAATCATGCCAGCCCATATCCCTCTTTCCAAGAATGAATAATGAGGTTTCTCTGAGGGCCCAGACTTCCAATAGTCTGTTGCAACAGGTGCACACAAGGGAAAACATTGCTTGATTGACAGCTTTTTCTCTTAGATTTATTTTGTCAATTGTTCACTATTTATTTGCACAAGATAAAGAGGAATCAACTGCTATTGATACTTTAAAGGTCTGGTTGACTGATGCTTTTATAATATTGTAATAACAGCAGATTTTTAAAGCAAGTTATAAATGGCTGTTTTTTTTTAGTTTTTCCACACATGCTATTGTTACTACAGGGTTCATTGGTTCTTCTTAGAATGTTTACTGAGTAAATAGGCATGGAGGGTATGAGGGACCATTTGGGGTGGGTGAAGGGGCATGGGTTGCCATGGAGAGTATGAAGGGTCATTGGGAGTGGGTGGAAGGGGTTAAGGGTAAGATCATTTGAAGTTATCTTTCAAAAGGTTACCTTATCCAAACTATGGTTCACGATACCTCTGAGGGGCTATGAACCATGTCTCCTTGAAAAGCTGGCTTGATTGCATGAAAATTGGGGGAAGGGGGGTGGGGTGGGGGGTTCTAGGAGATGCCTGTCTCCACACTGGATCTGGCCAGGTTGGGAGTGCAGGGTGTGAGCCCGAGCCCTTCTCCCGCACCAGGGAAAATTGGGGGTGCCGGTAATGGGAGTAGAAATCCCAGAATCGGGTCCTGTCCTCCATTTTTAAAGGTCTGCAGAGACGGGGAGATTCCGCAAAAATCTAGTCTGGTATTCCTAGACCTTAGTGAGGAGCGATGCCTCTGGCTGCTCCGGTTTAATACAGAGGTTGTTAAAACAATTGTGTCACCTCCTGACAGCAGACTTCAAACCACAGCTCCCAGTCTTTGCTGCAGTGCTAGCACCAGAGCTCAATATTCTGCCTCATTGTCAAAGGTGTCTTTATGTGACAAGCCCTCCTGACACATCCTGATGGATTGCAATACAGCCACAGAATCTCCCTCCTGGCTTTCAAAATGATCACCTGGGCTGTAATAGCTTCTCAGTTGACAATGTTTGGCTTTAAGTTGCAGGCGTTCAAAATATTCAGCCTTGCTGAGTGATTTCTCCCACACACTCATGATGCACCACTTTTATCCCTTTTAAATGACCACAGGCCCTTAAGCTCTGAAGTAGCTCTGGAAAGACCTTCATAATTGTACCCAGCGGGAGAACTCAATGCCTGTCCAACCATACTAAAAATCAGGGCAGTAAGAAGTAACCTTGGGCACCGAACTATTCCAATGTGCAACCCGTGTGGATCACTCACCATCATTGCCTCCAGGAAAATTGGCCCTATAGATCAAGTGCAGAGAATTTGGGTTAAGTAGACAGAAGTGCCAGGGCCAATGTTCCTTCTAATATTTCTTTGTTGTATGTGGTCTGTTTATTGCACTGTGCAGTACACACGAGATTGCCATATGACCACACATGCATGCATCGTAGAGGAAACAGTGGTTGTGGGCAAACTGTGCAATGCGGTGTGCATTCCAGACTGTTGCATGGCTGTGCACCTGCGCAGCAACAAGTACAGCAGAGGAGGCTCAAGGAACTGAATTACCACCTTTTGTTCCAGCATTCTAATGTTTTATTTCCCATTTAAAACTGGTAGAAGGACCTCAAAGCTATCAGCACTGTCAAATTTTTGCACTAGATCAACGTGTACTGCTTAGATTTTGTGTTTTAAACGGTTTCTTTTTATTTTCCAGGAGAGGAAGCTTCAGAGAATCACACCGAAAATCTTAATCCTGATAATAATGTTAAGACACGCTGTCAATCATGCACCTCTACGTTCTTCAAGATTTTTTGGGGGTTTCTGGTCATTCTCTCTGTATCGTCCTCCTGGGTTGGTACTACACAGATTGTCAAAGTCACATACAAGAACTTCCATTGTCCTTTTTTTATGACCTGGTTCTCTACAAATTGGAACTTAATGTTTTTCCCTATGTACTACTCGGGACACTTGGCTTCAGCAGAGGAAAAGCAGACATTAATTCAAAAAATTAGGTACTGATTCCTTCTCTTTTTGTTAAGTAAAAAGTTAAAGGATATTGTGTAATTCAAAATTATACATTGCTAAATTGTTAATTTTTGTTACAAGAAGTAATCAAAGCTGACTGCGTTTTCAGCACATTGCTGCTCTGGCGATAGTCACTTTTTCACATTGTCACAATATCACAGGTTGGAACATATTTCACTCACAACAACACCTTGCATTTATATCGCACTTTTAACATAGTAAATCCTCCCTAGATCCTTCACAGGAGCGTTATCAAACAAAATTTGACACTGAGTCACAAAAGGAGATGGATATTAGGACAGATGACCAAAGCTTGGTCAAAGAGCTTGGCTTTAAGGAGCAGCTTAAAGAAGGTAAGGAAAGTAGAGAAGGGGAGAGGTTTAGGGAGGGAGTTCCTGTGCTTGGGGTATTTGCTGCTGAAGACATGGCAGTAACAGAGAGATGAAAACTGGCCGTGGAAGATCTCAGAATTGGAGGAGCACAGAGCCCTCAGAGGCTTGTAGGGCTGAAGGAGGTTACTGAGATGGGAAATGGGCGAGATCATGGAGGAATTTGAAAACAAGGATGAGAATTTTGAAATAGAGGTGTTGCTGGGCTGGGAGCTGAAGTTGGTCAGCAAACACAGGGATGTTGGGTGAATTAGAATTGGCGTGAGTCAGGAATTGGCAGCAGAGTTTTGGATGAGCTCAAATTCATGGGGGGTGGTAGATGGGAGACCATCCAGGAAAATATTGGAGAAGTCATTGAGAGGTAACAAGGGCATTGATTAGTGTTTCAGCAGCAATTGAGCTGGAGCAGGGGTGGAAGTGGGTGATGTAATAGAGGTCGAAGTAGGTGATCTTAATGAAGAAGCAGGTATGTAGGTGGAAGCTCAACTCAGGGTCAAATGTGACACCAAGGTTGTGATTGGTTTGATTCAGCCTCTGACAGATACCAGGGGAGTTAGCCATGAGCTGGTGGCTAAGGAATGGAGTTTGGGTGGGGACGGAAGACGATGGCTTTAGTCTTCCCAATATTTAGTTGATACAAATTTCTGCTCATTCAGGACTGGGTGTCGAACAATCACAATCCAAATGTCTTTTTTTGGTTCCTAGCAAATTAACACCTTTTTAGTGTATTACTGCCACCTACTGTATCGGAGGAAGAAGTGCAATGCAATAAAAAAAACCTAAATTCTATGCGCTAATCCTGTGAAATATAAAGAAGGCAACATGATTTTATAAATATCCCAATACCCAAATCTAACTGCTAAAATACTAGCCACCGTATCACATTGTATATCCTTCTGATGCAAATTAGACTGCATAGCTCCCCTTTCAGTTACAAACTTAGTACAGTGTAATAAAACATGCTCCACCGATTGCAGAAATCCTTCCCCACACTCCTGACACAAACCATTAACATATTTCCTTATTAAATACAGAGACTTATTTAACCCACAGTGCCCAATCCTAATCCTGCTCATAATCACCTCGTCCCTTCTACACTTCCCATTGAATTTACTCGGTAACTTCACATTTATATCAAATTCAAAACAATGTCTTTCTTTCTCGTCCATAACCCACTTTTGTTGCCATAATGCATATAGTTTACCCTTCATAATAGATTTAATTTCCGCTTTTCCTAATGAAATCTCAACATCTGGAATCAAGTGATTTATAGAATTTTTAGCCAACAAATCTGCTGCTTCATTCCCTACCACATTTCTATGTGCTGGCATCCATAAAAAACCCACCACAATACCCAACTGGTGTTTGTTACACAATAAGTGAAAAAGTTCAAAAATAAAATCCTGTCTGGATTCAGAAAAACAAAGATTGGATAGAGACCAATGCTGATGATGAATCTGAACAAATGCTGACTCTCAATAGCTTTACCCCTACTACTCACTCTAAAGCCAACATAATTTCCAGCAACTCAACTGAAAATACTGATAAACCATCAGATAACCTTTTTCACAATCTTAACACTAAATTCAGGAATAAACACAGCTGAACCTGTGCTTCCTGTCCCAGGATCCTTAGAACCATCAGTATAAAGTTGAATATAAGCAAACCAATTCTTATCTATATATTCTTTTACAAAACTAGACAGATTAGAACCTAAACTATTTCCTTTAAGTTTGTCCAGTATTGTAAAATCAACCTCTGGATATTGGAAGGACCAGGGTGGACAATCCAAATTTCTATATAATTGTGCAGTTAAAACCTGCTTATTGAAGCTCCTGCTGAAAATTAAAGTGTCTCATTGACTGCATTAAATAATGCCACTGAGAAATCTGATTTAAAAGGATTCAAATACACTGTGAATCAGTAAGTTTATCTTGGAAATACTCTCCTTTAAATGAACAACCCAATTAACTATGTCCACATGATTGAAGATCAGCTATGTCATTCAGCTTAGGTGCTAGATAGACAAAATATTTAAAGAAATATTTATTTGATGGTGTAGTAGGCACTTGTGTTTGATGCTAATTGAATAGACGTGGTGAAAGAAAAGTTACTGCTACACATATCTCTGATTATATCTGTTCATTGCCTGCAGGGAATGTAGTCGAATTTTTGGAGAAGAAGGACTGACTCTGAAACTCTTTCTGAAAAGAACAGCCCCATTCTCTATCCTCTGGACATTAACTAATTACCTATATTTGTTGGCGCTGAAGAAATTAACAGCCACAGATGTCTCTGCCCTTTTCTGTTGCAACAAAGCATTTGTCTTCCTGCTCTCTTGGATTGTGCTCAAAGACAAGTTCATGGGAGTTAGAGTAAGTACCTATGATTAATGGCTTCGATGAAAGCAATTTGTCCACAGGTGGAAACTGCAATGTAGTCTTTAACATACAGTAAATTCCTTTTAGAAGCATTAGAAAAATGACCAATAATTGAATCCTGGTACCTGTTTTCAATCATAATAGTTTTCTACAGCTAATACCTTGTTAGTCTTTCCACCCCACCCCCACTAGAGCTGTACCTTGAGTATCCTGCCATCCATTCTTAATTAGCACTTTTCTTAGATAATATCACCACCTTCAACACCTCTTTGATCCTTTTGTCTGTGACATCTTTTGATTATCTGCTCCTGTCACTGCTTGCTTGTCCCCACAACCACCCCACCCTCAACTTCTCTCTCCCCCCGCCCCCCACCTTAAACCAGCTTATATTTCACCTCTCTCCTAACTATACTTCAGTCCTGTTGAAGGGTCATGTTGGACTCGAAACGTCAACTCTTTTCTTCTCCACCGATGCTGCCAGACCTGCTGAGTTTTTCCAGGTAATTCTGTTTTTGTTTATAGTTTTACTCAAGTTGTGTGAATTTTGAGGGAATAATGTTTTAAACTAATGTAGAAAGACCTGCCTCTGAACCACAGAGTTGAACAGAAAGTGATGCCTATCCCTACAGCAGGATTAAGAAGATTTATTAAGGGTAGGTCTAGTTCACTAATTTGAAGGTTTACAGTATGGAGAAGATAATTTTAATGTGTATGCATTATAACAAAATGGGCAGATGTTCCTTTTCTTGCCCATAGATGTATTGGATTACAGAGAGAAATCTTTGTCAGGGAGGATCACATAAATTAATTGATGGAAAATCCAGCCAAAGCCTTTGAGGACATGGCATCCTCCAGGCCGACTTTTCTCTATATGCCCAGGCAATCTAATATGCCCAGGTTCAGGAATATCTGGCTTAAGATGTTGAAGAGAAACTTTTTTTGTTTATTCATTCGCAGGATGTGGGTATTGCTGGCAAGGCAAGTATTCATTGCCCCTGAGAGGGTGGTGATGAACTGCCTTCTTGAATACAACTGAGTCTTAGTTGAGTTCGGAGAGCAGTTGAGAATCAACCACATTGCTGTGGGTCTGGAGTCACAAAGAGACCAGCCTAGGTAAGACAGGAGATTTTGTAAAGGACTAGATGGGCTTTTACTGACAAGGTGGTAGTTTCATATTCCTGATGCTAGCTTTTTATTCCTGATTTATTCAAATGAACTTGAATTTTCCAGCTGCCATGGTGGGATTTGTATTTACGATCCCAGATCCAGGCTACTGAATGAAAACTGCAGAGCAGAACCTAGCCATTTCTGCCATTAACTTGCTCACTGCCATTTCTATCGGGGCCTAGTTATAAGTGGACAGAGCAGCTGCCTGATGAAGCAGGTGACTCATTATAGCATGCAGATCAGATTCTTTGCGTAGTAGAACCCGGATGCCATTTTCAGATTTTTAACTTGGTAAAACTCACTGCTAGACCAGCCCAATAATTGCTGGGCCTGTTCAGTGCTACTGAGCAGTACACTTTGGAAGTGAACATTTCTGGTGGTGTTTAAAGGGCATTCACTTGCAAGTAGTCAGATCATTGGTATCTATCTTGAAAGTTGAAGAAGAGTTACAGAGCTGGCAGGGGATCAGACATGTTATCATTGTGAGAGAGGCAACATGTGCCACTCCCATAGCGACATTGCCACTCCCACGAGGATGCAGTTCAACCTGCCCAATATTATGTGGGAGAACAGGCTGGAGGAGATCTGTGATGTGATTGAAGGCTCTATCAATGCATTTTGTCAAACTTTTGAAGGTGATGGAGATGATGGTGTCCAGGGACTGAAAGGGCAATAAAAAGCACTGGTGCTGGTGCCACAAACTCCTGGACAGTGGGCCCAGCTGCAATTATCTGTTGGGTTAATTGCTCGCAGCATGTTAAACTGTGGGGTGTTGAGGCCTTGCATCAGTCTGGCACAGAAGCTAGAAGCGGACTCCCCAATAGTCTCTGAAATGGTTATGACATCTCTTGGGCAGGCAGCCCAATGCTTTGAGAGATTGTTGGCGTATATGGAAGTTTTTTTTTCATTGAAAGGCCGGGCCACTGAAGTCTGCACATCATCCTCTTCAACAGAGCTAGGGCCCAAGCATTCCCTTTGGTCAGCCGACTCTTGCTCTGTCATCCACTAGCTCCTGCTCACTGTTGCTGAGTGACTTACCCAATGCAGATGCCTGTAACTCACTATCTATCCCACCCAAAGTGTTGATTTCTGTGCTGGTCCTTGAGAAAGGTGAAGCGAGTGACAGCACATCTTCACTAGCCTCCCCCTCCACCACTTGAGCAGCAGGGCCCAGTTTATGGGAGGGAACTGAAGAGACGACAGAGGGGAAAAGGTCAGCCAATAAAGGGCAGGTTAAGCAGGAGCAGATGAGTGTCATCATAATGCGAGACCAGGTTACTGAGATCTGTTGTGGCTGACTGAGGAAAGCAAACAGGTGAGAGGAATAGGCAGACACCTTCCCATTCTGTATCTATCCTGCCAACCCAGATGCTTTTCCTGCTGTCTGCGCCACTGATCTTCAATGCTTCCTCTTCGAGAGCTTGTATAGATGCTAGTCCTCTCTTGGTTCTGACCCTCTCCTTTGTGCAATGAGCCAGCTTGTCTTGCAGGATGGAGTTAGTGTATTGTTCTTGTAAAAGGCTGTGCAGAGATGTGCTGAAGCTTCATGCAGTGTGCATGTTGAGAGAGAGAGAGATACAGCAATTTGTGAGCAAAATGGAGAAGTGGTAAAGTGGTTCGTAAAATGTGAGAACAAAATTAGCAGAAGAATGAGACGCTTTACAGTTGTTAGCAACTGAGAGTCACATTTAGCACAAATGTATTACTCATGTCATCATCTGTAATGTTATTAAATAAAATAACAAGAATATTAACTGTTAGATTAATCTGAACTAACATTTCATTTGTGAGCAAAAGTAGATGTTATGCCTAACCTACACATTTTAAACAGGCTAATGTTTTAGATAGGATAGCTGGCAGAGTAATGTCAACATCCATTGTACCAACTGCTACAGAAAAGTCAAAGAGGAATAAAACTGGACAGACCACTTGGCATTGACTTAGGTGCCAGAAACAACAACAGCACATCCAGCCCTGTCAATCCAGCAAAGCCCTCCCTACTAACATTTGGGAGCTTATGCCAAAATTGGGAGAGCTGTCCCACAGACCAGTCAAGCAACAGCCTGACATAGTCATACTCACAGAATCATTACTTACAGCCAATGTCCCAGACACCACCATCCCTGGGAATGCCTTGTCTCACTGGCAGGTCAGACCCAGCAGAGCTGGCAGCACAGTGGTGTGCAGTCAGGAAGGAGTTGCGCTGAGAGTCCTCAGCATTGACTCTGGACCCCATGAAACCTCATGGCATCAGGTCAAACATGGGCAAGGAAACTTCCTACTGATTATCACCTACATTCCCTCCCCCACCCACCCAACTCAGCTGATGGATCAGAATGTTCCCATGTTGAACACCACTTGGAAGAAGCACTGTGGGTGTCTAGCATGCAAAATGTACTCTGATTGTGGGACTTCCATGTCTATCAGCAATTGGTGGCTTGGTAGCACCACTACTGATCAAGTTGGCCAAGTCCTGAAGGACATATCTGCCAGACTGGACCTGCAGCAGGTGGTGAGGGAACCAACAAGAGGGGAAAACTTGTCCTCACCAATGTATCTGTCACAGATGCATCTGTCCATAACAGTATTTAGAGGAGTGACCACCGCACAGTCCTTGTGGAGAGAGAGCCCAGTATTCGCACTGAGCATCCTGTCCATTGTGTTGTGTGGCCTTACGAGGACATTGTCCAGTCCTGGGATTTGGCAAGGTTTAGGTGACTTGGGAGGATTCGAAATTCATCTGCAAGGGGAAGTTTATTCGGGTTAGAGTTCTGACTTCCCTCTGTGGGGGTCAGGCATTCCAACCTCCTGATTAAGTATCCTCAAAAGGGACTGGGGGTTTTTCAGGGTGGTTAGCATTCAGGGGGCGAGTGATGGTCCAGCTGCTTTGGGCCATCTACAGGGGAATGCTGGGCATCGCAATCTATGGGTGCTAGGCCCTGGGATCATAGGGCCAATTTGCTTTTGTCCAGCTTAGCTCCTGCCTGTCCACTTTGAACAGCTGAACCTCCGGGTTACCACGCGCAGGGACCGTGGGTAGGCTGAGGGTCGAGAGAGTGAGGTATTTTAAAGAGACTTTGGCTTCTTTAGGGGATTCCAGTTCAGGTGCTAGCACAACTGGAGAGTTCCAGCTTCTGTTGCTAGGTGCTTCGGATTGGCATGGCAACAGGTGGGTAGTTGGCTCCTGAACTTGGGCCAGCCTTTCTGGGCGTGGATGATATGACGATGGCCTTCTGGCAGGGGCCTCTCCTGCATCCATACTGGAGAGGGTTACAGTGCTGTAGCCTGGTAGGGGTTTATGGATCGTTTTAAATAGGAGGGTTAACCCTGTCCAGTCACCTTGCGATTCTACATTATGGTGGGTGAGCATGGAGTCCAATCTGTTTGGGGTCCCTATGGTGGGTGAGCATGGGGGTCCAATCTGTTTGGGGTCCCTATGGTGGGTGAGCATGGGGTCCAATCTGTTTGGGGTCCCTCTGCTGGTCAGTTGGGGAGGTAGGCATTGTGTCTTTTTGGACACTACTGTCCTCTGGTGGATGGTCAGCTCTTGGTGTACCTTCAGGTGGCCTTTCAACTAAGTGAGGTATCACTCTGAGTCAATTTGGGAACTTTTCTGGTCCACATTTAAATTCGCTATAAAGCTACCAATGTCTTCCTAGCTAGGGCCTTTGGTTTGGGAGTGGCTGTTTTCCTAACTTGTTCTAAGTCCCTTGGACCCTTCTGCCCTCTGCTATGGCACAGCTGATGGTGAATGCTGAGCTGCTCAAATCCCAAAGGGAAACTTGAAACAACTGCCACAACTGTTTTGCAATTTGCATAAATTTCGAGATGCATGCCTTGAATTAAGTAGTAATAAGACCACTGAGTCTTATATGTTTCTTACAAAACTAAATTAAACCTTTATTAATAGAATAAATAATTTTAAGTATATACATAGATCTACAAATTAATACTATGATAACTTCTAAATCCCCTAGTTAATCTAACTCCTAGTTACACCTTTGATAAGACAACAGTAAGACACATAGATTTTAAAAGACCCAGGCAAAGAAACACAATACCCTGAACAATCCAATTTAAAGTCAGTTTTCTTAACTTCAGTTCTTTGTAGACAGCAGGTTGAGGTGTAGATGCTGGAGGCTTTTTTATACTTGTTTTAGATCTTAGAATGCCTCTCCTTGCACACAGCCTTCTCTCCCTTTAACCATATTTTCCCTTTTGAATGCAAATTACCATTGTTTCACGATGTCTTTGGTCTTTACCTTTCTAATAATAAAAATCTCTCACAGTACCAATTTTAACAGTAATTTTTGAGAAAAATAAATACACTGTTTCTTAACTTCTCCTGGCTAGGTGTATTTCACTCCCTCTTTTGTATTCAATTTAGTCTGGTTTATTTAAAAATGCAAATGTTCCCTACACCTATGTTTACCTACTTAACATTTTAAACCTAGCTTATCTTGTTACCTCAAAGCCTTCAGACCAGCTGCCTTTAATTCAATTAAGACACACATACACACACACCTCATTATTAAATTCCAATAACATTATGAAAATTATTATATCTTCTTGACACCCTCAAGTGGAGGTGCAGCTCCAGCTATACTCCCTTGTGGCTTTTCAACTGAGTGAGGCATTGCATTCCCTATCTACTTATTGCTTTGGGAACTCCCTTTGTCCCTAGTTAATGTCAGAAAGAAAGTTTCTGTTAGCCATATTTCTGGCAGGCCCTTACCCATTCCCTCTCCAGGCTTAAGAACTGGTCTTCCCTCAGGCTTTTTGGCTATGTGGGGCATCTCCCTCACTATTTTTTTTCCCCTGCTCTAGGACTTCTTTGGTCCCTATTTAATTCTGGGATATTCGTGGAATCTATTTCTGAATCTAGGGGCATTCACTGGAGTTATTTTCATTTTCTTGGCCTGGCTTCGGACTTGCTACCTTCAAGCAGCTGTCACTTGAGGTCTGTGGGTGCTATCTCACCTTTTTGGGCCTCTGGACCTTCTTTAGCCTTCTGCAGATTTTTGCTGGTTGGCATTGACCTCTTTTCTTTCACTGGCTAACACCTTGTTGCCAGCCAGATTGTTCCCAAGGAGGAAATTGATTCCTGCTACTGGTAGTTTAGGGGCAATCCCTACTCTAACAGGGCCTGAAACAAGATCACACTCTAGGTGAACCCTATGGAGGGGGCACAAACACGGATCCTCCTCCAACTTCACTGATCAATGCTTTGGCCTTCAGGGAGAGCTCAGGGGGTGGATTTAAAGTTTTCCTCCAACATTAAGGATTGAGTGGCCCCTATGTCCCTGAGCAGTACCACAGACCTACTCACATTTTGGGATGGATAGGGGAACAATGTTCCTGACAGGACAAAACTCTGGAAGCTCTCTGGGAGTTTGTCTGGCTCAGACACACACAGTGCCATGTCTTCCAAAGGGTAAGCTTCTGTAGCGAGAGTCTCTCCTGCTCTGCTGCACCACTCATTGGGATGTGAAGCCAACTGGCTTGCTGAGCAAGTTCCAGCATTCATGTCTGGAATGACCTATTTTGTTGCAATGAGAACTCACTGGCCTCCGGGAGTTCTGCTTTCGGGATGCAGCAGGGCTTCTTGCGATCTTTTGTGTTTTCTTTTCTGGGCTGGGGGCCTTTCCTATCTAGATCGCCCTACTTATAATACAATGGGGTATGGTTTGGAAAGGGTCTGCCTGAGTTTACAGGCCTATGGGTGAGATCATGGCTGTCTGCTGTGACTGCAGCATCCCTGGCTGTGAGGATTCTCTGCTGCTCTAAGTGCATTCGCAGGTTGGAGAGTTAGCAATTTTTGAATTCCTCCAACAATAACAACTCATGCAACTCTTCGTAGGTGCATGGGATTCTTAGGGATCTTATCTATCGGTCGAATGCTGTTTGCTTCAGCCGTTCAAACTCGATATAGGTTTGTGTGGGCTTCTTACAAGCGTTCCAGAATTGCTGGCGATATGCCCCTGGGACTAACTCCTAGGCACTTAGAATGGCAGCCTTGGTCTGCTCATAATTCAGGGGCACATCGGGAGGGGAACATGGAGTAGATCTCTTGGGCTCTCCCTGACATCTGCCCTTGAATTAAAAATGTCCAGATCACTGCGTCCTGCTATTTTCTCAAAAGTGGCAAAAGATGACTCCAGATCACACTCTCCAAATTCGGAAATGAACTTTGTCTACTTGGGGGCCTCGGAGAGTGGTTCCAGGTTAGAGGGAGAAAGGGTGCTACTGGGTAGAGAGAGATTTTTCCCTTGCCGCTTCCAAATGCCTGGTTTCTGTCTCCCTTTGAGCTGCTAATTCCGTTTCCAATTTTCAGAGCTGGAATTCTCTTTCCTGTTTTTTCTCTCTGTCTCTCTCCCTCTCTTAGGGTCATCAAAATTTCACCATTTAAATTCCCTCGCTGAATAAACATCTGGGCATGAAACATTGCCATTTTCTTAGTGCTAGTGAAAAGCAATTTGCTGTGGTAAGTTACTTGTGTTTTAAAATTTGTTCCAGCCACTGAGTTTTCCCCTTAGCTTCCAATTGGCTCTTTTATTTCAGATTTGGATTGTCTCTTAAATTTGGTCAAATGCAAATTGGGTTTTCCTGGACTTGAGCTCCCAATTTCTGTGGTGATGTGGGGGTTCGGGGGGAGGGGGCGGGTTTATTTAAACAGTCCTGATTTCTCTCCTCACTACCTATCCACATACAGGAAGATGTTTTTGATTCTTGATTTCCACCTTTATAACTGGTGGTGTATTTTCCCCAAACCCTCAGTTTTGGAGTGATCCAATCCTCTATTAAAAACCCCACAGCAAACTCAAGGTAGGGTAAAATCAGAGGGTTAGTTTATTTTACACACGCTCAAAACATGGGGAGGGTGTATCACTATGTAACCCCTGGTACATTCATACAATAGAAGAGGGGTAAGGGAAAGAAAGAGGTACAAGGCAAAGAACATAGACAAAATAAGAATTATTGTTTCATGTGAGTCCAGAGTCCAGAATCAAATTCCAATGGTGTATTCGTTCAGAGTTGGCTGGTTGAAAACTGATGCTGGAGAATTCACTTTTCCAGTAGAAATGACTTCCATGATGAGATGGGCCCGTGGGAATGAATTAGCCTTATAGGTGATGGTACAGAAGCTCAGAAGTTCTCGTAGAAACAGAGTTGATGAGGGCCAGGCACTTTAAATGTGGACAGAGCTCTGGTTCTGCTGCTGTTTGCTTGCTGGGAAGATGGCAGACTACCAAGGCAATATTACAGGTTCTAGCAGCTTGGTGGGTGGGGAGTGTCAGTGACATGACTCCCACTTCTCCACCTTGGTTTGGACAAAGGATGTATATTCCTGCTCTGGATTCTTGAGATGATTAATGTTTCAATCATTAATAAATTCAACAGAGGCTTCTGGGTCCATTGTCCTCATAGATGGATCATCTCTGTTGGCCAGAGCCTGGCCTCCGAAATGTAAATGATCTTTGTACAACCTTTGGGATTTGATCTCTGCAGTCACAAGCAGCATTGGCGCCTCTTTAGAGATAATGAGGTTGCCGCTGTTTCTGAAGGCCAGAAACTCCTCTTGTGAGTCATAGCAGGTCCTGTTTTCAGTCATTTTAAACCCTTTGTCCAGTTTTAAAAAAATAATTTTACAAATTAGCTCAGCAGCAAACAACCCAGGACACAGGACGGTCCCGTAAAATCTGGGAAGGTTGGTCAACCTGGTCAAGAATGTGATGGGATACTATCCACTTGCATGGATGAATGTGGCTCCAACAGCACTTAAGAAGCTTGATGATATTCAGGAAAAAGCAGCCCACAACCTATCCACCAACCTAAACATTCACTCCCTCCACTACCAACGCACAGTGGCAGCAGTGTGTACCATCTACAAGATGCACTGCAGTAACTCAGCAAGGCTCCTTCAGCAGCACCTTCCAAACCTGCAATCTCTACCACCTAGAAGGACAAGGGCAGCAGACACATGGGAACGCGCCACCTGCAAGTTCCCTTCTGAGCCTCACACCTTCCCGACCTGGAACCATATCAGTGTTACTTCACTGTTCCGGGATCAAAACCCTGGAACTCCCTTCCGCACAACAATGTGGGTGTACCTGCACCAGGTGGACTTCAGTGGCTCAAGAAGACGGCTCATCACCACCTTCTCGAAGGATAGGGATGGGCAACAAATGCTGGCTTAGCCACCGACACCCACACTGTGTGAACGAATTTTTTAAAAAACATCAATTCTAATCTCAGTAATACTTTTGTACTTTGTATTTTTAGACACAGTACAGAATAAGATTGTTCACCTGTAAAGGGCATGAACTTAAAAAACACGGCAACATAGGGTCGTTTCTCTACATTATCTTCTTGCATAATTGGTGGAATTTGCACATGTGCATAGTGGCATTGCAGACCAAGTTTATCACACGAATCAACAGGAACAGTAAATATTACCTAAAAGGTCTTGCTACATTTATAGCCGAATTCTAAGTGTTCCCTACCACTGAACCAATGTGCTCAGTCAAATTGGCCTTAATTAGAAGTCCTGAAGGTGAAATTGGGCGTGGTAGTGCTCATTTCTTGGGCACTTTAAAAAAAAATGGTGTCCATGGCACATGTGCACACTTCTGATGTGAAGTGCACAAGACTCCATGGGGTGGATTTTATGGGGGTATGGATTACCTGCCCCCCAGCCTAAAAGCCGGTTGGCACCTTGCTGACGTGAAATCTGACTGCCCCGCAGCAATAATACGCTCAGAGCGGCCTGAAGTGCAGAGTGGGATTTTTGTCCTTCAGGGACAGGAAGTCCCACCCTAGAGAGCAGCTGGCCAATCTGATTGGCTGGCAGTTCTGTAGCCCCAACCATGCTAGAAGACGGTAGTGGCCACTGCTAGAACAGAACCAGTCCCCACGAAGAAGTGAAGATGTCTCTTGGCCTTCAGGTAAGTCCAGGGATTTTGAGCAGGCATGGCTGGGAGACCCCAGCAATCAGGGAGAGGGGGGAAGGGGTCAAGTCAGAGCGGACGGAGGGCAGGGGCAAAGACTGTGCCATCTTTGGGGGGAGTGCCCCCCAATGGGTACAGGGGACCTGCCTGACAACAGCCCATGCTGCCAAAGCTGCCAGCCTTGCTTCTGCCTTACCCCACAGACAGAACGATTGTGGCAAAGGTGGAATGAAGTCCTTAAGTGGCAGTTAATTGTCCATTTAAGGGCCTCAGTGGGTCAAAGGGTGGGTGGGTTGTCTGTTGCCATACTCACCCCTGGTAATATGCAGGACAGGTCAGGAATGGGCAGAAAGGTGTCTGGCTGGCCACCTGATTTATTTTATGTGCCGCCTTCTTTCAAATACGTTGGTGGGGGTGGGAGGGTGCTGTTAAATTCACCCCCACATTGGTAAAGGGGTTAGTGCATGCACACCTAACATCTGTTGGCAGCATGTGGAGTGAGCAGATTGTGATGATAATCAATATGTAACGCTGATTTGATGTCGGTGTTGCTATTTTGGAGCTCCAATTTCCAGCCTACTCCCTCTCACAACTGAACATACATCCAATGGCATGAAGAACACCTCCCTCCCCCATTAGTGCTATTTAAAGGGAACTATTGGTTGTTAGAATCGCAGCAACAGCTAGAAGAATAAACTGAGTTTTGGATGCTTTCTGTAGTTGGTTAAAGTTTTAGTGATCTACAGAGATTGGCCTAAGCAGAAGCTGAAGGACTTCCTTGCTGACTTAACAGCTTGTGCACCAACCAGTTGTTCCCAGATGTGGATGGCCTAGCAAGCCGCCTTTTTGGTATTGAGCATGACTGGGAGGATGAGCAGAGGCCATGCAGAGTAAGACAATCTACTGCAAGAGGGAGAAGGGGCAAAGGGGTTTCAGCAGAAGGCCATATCTGGAGAGGGTCGCTAGGAAATTGATTGGTTGGAGAACAGATTGCTGATGTGCTGTGATGCCCTGGAAGCCACTTTACACACTGGTGTCCATAGCCATGATGGCCGCACTCTCCGTTTCCATGACAACAGGCTGAGCTTTCACTACAATACTCAGATGGTGGGTCGATGTCATTTGTGCTGTAATGGAAGCTGAGACATTGGCCACCTGATGTTACATAGAAACATAGAAAATAGGAGTAGGAGTAGGCCATTTGGTCCTCCGCCATTCATTATGATCATGGCTGATCATCCAACTCAATAACCTGCTCCCGCTTTCTTCCCATATCCTTTATGCCCTTTTGCCACAAGAGCTATATCTAACTCCTTCTTGAAAACATACAATGTTTTGGCCTCAACTACTTTCTGTGGTAGTGAATTCCACAGGCTCACCACTCTCTGGGTGAAGAAACTTCTCCTTATCTCAGCCCTAAATGGTCTACCCCGTATCCTCAGACTGTGACCCCTGGTTCTGGACTCCCCCACCATCGGGAACATCCTTCCTGCATCTACCCTGTCTAGTCCTGTTAGAATTTTATAGGTTTCTATGACATCCCCCCCTCATTCTTCTGAACTTCAGCGAATATAATCCTAACCGACTCAATCTCTCCTCATATGTCAGTCCCGCCATCCCAGGAATCAGCCTGGTAAACCTCCGCTGCACTCCCTCTATAACAAGACCATCCTTCCTCAGATAAGGAGACCAAAACTGCACACAATATTCCAAATGTGGTCTCACCAAGGCCCTGTATAATTGCAGCAAGACATCCCTGCTCCTGTACTCGAATCCTCTGGCTGTAAAGACCAACATACCATTTGCCTTCTTTACCGCCAGCTGCACCTGCATGCTTACCTTCAGCGACTGGTGTACGAGGACACCCAGGTCTCGTTGCACATTCCCCTCCCTCAATTTATAGCCATTCAGATAATAATCTGCCTTCCTGTTTTTGCTACCAAAGTGGATAACCTCACAGTTATCCACATTATACTGCATCTGCCATGCATTTGCCCACTCACTCAGCTTGTCCAAATCACACTGAAACATCTCTGCATCCTTCTCACAGCTCACCCTCCCACCCAGCTTTGTGTTATCTGCAAATTTGGAGATATTACATTTAGTTCCCTCATCTAAATCATTAATATATATTGTGAATAACTGGGGTCCAAGCACCAAGCCCTGCGGTACCCCACTAGTCACTGCCTGCCTTTCAGAAAAAGACCTGTTTATCCCTACTTTTTGTTTTCTGTCTGCCAACCAGTTTCCTATCCATCTCAATACACTACTTCCAATCCCATGCGCTTTAATTTTACATGCTAACCTCTTATGTGGGACTTTGTCGAAAGCCTTCTGAAAGTCCAAAAAAGCCACATCCACTGGCTCCCCCTCATCAACTCTACTAGTTACATTCTCGAAAAATTCCAGTAGATTTGTCAAGCATGATTTCCCTTTCGTAAATCCATGCTGACTCAGTCTGATTCTGCCACTGTTTTCCAAGTGCTTAGCTATTAAATCTTTTATAATGGACTCTAGAATTTTCCCCACTACTGACGTCAGGCTGACTGCTCTATAATTCTCTGTTTTCTCTCTACCTCCCTTTTTAAATAGTGGGGTTACATTAGCTACCCTCCAATCTGTAGGAACTGTTCCAGAATCTATAGAATCTCGGAAGATGACCACCAATGCATCCACTATTTCTAGGGCCACTTCCTTAAGTACTCTGTTAAGTTACATCATAGTTGGCTGCACAGGTGTGTAAATGGAGGTGACCACCTGTTTTATCATGAGGAGGTCAGGCTTCAAGCTCTGCACAGAGCCCTGTGCCAGCTGGTGTCAGACTCCTCAGTACTCCTTGAAATTGAACTCCAGCTTTTCGGTAGGCTTTCCAGTGCACCATGCATTTGGGTGTATACATCCATCAGCGTCCTTCTGTAGTCTGGCCCATCAATTCATCTCCTGAGTCCTCTACAGCAGAAGTAGTGTATGAACTGTGAGCTAGCATCTACACTTTCCTTTCCTCCTACCTTGGTTGCAGAGCACTTGTGTCCAGTATCTCACATGTGCCAATCCCTGCTCTTAATTATGTGGTGTCAATATTGAGCTAGTGGCTGTGACTGTGCAATTGAGTGATATCTTCATCTTCACTGTTGTCATACTCTTCCTCCACTCCCTTGGCAGGTGCAGTTCTTGGATATCTGAAAGGAAAAAGAGATAAAATTGAGTTGTGGTGAGGGAAGAGGAGAAAGTAAGAAGTGCATGCTTAAATCATCAGTAGCTTCTCAGTCATAGGAGTACATGGGTTGAGGGAGTAAAGAGATGAAAGAAGGGAGATTAGCAATGTGGATGGCTTCACTTTCAATGGCTTCAGCCCTGCAGGTGGCCATGGCCTTAACATTGACCCTTCCCATAATTGGCAGCACTGTTTCCTGCATGAGGGATTAGAACATGTAGGCATGCACCTCCCCCTTTGGTTAGTTACTGATGCCATCAGTTGGGCATCACCTTGTTCTGCAAGAGAGAGGGAAGCATATCAGTGAGTGTTATGCAATTTGTTTGGACGATGTGGCTGTCATGATTGAATAGCTGACTGTGTGCAAACTGTGAAATGTGGATGTGTGACTTGCAACAACGCTGAACTTGTTGAAGGTGAAGTGAATGTCAGGTGTGAGTTTTTATTGATAAAGATTGTTCGTCAGTGAGTTATGGGGGTGTGGTATATTGTGCAGTGAGTGAAGCTAGTAATGCAGTTGGTGGGAGCCATATGGCCTTTAAAGATGCATTCACTGACCTTAACTACTTATGTGAGATCATTAAACTCCTTCTGGCTCCACATCCAGGTTCTTGGAGCTGTACCCCTAGCATTGACCTTCGTGGCTATCTATTCCTATTGCCACCTTGTGTCTGAAGGCTGCCTGGCTCCCCAGAGGATACAAGACATCTCTTTCCACATACTCTACTAAGACCTGCAGCTCAGTGTTTGAAAGCCTTGGAGGGGAGGTGGGGGGTGGGGGGCGTTCTCTCTATCCCATGGTTTTCCATTGATCTCTCTTTCTCAAGTCAATTCAATTGCAGAACCACTCCCAGCACCTGCTGCAGCCGCAATACACCTCTCTTTTAAGTAATGCAGACTAGCTTTATGAAGTGCAAGTTACGAACACTATTGGGCCCCCCCTTTATTGGGCCCCCTGCTTATACCTACAGCCAATGAACAGTGCAGGAAATGCTGGCTGCAAGAAAAGTCAATCTCATGAGTAGGCAGCATGAAGTTGGCATGTTGCCCACATTCCACTCAGTGGCTGCAGTCCCTATGACCATTTTCGGGAGTTAACCAACTTCCAATACTTAATGTTTGTTGTATTATTCTATAGCAATTTATATTGTATGATCCCCTCCTTTAATAGATTTTAGTTTGAACCATAATTTGGATTGTTTTGTTAAAAGCTATTTGAGTAGGATCTGTAAATAGAACTGGTCTTATATTGACATTTCATTTTGTTTCAGCAGTGCCTTGATAAATATATAACTGACTGTGAAATGGAAACATGTAGATAAATGTATAGTGATTGTACCAACAAAATGAATGCTTATTGCAATGATTATTTCTGATAATGGCACCATAGATACATTGCTACAAATATGACTTTTACATATTCCTTTCTCCTGTATTTATGGTGCAGTAATTCATTATCTGCCATTTTACACTGTTAGCATTTTCTAATTGTGACACTGTAGTGCTGATTTATATCAATTCATTTAAACTGCAGTGTGGACTCTGGCCTCTCATTGCCAGTGAAATTTTCAAAGTAACAAACAAATAAATCAATACAGCAGTTGAATCTTTTCTAATGTGAGGAACTCAAATTTGGGCCAGTGCACCAAAAAATAAGACTCTTTTGCTCAGTGTGAAAACAAAGGCATGCATTGGCACAATTGTACTGCAATTTTAGGGTTGGCATGAAGCCATTCCCATTTTGCTGTTGTGCAAACATTGCATACGACACTTGCATCAGATCACAGACTAATTTCAGAGTAAAACCCAGAGGAATTGGTCTCAAAATGCTTATGTTTAGAACCACCTAGAGAGTGATTCAAATCAAGTTAATATTGTGCTCATGACCTGCTGTATACATTATAAATCTATCCAATGCATCATTCCAGTATGCTGAGAATATGGGTATTCCTCACTCTCAAAACATTTTAAACACTTTTAAGCATGGGTGCAGGTAATACTCTTCTGGATCAAGCAGTCTGTAATGCAGATAGACGGTACAAACAGGATATTGCTGGTTGTGAATGGGTCTCGTAGCCACCACCTCAAGGTGGTCTGAGAACAAATGAAAAAGTAACCCTGGTTTGGGTGCAGTTATACTGCATTGCCTGGATCACTGCTTTGTAGGAATGATACAAGAAAGCAATATAATTCACTATTAATGATTACTTTTGTCAATAAATTAAATAACTCGTCTACTCGGTCCCAGCCCCAGATGAGCACTCTTGCACCACTGTCACAATGTTTATTTCCACAGTAGCTATCCTGAAGACTTTTTCATGAGTGTGCTGAGTTATTGTCAAACTATTGACCTTTTTATGCTGCATTTGTCCTTGCCTTGTATCTATCCTACATCCTGGGGACAGTTATTTAAGTAATAGGGATGATTTCCCACAGCTCTACTGGTATCATTGGGGCACCCAGGCTGTGGGCCCTCATGATTTTGGTGTGGCATTTTGCTACCTCTTTAAGGTAGGCAAAGGCTGATCTGGCAGAAATGTTATAACAGTTAAAGTCTCATTATATGCTGCTCTTTCAGTGGCCTGATCACTTAGATTGATTGTCATTTGGCTATCTTATTGTGGGGCTCTCAAGTGGCCATACAGCACAAAATTTATTTTATAATCTGGTGTGGGAGGGGGGTGCGAAGAGTGATGGTGCAGAAAATGCTCGTCCTTTATCGCTGGTAGACGTAATTGCCTGAAAGAGGCTGGAACCAAGAAAAAAGGGGTTCCACCCCACATTTTTGCCACCCCACTCCCATGGCAATGAGACTTATGTGTCCCAAAACAGTTGAGCTTCTATATTTATTCTTGTGGCTCCAGCCACAATGATGTGCAATAAGAGAAATGGCTGCGATTGTACCTGAGCTGCTCAGGTTGGGTTACAGAGCGTTATCCTCAGCAACCATGTGCAGAGGAGGTAGCCCCATGTCCCCAAGTTCGTTTGTCCTTGGGCAGGTGGAAAATTGGGGAATAGGTGAGTGTCGTAGGAGGAAAGCATTGTGACAGCTGTCAGCGAATCTACCAAGCTCTTTCTGAGGTGAACTATACCAGTTAAACATTGATGGAGTGAAAGCCTTTCCAGTTGACGTAAGTTGATAGCTGGTCTTCTGGTGCCCTGCAGCTACTTGAGTTCAGTTTATTATGCCCTGATGTGAGGGGAGCCAGCCACTACTGCAAATCCCAGAGCTTTCTTATTCTGATTGTTGGCGTCAATATGGAAAGGAATGCATTGGTTGACTTTGGCACAGAGGATATTGGTGACCTGCTTGATGCAGCTGTGTGTTGAAGAGGTGGGTGATGGTCCCTGTAGCAAGACGAAAAGAACCTAAAGTGAAAAACATAAGGTTGTGATGACTTTGAGCCCCACTGACAAAGCATAGACTGACAAGAAGCAGGTCCTGCTCTGAGTGGCTGTATAACTCAGCAACAGCTTGCCTCCTGATGCAGTGTTATATCCAGGAAAGTGACTCTTAACCTGTAGACCTCATTGGCTGAGTAAGGCCTTCCACAAGCAGTTCATCCTGGTTATTGAAGCCAACCATTCTTCTACTCAAAGAACAGCAATCTCTAAGCTCAGAAGTTCCTTGGAAATCCAAATAAGCACACAGGGCAGGATTTTTCAGTCCTGCCCGCTGCCAGGATCATCTGGTCCTGCCGAAAGTCAATGAACTTTTGACTGGGCCGCCACAACTCCCGTGGCAGGTCCTGCCATGGCATGACCGGAAAATCCCGGCCACAGATTCCAATGATCTGAGCGCTTGCAGCCAAATGCCCTTTAAGAATACTTTCAGTCATATCGGTCAGTTTGTGAAGCAAGGTTTTAATCAGTAGGGCGTTGTTGGGCAGGACTTCGAAGCTGCCCAGTTAAAATCATGTCGGGACCCTAATTACATCATAGCTCCTTGAATTATACATCAATTAATGAGGCATCTCCTTCATTGGTCAACTCCAATGTTAAAATGATAGTTGGCGGACTCCTTGTGGGAAATGGGCAGTAAGTTGATTCTTGCCATTTTAGTGGCAGTTCATCCTGTTCACATCGATAGGTCAGATTCAAATTGCCCCTACTATTTTCTTTTTATCTTAGCTGTGATACCACTAAGTCATGAGTTAAACACAAATGCACTCTTCTGATCTCACAATCAGACAAATTCAACTAAGTCTATCCGGACAAAAAACAAATATATCCACAACAGTATGTGGCCTTCTTTGCACCCAGCTACATTTTAGATTGTGTTGCTCATTGGAATACAAGTATGATATTGGCAAGTGACGAATGCAAAGCATTAGTATTCACAGTTAGACAATATTACTGCTGATGTTTGAAACCAGTTCCTGATCTGAAAATCCATAAATCACCCTGACTGTTGGCTGGATTGATATGCTGAGTGTTGTAATCGCTAAGACTTGGGAAATTATTCAGGCGTATGGCACAGCATTTCCTTTCATAGATTGTCATCACTATTTTAAGAATGTTCAGCATTTTCTTAACCACTTATTATGCACTGTCAGTGTTATGCTATGTCCGTACTAAATGAAAAACACTGTTTATTCCAAAAGGCGGGCAGATGAAATGACACTAAGATAGCCTATCAAAAAAACATTAATGACATGTTGAGAAGAAACATATTGTCTAATTTTTTGCTAAAACTATAATACTCCTACTTAAAGGTATCTTTTACCTTTGTTCCTTTGTAACCAAGATATAAATAAATGCTAATAAAATATACAACAAGATTGATATTGAAGTTGCGTTTGCTTCAGAATGGTGGATGCTAAGATAGACTCATTATTCTTGAACAGACTGTAGGGAGAGACTGTGGGGCAAGGCTGGCCTCACAGGAAAAAGGATGTGCTAACCTGAACCCTAGGAGTATGAATTTACATAAAAAAGGCTTATGGGGATTCAGGTAGTTCAGGCCACTCCCAATGTATGTTCAGATACACAAGGGGAATTCACAGGATCAGGCAATCTGTACTTTCGAGCACTTATGGAAACTATGAAACAGTTTTTCAGGGAATTAAAAAATGAGGTAATGTGGGTTATTTGTTATGTTGGCACTACTGATGGGAACCTTGCCTACCAGTGAACCTGTAATCAGTGAATTGTTGGGGCACTACTCACAATTTTTTCAATATGTGCCTCTGGTGCCAGTATAAGCATAGAAAATCATCCCCTCTATGTCATCTCCAAGAATCCTGAGAGCTATTTGAGTTCTCACTATTATTAATGCCAGAGGTCATGAATATGCAGTTCTCAACAGCAATCTTCCGATGGGAAAACTTAGCATTTTGATGGGTTTTTTTTTATTCATTCATGGGATGTGGGCGTCATGGCTAGGCCAGCATTTATTGCCCATCCCGAATTGCCCTTGTTCAGAGGGCATTTAAAAGTCAACCACATTGCTGTGGGTCTGGAGTCACATGTAGACCAGACCAGGTAAGGACAGCAGATTTCCTTCCCTAAAGGACATTAGTGAACCAACAATCGACAATGGTTTCATGGTCATCATTAGACTTTTAATTCCAGATTTTTTTTGAACTCAAGTTCCACCATCTGCTGTGGTGGGATTCAAACCCAGGCCCCCAGAGCATTACCCTGGGCCTCTGGATTACTAGTCCAGTGAAATACCACGACACCATTGCCGTTGCCTCCCTCTAAATTAGTAGCTAATTAAGAACAGCAGAGGCAAACTGAACTGGAAAAACATATGGTGACATTATGTTTCTGTCAGCTTTGCCTCAGCCAATAAACAATAACTGGCAGGTGTCATTTGTTGAACATTGACTCCGAATCATCTTCCTTGCTTTGAAGGCCATGGCTGTCATGAATGGTGCTTCTTTGTTTCTCTGGGTTGGTTGTGCATCTGTCAATTTATTATTTTGAGCTACATTGAGAAAGCTTCTGAGGAAACACTGAGAAGAGTTTAATACCATATACTTCCATTATCATGCGCACGTATGAACAAATGAATTAGGAGCAGGAGTAGGCCACTCGGAACCTTGAGCCTGCTCTGCCATTCAATAAGATCATGGCTGATCTGTTTGTAACCTTAACTCCACATTCTCGCCTACCCCCAATAACCTTTCGCCCCCTTGTTAATCTAGAATCTATCCAGCTCTGCCTTAAAAATATTCAAAGACTCTGCTTCCACCGCCTTTTGAGGAAGAGAGTTCCAAAGGTTCATGACCCTCTGAGGGAGAAAATTTCTCCTCATCTCTGTCCTAAATGGGCGACCCCCTTATTTTTAAACAGTGACCCTTAGTTCTAGATTCTCCCACAAGAGGAAACATCCTTTCCACATCCATCTTGTCAAGACCCCTCAGGATCTTATACGTTTCAATCAAGTTGCCTCTTAGTCTTCCAAATTTCAGCAGATGCAAGCCTAGCCTGCCTAAACTTTCCTCATAAGACAACCCAGAATTTTCATGTCGGTGGGCAGCTGTGATTGGCGGGCCCGGGAGCGGCCTGGGAACAGACCGCCACCCGTGATCAGCCCCCAGCCGCGATTTCACGCTGGCTGGCCAATTAACGGCCTGCCAATTAACGGCCTGCCAGCGTGAAAGATGCGCTGAAAGGCTCAGCGCTCCCGGGGTGGGGGGCGGGAGGAGGGCGAGTGCTGAAGTCAGCGTGGGCATGGGGGAGCAGGCAATGAAAGCTCCCTGAAGGCAGAGAGCTGCCTCAGGGAGCTGAAGAATTTAAATTCAATAAAAACAGATTTTAAAACCCGGAAAAAAATGCCCACGCATCAGAATGAGTCACCTAAACACATGGATGCTGAAATTTGTGTCAAACATTTTCATCTTTTTAAAAATCTATCTCAGAAGCCTCATCCGTCCTTGGATGAGGTTTCCTGAAAAATGCAAAGGCCGCCTGGCCGATTCGCCCATGCGCCAACCATAATGTTGGATGGGCAGCAAAAAATCCTGTTAATTGCACTGTTAATGGGCTTAATAGTCCTCTTAATTGTCGGCAGGCGTGCTGCCAACTCTCGCCTGCACCTGCCAAATGAAATATCATGCAAGTGCGCGATGAGGTTGGGATGCTCACCCGACATCATCGTGTGCTATTTTACGCTCAAGCATGTTGGGCGTGCGCCCACATGCCGAGCGAAAAGTTCTGGCCAATGTTCTCAACTGTAAATATTAACACACCTATTTCACATCTCCTCCGTTTTATGATGAGCTATTTTGCTGTCTGTGTTGTATGTGCTCCTGTCTGCCAATTGCGTTTCCGACTTAGAGTGTACATCTACTGAACTCACCAATAAGTGGGTGAATATTTTGCTACCTCAAGATGCCGAAGCCCTGCCTCCCTCAGCCATATTATTGCCCTGGTGCTTGATCCTACAACCTTGAGCGTTTCTCACCCTGTAATTGTCTGGATTGTGGCCACAAGGCTCTCGTCACAATGTTGGGATTCAGTGCTATTTGTCCCATCCCCTGAGCACTCGCGGGGACGAGTGATGCTCATTGCAAATGGTGGTTTATGGTGGTCAGTAGAGCCTTTGAGCATGCTCTGGAAGCACACATTGCTCCCCTCAACATTGTTTAAAGCTATGGAAGAGGAGCAAGGATGCACTGAAGATGAAGTGTGCTTTTTATTAGCAATGACTTGTTATTTTGAGGGCCTCATGGTGCCTGAGAATTTTGGACTTCTCAAAGGCCAGGGCTGGCCATGAGGGCATAATGTGTGTCTTAAAGAGGAGGCACTTTAATGCCTGGAACGCAAGTGGCTGAACGTTGTTATCTTCAGATGGTCCACATGCATAGTGAGGTGAGGATAAAAGTGGGTCAGCATCCCTGACTGAGAGTGCTTGATGTGAATGTGGTAGAGAAGAAGGTGACACAGAGGATTGAGTCATCTCTGCTTAGATGCACACCTGCCGAATGTCCCCTGCTGCCTTGGCAGTTTCACCACTTACAGTTTCACCATTGAGATTACACATAATATGTTGTCCCATTGCTGGAGATGGATCTCCTTGAGGCTTTGCCACGTTGAAGGCATATAGCTAAAAGCCCACTGAGATGGTGGAACAGCTCCTTGCTCTTATAGGCTGCCGTTGTGATTGGGATGCTGGAGAGACACTTGAAGAGACTGCACCTTCTAAGGTATGATGTTGGGACTCCCTCATCCAGTTAGCACCTCATCTCGGCAAGGACACATGTTCCCGAGACTTCATCATCCCTCAAAGGATCAGGACAATATGAGCCCGATGTGTAACTATTCACTTTCATATTGAAGTGCACGGTTAATATGAAAGGAATAGCAACACTGGTGTTCATGTTGGTCCATGATGGAGAGCACTTGTCCAAGAGGGCACTCACTGCCTCCTCCTCATGGAATCTGTTGGCTAGGAGGCCCTCAGGTGCTCGCCTGCCTCATCTGGCCTGTGGAATGGCTTCCTCCCCTGCAGCCTCAGCTTCCTCAAATGCAATGCCCTCAACCCCTTTGATGTCCTGCTCATGAGAGGAGACATGCAACTCCTCCATGTCGGGATCTGGAAAGTCCTCCCCCTTTGCAGTGCCAGCTTATGCAGGGCGCAGCAACCCACGATGATCCGCGAGCCTCTCTGGGGACTGTACTGGAGAGCCAGATTTGCCCAGGCATCAGAATCGCATCTTTAAGATCCCTATGATGTGTTCCATCAATGTTCAGGTTGCAGCATGAGCTGAGCTGTACTTCCTCTCTGCAGGATTCTATAGCCGTCATCAGCCACATCCTTTGCAGGTATCCTTTGTCACCGGGGAGCCAGCCTTGGATCTTGTGTGGTCCCTCAAAGATACCTGGGATCTGTGATCTACTCAAGGGGGAGAATTTCCAGTCGGCAAGTGGGGGCGGAGCCCGCTCGCCAACGTGTAAAATGACGCGCGGTGATGTTGGATGTCCTGACGTCACCGCGTGTCATTTAGATTTTCAGTTCAGCGGGTGCCCACCGAACTGTCAAAAGCCTATTAAGGCCTGTTTAAAACTAATTAAATCGATTAAATGAGCTGCCTGTCCAACCTTAAGGTTGGCGGCAGGCAAGGAGCCCAGGCGGCCTTTGCATTTTTCATGAAACCTCATCCCGCCTGTCGATGAGGTTTCATGAAGTGTTTATAAATGAAATACATTTTTAAATTAATGTTCATTGGCATGTCCCAGCTCATGTGAAACTCACATGAGGGGACTTGTCTTAAAATATTTTCAATTCTTTATTTAAATGTTTGAACCTGAAACAAATCTCCCTGAGGCACCTCTGTGCTTCTGGGAGATTTTGGTGCTCTTTTGTGCGCATGCGTGAAAGACCCCAGGCCCCAACTTAGGGAATCCCCCACCCCCGCCTGCACAGGGAGTGCTCAGCGTTTCCGGGCAAGCATCACGCTGTGCGGGCCTTAATTGGTCCGCCCACGTAAAATGGCGGCACGCACCCGATTGAGGGGGTGCCGATCGGGTTTGCGCTCACTCCCGCTCGCCCCCCCCCCCCCCAACAACCCCTCCGACGGGGGGATAATTCAGCCCAAGATGTATGAGTTTGGGATGCTTCCTGGGTATCTGGCACAAACCTGTATGGTAAATTTCTTGTGATCGTTGACCAGCTGTATATTGAGTGAGTGGTAGCCTTTCCTATTTATGTATTGGGGTCATTGTTTAAAAATAAGGGATCACTCATTTAAGACAGATGAAGAGAAATTTTTTCTCTGAAGGTCATGAGTCTTTTGGAATCTTTTCCTCAAAGGCGATGGAAGTAGAATCTTTGAATATTTTTAAGGCACAGCTAGATAGATTCTTGATTAACAAGGGGGTGAAAGGTTATCAGAGGTAGGCAGGAATGTGGGGCCAAGGTTGCAATCAGATCACCCATGATCTTATTGAACGGAGAAGGAAACTCGAGGGACTGAGTGGCCTACTCCATTGGACATCACACCAAGTCTTCCACAAAGTACTATGGACCAACATAAAAGCACCAGTGAGAAACCCGTGGTGTGCCTAAGGTGCCTTAAATTTACACTTATGGGTGCTACGTCTAGGTGCTGTCCCCTCACTGGCACTGGCATCTGAAACAGCCTCCTCACTGTACTGTCCTGTTGGCCTCAATGACCTTGACGGACATCCTCTGGCCCGCAGAGCCTGGGAGAGACCGGCCAGTTCCACAGCTGGCTTCTCACTAGTCGCCGCAGCCTTATCGGATGCCAGGGACACTGGGAGAGGGGCGGAGGAGCTGCTGCCCTCATCAGGAGTGCCCTGAGATGAGCCCGCAAAGACGACAGGCAGCTGCTGCGCCGACGTGAAGTCGCTTCAGACCTCCCTGCTCACCGTAGATGGGTGGGCACCGAGCTGGGATACTTGGTGCCCAAACCATCTCCCACAATGGCACTGACCATCTGAGGCCAATGTCACTGTGAGGGCTTGCAGGTCTGAGCGCAACTCCAGGAGGACCTGATTGTTCTCCTGGAGGTGCCTCTCCACGAGAGTCACCACTCTCTCCATGGAGGAAGCATTGCTCTTGGCCATGAGGCTCATTGCATCGGTGATGCTCCATGTGGACTCCTCCAGCACGGGCACCATGTCACGCATAGCCTCATGTATCTCCACCAGATCATCCCACACACCCTGCTGCACTTTTAGCGTTCGCTGCCTCATGGATGACTCCAGAGGCACATCATCAGCTACCGATTGAGCATGTACCTGGTCCCCAGCAGTCTTCCAACTGGTGGCGCCCTGGGCACTCTCTGTCTCTGCCCACACCTCAAGCGAGTGTGAAGTGCCCTCACTGCCATGCCCTGGGACACTAGCCGAAGATTTCATTCCCACTGAGGCGCTAGTATCTGCACTGGTGCCTGCCTGGCTGAGATGGTGTGACGCTGATGCGTGCATTTGCTCGGGGGCTTCAGGGGTGAGAGGTGGCCCCTCTGCCTCCTCCTCCCGGCCCTGCTCCAGTGATGCTGAAAGGAAGAAAAAGAACATTTGATTAGTTACAGTGCAGACAATGTCAACTTGCAAGCCGCTCCCCCAGATCAATACGCGCTCATTCTTCCATCATCAATGGTAAACCCATGTTGTTAACTTCAATCACTGAGCATTCAGCAGTGCCATGGCTGCTAGGACACACATGGTGACCTGAGTGCTCGCCAAACATACCTCCCTGTGACACCCCAGCCTCACCGCCACCGGTGGACCTGGGGGCATGGCGCCTCTCCAGATCCATGGCCTGCTGCTCGAAAGGTATTAGGATGGCCAACTGGGCCTTCCCTCCGCCAGTCCGAATGCGTTCAGAGGCATTGTGCACAGTCTTCTCCTGAAAAGGAGAGTAGAGCATTGATTAGTCCAGCCTGTACCTGGATTCCCATCACATCCCTGCCAACCCAGCCAGAGTGGGACATTGCAGGGCTCCAGTTCTTCGTCACCCTGCAGCTGCCACACACTCACCCAAACAAGCCAGGGCTGACCCTCACCACCATTGCCCATATGCTGTCTCCTTCACATGTGGCACCACAAGGTGTAACTTTGCTAAGCAAAGAGGCACAAGCACGTGGAGCACAAAGACCAGCAGATGGATTGGTGCCCCACCACCTGGAAGCTCCCCTCCCAGCATGTTAGCATCTTGACTTTGACATGCTTCACAGTTCCAGCACTATGCCTAAGTGCAGACCCTTGACTTTCAAACCCATTCTATAGTCTAGGTGTCAGTGTCACACATGCTGCGGATGCAGAACACATCCTAGCTTAACCCTCTCAGGGTGAACTAGGAATGGGCAATCTCTGCTGGCCCACCCAGTGAGGGATACAATGCTGATACTGTACTTAGAGTTGCCGGGGGTGGGTTTAGGGGAAAGGGTGACCGCTGCATTTAGTGACTTGAGGCAACATGGTGCTCACCCTTCCCGAGTGCAGGAGATCGTTGAATCTTTTGCGGCACTGGAGCCATGTGCGCTGCACCACATCATGGGAGCTCACACGCTCGGCCACCTCCTCCCACACACGTTTGGTCAGGTGGGGAGGCCTCCACCTCCCATCCCTCAGAAAAAGGACCTCCCGCCACACTGCCACCTCCTCCAGGATGGAGGCTAGGCACTCGTAGAAAAAACGAGGGGCACACTGCTCCACTGGCCTACCCTCTGGCCTGGCCTGCCCCGATGGCCTACCCTCCAGCCTGGCCTGTCCTGATTTGCTACCCTCCGGACTTGCATCAGGCACATTGCCCCTCTGATGTGCTCTTCTCCCAGCCATTGTGAGCAGCCTTTCCAAGGCTGCCAGGTCTTCATTTAAACAGGCCGCCATTGGACCCGGCGGTCTGAGCACGCCCGCTGCTGCCCACCCACTCCCGCTATGCACGGGAGTCGTGAACTACGCTGGGCCAGCCTTAATTAACCCGCCCACTTAAAATGATGGCGCAGACCCGATCGCGGGCGGTGATCGGGTCCGCGCCTGCCCGCACCCGCTCCACACCGCCCACCCGACATGGGGAAAATTCTCCCCTAGGGATTTTTGGAAAATTAAAACCAATACATCAAGTATCTCACTAGCCACTTCTTTTAAGACCCCAGGATGAAGTCCATCAGGACCCGGGGACCTGTCAGCCCACAGTTCCAACAATTGGCTCAGTACCACTTCCCTCGCGATTGTAATTTTCTCGAGTTTCTCCCTCACTTCCATTTCCTGATTTACAGCTATTTCTGGGATGTTACTTGTATCCTGTATAGTGAAGGCCAATGCAAAATACCTGTTCAATTCATCTGCCATCTCCTTATTTTCCATTTTTGATTATCAGACTCAATTTCTATAGGACCAATGCCTGCTTTGTTAACTCTCTCTTCTTTTTTAAATGTCTATAGAAACTGTTACTATCTGCCGTTATACTTCTAGCTAGCTTTCTCTCGTACTCCAATTTTTGCCTCCTCATTAACTTTTTAGTCATTGGACAGAATATAAAAAAAACAGCAACCTTCTGACCTACCACCCATCTTTGTGCTAATTTATGCTTTGTCTTTAAATTTTATACTATCTTTAACTTTTTTATTCTGATAACCGGATAAGTACCAAAGGCTCTATCTTGATGCCTGCGCTCAAAATGTTTCAGAGAAATTGTGGAGTACATAGATTGCTTCTGAGTGATGATAGATGTGAACTGGTCAGGTGCATAATGTTATGATATAATTCTTGTATTCTTAGTCAGTAAAGATATAACAAGCCTCATAAAACGATATGCTCTGAAGTAGAAATATTTTCCTTTCTTGAAGGAGAGCTTCTGAGCAGACCTGAAAAAGCTTAATAGTACGCAGCATAAAAACTTTGCAAAATTTACACAATATGCTATATTCTGCACAATTCAGCCACACCATATGAGACCTCTGTGGACCTATCTCAGGAACTAAAGGCAAATGCTATTTCTTATTCAAACGATCATGTTTCTCACTTTGTATAACCACATGTGAGCTTCAATACTATTAATGTTTTCTGCTTTCACCAAGGTTGCATTAAAGGATTTTTAAAAAATCAAAGATGATCAACATCAATACTCTGTGTAATTTGTGTATTATGTAATCTACCCTTGCATCCTATTCCTTATATGATGTGACTTTATCCTTTGATACCTTTGTGCTCTCTCTAAGTGTCAATGCAATCCTTGCTTCAATGCTGTGTTATCAGTGGTGACATAGATAGTGAGAGAAGCAAGCACACCAGTGTGGTAACTGAAGGCCATCTTAGCTAGGTAGGTAGCACAGGCGCCAGTCCCTCAGGTTTCTGGGGAATTTACACCTCTTCAGGTGAAAGGATGGATAGTTAACCTGCTGCAAATTTCTTGTACTGCTGCTTTGTGCTGCATGTCAGCATCAGAATACTGAAGGCAGCTTTACCGTCTGAACAAAATTATGGAGATTTTCATAATTTATTTTAATGAAGTGTTATTTTCATAATTATGTGATGCGACCTTTTATAAAAGATAATAAAAGAATAAAATATTAATTTGGTACTTCCAGTACTGCCTGAACACTGAAATGAGCAGGAGTCCACAGGATCAGTTTCTCTCAGCATAGTTTTGGAAGGAAGCCAACTCAAAGTGCATGCAAGAGGATATGGAACATGTGCCAGGTTTTTGACTAGATCTATCTGCATAAAACATTTGTACAGCAAGTTAGAGAAGTCGAAAATATCCTGTGGTATGGATGGAAACAATGTATGGAAAAATTTGTTAACAGCAAAATATAATCATATATAGGCAATCCTGCACTCAAATACTGCCAAATGTCTACAAAAGCTTTTACTTTTAATTTTAAAATAATTTACATCATTTCCCAATCTCTGGGAGAAGCCCTAAAAAGTGCCTTTTCTGTCAAAAACTAAAATTATTGAAATTAAATCTGTAAATTGAAATGGGCTTTCCTAATTACTAAAATCCATTCATGTGTAATGCAAGTCACATCAATGTATTGTGATTAGCTAAACCTGGCATCTGCATGGGGACTATAGAAAAATATGAACATTTTGAAATACTGGGACAGAAGTTCTTTGCGGTTGTTGTTATGGTACCATGGCGATTTGTTCACTTTAATCTAGCAGGATTTTTTTAAAGCATGCCTAAACCATTTTCAATTCTCTTGCCCTCCTCTAGATAGTTGCTACAATCATGGCAATTACTGGGATTGTGATGATGGCATATGCAGATGGTTTCCACGGTGATTCAATCATTGGAGTAGCACTGGCTGTTGGATCTGCCTCCACATCAGCATTATACAAGGTAAATGTACCAACTTGTAACTCCAAAACAGTAATCTCTTTTGTGGTTCTGGGATAAAGGCTCTTATCTCTTAATATTGACATTCAGTGCTCGGTTAATATGACTGTGGCAAGGTGAATTTTGTTACACAACTTTGCTAGGCCAAGTTTTACCAGCTGTACACTGTAGTCGCTTCATCTCCCATCAAAATCTGAAGCCGTTCTACTTTTTTTGATACACCTGTTATTTGGAAACCTATTTAGAAACTTCAGAATTAACATTGGTATACATCCCAAACTTGAAATGAAATGGAATTCACTGAGAGGGTGAGTCAGTGATAATGCTGATGCTAATTCCCACTTTAACATTCATTATCATACATGACTACTTTGTTGAGTTTACTTTGAAAACTATTCTACAAGGATGCTCTCTCAAAAAATCTTGTCTTTAAGAGCAATGACCCTGCAGAGAGTAATTATGAAAAATTTTTCATGCTCGTTGTAGGAAATGAACAATAATACTTACTGATTTTTGTCAAATTTACCGAGCAATGGGTGGGGAATTTAATGCTCCCCCAAAGGCGGGCTGGGAGGTGGGGAGGTGCAGGATGGAGACACTGTCACCTTCCAAACTCCAGCCCCCTCTTCCCCAATTAAGGCTAGATGGGAAGGGTTGTGGACGGCCTTCCCGCCCGGGGGGCAGTTAAGCCCCTTAAGTGGCCATAGGCAGGGGCCATGCCATATAGGCAACCGACCAGGTAAATCCTGGCAGGTATGCCTGCAGCCTGGTGGAGGGGACATCCTTCATACTTGGGCAGCTCATGCCCAATGGACAGACTTGCAAGTGGCAAGTGCCACCCATGTGTGAAGAACCCCACTCCCCACCTGCCCTTTGAACTACCCCCCCCCACCCCCACCCCTCCCCACCACCCCCACCAGTTCCCCCCCCCACCACCCCCCCCTGCCATCGGCCTCACCTACCTTCCCTCTGGACCTCTAGCGACAATCATCAGCATGGGCCTACTGCAATGCTGGCAGTGGCCATTGCTCTTGATGGCACTGCCAGTACTGGAGAGCTGCCAGTACTGGAGAGCTGCCACTAAAGGCGCCAAGGACCCCATTGCCAGCCAGGTAAGTGCCTGACAGGGGGCGAACAATGGCCACGGTGGGGTTGCCACTGGCTCTCCAGCCAGTGGATGGGCCCAATGTATTTATATCAGTCCCTGAAAGATACATTGCCCCTTCAGTATTAATGCGATTGTTGCTATTTCCAAAGTTGGTGGAACTTTCCTCTTATTTAATATCTATCAGTAATTCCATACGCAGATAATTCAGATGTCCTCACATAGTTGTGTACCTTGAAAATTAATGGTTACCCATCTTCAGTAATCTACTTGTATTTAACGTACTCTCATGCCAAAATCTCTGCAATTATGGATTTTACCAAAAAGAAACAGCAATTTCTGGACAAAAAGAATCTTTATAATTAAATGATAATATAAAACAGAAAGAGCTCATACTAAAAGTACATTACACAACTTGTGTATTGATTATTAGTCCACTAATGTTCGTAGTGTCCACCAAACTCATTACTGATGGACAAAGACATTTGCTGTTCTTCAGTTTTAATTTACAAAAAAGACGTTAAAATGTTAAATGCAGTCTTTAAATGAATTCATTTAAAGAGAAATAACCCAAATGTTATATTTTACAACGTATACATGTACCTTGGCTTCCTCCGATGTCCTCAGGTGTTGGAAGGAAGTTCTCTAACTTCAAACTATCATAGAAAAATATTGCAGTTCCTCTGAAGTAACTAATTAGCTTTACATCACCTGGCTAAAAGTCTTAAATGCAAAATATAGGAATATTTCAAAGCCTAGAGGTACAGATTGTGATTGTGGCAGCCCCAGGGGTTTACTTAATAGGAGTTCACTTCACCTCCAGTTTCGCTGTACATATTCAGAAATCCCTGGGATTCTCTGTTTTAATTTTGTCCCTAAGGAAAGAATAGGCTCAATTTTAATCCCCAGGGTGGGTCTCCAGCATATCCACTTCCAGTGTTAATGGAAGGGGGCTTGGGGGAACTGGGATGAACCCGTTTGCAAGAGGCAGATTTGCCAGTACCTTATTATAAGGAGGCAATGCAATATAAGTTGAAGTTCTTGTGCCTGCAGGCCAGGCTTCCCACTCATACCTGTCCTGCATTCCCTATAATACTGCAACATCCTTCCATTGTTTGCAGCCAAAATTTGCACAAAGTGCTCCAACTATCATCTTGCTAAGGTTTTTTTATAGATTTGCTATTATTTGCCAGATCTGGACACCCTTCAGTATACGCCGGCCATGGTCTCTGGGATGGTTGTGGACTGCTGTGCCTTGCACAACATTGCACTGTAGAGATGAGTACAGCTGCAGGAGGAGGAAGGTGCAGACTGCTCAGCATTGTCCAAGGAAGAGGAGGAGCTTGATGTGGCCAGTTTACCAGGCATGCTTCAGATAAACTGGGTATATGAAACCATATGGCACTCCATCTTGCCCCATCCCAACACAAATCATCCCCACAGTCATAAATCCTTCCATCACATTCACACAGTTGCTCATCCTCCACTCAGGTCATACTATTCTCCTGAAGGCTAATGCCCATTTGAAAATCGGAATGCAACAACAGAGGGGGCAGGATAATGGAGAGTTCGAATAAAGCGTTTGATTTATTTACAATTTCACATACATAACAACATTGACTTTGTTATAAACAGCAAAGTGAATCCCCTTAAGCAACTAAGAAGTATTCCCTCTCCTGTCTGCAAGCATGCACACAGTTGCCTGCTATGTCAGGTTCTCGATGTAGCTGGCCACTCTTTCCATGGAGGTGGGCATTAGATCAAATGTCTGAGATATCATAGCACCCTCTCTCCAAGGATGTGTCTCTGGAAAGGGTGACAGAACCTCTCAGATTTCCCATTGCTGCTCCAGAAGTGCCATCTTCGTGGGTGACCCCCGATGTGCAGGATCTGCATCCAGCTGAGAAGAGCTTGGAGTATGCTGCACCTTCCAGCGGGACTCTCCACTGCTATCCCTGTCTCCAGCACCTGCCCCAGCTCACATTTGATGTGCACCTCACTATGTGACAATCTAGCTATCTCTATTGGGTACCCATGAAGTGTCTCCTTCTGCATTGGTGGAGGGTGCACAATGTTCATGTGATGGTGCTCTGGGGACTCTTCAGCTTCCCCCTGCTGCAGTTCTTTTATTCCTCTTGTAGGACCTGTGGATGACCAAAGACATTAATGAAAACTGACATGGAAAAAACAGTTCAAAATCTACGTTGTGCCGATATTGACATTTCAGCTGCTGGTGACAATAATTCAATAGGAGTGACTGTAATGTGCCAACTGGCAGTGTGACATCATCTTTGTCACCAGGTCTGTGGGAGATCCCCATCACACCATCTTCTACGCCCATCGAGTGTACCACCCTGCCGATATCAAACATCTCCACTTCTGCAACAGTTAGTGTAGCCACAACTGCAGAGCACCCCACCACCCACCTCTGGTTCTCTGCCTCTCTCTGGAGTTGTGCCCTCTCTTCTGCAATGAGAGAAAGCAGGGTATTGAATGTGAGAAGTGGAATGTATGGTGATGATAGAATGACAAACAGTTATGGAGAGTGACTGTGAGGGATGAATGTGATATGCCATTAAGACCAGGATGAGTGTGAGTGTTGGGTGTCCAGATGGGGATGTGACGAGGTGTCTCAAGAGAGAGGAATGAATGAAGTTTCAAGGTGTGTTGTTCTGCAGAGCGATATGCGGGAGAATGATGAGGAAGTCAGACAGTAAGGGTTGGCACCTGAAAATGGCCCGCCCCTTCCCTTTTCTGCCATTATGGGGTCATTAAACCTCTTGTGGCACTGTCTATGTTCCAGGGATCACGCCTTCTGCTGCTGACCTCCTCAAAGATTTCCAGCCATGCCTTTTTAGTCTGTATGGCTGGCCTCTTCCTCCCTTCTGTAGGAAACAACATGCTTCTTCAGGTCCTCACCCCCTCCATCATCAGCTCCAGGAAAAAATCAGAAAAATGGGGGCAGCCTTCCCACGGCGTGCTTCCATCTTTATCCCTGCAACCTTCTAAATCAACGTTCCATGCAGCCATTCCAAACCCCCCAACACCTGCCAGGGTCCCTCTAAATAGAGATCCTCTCGTTGACAGGAGTGGGTCATCCTCACTCCCACTTGCTGTGATTGGTTAGGGCACCCAGAAGCGAGATGTTAATGCTATGGCTGAGTTAAACAGCCGACTGCTTCCATGATTGGATCCCAACCTGCTGCCCCCACACTCCCCTCTGCAACCCCCAACCAAACCCCACTATGAACAGGCCAGTTCAAATAAAATTCTGCTCATTCATGTCTTTTTTAGTACTGTCTGCAACAATGGACACTGCTCCCTCTAGTTCCTATATTCAAATCAGTGAACGGAAGTGTTCCTAAAATGGAGCTTTGGGCTATCAACGTCCAATTGCTCTGAGGATCTGACCTTAAGTCCTTCCCCTTCTCCCTAATTTTTAATTCAGCTTGCTAGACTTCTCTTAATTCTGTATCCCTTTATCCTCTGCAATAGTATCCTCTGTAATATTTTGTCAATGGTAATGTGCATCACATCCACTGTATTTCCCCCATCCATCATATCTGTCGTCTTTAAGGTTTGTCGCACACGACATTCTTTTCTGAATTTAGTGTTGGCTGTATTCAATTCTTTTTATTTAGATATTTTGTCATTTCACCTTGATTAAAGATCCCAATATTTTCTGACCACGGATTTTAAATTAACTGCCCTGTAATTACCCAACTTAGCTCTGTCTGCATGTTTGAAAAAGGGTATTACATTTACCACTCTCCAATGTTCTACCATGCACTGTCAGAATAACTCGGATATAATTTTGAGGGTCACTGTCGATTGTTACATTTCCTTCCATTGGCTGTGAAGCACTTTGGGATATCCTCAAGTTGTGGAAGGTGCTATATAAATGGAAGTACTTTTCCTTCCCCATGTAAAAACATAAAAGAAAATTATCAAATCTGGCTCTGAGAAATACTGGACTAACAGGTTTGAGCAGAATATAATTGAAATTGAGACCTTAGTTTTCTAATTTCATAGCTGGCAAATTATCTTGATACTAGTTACTGCTGCAGACCTCAACAGTCAACATGAAGCAGGCTCCTATTTTACAAAAACAGTGCAAATTATTATTAATTTGCAAAATAGATTTTCATGGATCGTTATCCCAGTGTCGCTGCTATTTAATTTTGTTACACCTGGTGGAGGAAAACAGGTTGGAATCGCCACAAGGGTCTATCACACTGATAGCTGCAGGTCAGACAGCCCAAGCTGTTCCCATAGCAATACTGTACTAATGAGCAGAAAACAGAGATAATGAGGTCAAATTGGCATCAGTCACCAAATACCTTTCTGAGAAACCTGTTTATTTAGCTTCCTGTTTGTAAAGTCTGATTCTTGATCTTATAACATGCTACATGCTACTGCTGACTGCTTCTGTGATTTTAAAATCCTAAAGAGACCCAGAATAAAAGAGCGGAATATATATCAATGCTTAGAGTAATAGAGGAGATGGATATATGGGGTAAAAATTTGGATTGCTAACACAAAACAGGCAGTATCACATCACCAGATTGTTATTCTAATAAATTCTATTGAAGCAAATGGAACTGAATATTGAGCAGGTGTACAATAGCTACTGATACAATATCGCCCATTTTATGTTACTATTCAAATCTATACCCATTTAAGACTATAAAATTCACACTGCATTGCTCCCTGTTGATTGGTTAAGCTTCTCTATTTTGAAAAGTCATAGTTCAACAGGAGCACCAAGGGACCTTGAATTCAAACTGATTACTCAAGCTTCAGTAAGATGGGGAATTTCACAGTTTGCCTAATTTAGCTCTTAGCAGTGTCAGCAGCCCTTCCAAATTTAATCTGCTAATAAATCTCCCAAGAGATTGTACTTGCTGGAATGTAACAGCACATATGGCATTTAATCAATTCCTTCTGGGACAGTTACTGTGTGATACCATATCTGTTTGGATTGAGGGGAAAAAAAAAATCATTTGGTGAGAAAAAAAATAACATTTTGTTAGAACCTGATCCAGCTGCCAAGTTCCTGTAGTGTGCCCACCTGTTTGCTGTGGTAGGTCATAGTCAACCGGACAAGTAAAAGAATCTTGAGTGGAGCCAGGGTACCTCGAGGAGACCAACCAAAAGGTCATTGCTTTCTTCTATCTGGAGGGACAACATCAAAGGGCTGAATTTCCCAGCCGCGCGAAAGTGGTTTTGAAGGTCAGGGCAGGGAAACGAGGAAAATTTGATTGGTTCATGTTAGTCTGGCTCTGCCACATGTTCTCACTTCTTTGTGCTTTTCCTGAAGATGGGCTGCCAGCAGCAACAGCTACCTGTTGAACAGTGGCGGGTAGCCAATTAGGCACTTTTTAGGGCAATTAGCCCTATTGTGGAACTCATGGTATAAGGGGCATGGTACATTAGCATGCATAGAGGATTGGTTAGCTAACAGCAAGCAGAGTAGGGATTCATGTGTCATTTTCGGCTTGGCAAGCTGTAACTGGTGAAGTGCATCAGCGATCAGTGCTGGGGCCTCAACTATTTACAATCTATATTAATAACTGGGATAAAGGGACCAAATGTATGGTTGCTAAATTTGCTAATGACATAAAGAAAGGTAGGAGAGTAGGTTGTGAAGAGGACATGATGTGTCCTCAAAGGGGCATGGATAGGTTAATTGAGTGGGCAAAAAATTGATAGATGGAGTATAATGTGGAAAATGTGAATTTGGTCCACTTTGGCAGGAAGAATAGAAAGGCAAGGTAATTATTTAAATGGAGAGGGATTGCAGAACTGAGAAATCTGGGTGTCCTGGTGCATGAATCAGGAAAAGCTGGTATGCAGCCAGCCAGTGATTTGGAAGGCAAATGGAATGTTAATGTTTATTGCACTGAGAATTGAGTATAAAAATAGGGAAGTTTTGTTACAGTAGTACAGGGAGTTGGTGAGACCACTTCTGGAGCACTGTGTACAGTTTTGATCTCCTTATTTAAGAAAGGATATAATTGCATTAGAAGTTGTTCAGAAAAGGTTCACTTGACAGATTCCTAGGATGAAGGGGTTATCTTATGAGGAAAGATTGGGTCTGTATCCATTGAAGAATGAGAAGTGATCTTATTGAAACATAAAAGATCCTGAGGGGACTTGACTTGGTGGAAGCTGAGACAATGTTTCCCCTTATAGGAGAGATTAGAACTAAGGGACACTGCTTAAAAATAAGGGCTCTCCCATTTTAGATGGAGATGAGGAGAATCTTTTTCTCTGATAGCCATTAGTCTGTGGAATTCACTTCCCCAAAGAGCAGTGGAGGCAGGGTCACTGAATATTTTCAAGGCTGAGTTAGTTAGGTTTTTGATTAACAAGAAAGTCAAAAATTAAATGGGGTAGCCATGAAAGTAGAGTTGAGGCTACAGTCAGACCAGCCATGATCTTATCAAATGGCGGAGCAGGCTTGAGGGGCTGAATGGCCTACTCCAGCTCCTAATTTGTATGTTCGCACGTGGAATTGGATTGTAATTTTTTGTTGGCGCACAGACGCCTCGGTGTGTCAGGAGCCCTGCAATGGAGAGAGGTTGGCTTCACAGCAGGAGCCGCGAACCATTTGAGGTCTTTTATTAAATTGCTGGCATTAAATCACAGTGCCCAGATCTTCCCAAGCAGAATGTGTGTCATTACAGTCACTACATGAAGACAAATGTCTCCACTAATCTAACTCTTAATGCAATGGCCGCTGACCTCCAAATGAAGGTGCCTCCATGGTGCTGCTTATGCTCCTGCTGCTGGGCCCTCAGCAGTACCCACACTGCGAAGGTGACCGGTGGCCCTACTCATGAGCCATGCTAAGAGGAGAGCGTGAGAGGAGGGGCCTGGGACAGGCAGTCAGCAGCACCTAGAGGAGAGTTTGAGAGGAGGACCCTGGGACAGACAGTTAGCAGCATCTAGAGGAGAGTGTGAGAGGAGGACCCTGGAACAGGCAGTGGGCAGCATCTAGAGGACAGCAGAGGAGCTATAAAAACAGCACGAGAAGCAGCGAGAGTTCGAGAGCAGGTGACTGAGGGCGTTCGGTGAGGAGGGAGGAGGTGCTCCTTTCCTTTTCTACCTTTCCTCAGAAGGAAGAGCCTTGGCAAGTAGGACCTGGTGAGTAAATTAGAAAAGTGTAATATTTTTAAACAAGTTGCTCTACTTGGATTTAACTGAGAAGTGCCAGGAATAAGGGAAGTTTAGGGCCAATATGGTAAAGTAATGTAAATAATCCAAAGTAGAATAAAATTAACGTAAGGGAGTAGAGTTAAGACATGGCAGAGCAGCTCAGTCGAGTAGAATGCATGCCCTGTAATATGTGCGAAGTCATGGATGCTACTGGTGTCCTAGATGACCACTTGTGCAGGAAGTGCTGCCAGCTGTAGAAACTTGAGCTCGGGGTTGCAGAGCTCGAGCGACGGCTGGAGTCACTGTGGAGCATCGGTGAGGCTGAGATCTATGTGGATAGCACATTCAGAGAGGTGGTCACACCGCAGTTTAAGGGTCAAGGATGTCACAGAGCGACTGCAGGACATTCTTCTGGGGGAGGGTGAACAGCCAGAGGTCGTGGTCCACATCGGTACTAATGACTTAGATAGGAAGGGGGATGTGGTCCTGCAATCAGAATTTAGGGAGCTAGGTAGAAAATTAGCAAGCAGTACCTCAATAGTAGTAATCTCCGGATTACTCCCAGTACCACATGCCAGTGAGTACAGAAATAGGAGGATAAGGCATATGAATGTGTGGCTGGAAAGATGGTGCAGAAGAGAGGGCTTTAGATTCCTGGGACACTGGGACTGGCTCTGGGGGAGATGGCACCTGTACAAGCCGGACGGGTTGCACCTGAACAGAGCTGGGACTGAGTTCCTTAAATATTCCCTGGTACAAAGTGTTCAGAAAAGATAGAAAAGGAAGGAAAGGAGGAGGGATGGCGGTATTGGTTAAGGAGAGCATTGTAGTGCTGGAGAAAGAGGATATCCCACAGGGTTCAAGGACAGAATCAATTTGGCTAAGGAACAAAAAGGGGGCAATTACATTGCTCAGTGTAGTCTATAGACCACCAACTAGTGAGAAGGACATAAAAGAACAAATCTGCAGGGAAATTACAGAAAGATGCAAGCATTATAGAGTAATTATAATGGGGACTTTAATTACCCCAATATAGACTGGAACAGTGGTGGTGTAAAGGGTGGAGAGGGGCAAAAGGTCCTAGATTGTGTTCAGGAAAACTTTCTACAGCAGTATGTGCCCGATCCAACAAAAGACACACTATTGAACCTGGTTCTTGGAAATGAGGTGGGCCAAGTAGGTCAAGTGTCAGTGGGGCAACATTTAGGAGACAGTGAACATTGTATTATACATTTTAGGATGATGATAGAAAAGGATGATAGGCAATCCAGAGTAAGAGTAATTAACTGGATGGGAGTCGATGGGCTTGAACAGAGCTAGGTCAGATAGACTGGAATGAAAGATTGGTGGGAAAAACTAGCTGAACAATGGGCTACCTTCAAAAAAGAATTGGTTCGGGTACAGTCAAGGTATATTCCATTGAAAGGGAAAGGTAGGGCAAACAAACCTAGAGCTCCCTAGATGAAAAAGGAGATAAAAATTAAGATAAAAAAGAAAAAGCATGCTTATGACAGGTGTCAGATAGAAAATACAATTGAGAACCAAGAGGAATGCAGAAGGTTCAGAGGGGAGGTGAAAAAACATATTAAAGAAGCAAAGAGGGATTATGAGAAAAGACTGGAAGCCAACATGAAGGGGAGTCCCAAAGTCTTCCAGAGCCATATAAATAGTAAAAGGGTGGTAAAAGGAGGAGTAGGGCCGATTAGGGATCTAGAAGGGAATTTACACATGGAAGAAGGGGCCATGGCTGAGGTATTAAATGAATACTTTGCATTCGTCTTTACTAAGGAGGTAGATGCTACCAGGCCATGGTGACAGACGAGGAAACTAGAAGGGTTGAAAATTGATGAGGAAGTGTTGAATAGACTGTTAGTACTTCAAGTTGACAAGGACTGGATGAGATGCATCCAAGGATATTGAAGGAAATGAGAGTAGAAATTGCAGGGGCACAGGCCATAATTTTTCAGTCTTCCCTAGGCTCGAGGGAGGTGCCAGAGGACTGGAGAATTGCAAACATTACGCCTTTATTCAAAAAAGGTTGTAAGGATAAACCTAGCAATTACTAACCATTCAGTTTAACTTTACTGGTGGGCAAGATTCTAGAAACAATTATTCGGGATAGAATTAGTAGTCATATGGAAAAATATGGGTTGATAAGGAAGAGCCAACAAAGGGGAAATCGTGTTTAACTAACTTGCTGGAGTTTTTTAAAGACGTAATAGAAAAGGTCGACGAAGGTAATACTGGTGATGTGGTGTACATGGACTTTCAAAAGGCATTTGATACAGTGCCACACAACAGACTTGTGAGCAAAGTTATTGCTCATGAAATAAAAGGGACAGTAGCAACATGGATACAAAATTGACTAAAAAATAGGAAGCAGAGTAATGGTCAATGGATATTTTTCGGGCTAGAGGAAGGTTTGTAGTAGGGTTCCCCAGGGGTCAGTATTGGTACTCTTGCTTTTCCTGATATTTATTAATGATCTAGATCTTGGTGTGCAGGGGGCAATTTCAAAGTTTGCAGATGACAGGAAACTTGGGAGTGTTGTAAACTGTGAGGAAGACAGTGTAGAACTTCAAAAGGACATAGACAAGTTGGTGGAGTAGGCAGATGAAGTTCAATGTGGAGAAGTGTGAGGTGATGCATTTTGGTAGAACATGGACAGACAATACAAAATAAGGGGTGAAATTTTGAAGGGGGCGCAGGAGCAGAAAGACCTGGGTGTATATGTGCATAGATCATTGAAGGTGGCAGGACAGGTAGAGAGAGCAGTTAATAAAGCATATAGTATCCTGGGCTTTACTAATAGGGGCATAGAGTACAAGAGCAAGGAGGTTATGCTGAATTTATAAAAGACACTGGTTAGACCTCAGCTGGAGTATTGCGTACAGTTCTGGACACAACATTATATGAAGGAAGTGAACACATTGGTGAGAGTGCAGAAGAGGTTTACAAGAATGGTTCCGGGTATGAGAAACTTCAGCCAGGGGGATAGATTGGAGAGATTGGGACTGTTCTCCTTGGAGAGAAGAAGACCAAGAGGAGATTTGATTGAGATGTTCAAAATCATGAGGGGGCTGATCAGAGTAGATAGGGAGAAGCTGTTCTTGCTCGTAAAAGGATCAAGAACAAGAGGGCACAGATTTAAAGTGATTTGCAAAAGAAGCAAATGTGAGAAAACCTCTTCACACATCAAGTGGTTCGGGTCTGGATTGCATTGCCTGGGAAGGTGGTGGAGGCAGGTTCAATCGAGATATTCAAGAGGGCATTAGATGTTTATTTGAATAGAAACAATGTGCAGGGGTACAGGGAAAAAGCAGGGCAATGGCATCAGATCATAATGCTTATTTGGAGAGCCGGTGCAGACGTGATGGGCCGAATGGCCTCCTGTTGTACTATTAAAATTCTGTGAATGGTCCTCCCAATACTAGAACCTTGCCTCTGTCCTGAAATGGCTGGGGCTCCTAGAGGCAGCTTCTTAATTGGCCTCTTCCAGAAAGATTGTGTCTGACATGCTGCCACAGTCACTTCTGGGTTGACAAACCAGAATTGAGGCTGACATCTGGACCGTAACTCACCTGGAAAAATTCAGCCTTTTAATCAGAGGCCCTGCAATAGCAGCTGGATTTTCACCCTAGATTCTGAACACAGTTCTTTCCAACCAGTTAGCCTGGACCTAGGGAATATCAGGCCAACATTAATGACCTGAACCTGGATATCCAGTTCAAACAAAACTGGCCACCTAAGATGCGCCTAGGGCAGAATTTTCCGTTTGATGTGCCAGGGGTTGGGCCCCGCACACCTCTGTGTAAAATGATGTGTGGTGACGTCAGGTGAGTGTCCTGATGTCACCGCGCGCCATTGCAATATTTCACTGGGCGGGCGCGTGATGAAGCCCGACGCGCACCTGCCATTAATTAACGGGCCATTTAAGGCCCTTTAGTCTTCAATCAATGCTGATTTTTCAGCGCTGGTGCAATCTTCAGGTCGGCTCACAGGCGCAACGGGCAGGTGGGTAGGAGATATTTCTATTAACCTCAACTACGGGCGGGATAAGAGTGCTCAGTGGGGCTGTGAATTTGCTCTGTGTAGTATTTATTGGAGAAAGTTTTTTAAACTTGCCTGTGTGATCTGTAGTACTTCCGAACACATTCCAGCTGCTTTTTCTGGACTCTTAACTTTCAGGTTAGCACTCCGCAGTGAGGAATCTTTTCCGGGCCTGTAGCTTTCAGGAAGCCTTCCCTTAGCCTGGGTATGGGATCTGTTCTGTCCACTGAAGGCAGCTCCTCTGAGGAGGAAGGGAGAGCTAGAAGGAGGAGGAGGCCAGGAGTGCACATTCAAGCTTCAGGCAGTTATCAGTGACTGATAACTTTTCTCAAAAAAAGAAATTTCAATTTCCAGTTAATACCTGAAAGGATAGCACAACAAAACTTCACATTTTAAGACTTTTACTGTAACACCAGACTAAAAGCACTGTTGGCTAAACACTATTTTTGTAGGCAACTTATTCTTTAAACCATAGAACAGAACCTTTTCCTTTTTACTTTTAGTGCAACTGAAGAAACACATTTCGCAGGTATACTTTACGCTGTCCTTTAAGTAGATATTAACTTTTTCCAGAATCAGTCCAAAATGATTGTTAGCTCCCGAGGATTTACTTCTGATCTTTTTCTTTCCCAGCCTGGAAACTTTTAACTCCAGAACTGCTATTCATGGTCCAAGTTTTCCTGGAGACTTCTCCCTCTAGCTAAAGCTAGGAAAATCTTCCAACCTCTTTTAACTCCCCAATCATTTGGTGTTTCCAGTGGAAGTGCGAGCTCCCACCCATATTCCTGTGTGGTGAACCATAGTGATGTGTTGCCTATAGCTGCTATCCCTCTCCCAGATCCTGACAGACTAACCTGTCTGTGGTATTCAATGAGATTTTAGGAAAGCCTGTTACCTGATATCACTGTGGCTTCCTATGTACCCTTCCCATCTCAAAGCCCATCACTGTGGCAACATGAATCGTATCAGCCTTGTATCCAGGTAGATATTCCTGAGATCTCAAATCTCTCTTATCTGGGAAGTAGATGGACAGTTTAAAGCACAACAATTTGCAACCCAACATTCTCAACACTTTTCTGGGATTTTGGAATCTCTCAGTCTGTCCTTTGATAGCACACGGGATGCTGCTGTTTTCTCCAAGAGTAAACGTCTTGCGCCTTTTCCCAGCAAAACAATCTGGGCCCCATTAATCTCTGTCAGTCAAACCACCCAGGCTTGCTGTCAGGCAGACTTCAGAACAGGTCACATTACCCCTTTCATTTTAGCCTAAATTAAAGACATAAGGTGGAATTTTACACCGGTGGGATTTTACAGTCCCACTGAAGTCAATGGACTTTTGGAGGGCTCACCGCACTTTAGGGCTCTGCCCTGGCTGTGACAGGGCTGTAAAATTCTGCCAAAAATCCCTAAAATATCATAATCTTTTAAACCTTATTATTATAATTACAATATGTAGAACATTCCCCTGTAGTATATTCACTGCTGGTTCAGTAACATGGCTGAGTATAACACAGGACTGGAAAACCCCCAAACTTGGCTAATTGAGATTTACCCTGACATCGTAACTTTAAGACTATGGGCAGAGTGGGCGGGCGGCCAGGAAGGCGACTGCCGCCTGCGATTGGGAACGGACCACGATTTCACGCTGGCGGGCCAATTAAGTGCAGTTGGACACGGCAGGTCGGCAGGGCAGTCGGCCCCTCATTTCTTGGATGAGTGCCTCACTACCCTCCTGGAGGAGGTGGCAGCCAGGTGGGGTACCCTTGGCCCCAGAGACGGGAGGAGGAGGCCCCTGCACCTCACCAAACAGGCTTGGGAGGAGGTGGCATCCAGGGTGAGCAGTCACGACTGGTGAGGTGCACATGGGTGCAGTGCTGGAAGCACTTCAATGATCTACTGTGATCGGGATGGGTGAGTACCGTGTTGGCATGGGTCAGTGTGGAGAACAGCTAAGGGCTGGCCATCCCCCCGTGGACCTCAGGGGTGCCAGAGTTCAAGCAGCAACTGTCAATGACACCAGAGCTAGCCAAGGGGCTGAGCCCTGGCTGCTTTGTCTGTCTTGCAGCTCAGGGGCCATGAATTGGATGAGCCCTGCCAAGTGCTCCTCATTTGGGGTCGGCCAGACTGCAATGGTGCTGCAGATACAGAGTGGACTAATCAATGGTCCTCTATCCTTTCAGAAGAAGGCATCCCATAACAATATTGAGAGGTCAGGGACTGGCGGGTGACCCCCACACCTCCTCACCCTCATGCGCTATGAGCAGGAGGCACTGGAGCTCGAGAGGCAGCATGCACCTCGGTCAACCGGTTGGGGTGCCAGACGAAGGTAAGAGCGCAGTGCATTGAGTCGAGAATGTTGGTTATTGCAACCATTCTAGTGTAGTCTCTATATTGATGTGAGCCTCGAAACTGGAGTCCCCGTTGATAATTGAAAGACGAGGGCACCATGATGCAGATATCTGTTTCATCAGGATGCATGGCATGACAGTGTCTTGACTTACACTAATGACATGTCCTTCTTCTCTCTTTTAGGCTGACCAGCAGGCAATCGCCATGAGGACCCTGAAGGGCCACCCCTGACCCTGGAGGACACTGTGCTCAGCATGCACCTGCGTCACACCATCTCTGTCAAGCAGGCACCAGCGCAGATACCAGCACCTTGGTGGGCATAAGATCGCTGTCTAGCATCTCGGTGCACATTGAGGTGCAGGCGGAGGCAGAGACTGCCCTAGGAGGACTGCTGGAGACTAGGAAAATGCTCAGTCAATGGCTGATGATGGGCCTCTGGAGTTGTCCATTGGTGGACAGCAGGGTGTGCGGGAGGATCTGGCAGAGATACATGAGTGAATGTGCGCCATGGTGTCCATTTGGGAGGAGTCCCTGCGGAGCATGACTATTGCATTGACCCTCATGGCTGAGCGCAATGCCCCCTCCATGGAGAGAGTGATGACTCTCATGGAGAGGCTGTTCCAGGGACACAATCAGGGCTTCCTGGGGATGTACTCAGACCTGCAAGTCCTCACACCAGCAATGACCTCAGCTGGTCAGTGCCCGTGTGGGAGATGGATTGAGCACCCAGCATCCCAGCTAGGTGTCTGTCATTCAATGGTGAGCAGGGAGGTCCAAAATGACCTCATGTTGGCGCACGAGCTGCCTGTTGTCTCTTCAGGCTCCTCTCAGGGCGGCCTGGATGAGGCCAGCAGCTCCTCCGCCCCTCTGCCAGTGACCGTGGCACCTGATGAGGCTGCGGCGACTGGGGAGATGCCAGCCGTGGCACTGGCTGCTCCCTCCCAGGCCTTTACAGGCTCCACAGGCCAGGGGATGACTGCCAAGGTCATCAAGGTCAACAAGACACCAGAGTCAGCAGCCTGTCTCCAACGCCAGTGCACAAGACGGCCTTATCACGGGTGATATTTTGTTCCTCCATTTTACTTTAACTTTTTTAAAGATGTGTTAAACAACACCAGCTAATGGTCATTTCAGCTATGTTTCACATGCACTATTAAATGAGATTTTATTTTGTGCTATTGGCCTTAGTATGCTTCATTTGTTCTGTAGGTGCAGGGTAAGCCATTATGTAATGATGGACGTGTGTTTCCTGAAACTTTATTGCACAGGCACAGAGTGTATGTTGTTGGCCAAGGAAATGGCCCAGTCAGGGATTGAGAATGGAGCCTGCAGCCCTGGCATGTGGTGGTGGTTCTTATTTGGTAGGCTAGCTGAAGGAGTGTTGGATCAAAGCGTCCCAGGTGTCCCTGCCTCCCTGGAGGTTACCCAGGTCAGCGTCCATGCCCTCAGCGTTCTCCTCACCGAGCTCCTTCTCAGACTCACTACTGGACTCATCATCTGTGGCCTGCACAGCAGCGTCAACATCCTCTTCCTCCACTGCATCCCCCCTTTCCAGTGCCAGATTGCAGAGAGTGCAGCATGCAACCACTATCAGTGACACACGTTCTGGGGGAGTATTGCAGTGTGCCCCCTGAACGATCCAGGCATCAGGAGTGCATCTTGAGAAGATTGATGGTTCTCTCTACCACTGTTCTTATGGAGGCGTGGCTCCTACTGTACCGCTGCTCGGCCTCTGTTCTTGGGTGATGGAGAGGCGTCATGAGCCACCTTTTCAGGGAATAGTCCTTGTCACCCAGCAGCCATCCATCCAGTTGGGCTGGAGCACTGAAGAGCCTCGGCACCTGGGAGTACCTCAGGAGGTAAGCATCATGGGAGCAGCCTGGGTACCTTGCACAGGCTTGCTGAATCTTCATCTTGTGGTCACACACTATCTGCATGTTCATGGAGTGGAATCCCTTCCTGTTGACAAAGGCACACGGCTCACCCGCTGGCGCCTTGATGGCCACATGCGTGCAGCCGATGGCACCCTGGATGCAGGGGAACCTTATCAATCACTGCAAAGCCTCTGGCTCGCTCTGTCTGGCTGGCCTCATCCATACTGTAATGAATGAAAGTCAATACATGCCTGAACGGAACATCTGTCACTAGTTTGATCCAACTGTGGACAGCTGATTGGGAGACTCCACAAAGATCACCCACTGACCCTGGAAAGAGCCAGAGGCATAGAAGTTGAGGGCCACTGTGACCCTCAGAGCCACTGGCATGGGGTTTCCACCCACACAGTCGGAGCTGATCTCAGGCCCGATCCTCTGACAAATGGAGGTCACTGTCTCCCTTGAGAGACAGAGCCTCCTTCGGCATTGCACCTCGATATATTGACGTAGCTGCATCGTCGCCTGTAAACCCTGGCAGCGGAATAGTGCCGTCTTCTGTGGCCCCTTCCGCCTTGGACTGTCAGCTGGCCCTGCCCCCCCTTGTGCCTGCGCCTCTCCCCCCACAGGTCGCTCCCCTGAAAGCTGCATTGGGACATCTGGCCTCCTCTCTCTTCCACCCCTCTCTTCCTCCTCAGAGCAAAGTCTACAATCCCCATTACCAGGGTTATGGAAGGCTGTCTGTTACCTGGAAGGGCCCACACGGTCTGAATCCTCCGGGGGCCTGGAAGACAACATCGAGCCCTAAAATGAAGCCTAGAAATGCTCTGAAGCGAGATGAAGCTGTCCAGTTCACAAAAGCAACAACAGCACACGATCTCCAAAACTCCTCACAACTCACATTGACAATGCTGCTGACCCTTCTTATCCCACCCATGCTTTTGCAAATTGTGGCCTGCCCATTTTGCTCATACGATGGCTGATAATTCGTACGGGCTACATAAACTCGTAGACAATTGGTGTGTGAAGGACGTTAACTGACCTCTTAATTAATGGCGGGCGTGCCTTTGTCTCCCTCGCGTACCTGCCTAGCGAAATATTGAGAGTGCGCGTTGACGTCAGCATGCTCAGCCAAAGTCAACATGCGTTATTTCACACTTGAGCAGATCGGGCACGCGCCCGCCCACCAAGCGAAAAATTCTGCCCTATGTTCCTTTATAGCATCAGTGTTTCGTGCAATTTGAACTGGTATGTGCCAAAAAAGTGGACCTTGACTCAGCAATTCTGATGACACCCATCTGGTTTTGGGGTTGTACATGTTGGTTGTCAGCTGGCAGGTGATGCAGACACTCAAAGTTAATCCTCACTCAATTGACTCTAGCATCAAAATATCTACCAAAAATGCAACAGGGACTATTCCTTGCAGAAATGTATAATTTCACTGTATCCTTATGTAACTTTTATTCTGTTTCTCCTTTGATCTTTATCAGCACCAACAATTTTACAGCTGTCCTGTCAAATGAGCCTTAACCTTTTATCCTCGTTTCTAAATAAATAAAAATATTTACTTCTGGGCACGGCTGAATTGCTGACAGTGAGTAGGATTAAGTGCAAAACTCATGACTGCATGAAGCTTGGCAATTAAAAAAATCAAAAATAAGCTAAATTATTATAATACATACGTTGCTATGAGATTGATTGTTGCCATCACAGGAATAAATTATCATGAAGAACTAGAAAAACTATGGATTTTTTAGCCTTGAAAGGACATAATTTTATGGTGTATGTGTTGAACTATGCAAGATATAATCACACAGAAAAGATAAATTTATTGCTTCAAATTAAAACATGACTCTAGGACTAGATCACAAAATAATTACAGAGAGGAAGGCGATTAGACCTATGTTAGTGATCCAAAAATCTCCCCACTGCAGCCTTCCATTGACCCTTACTCCATTTGATGTATTGATTGCTGTTTGTATGAATACACACTTAAATCAGCCATAAATTTACCTTTTTACTAGTTATACCTTTGATTCTTACCCTACACTTACATTGTAATTTACAGTAATTTTCCAGATTGACCTTTTCCATACAATTTATGGTCTTATATAAGTCAAGAGGCAAGATCAGGGTGGCTAGTGTAGAAATGTACTATCTTATAGTCTTCCATAGTGTAGAAAACTATGGAAGACTATAAGATAGTAACAAACATCACACTTGTGTGCCTCACATAGGGAATGGCCGACAAGTTTCTAATAGCAACAATCAATGTATGCACAGAATGTGCAACTCCATTATAAGACCAGGATTTATTTATTTTTGACAAAGGTACATTATTCCTGCACCCTTGTTGGCCTCCTTCTCTTAGAAGGATCAACTGGAGCGTGGGCCTGGTAACGCTTCTCCAGCAGTTAAATTTCATACCCTTTGGGCCACCCTTCGACAATCAAAGTAGTTTTTTTTAACCCATGCCAACTGCAATGAAATGTTATTGATGGTATACATTGTCCTCTCTCCATAATTTGTAAAGTGCATGATGAATACAGATATTAGATAATTTACCTTGGTTGATTAAATGGTTTGATTGCAATTTGCTTTTACCATTAAAGAAATCCTATTCAGGAGTCTCTGGTGTCCTCAATTTGATTTTCTTTTATCTCTTTCAGGTTCTATTTAAAATGTTTCTTGGAAGTGCAAATTTTGGAGAAGCTGCCTATTTCATTTCTACACTGGGTTTCTTCAATTTAATTTTCATATCATCTGCACCAGTTATACTGTATTTTACGAAAGTGGAGTACTGGTCCTCATTTTCTGCTTTGCCTTGGGGTTACCTCTGTGGTGTTGCTGGGCTTTGGTTAGGTATGTGATTTGGATGCTTCTTCAATATACTTTAGAAACCTATTAATTTCTTACTCCTATCCTGAAAATAACAAAACGAATTCTATATAATCTGATTTATAATTTGCTTCATGGTTTTCTTTACATTTTAATTGCACATTTACAGTATTTTTGATGAATAAGATTTTGTGACTCTTACTGCACAATTCAGTATAATTTCAGAGAACTCTAATTATCATTGAGCACATTTGCACAAAGTGAAAACGATTGTTACAGTATAGTTTGCTTCCAGAAACAACATTCTAAATACACTGCATTATGAGTATTAGTGCTAGTGTAACTAGTTGTTTCAGATGAAGAACTTTAAGGGCCCTGAGAGACTGTTCTTAGCATCGCTTTATTAATCATAAAGCTCATGCTAATATTTATCTTGTCTCTTTTCTTGGTATACACATGATAGACAAAAAAGTTAAAATATACAAAATTGTCCCTAAACTCCCTCTATTAAATATCCAGTCATGTGCTAATTTTCTAATATAAAATAATTATTTTGTAAATGCTGGAAATACTCATCAATTTGGGCAGCATCTGTGGAGAAAGAAACAGAGTTAATGTTTTAGGTCAATGACCTGTTGTCAGTGATAACACTTAAAAAGTAATTAATTAAGCATGAAGAACCTTGAGATGTCCTGAGGGCAGGAAAGATGCTATCCAAATGCAAGTTCTTTAGTTTCTCATATGAGCATTTTATAATTTTTAATTTTATTTCACAAAAGGATGCTCATCCCTTTATTTGAATAGTGGCTTCTCAATTCACAGCTATAGACAAATACTGTGGATAGAAAAGATCTGGGCCCTGAGAATCCCTTAGGGTGGTGACAGGGTGGGTGGGTGGTGGTGTGATGGGGTGCTTCCTGGCTTAAATATTGAGTTGTACTGGCGCACAAATGCAGCAGTTGACCCCACTAAATTTGATGGTGAGAGGGCAGTGGGCAAGACAAACGGATTATTGACATTGTGGGGATGTCACCAAAGTCCCCAGAGACATGAGTGAAATGAGGGCAGTGGCGTGGAGGGAGTGCCAGGTTCTGGCTGCTTCAAATCTCCACAAGAAATTCTGGAGCTCCAGATGCTACTCTTTTTTTTTGACCAGGTGTGCTTGGTGAGACTGTGACATGAACTTCATGCTTGGCATGCGTGCCCAGTCGGCAGGAGCGGATGTAGAATCCACTCCCGGCCGCGCTTGTGTTGGAAATGCGATTTCACACTGGAAGACCATTTAAGGTCCACCCAGCATGAAACGTGTCCTCTCAATGGCCGGGAAGGGCCGGGCAGGGGCGGGAGCCTGTCGGGTGCTGGGTCCAATGGTGACCTGGCAGTCACTTTAAAACCAGCAGAGGCAGCTCCCTGAAGGCTGCCAGGAGAGAATCTTTGGAGTCTGTTCAGGAAACCATTCACTCAAACAATGGCCTCACCAGTGACTGGAAACATCAGGCGGAAGGGCAAGTCGAATAGGCACTCGGCCCCCCGTTTCTTGGGCGGGTGCCTTGCGGTGCTTGTGGAGGAGGTTAGTGTCAGGCGGGACAGCCAGGTACAGCTGGAGGAGGCCACTGCACCTGACAAAAAATACCTGGGAAGAGATGGCAGCCGAGGTCAGCGGCCATGACGTTGTGCGGCGCAAACGTGTGCAGTGCTGCAGAAAGTTCAACGATTGCTGCGCTCGGCAAGGGTGAGTACCGAGTTGGCATGGATCAGTGTGGAGAAGTGTTAAGGGTTGGCCGCCCACCCGCACAGCTCAGGGGTGTCAGTGAGTGCCAACTGGCACTGACGCTGACACCGAAGGCGGCCAAGGGGGTGAGACCTGGCTGCTTGGTCTGAGTGCCTTGCAGGTCGAGGGTCATGACTCGGATGTGCCTTGCAAAGTGCCCCGGGGGTGGAGGGGGTGTTGGCCAGGCTGCAATGGCGCTGCAGGTAGAGAGTGAACAAATTAATGCTCCTCTGTCATTTCAGGAGAAGAGAAGCCATAACAACAACAAAAGAGCTAAGACAGGCAGAGGGCCCCCAAACCTCCTCATTCTGACGAGGTGCAAGATGGATGCCATGGAGCTGGAGTGCCGCCACCCAACTCGGTCAGCCGGTCGTGGAGAAGCAGGGGTCTCTGATGAAGGTAAGAGTGCAGTACACAGAGGTGAGAGTGTCAGATTCTGCAAACATTCTTGTGTAGTCTCATCATTAATGCGAGCCTCAAACCTGGAGTCCCCATTTAACATTGAAAGACGATGGCATCATGATGCAGATCTCCATTGTCTCACCAGGGCACTTGGCATGCACAGTGACAGTAATGACTTAAATGAATGACATGTCATTGTTTTCCCTTAGAATTGCCAGCTCGTCCTCGAACACTAGACCCCGAAGAGCAACCCTTGACGCCAGAGGATTTTTGATGCACCTGCATCACACCTCCTCTCTGCACCAAGCACCAGCACAGATACCAGCACCTTGATGGGCATCAGATCGTTGGCTAAAATGCCGGAGCATAGTGGTCAGGGCACTTCACACTTGCTTGAGGTGCAGGCGGAGGCAGAGAGTGCCCAAGGCACAAGCAGTCGGAGGACTGCTGGAGACCTGGATGACGCTGGGTTGAAGGCAGATGATGAGCCTCTGGAGTCATCCATTAGGTGGCAGATGCTGGATGTCCAGCGGGATATGCAGAAAGATCTGGTGGAGATCCATGAGGGTATGCCTGCCATGGTCTCTGTTGTGGAGGAGTCCATGTGGAGCGTGAGCACTGCGTTGACCCTCATCACCGAGCGCACTGCCTCCTCCATTGAGAGAGTGGTGACTCTCATGGAGAAGCGGCTCCAGGGATAGAATCAAGGGTTCCTGGGGTTCCGCTCGGACCTGCAAGCCCTCACACAGGTACTGACCTCAGGTGGTCAGTGCCAGTGTGAGAGATGGATGAGACACCCTGTATCCCAGCTAGGTTCCCATCCATTAATGGCGAGCAGGGAGGTCCAGAGTGACCTCACATTTGCACACAAGCTGCTGGTCGTCTCTGCGGGCTCCTCTCAGGGTGCTCTGGATGATGGCAGCAGCTCCTCCGCCCCTCTACCAGTGAACGTGGCATCTGATGAGGCTGTGATGACTGGGGAGAGGCCAGTCGTGGCACTGGATGGAGCATTCCAGGCGGGGCCAGCACAGGCTCCACTGGCCAGAGGACGACCGCCAAGGTCATTAAGGCCAACAGGAGAGCAGACTCAGCAGGCTGCCTCTAATGCAGCTGCTAGCGGGGTGGGCAGGAATAGGGTGTGGGGCAACAAGACGCAGCACTCGCAAAACGTAAGTTTAAGGCACCATGAACACAAGAGGGACTGTTCATGGGTGATCTTCTGTTCTGCCATGTTTTGTTAATATGTTTACTGGTGTGACCATTAACACTGTATATTGTTATGTTCATTCAATGTGAGTGCCAACATGATATAAATTTTGCTTTTGTCTTAATGGGCTGAGTATGCTTCACTTGTTTTGTAGTTGCAGGGCAGGCCAGTATCTCATGCTGGACATGAGTGGCTCTAAACTTTATTGCTCAGGCACTGAGTGGACTCTGGGTTCAAAGGAAAGGGTCATTTCAGACATCCGGGATGGAGACGGCACCCCTGGCATGAGGTGGAAGAGGATCTTTAGCAGCCTAGCTGAAGGAGCGTTGGATGAAGGCTTCCCTGGTGCCCCTGCCTCCTTGAAGGATCCAAAGCTCTGCCTCCACGTCCTCACCATTCTCCTCACTGGGCTCCTTTTCTGACTCACTACTGGATTTATCCTCTGTGGCCTGTGGAACAGCCTTAAGATTCTCTTCCTCCAGTGGGGCCCCTAACCACCACCTTGCCAGTGCTAGATTGTGGAGACTACAGCATGCAACCACCATAAGTGACACCCGCCCTGGGGGGTATTGTAGTGCTCACCCTGAATGGTCCAGGCATCAGAAACGCAATTTCAGAAGACCAATGGTCCTCTCTATCATCGCCCTTGTGGAGGCATGACTCATATTATAACGATGCTCTGTCTCTGTTCTTGGGTAGCGGAGAGGTGTCATTGTTATGATCCCAGCTGAGATTACCCCTGGACAAGACCGATCCCAGGGTGGAACCCAGTTTGATAGACCCTAACTTTTAATTTTTTTGTTTAGATACGTGGAGAGTGGCTACTGAACAGAGTCAGCTAATAATTTAACATTTATTAAACTAAAGATGAACTATATTACAATACTCCTTTACCCACAACTATACCTTTACAGATATATACAGGTTTGTAAGGATAATACAAGTTGCAAAAGCTACTTTATCCTTTAATGTTCACGGTAAATACACATTTCATGTAAACCAATAGGCACCCTGTGGTCAGACACATCACACGCTGAAACCAAGTGACAGATGTCACCTCAATGAGATACTATGGATCTCTCCTCAGCTCCCCACCAGACGCTTGTCACACTGTGAGCCAACTGTGAGTCCTTCAGAATTCTGTCCTTCACACAAGGGTTTCCAATCTCCACTCTCCAAGACCTCACCTTGGAATCTTCTCCCAAACTGACGCTTTCTCTCTGATGCCTTCCACCAGGGTTCACCTCCAGGGTTTTGAACTCTTCTTCCTATGTTCCTCTTCCCTGGCTCACCACATGCATTCAAGCTGTCTTCCACACACTCTCTCTCACCGACTCAGCTGTCAACAGTACCACTGCTTCACATGCTCATAGCAAAGAGTTATAGACCTTCAGCTATCTCGTTGGACATTCTTGCAAGCTGTTCTTGCTTTAAATCTGCTTTAAGCAGCTTTTGTCTCTTTAAATCTGAAGTTTGGAGCCTTTCTCTCTCTGCTCCTCACTCTTAACTTCACTTAACAGGACCTTTTTCAGGTTCCTGTCTTTTCTTTGACTAGAAGGTCTGTTTGGGACTTTCCCCTGTTCCATCCGTCTGGATTTTTGGGGTTTTTCCTTAGCTTGGGACTGGCTATCTGTCCCTCTTGCTCCAGTCTCTCTCTGGCAGCTACGTTCAACCAACTTTAGCTTGGAACTGGCTATCTGCCTCTTCTAGTCTGCTTCTCTGGCAGCTATCTTCAATACCAGCTGAACTCCAACAACTTCCAAAACAAACTGCTGTTTTTAGCTTTTCTGTGTGTGTCTGGGAGGGGCCTGCCTCTGTGGATCCCTGTGGCTAGGCAACAGCCCAATTCTTCTACTCTTGTTTGTTTAACCTAGCTGCAACAGTTGTAAAAAACCTCATTAGAAATGCATGCACCTTTTTAAAGTGAAACTAAAACTCAATTAGACCTTTACTAACACACGGAAACAGAAATACAAATCAAATTTAAACTTTAAAGCTAAAACTCATTCCTAACACCTACAAATACCAATATACCTTACTTAAACTATCTCTATTTCCTAACAGTCATAAGCCACCTTTTCAATGGATAGCCTGTGTCACCCAGCAGCCATCCATCCAGTTGGGCTGGAGCAGTGAAGAACCTCGGCACCTGTGAATGTTTGAGGATGTAAGTGTCATGGGAGCTGCCAGGGTACCTTGCACAGACTTGCAGAATCTGTGTCTTGTGGTCACACACTATCTCGATGTTCATTGAGTGGAATCCCTTCCTGTTGACGAAGAAATCCGCTGACCTGCTGGCACCTTGATGGCCAAATGTTGCTGTCGATAACCTAACAGTCGCTGCAAACCCTCTGGCTCGCTTAGCTGGCTGGCCTCGTCTGTACGGAAATGAATAAATGTCATTATCCACCTGAACAGAGCATCAGTCACCAGCTTGATGCAGCTGTGGGCAGCTGATTGGGAGACCACACAGATCCTCCACTGACTCCTGGAAAAAGCCGGAGGCATAGAAGTTGAGGGCCACTGTGACCTTCAGAGCCACTGGCATGGGGTTTCCACCCACACAGTCGGAGCTGATCTCAGGCCCAGTTATCTGACAAATAGAGGTCACAGTCTCTCTGGAGAGGTAGAGCCTCCTTCGGCATTGCACCTCGCATGTGTTGAGGTAGGTGCATTGCTGCCTATAAACCCTGGCAACAGGATAGTAGCATCTTCTGCGGTCCCTTCCGCCTTGGACTACCATCTGGCCCTACGCTTCATGTGCCTGCGCCTCTCCTCCTACAGGTCCCTCCTGGAAGCTGAATTGGGACACCTGGCCTCCCCTCCCTTCTGCCCCTCTCTTCCTTCTCAGAGGAGGTGCTACCAGTGGAGAGCACAATCCCCATTACCAGGGTAACAGAAGATTTCCTGGTGCCTGGTTGGGTCCACATGGTCAAAATTCTTGGGGGGCCTTGGAGACACCAATGAGTCCTGAAATAATGCCTGGAAGTACTGAAGCTCAGAACAGAGATGGTACTGTCAAGTTCAAATAAGCAGCCAGCAGCAAACTATCTCCTAAACTCCTCACTACTCACAATGGCAATGCTGCTGACCCTTTTTATCCCACCCTTGGATGAGGTTTCGTTAAAGGTAGGCTGCCCGTGCGATGAGCGCGAAATCGCACGAGCAACGTTAAATCAGGATCAGTTGCCTTTTTAATGGCCGTCAGTGACCCTTTAATTGTTGGCAGGCGTGGCTCCGACACCCGCACGCACCCGCCGACCTAAAGATTGCTCGCTTGCAGGATGACGTTGGAATGCTTGCCTGACGTCATCTTGCGCTATTTCATGTCCGTTTGGGTCAGGCTCGCACCTACCCACGAGATGTAAAATTCTGGCCTATGTATTATTAGAAGTGGAATAAAGCTGGTATGGGATGGTTGGTTTGAGGTGTGTTTTATTTCGGGATTTTGACTGAGGACACTGTGATGGTTTATAACAGAAGGATGGAAAGTTCCAGAAGCGTGGAGCAACTGTAATTTGGAACCTTTTTCCACAGGTAAAGTTTTTCACTAGAGTCTGACAGAAGTTCATGACAGTCAATCCAGAGTGATATATCCTGTATGCCTCCTCCCTTCCACCTTCACTTCCTCCTCCTCCTGAGGTGGTCACCAAAACTCTGGTGGCAAAGGCTGCCCTCAATATTGCCAGATTGTGGAAGATGCAGCAGACCACCACGAACCGCAAGACATGCTCTGGTGAGTCCTGTATGGCCAAGGCAGTGTAACCATTGCTTGAGGATACCAGTGGTCTGTTCCACAACCTTCCTGGCACAGGATCGCTGTCATTGAAGGAGATCTATCCACGTGTGCTCAGGCCTTGGGTCACTCATTAACCACGTGTGCAGCAGCCACCATGTGGCAACCCTCTGGTGGCTCAAAGATGGTGGGAATGACTGACTGGCACAGGATAAAATCATCAGAATTGCTGCCAGGATAGCAAGAATTCATCAACAGATAGGCCTGTGCTTGATTACACACCAACTGCATGATCATGAAGCTTCTATCCTTTCATGGGATATGGGCATCACTGGCAAGGCCAACATTTGTTGCCCATTCCTTGAACTGAGTGGCCTGCTCGGCCATTTAAGAGTCAACCACATAGCTATGGGCCTGGAGTCACATTTAGGCTAGGCCAGGTAAAAATGACAGATTTCCTTACCTAAAGGGCATTAGTGAACCAGATGGGTTTTTACAACAATTAATGATAGCTGTCATGGTCACCATGACAGAGACTAGCTTTATGCTCCAGCTTTATTAATTTAATTTAAATTCCACCAGCTGCTGTGGTGGGACTTGAACCCATGCCCCCAGAGCATTAGCCTGGGCCTCTGGATTACTAGTCCAGTGACATTATCAGTAAACTATCATCTGTCTCTTTCTCTCTTCCTTTCTTCCTGTCTCCCCCCCCCCCCCCCCCCCACCCCCCACCACCCTTGCCAAACACACACACACACATTTGCACACCCTTTGCAGTGATTGAGATATTGAGATGGAGCCTGCAGAGCAACTGATGGCTCCCTACACTACTGGGGGCCCAATATCTGAGTAAATCCATGTGCCCACTCCTCCTGATTCTCTCTGCTTAGAGAGAAGACAATGAACATAAGAACAGATAAATAGGAGCAGGAGTACACCATGCAGCCTGATGAGCCTGCTCAACCATTCAATATGAATTGGCTGATCTTCTGCTTCAATTCCACTTCTCTGCCCACTCCGCATATCCCTTGATTCCCTGAGAGACCAAAATCTGTCTATCTCAACCTTAAATATATCCAACAGTGGAGAATCCACAACCCTCTGTGGTACAGAATTCCAAGGATTCACAATCTTTTCAGTGAAGAAATTTCTCTTCAAATCAATCGTAAATGATCGGCCCCTTATCCTGACACTGTGTCCCTATGTTCTAGATTCCTCAGCCAGCAGAAACAATCTCTTGGTGTCTACCCTGTCAAGTCCCTTTAGAATCTTATATGTTTCAATAAGATCACCTCTCGTTCTTCTAAAGTCCAGACATAGGCCCAGTTTACTCAACCTCTCATCATTGGACAACCCTCTTATCCCAGGGATCAATCTAGCGAACCTTTGCTGTAATGCCTCCAATGTAAGTATATCCTCCCTTAAATATGGAGACCAAAACTGCACTCAGTATTCCAGGTATGATCTCACCCTGTCCAATTGTAGCAAGACTTCTTCATTCTTGTACTACAATCCCCTTGCAATAAAAACCAATATGTCATTTGCCCTCCTAATTGCTTTCTGTACCTCCATGCTAACTTCCTGTGTTCCTTGTACGAGCACAACCAAGGCCCTCTGAACAACAGCATTTACAAGTTTCACACCTTTTAAAAAAAAAATCTGCTTTTCTATTCCTATTACCAAAGTAAACAACTTCACACTTTTTCACATTATATCTACCGCTTTGTTGCCCACTCACTTAACCTGTCTATATCGCTTTGCAGCCTCTTTGTGTCCTCCTCACAGCTTGCATTCCTACTTAGCCTTGTATTGTCAAAGGCCCCTTTCATTGCATAAAGGACCTCAGTGGTACAGCAATGCACAGAAAACTCTGTGATGTTTGCGATGTTGCTAGCTCTAGCCTGGAAATGTTCTGAGACATAGAAATTGAGGGTCACTGTTACCTTGAGGGCCATAGGTAGCACTGTCCTTGTGCTTCGTTCTTACGCTACTCTGTGGCTGCAGGCCTGGATTGAGGAAGCATCACAGTTCAGTGACCAGAAACAGAAATACCTGGAAAAACTTGGCAGCAATGGCGGAGAAGAGTACAGTTGCCGTTTCGAGTCCTCATGACCCTTCAACAGAATTAAGTAAAAATAGGAGAGGGGTGAAATATAAGCTGGTTTAAGGGGGGGTGGGAGAAGGGGGGGCGGGGGTGGTGGGAGAAGGGTTGGGGGGTGGTTGTTGGGACAGTGACCACCTCCTTGGTGAAGTATAGACACTGCAGACACTATGGCTGTCTGAGGGGAATTGGGAGAAGTGGTCTTCGAAGACAGTATGTGGGTCTGACCTTCTGTTGAGAGCCTGCCTCCTCCTCCCACTGCAAACAGTCACTCGTCTCTGCTCCATCTGCAAAACATGCTGCAATCCAAAAGAAACAGCAACTATAGTTGCCATAATTGCTAACAGGTTTCCTGTTTAGAGGCCTTTCAAATCCATACCACTCCTTGCTAAGGTCCAACGCCATTCCTACCTGACTGAAAGAATTTTGTGAGCTCCTCCATCAACTCAATACACAGCGCCTTCAACTAAATCTGCAGCAGCAAAGGAAAGTCAAAAGCACCTCACCAGTTGAATCATGGTCCCTTTAAATAGCACCAGTGGGGATTCCCTCATGTGTGTTTAAGAGGGAAAGGACCCGCAAAGTCTAAAATGGCAGGTCAGGTGTCAAAACCACAATAGACACTGGCTAACATCACAATCTTCCCACTCCGAATGCTTCCAACAATAATTAAAATCTGAAGGAATGAGACACTACATTTTTAAAGGTAAATGTTAATGCCAGAGAGGTTGTCAGTAATTTTTTTATTCATCCAGGGCATGTGGCTTCGTTGGCTAAGCTGGCATTTATTGCCAATCCCTAATTGCCCTTGAGAAGATGGTGGTGAGCTGCCTTCTTGAACCGCTGCAGTCCATGTGGTGTAGGTACACCCACAGTGCTGTTACGGAGGCAGTTCCAGGATTTTGACCCAGCGACGGTAATACACCCTTAAAAATTCATTTACACTTGAATGGACAAGCCTTAACTTTCTGATGTGTTTAGTGGGTAGCTAGTCGGTAAGTACCACAACTTCACATCCCTCATGTGTTTCAGTGCTGAGTCTCTTGGCGAGAGACTGTTTGAACAAAATTTGTGGAGGAGCAGGGAAGCTTGAACAGGACTTCCTGATGTCCACTTTTATGTAGTCGCTGGAAGTTGCTGTCTGATTTACTCTTTATAATGGCTGTGCCGATAGCCTTATTGTTATTCTCATTACGAAATATGGGCCAATGTGTTTTAACTAAGATATGAATTTTATTAAGAATGTTTTGACTGAGAGAACAGAGTTCACACAAGTTGCAGCAGAAGGCATTATTATTGGCTTGGGCAGGATTCCAGTTATCCATTGCTGCTGTTCCCATTGCTGATACTGGGTTTGGGCATGAACTAATTATATTCTTCGTGAAGATAAATTTTGACACTCAGTAGTCTTATTTTTGCACTTGGGTTTGTTTGGTTGAAATCCATACCCATTGAAACACAAATTCAGATCAGTTTCCAAAGCCAAATTGTTGTTTATTTAGTGAACAAAATAACTGTCTGATATCTCCCTAAGAGTGAAAATGATGGAAATAATTTATCAGAATTTAAATACCTGTCTCATTTTCTTTCTTTGTACAGCCTTCAATGTTCTTGTGAATGTCGGTGTTGTATTAACTTATCCTATACTCATTTCAATTGGAACTGTACTGAGTGTCCCTGGAAATGCAGGTAATGTTTTTCCTCACTGTGCACTGCTCTCCTGTTCTTTCACTGTTGAGCAAAAGTACCAAATGATTTTCCTATCCTCTTGGTTAAAAAAAATTACACTTGTGATAAAACAATAGCATTGGCCGGAATCTTACGTTCGTCAGGCGCGTGCGATCGGTGGGCCTGGAAGCGGACGCGAAATGCGCTTCTGCCTGTGATTGGCCCCCAAACGCAATTTCACACTGACTGGCCAATTTACGTCCAGCGTGAAATGCATGCTGAGAAAGGCTCAGCGCTGCTGGTGGAGGGGTGCAGGGTGGGGGCAGGAAAAGGGCGGATGCCGAGAGAAGGGAGGGTGTGGGCTTGCGCTCCCTGAAGGCTGACGGCTGCTGCCTCAGCGAGCTGCAGTAATTTAAAAATGCAATGAGCTCAATAAATTGCTGCAAACTGTGACAATACTGTAAATTCAAGCACCTGGCAGCAGACTACATAGCAGATCATCCTTCCAACATCTTATTTTGTTTTATTCAACCTCGGACATTTTGTTCTGCATTGGATGTAGTTTTCAGTGAAAATGTGAAGGCTGCCTGGCCATTTGGCCCATCTGCCAACTGTAAAAGTGGACGGGCCACGTAAATTCATTGACAAGTGGCTGCTAAATGGGCTTAATTGCCTGCTTAATTGTCGGCGGGCGCGCTTCTGATGACTGTAAGGTTGTACGTGAGCGCGATGACGTTGGGATGTGTGCCCAACATCTTCTCGTGCGATTTGACATGATTCCAGGTTGGGCGCATGCCTGCACAACAGCGTAAGATTCTGGCCATTGAATTTTGCCTTCACTGTTTGGATGGTAATCTTGAAGAGTGAATCACCTAACCTTTTATAGAGCCGACCTGTTTTCATTCCATTGAGTAAGATATCCCCGGTTTAATGTGCATTGATTCCCTCTTGAGTCATGCAGTTTGCTGGGCTTTTCCATTTTGCAGTTGCAATGTTGCTTGGTCTTTTACATCATCGGTGTATCAATCCCTTGGACAAAAACATGTTGAAAATTGTGAAGTTCTTACTAGTTACTATTCTTGTGAGACTTTCACAATTTTTATATCCAGTTGCCTAATCCACTTGTAACAGATACAACCAATTCTGGATGAAAAATGCCATTAAAACCATCCAGTTTTACTATTTTTTATACGCTAGTCTACTTATTTTTTCTTCACAAACTATGCTCCTCCCACCCCTTATCCTTGCTAAAGCCATTACTCTTTCCCTGGGTTCGGTTCCACAGTTCAGATCAAACAAATGATTGCTATTTATCTGTTGACATTAACCATGATTGTTAATTAGGATCTCAGCTAGCAACAAAGTAAGGCTATTATAAATGACATTAATTACTCTGGGTTAGCAAAGAGAAAAGAAAACAGCCAGAAAATAACTGTCAGTGGCCTCTGCTTTGAAAGTTTTTTGTGGAGGTTGGGTGAGCTCAGCTGTCCACAGTTGAACAACAAAATGGCCAAAAGATATACACCAAAAAAAAATTGCAACTAAAGCAAACCTAAAACATAATGCATCACATTCAGCCCCAATGCATTTAAAAACGATTTGTGAGGAACACCAAGTGTGAGTCTGAAAATCTATTTCCCTAAATCAGCCTTTAGTGGTGATAAGACATTTCTGCAGCAAACCATGGAAAATATAGAAGAGGAAGGAGGCTCTGACCCTTGTTGCATGATGTTTGCTCACTTTAAAAACCTGTATGTGTCTGCAACGTGAGCTCCTTGCATTATTATCATTGGCCAATCAGGAGATTGTCACCACTCACTGGGGATATTGTGCTGTAATATTAATCCCCGCTGTTCCCTGAGCTGCAACAAATGTGAAAAGTTTGATCAAACCACCCAATTCTACCTAACTTTTTAATTTATGTTAACAGAATATGAGCACCAGGTTTGTAAAGTTAATAAGTAGATAACTGTTTATTGAACAAACTGTCATTAACCAGTGCCAAAAGAAAGAACTATGAACGGCTAATTTCTAACTCTATAACCTAAACTCTACCCCTTCTTAAATCCCTATACACATACACATACAAACACAAAAGACACACAAAAAAGCGTGGATTTTAAGGGTGGGATAAAACAGCTCAATAGCATCAATTCCGAGTACAGGATTTGATGGCAACAAAAACAGAAAATGCTTTAAAAACTTAGCAGGTCTGACCTCACCTGTGGAGAGGGAAACAGTTGCCGTTTTGAGTCCGTATGACCCTCCTTCAGAGCTACAGAGAAGTAGAAATGTGATGAAATTTATACTGTTTAAGGGGGAGTGGAGCAGGTGAAGTTGGATAGAAGGCCAGCGATAGGTGGGGGCAAAGGAGAGATTGACAAAAATGTCATGAACAAAAGGACAAAGGGATTGTTAATGGTAGTGGTAAGGGCTAAAAAAGGTGCTGATAGTGGCATTAAGGTAAGAACACAGAATGTGATAATAGCAGGACAATGGTAAGCACTATGAAAAGAACAACATGCACAAGTAACAGATGGCCCTTGTGGGGTTGGGGTGGGGGGAGGGGCAGTGGTGGGGGGAATAAGGGATCGAAAATGGGATAAGGGGGTAAAAAAGGGGGATAAAACAATGAATAAATGAATAAAAATGAATAAAAATAAGTGGATAAAAATTAAAAATGAATTTTGCAAAAGGGATTAAAAAGGGGTGTAGATAGAGGAGAGAGTTCATGGCCTGAAGTTGTTGAACTCAATGTTAAGTCCGGAAGGCTGTAAAGTGCCTAATCGGAAGATGGTTCGATGGGTTGATTTTCGTCAATGTCTTCCAAATTCTTTTCAGTTCTTGCTGATGACACAAGGTGGTCTTACAGTACTTTCAGTCTTTAGTTCACTGGTTGAGCACTTGCCTTTCAATGATTCTAACAGTGATTTTCCCCTTTGCCTCTTGACAGGAGTTTTCAAAGAGAGAACAAGTTGTAGAGATATGAGGAGAAAAAGCCAGCTAGCTATTATTGTGGAATTACTGGAATCTTCCACACACAGGAGAAAGAGGTTTCAGGACTTATTCCTTTCAGGCTAGGAGCTATTCTGCTGTCCTGCTCTCACACAAAACCTGATCACCTGGTCAGGAGCCAATTAAAATGCTGTTGTCAAGCAGCTCCCTTGGTCCAGGACTCCTTTCTAGCACCATCCTCTCTTTCATGGCACACTCTGTTCCAAGACTGCAACATTGTATATATATCTTATCCTGTTCCATTAGAAATGTCTTTCAAACTGCAGCCTTTGTAGTTTTAAATCCACAGTCCAACAGAAATACAAAGATATGTCCTTTACAGCAGTCCGACAGAAATAACAAGATATGTTCCTTACAAGATGCAGAGCTTCACAGTCCTGTTGCATTGTTAGGGCAGTGAATTTGCCATTCTCTTTCCCAGTAGCACACCAGCACAACCACTGAAGCAAAAATCTCTCCTTTAATTGCTACTTCAGGCATTTTATTGACTTTTCTTTAACTGTAATACCCATTGTGAAAGCTATGCTAATCTGTTTGCCTCAATTCATTCAATTTAAAAATCTCAGCATTTATGTTTAGAATCATAAAAGTTACAACACAGAAGGAGGCATTTGGCCCATCATGTCTGTTCTGGCTCTCTTCAATAGCAAATCAGCTCATTCCACTCCCTAGCCCTGCAATTTTGCTGTCTTCAGGTACTTATCCAATTCGCTTTTGAAGCCATGATTGAATCTGCCTCCACTGCATTCTCAGGCAGTGCATTCCAGATCCTAACCACACTCTGCATTAGAAGCTTTTTCCTCAGGTCACCATTGGTTCTTTTGCCTTTCACCTTATATCGGTGTCCTCTGGTTTTTGACCATTCTGCCAATGGGAACAGTTTCTCCCTAGCTGCTTTGTCTAGACCCTCATGATTTTGAACACTTCTATCAAACCCCCTTTCAACCCTTTCTGAGAATAACACCAGCTTCTCCAATTTGACCAAGAACCCAAGACTCAAATTCCCCCATTCCAGTAACCATCCTCATCAATTTTTTTTGTGTACCCCCATCTAAATCCTTCACATTCTTCCTAAAGTGCAGTGCCCAGAATTGCAAATAATACTCCACCATGACTTCCTTGCTTTTGTACTCTATGCCTCTATTCATTAAGCCCAGGATCCCATACAAAAGTAAAATACTGTGGATACTGGAAATCTGAAATGAAAACAAAAAATGTTGGGAAAACTCAGCAGGTCAGGCAGCAGCTGTGGAAAAAAACCAAGTTAATGTTTTAAGTAGAGTGCCCTGTCATCTTCTGAGGTCATTAAGATATATATCAAGAAAACTAGTGGTCCCCGTACTGACCGCTGAAGAACCTCACTGAATACTTTCCTCCAGTCCGAAAAAGAGCTGTTAAGGTAGAGAAAAGAAAACAGCCAGAGTTCCTTCACCAAATAACTATCAGTGGCCTCTGCTTGTAAGTTATTTGAGGAGATTATTCTCTATTTCCTATCACTCAGCTAAGTTTGTACCCGTGTTGCCACTGTCCCTTTTATTCCATGCGCTTCAACTTTACCCATTCCCGGCCGACTGACCAAGCCAACTGTGTTATGGCGTGGTCAGTGTATTATTGGAGTCAATTGGCTGGTTAACAAGCTCAGTTGACCTTTGATTATTTATTTAAATGGCGCCCACCCACCTGCCGTGTTATGGGGGTGAGTTCGGTGGTGGGCGGGAAGGTGGTGGGAAAACATGCCTGGTGGGGGTATGTAAAACCCAGCCCCTGATTTCTTAGACTGAGTCATGTTCAGATGGAATACTCAAATAAGCCAGATGTGAAATGTAATATTTTTAAGCATGAAACATACAGAAGGAAACAACAGGATAATTCAAGGACTCATTTTGAGTAATTTCTGAATAACTATTAAATTGCATTTTGTTTCCACAACTATACAAGGTTAGACTACATTCAATTTGCAACATTACTAATAAATTGTACAGAAACATTTTAATTGAATGATACCTTTTTTACACAGCTGTCGACCTTATGAAACATGAGGTAATATTCAGTATGGTGAGGTTGACTGCAACTAGTATCATATGCATCGGCTTCCTGCTCATGCTTCTTCCTGAAGAATGGGATGAAATAACTTTAAGGTTTATAAACAGATTAAAAGAGAAGAAAAATGAAGAACAAACAGAAGACACCACAGAGTCCAGTGTCCACACCCGAAGCAGAAGCAGGGCAAATGGAACAGTTTCAATTCCTTTAGCTTAAAAGCAGCTAAGTTTTTAAATGCACGAAGATGTATATTCTGTGAATATAATTTAGTTTTGTGAGACTTAGTATGCTATTATGACAGTATTACTTTTTGAAGCAAAGATCTATGGTATACAATATAAGTATAATAGTTAATAAATTATAAAGAATACATTATTGCAATTCAAACTTTATAAAGTTACATGGGAATGGGTGTTAATGTCTAATAAAGTTTTTGTAAAGGTCCTTGCATTGGGTTTTCTATTATTTATTTAATGATACAACTCTTTGGTTAAAAAGAGCATTTTTTCTTTTTGATTGTCGTTACTGCATTCAATTGTATTCTAACAGAATCAAAATAAAATACCTATAGAGCACATGTAAAAGTGTCCTGCTTTGTCTTGTATAGGTCATACTATGACTTATTTGAATACTGTTTAAGTGCTGCAGTTAATGCATGGGAGATTTGTGCTGGCAGTTCATTATAATGAGACTGGCACATAGTCAGTGCTGCCCATGCTGCTTATTGGCAGTGTGGCTGTTTGGGGGACTGTGGGCAGGAAATTAGAATTCACTGATGCCACTTAAAGGTAGCCTGCACCTCCTTAAAGGGGAGATGAATCGTACCTATAGGTAGCAGGACGTACTTGAAACTGGACGACATAACTGGAAGACTTGCAGATTCTCACATGTAACATGGGAGGTCCTTGTTCAGGCAGTTGGCAAGGGGAGGGAGATCTATACTCCTCAGGGGACAGAGAATCTTCCAGACAACAAATGCATTGGCAATGGGAAGAGATAACTCAGGAAGTTGATTTCAGGAACTTAGCCCCTAGGACCTGGCTGCAATGGTAAAAGAAGTGTGATGACCTTCCCTGGATTGTCAAAGTAAGGCTTCTAACCATCAGCTCAGTTAATCTCTGTTCACATGTGCACCAGCTACAACTCCACTACTCATAACCCACCCCCTCCCCCCTCTCCTGCTTCAGTGAGGAGGCTGTAACCAAGCTCTGTCACTTTGCAGGCAAATCTGGAGCCCCAAACCAGTCACAGGGTAGCCCTTCCTGTGACAGCCGCTAGGGTCCTGAACTTCTGTTCCACGTTGGTTTTGATAAAAGTAGATCTGCAGAAACTGTTTCCACTAGTGGGAGGATCAGAAATCAGAGGACACTGATTTAAGATAATAAGCATCCTTGGAGGAAGGTGGGGAATGGGAAAATGAGGAGAATATCTTTTACTCAGCTACTTGTTATGATCATAAATACATTGCCTGAAAGGGTGGTGGAAATGGATTCAATAGTAACTTTCTGAAGGGAAGTGCATGTATTTCTGAAAATGAAAGAGTTGCTGGACTATGAGGAAAAAGCAAGGGAGTGGGGCTAATTAAAAAGCTTTTTCAAAAAGCCGGCACAGGCGTGATTGGCTGAATTACCAAGTTCTATGAATACATATATTTCTTCTGCCAATTTTAGAAAGATAATTGGTTGTTCTACATAGCTGAAAACAGCCTTCAAATTTTTAAATATTCCCTATTCCCACAGCTGAACTATTTCCTCTTTCACCATGAGCTGGGCAGAATCTTCGTTCTTGGTAAAGACAGATACAAAGTATTCATGTAATACCCCAGCTATACCACCTGCCTCCATGTGTAGATCTTTTTTTGGTCCCTAATTGGCTCCACTCCACTTTTTACCACCCTTTTGCTATTTATATACCTCTAGAAGGCTTTTATGTTCCTCTTAATATTAGCCTCCCGTGTTTTCTCATACTCTCTTTGCTTCCCTTATTTGCTGTTTCAATTCCCCTCTCAACCTTCTTTATTGAGCCTGGGGGCCAGATTCTTTGTTGCAAAATGTGAGTCGGGCCCTTTCCTGATGTCCAAAATGCACACCCTACTCATGACTTACTTTGCCTAGGATTTTCATCTTTTCACACAGGGTTTGGGTTCACAATATGATTTGTGAGCCATGATGGAGTGCAGGAGGAGCCTGGGTGTGGAGGTGTGCTGCTTAGAAGGCTCACCCACCACCCCCACCTACCTCATGCTCCCTGCATGCCCATGCTATCTCATGCCCCCTCCATGCCCTCTCATATTTCCCTATGCCACTTCTATGCCCCTCAGATTTCCCATGCTCCCTCAGATCCCCTAGGCTCCTCTATGACCCCTCAGATCCCCATGCCACACCATGTCCCCTCCATGCCCACCATGTATTATCCATAGCATCTCACCCAGTATGGAGCCATGCAATAGCAATGCAGGTATGAAAACATTAAACCTGTAACAATCTAATTAAACACTCATTCAAGCCTCTGTCATTGATACTGCAAAAAGAAACTCTATTTCTATAGAAAAAAGTTTATTCCCTTAAATGGCCATTAAATTACATAAACAAACAGCCATATAGTCAGAAACCACCTATACTCATTCTTATATTCCCCAGATATTGATGGTAAACTTCTAGCTGGTATTTTGTTGACGATTTAAGGTGTAAAGGTCCATCTGGTGCCCTCTGCTCAATAGTTCTTGAAGGGTTTATTGGTTCACTAACCACAGCATTCCTCAGGTTTTCTCTAATGTCTTTAGTTATGGAGGTGAGCAGGGTGAAGAGGAGACTTGGGAAATGGAATAAGAGTTCTGAGGGATTGACACAGGTTGACTATTCAGAGTTCTGGAGGCAGTACCACAGATTCAGGTAGTGGTTGCATGCAGGGAGAAATTAAATTTGCTGACTAACTGTTGGAAGGGCATAATCTTGTGCCTTATTCCCTCACTCTATCTTTCGATGCTAAAACAAGGAATGAACAAAGTAACCAGGCCAGGAGCATAGTGCAACAACGTACCCTTAATAGATTAATCCCTGGTGTCTCTGCAGGCCAGGCGTGACTGAGTTTATCATTTAACAGGCTGAGAGGGCGCTTGGAGTTACTGACAGGAACAGGGTTGGTAACTCTTTAACCTGTGCTAGTGAGTAACAGGGGCAGAGCTTGTGGCGTTACCCCGGTAACAGAAGTTGCAGAATTCCCTGGTTGATCACTGCAATGTAAATCTCCCGCCTAGATCCGTGGACTAAAACCCGCAACTAACACACAAACACACACACACACACAGTCATCGTCTGAAAGCTCCCTGAGCCTTGATACTTTAGACAGCCCGGAGGGAAGATGGGCTCGGGCTGGTCCAAAGCCCATCACAAGGTGATCAAGGTGACTCCGGTGCCGGCAGGAGAAGCGGGTACTTGCCCCAGAGGCGAACGGGACGGCAGCTCCGCCTGTCGCGGGCCGGAGGGTTCGCTTGTGGCCGCCGGGGACTTTCTGACCCACGGCCACCTGAAGGCAGCTCATCGGTGGAGAGTCAGCGAACTCCCTCCCTTGACGGAGGTGGGATGTGGCGCTCGCGCCCTGCCCAGCCTCAGGCAAGGTAAGTGCACCAATAAAGCAACCCACTTGGACCTGCCCTGAAGCAGCTTGTGCTCGGTGCTGGCTCAGCACGGGGGCTTTCAACCCCAGTCAGCTTTTATTCACTTTCGCCCAATTGTTTCCTTTTTTACAACAGGAAAGATTCACTTTTTCCAGACGGTTTAGTCGCGGACACACACATAATCTTGTATTGGTCAGAGAAGTTCTCCTTACGGGGGAAACTATTTGTGTAAATACATTATGCACTGAGCAGGTTTACAAGCTCTGTCGTCTCCTGCCTTCCAAGTTCAGTGGAATGGATCAGGGGACCCAGGGATTTGTCAATATTCCCTTGGAGTGCATTTTAATTTGTTAATTATTGTCTATAGATTTGCATATTGCTATGGTATTTTTTCCTAGAGGACAAAGCGGTCAACAGTTCCTGCACCGTTAATGTTTCACGAGGCCACGTGTGATTTTTTGACAAATTGTATCCATCTTTTAAGTGCCCAGGCCCATCTCGATTGATGTCACGTTAGACGACGGGGAAAAGAGCATCATTAAAAAACACCCTCCTCGAAGATTTGAGGTGAGTGAAGTATTTGAGGTGAGTCAACTATTTTGCACCCGTCAGCGCGTTGGATCAGCTCTAAGTTAATCAGAGGACGAAACAACTTTTAAGGCCAAAAACAGAAGGAAACTTCAGTCTGAAGGACCTGGGAAATGATCAGCCCTTTTCTACCCAGTCAGCTTATAAACAAGGTCCCCCCTCTTCAGTCCGTTCGGCCCCGGTTTTAAATGTTACCTTTTTGTGTGTGTAATTTAATCTCATTTTATTGATTTTCTACTTTTCCCCTCTTGAAAGAAGAAACTTAAAACACCTTTTAGGTTATGGCCTGTCAAAACTTTGTCCTAAAGGCCAAGCAAAAACTCTCATTATTCAGATATGGGTGAGGCCAATCCTCATTGTGTCATTATGCATCTGACCTGGAAAGGGCTGTCTGCCTGTCTGGATATGGAAAGATCCTCCATATGGCAAAAGCAAAACACTGCAGATGCTGGAAATCTGAAATAAAAACAGAAAATGCTGAAGTACTCAGCAGGTCGGGCAGCATCTGTGGAGAGAGAAAAACAGAGTTAATGTTTCAGCTTGACGACCTTTCAACCATATGGCACTTGAACAGGTAACCTCACTCAGCTACACATGATCAGTGTTAATAACTGCTGGATGATGTAGTGTCATATTGTTAGGTAGGCTGTTGAAAATGATGTGTTATGCTGCATATTCTTTATCGACATGGGAGTACCCAAGTGTTCTACATTTATGGGCTGTACATAGTGTTTGAAACTCGTTTGTCAATCATTTTAACCAATATCAGGCAGCTGAAACTAACAGGTAGAATAATGTTGAATTTATTCATCAAAGGGGTAATAACACTAAGTAAGAACTTTTCAAATCTTCAGGCTCATAAAATGTAAACTGGGATAAACCAGAGGCTGGGATTTTCCCTGAAATGTGCGAAGTCCGATAGGCAGGAAAAATGGCGTTCCACCCGCCAGCCACAATGGTGGCTTTTTGTGGTGAATTGTCCGCATCGCAGCTGATTAATTATTCATCCACAGGAACACGTCGTCCCGCTGGTGGCAGCATCTGATTCTTCCACCCTGCCGTGACCTTAGCGCTCCCTAACTCCAGGTGTCATATTTAAACTTCGCCTCTGCACAGCGTTCGCACTCTCTGCAGCTGCTCCAGTGACGATACAGCTGCCAAATGCAGAAAGCATGCTGCGCCCAAATTCAGTGGTGCCTCTCTGTTGCAGCTGTTGAACACAGTTGAAGCCCACCTCATTGCCCTCTACCCCTGCTCTGACTGCGGGCCTTCCACCAAGGTGACCAACCTGGCTTTAGAGGCAGCCGCAGCGGTGGTCAGTGCAAATGCCCTGCAGAAGAGGTCAGCCACCAAGTGCAGGAAGAGGACGAACGATCTCATCCATTTCACCAGGGTAAGTCAACCATCTCATCTATTCACACACTCACAAGCCCATCACACATTCGCAAGGATCTCTCTCGCTGCCACCTCAAGGGACATCACCTCTCACTCCCACACACCCTCACATCTCCAACTGACCTCATCTCCTCTGGAGTTTGCATCTTAATCCTGTCCAGGGCTCCACTTGCCACCCACACGTGCCTGGCATCCTTATTGTCTGCCCTCGCATGCGTCTTGTTCACACTCTCGCCATCTGTCTTCATGCGGGACAAGCTGGCTTACAACAAGAAGGAGAAGTCCCAGACCGGGGGTGGAGCTCCCGAGATCAAGGTTCGAGAATAGAGCCATAGAGCTGGCCATGGAGGGTGTAGACCGTGCCTGTGCTGACAGTGAGGTTAGCGGCGCACACTCAAGCAAGGATCCTTAACTAGAATATCCATCAGACAGCTACACTGAGAGTGATTTCTCCTGTTTCAGAGTCACCTGCCATGCACAAATCATTCTCCTTTCTTTAGTAGATGCCTCTGGGAAGCTGCCGAGGGCATCGCGAGCGAGGCCCTCAAATCCAGCCCTGAAGACTTCTCGGAGGAGGATCCTGAGTACAGCACCTTCGAAGGCCCATCACAGCACTCACCACACCCTCCACCAGCTCAGAGATACACACCTCAGTGGCACCTAGTCTAGAGCAGCCTTGGGATCACAATGTGGCGAGCACAGCACACAGTTTAGTCCACAGCAGGTGAAGTCAGGGACATCAGAGGTCTGCGGCACGCGGAGGGCTACTGAAGGCCACAATTCTGCTGAGTCTGAGTCTGATGACGAGCCACTGGACTCATCCTAATTCAGTTGCTGGAGCTGCAAAGGCAAACTCGGGAGCATCAGGAAGGGATGTCCACTGCATTCCTGATTGCAACGCACAAAGGAGGAGTCCATCCACCTTCAGTCCGAGGTGATAGCACCGGCATGCCAATGCACTGTGGTCAACACCGGCAGATTGACGGCTGCCATGGAGATGTTGGTCCAGGACATCGGTCCTGCACTGCTGCAGGTGCTGCACTCCAATGCTGTAACTTTTGGTGTCATCCAGTGTCAGCACAAGAGGGCTGCAGGGCACTCAATCTCACTTGGGCTGCCCCTTCTCTTCAAGGAGTCAGCCAGGAGCCCTGGGCCACCCAAAGGGAGCAGGACTAGCAGCTTGACCCTCCGGGGTCATGTACCCAGGTGACTCCGGGATTTTCTGGCTGATCCAAATCCCCTCTTCCTATGACTTTATCAGTTCCAGCTCCACAGGCCAAGGAAGGTGCACCAGCTCCACAGCAGGACCCCAAAAGCAGGCTGGGACCCACCAGGTCTCAGCCCTCCAGAGGACGCTTGCCAAGGTCATCACAGACAACAGGGCGTAGCAGTCAGCAGGCTATCTCCAGCTCCACTGTGGAAGCCGGGGGAGTACCAAGAAGTAACAGCAGGGCAAAGAAAGTGAAGATGTAGTTGTACAATGTTGGCAGGGTGTTAACCACATGTATATAATGTTCACAAATGTAAATAGACTCACAATCATTTCATATCTCCTCTTGTCTATGCCTCCTTCTTATGGTGAGATGTGTTACTGTCAATCACGTGATACCTTGATTCCTGCACCCACTTTTCGCAATTGTCTCTATCCTGGGCCTCTCTTCTGTGCAGTGTGCTGCCATCTCACCACAGTGAGTGGCCCATTTCAACATTATGCTCCATATCAGTAATGCCTGCACCTAATGCTGATTGTGCTTGTGGAATGACCCTCGTTCCCATGCCTCATAGGATCTCGTCATGTGCATTCTTGGCTCTGAACGATTGAGGCTGGGGTGTGCCCCTATGTCATCTACATACTTGACAGGTGAAGGCATGGTGATTAAAGAGAGATGTGCTAACGCATGGAGAAGGCTCATGTACCATCCAACTCCATCTGCCCACTGTCTCTCGGCAGGCTTACAATGATATGTCTATTCTCAGGGCTAATGTGTGCTGCCCTCCGCCAAACAAGTTTCCGACATTCCCAGTGTCAATCTGCTGAGCTCAGCAAAAACTTGGACAACCTTTCCGCATCAAGGTGATGAAGCAATGGCACATTTGTATGCAGGCGCTGAGATGCCCAACCTTAAGCATTTCTCACCCTGCAGTTGTGACTATTGTGGGGAGAAGAGTCTGGTCACAAAGTTGATAGACAGTGATGTGCGTCCTATCACATTGACACTCCAAGAGGTTACTGATGCTATTTCCAAATGGTGATTTCTGGAGGCCAAAACAGCCTTCAGGTATGCTCTGGAATTGCACATCGATGCTTCAGACAAGGTGGAGGGGAGCAATGGGATAGGAGTGAGTATGTGATGAAGCAGAACAGTGCTCCTCATTAGCCATGGCGTGTGCCCTCGGGGGCTTCATATTCTTTCATGTTTTTCTCATGATCATGTTGGACTTTGCTAGAGCCAGGGCTTGCCATGAGGGCACACTGGTTGTGTAGAAGAGGAGGCATCTCACTATCAGGCAGTCAGGGAGTGTACTGAGTCATCTCTAAGTGCGGTCACAGCAGCGGTATTTCATCAGTTGCCTTGTCCCAAGTGTTATGTTTCTGTGTCACCATCGATGTAACACATTGTGCGTGGCTGCATTGGTTCTGATGGATCTCCATGAGGAGCTTTGCCAGATTGAAGGCAATGCAGGCACTAGGCCAGTGAGGATCGCGCAAGTGCCCATGTGTCTTGTTGGGTGCTGTTGCAATTGGGATGCTGGATGGATGTGTGAAGAGGCAGTACTTTGATGTCTGATGTCGGAATGCCCTCCACCAGGTATCACCTCATCTCAGCGCAGACATATACCTACATCCTTCACTGCATCAGGGCAATGTGAGCATTCTGTGCAATGATGCACTATCATCTGGAAGTCCCTGGGTGAAATTAGAGGAGTAGCTATGCTGGTGGTCATACTGGCCCATGATGGAGGTTGTCCAGGAAGATCCTCAGTGCATCTCATCATCCTCCTCCTGAAATCTGCAGGCAATGAGGGCCTCACGAGCACACCTGCCTCATCTGGCCTGTGCAGTGGCCTCTGCACCTGCAGCCTGCATCCTTGGCTTCCAAGATCTCATCACCATTATCCCCTTCAAGGTCCTCCTCATTGGAGGAGATGTGCAGCTCCACCATCTCGTCACCTGCCAAGTCCTCCCCACTTTGTAGCGCCAGGTTGTGTAGCATGCAGCCAGCCAAGATGATGTGTGAGAGCCTCTGGGGATGGTACTGGAGCACTCTGCCAGATCGGAATTGCATTTTCAGGATCACCATAGTGTGTTCATGGGTTGTGGCGTGGGCCTTGTTATACCACCTCTCTGCAGGAGTCTGAGGCTGATGCATGGACGTCATCAGCCACAGCCTTTGTGGGTAACCCTTGTCCCCGAGGAGCCAACCCTACATCCTGTATTGTCCCTCAAAGATGTCAGGGATCTGAAACCTACTCAGGATGTACGAGTCATGGACGCTTCCATGGTGCACATCTGCATGATAAGTTTGTTATGGTCACACACCAGCTGAACATTGAATGGGTGGGAGTCTTCCTGGTTGATATACTGGACTGCCTGTTGCTTGGGAACTTTTATAGCCACATGAGTACAGTCAATGGCACCCTGCACCTGTCGGAAACTGGAAAGCTCTGCAAAGCCCAGTGCTCTCGTGTCCTGGCTTGCTTGATCTCTGTCAAAGTGGACAAAATTGTGGGCCTTTGCAAAAAGGATGTCAGTGACCTCCTGGGTGCATTTGTGGGTGAACACTTGGGAGATGCTGCAGAGGTCCCCAGTGGAGCCTTGGAAGGAGCCATTGGCGTAGAAGTTGAGTGCAGCGGTTACTTACACAGCCACGAGCAATAGATGGCCTCCCAGTCCCCGAGGCACCAATTCCTGGAGAATGTGGCAAACGTCAGTCACCAGATCCCTTGACATGGGTGGTATCTGTGACACTGGTTCTCGGTCATCTGCAGATTACACATGTGATGTCTATACAGCCTGGGAGTAGTGAGGCGTGTATGAATTATGGCTCTCTGAGGGTTATCCTCTGTGTTCAGAGGAGGATCCGCTGCTCCTTGGTCTTGAGGGCTCTGCTCCTCCCCTTGGCAATCCAGACACCTCTGTCATCTTCTTCTCATTCTTCCCTCCTGCCTATAAGCAATAATGCAGGCAGCAATAACACCAGGCTCCTTCTTCCTGATGGTCTCCTCACTGCGGTAACAATGAGAAGCACGTAGCCCTTCCCTTCCCTCAGTCCTGTCTGGCCCTTGACCCAGTGGAGCCCTCGTCCTGCAGCACGGTAAAAGCCACCCCTGCCTGTTGGTACCTGTAGAAACTGGCTTTGGGATCCGCCTGAAACCGATGCGGTGCAGCCTGCAAAGCCTGGCGCTGACCCCCACGAGCACTACGCAATGCAACTTATATAAACTCACCTCGGGGTCAGGAGTGAAGTGCAAATCGCCGGCTGCACATTGTTTAAGTGCTCTTGTGAAACATGTTCTAATTGCACGCTGACATGTGCTGTTCATCCAGTGTGGAGGGACGATTCCAGCGAGCTGGCGTCATAAAGAGATGCTGATTTAAGCTAATGACGCTTGCGACAATCAGCAGCGGGGAACGCGACACTCCATTGACGGCCGGAGCGCACAATCGCTTCCTTGTATTACCACTTCTGGGCCTTCTCACGAGATTTAGCTCTTGCGGCCACCATTATGCCCGCCGCGATTGGGAATGTAAAATCCCAGCCAGAGCCTTAGAAGGATAACTTCAAAGAGAACTGACAGCCTGAATTTTCAGGACTGGATTGACAACAAGCTAGATCCACAGGGGACATGCAATTCACAATTTGGATTTCTTTAATTTTCTGCATCTCGAGCCTTCACACAACTTCCTTACATTTCCATCTTAGATTTTATCCAAGCTATGATAGAAATAACATACCTGCAACAAAATGCACACATTGGGTGGAATTGCCCTTGTCGCATGTTGGGCATGTTTGGTGACATGAGTGGACGACGTGGCGAGAAGGCCAAAAATTGGTTTCATGATGTCGTGAAACCAGTTTGCGATCGTCCGCTCAGCTCGTCAATCAGACGTCGGGAACCTCATTGTAATACATCAGCATATCATTATAAGGCCAGCCCGCCAGACTCATTCCCCCCACCTGCTGGATCATCCACCCATGGATCACACCAACGTGTTTCACAACATCATATAAAAGGATTGGACTTGGCAGGCTGCACTTTGAGGGGAACTCAGAGTTGAGTGCACAGTAACGTTGTGGAGCACTCGCGAAGGACGTCTGTTGCACTACAAGGTTGAGGCACGTTGGGGGAGGGGGCAAAGGCTGCCCTGAAGTTGAGGCGACTTTGGTGGGGTGGGGCTGGAACAAAGACTGCACTGTGGTTGAGGCAACTTTGGTGGGGTGGGGGCAAAGGCTTTCCTGCGGTTGAAGATAGCACACAAGCACGTGTGGTGTGGGGTGGAGGTGGGCGAGGGAAGTGACCACGCATTAGGGAAACCTTGTATAAAGTGACCATTCCTCTGCAACTCAGACAGTTCAGGCACAACCACATTGATATGATTGGAGTCGGGCCTCTAGCTTATCTGCCCACTCAAGCAACGCAGAGGCATGAAAGTGCCACCAAGTGCTCCAGAACTTTTCACCCCTCGGGCACAGGCTGCAAACTAATGAGTGTTTTAGAGGACTGCAGAACAATTGGACAGTTGGGCACATTGTACAATCTCCTTGCTAAAGCTGGCCATGGAGTAGTCACTGGTGGAGGCGCTCACAGCCCCTTGCAATGTCAGCATCCCGGTTTGGATCAGCCCCGCCATGGTTCAAGCTAACAGTGCAGCCTTGCAGTGTGGATTAGGAGAATGCCTGCACCTGAGCTGAGAGCACAGCAAGCAGTCCAATGAGTGAAGCTGCTGCCAATCGGTCAGGTGGAGTGGGGCAGAGGTGGGTGGGGTTTCGGGCAGCCATTCAGCGCACTAATCTCTGACCATCCAAGTGGTAGCCAGCACTCTCCGGGATGCATTAAGGGGCCTTCAGACCTAACCAAGAGAGGTCCTTAGTACACTCATGCTAACCCACACGTCTCTCTCTTTCATCCTGCAGGAGGAGAACATCAGGAGCATGGAGCCTGGTGAATTAGTTGTATGCCTCATGGCCTACAGGGAGTGGAGACAACAGCGAAGAAAGTGATTGAGGTGCCTGGCTGCGCAGAGGGAGGAGCAGCACCCTTAGGAAGAAGGGCGGCTGGGGCTCCCGCACACAACAAGCCGTAACTAGTCGGCGCCTAGCTAGACCCAGGGTCTATGGATGCCGCCTTTCATTCCTGCGGATGACCAAGAACCAGTGTCGGCAAAGACTGCACATGTCTAGGGAACTGGTCAGTCACATCTGCCACCTGCTGCAGGATTTGGCGCCACATGGACATAGAGGGCATCCACTGCCCGTGGCCGTGAAAGTGACTGCGCTGCTCAATTTCTATGCCAGTGGCTCCTTTTAGGGCTTCACAGGTGACCTCTGTGGGATATGACAATCCTCCACCCACAAGTGCATCCATGAGGTCAAGGATGCCATCTTGGTGCATTTCACCCAGGACTAGGAAAGCCAGGATGCAAGAGCGATTGGATTTGCCCAGATCTCAGTTTTCCTACAGGTGCAGAGTGCCATCGACTGCACTCATGTGGCGCTCAGATCTCCATGGCAACATTCTGGCAGCAATGACAAACACCATCGAGGTGTAGGCATCACTAATGTGTCCAGTGAGTGTGAAGCCAAACCATCACTTTGGTCTGAAGGCTGCACAGAGCACAGGGATGAGGCCCTCGAATGAGACACCCACTTTTATCTTGCACAGAAAGGTTTCACATCTGAATGACATAAACATTGCTCATTAGGACAAGGAGCCATTGGCAGGGAGGAATTCTTGTGAGTTTATTGACAATAGCGAACAGTATGTACAAGTGATTAACACCCATGCCCAGGCTGTGCAACTAATTCTTCTTAACTTTCCTAGCCCTGCCACTACGTCTTGGTGCTCCCCAGGCATCCACAGTGGGGGTGGAGGCAGCCTTCTGACTGCTACACCCTTTCTGTGATGACCTTGATGGGTGTCCTCTGGAGAGCCCCGGCCTGCTTTCGGGGACCTGCTGTGTGGCAGTGGCACCCTCCCTGACCTGTGGAACTGGTGCTGCTGGGGTCGCAGGAAGAGGGGATTTGGATGGGCTGGGCATTCCCGGAGTTACCTGGGTGGATGGCCCCGGGGTGTGCGCCTGCTGATCCTCCTCCTTATGGGTGTCCAAGGGCCCCAGGCTGACTACTTGAGAAGAAGGGGTAGCTGGAGTGAGATCGAGCTGCCTTGCATCCCTCTCGCATACACACCGTTGGAGATGAACTATGGCGTCAGTGTTGGAGTTGACCCCACGCAGCGGAGCACTGTCCTGGATCACGGTCTCTATGGTGGCCACCATCCTACCTCAGTGTGTTGACATGCCGGCGCTATCACCTCAGCTTGAAGGTGGGCGGTCTCCTCCATTGTGCTTTGTGATCTGAGGAATGCAGCGGACATCCCTTCCTGATGTTCCTGAGCTTGCCTTTGCAACTCCAGCAACTGTGACATGACCGAGTCCAGAGGCTCATCACCTGACTCGGACTCAGCAAATATTTGGCCTCCAGCAGTCCTCCGAATGCAGGACACCAGGGAAGTCCCTGCCACTGCCTGCTGTGGGTCAGAAAGTGCGCTATGCTCACCAGATTGTGATCCCGAGGCTACTCTCAAGCTAGGTTCCACCGATGTGTGTATCTGTGCTGGTGGATGGTGTGGGTCAGCGCTGTGTTGGGACTTCAGGGAGGGTGCCTTCAGATTCTTCTTCAGGGGTTTCTTTGGGGCTTGATTTGAGGCCCTGGGTCATGGACTCTGTCGGCTGTTTAGCAGATGTGCCTGCGAAAGCAAGGAGAGATAATTAGTGCATGGCAGTGGCCTGTGAAAGTGGACACATCACTCACAGCATGGTTGTCTGATGGTTGTTGCACTGCTAGACCCTCACTTGGTAGAGCAGCGCCGACCTCACTGTCAGCACAGGAATGGTCCAGATCGTCACCGGCCAGCTGGATGGCTCTGTTTTCAAAGTCCGTGAGGACCTTGATTTCAGACAATTCTCCACCGGCCTGCGACCTCTCCCTCCTGGGGTGTGCCAGCTTGTCCTGCATGAATAGAGATGGAGAGAGTGTAAGCAGGATGCCTGCCAGGCCAGATGAAAAGTATGCCTGGCATGTGTGGGTGCTGAGTGGTCCCATGGACGGGATGGGAACAATGAAGGTGTGTGTGAGAGAGTGAATGGTCTTGTCCCTTGAACCGGCAGTGAGTGAGGGCCCTGTGGATGTGTGATGGGTTTGTGAGTGTGAGAGTTAATATTGATGAGAAGAGTGACTTACCCTGGCAGGACAGAGAAGATCATTCATCCTGATGCAGCATTGGGTGGCTGTCCTCTTTTACAGGGCATTGGTGCTGACCGTTGCTGCCACCTCCTCCCAAGCCAGATTGGGGTGATGTTGCTGCCCATCCTGCAGTCAGAACGGGGGTAGAGGACATCATGGTGAGCCTCCACTGCATCCAAAAGGTGTATGAGGGACGTGTCATTGAACCTGGGGATTGCAGTCTTTTTGCCTTTCAGGGCTGGAAACACTGAGAGGTGTGTGCGGCTGCACTTTAAATATGGTGCCCGGTGTGATGAAGCGGCGAGATGATGGCGTGGCAGGCGAATGAGAGCCTGCCTGCCATGGAAACGGCATGTTTCCTGGGAATGCATAATTAATGCAGCGGGTTTGGGATGATACGGCATGAAATGACATTTTAACTGCTCACTACCACACTTAGTTCAAATCTGGAACAATTCCACCCATTGTGTGGCTTATTTTGCCTTTAATATCAGCACTGCTCCTGTAACAGTTTCTGCAGTATCATCAGCCAGAGCACTGCTTTCCAAAGTGAGATATGGTACCTTTAGAAACCATTAGAAACATCCCAAAGCACTTTACAGCCATTGAAGTACTTTTAAAGTGCAGCCACTGTTGTAAGATTGATGCTACTTTACAAAAACGCTATTTTACAAATTGTCCTCAGTTTTTCTAGTAGGAATACTAGATGCTTCTAAAGAACGATTGTTCAGATGAGTAATTCTGATGCTACATGTGAAAGCGTGCATTTGGAAGATCAGTCCACGGATATTCAACAATAATCAAATTGCTGTGTATCTCAATGCTTTGTATACAAATGTCTACTTAGATTAAAATTCCAGCAACAGACCTTTCCATTTCATAAAGAAAGGGACCCCTGGTGCGAAGGTCTAATGTACTATGGAAACATTTGACTGGCCGAGTGATAGTTCCACTATTTTACAATTTAAGGTAGCATTTGAGGCGGACAATCATTGTATTAGTAGCACACAATAACTAAAGAAAAGTGGATGGGACCCTTTGGTTGATCCCATTTATTTTATTAGACACAAAAACATCATGCCTATTCCAATCATTACCCTAAAGGGACCCAGTCAGAATGTCAGAATTTCATTAATTAACATGAGTTAATTAACATAAACTAATTTAACACCAGTTTTCTTCCCAATTAAAAAACTAGGACCAAGTGCAATTTTATAAAAGTGGGATATTATCATATTGTAGCATAGAACAGCACTTCTCTACAATTTGTACAATTCTCTTCATGCTGGTTCACAAGCAAAAACAACTGTTTTCCAATATACAGGCCACATTACGGAACAAAAGTATATGTCAGTTCAAAATTATACTGGGCAAAGAGTATCCAAATTATTGTTTGTCATTAAGTTAAAACGTCAACATGCATAAAACTATGAAAGTGAGTAGTTTTTTTATTCTATGTATTTTAGAGACTTGAACCCATCAATAGTGGTACAGTGATCTCCTCAGAGAAACTTCTAGAAAAGCAACGAGCAGCAAATGCATCCGAAGCACAGGTGAACATTAATTGAATACACCTTGTATTCAAGTCCAAACTATGGGGATAACATGGGCAGGTTCTACCACTGGTGAGGCTCGGGCAATTTTTATGTTCCAATTATTTTATATTTTACTTCCATACCTCCTTCTTGGGGCACGTCATGCAGCATAGCCCAGTTAAGTTGGTGACCGGACAATATCGAATCCTAGAAAAATAGAGTTATGTTTTTTTTATATGCTTCCCTGGGACTGGGATAGCAGACGGGGGCATAGAAATTGGGTACTATGGTAGCAACTCATGCCCATCTACCCTCCCTCATCTGCCCCATGGATATTTTACCCACTGCAGGGGAGGTGGTAGGTGGCTCACTTGCCTGTAAGCCAATTGTGTCCCTTAAATGCCAATTTTTTTTAATGACTTATGGAATGTGGGCATTGCTGGCTAGTCTAGCATTTATTGCCCATCTCTAGTTGCCCTTGAGAAGGTAGTGGTGAGCTGCCTTCTTGAACCGCTGCAGGCCATGAGGTGTAGGTACAACCACAGTGCTGCTATTAATGGCCATTTGAGGGCCTCCTCCCTCCACTGCTGCGATTCTTCCTGCGATGGTAGGAGGCCTACCCCGAGTGTCCAGGCCGCTTGGTAAAAGCTGGTGGCCAGGCCAGGGTGGATGTCACCTGTTTTACACACGCTGTGCCTATCAGAGGCTCCCCACCAAGGAATTCCCGTGAGGGGCTTGCCAGCAAGACCCTAAACTCGCCCTGTTCTGGGCTTCTGGCTTCTCTTCTTCAGGGATCTCATTAGGATCCTTGCAGTGGCCACTGCTCCCACTGCTTCAGAGACAAGAGAGCTGTCGACCGTTTGATTGGCTGGCAGCATTTGTAGCTGGGATTTCATTCGGGTGAGTTGGAAGATTCACCTAAAGCCAATTAAAGATCTGACAACTGTTAAATAACTGCAGAGTTGTCTGCCAAACATAGGCCACCTTGCACCCGAATTTAAAGACAGGCGGAATGTAAAATGCAGCCCAAAGATGTGTCGAAAGCAAGGCCAGGAGTGGAAGAGAGCAGTGTAAAAGGCGAGGCCTTGCATCTACATTACTCTGTTCCACTCCCATTCCCATCCTCACCTTTTACACTGCTCCACTCCACTCCCATCCTCACCTTTCACACTCCTCCACTCCACTCCCATCCTCACCTTTTACACTCCTCCACTCCACTCCCATCCTCACCTTTTACTCTGCCCCACACCACTCCCATCCTCACCTTTTACACTCCTCCACTCCACTCCCATCCTCACCTTTTATACTCCTCCACTCCACTCCCATCCTCACCTTTTACTCTGCCCCACTCCACTCCCATCCTCACCTTTTACACTCCTCCACTCCACTCCCATCCTCACCTTTTACACTCCTCCACTCCACTCCCATCCTCACCTTTTACACTCCTCCACTCCACTCCCATCCTCACCTTTTACACTCCTCCACTCCACTCCCATCCTCACCTTTTACTCTGCCCCACTCCACTCCCATCCTCACCTTTTACACTCCTCCACTCCACTCCCATCCTCACCTTTTACACTCCTCCACTCCACTCCCATCCTCACCTTTCACACTCCTCCACTCCACTCCCATCCTCACCTTTCACACTCCTCCACTCCACTCCCATCCTCACCTTTTACACTCCTCCACTCCACTCCCATCCTCACCTTTTACACTCCTCCACTCCACTCCCATCCTCACCTTTTACACTCCTCCACTCCACTCCCATCCTCACCTTTTACACTCCTCCACTCCACTCCCATCCTCACCTTTTACTCTGCCCCACTCCACTCCCATCCTCACCTTTTACACTCCTCCACTCCACTCCCATCCTCACCTTTTACACTCCTCCACTCCACTCCCATCCTCACCTTTCACACTCCTCCACTCCACTCCCATCCTCACCTTTCACACTCCTCCACTCCACTCCCATCCTCACCTTTTACACTCCTCCACTCCACTCCCATCCTCACCTTTTACACTCCTCCACTCCACTCCCATCCTCACCTTTTACACTCCTCCACTCCACTCCCATCCTCACCTTTTACTCTGCCCCACTCCACTCCCATCCTCACCTTTTACACTCCTCCACTCCACTCCCATCCTCACCTTTTACTCTGCCCCACTCCACTCCCATCCTCACCTTTTACACTCCTCCACTCCACTCCCATCCTCACCTTTTACACTCCTCCACTCCACTCCCATCCTCACCTTTCACACTCCTCCACTCCACTCCCATCCTCACCTTTCACACTCCTCCACTCCACTCCCATCCTCACCTTTTACACTCCTCCACTCCACTCCCATCCTCACCTTTTACACTCCTCCACTCCACTCCCATCCTCACCTTTTACACTCCTCCACTCCACTCCCATCCTCACCTTTTACTCTGCCCCACTCCACTCCCATCCTCACCTTTTACACTCCTCCACTCCACTCCCATCCTCACCTTTTACACTCCTCCACTCCACTCCCATCCTCACCTTTTACACTCCTCCACTCCACTCCCATCCTCACCATTTACACTCCTCCACTCCACTCCCATCCTCACCTTTTACACTCCTCCACTCCCATCCTCACCTTTTACACTCCTCCACTCCACTCCCATCCTCACCATTTACACTCCTCCACTCCACTCCCATCCTCACCTTTTACACTCCTCCACTCCACTCCCATCCTCACCTTTCACACTCCTCCACTCCACTCCCATCCTCACCTTTCACACTCCTCCACTCCACTCCCATCCTCACCTTTTACACTCCTCCACTCCACTCCCATCCTCACCTTTTACACTCCTCCACTCCACTCCCATCCTCACCTTTTACACTCCTCCACTCCACTCCCATCCTCACCTTTTACTCTGCCCCACTCCACTCCCATCCTCACCTTTTACACTCCTCCACTCCACTCCCATCCTCACCTTTTACACTCCTCCACTCCACTCCCATCCTCACCTTTCACACTCCTCCACTCCACTCCCATCCTCACCTTTTACACTCCTCCACTCCACTCCCATCCTCACCTTTTACTCTGCCCCACTCCACTCCCATCCTCACCTTTTACTCTGCTCCACTCCACTCCCATCCTCACCTTTTACACTCCTCCACTCCACTCCCATCCTCACCTTTTACACTCCTCCACTCCACTCCCATCCTCACCTTTTACACTCCTCCACTCCACTCCCATCCTCACCTTTCACACTCCTCCACTCCACTCCCATCCTCACCTTTTACTCTGCCCCACTCCACTCCCATCCTCACCTTTTACACTCCTCCACTCCACTCCCATCCTCACCTTTTACACTCCTCCACTCCACTCCCATCCTCACCTTTCACACTCCTCCACTCCACTCCCATCCTCACCTTTTACGCTGCTCCACTCCACTCCCATCCTCAGATCCTATGCTTCTCAGATCTGCTCCTAGTCTCACCTATCGTGCACTCAGAAGGTTTTTAATGTTTGCTAAGATAAATAGAAATTGACATTTTTTGAATGTTTAGAAACACTATAGAATATTGATCTCAGTGTGTAAATAACAATGCTCCTTAAACTAACTTGTACACAGATTGTGAAAAGATATTTCTGTAGCAGATATGATCTGAAATGGCTAACAGTTCTTGAAAGGTAACTGGGGTATCAGAGGAGCTGAACTGTAGTAAACAATGCAGCTTGATAACCAGTTGTTAAATGATTGATTGTTAACAGGTAGTTTTTAATCTTGTGGACAGCTCTTTCCGTTTGGTTATTACTCATAAGGGTTTATAAACATGCTGGTATAGCAATCAGGCTTACAGACATGCATATTATGGTCGCCAATAATTTATAAAAAGCCTTGCATTAATGTTGAGAATTGTCAACACATGTATAATCATTAACACATACACACCATCTGACAATCAATTAGAATCCAATGAAGCAAATTATGCTGCACTTCATGAAGTGGATTAATTCCTTTGCAGTTTCTTCTATTGATTGGATTACATAATTGACTTTTTCCTTTGTATATTTTGTTTGTTTCCCCATCTTTTGTATTTCCTTCTTTGTGTTCGTGTGCCTTGATTTTCAGCAATTTTGTAATTCCTTTAGGACAACGGTAACTTGATTAGTATTTATCATTGTGCCCTGCCACTAAGGTTGGTGGTTTCGGAATGTTTTTCATGTTGTGTAGAAAGATTTGCTGCTCTGCTCTGTAAGATTATAGAGAATACCAAAGAACCGCAAAGCTGCTACTGTTTTCAAGAGGGTTTTGTCAGATGTACATATAAGTAACAATGCCATTTTGTCAGTAGAACTGCAGGAAAGAAGGTCAATTTGGAGATAGAGTTCTTTGTAGTTTCATCAGTGTGCTGGATGTTATTTTATCCAATCCATTCCCTGTTGAAAGGCAATAATATTTCCCTGTGCTGTTTTTAAAATAATGAACCAGACAGCTTCTGTGGAGAGAGAAACAGAGCTAACGTTTCATGTCGATGAACTTTCAAGAAAGGTCAGGAAAGAAAGACCTACATTTATGCTTTAATATGACGTTCCAAAGTAATTTACAGCCAATTTTGAAGTGTAGTCACAGTTGTGGGTGGTGAAGAAGTAGAACTGGGTGTCTCAACGTACATGTGAAAACTAACTCAATGCTTGCAGATCATGTCATCGAGGGGCTGTTATAATTTTAATCTTTCAAAAGATATTTGAAAGTTATCACTATTTAACCAATCAATTAAGACCGACAGCAACAAATATGGTGACTGTTGAGTTTAATCAGAGTTTAAGACGAGCTATAACTCACTAGTTATAAAGAAAAAAATGACCATGACAAGTAGCAAGTCCTTCCTTCCTTCCATCCTCCATCGTTCCTTCCTTTCCCTCCCTCCCTCCTTTCTTTCTTCTTGATGCCTCATGTTTTCACAACTTCTCAAACTACCCATGGATTGACCATTAGGAGTTTCTCTCCACCACCTGAGGTCTTCAAAAATCTCTTATTTATACTCTATTTCACAGGTGGACCTTGATGGATTATTGACAAGGCTTTTTCACCATATAAAGATGTTTTTCTTTTACTAAATCTATAAAATGTGAAGTTCTTTGTCTAAATCTTGGGTCAGGAAACCTGCCTTTAATGTCATTCACCTGCAGTTAGCTCCTTGAGCTTTTGCACATACCTTCTGTCCTTGATCAATCAGACTTAAGTCACACATCATCCTTCCCTATCTCACCCTGGGCTGTTCTGCCTGATCAGTTGCATTCTTCAAGAAGCATTCCATCTCCAGCCTTCAAAGCTAAGTTTCATTAATTTGTATCAGTCCTATCACCATTTATTTATGGTCAGAGCTGTTCACAAGACCTGTTAACAAGCTGTTCATAATGGCCATTCAGTTCAGCTGTTGTTATTCCTCATTAAACTGTTGAACCATGGAGTTGTTCACTTAAGTAACTTCTATTCTACTTCCGCACACTAATGAACTTGCGTTCCAGCAAAGTCCTCATTAAGCAGGGTTGAATGAAAAGCCCAACACAGTTTTGTAATATGATTGCTTGTTTTAAGTATCTACCAGTTGCTCTGCCACAAGTGTTGAGGTCTTGTCTGAGCATGGGTCCTTTCTGAGCTAGCTACAACCTAAGAATAATCATCCCAGTGATTTATTTCTGGAGAAACAGAACCTTATGCAGTCCACAGGAAAATGAAACTTACAAGATTAATCTATTCCTTTACCTATTTCAAGCTGAAATATATATCTATAGCATATGGTCTGTGTGCTCAGCCTGAAGGCAGCTCATTAGCTCATTGCCTGCTGATGCTTCATCCTGAGCTGTTTTTTTGCAGTTTTATTTTTGTCAGATGTGGTTTGCTGTTGCCTTCCATTCTCAGGGCCAGGACAAGGAGGCAGGTCACAAGTCTACCTCAGCAGGAAAGGGAATTCCATATTTCTAATTTCTGACAGAGTAGCATACTGTTGAGATATAGGAGGGGGCCAAGGATAGATCCTTGGAGGGCACCAGAAATAATGGTATTGGAAGGGGAAGAGAAGCCATTGCAAATGATTCTCTAGCTATGACTAGACAGAACAGAATAGGACCAAGCCAGTGCAGACTGTGGCAAAGAAAAACTTTTTAAATGGATTCAGGGCAATGATTGATCAGGTTACCCATCATGCTTTGCAATAAAGCGACCTGGACTGAAAAAGCAATTTTTGCGCAGATTTTCTAAAAGAAACCTCACCAAGCTGAGAGACAAAACAAATACCATTAAGGAAAACAGCAGAGATTACAGGCTAGCCAGAGATCAATGTTTTAGTTTTGATGACCAGCTCTTGAATTGAGATAAGATGTTCCAGCAGAATATAAACAGCTTTTCCTGGAAAATTGACTATGATGGACTTCACATAATGGAAAATTACTGGAGAAAGCAGATGAAAGACGGACAGCTTTCTGAAGTGATTCAAATCATGGGTTAAACAAAGACTGCGGAACATAATTGGGTATTGTGCTTTTATAAGAAGCTTCATGGGACAGCATGGCTTGTTAATATAATAAACTAATCCCATCCCCTGAAAAAAGGTATAAAAGATTGAACACATTGGAGACCTGAAATGCAGTCAAAGTGGAAGAAACCCCACTAATTGTCGAAAGGAGATCTCAGAGAGAGAGAGAGCCCGACTGACCGTTAGGAGAAGAATCTATGACCACAGGAGCCGGCCACTCCTGGAGATTGAGTGACCACAGCTGATAGCATATTTGAGCTGAATATAGGTGAAGTGTTTACTTGCTGGAAATAAAATAACATATTTGACCATTCTGATGCTAGATATCAGTGAAGAGTTGAACTGCTGGGAGTAAAGTAACAAAGCAGCTGCTGCTTTTTTATTATTATTTTCTTTTCTGTTCTTTTCTCAACCTGTTACATCTGCAATAATTTCCTGTAACCATGTTAATTGGATATAGGAGTTTCTATCTTATATAAATCACTTGACTAGACACACCCAGATGCCTAACAATAGAAGGTTGGAGGAGGATGATGTGATCAACTATGTTAAAGTGTGGGGGCAGGTCGAGAAGGACAAGGAAGGATAGATTTCTTTGGCACAAGCACATAGGATGTCATTTGCAATTTTGATGAGAGCTGTTTTAGTACTATGGTGAGGATGCAGGTGTTCAAACAGTTCCAGGAGAGATTAGTGTGGATTTGGGAGGCAGCAACATATTCAAGAACTTTGGGGAGGAAAGGGTGGTTGGAGATGAGGCTGTATTTTTCAAGGCCACTGGGATCAGGGGTTGGTTATTGAGGAGAGGGGTGATGACGGCAGATTTAAAGGAGAGAGAGACATGACCTAAAGAGAGAGAATCGTTAGCAATATCAGCTAACATGACCAGGAGGGAAGGTTGGTTGGTCAGCAGTTTGATGGGAATAGGATCGAGGGAGCAGAAGGTGAGTCTCATGGGCAAGTTGAGCTTGGAGAATGCACGAGGAGAGAAACTAGAGAAAGATGCAAGTCCAGGGCTAGGACAGGAGAAAACTTTAAAGGAGGTTCAGCTGGGTGTGGGCTAGTGGAAGGGTGGGAAGATGCAGTGGTAGCGGATTGGGTGTCAATCTTACTGACAAAAAATAGTAGAGAAAAGAAGCCAGGGGTTATCTTTGCATTTCAGCATAATCCTGAAATAGTGGGCAGTTTTATCAGATGTGAGCAGGACCCAGTAGTGTTTAATGTGGCACAATCAGATCTGGCAGTGAATGGCTAAACAAGTTGACAGCCACATTCTTTCAAGTCTGCATACCTTGGACTTAAAGGAGCAGAGATGTGGACCATACCTGGGGGCATGGCCCGGAAGAGAGAGAGCAATGATTTCAATGGGGATCAGGGTATCAAAATTGGAGGTGAGTGTGTGGTTGAATCAGTAGCTGCAGAAATGGTGTGGCTAACAGAAGGCCAAAGGTTAGACAGTTGGGATTTTGGAGGTGAGTTGGATTTTTGAAAGTTAATGAAGTAAATTATGAATATATAGTGAAGTAAATGTAAATAAACAAATGTTGTGTTATTGTTGCAAATATAATAGGGCAGCACTATACAATAAAAGAGAGAAAAAAACCCTGTGAGGACCTGAATAATATTAAATCCCATGACTATAGTGAAGCCAGAACAAACAAGGCACACAGTTAACAAACCTCTCTTCCAAATATAGAGTTCCATGCATAAGAGAAGCCAAAAGGTGAACTTGCCCTGGTAAGCACACTGCCACTGTTCAGTCACAAGTGCTTTTCACAAAGAGTGTTAAAACAGGTAGCTACAGGCCCATTGGGCTGAATTTTACCGACTCCCAGGAGGTGGGGGTCATGGGGGGTTGGAGTGGGGGTAAAATCAGAAACTCCAACGGGCTAACTTGTGGACTTTTGTGGATGGCTAAATTAAGATGGACCAAATGACTTGACTTGTCTTTAATTATTGTAATTTTTTTGAACAGTGTGTCAACATTTCCAACACTTCAATTTTTACAATCATGAGGAGTAACAGTTATGTGGATCATAATATGAATAGAAAACCATTTTAGCCTAATATGTTTTATCACAGTGCTCAGAGAGACTAACACTATCTTAAGAAATGATTAAACATAATCTCCTGTTTCAGTTCTCTGGAATACATTTTGACTGCATTATCACAATCTCCACTTCTCATCAAAGGCACAAGAAATACAAGCAGAAATTGGAAAGCAATTTTCCAGGAGACGGCAGCAAATCCAGAAGGTACAATATGTGAAGAAACAAAGACAGCAAGAGGTCAGTTTTATTAACTGTCAAGTGGCTGGTGTGACTGGTTTTGTAATTAAGTATCCACAATGCAGTAGTTGGAAATCAAGATGGTTGGTCAATTCTCTCAACTGCATGGAGTCAGTCTCTTGGGCGCACCACAAAAGTATAGTGTTGTAAATTAATCTTCTTTATCAGCTATCCCAAATTTAAGTAAAAGCTAGTGCATACCTAGTAATGCTACTCATAGTACGTTATGAGAATACATTGTTTAAGCTATGTAAATATATATAATAGATTTTATACATTTTTTTTTATGAAAGTAAAGAAACAGAGGAAGGATGGTAGGGAGCACCTACCTGGCTGCAGATATTAGGTCATTGTATGAGTGCTGGCGTGTAGGAGATAGACCAGATTGGGTGAGAAGTTTGATGATAGTGGCAGAGTGAATTTAGATGGGATAAGAGATATGAGCAGCTCTATATGGATTAAGGGATAACAACAGGTGGTGAATGAGAATTGTGGGCAGACTATATTGAGCAAGTTAAAAGCACGGCTAGATCTAGTAAATGAAAGACCAACATGTGCTACATTGACAGGAGGAAAATTGGTGCCAGTGAGAGGGAGGAAAGGGGATAGTTGAGCGAGGTTTTTTATATTAGACCTTGGGCTTATAGGAGGTTGGAATGTAGGAACAAAAAGTTTAAAACATTGCAGTTGGAGTAAAAAGACAGAGGGAAGGAAAGATCAGTGAGAGGCAATTTCAAAGGCACGGAGAGAAGGAAAATCACAGAGAAAAAGAAATGGGATTTTGGAAAGGGTGGGAGAAATCTGAGACCTGGAGAAGATGGGGATCACAAAGTCACAGAGAGGGCAGGCAGCTGGATCTGAGATACAGAGAAGGTGGCTGAGACCAGCTGATACAGCACAGTCCAGGGCTGGAATCTTCTGTTCTGGAGCCTACGTTTGGTGGGGGGAGCGGAAGTGAGAGTGATTTCCACTGGGAGGGAGGGGGGTGGAGTGGGGATGGGTGGGAGTGCTGGCCATGCGCGATCTTGCACCGTTCAGCTAATTACCTAGGTGAGGAGCTCACCGATTCTCACGGTGGGGTTGGACAGGAAGTCGCCTTGCCCGCCGTTACCGCATGGGGTCGAAGGTCTGGGCACCATATTTATGGGGTACCCGGACAGGCATTCACTCACTGCAATCCAGGAGCTCCAGGTTCCCCACATCGGGCAGTGTGTCCCAGAGCAGTGGCCCCACGGTTCAGCGAAGCCTCCCTGCAGATTCTCTTCCAGGCTGTTGAGGAAAGGCGGGAGGCGCTGTTTCCCAGGGTAACAGCAGGAGGCCCTCCCATCTGACCTGGGCATAGGTCGCAGCAGAGATTAGCACCCATGGGACCCACAGGAGAAGTGCTCTGGAGTGCAGGAAAAGGATAGTGAGCTGCTGCGCTCTGCCAGGGTAAGTGGCACTGTCTACACACTGCAAACTGACACTCATAAGGGCATCAGGCAGTGTTAGTGAGCGAGTGCACAGGGATGTCAGGCAGGAGTTTGGGTTGTAGGACTCAGCAGCAGATGTGCATCTAATGTGTGGCAGCCACTTCATGCTTTCAATATCCTATCAGTTGCAGGGCAACCTGCTTGTTAATCACTTATTGGGTCCGTGCAGGAAAGAAGTTTACCTTGGCTGGGGTATCCACAATGACAGATCACAGTCTCGCAATAATACTAAGGCCATCTAGGACTGAGACTTCTAGGAATCTCTGTGATTGGAGGGTTTGGAGTGGTTGCTGCTCAATAACCCACAGCACAGATGAGACATTCTCAGTGAGAGGACTTCAAAGTAACCTCAACCTCTCGGCATGATAAAGATGTCAAGCGATATGGGGTTACTATGGGTGAATGGTGATTGGGGAGGGCAGAAACATGAACTTCTCTGATCAGTCTGCATGGAGGTGCAATCGCGAGGGTTCAAATGCTGTTCTCTTGCTGCTCCTCCCTGTGGACCCATATATCTGGTTCTGCCTGAAAGAGCTCTCTGCAAGGTCTGCCCCCTTTAGCAGCAGGTATGAAGGTGACATGAGTGCATCCCTGCTCAGGTAAGATGTCATGTTGTTTCCAAAGTGCCATGCATACGGACTTTGTGAGGGCATGGAAAAAAATCTCATTTCTACAGGTGCACATGGTCATGGGAGAACAGAGTGCTGTGCAGGCTCTAAGGCCAGGGCTCTGTATCACAGGGCAGACATTAAGTAGTGCAATTTAATTCAGTTACCATAAATCAAGGTACATTAGAGCAAAGTATAATGTCTGTTACCAAAACGTAGCTGGGGCCTGCCAGTCAGCAGAGGATAGAAAACCAAATAGTGAATGAAATGTCTTAGCAGCTGACTCTGCCTGGAATCTGGCAGCTATCAGATTTTCATGGCCTGTCTGCTGCAATGTGCCTCCACGACATCCTGGCCCTCATCATCACCATCTCCCTCTTTCACATCTCCCTCAGCCAAGATACCCCCCACCCGCCTTTGTAGCACAAGGTTGTGCAGGGCATAGCAGACAACGATGATCCAGGACACTCTCTATGGGGAGTATTGGAGAGCCTCGACCGAGCGGTCCAAACATCAGAACCTCATCTTTAGGAGGAGTAGCGCTGCTCAGTCATGGATCAGGTGGCGGCATATGCAGCAATGTAGCTCTCCTCAGCAGCACTCTGCAGACAGTGAACTGGTGTCATCATCCAGGTCTTCTGGGGATATCCCTTGTCCCCAAGGAGCCAGTCCTGCAATTGCCGAGGTCCTTCAAAAATGTGTGGCTCCTGGAAGTGGTACAGAATGTAGGCATTCTGAGAGTTCCCTGGGAACTGAGCACAAACATGCAGGATTTGTCTTCTGTGATCACATTTCAGTTGCACATTCAAAGAGTGGAAACCTTTCCTATTGATGAACATGATTAGCTGATGCCAGGGAGCTCTCAAGGCTACATGTGTGCAGTCAATAGCCCCTTGCACTCGCATGAGCCCTGTGATTGCTGCAAAACCCAATGCTCTTGCAGCCTGGCTTTTAGGATCCATGCAGAATTGGACAAATTGGTGCGCTCTCCTGATCAAGGCATCTACCACCTCCTGGTTGCAGTTGTGTATCACTGACTTGGAGATACTGCACAGGTCCCCAGTGGAGCCCTGGAAGGAGCCACTGGCAAAAAAGTTTAGGGATGCAGTGACCTTTAATGCCACTGGCACGGGATTGCCTCCAAGTCCTTGCGGCTGCATGTCCTCATGGAGAAGCTGGCAGATGTGAGCAACCACATTCTGGGATATTCTAAGGCAGCTCTGGCATTGCCTTTTGCTCATCTGTAGACAGCTGCACCACCTGCGATACACCCAAGGTCAGGTCAATGCTCGGTGTTGCACTGGCCCCTGGTCACCAGCCTCCTAACCCTCTTGAGGCCCCGCTGCCTCTTGCTGCTCAGGCTGTTGTTCCCCCTGGCCCTGTGCCAACCTGCACCAGTTCCCCTCCCCTCCTCATCTGGACATGAGCCAATAGAAAGGTAGCGTTGCCTGGAGCCTGCATGACCTAGGCCTCAATGGATCTGTGAATGAATGAGCAATATACCTCATGAGCACATTTTTTTTGTAGATTAGCCGCTATCTCTGAGCCACCATGCCAGTGCTAAGCTCTGTGCCCGGCATGTAACTAGAGATGGCCAACCCCACCCTTTCCTGGTGAAGGACATCCTGGAGGACCACAGATGAGTGTTGCTTCTGTTCGTACATGGCTGTGCATGGAGACATTGTGCATTGACTGGGATGATGACAATCATGTGCAAGAACCCTCCCTCAGACACTACTCAGCTTGCCTCCATTACCCTCGAGACTCTGTAGCCTTAGTATCATAGAAAGACACATGTGCCCTTGTCAGCCATGACCATTTACCAGGGAGGATGGAGGTTTTGAGTCGGAAGTTTGCTATTCCTCTTACAGGTATCCACCTTCTTCCTTCCCTCCAAGCCTGACAGCATGGGAGGGAAAATCGCACAGAATGTACAGCAGCTCCAGACCTTGATGGGTTCTCGCTGGAATTCGACCCATTAGTCATGGGGCAATGCTGCTTTATTGGGTATTGGAACCTTGAGTTGGGAACTCAGCTGAGCCTGGTTCCCCCTAGTGTGGGCTAATAATTAATAGTGTGTCCCTTCATTCGGCCCAAACACAAGGTATCAGCTCTCCCACCCTTTCTGAGACCCCTCCCATATTGAATGCTTGAGAGGTTTTACGAACTGTGCAACAACATTGAGAGCTTCAGCCTGTGTGCGCGTGAGGTTTGCAAGTGCATCGAGCACCTTTTACCCTCCCACTGTTACCCACCAAAGGCCCCCCGATCCTTTTCCATAATCACCACCATGTTGTTTCTCTCCCAACTGTAACCACTCAGCTTCCCTTCCCCTCCCTCCCCGTTACCTGGACCCAATTATCACTTATGTTGACATTCTCGTTTTCCCTTGTTCCCTTCACTGTCGATGTGCCTATGCCCCTGACCCTGAACTGTCACATTCCCGAGGCCAGCTGTACTCTGCCTTTCCACGACCTCCCCATGATTCTAGCACTTCCACCCTACCTGATCCAACTCCCTCATCTGACTATGACTGTACCCTCTGAGTCCCAGTACCCGCCTTCAAACCCCTAGGGCCAAATTCAAGAGCTCATGGACCACGCCCTTTGGACACATCTCCCCATGATGCTCTTTGCCTGGATAGGCCTTCCACTGCCCTACAGCGGGACCAGGACATTCATGACATGCTTACCCTCCTGAACAAACGCCAGACAGTCTGGCTTCCTTCTCAGGACAGCTTCCCACCTTTCCCCACTGGTCCTCCCTCCTGCTCCAACCTTACCCGCTGGCCCTGCTTCCTGTGTCCAGTCACGTGCAGCTTGCCAGACTGGCACCCGATCTCAAAAAGGGGGCTGACATTTCTGAGAGGTCCCCAAAGAGGACAAAGCAGTGGCTGCTCACTTCAAAGTCCTGGAAGACGTCAACTTCGCCAGGTGCACACCACTTACATGCAGCTCGAGAAGTGAACATACTAATTTCTGACTGGCAGGGAACTTAATTTGGAAGGAGAACTTAATTCCCGAGAGGTGGCTTTTAATGAGCATGCATGACATGCAAATGCATGCAAAAGGGCTTCCCGACATTGGTCGTCGGGAAGCTCGACCCACCTTTAAAGCCCCAAGAACTTAATTACAAAAGCTCAGCCTGCCGTCAGGAAACTGATTTTTGGCCTCCTGCCAAATTTAGTTCCCCTGCCCGCCACTGCTGGTGAACCCGGAAGCTTCCGTCCCAGATATCAAACCAAATTTGTATGGCTTGTACTGCACCACTTAGTAAATTTATGGCTTGACGCATTTGAGCAGCCCTGGAAGTATTGTTTACTGTAATATCTGATGTTTTAATTTAAATTTTTAAAAATCTTATAACTCTGTTGAAATTAGCTTCCTTAAGCTATGTCTTGTTCTTTAACTAAAAGAGTGCCTCAATGGTTGTAGCATGCCATAGTTTTGCTGCTAGGAGGATGGTACAGTCTAAAAGAAGATCTTGGAATGTGAGGGAAATCATGCCTTCTGCTCTAGCAATACATGACAATATTTCCCTGATATTTCAAGTTTTTCATGCAATCTCAGTCACCTGTGGCTTTTGCCAAATGCTATACTAATTGACAGGTAGGCTTTCCTAACATGAATGTTAAGAATTGCCGGATTGTGGAATCATTCCTCGCATTACCCTATAGTGGACTCATTTTGCACTTCACTGCAAAACTAGGAGCTTGTATTGCCGTCACAATCTCTTAAAAGCAAGATATCGTGTTTTACATAAAATATATAATAATAATTTCTCTGGATAAAATTAGAGCAGTTTATTACTGGGATTCAATTTGAAATTTGAGTTGACAACTTCTGAGTTCGCAATACTTTGTATTTAATACCTTCTTTATGACACAAGATAAAAACATAAGAACATAAGAAATAGGAACAGGAGTAAACCTGTTGGCCATGATGGATTGGGAAACGTTACTTAAAGGGATGACGGTGGATAGGCAATGGCAAACATTCAAAGAGCGCATGAGTGAACTGCAACAATTGTTTATTCCTGTCTGGTACAAAAGTAAAACAGGAAAGGTGGCCAAACCATGGATTACAAGGGAAATTAGAGATAGTATGAGATGCAAGGAAGAGGCAGACAAATTGGCCAGAAAAAGCAACAGGCCTGACGATTGGGGGCAGTTTAGAATTCAGCAAAGGAGGGCCAACGGATTGATTAAGAAGGGGAAAATCGAGTATGAGAGCAAGCTTGCAGGGAACATAAAAACTGACTGTAAAAGTTTCAAAACAAAAGCAGAATTACCTGGAAAAACTCAGCAGATATAAAAATAAAAAACTGCGGATGCTGGAAATCCAAAACAAAAACAGAACAAAAGTTTCTATAGGTATGTGAAGAGAAAAAGATTGGTGAAGACAAATGTAAGTCCCTTACAGTCAGAAACAGGGGAATTTATAATGGGGAACAAAGAAATGGCTGACCAACTAAATACATACTTTGTTCTGTCTTCACAAAGGAGGACACAAATAACATACCAGAAATGTTGGGGAACACAGGGTTTAGTGAGAGGGAGGAACTGAAAGAAATCAGTATTAGTAGGGAAATGGTGTTGGGGAAATTATGGGATTGAAGGCCGATAAATCCCCAGGGCCTGGTAATCTACATCCTAGAGTACTTAAGGAAGTGGCCCTAGAAATAGTGGATGCATTGGTGGTCATCTTCCGAGATTCTATAGACTCGGGAACAGTTCTTACAGATTGGAGGGTAGCTTATGTAACCCCACTATTTAAAAAAGGAGGTAGAGAGGAAACACGGAATTATAGACCAGTCAGCCTGAAGTCAGTAGTGGGGAAAATTCTAGAGTCCATTATAAAAGATTTAATAGCTGAGCACGTGGAAAACAATGGCAGAATCGGACAGAGTCAGCATGGATTTATGAAAGGGAAATCATGCTTGACAAATCTACTGGAATTTTTCGAGGATGTAACTAGTAGAGTTGATGAGGGGGAGACAGTGGGTGTGGTTTATTTGGACTTTCAGAAGGCTTTCGACAAAATCCCACAAAAGAGATTGGCGTGTAAAATTAAAGCGCATGGGATTGGGGGTAGTGTATTGAGATGGATAGAAAACTCGTTGGCAGCCAGGAAACAAAGAGTAGGAATTAACGGGTCTTTTTCCGAATGGCAGACAGTGACTAGTGGGGTACCACAGGGATCGGTGCTGGGACCCCAGTTATTCACAAAATATATTAATGATTTAGATAAATGTACTGTCTCCAAATTTGCAGATGACACAAAGCTGGGTGGGAGGGTGAGCTGTGAGGAGGATGCAGAGATGCTTCAGTGTGATTTGGACGAGCTGAGTGAGTGGGCAAATGCATGGCAGATGCAGTATAATATGGATAAATGTGAGGTTATCCACTTTGGTAGCAAAAACAGGAAGGCAGATTATTATCTGAATGGCTATAAATTGAGAGAGGGGAATGTGCAACGAGACCTGTGTGTTCTCGTACACCAGTCGCTGAAGGTAAGCATGCAGGTGCAGCAGGCGGTAAAGAAGGCAAATGGTATGTTGGCCTTCATAGGTAGAGGATTCGAGTACAGGATGTCTTGCTGCAGTTATACAGGGCTTTGGTGAGACCACACTTGGAATATTGTGTGCAATTTTGGTCTCCTTATCTGAGGAAGGATATACTTGCTATAGAGGGAGTGCAGCGAAGGTTTACCCGACTGATTCCTGGGATGGCGGCACTGACATATGAGGAGAGATTGAGTCGAATAGGATTATATTTGCTGGAGTTCAGAAGAATGAGGGGGGGGACCTCATAGAAACCTATAAAATTCTAACAGGACTAGACAGGTTAGTGCAGGAAGGATGTTCCCGATGGTGGGGGAGTCCAGAACCAGGGGTCACAGTCTGAGGATACGGGGTAGACCATTTAGGACTGAGATGAGGAGAAATTTCTTCACCCAGAGAGTGGTGAGCCTGTGGAATTCATTACCACAGAAAATAGTTGAGGCCAAAACATTGTATGTTTTCAAGAAGGAGTTAAGTATAGCTCTTGGGGTCAAAGGGATCAAAGGATATGGGGAGAAAGCGGGAGCAGGTTATTGAGTTGGATGATCAGCCATGATCATAATGAATGGCGGGGCAGGCTCGAAGGGCCGAATAGCCTACTCCTGCTCCTAGTTTCTATGTTTCTATTTGGCCCCTCGAGCCTGCTCTGCCATTCAATAAGATCATGGCTGAACTTTTTGTGTTTCGAGTTCCACATTCCCATCTACTCCTGATAACCTTTGATTCTCTTGCCTAACAAAACCTCTGCCTTAAAAATATGCAATGACCTCGCCTCCACTGCCTTCTGAGGCAGAGTTCTAAAGTCGTGCAACCCTCTGAAGAAAAAATTTCTCCTCATCTCTGTCCTAAAAGGGCAACCCCTAATTTTAAAACAGTGCCCCCTAGTTCTTGACTCACCCACAAGAGGAAATGTCTTTTCCACGTTCACTTTGTCAAGACCGTTCAGGATCTTATATACTTCAATCAAATCACCCCTCACTCTTCTAAACTCCAGTGGAAACAAGTCCAATCTGTCCAACCTTTTCTCATAAGACAACCCACTCATTCCAGGTATCAATCTAGTAAACCCCCTCTGAACCATCTCCAATGCATTTACATCCTTCCTAAAATAAGAGACCAAAACTGCATGCAGTATTCGAGGCGCGGTCTCACCAATGCCCTGTATAACTGAAGCATGACATCCTTACTTTTATGTTCAATTCCTCTTGTAGTAAAGGATAGCATTCCATTAGCCTTCTTAATTACTTGCTGTACTTGCGTACTAACTTTTTGTGACACATGTACTAGAACACCTAGATCCCTCTGCACCTCAGAATTATACAGCTGTTCTCCATTTAAGTAATACTTTGCTTTTTTGTCCTTCCCGCCAAAGTGAACAACTTCACATTGTCTCACATTAAACTCCATTTGCCAGATCCTTGTCCACTCACTCAACCTATCTATATGCATCTGCAACCTCCTCATGTCCTCTTCAGCAACATACTTTCCTACCTATCTTTGTGTCATCTGCAAATTTAGCCACCATATCTTCGCTCCCCTCATCTAAGCCATTGATGTAAATTATAAAAAGTTGAGGCTCCAACACAGACCCTGTGGGACTCCATTCGTCACATCCTGCCAATCAGAAAAATACCCATTTATCCATACTCTCTGCTTTCTGCCAGCCAGCCAATCTTCTATCCATGCTAATATGTTACCCCCTATGCCATGCGCTTTTATTTTCTGTAATAGCGTTTGATGTAGCATCTTATCAAATGCTTTCTGGAAGTCCAAGTACAGTACGTCTAAAGCTCCCCTTTATCCACTGCACGCGTTATTCCTTCAATAAAACTCCAATAAATTGGTTAAACGTGATTTTCCATACATAAAACCATGCTGACTCTTCCCAATTGCCTTGAACTCTTCTAAGTGCCCTGCTATAACCTCCTTAATGATCAATTCGTACAACTTCCCCACAACAGACGTTGAGCTAACTGGCCTATGGTGTCCTGTTTTCTGCCTCCCTACCTTCTTGAACAGAAGGGTTATATTTGCTACTTTCCAGTCTGATGGAACCTTTCCAGAATCTAGTGGATTTTGGGAAATTAACACTAGCGCATCGACTACCTCATTAGCCACCTCTTTTAAGACCCTAGGCTGTAGTTCATCGGGACCCAGAGACTTGCCAGCCTGCAGCTCCATCAATTTGTTCAGTACCGTTTCCCTAGTGATTTCAATTTCACCAAGTTCCTCTCTCCCTTCCACTTCCTGATTTGCAGCTATTACTGGAATGTATTTTTGTATCCTCTAGAGTGAACACAGAAGCAAAATATTTATTAACTTCTTCTGCCATTTCCTTATTATCTACTATTAACTCCCGACTGTCACTCTCCAGAGGACCAGCACCCACTTTACTTACTCTTTTCCTTTTTTAAAACCTGTAGAAATTCTTGCTATCTGTTTTTATATCTCTAGCTAGCTTCCTCTCATACTCTAATTTCTTTCTCCTGGTTAACTTTTTAGTCATTCTCTGCCATTCTTTATATTCTGACTAATCATCTGTCCTGCCACTCGTCTTTGTGGGGTTGTATGCTTTTTCCTTAAGTTTGATGCTTTCCTTAACTTCTTTAGTTAACCACAGATGGCGCATCCTCCCCTTAGAATTTTTCTTTAATAGTAGGAATGTATTTATTCTGAATACTCTGAAATATCCCCTTAAATGTCTGCCACTGCTTCTCTATTGATCTATCCTCTAGCCTAGTTTCCCAGTTCACTTCAGCTAGCTCAGCTTTCATCCCCACATAGTTGTCCTTATTTAAGTTAAGATACTAGCCTTAGACCCACTCTTCTCCCTTTCAAACTGGATATAAAATTCAATTATATTGTGGTTGCTGTTACCTAGGGGTGCCTTTGCTTTGAGGTCATTAATTAATCCTGTCACATTACACAATACCAAGTCTAATATAACCTGCTCTCTGGTTGGTTCCAGAACATGCTGCTCTAAATAAACTATCTCAAAAGCATTCTATGAACTCCTCATTCAGGCTACTACTGCCAATCTAATTTTTCTAGCTTATGTGTAGATTAAAATCACCCATGATTATTGCCGTCCCTTTATCACAAGCACACAATATTTTCTCTTGAATACTTTGTCCTACTGTGGCTACTGTTAGGGGGCCTGTAAACCACTTCCATAAATGACTTTTTACCCCTACTTTTCCTGATCTCCACCCAAACCAATTCTACATCCTGATCTCCTGAACCAAGGTCATTTCTAACTATTGCACCAATACCCTCTTTGATTAACAGTGCTACCCCTCCACCTTTACCTAGCTTCCTATTCTTCTTGAATGTCATGTACCCCTCAATATTAAGGACCCAATCTTTGTCGTCTTGCAGTCACGTATCAGTAATTGCAATCAGATTATATTTATTTACTTCAATGTGGGCCATCAATTCATTTATTTTGTTATGAATGCTATGTGCATTCAGACAGAGAGCCTTCAGTTTTGTCTTTTTGTTACCTTTGTAACATACAGTCTTGATTGTTGATGTATTCTTAGGTTTTTTCTCTCTGTCCCTTCCTGCCATTCTCTGACCCTCATTTCTCATATTACTATTTTGCTCTCCTGTCTTGACTCTACACCTTGAACTGCTACATCTACCCAAGCTTGAGATCTCACCCCTCTTGTTTAGTTTAAAGCCCTCTCTACTTGGATAATGTTATGGTGTGATTTTTTAAACCATATTTTTTTTTTGAAAAGTGAGAAAACTTAATATTAATTATTTCAAACTTTTTAAGAGGTTTACAAAGTTGCTTGTATTTTTACAATTGGTTGTTAGTATCATTAAAGGTAAACAAAACAAAATACATGTAGTCCAAGGCAGCTCTTTAGTTATTACCAAGATGCGTACAAAGGGAGCTCGAACTTGACCAGGAACACTGCAAAGGGAGTGACATTGCAGGTTCTGGAGGTGACCAGGACCATAAGTTCCCTGGTGCCTCCAAAGGCAGCAAATATAAATACTGACAGTAATGGTAGTGACCATGATTGTCTTGTCACAGACAGGCTAAACACTCAGCCAAGTCACTCTTACAGGCTAACAGTGATTTTTCATTTGCTTCAATGTGAGGAACTTTGTCAGACATTGGGAAGACTTTCTGACCAAGAATTAAGCTACTCATGCATAAAACTTGCTATCTGCAGTTTGTCCTTTGATGTTAATTGGAAATGTAAATAGGGTGGATTCCACAGTATTGGAAACATATTGCGCAATTGTTTCTAAGTTGAGCAGTTCTGTAATATAAAGAAGGCGTTAATTAACAGTTCCATTGTATAATTCAATAATGCACTAAATTGGGTTTCCTTATACTTCAGAAATTAGCCGAAAATAGATTTTGTATAGAATATATGGAACAGAAACAGGCCACTTGGCCCAACTATAAGCTGACATTATACTCCCCATGAATCTCCTCCTATTCCATTTATCTCATTTCATCCTTTCAGCATATCTTTCTATTCTGTTTTCTCACAAATACTCATCTGTTTCTTTTCGAAAGTATCTAAGCTATTTGTCTCAACCACTTCCTGTAGCCACAAATTCCACATTTTCTGAGTAAAGAAATTTGTCCTTATTTTTCTGTTGGATTTATTTGCAACAATCTTATATTTATGATGTCGGTTTGGATTCTCCCACAAGTGAAACATTCTCTCCTCATCTACCCTGTCCTACCCATTGATAATTTTAAAGAAATATCTATTTGGTCTTCTCCAAGTCTTATCCTTTCTAAAGATAAAAAATCCAGCCCATGTAGCTAATCTCTCAGTTCTGGTACCATCCTTGCAAATCATTTTTACACTTTCTCCAGTGCTCCTATGTCCTTTTTAATGGTGTGGAGACCACAACTGCACAGTGCTTTAAGTTTAACATAACTTTGGTATTTTTTTAACACGGTACCTCTAGAAATAAATCCCAGTGCATTTTAGCAGTTTTAATTGCTTTGCTGACCTACGATGCTGCTTTTAATGATTTATTCACCTGTACCCTTAGATCTCTTGGCTCTTCTACCTTATTCAGTTTCTTACTTGCTAAAAGTGTCGGTGATGATTCCGTCTTTTGTACCAAAGTGCATGCACCTCATATGTATCAAGGTTAAACTTTATTTGCTATTTAGCTACCTAGTCTGTAAGATTTCTAATGTCTTTTTGTAATATGTTACATTCTTCCTCAGTGTTAGTTATGCCACACAACTCGCTGCATCCCCCACCCTCCCCGGCTTTGGTGTCACCTGCAGATTTTGATATTGGGTTACTTATTCCCAAGCCCATATCATTAATATAAATTAATAACAGTGGGCGGAATTTTCCCATCTGGGACTAAGCCCCATTTTGAGGGGGCGGCGGAGGGGAGGGAAGGGGAGTGCGGGGAGTGCGGGGAGTGTCTCATGCTGTGGAGGCCGGCAGGAAACCACGCCACATCTTCTGGCCCCAGCGTAATTAATTATGCATCCTAGGGTTCCGCGCCGTCTTCTGTTGCGGGGTGGGCTTGATGGCGCGCGTCACACTGTCGTATCAGGGCACCATATTTAAAAGGCACCCGGACATCCACAATGTCAGACCAAAAACAGAGAGATGCCTGCAAGCCCATCCGTCAGCCCTGCTCTGAAATTTATTTTCGCCTCCCTGCGCGTCCTCCTGGACTATGTCGAGGTGTGTTGTACCCGCCTGATGGGAGGAGGAAGCCAAGCAGAGATACCAATGCTGCTTGGGCGCAGGTGGCCGATGCTGTCAGTGCCCAGTGTTGCAGAAGAGGTCGGCAACACAGTGCTGGATGAGGATGAACGACCCTCTTTGTTCCGCCAGTGTAAGTCTCATCAGATGGTTGCATAAACCACAAAGGCTCCAATATGTCAGCGTTCAATGCTCAGTGGCAATGGCATGTCCTGCCTCACAGTCCCACTTCAGTGGATCCACACTGTGGTGGAGTGCCCACTGTGCCTCCCTCACCCTTCAGCAGACATGGAACACTACATGGAAGGGGGGCTGGGGATGGGTGGGGGGGAAAGGGGGGAAACCGGCTTAGTCGCAGACGGAACCAGCAACCTCTGCAAATCACATGCCTGTCTGAGCCCTCCCCTTGCATGTGGATTTGCTCAGCGCTCTGGAGGGAGCAAGTCCACAACCCTTCTGCCCAATTCGCACCAGTGATGACATGGGCTATCTTACGAGGGGAGGCATGATAAATGAACCAATTTCCACTGCTCCAACCCATGCAACATGCAACTCCTCTCAAACATGTTCTCTTCTTTGAGCAGGAGAAGGTCCTTTATAATTGCAGAGGTCGGGGGGGGCAGAAGGGGGTGACCATTTTTCAGGTCTCTGATGGAATTCGAGGAGAGGGCACCTGAGCTCGCAGGAGTGGAGCTGGACCGAGCCATTGGCGATGGGGAGCTCAGCCTTGGGCACCCATCTGGTAAGGATTCATCCATTCAATGCAAACCTGAGGGTCAAATGTGCCTCCATGTTGGAGGCAGCTGATGCTGTCACTTGCACTCTTCCATCTCACTTACAGTTGCTACCAGGAAGAGACCAAGGCCCAAGGAGGAGGAGGACTCCCTATCGGGCATCAGCCACAGCTCCAGACCAGAGATATGCCAGGAGGGAGTGGAAGAGGAGAGCTCCACACCTGTAGAGGAATCACAACAGTCACTTGCACCCTCTACCAGCTCAGGAACACACACCTCAGCGGGTATTAGCACTAGTTTAGGAAGGGTCTCACAATCTGGTGGTCACCGCATGGACACGTGTCCCCAGCAGGAGGAAGCAGGTTCAGCCAAGCTCCCCGGTTCTCGGAGGACTGCTGGGGAAGAGGCACCTGTGAGGACCAAGTCAAATGATGAGCCTCTGGAATTGGCCTTCCAGCTCATGGTAGAGAGTTAGCAAGAGGCGGGGAAACATCATGCAGAGTTGTTGGAAGCCCTCAACAGAGTGGCACACGAGTTGGAGGAGTCTGTGGGCCTGATCTCTGAAGAAGTGGTGCCCACATGAGCACGTATGAAGGTCTCCATCGGGAGGATGGCGGAAGCCATGGAGACCCTGGTCAAGCAGAATGCCCAGTTTCTGGCGGAGATACACGCAGACTTGCACTCCATCGCCATTGTCATGGGTGAGTTCATGCACTGACAATATGAAAGGGGAACAAGCCGCATCGACATCCCTCCAGGTGCCCTTTCCCCTCAAGGAGCCAGGCTGGGGCCCTTGGGCACCCAAAGGGAGGGAGAGCGGCAGCTGGATAGCCATCCATTCAGGACTCTGAGGTTCCCTCTGAGTCCCCTTTGCCTGTGATCCCTTGAACCTCATCCTCTGTCACCGCAGAGGGAGCAGCTGGCCCACAGGGTGACAGCCAAAGGAAGCCAGGGCCCCCAAGGCCTCAGCTCTCCAGAAGACAGCCGCCGAAGTCATCAAAGGAAACAGGGCAAACAACTCCACAGCCTGCCTCCTGCGGATGTCAGGGCAGCACCGAGGAGAGGTGGTAGGCAATGTAAAATCAAGAAAATTTGAACAGTGAACAATGTCACTGTAATAGCTGCAAATATGTTCACTATCACTAAATAATGTCTACTGTTGCCTTTCAGCATCATTGTACAGGCTTCGTAAGACCTCCCACCCCCCCACAACACCAGCAGTTCAGCTGCATGCAACCGGACCACAAATGATCCTGGAGGGAGAAGTGTGTGTGTGGCAGGGCCTTTCAGAACCTCATGCAAGCATTCTCCCAAACACTAAAGCTTTCATCTGTCACACTCATCTTGTCCCGAGCATTTTCAATGCTGCCTGCTGGGGTTCTCTTTCAGTTGTCCAACTGAGCTGACCTGCATCTCCACCCACCCACTGAGCACACTCCCATGCATCACCTGTGCCCATCCAACACATCGCAAGGATGGCAATAGTCACATTTCTGATGAGCTCCCCCACCATTTCCCATCCCCCAGTCACCCATGCCCTTTCCCCCATAACAATAGACCCCCCCGGCATAACCTTTGACTTCCCCACCGTCACCTTTCAGTCTGAACCTTCCTCATTCCAAGATGTTTAGATGAACATGCACATTCCCTGTCTTTCAGAGAACCCCACCCCTGTCCACATTGAACTCCCTGACCTCCTCCTTCCCATCCCTCGGGTTCATGTCCCCACCAACCACCCTCTCCACACCTTCCAATGCTACAAATGCATCCTTGGCCTCCCATCCTACTGTCCCCTGTTACTCTAATCATCCCATCCTACTATGCCCACCCTGAGTACGCTCCCCAGGAGGCAGTCATTGACTCCACAAACCCCTCCCTTGCATGTTCACCTGGAAATTCCACCCCTCACACCTTACACCTTCCTCCCCCTCTTTCTCCTCCCTTCACCCTCACTCCTTCTTCCCCGCATACGCCCTTTTCCCCCGAACACCTCCTACCCCCCCAGAACTTGCTCCTTCCCCCCACCGTACTCCCACCTCCCCCTATACACCTTTCCCCCCTCCAGACTCCCTCCCTTACACCTACCTCCCCATTTGCAACATTCTCCCTGTTACACCTTCCTCCTTCCGAACTCGCTCCCCCCACCCAAGATCTTCCTCACCCACTCACACTTAAACCTCCCTCTTTCCCCCGTATCCCTTTGCTGCATCCTTAACAGCCCATGACAAAGTCCAGAAAGTTCCGAAGCATCAACGAAGTCCACAAAGATCTGAAGCCTCCCACCTTCCATGAGCTGCTTCGCGGTGAAGCCGTGTCCATGAGAATCCACCCAGCATGTGTTGCACGTGTTCCTCTGGGGCCCGGTTGCTGTACACCTCCAGCATCATCTTCTCCTCCGATGCCCATGACCTGAGCAAGGCCCTAAAGTTAAGTCCCGACTTCTGCACGTCACGCTTGTTGAGACGTGTTCTGGACTGGCGTGTTTTCTCAATGGCGTAACGGAGAATTGGGCATGGGGGGCAGTTCTGGTCGGGCCTTCATTTGCACCCCATTAGTGGAACGCAGGTTGGCCTCACGCCAGCGTCCAGCGGGATTCCCGATCTGCCATGGCGGGCAGCGTTGGAAGATGGCACTGAAAATTCATGCCGGCATGAAACCGATTTTTGGGCCTCCCATTGAATTCTCCGCTCCCTCCGCCCGCCATTGATCCCACTGGCGGGGGCTTGGGAGAATTCCACGCAGTGATCTCAGCACTGAATCTTGTGCAGCCTTCCTTCCTACTGAATAACTCTGTCCCCCTCCTCTTCTGCTTTTTAATTTTTTTTAGGCAGTTATCCATTGAGCTATTTGTCTTCTGGTTCCACATGTTCTAATCTTTGTCTTGAGGCATGTTAGCAAAGACTTTTTGAACATGCAAGTGTATGACATGTACCCCATGATCCTTATCTCCTCTTTCAGTTACCTCTTTAAACAATTAAGTTAGTTAAGTATGACCTACTTTCCCCTTCCCCCTTCTCCGTCCCAGGATTTGTTCTATCTCCTGTTTCTTATATGGATTAACATTTGCTGTCCATCAGTCCTCTGACACCACCCCCTCTTTTCTGGACCTTCTGTATTTTTTAAACTAGTGCCACTACTATCTCTTTCCTACTTTCCTTGAGTAAGCCTGGGGACACACCATCCAGACCTCTATCAGTATTGGAATCATATTCACCATCAGCGTTTTATCCTGCATTCATGAGAAACAAATAGGATATGGGGAAAGCAAGTCTATAACAGCAATAAAAATACAACAAGAGCATATCTTTAACCTTGGCATCATACTCTCGGATGCAGATAGATTAAAACCCTACCTTAAAGCTGAGAGAACCTATTTCAATTCAAATATAATAAAATAACGTAATATTAGAGTTTTGATTAACTTTGTAGCTCTTTTTATATTCATGCCTGGGGTTGTATTCAACTTCCAGTCTAAACTTTTATCACATTTTATTTCATAACCCAGTAGAATGACTGGTTCATGGCTTCATTTGTTTCTTTGAACAGACAATTCACCTGCAAGAACAGACAGAAATGAAGAGGAGTCTTCACTTGGAGACTCGCAATAATAAACAGAAAATAAAGGATCTCGGAGCCAAAAAAGCAAGGGAAAGAGAACAAAATAATAATTATCAAGAAGATCAGTACTATATTGCAATAGAATGTGATGAAACGTTCAATACAGATGATGGTAACTAAATTATCCCTTGGATAAAATGCAAAGGCACTGATGAATTGTTACACCTAGGAATTTTGGGGCCTACCTCCCACATAGAGGGTGAGAGTCCATACCACATTAGAGTGCTTGATATTATGCAAACCATGTACCCGAAGTGTTCAACTCGTGCAGAAATGTGTCTTAACTAATATTTGGTATGAATATCACACCACTTTCCTACTCCAAAACTGGATGACGTGGGTCATTTTTAGAGGCTGTACACATGGATAAAAAGGATCTGCTTGTGTATGGATACAAAACACACATCCTCACACGTGTGCAATCTTTTGCTAAATGCAACAGTCAAACACCCAGGCATAAGGCACAACTTGGAACACAACCAAATCCAAATGAATTTCCACGTTCAGGTTTATTTCTAAGAAATGCTGGTGCACTTGGAATAAATGGGTAGTCATCCCAGGTCTGAGAAGTAAGAAAGCTGCAGCCACATGACCCCCAACTCTGCCAATCTTTTTTGTGAGCCGAAGTTATTTGGTTCACATGAGTGCGAAATGGACGTTGTTGTTTGGTTTTCATTCCTCAAAACTACCAAATGGCCGTTCTCAAAACAGGACTGTTTCCTTCAAAAGTGGATGGGTGATCACCCTGAATATTATGCAGAAAGACAATGGCAAATATTGCCTTAGACCAAGGTAAAAAATATGTTGTGGCGTGAGAGAGCCTTAACACAGATTGAAAATCGTTCAAGTTACTGTTTTGGGCATTGCATCAAATATGCAGGTGTTTGCTTCCAGCTCTTCAACTGGAATTATCTGCTCTAATCCCATTTTCGGCCTGTTCTCCATTTATCATCTTAATTTTCAAATACTTATCCAATCCACTTACAAATTCTGCCTCAGTTCCAATTTGTGGCAAAGTATTCCATGGGGAGAATTTTCTCCCTGTCGGTGAGGGCGGGGGGGACAGCGATCTGCTGCACGCCACGATTTTACGTGGGTGGACCAATTAAGGCACGCCCAGCATGACGTGCACCCGGAAGCGCTGAGTGCTCCCTGTGCATGTGGAGGAGGAGGCTGAGTTGGGCCTGTCCTCCCTGAGCATGAAACTGCCTCAGGGAGTTCAATTTCATTATCAAAATGTCAATAAAAGATTTTTAAAAATTATTCAGACATGTCCCCTCATGTTACAGTGTCACATGAGCTGGGACATGTCTATGACTTCTATTAAAAATTTTTAATAGAAGTTTAAAAACTTCATGAAACCTCATCCCGCCCGTGGATGAGGTTTCAGGAGAAATGCGAAGGCCGCCTGGGCTCTTTGCCTGCCCGACAACCTTAAGGTTGGACGGGCAGCTCTGTTAATTATTTTAATTGATATTTAAATGGCCTTACTCAGCCTTTGACAGTCGGGTGCACAGCCGGCTCCGGTGTGCGCCCACCGAACTGAAGATCTGAATGACGTGCGGTGACATCGGGACGCATGCCTGACATCACCGCGTGTCATTCTATGTGTCAATGAGTGGGTCCCGCCCCCGCACGCCGACCAGAAGATTCAGGCCCATGTTCTAATCTCCCTCTATGGATAATTATGCTTTTAATTCCCTTCATTCTTCAAGTGACAATTCTGAGTATACCCTTGTTGCGATTTTTTCAACCTATGGAAATAATCTTTTGCTATTTAGCCTCTCAACAATTATTGCAGTTTTAACATTTTTCATTAGGTTGCTCCCCTAATCTTTCTGTTACAATCAGAAAGTCGCCAATACTTTGAGTCTTCCTTTCATAACAATAGCCTCTCATTCACGGTATCATTTTACTTTTCTGTTCACTTTCCATAGTTTTAAAATCCCCCCGATAATGGATTTCCCAGAATTTCATGCATGTTTTTTTTTGCTCATGGGATGGGAACATCTCTGGCCAGCAAGGCCAGCATTTATTGCCCATCCCTAATTGCCCTTGAGAATGTGGTGGTGAGCGTTTTCTTGAATTGGTCAAATGTTACCTTGATGTCAAGGACAGTCATTCTGGACTCGTCTCTTTTGCCCATGTTTGGACCAAGGCAGTAATGAAGTCTGGAACTAAGAGGTTCTGGCAGAAACCAAAGTAAGTATTGGCTGCTAGATTATGGAAGAGTAAATGCTGCTTGATTGCACTTTTGACGATATCTTCCATCACTTTGTTGATGATTGAGAGCAGACTCATGGGTTGGTAATTTCTCCTGCTTTTGTGGACAGGACAGAGCTGGGCAATTTTCCACGTTGTCGGGTATTTGCCAGTGTTGTAGCTGTACTCGAACAGCTTGGCTAGAGACATGGCTATTCCTGGAGCACAAGTTTTCAGTACAACTGCCAGATGTCAGGACCCATAGCTTTTGGCACAAAATCAGATGTTTGTAGGGAACAATTTGCAGGGCCGACTTGACAGAATGTGTCATTTCTGGTGCCAAGGTCAATGTTTTTTTTTATTCGTTCATGGGATGTGGGTGTCACTTGGTGTTTTATTCCTTTCTGGCTTTTCTGTGGTTGCTTGATATAACTGAGTGGCTTGCTCGGCCATTTCAGAGGGCAGTTAAAAGTGAACCACTTTGCTGTGGGCCGAGAGACACATATAGGTCTGACAGGGTGAAGACAGCTGATTTCCTTCCCTAAAGGACATTACTGAACCATATGGTTTTTTACAATCATCCAATACTTTCATAATCATCACTACTGAGACTAAGCTTTTTAATTCCAGATTTATGAATTCTGTGATTGAATTTAAATTCCACCAGCTGCCATAGCGGCATTTGAACTCTACTCACTGGAGCATTAGACTGGACTGCTGGATTGTAAGTCTAGTAATATTACCACTATGCTACCATTCCCAACATTGCCCTAGTAAGTTTCTTTTATAGGTTAGGTCTTCCCTACTTGTTTTTTACAGCATATTCAATGCTCCTAAATAAAAAACCTAGAATCCCATTTGCTTTCTTTAAATTAATGTTTTCGACTTGCACTCTAAAGTTCTATGGGCTGGATTTTTGCCTCCAAGGCCAGTAGCTCGAGTCAGGAAATATCTGGCCTTGGTAAACAGGCCTCGTATTTCACAACTTTTGCTCCCGGGGGGAAGGGGCAGGATGGAGTCGGGTCAGCAGCCTCAGAAGCAGTGCGTGGGTGGCCACAGGGGCAACTGTGTGCCAGGATGGGCTGGTTAGTGTTGTAATAAACCTCTAAGGGATAGCAGCACGCTATTACTAGAAGGGAGGTGTGTCATGCTGTTACCCCTTAAAGACATAGTTATCCCTTTAAGGCACATTACAACAGTTAGAAGGCTCGCCTCAGTTCTCTGGGATTTTATGCCAATTGTATTGTAAGATTTTAGGCCTTCTAGCCCTCACTCCTCACACCCTCTCATCCCCAACTACCCCCCATGGCCCCTTATACTCTGCATCCCAACTCATGCCAATTCATGCCCTCCCACCTAGCCGCCTCCCCAATGGTCCTTTATACCCCCCATACCAACTTACCCAGTATCCACCCTGGGAAGACCTAGGGAGCCATTTGAAGATTAAATGAAACAAAGTTCTAAAAATCTAATACAGCTCTCACCATAAAGACTTAATAGTAAAAAAAACTCCCATTCATGAAGGCCCATTAAAGCTTTTATAAAATCTCAAGTGTTTAATCTCTTATAAAACCAAACAAACTTCTACTGATACCTCACATCTAAGACAGCTAACCCTGCAATAGGTTCTTTAACTATAATACAAACTGTAACCTCAGAACACCTGGCTGAGATAATTGTATCTTTTAGAAATGAGTCAAGCATTCATGCCCTTATGAAATGCCAACAACAACTATTGAAACTGCTAGAACAGATGCTCCATCACCTGACTATCAATCAAAGCAATACAACAGAGTTGTTTTAACTGTCACTGATGTCTGAAGCCTATTTTTCATTTCTAAACTGACAGGAATTTAAATAAGTTCAGATCATGGTGGTTAGACAGTCGTCAAGAGCGCTTATGTCTACTCCATAAATTTGTGACACCTGTACAGCTGGTTAAGGCCATTGCAACATCCAAAATGGGGTATGCTTGAATTCAGCACTGAGTTCAAATGACCTTGCTGAGTTTGAGTTTCCCTCATGTGTGAATCATACCCTGCCCTCTTTTTCCTGCTGGCAAGAATTGGATATGTCAGAAATGGGGCAGGACTTATGCATCTGTGTCCCGCCCATCATTTTTGAAGTTCCGTAGAGTCGGGAAGACTCCGTGAAAACCTGGACCCATTCATCTACATCCTCAGATTTCCCTGTTAAGAATCTTACCATGTGGCATAGTTTTGCATTCCCTATTCATTTCTTCCCAAACCTTACTTACCCAGGTTTCCACCACCTATTCATGTCCTGCTGTATCTCCAACATTCTTCTTTAAGGCCTAATTTGATATCAACAAACTTTTCTCTTGTGCCCAAATTATTTATATGATTAGTGATTGGGTGATTCCTAGAAAGAGATTTTGGGATGAGACTGCATTTGCATCCTGAGACTAAGTGCGGTGGGGGGTGGTTTTGGCAGCACTCATCCCGCTGGCTGGAATGGCGGGAACTCACGCCTGATTCCGCACTTGGAGGGTCATTAATTATGCACAGGCAAATATCGGGCTGACACATCTGGCGGGTCAGGAGCTGATTTGTTTGCCTGCCATCAGCTGGCGGAGTTGAAGGTCCGGGCACCATATCTAAAGGTCAGACCATCACATAATCTCGCTTTCTCCAGCCCACCTGTCTTCCGGACATGTGCAGAGATGTCTTGCAGCCAGAAGAAGAAGGCCAAGAGCCTCAAGAAGAAGGCAGCACCCTGCTTCACTCATCAGGCCCTCCAGGTCTTGGTCAGAGTGGTGCAGGTGCACAGGCAAGTCCTGTATCCCAGGGATGGCTGCAGGAAGCACAGAGGCTTCACCTCTCCGGCCTGGGAGGCTGTTGCAGAGCAGGTCAGCGTGGCTGGTAACGGCACCCGAAATGCCACCCAGTGCAGGAAGAGGAAGAATGATCTCATCTGCTCCACCTGGGTGAGTCATCCTTCAACTCCCTCCAATTTCAAACTCTAATCATGGCATTATGCACTCAAACAGCTACTCTCTTCAGGGATCTCACACAACCATTAGGGGGAGACACATATCAACACTCCTTCTCTCACCGAGACTTTCACATCACCACCATCCCATCTATCATGTTGCTTACACTCCATCCTCTGGCCCTTCTGGAGAGGGCCCACCGGACACAGGGGACATGCATTTCACCCAACCTCTGCTCCATCCCTTCTCTTTACATGCCTTTCTTACTTCTTGATACAGACCAAGCTGGCACACAACAGACGCGAGAGAGCGCAGACCAGGGAAGGGATGGCCAACATCATTGCCCTCAATGAGTTTGAGGACACTGTAGCTGACCTGGCTGGGGAAGACAGAGATCGCACTTGTAGGGAAGGGGAGATTAGCCTCTCCCAGTAACCTAGTGCAGATCACAGCATTATCATGTCATCAAATCCTGACAATCAGGATTTTTGTCGGGCAGGCGCGGTGGGTAGGCCTGGGAGTGACCGGGAAACAGACCGCCAACCGTGATCAGCCCTGGACTGCGATTTCATGCTGGCTGGCCAATTAGCGGCCAACTAGCGTGAAACACATGCTGAAAGGCTCAGCGCTGCTGGGGTTGGGGTGGGAAGAGGGCAAGCAGTGACATCAGTGCGGACATGGGGGAGCGCAGAATGAAAGCTCCCTGAAGGCAGAGAGTTGCCTCAGGGAGCTGAAGAATTTTAAATACAAAAATAAAGAATATGAAATTCTGAAAAAAATGTCGCCACATAAGACTCACTCACCTGAGCATGTAGATAATAAAAATTCTGCCCAAACATTTTTATTTTTTAAAATCGATATCAGAAATCTCATCCCACCCTTGGATGAGGTTTCCTCAAAAATGCAAAGGCCGCCTGACCGATTTGCCTGCTTGCCAACTGTAACATTGGATGGGCAACAAAAATTCACATTAATTGAAACTTTAATGGCCTTAATAGGCCACTTAATTGTCAGCAGGCGGCTGCCGACTCCTGCGTGGGCCCACCGACTGAAATATCGCGCGAGTGTGCAGTGACATTGGGACGCTCACTCGACATCATCGCGCGCCATTTTATGCCCGATTGAGTTGGGCGCACGCCCACCCATGAGACATAAAATTCTGCTCAGTGAGTCACATGCAGTCTTATCTGGCTCATGCTCATTAACTGAAAGTCTATTTTCTATTTTCTAGGCACCAGCAGGTTGAGGCCCCCAAGCCAGTCGAGCACCAGTCCGAGCCCCCAGACTACGTCCAAAGAGGAAGCTCCAGAAGAATCGTCACGGCGCTCACACGCTCACCAGCTCAGAGACACACACGTGGGAGGGGCACAGCTGTAGATTAGGCTCGGCCTCACTTTCTGGAGAACACCTCACTGACACGTCCCCGCAGCAGTCGGAGGCAGAGACAGACCAGGTCTCCAGCACTTGGAGGGCTGCTGGAGACCAGCCACCCACTCAGTCCGAGTCAGATGATGAGCCACTGGAAGCAGCTGCCAAATCCATGCTGGAGATGCAATGACAGGCTGCGAAACATCAGGCAGAGATTCGGCAGTCACTCAGAGACTAGAGATCGAGGGGTCTGTCCACGTTCTGTCTGATGTTGTGGCTCCGACATGCGAGCGCCTGGAGGTCACCATGGGAAGGCTGGCGACCACCATGGAGACCTTGGTCCAGCAGGAGCTGTCAGATTTTGGCTCGGCCCTGTACTCCATGGTCACACACCCCGGGTGGGCAGCAGCAAGATGTAGGTGACACGGGGACGAGGCACCTTGACCTCCCTCCAGGTGTACCATCTCCTGCAGGAGTCAGGGCGGAGCCCTCAGGCACCCACAGGCAGGAGGAGCGTCAGATGGATACACCGGCGGCCTCCTCTCAGGACACTCCAAGGGTGTGCAGCCGCTCACAGCCCCCTCTGCCTGTGACCCCATCCACTCCAGCTTCTCAGGCTGCCGAGGGCAATTCTGCCCCTGCGCCAGGGCCCTCCAGGCCTCAGGCCACCAGAGGACGTCCGCCAAGGTCATCACAGGCATCAGAACGTAGCAGCCAGCAGGCTGCCTCCACCTCTGCTGCGGATGTCAGGGTTGTACCCAGACACAATGCTAGAGTTAGGAAAGTTAAGAAATTTTGATGTCGCTTTTGGGTCACGAGCGTGCTATAGATGCAAAGAAATTGCACTTTTGTTAATATATTTGATGGTTATGTAAATGTTTTGGGCATCTGAAGGCGTTGTGATTTTGTACATTGGAACCCTCTTATTTTGAGGTTTAGCCTTTCTCCCACTCAGCGATAGTGTCCCACTGTGAGATTCACATTCTTGTGATGTCAACCTCAGTTGAACTAGTTGCCACACCTTGTGTGATGTCAGGGAGATGTGTTTAAATCTTTATTGGAAATGTATGATGTAAGCGTTTCTAACCCTTCTTCCCTAAGGAACACCATTGAGTGAGGGCAGCTCATCAGCATTGATATTCTAGCGGCATTTGTGTCTCCTCAGTGGTAGCGGCAGAAGAAAAGACACACACAGGAGGAGGAGATCCCTGGGCATGTCCACATCTCAGTCACAGCAGTGTTTGCATCATTAGATGGTGGCAAAGGCTTCAGGTTTTCTCTCACATTGCTCTTGTTCCCAAGTGGACTCTCAGTTCCCAGAGTGAACTCACTCACAGGGCCCCACTGACCAAAGCAAAGATCATGGCCTGGCGATTCATGAGGCCAGAAAGTGCAAGTGTGAATGTGGGACTCGTTCTCGCTGCAAGTGTGTGGACACCCCTGAGATGAAAGAAAATGGCATTGAGAACTAGGAGAGATGTGGCCATATTCCCTCACTTAACTTTACTCTTCCTGGAATCTGTCAGTGATTAACGTATCACGGGCACGTCTCCCACGTCTTCCTTCCTCCAAGGCGTGATCGCACTCATACTGACCCTCAGCAGCCTCCTGAGGTTCTCCAGCCTCCAGATCGTCATCCTCCAATGAGCACTCATCCTCTCCAGTTCATCCCCTGGCAGGGGGGTCACCGCTTTGCATTGCCAGATTGTGAAGGGTGCAACACACTGCGATGATGCGGGAAACCTTGTCAGGAGTGTATTGGAGTGATATACCTGAACGGTGCAAGCACCTGAAGCACATCTTCAGAAGCCCTATGGTCTGCTGTATAAGGGAGCATGTGAAGGTGTGGGCCCTCCTCAGAAGAACTCTGGGGTGACGCACCTATGTCATCAGCCAGCGTTTCAGTGCATACCCCTTATCCCCAATCAGCCATCCCTGCAGACGTAATGATCCCTAGAAAATCTCAGGTACGTGTGAATGACTCAGGATGTAGGAGTCATGGCAACTCCCAGGGTACCGTGCACAAACATGCAGCATGTGCTTCCGGTGATCACACACCAGTTGTACATTGAAGGAATGATAGCCCATGCTGTTTATAAACATCAGGGTCTGCTGCCATGGAGCCCGTATAGCCACATGTGTGCAGTCTATTGCATCCTGCACTCTTGAGAAACCTAAGATGGCAGTAAAGCTGGTGAATCTTGCGACCTGGGTATCTTTGTCCAGAGCAAACCTGACATAATGATGGGCCTTCCTGTAAAGATTATCTGTGGCCTCCTTTATGCATCGATGTGTTGCAGACTGAGAGGTGCTGCACAGGTTGCCTGTTGATCCTTGGAAAGACCCAGAGGCCAAGAAATTGAGAGCTGCATTCACCTTCAAAGCCACTGACAGGGGATACCCTCTAACTCCACGTAGGGTCAGGTCTTCATGAAGAATGTGGCATATGTGATGTACCAGAACTCGGGACAAGCGCAGACGTGCACGGCATTGCCTCTCTCTCATTTGTAAATAGGAGACTCTTCTACGCTAGGTCTGGCAAGTCACCCCTGTTTTCTGGGTCTCTCCTCCTGACCCTCCTGTTCATGCTCTGGCTCCGTTTGACCATGTCCCTCCTGCTGGATCTGCGCGTGGAGTTGCCCCTCCTTCACCTCCCCCATTGCATTAGAACATGACAAAGGCAGCATGGAGCCCTGGATCCATATCTGCTTTTGCCTTCTCTCTGAAAGGAAATGTTGAAGACATCAAGGGGCAAGAAGCTGAGTAGATGAAACATATGGGTACTGTAAGGGTCCATAGTTCTTCCTGCCCTACGTACATGGTGGCTGATGCCACCTTGTCTCTGAGACACTAGCACACGCATCGAGGTCACCAAGATGACATCGCAGATATGTAACATGTGTGAGATGCTAAGATTTCATTGAGATGAGTGACCCAACCTAGCTCTGTGCTCGAATCTCTGATGTGGCATATTAATGACTAATCAGCTTTTTAAAAAATTCATTTACAGTAAGTGGGCATCGCTGGCTAGGCCAGCATTTATTGCCCTTCACTAATTGCCCTTGAGAAGGTGGTGGTGAGCTGCCTTCTTGAACTGCTGTAGTCCCTGTGGTGCAGGTACACCCACAGTGCTGTTAGGGAGGGAGTTCCAGGATTTTGACCCAGCGACAGTGAAGGAACGGCGATATATTTCCAAGTCAGGATGCTGAGTGGCTTGGAGGGGAACTTACAGTTGGTGGTCTTCCCATGTGTCTGCTGCCCTTGTCCTTCTAGGTGGTAGTGGTCATGGGTTTGGAAGGTGCTGTCTCAGGAGCCTTGGTGAGTTTCTGCAGTGCATCTTGTAGATGGTACACACTGCTGCCACTGTGCGTCAGGTTGGAGGGAGTGAATGTTTGTGGATGGGGTGCCAATCAAGCGGGCTGCTTTATCCTGGATGGTGTCAAGCTTCTTGAGTGTTGTTGGAGCTGCACTCATTCAGGCAATTGGAGAGGTATTTCATCACACTCCTGACTTGTGCCTTGTAGATGGTGGACAGGCTTTGGGGAGTCAGGTGGTGAGTTACTCACTGCAGGATCCCTGGCCTCTGACCTGCTCCTGTAGCCACAGTATTTCTATGGCTAGTCCAGTTCAGTTTCTGGTCAATGGTAACCCCCAGGATGTTGATAGTGGGGGATTCAGCAATGGTAATGCCATTGAATGTCAAGGGGGGATGGTTAGATTCTCTCTTGTTGGAGATGGTCATTGCCTGGCACTTGAGTGACAGGAATGTTACTTGCACTTGTCAGCCCAAGCCTGGATATTGTCCAGGCTTTGCTGCATTTGGACATGGACTACTTCAGTATCTGAGGAGTCGCGAATGATGCTGAACATCGTGAAATCATCAGTGAACATCCCCACATCTGACCTTATGTTGGAAGGAAGGTCATTGATGAAGCAGCTGAAGATGGTTGGGCCTAGGACACTACTCTGAGGAACTCCTGCAGTGATGTCCTGGAACTGAGATGATTGACCTCCAAACACCACAACATGGTCAATGAGTGGATGCCCTTTGGCTCGCTAGGAATGTCAAATCTTGTGAACACGTGATGGGCCTTCGTTGTTGGAATGCCCTAAATGATACAGCTGTGCCTCCTTCACTATTGCCTGCATTCCCATATTCTACATCCATATGTGTTACTCTTGAGATGCAGCGAATGTGAAATGAAGCCACTGAGTTCTGAGTAGCCCTTTAACAGCACTAATGAAGCCATTGGCTTTCTCTGGCTTTTATCACAAGTAGGTCTTCCTCCTTTCTTTCTAAGCAGACTCCTGCTCACTCCTGCGGCAACAAGAAGTTAGAGGGCGACCCTAGAAAGGCCTCCTCATGTTTGCCCTTCCCCCTCACTGCCATTCCATAGCCTTGCCACCCTATTGCCCCCCTCATGTTCATCAACTCCACACTCGCCTCACAGCCCACCCCAGTTGAAGTGCTAGTTTCTGAAAGTGGAGGTCTGTATGAGTACCACACAGAGTGATGTTCCTCCGGACAACGTAGGCAAAGAGCAGGAGCAGTCCAACCCTACAGCCCCAGCAGAGTGGCGTTCATAGCAACAAGATCGGCGCAGCGCTATGGCAGGTAGGCTATGTATGTTACATGCACCTCGAAGTTGCCAGTGAACTGAGGTCCGATGTGTGCACGCCACCCCTTTTCAAACGGGTTTGAGGCCGATGTAATTTCCCGCTGGCGTGAGGCAAGATTGGAAGGCCTGACAAGATTCCAGCGAGCAGCTGTTTTAATGGGTATTCATGAGCTGTTAATGAATGCAAAAGGCGTTCACGGTGGGATAACTGACCTGCCTGAAACCCACCATCGAGAGAATTGCAAGCTGCTTTTACACCGGTGGAGTTCCGACTTTTTGCCTGCCGCTGGATTCTCCGTTCCCGCCCTATTTCTATATTTAAGTGGCAGCATTTTCTTTAACACCATATCCCATGGCTTTTTGGATGAAACTTCTTAAATGGCTGCTTATCAAATGCCTTCTGAGCATTCATACAACACACCCACTACATTACCTGGAAAAACTCAGCAGGTCTGGCAGCATCGGCGGAGAAGAAAAGAGTCCTCGAAACATCAACTCTTTTCTTCTCCGCCGATGCTGCCAGACCTACTGAGTTTTTCCAGGTAATTCTGTTTTTGTTTTGGATTTCCAGCATCCGCAGTTTTTTGTTTTTACACCCACCACATTCCCTTTATACACTGTGATGTCCTCAAAAACATTCAAGAAAGTTTGTCAAGCATGACCTGCCCTTTACAAATGCAGGCTGTTTGCCCCTCACTATTCCAGGCCTTTCTAATCATTCATTAAATTTGTCACGTATTGTTGACTGCAGGGGAAAAAAAAAAATGCACCGTTGGATAGTAAATCCAATGGGAGCATGGTGAAAATAACCACAAACTAGGCTGGGACCTGGATGTGCTAGGCTCTTCCCTTCCTTTAGAGTTTCCCTGACATTTTTGAGGGGTGAGATCTTAGTCCACTCCAGAAATGGATAATGATAAGGATGGGTACCTGGAACTGGCCTCACAGCAGATTGATGCAGGATCGTGAGCTAGTGCGCCAATGAAAACGGTGGATGGGACGTGGTGGTGTAGAGAGCAGAAGTAACAAGGCCCTAAGACTCAAATTCCATGGGGTGGAGGAAGGGTCCTTGAAATGCTGGTTTCTTTGCCACCATTCGGTTACTTGCTCCCAGGGTCCTAGACACCCCCAATTCCATGGACGGTTGAAGCACAACAACCATTCCCAAGATCCTTTGCACACTCCTATGTTTTTAGCTCAATGAAGGCACCTACAGTTGGCATAGAATCATTTACATCAGTTTGTCCGTGAAAAGCTGGGCGAGTGGTGTCGGGGCGGAGACCTGGTACAGTGGGCTGGATTTTCAAAGGGTCATGGAGTCAGGACTCAGTGCAGGTGGGAATTAAAGATTGCAGTCCCAGATGTTGTCTTGGGATCCTGATGTCTCCAGGACAGCTTTGAATTGTGAAAGGACTAGTGGGTGGAGGGATTGAGAAACAAGTTCACTGTTAATTAATGGCCCCTTAAGCTCCTTAAGGAAATCATTAAGGGGGGTATTTGTTTGAAATTGGAATTTTTAATTTTTTCTGGCAAGCCCAAACATTCTTGTGTAAGTTTGTGCACAGCTGTTGGGTTTGCCACAGAGCCCTGGGAAATTACTTGGCATTCATGTTTAAACTTACTCTGTGGGTCCAACAAGCGCTGACATGAGTGCTGCTCTTACCCTTCTCACCCCTGGCTGCTTTCCACTGTGTTCTACCTCTAGGAGTTGCCCACTCTAATTGGCAAGGCAGAGGCAGTCCCCAACATGATTTCTGCCTGCCTTTGCCATTGGCGCCAGGCAGGCAACTCCTGTCTTCTGGAAGTGAGTGATGCCAAGCTTGCTTCCTGTCCAATTAGGTCATTTAAAAATAGCCTCACAGAGTGACACAACTCAGGCACGGGGCTGGGACCCAGAATTCATTTGGGTGTCAGGTTCCCGAACCTGCAATGAAAATGTGGCCCAGGGTGTCTCTGCCCTGATTTTCATTTCATTGCACCAGGAATTGAGCATTCCTCATGGACAACGGAGCGGAAAATCTGCACCCCTGATATGCAAAGATTTAAAAGCAGACTGTTCTTTTTTTTTTAACAAAATAACAAACTGATTATGTTTTGGTTAATTCTTTCTATTTTATTTTAGATAATCTATGGAATAACTTGATCTCTCCAATGCTCTTCATAAATGATAATTTTGGCAATAATAACCACTTTAGGATACCTAATCAACTTGTGAAACATCAGACACAATGGAATGGTTCCAGCAACAGCTCCAGCAATGAGTCCTTGGATTGCTGGATGGATAATACCAGGCAGTCACAGCACAGACTGATGAGAACTAAGACTGAACGGATCCTAGTGTTTGATGAATTCTTTGATCAAGAATTATAGCTTTTCTGTTGAACTGAACCAATCCGAATCATTTCACAGCAATAGGATAAGTTCACAGAACCATTTGACAATTCCCCTTTGAATACAGCACGGCTTGAAGAATGAACAGAGGCCATGCAGAGCAGGACAAGTTGTTGAAAGTGGGAGCAGGGGAGAAGAGCTCTGAACAGAAAGCCATATCTGCTCAGGGTGTTCAGGGAGAAATTTGCCTTTCTAAAATTCAATGAAAACAAATGTGTGATTTATCTACGCTTCAGTAAAGATGTCCTTACTTAAATTCGCCACTTGCTACAGCCCCAACTGCAACCTCAGAGCAGGGCAAGGACAGCATTTCCATTGGCTGTGAAGGTATTCATGGCCATGAACTTTTATACATCTGGATCCTTCCAGCTTGCAGTTAGCCATCCACTATTGCATGATGGAGGTTACTGACCCTCTCTATCACTGAGTGGTAGCAGGTGGAGTGAGCACACAACTTTTGCAGGCTTCCCATGGTGCAGGTGCCATTGACTGCAAGATATTGCTTTGCCATGTACCAGAATTGAATGGGATTTTACTCCCTCAATACCCAACTTGCATGGCAGCAAGTTAACCGTGAGTGACTTCAGTCTGAGCTTTCACTCAGACTTGTGGTGGAAGTTGCTTATGCTGCGCTGGAGGCTGAAACATCAGCCATCTAAAGCTCTCATGCTTGGGTCCTATGTGCTGATGGAGATGGCCACCACTTTTGTGCTGAAAAGAATGGGCTTCAAGCTCAGTACAAAGTCCTGTTCCAAGTTGATACTGGACCTTTCTGTGCCAAAGGACATTAGTCCCGGACTTCCCAATGCACCTACCATTTTCTGCATACCTATCAGCCTCTTTCTGTAAGCTGCCCCATTGAAGTGCTTATCTGACTGATCTGCAGCAGATCTCATGCGCGATCTTGTCCTCTAGTGAGTTGGCATCTGCTCTATGCTTGCCCTGGCTGGAGGCCACTTGTGCCTGGTGTCTCACCATATGGAGATCCCGCCTCTAAATCCTATCCTCTAAATTATGTAGAATACCAGTATCCAAGCTGGTGGCTTCATGTGTGCAATCAAGTGCTGTGCCTTCATCAAAACTGCCCTCTTGCCGTTCCTCCACTGCCTGACCAGATTACAGGTCTTGGATATCTAATGGGTGAAAGGAACAGGGTAAGGTTGTGGTGCTGGGAAAGGGGAAAATAAGAGGTGCATGCTTATACCATCTGTAGCTGGCAAATCAAAAGAGTATGGGACAAGAGGGAAATGAATGTGAGAAGGAGGATTAGGTATGAGAATACTGTCATCATCAGTGGTTTCAGCTGCTTTGCTGACCACAGCCTCAGCAATGAGTGTCCCACCAATAGCAAGCACCATTTCCTCCATAGGAGTAAGGACATGCAGGCGCATCTGTCACTCTCTAGTTAGTTCCTGCCATTTCTGTTGTGTGCATCCTTTTCCTGTAAGAGAGAGGAAAGTGTGTCAATGAGTGTCGTGCAAATTGTTTGGCTGATGTGGCTGTCATGGGTGAATGGCCAGTGATGTGTGCAAACTCTGAGATGGGGGTGTGAAACTTGCAGCAGTGCTAAGTGTGTCACGGTGAAGTATAGCCTGTGAATAAAAGCAAAATACTGTGGTTGCTGGGGATCTGAAATAAAACAGAAAGTGCTTGAAAAACTCAGCAGGTCTGGCAGCATCTGTGAAGAAAGAGGAACAGAGTTAACATTTCAAGTCCAATATGACTTCTTCAGAACTCAGTTCCAAAGAGGAGTCACATAGGACTCACAGCGTTAACTCTGTTTTTCTCTCCGCAAATGCTGCCAGACCTGCCGAGTTTTTCAAGCACTTTATATTTTTATTGTAGCATGTGAATGTCAGGTATGAATCCTGATAGAGATTGTTGGGAGGTGTGATGGGGTTGTGGTGATTTGAGCAGCGCCTGACGCTGGTGGTGCAGTTATAGCAGGGTTTAGCACTTGAAGATGCATTGACTGACCTTGACAACTCCTGTGGGTTTATTGAACCTGGCACTGTGGCCAGATCCTCGGGACTTGACTTCTGGCATTGACGTCCCCAGTAATCTGCTCCCACTGTCTTTAGAGCATGTACCTGGAGGACCTTCTGGCCCCCAGCGGTTACAGGACATCTCTCTTCCTTTCCAACTCCTCCATCAAGGCCTCAAAAGAATTGGGGCCTTTTCACTCCCGTGTAGTGTCATTCTGTCTTTCCCATGGAAGATTCAGTTCCCACAGGACTCCAAACACTTGCTCCAGCCACGATGCACCTTTCCTTTAAAGAGATGCAGGCTATCTTTAACAGGTGCTAGGCCATCATGATATTGAGCTCCTATTCAGGCACCCAGCCAATCAACAGCACGGTTGGTGTTAACTAGATATGGAAATCATTTAAAACATTGGGCAGCATGAAGTTTGCATGTTACCTCCATTGCAGTCAATGGTGCAAATTAACCATGTATCACAATCCCCTGCACACGGTTTGGGGAGCTATCAAATTTTGTTCCATTTTTGATGCAATTCCTAAGTAATAATAAACATGGAAAGAATATGTTGGCCTTGTGTCTTTCTTCTCTCTTCATATTGACCTTAATTATTATGCCATGTGATAAATGAAGAATGTTTCATTGAATGCAAAACTGCGTAAAGACTGAAGGATGAAGGTACTGTTATTACAATGAATAATCAGGTTCTTACAGACACCTTAATGAATAATAGATTTATTGCATCATATTTACACATCAAATATAATTCTGTTCATTCTAAATGTTTACATCTAAGTCAGTGTGCCCATTAGAAAAATGTTAACTGTTGTACAGAAACATCTACTTCAGTTTTAATTTATAATTTAAAGAATTGTTACTGCTGCATATAAGAAGCATTAACACCAAACCCAGTGTTTGACTTGTGAACTTAGCGATTGCGATTTAAATTAAAAGAAGTCACAAGATGGTGGAGGAACCACTTAAAAAAAATTAAAAGTAATAATGAATCAGTTGGTGATCCCACTAATGGAGAGCAGGTCATTATATGGCTTCATTACATTTAAAATGATTTTTGTTTAATTATATATTTCATTCTTATACTGGTTGTGTTAGTATTATCAACTGAGAAAACATTTCAGTGTGAAGCTGAGGGATCTTGGATGCTTGGACCATTGTGTTGTCAATTAACCCTAGGCCATACATCTGGACTTTAAATAACTTTGAATGCCATATATTTTAGGGGACATCTGGAAGCAATGTTAGCAGAGCAACTTTTGGGATATTTTGCAGTTATTTGCTGTACCAGTTGATTTTTCATTGCATTGCCGCTGGCAGTCAAGACCAAGTGAGCTCTTTAGGTCAGATACGGTTAGATAGCAGGAGATAATTGGATGAGAACTGGGTGAGAACTGTGTCACGAGGCAATGCCCGTTTGTTTTTTTGAAAATATGATTGTTCAGCTTTCAATTGACTGGAAATTTTGCAATTTAAACTGGGACAAAGCAAACTGCTCAAAAATGCAAGGCCACATTCCAAGATGAAGACGAAAAACAAACAAATCACCCTCAGGGGAATGTGAAGAGAGAGACATTTCCTACAATCCAGACACCCATCAAAACTTGTAACTGCCTAAGGAAGGGACTTTAAAAAATGCAAAATGCTGGTTATTGAAACAATGGCTGCCATAGACAGACACACCCCAAAACCTCTTGGAAATACACAATGGGTGAAGTATTTCAAAGCAAGGCTGCCAGCCACTAGAGAGAGATTGCAAGTGACATAGGTGGTGTCAAGAAAGTCTTCAGGAAAGGAAACAGGCTGAGGGATGCTCTCTCTGTCCCTCTCTTTTGGAACAAGTGTGTTTCCCAATTCGAGGAGCCAACTCTACCAGAAACCTACCAGCGAATTGAGATCTTGTAATAATTGCATCATCTTCTACATCTGCCCGTTTCCCAGAAACCAGCTAACCTAAATCGGCTGCAGCATTTAAAATCCACGCCTCAAGAATAACCAAAGGACACTTAACCGTATGTTATTTTACTTTTTATTTTGGAATCTTACTCCCTTTGTTTCTGATGCCTGTATGTGTGTGCGTGTGTGTGTGCCCAAATGATTGCATGAAAGCTGAATGCTTCATGTTGTGTTTCTATTATTTTTTTTCCAGGTTTAGTGGTTAATAAGTTAGCTCTTTCTTTGACTCAAGAAAACCTTGTTTGATTGGCTCCTTATTACAGCCTAAATAGTTAAATACATTCTAATTTGGAAAAGGCATATCCCTGTGAAAAAGAAACTTAAACCTGTGTTGTGAATAGAGGAGGACCAGTTCACCCCTTTTCACCTGGTTGTAACAATTGCAACACCAAAGGCAAGAATAGGCAAGAGGAGGAAACTAGAGTGTAATTAGAGAGTGGTGGGGATGATAGAGAGGGTTTTATTTTTAACTCGTTCATGGGATGTGGTCATCACTGGCAGTGCAACATTTATGGTCCATTCTAATGGCCGATGAGAAGGTGGTGGTGAACAGCTTTCTTGAACTTCTGCAATCCATGTGATTTAGGTACGCGTAAAGCACTGTTATATCGGAGTTCCAGGATTTTAACCCACAATGATATAGGAACTGTGATAAAATTCCAAGTCAGGGTGTTCTGTGATTTAAAGGAGAAATTGGGGGTGATGGTGTCATGATGATGTGATGTGTGCATGTGCATTTTTAAAAATTCATTTACGGGATGTGGGCGTCGCTGGCTAGGCCAGCATTTATTTGCCCTTGAGAAGGTGGTGATGAGCCACCTTCTTGAACTGCTGCCGTCCCTATGTAGGTACACCCACAGTGCTAATAGAGAGGGAGTTCCAGGATTTTGACTCAGTGACAATGAGGGAACGGCGATATATTTCCAAGTCAGGATGGTGAGAGGCTTGGAGCTTCAAGTGTTGTTGGAATTGCACTCATCAGGCAAATAATTAGGAAAGCTAAATAGAATGTTATCATTTATTGCGAGGGGAAATGAATGCACAAGTAGGGAGGTTTTCCAGTTATATAGGGCATTGGTGGGGCCACATCTGGAGTACTGTGTATTGTATTGGTCTCCTTATTTAAGGAAGGATGTAAATGCAGTTCAGAGAAGGTTTACTGGCCTAATACCTAGAATGGGCGGGCTGTCTTATGAGGAAAGGTTGGACAGACTAGGCTTGTATCCGCTGGAGCTTAGAAGAGTAAGAGGTGAGTTGATTGAAACATATAAGATCCTGAGCTGTCTTGACAAGGTGGATTACAAAAGGATGTTTCCTCTTGTGGGAGAATCTAGAACTAGGGGTTCTAGATTTAAAACAGAGATGAGGAAATCATGCTCTTATTGAATGGCAGAGCAGGCCCAGGGCAGCCGAGTGGCCTACTTCTGATCCTAGTTTGTATCGGCGTATGTAGGTAAAAGGAAGGAGGAGGAAAGTAGAGTGTGAAAAATGTGACAGGTAAATGAGGGAAGGAGGGTAAAGAGATAATACAGGGGAAAGGGGAGGGGGAGGAAGAGCAAAGGAGGGGAGAGAATGAGAGAACAGGGGCAATAAAAGTGGGAAGGTGAAAGGGGCAGGAGGGAAAGGGGGAAGGGGAGGAGGAAAGGAAGAGAGGAAGATAGTAAGTAGTGGGAAGAAAGGACAAGGAATGCAGAGATAGAGAAGGATTAAGGTAAAGAGAAAGTACAATGAAGGTGGGAGAAGTGGAGTACAATTAGAGGGGTGGTGGGGGTGAAAAGGAAGATTCATGATGGGTGAGGCGAGAGAGAGAAGGAGAAGTGAAGAGGGAGGAGAGAAACAAAGGAAAATCAGAAAACATTCTGGAAGAAGCTAAGAGGTAACATTTTATATACTTAGCTAAGGTCTGCGGACAAGACATGAAACATAGATTGTGTTTGAAGCAGTGATTAAAATCCTGAAAGAAGGCTTTATCTGAACTAGGTATGAAAATTCACATACAGTTTACTGGAATCCAGTTTTTCATTACTCAAACTGTTCTTGTTATTAAAGGTGTAACATTACCTCCATTGAAGCTACAGATCAGTCAGGGGGAAGGCCGGGTAGGTGACAACACAGCAAGGGGGAGGCTCAGGGAGGTGACACTGCAGTGAAGGGGAGGGTTGATCATCAGATTGGAGGTGTGGGGAATAAACATTTGAGGCAGCAAAGCTGGTGAAGCACAGCAGGCTTCCCAGTGGTGGGAAATAACAGGGGGCAAGATGCAACTGGGAGCAGGGCAGGAGTTTCATTATCATTAAAAAAAACTATACTAATTACACAAAGCAGCAGTTCCATTTTTTAAAAGATTACCGCTGTAATCTGGGTGGCCAAATGCCGGTGATCAAGGAAAACAGTGGAAGGTTTGAAATGGGGGAAAAGTTTTTTAAAAAAGTAAATAACTTAAGAATTCAAAATATTAAATTACTAAATCGAAATATACTTTGATGTAAATTGTAGTTTGAAACTGTAATGGTACAGAAACTAAGTTGACAACAGCTGACAAAGATCATATTTGCTAAACAAAATCACTGCGGGGTCAAATAGTGCCATTACAAATGATTCCAGCATCACAGTCTGTCATATTAATGGGAAAATCTTACATTAATGTGACAAGGCAAGCGCCATCTGGTGTAAAATCGATGTGGACACAATTTTGAAACATGTAAGCACTGTTCACATAGGAGTTTATATTGATCCAGATTTTGCGGTCAGTGATGAAGGAACGGTGCTCACCATTTATTGCTTCTACAGGTGGCCACAGACCTTTTGTGGGCATTTCAGGGCAATTTAGAATCATTGGTTGACTGAAATAGCACAGCAGCCTCAACAGGACCTCTGGGATAGCATACTCCTCAATCTGCTTGAAAACCCTTGAGACACTCGGCTGGATTTTGATGAGATCATCGGGACCCCGAGGCTGGGGCCATTTTCGGCTCCCACCCTTGCTTGAGGTTGGAGTGCAACACATGTTAGCATTATGCAGGAGACTGCCACTGAGTGGGTCATCACCAGGCTTTCTGTCCAATTATTGATGGGAAGTGCGATCGGGGGCGGAGGATTGAAGAGATGGGCCCATTTAAAGCACGCCTGCCAGCATTCAAAATGGATGCAGCCAGAGGGGTCAGCCCTGAAGGAACATGCTATTGGAGCATTAACATGGCAGCCTGTGTTGGTAGGGCAACCCCACAGATAAGTGACACATCCCTGGAGGTCAAGCTAGAGGCAGTGAGAGCCGGGAGGAACAATTTATTTCTGAAGGGCAGCAGGTGGAGGCCTGCCAGGCAAGCTAAGGGGACATGGCTGGAGATCGCTAGAGAATTCAGCAGGTGCAGTGTGGTTATCAGGACATGGGTCTAATGCAGGAAACAATTTAACAACCTTCTCAGGTCTGGCAAGTTGGATTTTCATGCAGAGCCAGGTTGTAAGCTACGAGGATCTTAGAGGGATAGCATGCCTCTTAGCTGGACAGCTTGAAGGCAGGCAGTGTATAGGAATCCCGAGGAGATGTGTGCTCAGCGGCAACCCTCACCTGAGCAAAAGTCATCGAAGCAATGTAGATTTGGGAGGATGGTCATGTAAGCACAGGACCTGCAATGCCAGGATCATCACATCTGACTGTGGATTGCAATGGTCAGATGGGAAGGTTAACTGTAGCCGAACTTTTCATCCTCACATTGCAGGAGAAAACACACAATGCCTATGAGAAAAGTTGTTCAGGGGGTGGAGTGGCCAATCTGGCAATATTAACACCCATTGAGGAGGAGGCCCTTAACCTTGACACCATGGTGGCAGTGTAGGCTGCTGCTGACAGTGAGATTGGGTGTACATACATCATTCTGACAAACACCAATCAGATGTTCTCGCTCACCTGGTAAAAATGGACATGCAGCTGGGCCATGAAAGGGCTGAGGCATGACAGGATATCAATGGTGCCATTACTCGAGGGACTCTATTTTCTGAAGCTGTTCCCCCCACCCCGACTGAGGCATATTTAGAAAGTTCAAGGACACTGTCAGCTTGACAACTACTGACTTAAGGTATCCCCCGCGCCTTGTGGCCTAAGGTCGTCCTCCAGGAGCGCACACAAGCGCACACTCAGTCACCGTCTGTCTCGTTAGGTGCAGCCATCACTGGCACTGCTACTCTGACATATTGAGGAAGCTGATCCTCTGGCAGTACAGTCAATTCAGCAGGTATCATCTTCTGCCCCTTGGGCAGCATCCCCAAGTCCCTCTGCACAGGGTGCTATCTGTGTTGCTATACACACTGCTCCTCATCACAGCTCCAGCCCGTTCTTCTGATACAGCCACAGTCACACGTTCCTTAGATGCAGAAATAACCTGGCACCTGAATGTGATGATGACTAAGCACAAGTCCAATGACCCCCTCTCTTCCAGCACACTCAGTATGACAGCTCAACTTCCTCAGTCGTAAGTCTGTAATTATTCATTGGCTGCTCATTGGCTCTTGCCCCTTTTAAACAAAAAAAAAATACCTGAAGCTTCATTGAGTACTGTTGTGCTGCCCCCTCAACTGTTTGATGAGGCACGGACACAGCACGAGGCCCATACGTTGTTGTAAAATTGCAGATGTGATGAAATAGACCACTCAATTGGATTAATAATGAGCCTAACTGATGTTCCAACACATCCCAATGGACAGCCCTCCTCCCCAAGATACTAGGTGTCAGCTGTGGCTCAGTTCATAGCACCCTCACCTTTGAGTCAGAAGGTTGTGGGTTCATGTCCCACTCCTGGGAAAAAAAAAAGTCAAGAAGAGAATTGCCAAATTTGGCACTCTCCCAGTGGTGCACATGTTTGTCAGGGGCTGATCAACACTATGCACTTCCAGTACAACCTGAAATAGATCAGATGTGGAAGATGTCCCCAAGATACTGCCTCTGGAATAAAACCTGCCAAGGAGGCAACATGTTGGGCAACCAGAATGCTGCTCTCAAGCACAAATTTGCCACTTGCTCACCACCTCCTAACCCAGTCCTGCCTCCGTTGCAAAATCAAGTTAGAATATTTAATTCAGTGTAACATCATGTACAGATACAGAAAGCAAAATAAAGAGTAGGAGAGGAAGATTGGATTGAGAGGGAGATAAGAGAAAAAGGACATTTTTTAACTTTTAAAAATCTCAACATTAATTGAAACCTGAAGGAATGTGACTCCACAAGTTAATTTTCAGTGCCAGAGAGGTTGTTTGGCAGTAATCAAATCAAAGATTCACTTACACCTGAATTTACCAGCCTTAACATTTTATGGCAGTTTAATAGGTATCTCGTGGATAAGTACTGCAACTTTAAACCCTTGCATTTACTTCAATGTCAAGTCTATCAGTAAGTGCTGGTGTAGGAAGGATTGTGGAAGAGCAGGGTGAATGGGACAACAGCTTGCTGATTACCATGTTTTACTGTTCACATGTGGATGCCAGAAGATGTTATTCAATAATAAAAATAAGCAACATTAATCTTACTGCAAAATCTGAATCAATGAAAATGACAGAACATACGAATCTTAATGTGAGTTTCCTTTTAACTTCACTTGATATCAAGTTTTCAAAGAACAACTAAGAAATATCCCTCCTCCCATCTTCTGCTCTGTTCTCCTAAAGGTGCTGGCTCATGCTGGAGCATGAAATGTTGTTTGAAGATCAGTGACACAATGCAATGTGTTCTTGAGGAGCCAGCTGCCTTCTGGAACCTTGTCCACGTGACCATTCTTCACATACGAGCTTGAGTTTTGACAGTCTAGTTTAATGTAGGGTTGGATGGAGGAGAAGAGGTGTTAACTATCTTCTCAATTAAAATCCAAACACACATAATTGGATACTGATCAGGAGTTCAAAACTTGGTTGTTATTGTCCTCTCCCTAACTCAGTGACACTGATTTCTTTTAAAAACTATGCTGGTTCAAACCAGCTAACTCAGCACAAACACTTAAGAACCACCCAGATTACTGCATGTATCTACAAGGCTATGAGGAGAATAAAAGGCTTTTGTGATACAGAATGATAACAAAATCTGGCTGAATATTCATGCTAATGACCCCCTTAATCCTTCATGTATTTTATGGCAATGATGGAGATGTAATTTGGGAGAAAGTAAGAATTAACTTTATTACTGGTTAAATAATTAATTTTCACCAGAAAGAGATGCATTGAGCATTTTATGTTGTAGCCTGTCAATTATCATTAGAACCTAATTAACAGGTTTCTCCTTGAGGGGATTCTAGCATTTCAAAGGTTAAAAATAAAATTGGCAAGGAAAAGACAGAGTTGCAAAACAGAACTGTTCTCAGGCTTGAACCTGCTACTAATGTCAGTTAGGCGTTAATGACAAGCAGCAAAAAATAAACAAAATATGATAAAAAGAAACCTTAATTCAACTTGGATTATTTGAAAAGGAGTTTATGAAATATTGATTCATTTTTAACCTATAGATGAAATGTTGTTTGAAGATCAGTGACACAATGCAAGAGCATACAAAAGGCCTGGTTCTTATTGGCAGGATGATTGGCATTAGTGCTCAATTTTCCACTTTTTATTGTGTTATAGTGTAATATAAATTCTATACAATTGTGACATTGGGAGGAATTTTACAGTCACTTTGCAATGAGAGTGGGGTGGTAAAATGCGGTCAGCCATTCAAAAGTCTATTGACTTCAGCGAGACTGTAAAATCCCACCAGTGTAAAATTCTGTCTAACATAGCAACATTGGGCAGAATTTTCTGCCTGCCGGGCGGGTGGGGAGCCGATCCTCGCCGGAGAAGCGGGCCCCGCCGCCATTTTATGTGGGCGGGCCAATTAAGGCCCGCCCAGCATGAATTCTGGCGGGAAGCACTATACGCTCCCTATGCGGGCGGTGGGGGGGTGGGGGGGGGTGGGGTTGGGTGGGGGGATTCCCCAGAAGCGAGAGTGCGCTCTTTCACGCATGCGCACGAAAGAGCGCACATCTCCCTGAGGCAAAGTACAGCCTCAGGGAGATCGCTGACACTTATAAAAACATTAAAAATAGAGGAAAAAAAATATCCTTAACATGTCCCCCACATGTGACAATGTCACATGAGATGGGACATGTTCATAATTTACACTAAAACTTTATTAAACTTTTTAAATTCCTATATGGAACCTCATCCCACTGATGGATGAGGTTTCATGTATTTTCTATTGCCTGCCGGGGCTCCTGGCCTGCCCGCCAACCTTAAGGCTGGACGGGCAGGTCCTTTAATTGTTTTAATGATCCTGTCAATGGCCTCAATTGGCCGTTGACAGGTTGGCGGGCCCGCAGCTGATTTTGCTGTGCCCCCGCCTTCCTGAAAATTTAAATGGGGCGAGATGATGTCGGGGGTTCCGCCCGACATCATCCCTTGTCATTTTACGCGTTAGCGAGCGGACCCTGCCCCCTGCTCGCCAACGGCAAAATTCAGCCCATTGTCCCTGCTATAGTGAACAAAATATTGTATAATCTGTGATTCACTTTATTTTCCAAATCATAAACCGAAATTAGATTTTTTGTATCCCAGTTGTTTGGGAAGTTAAGTGCTGATTTGGTGCTGGATGTTATATTTCCAAGTCTGCAATTTGGATACCCGATGGTATTCTGTCCCCGAGAAGGGAAAAAACTGGTTTAACATGAATGGGCGAAACAACGGCCAACCAGTATGTAAAATGCAGCCAGACTTTCAAAAGTCCATTGCCTTCAGCGAGACTGTAAAATCCCGCCAGCATAAAATTCTGTCCTAACACAGCAATATTGCTCCTGCTATAGTGAACAAAATATAATATAATCTATATGGCAACAGTTGATGCCAGTTGCCAGCCTGTTGGCTTTTCCTAGTTGGAAACAGCTGGTGCTGGTAACTTATGATAGGTAATTAGCAAATCCACTCCTCTAAAGGCCTTGCATGCCAACATGATGATATGTGAAAAACTAAGAAAGAAATTGAAAGCCACTGACTGTAGCTGTAAACAAACTTTTATTGGGGAAACAATTATGTAAATCATGATTTTATATCATATAAATAAATTCCTAATCCAACTCATGAAAGGGAAATATATAGCGGACCCACCCTGAATGAAGTAAGACCTTGCGCATCAGTTGATGATGTGCACAATTGTGAAAAACTATTGAAGAAACTGAAACTGACACTATAGCTAAGTATCAAACTTTTATTCGAAAAACACAATTAAAAACAATACATATATAAATAAAACACTTTCTTTTCAAAATGTAAATGCACACAGTTTGTCTCCAGGAAGCATTTCTTGTTAAAGTCATGTATTATGTCTGAGATATAATTGTTAATCTTCTTTATCTCTTTATTACATCCTCCGCACTTAGTCCCTGGGTGTGGAGGTGGCACATGAAGCATGCTGGTGGGAGAGAAGACAAAAGAATTAACCAAGGAGTTATTTATAAACCCTTAGTCACAGCACAAAATGGGCATCCAATAACAGACAAGTGACAGGGATACATAAGTAGGTCAGAGACATGGAACAAAGACGATGACAACAATTTACATTAAGATGTGTATATTTCAGTGTATACCTTTGACAGCATTCAACTCTATTGGCGAAAGTGCCAGCTTTGCAGATAACCCACTGCTCATGAAGTGTGGACATGCTCTGCCAAGAGACCAACCTCTCTGAACATCTCGGAGCCCCAGATGCCAATAGCAAAGCAGTGAAAGAATAAGGAATGGCCATGGACAGAGTTCCACACTCGCTCTGGGATCTCAATCCCACTCAACAATCGTATCTGTAAGTGAAATCGAGGGCAGATCACACATCTAAAAAATGAGGAAGTAGCACATATTTCATTAAAGTTCTTTGCCAGGCACTAGTTATATAAACACTGCAGTCAGTGCTGTTGTATTAATCTACTTCTACACAGAGCTGTTCTTAAAGCCAAAATTCGGGTGATATAGAACTCAAGTGATGCCCTGAGAATCATTAAAGGTTAATTACCTTGCCATTAATTGGAGTGTACAGGTTAGCGGCTGTGTCTCCAAGGTCCAGAAGCAGCAGGGGGGACTCTGCCTCGACAATGTTGGGACTCCGGGTGCTGCCGCTCGAACTGCAATGATGGAAAATCATTAGTTCCACTCTGGGAGGCTACTGGGTTTATCGCAAGATTACGGATCAGTTTCCCACTCGATGCTGCTTTAGCCACAGAAGGGGATGCAAGTGATTTTTTATTTATTCATTCATGGGATGTGGGTGTCACTGTCTAGGTCAGCATTTACTGCCCATGCCTAATTGCCCTTGAGAAGGTGGTGGTGAGCTGCTTTCCTGAACTGCTGCAGACCATGTGCTGTGGGAACACCCACAGTGCTGTTAGGAAGGGAGTTCCAGGATTTCGAACCAGCAACAGTGAAGGAACGGCGATATTGTTCCAAGTCAGGATGATGCGTAACTTGGAGGGGAACTTGAAGATGGTGGTGTTCCCATGGTGCCCTTGTCCTTCTAGGTGTGGAGGTCATGAGTTTGAAAGGTGCTGTCGAAGGAGCCTTGGTGAGTTTTCCCGCTCCCCACCTCAATCCCATTGCCCTGCGGCTGGTAAAATTCTGCTCTAACATTCTGATCTAATTTGTAGCTAGAAATTTGATTATTGCTGACTATATCCTTTTATATCCTAGACATTTTTTTTTAATCAAAACAATTGCAAGATGGTGAACAGTTTAGTGATTATTTGTTTGAGGTTTTTCAGAATTTGGACAGAGTGTGTGCTGAATTTGAGGTTAATAAATATCTGACTGACATTATGAGGAATCACAGTTGAAAAGCATTATAAGTATCAGGCTATTCCCTTGGACACCAATGGACAGCACTGTTGCTGTATTCTGTCATTCAGCAATTAGCATTGACAGCGAAGTGTGGAAAATAAAACCATCAGCCCATGGGGAAGGACAACTTCAGGAATCCATTCTATTGCTGCTGTGTCACACAGTGCTTAACGTAGAATCAGTTCATTCCTTTAATCAATTGTACATAATGGAAAGGTCAAACACAAATAGGCTGCATGCTGTTTTATTTACTTTGTTCCTAGGACATCCACTTCCAGTTTGAAAGCTTTTCTTTGGAACATAATCTTATATTAGGTTCCTAATTGCAAAAAAATTGGTGCCCCTGTGATATCACCTTGGTTTCTTAATACAATAATAGTTGTTAGTAATAGTTCAACATTTCTTGGCAATATTTCATTATTTTTGTATGAGATACTTCAATATTTTGAAACAGGATAACATTTTGAGCAGCACCAAGTCCTAATTTCCCCCATGATTGAACAATTACAGATTATTTTGCCAACTTGCAGCAAACATCCCCTAAACATAAAGGCAAAAATCTGCAGATGCTGGAAATCTGAAATCAAATCAGAAAATGCTGGGAATACTCAGCAAGTCTGGCAGCATCCACAGAGAGAGAAACAGAGCTAACCTGAAACGTGTCAAGGTGCCTGACACACATTCTGCAGATTCTATTTTGATAAATGCAAATATTTTTGCCCACAAGGCAAGGGTTGAATGAAAATTTGGGAAGAGATTCGTGTGGAGCATAAACTCTCCACACGGAAACATTGGGCTGAATGGTCTGTTTCTGTGCTGGGGGATCCTATGTAATATTCTGTAATCTCTCCAGTCTGGAAATCTATTGTTCAGAAACACCAGTTGTCTGGAAATGTTCTGAGCAGATCCTCTATGTCATTGGCATCAATTTAGTACAGTACTCTGAGGGTAGAAACATGGAAGATTCAGCATTTGGATAAGTAAAATAATTTTTATTACTGCTTTATAATGTTTTATCACTTTTATCTTTCAGGTAAATATTTATATCTGCAGTGTTTTCTGGTTCACACACTTGTGGCTAGGATCATTCTATAATCCAGAAAATTCCAAAATCCAGAAATTACTTGGTCCCAAGCATCCCAGATCGGAGAGTTTACAGTGTGCTCTGTAGCTAAATGTTAAAATACAGAATATTTGACTGAATTGTACTGCAATTCTAACAGAGCAAAGCAAACAAAAACACAAGCTGGCAACCTGAAAACAAAATAACGGTGGGGCCTCCCTGGCCAGGGGCTTCACACAAGTAATGTGTGCAACCCTTCCAACCCAGCCTTAATCCCTCCACTCAGTCTACCTTAGTGATTGTCTCCTTCATGGTCCCACAAACATTTTTCATTCCTTTAAAATTAAGGTGTCTCTTGTTACTTCAGACCCTCCATTTCATCAATGTTGGCTACACATTCAGCCACTGCACTCCTGGCCTTTGAAACTCCCATACTAGTTTCCTTTGTTTCATCATCTCCCTTCCTTTCAAAATACCTCCCCACACCTCTTGTCAATCGTGCTTTTGCTTCCTCCATCCTTAACTTTCCCATTTTCCTCTTTTCTCCTCCTTATCAACACTTTTGAGGTGCTTTTGTGCAACAATAAGCATTATAGAAGAGCAAGTGTTGAGTACCATCTATATATCTTAGGCTTATCAACCTGTTCAAAAGCGATTTGTTTGAATGGGTATAGCACAATGACTATCATGCAAAGCCTACTGGTTCTATCCAACACTCAATTGTACATTCGGTGCCACAGATTGATATCAGAATAGCTTAGCTAAGTACATGAATTAAAATTTCCTCTGGCTTAATGAGTTTCAGAGCTGTGTTGTTCTAAGGACCACTGTGAAGATCAATAAGAAACAGTAGCATCCCTGGAGGCAAACCTGGTGCCTCTCACAGACTAGTTCCAGAATTCCGTGAGATCTTGGTTGATCTGTGTCATAACTCAATCGACCCACCTTGGCTCAATATCCCTTAATACATTTGGCTAGCAAAATCTATCATTCTCAGATTAAAAATTATGAATTAAGCTAGCATTTTAAGTAATTTTGTGAGAGAGCTCCACACTTCCCCCACCCTTTAAGTGAGGAACTGTCTCCTAACTCTTCCCCTGAATGGTCTGCCTCTGATTTTAAGGTTATGTATCTCTGTCCTAGACTTGCCCAGCAGTTGAAAATGTTTCCAGCTACCCTATCAATTCCTTTGAAAATTGCATTCCAGGGAATACAATCCTACTTTATGTAATCTCTCCTCATAATCTAACTCTTGGAGTCCTTGTAACATTTTGGTGCATCTGCGCTGCACTCCTTCCAAGACCAATATATCTTTGCTAAGGTGCAATGCCCAGAATTGTACACAGTGTCACAGGTGTGGTCTGCACAGGGCTTTGTATAGCTGCAGCAAAGCTCCACACCTACCCGCTTGAATCCAGCTTCTAAAAACTAACACTGCATTAGCCTTTTGATTATTTTTTGTACCTGACTGCTACACTTTAGTAATCAATGCACATGGACCCTGAAATCTCTTTGGAACTTCACTGTTTGTAGTTTTTCGCCACTAAATAATATTCCGATTTATTCTTTCTTGGTTCACAATGGATGTCCTTGCACTTGCCTGCGTTGAAATCCATCTGTTACAGTTTTTCCCACTCACAATCCATCAATGTCGCTTTGTAATGTAATGCAAGCATCTACACTACTTACTATACCACCAACCTCTGTGTTATTGGCAAACTTGGATAAATGGCTCTCTATTGTGCTTTTTAAATCAGTAATGATGAATATGGTGAATAATTGAGGCCCAAGCAGAGTTATTGTGGGACATCACTCATGACCTCTGTCCACCTTGAGTACATCTCCATTATCTCTACTTGGTGTCTTTTGTCACCTAACCAATCTCCTAACCAGATCAATAATTTGGCTTCAATTCCATGAACTTTAATTTTAGCTAAGAGTCTTTTGTGGAACCTTATCAAATTCCTTCTAGGAGTCCTCATGAGCTACATCCATGATCTCATTACTCCTTAAAAGCACCGTCCTCAAAAAAAAATTAGGGTAGTTAAATATGACCTACCCTTTACAAATCCATTCCAAATTTACTCTCTCATCAGCTCAAATTCCTTTATTTGTTCAGCCACTAGGTCCTTAATTATAGATTCCAATAACTTCCCCGGAACAGATGTTAGACTGACATGTCTATATTTCTGTCCAAGGACAATCCCACAATGGAACAAGCTGCGAAAGGAAATAGTCATAGTCCCATCACTTGAAATCTTCAAAACCTATACTTAGATTATTTTATCAGGATTACCATCTCAGCAGGTCATGCCTAGTTTAACTAGCATTACGTATATAAATGTTGAATACAGATATTATTCTGTGATGCTGACACAACTCAAGCAGAAGTAGAAACTCTGACTTTCTCTCCCTCACCTTTCCTATGGAATTACATTTGCAAATAAAAGGGAATGAGAGAACTGTAGAATAATGGGTTAATAGTTATGGTAATGGGATAGTGATGTGTACCATGATGTAATGGTGACATCAACAATCATGTGCAAGAGACTGAGAAGAGAAGATGGAATAGTCTGTACAAGAGAGAGATGTACTTATCTAGAAGCTTAGCATGTACTATGATGTGAATAAAGGCGTTTTTGAAGAAACATACTGGAGTTAGACCTAAGTCACTCGTAAGTAGTGGAAAATCGTCCCAATCTAGAACAGGCCACAAGTTATCCAAAGAGAGGCCAAATAGTATTCAAAGTGGAAACCAAACCACTAAACATGGTAGCAGCGGTGGTGACACCAATCTAACAATTTGGTGCAATTGACAGGACACCCATGGAGGAAAATTGGAAGAAGACTTCTTCAAAGGAAGAATCAGAAGACTTACCTTGGTGAGAGGCACACTGAGAATCAGTAGCGATGTCAGCACAATTTGAACAGTCACTGTCCCTTCCACAGCCATTTTCAGACCTTGAAGGTCCACAGAAAGGCCAGCATTGGGAGTCGTGGAAAAAGCAATTCCTGAGATATCGAGCAGCATTAGGTTTGCATGCCAAAGAGCAGAAGCACCAGGTTAGTATGTTCCTGTATGTAGTGGGGTCCATTGCTGATGATGTCCTGCTGTAGAAGGCATCTCTGAAGGTTGTCTTGAAAGCATTTGATGCAAACTTCTGACCCAAATGGAACCTTGTAATTGAGCAAGCACAATTCAATCAGAGACTGCAAAGGCCAGGGCAATCTATTGAATTGTTCCTTACAGGAATATATAGGTTTGCTAGTTGTTGCAGGTATGATGCATTGAAAGACAAATTTATTTGCAATTGCATTGTTGTCGGAGTCCACAACAAAAAACTGTCAGATTTTTTGCAGACAAAATACAACCTAACACTTGAACAAGTGGTTTAATATGATTGACAGGCTGAACTTAGGGAGCAAAATCTGGCCATAATCCATGGAAGTACTGAGGCTTTGGATGAGTCTCTTAGTTGGGTAAGCCCAAAGGCAGCTGCCCCACTCACTCAAAAGCCTCCCAAAACAGGGGAAAGAGTGGGAAACGCTGCAGCAGCCATTTTAAAGTGTCCGTGCTGTGGAGCTAGAGAGCACCACAGAAGGCAAGATTTCCAAACAGGAGGCACAGTGTGTTTCCAATGTCAAAAGACAGGACACTTCAAGCAGTTCTGTGAATCTAAATAGGCAATTAAAGGAAGAAAACAAGAGAATGTCTATGAAAAGCAGACAATCCAGGAAATTGGGAATAAGGAAAGAAATGGGAATACAGACTTCCCAGGAGAAGTAAAGGTTCAAGAACAAAAATTTTGGTCAGTTGCTTTCGAAGTTAAAGGCTTTAAAACTGAGTTCAAACTCGGTACTTGAGTCGATGTTACAGTATTGGCTGACCATTTGGAATGTCTCAAAGCAGTAGACATCCAGCCATCAAGAATTAAATTGCAAGGCCCAGGTGATACAGGTCTTTAAGTAAAAGGTCAGATAACCGCCACCTTTAGCCACAAGGGGTGGGAGATTACCAAGACCCTCTATATCTTGCACAATCAAAGCACATCTTTACTGAGCAGAAATGCATGTATACAACTGGGTCTTCTAAAAAAAAGCAGATGAAGTCCTACAACAGGACAACGGTACAGAGTTCAATCAAGAATTCCCACAACTCTTTCAGGGACTTGACTAACTCAATCGTGAATATCATATTATGTTGCTTCAAGATGCTAAGTCTATGTGTCTATACACCCCCAGGAGGGTACCAGACCCATTGCTGGAGAAAGCTAAAGAGGACTTGACAGAATGTTACATGGAGGTGTTATATCACCCATTATTGAGCCAACTAGGGGTTGTTCGGAGCTTATAACAATTCCCCAGCCAAATGGTGAGCTCAGGCTGTGCGTTGACCTCACACAATTAAATAAACCAGAGGGAAATCCATCTTATGTCCTCAGTGGATGACAGCTTGACAAAACTTGCCAACCGTGTGCTCTTCATTAAACTTGACGCTAATAGCAGGTTTTGACAAATACCCCTCAACCAGGAGTCCAGGCTGCTGACATCATTTATTACACCTTTCGGGCAATTCTGCTTTAACTGCCTTCCCTTTGGTATATTGTCAGCTCCAGAGATATTCCAGCGAACCATGTCAGGCATTCTGGAAGGAGAAAGGGGAGTAATTTGTTCATATGGATGATGTGCTTATCCATGGCGCCACAAGACAGGAGCGTGATCACAGAACCATTCTGTGTTTTCATTTTATGCACATGAAGAAAATTAACTCATGTTGTCGACTATTAGATGTATAAATGAGCCCGATCTAATTAGTGATCGATACCATACCAAGCCATTCTGCAAATACTTTTAATAATTTTAAAGGTTAAATACTTCATTATTTTTGTAATTTATTTGGTATTCAATACACTAAAACTTTAACCTTGAAATACTGTATACTGTAATTGAATTTTAATGTTCTGTGCTATGATTAAACATTTTTTTTACTGCATTCTGGATGAAGAAGTATATACGTAAAAACAGAAAGTGCTGGAAAAACTCATCAGTCTGGCAGCATCTGTGGAGAGAGAAACCAAGTTAACGTTCTGAGTTCAATGTGACTCTTCCTGGGAACTGAGCTAATTGTTTACATGTACAGTTTGATCATTTTACTGCAATATTGGTAACATTAACTTGTTCATGCAGCAGATACGAACTTCATTTAATAATTCAACTATAAATAATCCAGAATTGCCCATAGATCAATTTAAGTACTAAAATTGTTAAAATAGCTCCACCTAGTGGATATTATACAAGGTATTTGGTTTCTTCTCACCACACTGATTTGATGAACTAATACTATTTGACACTTTAAATTGTAGAATTATAGTTGATGTATGCAAAATCAGTCATTTTCCTTATCTTTTCACATATCTACATTGAAGCTGATTTTTTTGTTGAAATGCTCCTTAACTAAGAGAGCAAGAGAATAACCTGTACTTCGGGTGACAGTATATCGTGCCAGATAGTCACAGAGAACAATACCGATACCCATCCTTCTTGTTTCTAAAATCTATTTTAGCCCCTCTGCGAAACTTGTTAATGGATCAAGTTCCTGACCAATTTTATTTGTTTTGGCTGTCCTACAAAGGCGTTTGCGCCTGAAAGATTAGCTTATGTTAGTCCTTTACAAGTTTAATGGCTTACTAACCATTTCCAATATTTTCTGTTTTTATTTCAGATTCCAACAGTTGTAGTTTTTTTTATTTCATATGGTTGAAAGAATTTTGAACTGGGACCAAGTGCAGCACTTCATGAAGACATGGGCTGCACAGTGAAAATTTGGTGCTACTCTTCAATGACAAGAAATACATTTTTTGATTTAATACCAAAATTACTTAAATTAGTTATTTTGTCCTATGATTGGTATTTAATGCTCTCAAGCAGTTTTTTGTTCTGTTTATTGTGCTTTCTTGTACCTGAAGCCACTTTTAGCTAATCCTCCTGTTGTACCCTGAATTGATGCCTCTTTGTCAGTTCAATGGTGCCATGGTACACTTGGCTCTGACACAGAAAGTTAGGGGTTCAAGTTCCAGTCAAGATTTGGGCACACCATCTAAGCTGATACTTCAGTGCAGCACAGAGGAACCATCGCGTGCCACTCAGGTGGAGGTAACTAACCCCATGGCACTATTGAAAGACCAGAGGCATTCTCCTGGTATCCTCACCAATATTCATCATTCAACTAAACCACTATAACAGATTATGTGGTTATTTATCTCATTGCTGTTTGTGGCACTTGCTGTGTGCAAATTGGTTGCCATATTTGTCTACATTACAACAGTGATTCTACTTCAAATGTACTTCATTGGATGTGTAGCACACTGGGAGCCCTGCACATTTTCAAGATGCTATATAAATGTAATTTACTTCTTCTTTCTCTGCTGGTGCAGTCCTAATTAAGACGAGGAGCAGTCCACTTGCCAAGCTAAAGTGCGGAAAACAAAGCCAATATACTTCACTTATTTATTGTATCAGTTTGTTATATTCCATTTTCTTTCTTTGTTTGGGTACTTCCTTAGCCTTAGACTGTAACCTGGTTGAGAGAACAAATGGCAAACTTCTCTGTCCTGTGCCAATCTACTCAAGCCAAGCTCTGAGAAGTACATGGCTGGGCCACTAGTTGACTCACACTTTCATTTTCCTTCCCAGCCTGTGGAGAAGCACTTGAACTGCCAGCTTTGCATCTGGCAGGGATTGGAAACAAACCTTTGATGTAGCAGACTTTGACATTTCTTTGGCTCTGTTCCTATGATGCACCAAATTCTAATTCCACGGTCACACCCTTTCTGCTTAAGCAACCCAACACCCAAAGCCTGTATCCTTAAGCCCTGTGACTGGCTTCTTCTGTATTATGTTCCTTTCACTGAACCCACCCCCAATCATTGGGAGAACCTCCAATTGCCTCTTTCAGCTTACTGCAACTCCACTTTTCTCTCTCTCTCTCTCTGTTTTTGAAGGTTTTGTCAGAATCCATCTTTTTAAGCATGCTTTTGTTACGTTTCTTAACTCTTCCATTACTTCACTGCATCTGTTCCTCCTTTGTGACACATTTTGGGTGCTATATTGATGGTTTTGTAGCTTAGACTGCATTGCATCAATTCACTACAGTGGAATTCAGCTCTATCCACCACTCTGAGGAGTCCTCAATTGGATTGTTATTCTGGTTGATTGTTAAGTACCCTTCAATGCTTCACAAATAAGATGGTAAAGGAAGAAATTTTAACAATTTTATTTACTGAGAAGCAGCAGTGCAGTGCTACAACTAGTTGATACTATATAACGACTTCAGAAATGCCATCTTCAACTGAGAACACCCTCCATCATGCTGTGTGCCACGACCACCATACTAAGAGAGATAGATCAGAACAGATCTAGCAGTTGAAAACTGGGCATTCATTAGACGGTACAGACCATCAGAGCAGAACTATGTAACACCGCTATCTGTAACCTTGTGGCCCTGCATATCCCTAATTCTAACATTACTGTGTAGCCAGGGGACTAAACCTGGTTGAATGAGGAAGAGTATGTCAGGGGTAATAATAGATATACCTAAAAATGAAGTGCCAACCTGGTGAAGCTACATACATATCAAACAGTGGAAGAAACATAATGTTACAGACAGAGCTAAGTGATCCCACAACAAACTGCTAAGATCAAAACACTGCAGTTCTACAAAATCCACTCGAGAATGGTGGCGGACAATTAAAAAACTAACGGGAGGAGGATAAACATCCGAATCCTCAATGATGGCAGAGGTCAGCATGTGAGTGCAAAAGGCAAGATGTTTGAAAACATCTTCAGCCAGAAGTGCTAAGTGGATGGCCCATCTCAGACTCCTCCTGAAGACACCACCATCACAGATACCCATCTTCAGCCAATGCGATTCACTCCAAGTGATATTAAGAAACAGCTGAGCACAAAGACTATGGGGCCCAATGACATCACGGCTGCAGTGCTAAGACTTGTGCTCCAGAACTAGCCATCTTCTAGCCAAGCTGTTCAGGTACAGCTACGACATTGGCATCTACCCCACAAAGTGGAAAATTGTCCATTTATTTCCTGTTCAGAGAAAGCAGGCCAAATCCAATCTGGTCAAATATTGCCCCATCATCCTACTTTGAATCGTGAGCAAAGTGATGGAACAGTGCTCTAATGCTCAGTTTGGGATTCACCAGGGCCACTCGACTCCTGATCTCATTACAGCCTTGGTCCAAATATGGACAAAACAGCTGAACTGAAGAAGGGAGGTAAGAATGACTGCCCTTTACATGGAGGTAGCATTTGACTAAGTGTGGCATCAAGGAGCCCTGATAAACTGAGAATCGGGGGGAAATTCTCCATTGGCTGGAGTCATGCCTAGCAAAAAGGAAGATGGTTGTGGTTGTTGGAGGCCATAATCTAAGTCCCAGAATTTCCTCAGGGCAGTGTTGTAGGCCCAATCATCTTAAGCTGCTTCATCAATGACTTTCTCGCCATCATACAGTCCATAAGACCATAAGACAATAAGACATAGGAGCAGAAGTAGGCCATTTGGCCCATCGAGCCTGCTTCGCCATTCAATGAGATCATGGCTGATCTGATAATCCTCAACTCCATTTCCCTGCTTTTTCCCCATAACCCTTGATTCCTTTACTGATTAAAAATCTGTCTATCTCAGATATACTTTGAATATACTTAACGGCCCAGCCTCTACAGCCCTCTGCAGTAAAGAATTCCACAGATTAGCTACCTCTGAAAGAAGAAATTCCTCTTCATCCCTGTCTTAAATGGGCAACCCCTTACTCTGAGATTATGCCCTCTGGTCCTAGACTCTCCCACAAGGAGAAACAACCTCTCAGCATCTACCCTGTCAAGCCCCCTAAGAATCTTATATGTTTCAATAAAGTCACCTCTCATTCTTCTTTACTCCAATGAGTACAGGCTCAACCTCTCATAAGAAAATCCATCCACGCCCGGGATCAACCTAGTGTGTCTTCTCTGGACTGCCTCCAATGCCAGTACATCTTTTCTTAGATAAGGGGACCAAAACTGTTTATAGTTTTCTAGGTGTGATCTAACTAGTGCCTTGTATAGTTTTAGCAGGACTTCCCTATTTTTATACTCCATTCTCTTTGAAATAAAGGCCAACATTCCATTTGCCTTCCCTACTATCTGCTGAACTTGTATGTTAGCTTTTGTGATTCATGCACAAGGACTCCCAAATCCCTCTGGGCTGCAGCTTTCTGCAGTCTTTCTCCATTTAAATAATATTCAGCTTCTCTATTCTTCCTGCCAAAGTGCATAACCTCACATTTTCCCACATTATATTCCATCTGCCAAGTTTTTGCCCACTAACTTAACTTGTCCATATCCCTCTATAGACTCTTTGTGTCATCCTCACCACTTGCCTTCCCACCTATTTTTATGTACATTCACTTCCCTCATCTAAGTCATAAATATATGTTGTACATATTGTCAATATATATATTGAGGCCCCAGCACTGATCCCTGTGGCACTCCACTAGTTATAGGTTGCCATCCTGAAAATGCCCTCCTTATCCCAATTCTCTGTCTTCTATTAGTTAGCCAATCCTCTATCAATGCTAACATACTAGCTCCCACACCATGGGCTCTTATCTTACTAAGTAACCTTATGTGCGGTACCTTATTGAATGCCTTTTGAAAATCCAAATATATTACATCCACTGGTTCCTCTTTATTTATCCTGCTTGCTACCTCCTCAAAGAATTCTAATAAATTTGTCAGGCATGATTTCCCCTTCATGAAGCCATGCTGACTCAGCTTGATTATATTATGCATTTCTGAATGCTCTGCTATTACATCCTTTATAATAGATTCTAACATTTTCCCAATGACAGATGTTAAGTGAACTGGCCTATAATTACCTGTTTTTTGTCTCCTTCCCTTTTTGAATAAGGACATTAGATTGGCAGCTTTCCAATCTTCTCAGATTTTTCCATAATCTAAGGATTCTTGGAAGATTACTCCCAGTGCATCTACTATCTCTGTAGCTACTTCCTTTAATATCCTAGAATGCAACCCATCGGGTCCAGGGGACTTATCAGCCTTTAGCCCCATTAGTTTCTCTAGTACTTTTTCTCTAGTGATAGTTATTGTATTTATTTCCTCCCCCACTTTTGCCCCTTGATTATTTAGTATTTTTGGAATGCTATTAATGTCATCCACTGTGAAGACTGAGGCAAGGTATTTATTCAACTCCTCTGCCATTTCCTGGTTCCCCATTATTATTTCCCCAGCCTCATTCTCTAAGGGGCCCATGTTCACTTTGGCCTCTCTCTTCCTTTTTATATATTTAAAGAAGCTCTTACTGTCTGTTTTTATACTACTTTCTAGTTTACCTAGTTATCTAGTTAGGATAGCATCTGCGGAGAGGGATACAGTTAACGTTTCGAGAAAAACTTGAGAGTCACTTGTATATAGCAAAAATGGACACACAGCATTGAGGATGACTGGGCGACCTTCAGGGATATAGTGTACTCCACTGCTCTAGAGGCCCTTGGCCCTACCCTTCGTAAACATCAAGGTTGTTTTGATGAAAACTATAAGGCAATCCAGAAAATACTGGAGAAGAAACATCACCCCTATAGAGTTTACCTCAATGACAAGTCGTCAATATCCAAGCATGATGCTTATCAAAACATCTGCAGAACTGTCCAGTGCAAGCTCAGAGATATGCAAGATACTTGGCTGAATCAGAAAGCTGATTAACTTCAGTCATATAGGAACATAGGAACAGGAGTAGGCCATTGGGCCCGTCGTGCCTGCTCCACCACTCAATTTGATCATGGCTGATTATCTACCTCAATGCCGCTTTCCCACACTATCTCCATATCCCTTGATGTAATTGGTCTCCAGAAATCTATTGATTCTGTCTTGAACATGCTCAATGGTTGACCCCTCTAGGGTAGAGAATTCCAAAGATTCACCACCCTTTGAGTGAAGAAATTCCCCCTCATCTCAATCCTAAATGGACTACCCCTCATCCTGAGATTATGTACCCTGGTTTTAGACTTACCAGCCAGGGGAAACATTTTATCTACATCCATCCTGTCATGCCCTGTAATAATTTTGTATGTTTCAACAAGGTCACCCCTCATTCTTCAAAACTCTAGGAAACACAGACCCCGTCTCCTCAAAAAAACAATCCCGTCATCCCAGGGATTAATCTGGTGAACCTACATTGCACTCCTTCTATGGCAAGTATATCTTTCTTTAGATAAGGGGGCCAAAACTGTGCATAATACTCCAGGTGAGGTCTCACCAAGGTTCTGTATAACTACAGCAAGGCATCCTTACTCCTGTACTCAAATCCCCTTGAGATGAAGGCCAACATACCATTTACCTTTGGTACCTGCATGCTAGTTTTTAGTGACTCATGAATGAGGACATCCAAGCCCTTTGGACACCTACACTTCCCAAACTCTCACCATTTAAGAAATACTCTGCCTTCTTGTTTTTTCTACCAAAGTGAATAACTTCACACTTAGAACCTTGGAACCATAGAAAAGTTACAGCACAGAAGGAGGCCATTCTGCCCATCTTATCCATGCCAGCCCGAGGACACCCAGGTGCCCTTTCTAATCCCACCTTCCTGCACCCGGCCCATAGCCCTGCAGCTTACAGAACTTTAGATGCAGATCCAGGTACTTTTTAAAAGAGTTTAAAGTTTCTGCTTCTACCACCAACTTGGGCAGCGAATTCCAGACACCCACTACCCTCTGCGTAAAAAAGTTCTTCCTCATATCCCCCCTACACCTTCTGCCACTTATCTTGAATCTATGTCCCCGGTTCTAGAATTCTCCATCAAGGGAAACAATTTTATCCTGTCCACTCTATCTATTCCCCTCATAGTTTTGTACACCTCAATGAAGTCACCTCTCAGCCTTCTTTGTTCCAAGGAAAATAACCCCAACCTATCCAATCTCTCCTCGTAGCTACACTATTCTAACCCTGGCAACATTCTTGTAAACCTCCTCTGCACTCTCTCCAGAGCTATTACGTCCTTCCTGGATTGTGGTGACCAGAACTGCACACAATATTCCAGTTGTGGCCTCACCAGTGTTTTATACAATTCCAACATTAAATCCTTACTTTTATATTCTATACCTCTGCCAATGAAGGAGAGAATTCCATTTGCCTTTACAACCTTGTCTACTTGAACTGCTGCCTTCAGGGATCTGTGTACTTGTATGCCAAGATCTCTCACTTCATCTGCCCCTCTTCATATATTCCCATTTATTTAGTAATCCCTGTAACTGTTTGACCTCCCTAAATGTATGACCTCACACTTCTCTATGTTAAAATCCATCTGCCACTTTACCACCCACTCCACCAACCCATCTATTTCGTTTTGGAGATTATGGCTATCCTCTACACAATCAACTACTCGGCCAATCTTTGTGTCATCTGCAAATTTCCCAATCGTGTCCCCCACGTTCATGTCCAAATCGTTAATATATAACACAAACAGCAAGGGTCCCAACACTAAGCCCTATGGAAACCACTTGAGACAACTTTCCATTCGCAAGGGCATCCATCGACCATTACCCTTTGTTTCCTGTTACAAAGCCAACCTTTTATCCAGTTTGCCACATTACTCTGAATCCCATGGGCTTTTACTTTCCTGTCCAATCTGCCATGTGGGACCTTGTCAAATGCCTTGCTAAAATACATTTACACAACATCCACTACACTACCTTCATCAACCCTTCTTGTCACTTCCTCAAAGAATTCAATCAAATTTGTGAGGCAAGACCTTCCTTTAACAAATCCATGCTGACCATCGCTGACTAGTCCGTGCCTTTCCACATGACAGTTAATCCTATCTCTCAGGATTGATTCTACTAATTTGCTCACCACCGATGTAAGTCTAACTGGCCTATAATTGTTTGGCATTTCCTTTGATCCCTTTTTAAACAATGGAACTACGTTTGCATTTCTCCAGTCCCCCGGTACCTCCCTTGTATCTAGTGAAGATTGGAAAATCATCCTCAGACCATCTGCTATCTCCTCCCTGACTTCCTTCAGCAGCTTCGGAAACAATCCATCTGGCCCTGGTGACTTATCGACTTTCAAGGATTTCAACCCTTCGAGTACTTCCTCTCTCTTTATGACTATCCCGTCCTATGTCTCACAGTGTTCCTCCTGGACTATTATATCTACATCCTCCCTTTCCTTTGTAAACACGGAGACAAAATATTCATTCAAAACCCCTCCCACAGCTTCTGCATCTACTCACAAGTTCCCATCTTCATCTCTGATAGGTCCCACTTTTTCCTTAACTAACCTTTTAGCATTAATGTATTGGTAAAACATCTTTGGGTTATCTTTAACTTTACTTGCTAATCTTTTTTCATGCCCTCTCTTTGATTTCCTTATTTCCTTTTTTAATTCGTCCCTGCACTTCCTATATTCGTCTAGGCTATCTGCAGTGCTTAGTTCTTTGTGCCTATCGTATGCTTTCTTTTTCTGTTTGATCTTCCCCTGTATTCCTCTAGACAACCAGGGAGGTCTAGATTTGGCAGTACCATTCTTATTTTTGTCAGGGACATGTCTACTTTGTACAATTAGGATCTCGCTTTTTAGTGCTTCCCACTGGTTTTCCACTGTTTTATCCTCCAGCAGTGCTGTCCAGTCCACCTCAGCCAAGTCCCTTCTCATTTCTGCAAAATTTGCCTTCCCCCAGTTCAAGACTTTTACTCTGTCCTTTTCCATGGTAATGCTAAATCTGACTGAATTGTGATCACTGTCCCCGATATGGTCGCCAACTGTCACTTCACCCACTTGCCCTTCTTCGTTCCCCAAGACTAGGTCTAGAATTGTATCTCCTCTCATTGGGTTTGTCACTAATTGGTTGAAAAAATTTTCCTGGACACACTGCATGAATTTTTCTCCCTCAGTGCCCCTTATATTGTTTGAATCCCAGTTGATATTAGGATAGTTGAAGTTTCCTACTATTATTGCCCTCTTGCTCTTACAAGCAGAAATTTGCCTACATATTTGTTCTTCTATCTCCCTTTCACTATTTGGGGGTCTGTAGTATACTCCCAGTAGTGTGACTGCCCCTTTTTTATTTCTAAGCTCAATCCATAAAGCCTCATTTGTTGACCCATTTAGTATATCATCCCTTCTCACAACTGGAATTGATTCTTTAACCATTAGCGCTACCCCACCCTCCTTTTTTATCTCCTACTCTATCATGTCTGAAGACTCTATAACCAGGGATATTTAGCTGCCAGTTTTGTCCCTCCTTTAGCCAGGTCTCCATTATAGCAATTACATCCTGCTGCCATGTGTCTACCTGTGCCCTTAACTCATCTACCTTGTTTGTAATACTCCTTGCATTGAAGTATAAACAGTTTAACCCCGTCAATTTCCCTTGCTGGACACTTTGTAAACTTTGCTTCTCCTGTAACTCCATGTCTATCACAACGTCCCTAGCTAATGTTCTACCTCCATTTTTCTGATCTGAATCTGACCTATCTGATCCTACTCCTGGGATCCCATCCTCCTGCCACACTAGTTTAAATACTCCCCAACAGAACTAGCAAAAGCCCCCACAAGGACACTCTCAATCCTTCATGATTTTGAACATCTCTATCAAATCTTCTTCCAATGTTCTATTCTCTGAGGAGAACAGCCCCAGCTTCTCCAACCTATTCACATGACTGAAGTCCCTCATCCCTGGAACCATTCTCATAAATCTTTTCTCCATCCTTTCTAAAGTTTTCACATCCTTCTCTAAGCACAGTGCTCAATATCGGACACAATTCTCCAGTTGAGGCTGAAACGAAGTTTTATGAATGTTCATCATAAATTCATTGTTTTTTTTAACTCTGTTCCTCTATTTATAAAGCCTATGATCCTGTGTGTCTTTTTAATACCTGCCCTGTCACCGTCAATGATTTGTGCACATATACCCCCAAGTCTCTCTGTTCCTGCACCCCCTTTAAAATTGTGCCCATTAATTTATACCAATTATATTATCCGTGACCAGGAAATTAACTGGACTAGCCACATAGGTTCTGTGGCTACAAGAGCAGGTCAACTGTGTATTCTGTAGTGAGTGACTCACCTCCTCAACTATGGTGCACTGTTGGAGAACTGTGTACTATCTACAAGTTGCACAGCAGCTACCTGACAGTGCTCACAAACCTATGAGCTCTACCACCTAGAATAGCCAGGGCAGCAGACGCATGAGAACACCACTCCTCCAAGCCACACACCATCCTGACTTCATATCTGTATTGTCATTCTTTGTCTCTGAATCAAAATCCTGAAACTCCCTCCCTAACAGCACTGTGGGAGTACCTTCACCAAATGGACTATGTGGTTCAAAAAAGCTCACCAGCATCTCAAGAGCATTAGACACTGGCCTTGCCAGCAATGTCCACATCACATGAATGAACAAAAGGATGAAAAATGTTTCTCATTGTCCTCAATTAAGTCTATGAGCTTACTGTAAATCTCATCATGTTGCAGGTTTACAATTACTTACTGAGTGTCACTTTTGGTGGTGATGTCTGTCATTGTTCACAAGAGATATAGAAACATTGTACGCATCAAATGCTCAGCCAGCCTTATAAACCACAGCAAACCATAATACTCATATACTGTGCAGCCAATAGGCTAATGCAAGCGCTTAAATTCTTTCTTGCCATTAAAGAATATCACTTTTGATCAGATTCTTACAGCTGAATGACTGTTGATTGCAAACATGCTAATAATAAACAAAGGAAATTGACTTGGAGAGTAAGGTTTGATCTATGCAATTGAATGGTCGCTTCAAGAGGTGATTAATAAAACTGAGTTATATTGCACGCCCATATAAGAAAGTATTGACTTATTTCTAATTGCCGAGTTCTAAGAATAATTTGTTTCACTGCTTATAAATAGAAGTACCCTATAATTATTAACATACCAATACTGTATCTAGTCAAAAAATTCTGACTCAAGGTCATTAAACAATTCACTACACTCAGCCTCATTATTATAAAATAAACCCTAGCTCAAAGTGTACAGCTCACTGTAAAAGTTCATGGCTACAGTATGGCAGAGCTCAAGTGATCATAAACTGATCTCACCAATCTTATCTCATAATCTTGTTTCAGTTCCATTAGACAACTGTGGCAGAGAAACATGCATACAAAATATCCCTGATACATTATTATTGTCATATTTCCATGCCAACAACTTACTTCCTTTTCAAATACTATAAAGCAAACTGCAGCTTGGAAAGAGTAAAAGAAAGACAGACTTAAACAGAATCGCAGAAGTACCTTTCATATCCTCAGGATATCCCAAAATGCTACACAGCCAATGGAGTACTTTAAGTGTAGTCACTGCTGTAATGTATGAAAATGTACATGGCGAGCTCCCATAAATGTCATAATAACCAGATAATCAATGTTAGTGATGTTAGTTAAGAATATAAGAAAAAGGAGCAAGAGTAGGCCATACAGTCCCTTGAACCTGCTCTACCATTCAATAAGATGATGGCTGAACTTCAATTTTCCACCTTCTCTCCATATCCCTTGATTCCCTTAGTGTCCAAAATTGACTGAGGGTCAGATAGTGGCCAGGATACCGGGGATAACTCCCCTGCTCTTCAAAATAGTGCCATGTGGGATGTTTTATTTCCACCTGAGAGCACAGGCAAGGCCGCAGTTTATTGTCTCATCCAAAAGATGACAGCTTCGACAGTACAGCTCTCCCTCAGTGCTGCACTGAAGTGTCAAATGAGATTTTTGTGCTGAAGCCTCTGAAATGGGACTTGTAGTCACAACCGTCTGATTCACAGATGAGAGGTGTAGTAGGAGGATCTGGTACATCCAGGATTAATGTGGGACTGAGTGCAGTACCCCCCACACAGTGATGTAAGAAGGCACATAACCTAGGCCTAGGGTCAGTGTGGTGTTGACCAAAGATGTGTTAAGACCTAGGAGGGAGATGGCTCCATGCCTGTGCCCTTTACTGTGTATTTGTATATAGTTACAAGTGGTTAATAAAGATTCGCTGTTAACATAGAGAACGCTACGAAGACTTCTTTAACAAATACATTCTGCAACCAACACTATCCCAACAAGAGTGACACTAACTTAGCTACAGGTCACCCTGGGCAAAATACACATTTTATAATACATTATCATCTCAACAACTCAAAATGCTTTAAATACAATCAATTACATTGAAGTGCATCAACCATTATGAAAGCAAAACCAGTAGCCATTGTGCATTGCAAGATCCCCAAACATCAATGAGATAAATTACCAGTTGATCAGTTTTTGGTGGTGTTGGCTGTTGAGGGTCTGCTGACCAGGGCACTGGCAGAATTCCCTACACTTCTTTAAATAGTACCATGGATTCTTTAAATGAACCTCCAGAACAGAAACTCATTTATGATTTCATCAGATATAGATTAATTTCATAGTGAAAGCACTAGAGTGTCAACTAAAATGACACTACTAATTGGGTTTCTACAATAATCCAGTAATTTCACGATCATCATTACTGAGATTAGTTTTTTTATTCCAGATTTATTGACTAATCAAACTTAAATTTACCCAGCTGCCATGGTGGGATTTGAACTCATGCCTTCAGAACATTCACCCAGACCACTGGATTACTAGTCCAGTAGCATTATCACCATTCTACCATTTTCAGAAGATAGCAATCCATTAACTCTTCACAATTTCAATTACGCCTTGAAGGATTTACATTTCAGCAGATCTTTTCCTTTTTCTTTTTCTAAACCAAATGGAGTGATGGACAAAAGCATTGATCCACCCCTCAATCACCCTCAACAGCCCCTCTCCTTCCCATGGCAACTTCATGTGCAAGCTGCAGGATAGGCAACGCCTGCCCCTTTACCTCCTCTCCTCACTGTTCAGGGCCCCAAACACTTGTTCCAGGTGAAACAGCAATTTACCAGTACATTTCAATTCAGCACACTGCATTCTCTGCATCCTAATGTGTTCTCCTCTACACTGAGGTGACCAAATGCAGATTGGGTGGCTGCTTTGCCGAACATCTCCACTCAGTCCGCAAGCACGACCCGGAGCTTCTGGTCACGTCATTTTAATTCTCCTTCTCACTCTCACTCTAACTTCTCTGTCCTCTTCCCTTTTATTCTTTCCTCTTCTCTCCCTTTGTCTGCCTCACCAAGCACCACTTGGTTAAAATCTGTTACATTTCTAATGTTTTCCAGTTCTGATAGTAGATCATTGATCTAAAACAATAGCTCAGATCTTGTGGTAGTAATGATCGTGAAATTTTCAGCTTTTGTCATCATTTAGTGATTCTACACTTCCCCACGAAGCATGCTGAGGACGCCCAAACTGCGGTTAAGAAATCACTGAACTGATGAAAACTGGTCATTTTACACGACTAGCCTTTCTGTAAAAAAAACCCTTGGAAAAGTTCAATGAAGTGCAATTGGATTCTTAATGGCATACTAAGTTCATAATTATTGGTAAACAGTGCCTCTAGTCCTGGAAATCTAATTTTATACTTGTGGAGTGTCAAATGTCTCATTATGATTGTTTTTTAAAAATGTGATTTTTTAAGTTCCTTTATGATATTCCAGTTTCTAGATTCATCCCATGTGTAGGTCTCAATCCTTTTTGCTCTTTGTAGAATTTTAATTAGAAGTGGAAAATTCAATGCATTTTCCTTCCTGGTTTGCTGCCTGTGAAATATTTCATGCTTTTACTGTATTTTTAGGTGCCTAGAGCTCCTCTTGATTTGGCAGCAGATTCAAACTGATGTCAGGAAAGGGGAAATCTGCCACAGAGATTTTTGTGGGCAGTTGACAGCGAAATGCGAGCCAATAACTTTTCCATCCACAGATACTACCTGACTTGCTCAGTATTTCCAGCATTTTCTGCTTGTATTGCAATAATGCACAGTTCCTATTACTGCCCCTGATGCTTGCAGCTCAGTTCACAAGACTTTGTACCAATATAATTTATGTTTAATTTAGTTCAACTGTCCTTACTTTATAATAAAGAACAGCTTCAAACCAGTCAGCTCTTAGCTTTTAATTTTGCATTTGTGCTGAACACTTGACAGTAGCACTGTGGCATCATATATGTCACAATCAGTATAATGCTGCTGATTTTGCAGTCATTGATAAGCTCCAGGAAGAGTGAGCTTCAAACCAATGCTGGAAGCGTAACTGGAGACAACAGAAAAACATCTTACATTACACCATACATCAATGCTAATAGAACTAAGGGAATAATTTCATAATGGAGACACTGGCGTACAAGTTGGATCACAAGTTCCCCACTGTTTATTTATGGGAACAATTAACTTATATAGCTTGCCCTGTCTAGGAGCTTTATTGCACATAATTCATCAACTAATAGGACAGATGGGCTCAAGTATTGTCTCCATGCTGAACCCTTTTCAATACTCATTTCAGTAATTTGATTATGAAGTACATGAGGTCTAGTATAAGGAAGAGGCCCTTGTCTTTCCAGAAGTACAAAGCACCTGAAATCAAAACCTGTTTGCTCAATTGAAATAAATCACTCTGCATCACCTATGATAGCAAAATTTGTCTACGTTGGATAATAATGCTGTAATAGGGTCCCATAGATCACCCCACCAGTGTAGCTGACCTACAGGAGACAGCCCCCTTCTGGATCTCAAATACGTAGGGAATATTCAATAAGCCAAGTGAGGGAGCCCAAGACTATCTGGATCTGTAGGTGGGTCTCTGGTGGGAAAGACTGGCATGAATGTTAAAATGGAGATGCTACAGGATTTGAAAACTCTGATGAGTGCCATGAAAATACAACGGCTGGGACGGACTTTCAAAAGCAAATGACTCTTAAAGGGGCTTCTGCTTTTCATAACCAATCTCATTATTAAAAAACTGCTCTGCTGGTTTTCTTTAAAAGATTCATCCGATTCTTCTCCCAGCACTCCAACTATACAGTTCTCCATTTACAATAAATGCTGCAGTAGTTTCTAAGAGAGTGACCCTAAATGCAGCTTACCAGTCTGCATTCCAGTAAACCAAATGCAGACAGGGAAACTGATTCCTGGTGCTGTGCAGAAGCCATCATCTGGTCCTAAACAGGCATGTTAGCATCCGACATTCAAAAATACACAGGGATCACCTGGAATTTTTAGGTGAACAACCTTGCCCTATGGAGGGGCTGGAAAGATCTTTGTAATAGGTGTGCTATACAAAAGTTTTGAGAACTATTGGCGAACTTTGCATACTTTATAAACTTTAGGATCAGACAGCCCATATTTTGTTCTAGTAATGAGAGCAAAACAATCAGCTTTCACTGTCGTTATTAAACTGAAACTGAAAGCAACTTCTGTTGCTCGGACATGCTGTCAGTGAGCCTGCACTTCTCTATGTGGTGGACTGTAGATGTTCCCACACACAGCTAGCTCCCTTGCAATCATGATATGGTGGAAACTTCCACTCTAACGCTATTAGTCTCACTGATAAGCTAACCACTGTAACTCCTGCCCCTGACCGGAAAAATGGCAGGAACGTTTGTCCACACGCACTCAGCCTGCACTGCGCCGCTCTCGCATACGCAACAAAAACAAAAATACCTGGAAAAACTCAGCAGGTCTGACAGCATCTGCGGAGAGAAACACAGTTGGCATTTCGAGTCCGTATGACTCTTCATCAGAACTAAGGAAATAGAGAAATGAGGTGAAATATAAGCTGGTAGAGGGGGTTGGGACAGGTAGAGCTGGACAGGGGGCCAGTGATAGGTGGAGGCAAAGAAGAGATTGCCAAAGATGTCATAGACAAAAGGACAAAGGGGTGTTGACAGTGGTGATATTATCTAAGGAATGTGCTAATGGGGACATTAAGGGTAGCAAGCAGGACAAGCTAGTGGCAGATGGCCCAAGTGGGGGTGGGATGGGGGTAAGGGATCAAAATGGGCTAAAAGGTGGAGATGAAACAATAGATCGAAATAAATATAAAAATAAGTGGGAAAAGAAAAATATATATTTTTAAAAAATTATTAATTATTGGAAAAAGGGGGATCGGCAAGGTGGTGGGGCTGGAGGAGAGAGTTCATGACCTGAAATTGTTGAACTCAATATTAAATCCAGAAGGCTGTAAAATGCCTAGTTGGAAGATGAGGTGCTGTTCCTCCAGTTTGCGTTGAGCTTCACTGGAACATTGCAGCAGGCCAAGGACGGACATGTGGGCATGAGAGCAGGATGGGGTGTTGAAATGGCAAGCGACAGGGAAGTCTGGGTCAGGTTTATGTACAGACCGAAGGTGTTCCGCAAAGCGGTCATTCAGTCTGCGTTTGGCCTCTCCAATGTAGAGGAGACCGCATTGGGAGCAGCAAATGCAGTGGACTAAATTGAGGGAAGTGCAAGTGAAGCACTGCAGATGCTGTCAGACCTGCTGAGTTTTTCCAGGTATTTTTGTTTTTGACCCTGACACCTTTCTGATCAGGGGGCGGCAGGAGTATTGGTGAATTTTTAAAAAAGTTGCTTTAAAATCTCTGAAGACCACTAAGAACTGCCGAGACTCCCTGGTACAGAGATTCCTTGCTTGGACCGTTTATTTCTTTCCTCCCCTCCCCCGACGGAGGGAAAAAGTTTGAGCAGTGAGTTTGGGAGCTGTCAAGGTTTCATGGACCGAGTTCTTCCACAGCCTGACTAGCTCAGTTGATAGTTAATGGATTCGTAACCCCAGTGTCATGGCCACATGAAGTGATAACTTTTTAAAATTTAATATTTCATTTAAGAAGATAATAAATTTTACTCAATTAACTGAGCAAGAAACTTTTGGAAGAAGTAGTTTACACAGTTCTTTGGCAGATCTGGTTTGTTCCATGATGAAATGTTGTAACTGACACGTTCATTAGAAAGCATCTGGATTTAGCACCTAGGGGATCGGTTGCTGGCACTCCTGCTAATTTTTCATTGGTATTTTGTCCTCTTATTCTGCCATGGTTTTGCTATCCTGGTCTTCATTTTCAGGCATGCTTTTAGGGTGGAGCATACAGTAGATACAACATTTCCCATCACTGTAATGCATCTGCTCATGTGCAGGAAATGCTCCCCCGAATGTTGGGACCCAAAGACGCAACCTAATTTCAAATGTCAAATTTCTCCACAATTCCTTATATATATTTAAAACTTTTCTTTTATTAAGAGTCTGTTGATCTTTAATTTAGCTTCTGTGTTAATCGAAGTTCATTTTAAAATTTCGTCTGGTGAAATAAAAGCAAGGAATTTTAAATGTTTTAAACTTCCTGCTTTGCTGTGTCTTTGGTTTCCTACTGCTCGCTGACATCACTGCTGCTGAACGGCAAATCTGCCTTGGCGCCAGATTTGAACTGCTCTCAGGAAAGGGGAAATTTCTGAGATTCAGCCTGAGATTGCTAGATCATTGTGTCAGCTTTCTTCAAGGTCAGCGGTGAATGCCCTAGCTTCGTCATTGACCTCAAACTCAAGGCCCAATTATTTTCCAGAAGCTCTTTCTCTAGTGTTGTCACCCTAATTTACTGGGAAACATGAAAAAATACAAAATTCCATGTAGGATAAACAAAATGAATGATAGCATTCTGCCATGTTACCTCTTGCTGCAGAAAGGCTGAAGATTTTGTCGACGTGATAACTGATATGAAAAGCAATGCACTTTTAGCTAGCTACAGAGAAACAAATTGTTGCACTCGGACAGGACCTTGTCTGAAACAGCAATTTCCAGGTTAACAGATAGAAGAACTCTAATGCATATTAAGCTTGCCAGTGCAGGGGGGAAAAAAGTACTCCACAACATACAGAATATTAGTCACAAACATGAAAGCATCTTCTATCAGGAAAGAGATCTTGGCTTCATTTTTAAATGAACTCCTGCCCGAGGCCCCACCCTTATTCAGCTGTGTTTTTAACTGGTGCTAGCATTAATCTCCATGATTTGTTGCTAAGCATTGTTCCACATGTGGTGGCTGAGAGAGCAGGAAGCAAAGGTTTCCCGCCAATTGTTACTGTTCCTTGTTAATATAACAAGTCAGCAACCACGATGATGACCAGGATTCAATTCTGGGGCAAGTAGATTGGGAATTTCCGTGATTTGACCTTCAGGTAAACTGTTCCCAATAGGGCAGCAGTACAGTCACTAGATTGCAGACCACTCTCAATTGTCGAGGGGAAAATCATGTTTCACATCCATTTTTCAATGACATCTGATCAGGCAAGGGCGGAATTGCGTTCGGCTGTGATATTTCACAAAGTCAAATAATCTGTATCTTGTCTAAATGTAAACATTAGTGAACAAAGCATCAAATAAAACCCATGGAAATCTGATATAAAAACAGAAAATACCAGAAATATTCATCGGGTCTGGCAGTATTTGTGCCAAGGGAAATCGTTTGGCACTTGCTTGTCGACTGTTCATCTTTCAGAAGGCTTTGGACAAAGTCCGAAATAAGAGATTGGCATGTCAAATTAAATCGCATGGGATGGGGGTAGTGTATTGAGATGGATAGAAAACTGGTTGGCAGACAGGAAACAATGAGTAGGAATAAACAGGTCTTTTTCCGAATAGCAGGCAGTAACTAGTGGGGTACCGCAAGGATCTGTGCTGGGACCCCAGTTATTCACAACATATATTAATGATTTAGATGAGGGAATTAAATGTAATATCTCCAAATTTGCAGATGACACAAAGCTGGGTGGGAGGGTGAGCTGTGAGGAGGATGCAGAGATGTTTCAGTATGATTTGGACAAGCTGAGTGAGTGGGCAAATGCATGGCAGATGCAGTATAATGTGGATAAATGTGAGGTTATCCATTTTGGTAGCAAAAACAGGAAGGCAGATTATCTGAATGGCTATAAATTGAGAGAGGGGAATGTGCAACGAGACCTGGTTGTCCTTGTACACCAGTCGCTGAAGGTAAGCATGCAGGTGCAGCAGGCGGTAAAGAAGGCAAATAGCATGTTGGCCTTCATAGCTGGAGGATTCGAGTACAGGAACAGGGATGTCTTGCTGCAATTGTACAGGGCCTTGGTGAGACCTGGGATATTATGTGCAGTTTTGGTCTCCTTATCTGAGGAAGGATGTGCTTGCTATAGAGAGAGTGCAGTGAAGGTTTACCCGACTGATTCCTGGGATGGTGGGACTGACATGTGAGGAGAGATTGAGTCGATTAGGATTATATTCGCTGGAGTTCAGAAGAGGGAACTCATAGAAACCTATAAAGTTCTAACAGGACTAGACAGGGTAGACACAGGAAGGATGTTCCCGATGGTGGGAAAGTCCAGAACCAGGGGTCGCAGTCTGAGGATATGGGGTAGACCATTTAGGACTGAGATGAGGAGAAATTTCTTCACCCAGAGTGGTGAGCCTGTGGAAATCATTACCACAGAAAGTAATTGAGGCCAAAACATTGTATGCTTTCAAGGAGGAGTTAGATATAGCTCTTGGGGCAAAAGGGATCAAAGGGTATGGGGAGAAAGCGGGAGCAGGCTATTGAGTTGGATGATCAGCCATGATCATAATGAATGGCGGAGCAGGCTCGAAGGGCCTAATTCACCTACTCCTGCTCCTACTTACTATGTTTCTATCAGTTGCAGCAGGTTTTAAGCATGGCAAAGAAAGGGGAGGAAAAAATTAAATGGAAGGTCTGTGATAGGATTGAAAGGAGTCATTAAATGATAAACGAGGAATGATGAAGCAAAGGAGTGCGGTAGTGAGACAAGCAAAATAAGATGGGCCTAGATGAGCTGTAAATGGCAACAGTAAAATCATTACTAGCACTTGCTATCCAAAAATGTGCAGTAACTATGATCTAAAATTATTAAACTCAAATGTTGAATCCAAAGGCTGTAAAGTGCCCAAAAGATAAGGTACTGTTCCTCATGCTTCCATTGAGCTTCATTAACAGTGTAGGAGGCTGAGGTCAGAGTGGGGCTGGCACGAAGAATTAAAATGGCAAGAGACCATAAACTCAAGGTCATGTTTACAGACTTAATGGAAGTATACAGCAAAACTATCACCCAGTCTGTGTTTGATCTCCCCAACATAAAGGAGTCTACACCATGAGCGTGAATACAGTATACTAAAGTGAAATTGTGCAAGTAAGTTTCACCTGGAAATTCCTAGCAAAGAACCAAGAGGGGAAGGAAATTTGAAGGGGAAAATCACTTTAAGCACTGACCTTGTGCTATTTAGCAGAAACTACTGGACATCCATTACAATGATTAAGGAATTATCATTAAGATAATAATTGGCTGCAGGTTACCTTGTACTAAGGAAGCAAGAATAATGAAACACTGGAAACTGAGAACACACAAACACTACTTATAAGTTAGTGAGACATTTCATTGTGCTCAATCTCAAATGTAACCCTTTGAAAATTGAAAACGGTCCATCCACAACAGAGTGCAGTATCTATGGAGCATTCATATGCACCATGTCACAGAATACAGTTCATGGTGCTTTCCCATATCTTCAGAGAACATAATTTGATAAGCAACACAATCGAATGTTTTTATACTTTACCACTGGGATTAGGACCTATTATCCACTGCACTGGCTTTGTAAAATAGTGTGTGTTGGACAAAAGTACTGCTAAGAGCGTCCATTCAAATTTCCCATAGCAGTTGAAAATTTGTCGCATTGGTTAGAAAATTATTTAAAACATATGCTCTGCTTCTGATTTGCAACTTACATAGGATGCAAGGAAACAGGCTGTGTATCATGAAAGGTAGTGAAATAAAAAAGCTAAAACACTAGTCTCAGTATTAATTCATGATTTGGACTTGCAGCTGTATTTGATCACTAACCCGTGAGGAACCAGAGGACAGGTGATCAGTACAGGCTGCTGTTTGTCATAGTGTTTCTTTCTGGTTCATATTCTCACTTCAATGTATTTTTCTGCAAACATGCATTTCTATATTCAGAGATGAACAAGCTACTGGTGAAAATTCTCAGAAGCAGATGCTATTAGTGCTCATTATCACTCAGAGATTCAGTTACTTAGGCCTCCTCAATAGTCTGGCCACTTCCAGAACTGCCTCATGTAGCCTGATGTACTGAGAAAATAGTCACACTATGTCTTCTCGCTTTGGCATTGAGAACTTATGTTGAGCTACCTCAGCTCCCACACCAATAGTTATTTTGGGAGTTTTAATTATCTGAAATCCTGAACAGTTGGCCTGGTTTCACTTCAAGTAATGATCTCAAATTTCTAATCAAACTCTTTGCCTATATTCCCACCAACTTGCATTTGATAGTCTGGCAATTTATTGTTTATTGGATCACAAACTCACTTCTCCTCTTGGATTCTTAAACTATGAATCTGAAGTGAAAGAATACAGATTTCTTTCATTCTTGTCCTGTTCTCAAACATTCCTGCACTATTATGATAAAATAGCACCTTTTCATGACCACCAAGCATCCTAAAGCACTTTACAGGGACTGAAGCACTATTGAGCGTAGTCACTAGTAATTTATGAAATTTAATGTGCAATGTTTTACACTAGAAGTGTCCACTGAAATGTAAACAACATGACCTGCACAAATGATTAGCTTTTACTTATGTGAATATACAAAGTTCTTTTCCCACTTCTTTCTAAAGTATGAATTCACAATGGAAAGAAATGGAACATTAAAGTCAAGGAATGGTTTACTTTGATAAAAGAATTAATGCCCCATTGCAAACAGGGAGGGCAGTTACTTTGTCACTTAAGCAGAGTCACTGTTAACTTCAAATACCTTGTCAACTCGCCACAGGCTTAAAGGAATATTAGCTGTGTAGATATGAATTAAGTCAGGGACAGAAAGCAGAGAGTGGTGGTGAACAGTTGTTTTTCAAACTGAAGGGAAACACCAGTTATGTTCTCCAGGGATCAGTATTATAACAAAAGCAAAATACTGTGGATGCTGGAAATCTGAAATAAAAACAGAAAATTCTGGAGAAGTTCAGCAGTTCTGTCAGCATCTGTGGAAAGTACAAACGATTCGAGTCGGAGCTCTGAAGAAATCATATGGACTCAAAATGTTAACTGTTTCCCCTCTCCACAGATGCTGCTGAGTGTTTCCAGCATTTTCTGCCATATTAATGACATAGATTTGGGTATACAGGGGATAATTTCAAAGTTTGCACAGAACTTTGAAATGTAGCAAGCAGTGATGCAGATAGTAACAGACTTCAGAAGGGCATGGATAGACTGAGGAAATGGGCAGGCAGATGACTGATGAAATTTAATGCAGAGACATGTTTGGTAGGAATAATGATGAGGAGAGACATTATAAAAAACATGGTACAATTTTAAAGGAGGCAGTGTGTTCAAAAGCAAGGAAGTTATGCTAAATCATTGGTTAAACCCCAGCTGGATTATGATGTTCAATTCTAGGCATCCCACTTAAGGATGTCAAGACCTTGGAGAAGGTTTAAAGGATATTTGCCAAAATGATACCAGGGATGAAGAACTTCAATTATGTAGAGAGGCTAGAAAACTGGGGTTGTTTTCGTCAAGCAAGAAATTTATGGGGAGATTTGATAGAGGTGCTCAAAATTATGAAGGGTTTTGATGAAGTAAATAAGGATAAACTGTTTCCCGTGGCAGCCAAAAACATGAGGATGCAGATTAAAACAAAAGCCAACTACTCCAGATGCTGGAAATTGCAAATAAAAATGAAAGAAAAAAACGCTAGATACTCAGCAGGTCAAACAGTGTCTGTGAAGAGAAACAGTTAACGTTTCAGGTCAATGACCTTTCATCAGAATGCGATGTTCATGATCGGATACAGATTAAATGTGATTGGCAAAGGAACCAGGAAGTATCATGTGGAAAAGAAATTACACAGCAAATTGTTATGGTCTGGAATGCATTGCCTGAAAAGGTGGTGGAAGCAGATTCAACAGTAACTTTTAAAAAGGAATCGAATATATACAGAGTGGAAAAAAAATTCCAGGGCTATAGGGAAGGAGCAGCAGAGTGGGACAGAGTTGGATAGCTCTACCAAAGAGCTGGCACATGCATGATGGGCTGAATGGCCTCATCCTGTGTTGTATAATTCAATAATTCTAATTCAACAACTAGTATTTGCATAGTGCCTTTAACATAACGTCCAAAGCCCTTCATAAAGGCATTATATAACAAACCATGACACTGAGTCAGATAAGGCACTATTTAGGTCAAAAGACTAGTTGTCTTAAAATGAGGAAAGCGAGGGTTCCAGAGCTTAGGGCGTAGACAACTGAAGGCACAGCCACTAAAGGTGGAGTGATAAAAATCAGGGATGCTCAAGAGGCCAGAATTAGAGGAATGCCAATATCTCAAGGGTTTTAGGTTGCAGCAGTAGGAAGGGGCCAGGCCATTTAGATTTGAAAACAAGGGTGAGAATTTTAAAATTGAGACATTGCTTAACCAAGACATAGTTTAGGTCAGCAAGTACAGGGTGATGAGTGAATGGGATTTGGTGCGATTTTGGACAAGGGTAGAATTTGGGTAGACCTCAAGTTTACGGAGAGTAAAATGTGGAAGGCCAGCCAGGAATCTGGTAGAATAATCAGGTCTGGAAGTAACAAAGGCATGGATGAGGGTTTTAGCAAAAGAATTGAGGTAGGTATAGAGTGAGGTAATGTTAAGGAGGTGGAAATAGGCGGTCTTAGTTACAGATAGGATATGGTGTCAAATATGACAGAGGTTGCAAACAGTCTGATTCAGCCTCAAACACTTGCCAGGGTGAGGGGAAGTCGTACGCTCGGGAACAGAATTTGCAGCAAGGGCTGAAGACAATGCCTTCAGTCTTCCCAATATTTAATTGGAGGAATTGCTGTTCGGATGTCAGGCAAGCAGTATTACATTTTAGAGACAGGAGTCGAGAGAGATGGTGGTGAGGTGCAGCTAGGTGTCAGTGTACATGTGGAAATGAAAGTGTTTTTGGATGATATTGCTGAGGGGCAACATGTAGATAAGAAATAGAAGCGGGCCAAAGGTAGATCCTTGGGGGACACCAGAGATAACTGTGTGGGATTCATCTTATAATACCCCTTTACTAGGAGATAATTGCACATTCTGGTCTGAACAGCATCAATAAATTTAAAAAAGCTCTCCTTTGCGCAAGTGAATACACCTCCATCCACAATATTTTCTTTGGCTAAGATTTTAAACAGCTCCACAGTGCAGAAATGTCATAATTGAACATTATAACATGTAATAGTGTTAAAATGTGGGAATTATTTGTTGCCATCAAAATTCAGTAGAAGATTTGCTATTAAAAAATGTACTTTATAGTACATTTACATACTGCACAGTACAACAGTAACACAGTAGAGGCAAACTCTGATAAACAGTAGACCTCCACTTTCCCACCTTTGGAAACTTTACAATTTAAGTATATTGGGGATATTTAGAAATGTTGATTGAAGTAGTTCTATATAGTGGAAGAGTGATTTTATATGGTTTTCAATAAACATTAACCAGGTGTATAAATGACAACTGTGCCTCATAGCTTTATAGTGAGGGGCTACTATATTATGAATAATAGTCAAACATTTTTGCTACATAAAAAGCTACCAGATAGTGTTTCACATAGAAATTTATTCTATGGGCACATTTGGAAAATGTCACATTCCCAAAATAAGTTATTACAGTAAAACCTGAAATTGTATTTAAAAAGTATAATTTCACAAGCTGGGATTTTGCAGTCATTTTAACTTCCCCTTTGAAAATCCTTATGGAATAAAACAGGAAATCTCTAACCTGTGAAATAATTGTAATACTTGGTTATTGGTATGATAACCTACATGGCATGAATTGACAATCTATCAAAAATATTAAAATCTTTTCTTTCACCACAGAATTTCAGACTCTTAAAACCACTTTTCACTTTATTTTACCGCATCTTACAAAGTTACAAACATTGCAATTGCCATTTAACCCTTTCCTGTAGGTTTTGTCTTGTTCATTTGGAGAGAAGTAGCAGGGGCAGCAGTGAAATTCAGCAACATTTACTGACTAAATAGAAGTCCAATCATTCAACACAGAAATAATTATTGATATTGAAAAGTTGCCCAATCTCATTTACTACCCTTAACTCCAATAAAACCATATGGCAAAGTTATCATGTTGGTTTACATAAACCCAAGGACTTATTCCATGAAGTGTGCTCTGCTCCCAACTCCATCTGATGTAAACTGATGAAAGTATCAAATCCATTGTTCAGTGGCCATCCACCCTTCGAGAAAATAAGGCAGATTAAGTGATTTTTGAACCATGTAAAGCAGTACAGTCCCAAGTAGCTCATGTATTCAAGGGTGAGAGCATTCATTAGCTCCAAAGGAAAGAAGAGCTCAGCTGCAGAAGGCATACAGACATTGAACTGAAATTGGGTAATATGCACTTGGAATTTAATTTCCTTTAGAAATAGCTAACTTATGCACCTGATGGGTGAGGATCCTATAGCTAACCTGCTTGCATACTTAATTGGACAATAAAATGTGCCTCAATCATTTTAAACATCCAGCCTGTCACAGCTTCCAAGAATTTGAATAGATTTTTGGTTAAAATCATACAAACATACAATCTGCCATTTAAAAATTTCCTCTATTTAAACCAGAAAGGTGCATTATATAGAATCAACGAAATATAGCTGTGTACAAGGGGGTTTTAGGAACAGCTACTGGATGTTTCTCCAAAATAAAAGAAAAAGTACAATTTCTCTTAAAACAATTACCAAATATCGCCTAAAGCATTAATAGCTTTGCTTTTGCTCGAGGGAAAAAAAGTCCTAATCAAAAAAAAAGTGGAGTCACTCCCAATCAAAATCATAGTTTGAATAAAGGTAAAAGCATTGTGGCAAGAATATCTGGAGGAAAAAAAATGCATGCACTCAAACTAGGAATGAGACATTTATGCATATCTAAACAGGCACTGGCTGCGCAATGTTATTTTGTTGTTATGCTCTCTCACAGACACACACACAAACACATACAAACTCCTAACATGTGTTTTCTTCATTTACTGAGGTACCAAGAATTATTAACTGGAAAATTTAATATGAAAAATAAAATCTGAATAACAGAATCCACACCCTTTGAGGAGTTCAGTATTTAATCTGGCAAATTTCTGTTTGAAATGTTGGTGCAGTCCATGAAGAAATCTCAACATACAAGCTTTCTGGAAGCCACAAAACATTTTCCACCAACAGGTCATTTGAGATGTCGTCTACTGCAAATGACAGGCAACTTTGTTTCTTTCCTCACACTTCACTGAAATGATGCATCTCAGAACAACTGCTCCATCTTTCTGGTACCACAATTCATCCATGAATATTTTGACAATTTTTAAAGAAAAAAATTCCTTTTTTATTTAGCACAACTGCGCCATGCCATAGTGCAACAAATGTATGTGACACTCAATGAGACACAGACAGATAAGAGCTGCATGGAAATCAAGAGTCCTGTTGCAAAGCAATTCTTTAAAATTGCAGTGCATGCAAAAAGGACTCATCTTGAACTCGTTCTTTATAGTTCTCTAACGTAGCCACAGTTTAAGACGCAGTGCATCAACTCCATTTAAGTAATATCTGAACAGCCTTTTGTCTCTCACAAATCCAAGATTTTCATAGAGTTTCAGAGCAGATTTGTTTGTAATCTCAGTTTCCAGGACAACCTATATTTAAAAAGAGAGAGAAATCAATTAGGATAGTCAGTGTTCATTTTATCTATTTATATCTCTTAAAATTAGAAACATCACAAACAATACAAATGTGCAAGTCAGCATTTTATTAAGCAATGGATATTGTATTTGATATAGTATATACAGATGTTGATTAAACTAAATTTTAACATAACAGTTTAGGTAGTCAATTATTCAGATTTCTTCTGGAATTAAAAGATTCATGAATTCAAAACAATGTTTTTGTGAATCTCATCATAAGAACATATAAACTGGTGTTATCCATTCATCTCTCGAACCTGTTCCACCATTATAGATCATGATTGATCTGTACCTCATCCTCATTGTGTACCTTTACTCTATATGCCTTGGTTTCATTACCTAACAAAAATCTATTCAGTTCAGTCTTGAAAGTTTCAATTGACCCAGGTTTTGCAGCCTTTTTTGGGCAGTGAGGAGGGAAAGAGCTCCACATTTTTACAAACATTTGTGTAAAGAAACACTTCCTAATTTCACTGAAGAATGATCTAGTTTTAATTTTAAGATTATGTCCCTTTCTTCTGAAATCACAGAGGAAATAGTTTATCTTCATCTATCCTATTGATTCATTTTATTACTTTAATCACTTTGATTAGATCATTATATTCAAAAGAATACAAGTGAATTTTATGGCGCCGTAAGTCGTAATTTAATCTCTTTAGCCTTCATATCATTCTGGCGAATCTGCACAGCATCACTCCAAAGCAGATATATCCTTCCAGCAGGAAGTTACCCTTGATGTTTGGTCAATATTTATCCCTCAAATCAGGTTATCTGCTCACTATCACATTGCTATTTGAGAGCTTGCTGTGTGTAAATTGGTGTCATATTTCCTGCATCTCAGTAAAAGTTACAACAGTTTGTAGACTTTAAAAGTACTTCATTGGTTGTAAAGCACTTGGTGATTTCCTGTGGTCATGAAAGGCACTATATAAATGCTAGTGTTTCTTTTCTTTATTCTTTTACTGAGATGCAGTCCTCAGAGCTGAACTTTATAGTCGATGTGATCTGACCAAGACTATACAACTGAAGCATATCCTCCTACCCATCCCAGCTCCCTTAAGATAATGGCCAACATTCCATTAGCCAATTCGATTGTTTTTTTGTACTGGTCCACTAGCTTTGAGCAATCTGCATACACGGACACCCAAATTTGTACTTCAATAGTTCCTAGTTTCTTGCCATTTAGAAAATATTATTTTCTTCCATGAATCTTCCCCACGTTGACCTCCAATTGCCAGTTTTGCCTACTTATTTGATTTATGTCCCATTATAACTTCTTGTTCCCATCTGCACTGCTACTATGCTTCCCAACTTAGTATAATTTGCAAGCTTTAATTATACAACATTCTACTCCTTCATTTGAGTCATTGATATTTATGAAAAGATGAAGCCCCAGTACAGGTCCCTAGGGAACATCACTTACCTCAGAGTATGTGACCTTTATACCTAATATGTCTCCTATCTCCCAACCAATTTACAATCTATATCGCAAGATTACCTCGAATTGTGATCGCTCTCATTTTTGCCAGTAATCTCGTGTGAAACATATCATAACATAAGAAATAGGAAGAGTAGGAGGTCATTCGGCCCTTCAAGACTACCCCACCATTCATTAAGATCACAACTGAACTACCTCAAGTACACCTTCCCGCACTATACTTATATCCTTTGATTCCTTTAATATCCATAAGCCTGTTGATCTCTGTCTTGAGTACAGTCAATGACTGAGCATCTGTAGCTGTCTGGGGTACAGAATTCCAAAGATTCACAACCTTTCGATTAAAGAAGTTTCTCCTCAGTTCAATCCCAATGACCTCCCCATAGCCTGAAATTATGATATCTTTTTCGAGATTCCAGTCAGTGGAACGATATTCCCAGCTACAACTTGTCAAGTCCAAAAATTTAATATTTCAATGAGACACTTGTCTACTCAATCTCTCCTCTTAGGGAACAGGAATCAGTCTAGTGAGCCGTCATTGCATGCTCTTCCAAGGCAAGCATGTTCTTCCTTGGGTAAAGAGATCAAAACTGTATACAGAATTCCAGGTGCGGTCTCATCAAGGACCTATGGAAATGCAATAAAACTTACCCACTCTTGTACTCCGATCTCCTTATAATAAAAGCAGACATGTCATTTGTTATTCTAACTGTTTCTTGTACCTGCATGTTAACTTGCTATGCTTTGTGTACAAGGGCATCCAGGTCCCTCTGAATACCAACATTTTCCAGTGTCTCGTCATTTGAAAAATATTGTTTTCCTATTTTTCCTATCAAAGTGGATAACTCCACACTATGTTCCAACTGCCATGTTATTTTCCAGTCACTGCATCTGTCCATGTCGTTATACAGCCTCTTTGCATCCTACACACAGCTTACCTTCCCTTTAACTTTGTATCATCAGCAAACTTGGATACATTATGCGGTTCTCTCATCTAAGCCATTGACATAGATTGATTTGGGGTTGACTTCTAGTCAGGGTTGTGAGTTTCTGCCATGGATCTTCATGTGACCCACAGATTTTTGGGCACATGGAGCAGGATATCCCATGAAGGAGTGGGACCTTTCCTTCTGCCGCTGCTCTGCCTCCTCATTAAGACATTGGACTCAAAGCATGGTATAGCTTAATGGACAAGCTGTATGATTGATTGGTAGCAAGCCCCTCCCAGTGATCAATGTCAATGTTGCTGCACTTCAAGGAAATCTTCAAGGTGTCTTTGAATCATTTCCTTTGGTTTCCCCCAGAATGTTGGCCATTTGAGAGTTAGAAAAAGAACCTGGTGGGGGAGACGGTTTTCAGCTATTCAGACACAGCATCTAGTCCATCAAAGTTGATTTTGCAGGAGGTTTGCCTGAATGCTTGTGGAGCTGGCTTCAAGAAGGTCACTGGTGCTTATTTGACGGTCCTCCCATTGAATCTGATGCAGTAGAGGCATTGTCAATGGAATTTCTCTAACATACTTGTGGGCTGACACCCAGTCCAGATCTCCCTGCAGTACAGAAGTGTGGTGACGACAACTGCTCGAAACATTAGGACTTTCGTTGACTTGCGAAGATCTTTGGTGTCGAACATTCTCTGCCATAGCTTGTAGAAGGCTGAGCTGGTGCAGCTGATCCGGTGTTGGATCTCCTGTCAATGGTGGCCTTTTGAGAGAGGTGGCTGCCAAGGTATGAGAAGTGCTCACCATATTCCAGAGGCTCTCCTTCAACACATATGGGAGGTGGAATATTTGGTTGACCAAGGATGGCTATATGAGTTTTGTTTTGACAACATTCAAGGACAGGTTGAGTTTCTTGTATGCAGGATTGAAGAGATTGAGAGTGGCCTGCAAATCTATGTGCGGAGTGGGCAATGACATAGTAGTCAGCCGCAAGTTGCAGATCATTTATGTCTATGGCAGTCAGTTTAGTTTTGGTACAGAGGTGACTGAAGTTAAGAGTCTTCCATCTAGGCAGTAATTAATACTGATACCAGAAGGCAGTTACTCTTTGATGACACGAATAGCCATTATCAGGTAAATTGTCAATAGTATGGAGGCTATCTCACAACCTTGCTTGACCCCAGTCTGGATTTTGAAGCCGTGTTTCAGATCTCCCATTCAAGACAGTTGCAGTCATATCATCCTGAAGCAACTGCAGGGCTGTGAAGAAGTTTCTTAGACATGCAAATCTTTGGAGTACAATCCACAGAGCCTCGTGATTTACCAAGTCAACTGCTTCGGTCAAGACGATGAATGCAATGAAGAGTTCCTGTCGTTGTTCTCGACATTTGAATGCTCTACTGTAATTTAACCTGACTCCTGAATTTTACTAGCTCTTAGTTCGACAAAACAACCTAGAGTACAGAGCCACCTCAACTTCAGGAAAAAATGGGCGAATCTTATGTATGCAAGTCTATGCCCCTGGTGGGGAGCAGGGAAGGACAGAGAAAGAGACCCTCACTTCTGATCAAGGATTATCAATGATAAAGTCAGGAGTCAATCGCAAGATCAGCTGCAGGAGGGAGTCAGGGAGCAGTGAATATCCATAGAGGAGAGGAATATAAAAGCAATACAAAGCTAATAACATAAAAGTACAGTGCAAGTGAAATTAAGAAATCCAAATATGACTTTACAGAAGATGCAGCATTTTGTACCTCATCACAGTCGCCTTCTACCATGGCATAAATTGCTTTCTTCACCAGATTTGTGCCTGGAAAACAAAATAGTAACAAAGAGTACAGTCATTTCATCAGTACACCTGAAAAGTAACTTTGACCTCCAAAATGAAATATCAACTGCAAGTCAGAATGCACAAGATACAGAACCAATAAATGGTGCGACTGGGAGGCCCATTCATGTTAGTAATTTTAGTGTTTGATGGCTGTCATGTAGCTATAAAGAAACAAAAAGGTCATAAACTTTCACGCAGAGAGGGAGCATGACACTTTATAGCTGTTTTCAGGGTGTCATAAGCAGAGGGGAAGAAGTTGTCCCCCATCTATCTTGCTGCAAATGCTGGCTGGTGTGGACAAAAATATTAAATGACAAACACCACATTCCTAATTAATGCAAGCTAATAGATCCAAGAATCTTAAAAGTTTACATCAATGCTTAGATGCATTTTTGTAGACAATTTACACTATCAAGTTCAATAAAATTAGGCTGAGTACTGATAATACTAAGGATAGCAAAGTACCTTATCAGCAAATGTGATGGACATATACTCAGTAAATCAAATTCTTCAGCAAGGGAAACAAAACAGCATTTCGGGACAGGAATATCCTGTATAATCGACTGGCAATTATTTGATTTTTAAATATTGTGTAGACATAAGATCAGAAAGGACATATGAGGGGAGAGTGACTGCCCTTGAGATTAAAGTAGCATTTGACACAGTGTGGCATCAAGGAGCCCTTGCAAGGCTGAAGTCAATGGGAATTACAGGGAAAAGTCTCCACTGGCTGGGGTCATACCTAGCATGAAGAAAGATGGTTGTGGGAGGTTAATCATCTCAGTCCCAGGACATTGCTTCAGGAGTTCCTCAGGGTAGTGGCCTAGGTCCAACCATTTGCAGCTACTACCTCCTCTCCATAAGATCAGAAGTGGGGATATTCGCTGATGATTGTACCATGTTCAGTATCATTCACGATTCCTCAGATACCGAAGCAATCAGTGTCAATATGCAGCAAGACCTAGACAACATTCAGGCTTAGGCTGATAAGTGGCAAGCAACATATATAGAACACAAGTGCCAGGCAATGATCATCTGCAGTGAGAGAGAATCTAACCATTTCACTTTGACAATCAATAGCATTACCATCACTGAATCTCCCACAATCAACATACTGGGGCTACCATTAACCAATAACTGAACTCGACCAGCTGTGTAAATACTGTGGCTACAAAAGGTCAGAGGCTTGGGGTTCTGCAGCAAGTAACTCCACTCCTGATTCCCCAACTCTACATGCGCAAGTCAGGAGAGTGATGGAATACTCTCCACTTGGCTGAATGAGTGCAGCTCCAACAACATCCAAGATATTCAACACCATGCAGGACAAAGCAACCTGCATGACTGGCATCCTATCCACCCCCTTAAATGTTCACTTCCTCTACCACTGACACAGTGGCTGCAGTGTGTACCATGTACATGATGCAGCGCAGGAACTCAGTCTCCTCTGACAGCACCTTCCAAACCCACGACCTCTACCAGTTAAAAGGACAAGGGCAGCATATACATGGGAACAGCACCACCTGCAAGTTCCCCTCAAAGCCACATACCATCATGACTTGGTACTATATCATCATTCTTTCACAGTCACTGGGTTAAAATGTTGCAACTCCCTCCCTAATAGCACTGTGGATGTACCTACACCACATGGACTAGTGGTTCAAGGAGGCAGCTCAACACCACCTTAAGGGTAATTAAGGATGGGCAACTGATACTGGCTTAGCCAGCAACACCCGGATCCCATGAAAGAATAAAAGAGGTCTACAGGTGTTTAACAAAAAAGGCAAAGCAGCCTTGGGTATTTGACTGACATGCAAATTCCTTGGAGATGACTCCTATTTGCAGTTCAGCAGCATATTGTGCCTTCTTGCTCCCACAACCAGATTCAGTGGACATGATCAACAACAACTCTGGTTTCAAAATATTTGATCTCCCCTCACTGAAAAGGTCACATTAAATGGAAATCAGAATGTCACTAAGAGGGGTGAAAATTCAATACTAACCCTTTTCAGCATTAATCCACTTTATTAGAATTATACAGGATTAATCTCAAAATGTAACCATCCTCCTCAATTTTTTAACCCAGTTAAACCAAGGGTCTCTGGAGCCTATAATGGGTAAATAGAAATTCTTATAACTCAAGAAAAGGAGCTTCAGCAGCAATTCTGGGTCTGTACAACACAATCAAGACAGATATACACTAGATATAGAGTATAATACTTTCCAACTGCACTGGCCCAAGCATCAGCATTTCCTCAGCAGCTACGTGATCAACATCAGTTCACTGCACAAAAGCAAAATACTGCAGATGCTGGAAATCTGAAATAAAAACAGAAAATGCTTGAAATACTCAGGTCAGGCAGCATCTGTGGAGAGAGAAACAGAATTAATATTTTAGGTTAATAACTTCATCTGATGAAAGGTCATCAACCTGAAAAGTTAACTCTGTTTCTTTCTCCACAGATACTGCCTGACCTGCTCAGCTTCCTACATATGGACACACAGAAGGGAAATGGACCAGATATTTCTTAACATTTGCAGAGTCTCGATAGTGTTTTATGCACTTTGCTGCCAGTTAATCACTAAAGGCCCAGTCTTGAGTGAACATACATCCAATATATAAATTTGAGATTTAAAGACGTATTTATCAATTTACACTGTCAAGCTTTCATTTTACAATCTCTTACTGTGCTAACAAATCCACAAAGCATTTTGTTTCTTTGGTCATTTTCCTGCTCCACATTTATTACTTTGTTGGCTAGATTCTTTAAATAGATACTCCCAATTTACAAATGTAAAACTTGGCAAACCCAAGGGTTGAGAATCTTTGGAACTCTCCGTCAAATGCGGTGGAAGCAGAGTCTTTGAATATTTTTAAGGCAGAGCTAGATAGGATTCTTGATTAACAAGGGGTGAAAGGTTAGCGGGGGTAAGCAGGAATGTGGGATTGAGGTTACATTCAGATCAGCCATGATCTTATTGAATGGCGGAGCAGGCTCGGGGGGCCGAGTGGCCTACTCCTGCTCCTAATTCGTATGATGAAGATCCAGTACACTGAATCGCCAACTGTGCAATATGTTTATTTCATGAGTGGGAAGAAACAGGGAGAGGATATGCCCACCCAATTAAATATTAATTTTTAAAGTGTCACCTTGGGTCAGCTGGAAATAGGCTTGCCTGAATCAGAGATATGGCTGAAGTCCCAAAAAGAACTTCAGCACACAATCGCAGCTGACATTTCAGTGTGGTACTATGCAAGGACTTGCATTGTAAGAGGTGTTCTGTCTCCAAGGAGACATTAAACTGTGATCCAATCTACTTGCTGATAAAGATGCAAAAAAAATTCTCGTCACTATTTGAAGAACAATAGCGAGTTCACTCAATATCATTACAGACATTCGCCCCTCAACCAACACAACCAATCATTCATTCTTCTACTCTGCTCTGAACCCTGCTCTGCCTTGCTTGCCTACATAACAGCAAAACTTCCAAAGGTAATCTATAGGATGTAAAGTACTTTGAGGCTTCTTGAAGACAGAAAAATGCCAGAAACATACAAGTTTGTTCTTCAATTTGAGAGCGGTGATGCGTCCCATGTCATCAAGTTTTTCCATAAAAAACTTCAGCTCTTAATTATATTTATGCAATCTGAATGGCCAGGGTTTTTCTTTGTAGTAAATATTTAGAAGTTCAATTAAAAGAGCATTGTAATGTTCAGATAGTTTTATCTCAGCTATTTCTGCAGTTATCCACTTTTAATTTATTTATTGTCCAGCTGACATTCAGGTTTTCATAAGCCTTGTGTGCTGCGTTTTTTTAAAAAAATGCTTCCAATATTATTTTCATGAAGTGAGGATTCCCATTTGGAAAATCAGCCATATTTTGAAGTGGAGGACTTATCAGACATATTCAATTGCAGGAGGCATGCTCTCTGCCCATCTACAAGTATTGACAGACCTGCCTTTGACAATTCGGTGCACATACCACACAATTCAGCATAATTAGTGCAGGCCAAGGCTTCAGCTACAATGGAAGCTGGGAAATCAAAACTAAATTGTGCATACCTTGGCTTGGTGGTAGCACCCTCACCAAAGTCAGAAGGCCAGAGGGTTAAAATTAAAATACTGTGATAGAGACTTCAGCACATACTCTAAGCTGATATTCAATGATACAATAAAGTAAGTGTTGCACTGTTGAAAGTTTTGTCTTTCAGGTGGCACCTTAAAGCAAGGCCCCATCTGCCTCTCAAGTGAACATGAAAGATCCCATGGCACTATTCACGGAAGAGCAGTGCCATTCTCCTGGTGTCATGAACAAAATTTATTCCTCAACAAGCACCACCAAAACAGGTTTTGTGGTCATTTACCTCATTGCTGTTTGAAAGTTCTTGCTGTGAGCAAAATTGGCTGCCATGTTTGTACACATTACCACAGTGACTAACTACAGCGATTATTACAGTTTAAAGGTTGTGAAAGGTGCAGCATGAATGCCAAGTTTTCTTTCTTTATCAACCATAATATTTAGGTTCCCTTGGAAGCACTCTGATCATATCAGGCTATGGTTTCAATTGCACTACATGAAAGGTATGCCATTGTGATCAATAACCAGTGTATTCTGGATACACCTAAGATATTACCCAAACTTAGCTGCAGGCCCTTGCAAAGACTATAGAAACGTATAAGGTTTGGATCATTAGTTAAGCCAGTTAGAAAGTGGTGATATCAGCAGGCATCAGATAGCATATCAACACAGTCAGTGAAAGCAACAGATAACAGAAGACTAAAATTTGGCTTCACCTTCATCCAGGTATACTAACCTATGGGATGTGCTGTGGAACGGCACAAGACTATTCTCTTCCTCTAACCTCATATAATAACCCTCAACAGCCATTTAACAAAGTTAACAACATTTTCTGCTTTTATTTCAGGACTGTCCCCCCTGTTTTCAAATGTATTTTTTCCTGAGGCCTAGTTAAGCTATAAAGCCCAAACTCTAATTGAGCCATTGATGTCCCACTTCTTTTTTGTTAAAGTAAATTGTATAATTGATATCAATCCCTTATTAAAACCTGATCCATTTTGAAAATCTCAGTTTATATTATTCATAATTTGTTTCATTCAAGCATAAATTAAATTGAGAATTTCTTGGTAGAAATGTTGCATCAAATACCCCCTTTAAATGAGTATGGTCACTACGACTGATAGGACAGTCAAAATTCAACCTTCTACTGATTATTTAATACTTAAGAAATGAACAGAGGAAATGGAAATCATACTGTTTAATCAGTTTTCTCCAAGTAATTTAAAAGTTTGAGTGAATACCATTGAACAAGTTGTGAAACGTGTCCATCTAATTGTTTTTAATGCATTTTTTAACAAGTGAATTTTCACTATTGATATTTCTCAGTGAATTGTAAGCTTCTTTTCAAAGTAAGAGCCCACAAGTTCTGATCAGCATCGGAGCCACTGCATCCAACGCTGATCAGTCAGAAAACTGTGCACTTGCCTGGTTACGTTTAAAAAGGTCTGACTTCCGGTGCAGCAGCCAGAAGTCATCCCTCAGTGCAAGAATCCACGTGAAGAAGATCAATGCAGAAGACACACGTGCTGTATGACAAGCTTAAACGTCCAGTTTGAATGTTTGTGAATGGGTGAGGTGGGGCTCAGTGGGGTAGGTGGTTTGAGGTGGGTAGTTGGGTCGGGTTGGATCGATGGCGGTGGGGGGGTAGTCAGTTTTGTTACCCAGATGTTAGGCTAGGTTTTAATCTGTCAAACATTTCTTGGGTAACTATTCAGGTAAGGACTGTGGCTCTCGTCCAAGGCGCTCTAACTTGGAGTCATAGACATTCGTGGAGGGCCTTGGGGAGCAGAGGAATTGTGCATCAGAAGTTGAAACTTTCTAGGCAATTCCTATGGATGTCCGCACATCAGGATTTCCACAGGGCCCCGAAGCACATCTTCAGCCGTACATCCAGTCTCCGACAATCTGGAGGCCAGAAGATTTGGCTGATGATATTCAGTCACAAACAATTTTCTGCTAACCAATAGGGAACTGGCTAAAATATTTCAAATAAATTAAAACAGGTTTGAAAACAGTCATGACTGCTACTTGTATTAAAGCTTATAACTGCTTATTAAGCTTATGTTACTGATATTAAAAAGTGAATGCGTAGCAAACTGCGGCTCAAAATTAAAGGTATTTAGCCACATCAGTAGATACAAGCTGCTGAGAAGTAGGAGAGGAAAAAGACAAACAACTGAAATTTGCATTATTTGGCACTTTTAGCATAGAAAGATACCACAAGGTACTTAAAACATTTTAAATTTCAAGCATTGGGGTATAAGGAGCCAATGCGAGAACGGGGGTAATGTCCGAGTGGGATAAGCTACAGGCAGCAGAGCTTTGGATGAGTTGATGTTTATAGGTACAGGACTCTGAAATGGGTATAGGCAAATAAGCCATAGCTAGGGCTAAAGAGTGAAGGACAACCCATTGCAATCATGAATCAATTTCCATCTCTTAAATATATTCAAGTCATATTCACGGCTGCCACATTGGGCTTCATGGGAAACAAGAAGGTTACATACATATTTTTAATAAAATTTCATTGCCAATTTGAAAATCCAAATCTTACCGATGGATTTTCTTCTGTATTTGGAATCCACAGCTAACATAGCTATGTACCCTCTCCTGAACATCTTCTTGTGCATGTCCAACTTACAGACAATGGCACCCACACACTCATCTCCAACCATAGCCTAAAGAAAAATCACAAGATTCTTTAGCTATATACATGAAACAGAATATATATCCAAAATATATTACACATTTGATATATACAGAAACTTAACACACATACACTTAGTTAGCAAATTACTCCTGCACAGACAAAAGGAATAAAAATTTGTTGTGATATGATCACTAACTTAACCTTTAAATTCAGTACATCTCAGTACCAGATAAAATTAGTTATATCAATAAATTATGCAAAATAGAACTCAACACAAAGTGCATGAATGAAACTTGTGCAGAGCTCGAGGACAATTGTAATTCTTCTGTACAAAGTCCCACCCGCTGTTATTTGACATACAGATACTTCCTCCTGTACAAGTCATTAAATCATTAATTATTGGCACTTTCTATCTGCATGGTGTTTTATAAAACATACCAATTTTGATCAGAAACCTAACTGCACCAGCCACATAAAAAGTGGCTGTAAGTGCAGGTTAGAGGTTGAGTACTCTGTAGCAACTGACTCATTTCCTGATTCCCCAAAGTCTTTCCACTATTTACAAAGTACAAGTCAGAAGTGTGAGAGATAAACACAACTCCAATAACACAAGAAATTTGACTTCATCCAGGACAAAGCTGGCTGCTTGATTGGCACCCCATCAGCCACCTTAAACATTCCCTCCCTCCACCACAGGTGCACCATGGTTTGGCGTGTACCATCTACAAGTCACACTGCAGCAACTCACCAAGGCATCTTTGGCAGCAATTCCCAAGCTTGCAATCTTTACCACCTAGAAGGGCTAGGACAGTAAGCTATGGAAACACTACCTCCAAGCCTTCTCCCGCTCCCAGCTCCACCCCAAGCCCCACACAATCCTGACTTGGAAATATATTATAATTCCTTCATCGTCAATGGGTCAAATCCTGGAATTTCCTACCTAACAGCACTGTGGGTGTACCTTGACCACATGGATTGCAGCTCACCACCACCTTCTGAGAACAATGAGGGATGGGCAATGAACAACTGACTATAATACTCAGTAACTACATATAATTCCATGTTGCTTGTATAGTTATAGCTGGCCAATCAGAGATAATGTATTTTCAAGATCCTTGAGATATGGTTTTAGAATGGACTATTCAGCAGTACAAGTGGAATTAAATTCCGATAATTATATTTTTCTTTGAAATTAATTTTTCTGTTTCTCTTTTTTTTTCCTTTGTACTGTGAACTCCTGAGGCTTCTATGTTGCCTTCTTCATATCTTCTCCTTTTGTAGCCTGCTCTAATGAGTGTAACGTAAGGTTTAAGATAAATATTGAGAAGGGCATAAGTAAGCCAAAAACCAAAGTAATAATTTTTTTTAAAAAAGTTGATCTTTAAGGGGATGAGAATGAAACTGGGGAAAGTAAACAAAAAAAATTACCAACAAAGAAAGAAATAGATCAGTGAGAAACATTTCAAGTGTTGATCAATAGGGTTCAGGAAAGAAAGTTCCACTTAAAAACCAAGAACAAACTTGCCAATAACGAAACACCTTGGATGAATAAAGAAATAGGGCAGATTTGAAACAAAGGAAGAAGGCATAAATTAAATATATAAACAAAAGGAAAGATGACAAAAGCAAGTATGAAGGTTTTTTGAAAAAAGGCAAAGAGAAACTGAAATTAAAATATCAAAGAATACAAAAAAATGTATTTTATGAAAAAAAAACAAATAACAAGAAAAATCAGGATACGACTACTAAAGGGCACCTTAGATAAACCCACAGATAATGACAGCAAAAATGGCAGCAATATTAAATGTTACTTTCTATATGCGGACATGACATTAGATGAAGAGGTAAAAAAGGATATAAAGACTTTAAGATAGTAGTGCCCCAAGGGATGGGGGCAGACAATTGATAAACTAATCAAATTTGGAGAGGATAAAACTCCTGATTTGGATGGATTGCATCTGTACATTATGAAAGTTAGGGAAGAGATAGCAGAGGCAAAAATCAGGAAACTGAACACAGCCAGAGAAAACGCAAAGTGCCAATGTGATTCCTGTATTTTAAAAAGGGAAGTAGAACAAGTCATGGAAATAATAGACCAATTGGCTTAACATCGGTGGGAGGAAAGATAATGGAATTCTTTCTCAAAGATGTAATAGAAAACATCTAGAAACTTAAAAACATAATAACATGGATTTCAAAAGGCTGGGCATGCCTGACCAACCTTAGTGAATTCTTTGAAGGAATAACAGGGCAAATAAGAATAATGTAAGAATAATATTTTCTGACTTTCAAAAAGGCCTTCTACAAGGTACTGCGTAGTAGACTCGTGACTAAGGTTAAAGCATGTGGAGTTAGAGAACAAGTAACAATAGATAGAAACCTGGAACAAAGTGGAAGAGAGTCAGAGTTATAGGTAATTACTCAAACTGGCTAAAGGTGGGTAGTGGCATTCCACAAGGATCTGTGTTGGGACTATTGTTGTTCACAATTTACATAAATGATTTGGACTCGGGAACCGCAAGTAAAACTTCAAAATTTGCAGGCGATGCCAAATTAGGGTGTGTAGTTAATACAGGCAAGTGACAAGTACAGGCAAGTGACAAGTACAGGCAAGTGACAAGTACAGGCAAGTGACAAGTACAGGCAAGTGACAAGTACAGGCAAGTGACAAGTACAAGAATACATTAATAAGCTTGTAGAATTGGCAAATGAGCTACCTAAATAAGTGCGTGTTGGTATATTTAGGTAAGAAGAATAAGGAGGCCACGAAATCTTCAGAAAATAAACATCTAAACAGGCTAGAGGAACAAAAGGGATCTGGGGGGATACAGAAATATTGAAACTTGTTCATAAGGTCTTATAAAAAACAAAGGACTAGGATTCATTTCTACAGGAATAGAATTGAAAAAAAATACAAATTAAGTGAAACTTGTGTAGAACATTGCTTAGGCCATATGACTATTGTGAACGTTCTGGTTTCCATATTATAAAAAGGATAGTGAGGAACTAGAGAAGGTGCAAAAAATAATTAGTAGAATGACACCAGAACTCTGAAATTATGCACATCAGGCAAGAATGAGTAGGCAGGGGCTCTTATTTATAAATGGGAAGACTGAGGAATGATCTAATAAAGGTCATTAAAATTATGAAAGATGTTCCATTTTTGGGGGAAATGGCCATTAATAAATCAAATAGGAAATTCAGCATGAAGTTTAATATTCAATGATTAAAACGTGGAACTTGCTATCACAAGGAGTAGTTAAGGCAACTGGCATAAATGCATTTTAGGGGAAGCATGGCAAACATATGAAGGGAAAAGACATAGAAGGATATTTGAAGAGGCTAGATGAAGGGCGGGAGGAAGCTCATGTGGAGCATAAACACTTGTATGGACCCATTGGGCCGAATGGCCTGTTTCTCTGCTTTAAATACACAGGTTTCCCTCTGTAGTGCTTTCCCTAGATTCAAAGTACTCCCTGATGTCTTGGCTGATGTCTCACATACCTCCTGCTGTTTTTGCTTCCTTAAAACCACCCCCCAAATCCTTGATTTTTTTCTAGCCATAATGTACAGATAGAGGAAAACTCAAAAACAGGTGAGTTAAACAGAAAAATTAGAGGCATAAATGAAATTGAGATATCTGCCTCCCAGATCCAGTCCTTTACATTCCTTTTCTCAAATACAGATGCAGGAAGTGAAAGACATCAATTGTAAAATAAATTCTAACCTAAAAGAGTAGATACAGAATTAACAGGAGGCAGAGACATCTAAGGTACAACCAAAGGAAGAAAGGGAAAAGTGGGCAAATAAAGAATAACTGAACTACCAGACAGACAAATATCTACAAATTGGCCACAAATAACAGTATCAATAAAACAAAAGAACACAACATCATCAGCAACAAACTTAATATGGCACAATAACTGATCAGGCTGCCAAGATACCCACCTCTCATCTGAAAGGAAAATAAGTTAAAGAAACAAGAGCAGACAGAAGGCAAGCACGTCCACAAGCTGTTCAGACCCATCTTTTAGCATTAGGTACAGTTTGTTCACCAGCATGCAAAAAAGACATCATCAGGGCATCGAGGGAAAGAATAGAAAAAAAGTCAGCAATTCAATGTACAGAACAGCTATAAATCTCATCCCCAATCCCAAAAGACTCTTATTACAAGAAGCACAAATTGCTGAGCAATCCCATGACAAGTGTCCTAACCATGTATGCATGTTAGGGTGGCTGGGGAATTTGAGCTTTGACATGAGTGATTTTTTTTTTTAAACAATGCCATGGTATCAACTGAAGAGCAACAAGGTTTGATGCTGCTTTTCTTTTTATATATAACTCATGTATAGCACATATATCTTGTGTTACTCCTATAATGCTTCCCTCTCACTGCTTCTGTATCTCATAAATATAATGCACTTCATGCTTTTGCTATTATTAACTCTGTTTCTTTTACTTCTGACTCAATTCCTCACATGACTTACTCTGATCTTTGGTTTTCCAACTCCAGAATTTTGTCTCCTACTTGTGGCCCTTGTATCAAGTGCCTGAGGCTTGCAAGCATCAAGCCTTGAAGTTGCACTTTTGTCTGTCAGTGGGCCCAGTCCCAGCTTCCCAGCCAACAACTGGGGACAGCGTAAATTTTCTGATCTGTTTTTTTGCCGATCGGCCTGTTTCCCATCAGGTTGGTTTTGTGTCTTCCTTAGTGTTTCATCAGGGTGTGTGTATATTTTAAATTATGAAGGTGTTCAATGGGCTGTATGTGGAGAAACTGTTTTCATTGTGGGTAAGCCCAGAACAAGGGGGCATAAGTATAATAATGTCACTAACAGATCAAGTTAAAGAATTTAAGAGGCATATATTCACATCGGGTGGGGTGAATATCAAACTCACTGCCACATGGATTTGTTCAAACAGATAGCATTGATGTATTTAAGGGGCTTGGTTGATGCTAGAGTTTGAAAGCAAGAGGGATATAAAATGGAAAGAGGTAATTAGTGTGTGGAGACTTGTGTGGAGTATGATCAACATAAACCAGTTGGGCTCTGCTATAGGAACCACATAAAAGGGAACAAGAGAATTAAAACTTGGAGCAAAAAGTCATTGGCATATTCATAGTATGTTTTCCTGAGATCCAGGCTCCCCATTTGGATCTGGGGCCAGATCCAGTGTAACTATTCCATTTATTAACAGAGAGTCCCTGTTTTACATTGTTTGGCTTTAATGTCAGTCATTTAATAAGGCCTGTATTCTCATTTAGTGTCGAGTTTCATTTTAAAGCTGTTTCACGGCTGTCTAATATAGGACCATGTGACCCAATCAGCACCATTTTGGAACGGCCTCTCAAGCTCCCCGATTCATTTGCTCGCTGCCGAATCTGACTTACAGCTTCTCCTGCTCCCGAACCCAACCTCTCGCTGCTGACCTCCAGGCTCCTGCCTCTCGCCACTCATCTCCAGAGCCTTCGCTCACAGCGAGAGCTCAGGAGAGGCAAGCGAGAGTCAGGAAGTGGGAGGTTCAGTGAGAGGAAGAGTCAGGGAGTGGTAGAGGCCACGATCCTGGGAGGGTCAGTAGCAAGAGGGGGAGTCGCGGATTGAGAGAGGCTGCAAGCCATAGGCCCAGCAGTGAGAGGCTGGGTCAGGGAGTGGGACAGGTCATGAACCTGGATGGTCACAGAGAGGGGGGGAGGGAAGCAGGAGCATCAGCAAGATTTTTTTTTTTTTAAAATGTGTTTGTTCATGGGATGTGGACATTGTTGGCTAGGCCAGCATTTATTGCCTATCCCTCATTGCCTTTGAGAAGGTAGTGGTGAGCTGCCTTCTTGAATCGTTGCAGTCCATGTGGTGTAGGTGCACCCAGAGATCTGTTAGGGAGGGAGTTCCAGGATTTTGACCCAGCAACATTGAAGGAACAGCGATATATTTCCAAGTTAGGATGGCGTGTGAATTGGACAGGAACTTCCAGGTGGTGATGGTCCCATGTGTCTGCTGGCCTTGTCCTTCTAGATGGTAGCGGTCGTGAGTTTGGAAGGTGCTGTCTAAGGAGCCTTAGAGATCCTGCAGCGCATCCTGTAGATGGTATACACTGCTGCCACTGTGCATTGGTAGTGGAGGGAGTGAATATTTGTGGTAGGGGTGCCAATCAAGGAGGCTTTGTCCTGGATGGTGTTAAGCTTCTTCGGTGTTGTTCGAGCTGTACTCAACCATTAGAGAGTGGTTAGGAGTAAATGTGGGCCCCTTCAAAACTGAAATTTTCAATGAAAATAAGGAAACGGCGAGCCTGTTGGGTAATTATCTTACATTAGTAATTACAGTAGAGAAAGGGGATAGGATGCTTGCAATCCCAAAGAAACTACAACTGAATCAGTGATTGAGGACTCACCAAAATTAGCACTTTGCAAAACAACATTAAATAAAGAAAATAAAGACACTAAAGAATGTTAGATCACACCTGGTATTCTGCACACACCTTAGGGAAATTATATTGGAGGAGTCCAGTGAAAATTTACCAGAATGATAGCTGAAATTCACCAGTTAAGTTGACTGGAGATATAGAAACTGGAGTGTATTTTCGCTAGTTGGCGAGTCTAGGGCAAGGGGATATAATCTAAAAATTAGAGTGAGGTCTTTTAGTAGTGAAGTTAGGAAATATTTCTACACATAAAGGGTGTTGTTTGGAACTCCTCTGCACACAATTGATGCTAGGTCAATGGTTAATTATAAATTTGAGATTGATTTTTGTTATCAACGGTATTAAGGAGTATGGGGCAAATACAGGTATGCGAGTTATGTACTCTCACTCGAGGGCTAAATGGCCTACTCTTGTTCTTATCTGCTGTTAGAGAGAACACTCAAATCGCTGGCATTACTGGGTCAATTTTCTACACAGGAAATACTTCCTTCACAGGTCTGTGAATCATTGTGGTCATTTATGGTGCATTGTTTAGTTTTTACATTTTGGACTCTATTTTAATGTGGAGTAGCAATGAGATAATAGCACCCTCAATGCAACATCTGACAGATCATTTATTGCTGATACTGCTCCTGCCATTAAAAACACTTTGAATCACCGCTAAAGATACAGTTTACAACACGTTACTAAAACACAAATTGTAATGTACAGTTTTACTTAGTGCATTCACAGAAGATCAACCAACCAAGCACTCCAGATAGGGTGAAAATCATTTGTACTGAATTTTAATTTGTAATTTACAGATTCCCAATACATTACACTATGAATGCACAGCTCACTTTTTTTTAAATTCATGAGGTGTGTTGGCTAGCATTTATTGTCCATCCCCAATTGCCCTAGAAGGTGGTGAGCTGCCTTCCTGAACTGCTGCAGTCCATGTGGTGTAGGTACACCCACAGTACTGTTAGGAAGGGGATTCCAGAATTTTGACCCAGTGACAGAGAAGGAACGGCGATATATTTCCAAGTCAGGATGGTGAGTAGCTTGGAGGTGAACCTGCAGGTGATGGTGTTCCTATGTGTCTGCTGCCCTTGTCCTACTAGGTGGTAGTGGTCATGGGTTTGGAAGGTGCTGTTACTAAGAAGTCTTGGTGAGTTCCTACAGCCCATCTTGGAAATGGTACACACTGCTGCCATGTGGTGGAGGGAGTGAATATTTGTGGATGGGATGCCAATCAAGTGGGCTCCTTTGTCCTAGATGGTGTCAAGCTTCTTGAGTGTTGTTGAAGCTGCACTCATCCAGGCAAGTGAAGAGTATCCCATCACACTCCTGACTGGTGCCTTGTAGATGGTGGACAGGCTTTAGGGAGTCAGGAGGTGAGTTAATTGCCACAGGATTCCCTAGCCTCTGTCCTGTTCTTGTAGCCACTGTATTTATATGGCTAGTCCAATTCAGTTTCTGGTCAATGGCAACCCCCAGGATGTTGATATTGGGGGGTTCAGAGATGAGAATATTACTGAATGTCATGGGGCGATGGTTAGATTCTTTCTTGTTGGAGCTGGTCATTGCCTGGCACTTGTGTGGCACGAATATTACTTGCCATTTGTCAGACTAAGCCTGAATATTGTCCAAGTCTTGTTGCATTTCAGCATAGACTGCTTCAGTATCTGAGGAGTTGCAAATGGTGAACATTGCGCAATCAGCGTACATCCCCGCTTCTGATCTTATGATGGAAGGAAGGTCATCGATGAGCAGCTGAAGATGGTTGGGCCTCAGACACTACCCTGAGGAACTCCTGCAGTGATATCCTGGAGCTGAGATGATTGACGTCCAACCACCACAACCATCATCCTTTGCGCTAGGTATGACTCCAATCAGTGGAGAGTTTTCCCCGATTCCCATTGACTCCAGTTTTGCTCCTTGATACCACACAGTGTCAAATGCTGCCTTGATATCAAGGGCAGTCACTCTCACCTTACCTTTGGAGTTCAGCTCTTTTGCACATGTTTGAACCAAGACCGTAGTGAGCTCAGAAGCCGAGTGATCCTGGCAGAACTCAAACTGAGCAGTGGGCAGGTTATTGCTAAGCAAGTGCTGCTTGACAGTACTGTTGATGACCCCTTTCATCGCTTTATTGATGATCAAGAGTAGACTGATAGTGCGGTAATTAGCTGGGTTGGATTTATCCTGCTTTTTGTGTGCAGGACATACCTGGGCAACTTTCCACATTGTGGGTAGATGCCAATTTTGTAGCTGTGATGGAATGGCTTGGCTAGGGGCACGGCAAGTTCGGGAACACAAATGTTCTGTACCATTGCCCGAATACTATCAGTCTCTGCAGTCTCCTGCCATTTCTTAATATTATGTGGGCTGAATTGAATTGGTTGAAGACTGGCATCCGTGATGCTGGGGACCTCCAGAGGAGGCAGAGATCAATCATCCACTCAACACTTCTGAGTGAAGATTGCTTCACCATCATTTGTACTGATGTGCTGGCCTACCCCATCATTGAGGATGGAGATATTTGTGGAGCCTCCTCCTCCAATGAGTTGTTTAATTGTCCACCACCATTCACAAATGGATGCGGCAGGACTGCAGAGCTTAAATCTGATCCGTTGCTTATGGCTTTGCTTAGCTCTATCATTTGCTGCTAATGCTGTTTGGCATGCAAGTAGTCAGTGTTGTAGCTTCACCAGGTTGATACCTCATTTTTAGGTATTCCTGGTGCTGCTCCTGGCATGCCCTCTTGCACCCTTCATTGAACCAGGGTAATGGTAGAGTGGGGGATATGCTGGGCCCTGAGATTACAGATTGTGGCCAAGTACAATTCTGCTGCTGCTGCTGATGATGGCCCACAGCGCCTCATGGTTGCCCAGTCTCCAGTTGCTGGATCTGATTGAAATCTACCCCATTTAGCACAATAGTAGTGCCACACAACACAATGGAGGGCATCCTCAATGTGAAGATGGGATTCCATCGCCACAAAAACTGTGTGGTAGTCACTCCTACTGATACTGTAATGGACAGGTGCATCTGCAGGAGGCAGGTTGGTGAGGGTGAGGTCAAGTGTGTTTTTCCCCTCACCACATGCTGCAGACCCAGTCTAACAGCTATGTCCTTTAGGACTCAGCCAGCTTGGTCAGTAGTGGTGCTACCAAGCCACTCTTGTGATGGACATTGAAGTCCCCCATCCAGAGCACATTCTGCACCCTTGCCACCCTCAGTGCTTCCTCCAAGTGGTGTTCAACATGGAGGTGGACTGATCAGCTGAAAAAAATAGGGGGGGGTGTTGGCAGAGCATGGTAATCAGCAGATTTCCTTACCTATGTTTGACCTGATGCCATAAGACTTCATGGCGCCCAAAGTCGATGTTGAGGACTCCCAGGCCAACTCCCTCCTGACTGTTTCCCACTGTGCCACCACTTCTGCTGGGTCTGTCCTGCCGCTGGGGCAGGATATACCCAGGGATGGTGATGGTGGTGGCTGGGACGATGGCTGTAAGGTATGATTCCATGAGTATGACTATGTCGGGCTGTTGCTTGACTAGTATGTGAGACAGTTCTCCCAATTTTGGCACTAGCCCCCAAGATGTTAGTAAGGAGGACTTGGCAGGGTCAACAGGGCAAAGTGCCTAGGTTGATGTCAGGTAGTCTGTCTGGTTTCATTCCTTTGATACAACTGAGTGGCTTGCTAGGCCAGAGGGCATTTAAGAGTCAACCACGTTGCTGTGGATCTGGAGTCACATGTAAGCATGGAGATTTCCTTCGCTAAATGGGCATTAATGAGCCAGAAGGGTTTTTATGACAATCAACAATTAGATTTAAAATTCCAGGCTTTTATGGAATTCAAATTTCATCATCTGCCATGGTAGGGTTTGAACCCGGGTCCCCTGGGTCTCTGGATTATTAGTCCAATGACAATACTAATACACCACCGCCTCCCTTTCAATACAATAACAATTATATTACAAGTGCATGCTCACTCTGAATATCAGCAGCATTATGTGCAATTGGAATGTGCCTAATACTTCTGAATTCATTTAAGTTTGTCCAAAGGTTAACCTGATCACTAACATTGAAGATTTATCTTTGGTCAGAGCTTTGAGAGCTTATACATCTGTTTTGAATTGATGGCAATTCAAATCACATCATTCCTTTTGCACAAATATGATCTTTGCACAGCTTCCTTTCCCCCAGGATAAATTGATTGTTCTGACATCCAATCAACCACCTGAAAGGTTAACTCTACCTTCCTGTCGCCAAAAGTGCAGTGTGATCAGTGTTTCCAACACTTTCTATTGCTTGAAATTTTTGAAGGGGCGTGGTATACTTCTGAAAAATCTTCTTGCTCTGCCTCCAGTAAAGATACCAGCTCCCTCTGGTTCCTCTCCCAAGTGATCATTATATGAATGACATCCAATCCAATCCTTAAGGTCTACATGTATCTAATTCCAGGGTCAGGCATTCCAGTGTCAGCGTTTAGGAAATGCAGCCAATTTTACCTTTTATGTTCCAAGGCTACTTAAAACATTTCTACAATTAGAAAAGCCAGCACAGAATATAAATTATACTAGGAGTGTTTATAGAATATTAGGAGACAGAAAGAGGGTATTTTGTCTAGCAGATCTATGTTGCTTTTCTTCACAAGCCAGCTAGTTTGATCCCACTCTCCTGCTCTTTACATTTAAAATTCCTCTTTAAAGCAACTACATATCTCAATTTTAAAACAACTTGTGAACTAGGATTCAACAACACTCAGTGGCAGAGAATTCCATGTTTTAACTACTTGCTGTGCAATAATTTTTTCTGACCTTTAATTCCTGATTATCTTCAATTTGTGCTCCCTTTTTATTATGTGGCCAGCCAGTGAAAACAATTTAACACCCCTTGGTCTTTGCAGTTTGTGAAAACAGCCCTAAATTCTCACTAACAATTTCTCTTTCCCAGCAATATACTGGTGAAACACCTTTACCTGATTTTGTATTCTGTGCCTCTTAATATAATATCTATAATTGCAATGCCATATTATGGCCTTATGTATCATGCTTCCGCCTTTAATGTGGATGCCGCTGTCAAGGCTGTGCTTATTGTCCTGGTTGCCCTGAGGTGTTGTTGGGCCATCCCCTTGGACCACTTCAGTCCTTCTGGTGATGCGCCTGCCATGATGATGTTAGGTATAGAATTTCAGAATTCTGACCCAGTGGTGATGAAGGAAGAGCAATGTTTGTGCAAGCCAAAATGGTGTGCATTTTTGAGAGGAACCTCGAGGTAATGGTGTTCCCAAAACTTTGCTGCTCCTTTCATTCTTGGTGGTAGGTCACAAGGAAGGAGGTATTATCAAAGTAAAATGCATAAGTTGCCAGAGTGCATCGATAGTTTATAGATATTGCAGCCACAGTGCACCAGTGTTGATGGGTACGTATCGAATCTTCCCTATCTGTAGATCAAAATTCCTCTGGTCCATTAAGATCTTACTATTCAAAATACACTATTGTTTACTTCCTAGTGTGCATGATTCATAATACCATTTCTGCATAGCCCAACAAGGCACGTTTTCGCTTAATTTCAAAATGTGTTGTTTTCCAAAACATAATGAGTTGAACACCTTTCATCAATTAGAGATGCAATTGCTTTAGAGAGCAAAAGTCTTTTGCTAGATATAGTAAGAATACACAATGCTAGGACTCTTGCCTCAGGGAGAAAATTGCAAGTTTAAGCCCAACTCCAGCATAGGGATGGCAGTACTGTTCTCTCAGAGGTGCGCGCTTTTGTGTGAAATATTAAACTGATATTATGTCAGCACAAGTGGATACTACAAAAGACAGAATGTTGCTTTTTCAAAGACGAGCAACGAGTTGTCCAGGTCAACATTCTTCCTTCAAAGAAGACCATCAATAACTGGCCAGGCACTTTACTTGTTGTTTGTGGGAACTTGCTGTGCACAATTGTCTGCCATGCTTGCCTACAAAACATAACTGGCTGTGAAGTGCTTTGGGGAATCCTGAGGATATGAAAGGTACATAAATGCAAGGGTTTTCCTTTTTAACAATGTACTTTGTAAACTTTTTAAGACTATGCATACAATTTTAAAAATCAACCTAATTGTCACTTTCCAAATAAAGTTTTAAGACTTGTTAGTCGTTTGTTCACAAGGAGATCGGAGTTTGGGAAGAAACCCTCTAATTTAAAAAAAAACATTAATCCGGGAGCAGGGTTTAGAGAAATGCGGAGAATTTTTTTTTCCCTGCAAACGCAATAAGTTGTTAAAATGTAGAATTTACTACTTAAAAGGATAATGGAAGCAGATTCAATAGCAGCTTTCAAAGGGTATGAAATGTATACTTGAAAAGGAAAAAAGGGGAAATTTGAAGGACTGAGAGGAAAAAACATAGGAATAGGAGTAATTCAACAGCTCCGTCAAAGATCTGGCACAGGCTGAGCGGTCTTCTCCTGTGCTCAATGCAGATGAGAAAATATTAAATTCCTGCAAAGTTGCACCAAAATAATTCAGTACATTCAAAAAATATTTTTCCACTGTAGAAGTCAATATGAATTAAGCCCTACAAGTAAAGGCAAGCGTAAATTTGATGATGTAGTATTTAGAATTTTTATTATAAATTTAACAGAATTTGCCCTTTAACAAAACCAAAATAATACTAAAAACAAAACTGGGGAGATGGTAGGATGAGGAGTTGAGCTAAAGAAATAGGACCAATTAGCCAGAATACAGCATAAACATTTAAGTGTATCAAAAGCATTTGAATCTTTTGAGGTAAATAAAAGACAATGTGAATAGGATATATATCAAGATTTCAGAACCAAATTAGTGCTATAACTTCCATAAAAAAATTGAAAATAAAGCTAGAATTTGAATGTCAATTAATCTTGCAATTACCAGCTTCAGATACTGGTGTACTTTCATAATGGTAAGAATCCTTAATAAGATTCTTACAGTCCAAATTTCAAGTCCGCTACTCAGAGAGCTTCTCTGTATTTAAAAAAGGATTGAAAAGTTCCTTTAGCAAAATGCTTAAAGATATGCTCTCTATAAAAACCAATATCCTGGTATTACTGGGATATTGACTCAAATACAATCAATTTATATTATAACATTTATAGACATATGTACCTCAATTTACAATCTACAATTTATTATGCAAAATAACTTGTATTTATATAGCACCTTTAATATTATAAAAGGTCCCAAAGCACTTCACGGGGGCTTTATAAAACAAAATTTGACATGAAGCCACATTAAGGCAAGTTACCAAAAACTTGGTCAAAGAGGAGGCTTAAAGGAGGAAAGCGAGGTAGATGTTCAGGAAGAGAATTTCAAGGCAGAGGGCCCAGGCAGCTGAAGAGTTGACCACTAATCATGGAGCAATTAAAATTGGGGATAATCAAAAGGCTAGAACTAGAAGAGCACAGGTATCACGCAGGATTGTGGAGCTAAGAAGTGAACCCTCCTCTCCAATTTTCTTCCCCGAACCCCCAGAAGGTGATGCATGCTTATGTAGGGCAAGAATCTGTTTTCAACAGACGAAAGTTAGAAGAAAATTGGGGGAGCTGGCAGCATAGGCCAACTACCGATTTCTCACCAAAATAACTATTCCCGATGTACAAGCAGGGTATTTAATAAGGGTGCAGTTGGGGAGTAGGTAGGAAAAGGAACATGGAAATTGAACCTGACCTGGTGTTAAGCACGCTTTTCTCAAGGACTCAGTGAATGGGAATGGTCAATTTCCCTCCCTCCATTTACCAGAAACAATGACAACTATACTGAGATCGATCAGACCATAGATCAAGCTTTATGGGCATAATAGCATGGTGGTTATGTTAATGGACAAAAGTTCAAGCTTTGCCAATAACAACTTATGAAGCTGAATTCACTAGATCACAATTTGTGGACTGACACTAAAAGAAGCAGAAGCTGAACTGACACCCAAAACTCAGGTTCATTAAATCTGCCAATTCTACCTGGTCTAGCCTACATGTAATTCCAATTCCACGTTACCTATTGAAGTCAAAGATTACCAAAAGAAGGTGCTGATTGGTCTTGTCTAAATATAAAAATCTGAGGCAATAAAAATAGCAAAGATCCACTAGCTGTACAAGCAAGCAAAATAACGAAGGCAAATGAGACTTTGGCAGGTACCAAAGTTGCAGTCACTCGTACGCACCGACTAAACAGACATTCATTTATTTAACATGGGATGTGAATGATCAGTAGAAACTCAGTCACCGTAAATATATTAGAAAATTTACACAAGGAGCAAAAGTAAATTATAGAAATGAACAATGGTGAGCTTGATCCTGAGTTTAATCAACTTCAACTGTTTGAGCCATGATTTTGCCACTGGCCATTAACAAGCATTAGCGGCCCTATGTAATGCAACTCACATTCGGGTCTTCCTGAGATATAACATTAACCAGTAGCTGACTTGAGGTTTATTTGTTTTGGTAACATGATTCTTAAGTCCTCGAAAGTGGTCTAGCTAGTCCCTCAGATTGTAAAGGCTATTGTTATTGGGTAGAACTCCTGGAACTTTACCCACAATCACCATGGGAGCACCTTCACAAAGACTACACTAATTCTCAGGGAGCCCAAAATCCTCTTAGTTGGGAGGGATGTGGCCGTATCGTCCAAAGGACAAGTCTTTTTTCCCCCCAAATAGAAATTTCATGCTGTATCACTTAATGCATTTGTTAACTAGGAGTCAGTAACAGCTGACTTAAAAGAAAGCATTTAAACGTGCAGTGTTACTTCTGTTAAATCAAGGAACCAGGAGCAGAATTATTGCATTCAGAAATAGATTCCCAAACGCATTCAAAGTAAAATTTTGAGCAAAACAGCACTGAACAGCAAGAAGGAATGCAAATTATAAATGCAAGTCATACAACTCTCAGCTTTATATGTATAGTATTTGCATTTTAGACAAGCATACAAAAGTAGTATTACCGAGGCTGAAATCATTGCCTTGATTTTGTTGCCTCTTGACTATTCCAATGCACTCCTAGATAGTGTACCATGTTCTACCCTCCATAAACATGATGCCATCTAAAACTCTGCTCTGTGTTCCAACTTGCACCAAGTTCCATTAAATATCTTGGGCCTTGGTTAAGCGACATCTTGGATTTTAAAATTCTTATCCTCGATTTCTATTCCCTCACCTCTCCCTTTCTTTTTAAGTCCCTCCAGCTTGATAGCCCTCTGTGATAGCTGCACTCTTCCAACTCTGGCCTCTTGAGCATCTCTGGTTGTAATCACTATCATGCCTTCAGGTGATATAGCACTAAAGCGCTGGAATTCCCTCCCTAAATCTCCCACTTCACTTTCACCCTTTAAGACGCTCGTTAAAACCAACCACTTTGACCAAGCTTTTGGTCATCTGCCCTAAGATTGCTGTACATGGTTCAGTGTCAAGTTTTGCCTGATGATGCCTCTGAGGCACCTCTGGAGGTCTTCATACATTCAAAGCACTACATAAATACAAAACCAAAAGTAAAATACTGCAGAAGCTGGAACTCTGAAATATAAACAGAAAATATTGGAAATACTCAGCAGGTCAGGCAGCATAGTTGGAAAGAGCCACAGAGTTAACATTTCAGGCCTTAACCATACATCATTAATTTTCCCCAGTTCTGATAAAATAGCTTTTAAGAAGGTGAAAAGGGGAGAAGGCGCTAAAAACAATAATGGGAAAGTCTGTGATAGGGCAGAAGACGGGAAACATTAAATGACAAGAGCGTTTGTAGGGCAAAGAGCCAGAGGGAGTAGCAATGGGGCAAGTGAAGAAAAGAAAAATGGGTCCAGAGGAGGTGTGAATGGCATAATAATGAACCATCTGAAGGCAGCCTATTTGTAATCTGACATTCTCAACACTTATCTGGGACTTTGGAGACTCTCAGTCTATCCACTGTTAGGCTGCCATTGTCTCCAAGTATAAACATCTAACATCTTCTCCCCAGTAAAACAAATGGGGTTTTCTCTAATAATCAAGCCATGCAGCCTTGCTTTCAGGCAGACTTCAGAACTGGTCACATGTCCCCCTTCATTTTGCCTTTAAATTAAAGACACAGTTCCAAAACATCATAATCTTGTAAACCTCACAATTGTAACACTTGTATTTATGTAATAAAGAGAAAATACTGGAAGTACTCAGGTCTGGCAGCATCTGTGGAGAGAGAAACAGAGTTAATGTTTCAGCTTGTAACCCTTCTTCAGAACTGGGTAAATGTTAGAAATGTAATCGCTTTTAAGGAAGTGAAGTGAGAGACGATGAGAAAAAACAAAAAAGAGAAGCTCTCTCCTAAGGCAGAAGACACAAAAGTGATGGTGGGGCGGAGTCCAAGGGAGTAGTAATGTGACCAGTAAAGAAACGGAAGATGGGTCCAGGGGAGGTGTGAATGGCAGAATATTGAACAGCTGTCACCTAGAAGCAAAAACACAAAACAAGGTTAAGACAGGACCGCAAAGAAAAGGTTGCGAAATGGCAGGGCAGGAAGGAGGGAGGGGGATGTTGGGTGAGGGGCAGAGGTTACAGTCTGAAATTGTTGAACTCCCAATGCTGAGCCAGAAGGCTGTAAAGTGCCTCAATGCTGTTCCTCAAGCTTGCATTCTGCCCCAATGGAACACTGCAGTCAGCAGAGGATGGAGATGTCAGTATGAGAGCCAAGTGGAGAATGAAAACGACAAGCCACTGGAAGCTCAGGTCATGCTTGCTGACTGAGGGGAGTTCTGCAAAGTAGTCACTCAATCGGTGTTTTGTCTTCCCCATGTAGATGAGACTGCATTGAGCAGCGAATACAGTGCATTAAATTGAAAATTCTCACATGAATCCTGCTGAACTGCCTTCTTCCTATTGGCAACATTCTTCCAGAGACCCAATAAGGTTTCTCGCCATCCAGGGAAATCACAGACACTGTCACTTGATAAATTCAAGAAAAATGTCTGGAACAATGCAAACAGCTCCACGTGATTTAATCGATCTGTCAAAGATCTCTGACTCCATCAACCGTGAAGCCCTTTGGAAAATCCTCCAGAGACTTTCATGTTCAGCAAAATTTGCTAATATTCTGCAACTCCTACATGACAGTATAACAGCAACTGTCTTTTGCAATGAATTGAAGCACGAGCCCTTTCATTTCCAGGCAGATGTCAAGCAAGACTGAGATTGCGCCAACTCTCTTCACTATCTACCTCAGCCTAGTTGTGGAACTCATTCGTGACCAACTTCCACAAGGAGTCATGACTGAGTTTTCACTCAACAGGATGCTTTTCAAGCTCAGTAGGCTGAGAGCCAAGACGAAGGTGACCCTCCATCATATCCAAGACTTACAATATGCCGATGAGTGCACAGTTGTGGCCCACACTCCAAATAACATTCAGGCCATCTTCAATTCTGCATACAAAAGGGTTGATCTCTCACTCAACATCAGCAAGACCAAAATCCTCTGTACAAGCACCTACAAGCTAACATTAACGGAGACACTTTAGAAGTCATTGAACACTTCCTTTTTCTCAGCAGCTACATTTCTGAAAATATCATTGAAGAGATCATCCAACATGGAAATCAGCTGTGCCAGTGCAGCTTCCAAAAATTGTGCAAATGGGTCTTCGACAACAGACATCTCCATAACAGGACAAAGGCTTTAGTCGACAGCGCTGCTGTTGTCACCACCACCACCCACCCCTTCTTTATGATACCGAGATTTGGGTCACTTTTCAAAGGTCTTCAGGTGCTGAAGAATTTCCACTAGTGGTGTCTCCACCAGATACTCAGTCATATGGGAAGACAGATTAACAAACTCCATCCTCACCGAAACCAATTCCTTCAGCATTACAACTACGATCATGTGAAATCTGTTCCGCTGATCTGGATACTGCATCCCCATGCCAAACAATTGGCTTCCTCAGCAGATTCTCTTTTCACAACTTAAGGACGGTACCCAACCTCGAGGACAGAAAACATTTTAAGGGCACTCTGAGGGCTTCATTGAAAAGGAGACAAATGAATATTGGTGCATGGGAGGAACTTGCCACAAGTTGTACCATGTGGCAACACCTCATCCAGCAAGAGACAATACTGTCGGAAGCTGACCACAGAAATCCTGCAGCAAAGAAATGATGGAAGTAGAAGCAGAGAGAACAGAACCCTGGCTTGAGGACCACCTTTGTTTTTCTTCCCCCACCCCACAAAATCAGGGCAACTTGCCCTCTGCCCATAGGCTTGCATCTTCAGAATTGGCTTGCTGAGTCCCCTGAAGATGACAGAGTACATGTAAATTACTGCTTCGCCTGGAAGAAGTGTTTTGGGCCTTGGACAGCAAGAAGAGAGGAGGTAAAAGGGCAGGTGCTACATTTGTGTTTGCATGGAAAGGTGCCATGAGAAGGGGACAGAGTGCTGGGGTGATAGATGAGTGGACCAGGGTGTCGCAGAAAGAATGTTCTCTTTAGAATGCTGAAAGAGGGGTGAAAGAGGTATTTGGTGGTGGCAGCACCCTGGAGAGAGCAGAAATGCTGGAGCATGATCTGTCGAATACAGGGGTTAGTGGGGTGCAAGATTACCCCTGCCCATTTTATTTTTTAGCATGTATCGGTCTTAACTTTGCCTTCAGGTGGCAGCTATTCATTATTCTGCTATTCGCACTTCCTCTGGACCCATCTTTTGTTTCTTTACTGGTCCCATTACTACTCCCTTGAATTCTGCCCCATCAACACTTTTGTCATTTAATCCCTTCTGCCCTATGATAGACCTTCCCTTTTGTTTTTTTCTCCCACCCTCTCCCACTTCACTTCCTTAAAAGCGATTACATTTTCAACATTTTCCCAGTTCTGATGAAAGGTCACAAACTGAAAAGTTAACTTTGTTTCTCCCCTCAGATGCTGCCAGACCTGAGTATTTCCTGTTTTTATTACATAAAAATGTGTTACAATTCTGAAGTTTAAAATTATGATGTTTTGGGATTGTCTTTTAATTAAAAGGTAAATGAAGGGCGTGTCCTGAAGTCTGCCTCATAGCAAGGCTGGGTGGTTTGATTGTTCGAGATTAAAGAAAGCCCAGATTGTTTTACTGGGAAGAAGGTGCAAGGTGTTAGGTATTTATACTTGGAGACAATGGAAGCAGTCTAACAGTGGATAGACAAAGTCTCCAAAGTTGAAGATGTTGAGAATGTCAGGTTGCAAACAGTTGAGTGTCCATTTACTTCCAATATAAAAGCGTTGGGGTCTCAAGGAATGCAAATCAGCATTTATACCTGGCTACAAGACCCATGTGATTCATGTTGCCATCAAGATGGGCTTTGAGAGGGGAAGGGCTTCTAAGGTATCGCTGATAATCTCAGACAAGTTAGTCTGCCAGAACCAGGAGAAGGCAAGCAGCAATAGGCAGCAAGATGCTGTGGTTCACACACAGTAATGCAGGTGGGAGCTCTGCTCTGATTGAAAAGACCTAATTCATGGAAGGGTTAAAACGAGGCTGGGAGATTCATCTAGCTTGAGCTCAAGGAAAAATCTCCAGGGGGGAAAAAACTCACTGTGAAAGACAGTTCTGAGATTAAAAGTTTCCGGGCTGAGAAAGGAAGGGAACAGAACTAAACCCCTGGCGGCTAAAAGTTACCTTGGATTGGTTCCCAGAGAATTGGCTTTTTTTGATCCCCTGGCTTGATGGTAATGGTAGACTGGGGGATATGCCAGGGCATGAGGTTACAGACTGTGCTCGAGTATAATTCTGCTGCTGATGGCCCACAGTGCCTCATGGATGCCCAGTCTTGAGTTGCTAGAACTGTCCAAAATCTATCCCATTTAGCACGGTGGTAGTGCCACACAACACAATAGAGGGTATCCTCAATGTGAAGGCAGGACTTCATCTCCACAACGACTGTGCGGTGGTCACTCTTACTGATACTGTTATGGACAGATGCATCTGCGGCAGGCAGGTTGGTGAGGATGAGGTCAAGTATATTTTTCCCTCTTGTTGGTTCCCTCACCACCTGCTGCTGACCAAGTCTGGCAGCTATGTCCTTTAGGGCTCAGCCAGCTCAGTCAGTAGTGGTGCCACTGAGCCACTCTTGGTGATGGACATGGAAGTCCCTCATCCAGAGTACATTCTGCATCCCTGCCATCCTCAGTGCTTCCTCTAAGTGGTGTTCAACATGGAGGAGCACTGATTCATCAGCTGAGAGTGGGCGATGCGTGGTAGTCAGCAGGAGATTTCTTTGTCCATGTTCGATCTGATGCCATGAGGCTTCGTGGGGTCTGGAATCGATGTTGAGGACTCACAGGGCAACTCCCTTCTTACTTTATAGTAAGTAATATGCCGCCACCTCTGATGGGTCTGACCTGCCATTGGGACAGGATATACCCAGGAATGGTGGTGTCTGGGACATTATCTGTAAGGTATGATTCCGTGAGGATGACTATGTCAGGCTGTTGCTTGACTAGTCTGAGACACAGCTCTCCCAATTTTGGCACTAGCCCCCAGATATTAGTGAGGACGACTTTGCAGGGTCGACAGGGCTGAGTTTGCTGTTGTCGTTTCCGGTGCCTAGGTCGATGCCGGTGGTCTGTCCGGTTTCATTCTTTTTTTTGAGACTTTGTAGCGGTTTGATACAACTGAGTGGCTTGCTAGGCCATTTCAGCGGACATTTAAGCGTCAACCACATTGCTGTGGGTCTGGAGTCACATGTAGGCCAGCCCAGATAAGGACGGCAGATTTCCTTCCCTAAAGGACATTAGTGGACCAGATGTGTTTTTACAACAATCGACAATGGTTTCATAGATTTTTTTAAATAGAATTCAAATTCCACCATCTGCCATGGCAGGATTCAAACCCAGGTCCCCAGAGCATTACCCTGGGTCTCTGGATGGCTAGTCCAGCAACAATATCACCACGCCATCACCTCCCCGAGGCACAGCTACTTAAAGGACAATGTAAAGTATATCTGTGAAGTCTGTTTTTTAGTTTTGCTAAAAGCAAAAAGGGGAATGTTCTGTTTTGTGGTTTAAAGTATAAGTTGTCTACAAAGGTAATGCTTACTAAGTAAGTTGTGCTCTTACTCTTTAGTTACAGTAACAGTCTTAAAATGTAAAATCTTGTGTCATCCTATGAATTTGAAGTTTAACTTTTAAAAACAAATTTATCAATCTCTATGAACATAAGTTGTTGTTGAATGCATTTTGATATTCTCCATTTGCTAAAACCAATTGCATAAATATGAATATTCCTGCACTAGTATACTCTGTGCACCTACTTTCAAAAAATTGCATTGTGCCCTATGGCTTGCTATCTAGAGCCAGGAAAGCATTCTTCATTTCTCAGTCACTAATGGTGACTTAAGGTTTTAAATATGTATTTACATAGAATCAAAAACATTCAAACTACCTCCACTGTTTACCTATTTCGGGTAAAAACAAATGCTGAAGACAGAAATGATTTTCACATCAGTTATCTGTAGTAAATCAGAGGAATTCAAAACGTGCTTAGAACATGTGGTATTAATATGACGAGTGTTACCATTAAAGAAAATCTCTCAATGTACCAAATGTAAGTAAGTCTAGTGATACATAACTTTCTGCCCATTCCATACAACAGGATTTCAATGGATTTTAGAACAAGCCTGTAAGCCTTTGAATGAAGTCTTTCACGTTAAACAGGACTGCAAAGTCAAGGTTATTCATCACATTGAAGACTATAAATAGCAAGACAAATTCATTCTTTTCCAATAAGTTCTCAAAGCCTAGATGATTACACAAAAATAAAATTGCACTCGTTAACACGACAATTATTAGTTGCAACTGAAAGTGTGGGAGTCAGCATGCAATACGTTAAAGTGACTTTTTTGGCAACTTATATTTAGTCCATGCAAAAAAGGTGCTACATTCAAGATGTTATACAGAAATTTCTATCAAAAGCATTGTTTTAGATATAACTTTCATATTATATAGCCCCTTCCCCAGCCACACTTACCAGAAAACAAAGCTGCGGCCAGTTGTGAATAAAATATCTATATGTATATATGGAATAAGGTTCAGACAAATCTTTCGTGATCAACCTCATTATATCTGGCATTTGCAACTCTGACTCATAGCCAACATATCGTATCCTGTCGTTCGTGTCGGACTCTTGTTGCGGATGCAAACTACAAGCAGCTATCGAGGCGGCCAGGTTGTACTGCTCTTCATCATCTGTGCTGATACCAATCCGATCGAGTCCATCCCTGGGGTTGTGAGTGTCGGACCCGGCCGCCTCGGCAGTCCTTTGGTTCGCATAGTTTACGTTGGGACCCTCACAATAATTGGCGTCGGCTCTCCTCCTGCCAGCTTCGGGCAGTGACAGTCCGGGGTGAAACTCGGCGGCAGCGGCGGCCTCGGTGCAGGACAGGCGGCCTTTGCACTCCGCCTTGTAGTGGAGCTCAGGGTTTATGATAACACAGCCGTTGAGCAGTCGCTGCTGCTGCTGGTGGTGGTGGTGATGGTGGTGGTGAAGGTGCAGGACGCCCTTCTTGGCTCGGTTCGGCTCCGAGTAGTTTCCAACACTGTTCGCCGGCTGTGGCCCGCCCTCCTCGCCGTGCTCCTGGCCTGTCCCGTCCTGAGCCGCAGCTTCCTCCTCCTGCTCGCCGCCCCCTCCTGGCTGCGGCCCCGGGAGCTGGCCGTAGGCTCCCGAGTGGTTGAGAGTGGCAGCGAAGGGAGAGATGTCAGCGGGGGCTGGGGAGAGCACGCTGGGCCCGGGCGGTACATCAGACATCCTAAAGAGCGGAGAAACGCGGCGACAGCATGAGGGCCGAAAGCAGCGAGAGAGAGAAAATGATCCAACCCGAGAGGGTGGAGGGAGGGGGGGGGGAAGACTCGCTGCCCGCCCTCAGTACTCACACATCCCGCAACCGACCGGACCACACTAGACCAGGCTGCAGAGGAGCAGGCCTGTCAGGCAAAGCCCGACACCCACACTGGCACAGAGGGCGGGGGCGGGTGGGAAGAGATGAACCCGAAGCTGAGGAGAAGCCAAACGCAAGCGGCACCGCCAAATAGCCTATAACTCGAGGCCGTTTCCACTCTCAACTAGGCACTGCCGTAAAGTGAAGCTGCCGCGCGGCCCGGCCACCCCTGAATACGTCACAACCATCGTAAATACGGCTCCCTCCTTCCCCTTCAACTTTTATTTACGACGTTGACCTTTGACCGACTGCGTGAGCGAGTCAGGAAGAAGTGATTGGTGTGAGGCTTGAAGGGAAGCGACGGCCTTTGGGTTGGGAAAGAACAGGCGTCTGTGTACTTTAGAGAAAAGATCACCGAGTTCAATGAAACAATAACCCCTGCCTCTCACCCACACCTGTCTGATTTTTTTTTCAGGTTTCTGTGTGAGTTTAGCTCATGGAAGCTGTTGGGAAATGGCTTAAAACGTTCCCTTGCTGCAAGTGCTATATTGCGTCTGCTGAGTCTTTCCTTTCTTGGTACTGTGGCTCGTGAGTCTCTTCATATCTGTCTGAAATCAAGTAGGGCGCTCCAAAGTCAGGTTTTCTTTGATTTTAGTGGAAAAAATGTTTTATTACTTATATGAAGTTTATGTGATGTTCAAGATATCTTTTTACAGCTATTCCAAATGATGACTGTTGTTCCCCTGGGCTGGATGACTATCGAGTTAATCATAAAGGGACGTTTTGCCTTTTGGTATTAAACTTTTTGAGCGATGCCTCATGCATCGTAATTTTGTTTTCTTTACCTTAGGGGTTGCGATGAAGGTCACTAGAATGAGGGATGAGAGGGTTGTCTGTCCTATGAGGACCGATTGAGTAGAATGGACCTATATTCCTGTGTTCGTGTATATTCCTTTATTCTTATTTTCCTAGTTAGATGAATGAGGTGAGCTTATTGAAATGTATAACATTCTTAGAGGACTTGTTGGTTAGATGCTGAGAGGTTGTATCCAAGCCAGGATGGTGAGTGGCTTGGAGGGGAACTTCCAGGTAGTTGTGTTCCCATGTGTCTGCTGTCCCTGTCCTGAGTGGTAGTGGTTTGCAAGGTGCAGTCTAAGGAGTCTTGGTGATTCCTGTAGTGCATCTTGTAGATGGTGCACACTGTTGCCACTGTTTGTCAGTGATGGAGGGAGTGAATGTTTGTGGATGGGGTGCTAATTAACTGAGCTGCTTTGCCCTGGATGGTGTCAAGCTTCTTGAGTGTTGTTGGAGCTGCACCCATCCAGGCAAGTGGGGAGTATTCCATCACACTCCTGACTTGTGGCTTGTAAATGGTGGACAGGCTTTAGGGAGTCAGGAGGTGAGTTACGTGCTGCAGGATTCCTAGCCTCTGATCTGTACTTGTAGCCACTGTATTTATATGGCTAGTCTAGCTCAGTTTCATGTCAATGGTGACCCCCCAGGATGTTGATAGTGGGAGATTCCGCGATAGTAATGCCATTGAATGTCAAGGGGTGATGGTGAGATTCTCTGTTGGTGGAGATGTCATTGTCTGGCACTTGTGTGGCGCGAATGTAACTTGCCACTTGTCAGCCCAAGCCTGGATATTGTCCAGGTCTTGTTGCATTTGGACATGGACTGCTTCAGTATCTGAGGAGCCTCAAATGGTACTGAATGTATGCAATCATCAGTGAACATCCCCACTTCTGACCTTATGATGGAAGGAAGGTTATTGATGAAGTAGCTGAAGATGTTTGGGCCTAGGACACTACCCTAAGGAACTCCTGCAGTGATGTCCTGGAACTGAGATGATTGATCTTCAACAACTACAGCCATCTTCCTTTGTACTAGGTATGACTCTGACCAGTGGAGGGTTTTCCCCCTGATTCCCATTGACTCCAGTTTTGCTAGGGCTCCTTGATGCCAGACTTGGCCATATATTAATATAAACAGGGGCCTGTTCTTTGCAGACAGAAAGAACATGTACACACATTGTGCCTGTTTCAGCTAAACAAAATGAGTGACAGCCATTTGCTGACTCGTTCCTCAGGACAGTGCCTTGACCAATCAGGGTGAAGTTGCCTGGTTTAAATTTCAAACAATGCTTGGCAATGAACTGTCTGTCACCATCTCCATGGCAATGCCTTGACCAACCAGAGTCCACTTGCCAACCAATCAGCATTCTCTTCACATACAGCATAAATTATTGTTTTTCCCTTATTTTGGTATTCTTGTGAAGTGGGCTGATGAGTGCATGACAAAAAGCTTTGTCTCTTTTTTCAGCAATACTCAAGTTTATGAACAAATGTTCTCTCAGGTGTATGAGCACATAACCTGGCAGATGATGTATAATAATTAGAGATTATGGTAATGAAAAATAAAGTTTCCATCATTAAATGACAAATCTGTTTAATATTAGTACTAAATAGAACATTTTCATTTCTTGTAAAATGGACACTGTAAAGCTGAGGGCAAATGAAAACTGGATGGTTGTGGCTGTTCAGTTGTGTGTCCCTTGACCAATGCATGAGTCTGTCATTGATCCAATTTAAATTTATTAGTTGTTTGGCTCAGATTCTATTCATCCACTTTGCTTATAAGAGTAGCTTTTGCTTTAAGAGAGAGTACAGTAAAGGTTTTTGATGGAAACAGCAGAAAATTCTATTGATTTGTGTGTATGCACACTTACCATTCAGATTGCATTAGATTTTCGGATCAAATCAGGCAGCATTTTACTTCACTTTTACATGGGAACATTGAAATGTTATGAGGGAAAATGCAAAGGCAGCCTTGCAGAGCGAAGACATGTCTTATTTGTTCAGCCAATGAGTAAAAATTCAGAGACACCACTGAAAATGAAGATCTCTATGGAGAAAAATTTGGACTCTGGAGCACCTTTTTATTTTGGTGCTATGGATGCCACTTGGGGACCAAAATGGCACCCTCTGTAGCACACACACATGCCTTGAATTGTGTTGAGCGCCATCTTGGTGAAGGTGTTAGTACATGCATCTTGATTCAATGCCAGCACTGACATTTGGAGCTCTGCGCTCTAAATGAAGTCCTCTCTTAAGCTCACACAGCTGAACATGTGTTCAGCAGCATGAAGGACTTCCCCACCAGCACTAACTAAAGGGATCATCAACTATGTGCAGATTAGTTGCTTGTTGATTTCTTTCTAGCTGCTGATACAATTTTGCATGTATTTGGTGCTTTTTCTATAGTTGTTTCAAATTGCAAATGCCTACAGAGGTTGGTATGGCAGGTGCTGAAGGACTTTTTGCTGACTTGAAGGCTTCTGCACAAACCAGTTGCTTCCAGACAAGGGTACAATAGTGGGCCTTCTCCATGGAATGGAGCACGACTGAGAAAATGAACAGAGGCCATGCAGGCTGGGATAAGCTGGTAGAAGAGGGAAGAAGATCAGGGGAGAAGGGCTCTCAGCAGAGGGTCCATTTGCGCAGGGTGTTCAGGGAGCAATTCTGCTAACTGAACCTCAGCTAGGAACAATTTCGAAGACACTTGCACTCCAATTAGGACCTTCCCACTGAAATCTGCCGACTACTGCAGCCACAGCACCTTGCCAGTGGCTTGAAGGTAGATGGTGGGCCTGGTAGATGGTGGATAGGCTTTGGGGAGTCAGGAGGTGAGTTACTTGCCACAGAATCCTGGCCTGCTGTTGTTAGCCACTGTATTTATATGGTTGGTCCAGCTCAATTTCTGATTGATGGTAACCCTCAGGATGTTGATAATGGGGGATTTAGCCATGTAATACCAATGAATGTCATGGGGAGATGGTTATATTTTCTCTTGTTGGAGTCGTGTGGTGCACTTGTGCGGCGCAAATGTCACTTGCCACTTATGTTGTCCAGGCCTTGCTGCATATAGACACGGACTGCTTCTGTGTCTGATGAGTTGTGAATGGTACTGAACATTGTGCAATCATCAGCAAACATCCCCACTTCTGACCTTATGAAGGAAGAAGGGTCATTGATCAAGCAGCTGAAATGGTTGGTCCTTGGACACTACCCTGAAGAATTCCTGCAGCGATGTCCAGGGACTCAGATGATTGGCCTCCAATAAACACAATCTTCCTTTGTGCTAGAGGTGACCCCAACCAATGGAGAGATTTCCCCTGACTCTCATTGACTTCAATTTTGCTTCATTGTTCATTGAAGCCACATTTGGTCAAATACTGCCTTGATGTCAAGGGCAGTCAATCTCAACTCAGCTTTGGAATTCAACTGTTTTGTCCATGTTTGGACTAAGGCTGTAATGAGATCAGGAGCCATGTAGCCCTGGCGGAACCCAAACTGAACATCAGTGAGCAGGTTATTGCTGCTTGACGGCATTTTCAATCATTTAACTGATCGAGAGAGGTGCTTCACATGTAGAAAGGCCCTGGTTTTGACTTCAAGGATCCTAGTCAATCCACTTGCTCCCAGTTATTGGTGCTGTAGTTACCATTCCTCTCAGTCTGCAGCATGAAAGGGAGAGTGAGCTGAGGCAGCACAATAGAGGACAAGCTGCTCGCAGAGGGAAGGAGGAGAGGTAAACGCACTCACAGCAGGAGGTCTACTCCACCTAAGGTTTCACATTTCTCTTACCTCAACCTAAGTCTGGATCAGTGTGCTTGCCACCTCTTTTTACAAAGGAGGTGTTCAAAGAAATCTGTGACCTCTTGCAGCCTCGGCAAGGATGAGTCTGCCGATGGTTGTGAAGGTGACTGTGTCCCTGAATCTCTTTGCTTTGGCATCCTTCCAGGGAGGAGCAGGTGACCAATATAACATATCTCAGTTCGCCATCCACTGCTGTATAAGGGACTCACAAGCACTCTTTATGCCAGGAGAAGGCAATACATTGTGTTCTGTCTGACTGGAGAGAAGTAGGTGGAACATGCATGTGGCTTTACCAGGATAGTGGACCTCCTCATTGTGCTGGGTGCTATTGACTGGATACACGTGACTTTGCAGGAGCCACTTCTAAATGTTGAGATGTACCCCAACCGCAAAGCTCATCATTCACTATACATGCAGTTGGTGTGCAACCATTCTCTGCCCATCTTGCAGGCGAATTCCTGATATCCTGGCAGCATTCGTGATGCTTTTATTCTGTGCCAGTCCACTGTTCCCTCCATATTTAAGCCACCATGTCCGCTGCCTGAAATTGTTAGAGTGTCTCTTTATGCTCTTTTAATAACAACTAAACAAATTAACTAATTGACAATGCCTTAATGGGGCACTGTAACAAAAACCAAATCTTTGAATGAAACTTATCAAAATTAAATTAAAATAGTATTTTAGAAGGGGAGATGATGCACCCCAGACCTTGCAGTGCGCACAAGTCACGGATGGCCACAAGTGTACAGGAAGACACCAAGTGCTCTCTCTCCAGGGACACCCCAGCATGGATATAACCATGAAAGAGAGACATACGAACATATGAAATAGAGACATACGAACATATGAAATAAGAGCAGAAGTAGGCCATTTGGTGCCTCTAGCCTGCTCCACCATTCAATAAGATCATGGCTGATCTGGTTGTGTTTCGAGTTCTACATTTCCATCTACCCCAATACCCTTAGATTGTTAGGCAAAGGAATTTATATAGAAACATAGAAAATAGGAGCAGGAGTAGGCCATTCTGCCCTTCGAGCCTGCTCCGCCATTCATTATGATCATGGCTGATCATCCAACTCGATAGCCTGCTCCCAATTTCTCCCCATATTCTTTGATCCCTTTCACCCCAAGAGCTATATCTAACTCCTTCTTGAAAACATACAATATTTTGGCCTCTACTACTTTCTGTGGTAGCAAATTCCACAGGCTCACCACTCTCTGGGTGAAGAAATTTCTCCTCATCTCAGTCCTAAATAGTCTACCCTGTATCCTCAGACTGTGACCCCTTGTTCTGGACTCCCCCACCATCGGGAACATCCTTCCTGCATCTACCCTGTCGTGTCCTGTTAGAATTTTATAGGTTTCTATGAGATCCCCCCTCATTCTCCTGAACTCCAGCGAATATAATCCTAACCGATTTAATCTCTTCTGATATGTCAGTCCCACCATCCCAGGAATCAGTCTGGTAAACCTTTGCTGCACTCCCTCGATAGCAAGAACATCCTTCCTCAGATAAGGAGACCACGACTGCACACAATATTCCAGGTGTGGTCCCACCAAGCCCTGTATAATTGCAGCAAGACATCCCTGCTCCTGTACTCGAATCCTCTTGCTATGAAGGCCAACGTACCATTTGCCTTCTTTACCGCCTGCTGCACCTGCATGCTTACCTTCAGCACCTGGTGTATGAGGACACCCAGGTCTCGTTGCACATTCCCCCCTCTCAATTTATAGTCATTCAGATAATAATCTGCCTTCCTGTTTTTGCTACCAAAGTGGATAGTCTTACATTTATCCACATTATACTGCATCTGCCATGCATTTGCCCACTCACTCAGCTTGTCCAAATCACACTGAAGCAAAAAGCAAAAAACTGCGGATGCTGGAAATCCAAAACAAAAATAAAAATACCTGGAAAAACTCAGCAGGTCCGACAGCATCTGCGGAGAGGAATACAGTTAACGTTTCGAGTCCGTATGACTCTGTTGAAGACCTGCTGAGTTTTTCCAGGTATTTCTATTTTTGTTTTTGTTTCACACTGAAGCATCTCTGTATCCTCCTCACAGCTCACCCTCTCATCCAGCTTTGTGTCAACTGCAAACTTAGAGATATTACACATAGTTCTCTCATCTAAATCATTAATATATATTGTGAATAACTGGGGTCCCAGCACCGATCCCTGTGGTACCCCACTAGTCACTGCCTGGTATTCGGAAAAAGACCCGTTTATTCCTACTTTTTTGTTTCCTGTCTTCCAACCAGTTTTTGATCCATATCAATACACTACCCCCAATCCCACGCGCGTTAATTTTGCACGCTAATCTCTTATGTGGACTTTGTCGTAAGCCTTCTGAAAGTCTAAATAAAACCACATCCACTGGCTCCCCCTCATCAACTCTACTAGTTACATCCTCGAAAAATTCCAGTAGATTTGTCAAGCATGATTTCCCTTTCGTAAATCCATGCTGATTCTGTCCGATTCTGCCACTGTTTTCCAAGTGCTCAGCTATTAAATCTTTTATAATTAATTCTAGAATTTTCCCCACTCCGACGTCAGGCTGACTGGTCTATAATTCCCTGTTTTCTCTCTGCCTCCCTTTTTAAATAGTGGGGTTACATTAGCTACCCTCCAATCTGTAGGAACTGTTCCAGAGTCTATAGAATCTCAGAAGATGACCACCAATGCATCCACTATTTCTAGGGCCACTTCCTTATGTACTCTGGGATGTAGATTATCAAGCCCTGGGGATTTATCGGCCTTCAATCCCATCAATTTCTCCAACACCATTTCCCTACTAATACTGATTTCTTTCAGTTCCTCCCTCTCACTAAACTCTGTGTTCCCCAACATTTCTGGTATGTTATTTATGTCCTCCTTTGTGAAGACAGAGCCAAGGAATGTATTTAGTTGGTCAGCCATTTCTTTGTTCCCCATTATAAATTCCCTTGTTTCTGACTGACTGTAAAGGACCTACATTTGTCTTCACCAATCTTTTTCTCTTCACATACTTATAGAAACTTTTACAGTCAACTTTTATGTTTCCTGCAAGCTTACTCTCGCACTCTATTTTCCCCTTCTTAATCGATCCCTTGGTCCTCCTTTGTTGAATTCTAAACTGCTCCCAATCCTCAGGCCTGTTGTTTTTTCTGGCCAATTTGTATGCCTCTTCTTTGCATCTAATGTTATCTCTAATTTCCCTTGTAAGCCATGGTTTGGCCACCTTGCCTGTTTTACTTTTGCGCCAGACAGGAATTAACAATTGTTGCAGTTCACCCATGCGCTCTTTGAATATTTGCCATTGCCTACCCACCGTCATCCCTTTAAGTAACGTTTCCCAATCCATCATAGCTAACTCGTGCCTCATACCATTGTAGTTTCCTTTATTAAGATTCAGGACCCTAGTCTCAGAATCAACTACGTCACTCTCCATCTTGCTGAAGAATTCTATCATATTATGGTTGCTCATCCCCAAGGGGCCTCGCACAACTAGATTGCCAATTATTCCTTTCTCATTACACAATACCCAGTCTAGAGTGGCCTGTTTTCTAGTTGGTTCCTCAACGTATTGGTTCAGAAAACCATCCCGTATACACTCCAGGAATTCTTCCTCTACGGTATTGTTACTAATTTGATTTGTCCAATCTATATGCAGATTAAAGTCACCCATAATTACAGATGTTCCTTTATTGCATGTGTCTCTAATTTCCTGTTTAATGCCATTCCCAACATCACCACTACAGTTTGGGGGTCTATATACAACCCCCACTAATGTTTTTTGCCCCTTAGTGTTTCTCAGCTCTGCCCATACAGGTTCCACATCGTTGGAGCTAATATCTTTCCTCACTATTGCGTTAATTTCCTCTTTAACCAGCAATGCAACTCCACTGCCTTTTCCTTTTTGTCTTTCTTTCCTAAATACTGAATGTTCAGTTCCCATCCCTGGTCACCCTGCAGCCATGTCTCCGTAATCCCGACTATATCATACCTGTTGACATCTATTTGCACGGTTAATTAATCCACTTTATTGCGAATGTTGCTCGCGTTAAGGCACAAAGCCTTGAGGCTTGTCTTTTTAACATTACTTGTCCCGTTCCCACTTTTTCACTGAGGCCCTGTTTGATTCTTGCCCTTGATTTCTCTGCCTATCACTTTCCTTATTCCCCTTTCTGTCTTTTGTTCTTGTCCTTGATTCCCCCTCCTCTGACTCCTTGCATAGGTTCCCACCCCCATGCCATTTTAGTTTAAACCCTCTCCAACCACTCTAGTATATATTCCCCCTAGGACATCAGTCCCGGTCCTGCCCAGGTGTAACCCATCAGTTTGTACTGATCCCACCTCCCCCAGAACCGGTCCCAATGTCCCAGGAACCTGAAACCCTCCCCTTCACACCATCTCTTCAGCCACATATTCATCCGATATATTCTGCTGTTTCTACTCTGACTAGCATGTGGCACTGGTAGTAATCCTGAGATCACTACCTTTGAGGTCCTACTTTTCAACTTACTTCCTAACACCCTATATTCTGCTTTTAGGACTTCATCCCTTTTTTTTACCTATGTTGTTTGTACCAATGTGTACCACAACCACTGGCTGTTCACCCTCCCCCTTCAGAATGTCTAGTCCAGTTCAGTTTCTGGTCAGTGGCAACCCCAGGATGTTGATAATGGGGATTCAGAGATGGTAATGCCATTGAGTGTCAAGGGGCGACGGTTAGATTCTCTGTTGTTGGTGATGGTCATTGCCTGGCACCTGTGTGGCACGAATGTTACTTGCCACTTGTCAGCCCAAGCCTGGATATTGTCCAGGGCTTGCTGCATTTGGACATGGACTGCCTCAGTATCTGAGGAGTTGCAATTGGTGAACATTGTGCAATCATCAGCGAACATCTCCACTTCTGACCTTATGGTGGAAGGAAGGTCATTGATGAAGCAGCTGAAGATGTTTGGGCCTAGGACACTACCCTGAGGAACTCCTGCAGTGATGTCATTGTCCCATTGACTCCAGTTTTGCTAGGGTTCCTTGAGTCAGTCAAACGTTGCCTTGATGTCAGGGGCAGTCATTCTCACCTTGCCTCTGGAGTTCAGCTCTTTCTGGTGAATTTCTTCATGTAACCTAATAGAGGCAAACCTTCCTCAGTATCTAACTGATGGACTTCCATCTCACAAAATACTTTGCTTCTGATCTGACTTTTGTTGGGAAGCAATTACGCCAAGGCTGTACCTTGCTTCCTCTTTAATAGGGATGTAATCCGTGTCCACATACCCACTTCATTCTTCCAATAAGGTTCAGAACCTGGGAATATTGTCGGCTAATCAGATCCTGGCAAATTATACTTGCTTTCAACCATTCTTCACAAAAGCTGCTCAGATTCTCATCTTCCATCTTAAAAAAATTCTTCATTTCCAACTTTCATCTTTAGGCCACCATTTTCTGCTATCATGCTAAACTTGTTGCAGCCTTGAAATTGGTGAAAGAAGAGACCAGAAGTCAGTCTTTATTCAGTTTTAGATTTATTCACAAAGTTGGACATTACAAATATATAGCTCCTTACTCTAAAACCCACCACCAGTGTCAATAAAGTGTCTTTTTGTGCATGCGCAAGTAATTATCCAATGAGTGTCCCCACTTGTAAACACTTAACCTTAATTTATACAATTATCATTGCGCAATCCTTTCCCCCTGTCTTGGCAATAGGCACAAGGGTGGGATTGCGGAGAAGGGGCGTAAAGCAAGAGGTGCATCCTTAGATCATTAGCTTGTAAATCGTAAGACACTGGGACATGAGAAGATGGATTAGGTACTGTCATTTTCTATGATTTTGGCCCTGTCACTGGCTACAGCCTCGGTTGTTCCTGGACCAGTGATTACCAGCGCAATCTCTTCATTGGAGGTGAGGGCTTAACAGTTTCTGCCTGCAACTGTGCACCACCTTGCCCTGCAAGAGAGAGGGAATTGTGTCAATGAGGGTGGTGCAGTGTGTTTGGGTGACATGCCTTTCATGGTTGAATAGCTAGCAATGTGTTAAAGGTGTGAGGTGTGGGTGAGAGGCTTGGAACAGTGCAGGGTGAGATGAAGCTCTGAATGCTAGGTATGAGTCCTGGCTGATAGAAGTTGTTGGTAGGTGAGTGGTAGGGGTGTGGTGAATGGAGCTGTGCCTGAGACTAGTGATGCAATTCGTAGGATATGGCGATTCATTCATTCACTGATCTTGATCACTCATGTGAGATCATGAAACTTCTTCCTGTACTGCATCCAAGTCCTCAGGGATAGACTGTTTGCATTGACAGTGGTGACAATCAGCTCCCATTACCATCACTGTGTCTGCCTGGAGGGTCCGCTACAAGTAGATAACCTTTTTTTTTTGCCCACCTCCTGCACTAATGCCTCTAGTGCTGCATTTGAGAGCCTTGGAGCATACTGTCTGCCCTATTATACCATTTCACATTTTGTCCTCTTCAGAATGCCTTTGCAACCAGTTACAGCACCTGTTGCATCCAAAATGCACTCCCCTTTTAAGAGATGTAGGCTGGCTTTAAGTGGTACAACCCTTGCATGAACTTGGTCCTCTTGCTGAGGCATTCAGCCACTCAACAGTGCATTTAGCATTTGGCAGCATGCTATCATCATTTAAAAGTAGAGGCAGAACAAAGTTTGCCTGCTACCTGCATCAAAATGAACTTGTGGGGGTTAATCACCTATCATAGTTCCCTATGCTTGTTTTTAGGCCTTTCCCATTTATCCCAGATGCCGAAAATTCTATTAACATTTTAAGTTATTTTTGTATCTGTCCACTAGCTTTTAGTGGTTTTTGCACTTGGCCCCCAAATCCCTCTGCTCCTAGCTTCTTAATGTTTAGATAGTACTCTGATCTATCATTCCTCAGGTCTGAAATTAATGACCTCACACTTTCTCACACTAAACTCCATTTACCACAGTTTTGCTCATTTCCTTAATCTACCAATGTCGTTTTGCAACTTTCTCCTCTAATTTACTTTACCTACTGTGCAATCTAACAGTATCATCAGCAAACTTGGATATACGACTCTCTGTTTCTTCAACCAAGCCATTGTCAAAAACAATGGCATCATTGTGTCCCAACATGAGATGTAACAAAATTGTGTTTGAAGTTTTAAAATATCACCCAACCTGACCCTTTGTTTCTTAACTTGAGAAGAGCTTGAACAAGCTTATGGTTTGACATTTAGATTACACTGTGTGAAGATGCCAAATCTAATTTCAATGTTAATACCTAGACTTTTAGAAAGTATAGCAAATTTTAAATGTTTTCTGGAATGTTTAATTTTAGTTATTTTTTTGTTTGCACATGTGAATGGATTAGAACTGATCTGCAGAAAATTTAGTTTTGACAGAAAGAGAGTTATTTTCATTCTGTAAAATTGGTAAATTATACCGAGTTGGGATTATAGCTTCAGTGTCTTTGAAACAAGATTTTGAATGCATACATTAATAGGTGGATTTATAAATCAAATTGAACCAAAAGCCAAAAATTTATATATTCTTATATTAGCCTGTGTATTTCACAATAACCCATCAGATGGTTTGTCAGTTTATGCACAGCACAATAAGCCTAGGAACTCACTGGAAAAGCTACGACTCATGAATATAACATCATTCTTTAAAAAAGTTACAAAACAAGAATAGCATTGCAATTCAAGATACTCTTCTATCACTTAAACGGCTCATACAATTCATAAGATTCGTTTAACCATCTTTCAATAATCGGTGGTGGCAGCCTTCTGTCTTGTGAGACAATGGTTTGCAATGTGGTAATCAGCTCTGTGTTAAACGCACCTGGTATGGCTCAGGAGCCCCACACAGGTATGGCAGTCTCTGCAGAGGAGGACAGTGGACTGAGAAGGTGCATGATTCACTGGCCCGTTTTCTCTGGGCCCTCTTTTCTACCAGCTGAACTTTTCATTTCTACTTACCTCTTGCTGTGCTCTTTCAATCAGTCAGTCTCCAGAAGTCATGGCCGTCAGCAGCTGTTTCCCAGTTTTCAGTGTCAATGTCTGCCATCTTCATTTCTCACTTGCAGGCATCCTTGTAGCGGAGGTATGGATGCCCTGAAGGTTGTGAGCCAGTGGCCATTCTACTGTACAGAAGGTCTTTGGGAATACGGTCTTCGTCCATCCAATGAACATGGCCAAGCCATTGCAGATATCATTGGCTTGGCAATGAGTGTATGCTAATGTAATTAGCATGCTCAGTCCAGGACCTCTGAGTTTGTGACCTTGTTTTGCCAAGAGATGGCGACAATATGTTTGAGACAGCAAAGGTGGAAACTGTTCGGCCTTTTCACCTGCTGCTGTAAAAATAACCACTCGAGTCTGTGAGATTCAAGCAAACAAAGATTTTATTTCAAGCACATGCAAAGGAGAGAGAGAACCTCAGCCAGCCAAGGAGAGTCTCCCAAAGCTACAGGGTTTGCAGCACATATTTATTATTCTTATCCTCCTACTTTTCATTATAATGCTTCTCATTAATTTTTTAACTAACCATACTATTCCATCAGATGTTCCCAGTATCTCAACCCTCAGCCTTGGGTAGGGCCTTCAGTACCACATTATCTCCTTCTGTATAACAGTGAATAGTAAGTTTATACATGCTGCTGAGGCAGTAATTGCTAACTGCTAGTCACTTTGGTCGAGTATCCCATCATGCCTACAGTATTGGCTACATTTCCCACCATGCTTAGAAAGAGCTCTCATAACTACATTTGTCTATTCTAAAGCAATTGATACATGTTTTAATATCAACAAATATTGAAATCATTTCAGTTATCCCACTTCAATCCCTCCTTCTGGACCCCTGGTCAGGCACTACCTGGCCCAGGTGGAAGATTCCCGAGACCTTCCACCCACCAGCAGCTCTAGGGATCCTACTAGAATCCGGTGGGCTTCAGATCTGTTATCCTAGTTTTCTCTTACAGCTTCGCTGAAGTCCTAATGATCTAGGCTAAGCCTGGAACTGCCATCTCATTAGATAGCAAATTCCTCATAAATGTTCCCGACTTTCATGTTCCCTAGGGGGCGGGGAGTTTCAGTTGTGGCGGTTCCACGGTATATCCTTTATTAGCCAACATTTCCATCTGCAACATTTGGGATACCATCAGCCTCTGATAACAGCAAATATAGAGACTAACCAACAAGACCATGATAGGCGCAATGGCCGCTGCCATCCTCCCTACTTCCCACCAGTTATGCTGCATTTTTGCCATCTTTGCTCGATTTCTAGCTGAGTCTTCCAGTTTCCTAGTTTCCTCTGTGGCTAGGTTTACCTGCATCCTTCCCCATGATTGCTCCATGGCTTTGTTCCCCTTTAAATGACAACACAAGAATGTTGTACTGAATCACAGCATTACATCAGCTGCTCCTGTAATACCCTGAAACCCACCAGTAACGATTCTGCCATTGCAGTATCAGTCAGTCCTCTTGAAAGGGCCTTTAAGGCAGTCCAAACCTCCCCTATGCAGTGGTACTTTCTCATGGACAAGATAAGGTTCCTATATGGAGGATTAGAGTGTGACAATAACCACATCTTCTGCTTAAAGATCACTGACTCCTTTACTGTGGATGGCTTTCATCTTGCAGGTAGGGCCCTCACTGGTTATGCATTCAGCCCATGGTGGTACAGTATGTTAAATATCGATGATGTCCCGGGGAGGATGGCCTGGGGAACAGTGAAAAGGGCTCTAACCACTACCAGGAGGTTTAAAAGGGTGCTTTTCAAGCCTGGAACCAGATATCCCTGGGATCCTACCTGGTATAGCCACTCCTAGGGGCTCAAATTTATATCCCCCCTGATATGTTCCGTTAATGTGTTCCTGTGGCATGCTCATCAGAAATTTTATTGTGTCCCCCACTTCTCCTGTCATAGGCCATGTAACTACTAATTCCTCTCAATCTTCTTGTAATTTGATTAGATCTAATTTCTTCACAGCCTGATACATGTGTCGAGGTGCAGTACCAAATCTGATATCTTCAATATCTGACCCAACGCTATCTATCAAGTCCTGAACCAACATGTCACATGCCCTCCCCTTAGACTATGAATCCATGGTATTAATGATATCCTGGGATAGTAGTTTCAACCCCTCTACTATTATCTCATCCAGGGGCAGTGACATGGTGGGTTTCTGATTCCCACAAGTTGACAAATTAAAGCATCTCATATCACTAAAACCAAACCGATTAACAACATTTATACATTGCTCTTGACAACATTGTCCTTCCAGTCCTGGCTCCCAAACAAATGGGGGTAGATTGATCTATCCCGCCGTAATGTTCAATGTCCTGTGTTGGACACCCTTAAGATGCCCCCACCCATAAATACTGAGCACAGATGCCAGAATTGCCCCACACTGGTGCCGTGCTGGTGCTGGAGCCGCACACTCTCTTCCAGCCATGTCATTAGTGCAAAAGGTCAGGACAGTGTTACAATAGTCGGACTGTGCCTTTTTGATAATATTACCTGAATGACACGATGACTACTGGTAGTGACTCTATCAGAAATCCATACACTCGGTTTCCTTATCCATTCCCCGCTCCCTCCTTTAGGTAGCTGCTTGTACTGTCCTGGATGCAGACCGGTATTTTTTTTGATGTTCATGGTGGGCAGCTTCCATGCTGCTGTTATTGTTAAGAGTGTGATGGCTGCTGCTGTCCTCCAGATTGATTTTGTTCTGAGGATTTGTCTGAAACAAAATAATTAAGTGAGCTGCTGGTTGCTTTCTTGCTGACAGAAACAGACTGTGAGATACAAGATTTTTCCTGTGACCAACCATGTCCAAACACACATGTGTCACTAGCCATTATTCTCTGGTAAGGTTCTTGCCATCATAGGGTAAATCCTGGTCATCTGATGCCCCCTTAACCATAACTTTATCCCTTGCTTCTGACATGTCCTTGGGGAGCTGCTCACTCCTTTCCTGGTCTGCTACCTCCTGCTGCAGTCTCACTCGGACCTCAATTCCTTAAGCTGTCTACACAACTCTAAACATACCTTCTTATTCTATCTTTCAATGGTGCAATATATTCACTTCCATTGGCAGTTCCTGCTGGGAACTGCATAGCTCTGCCTGTCACCATGCTGTTAATCCTGTGTAGCTTGTAGGTGCATTAATATGGTTGGTAATACGTCCACCCATCCTTTCCCTACTCTCCCTTTACCTGTATCCATCTTGTGGGTAATTGTTATTAAGTATTATTTCTCCTTACCCTTCAGTTGTCTCAACCCAAAATTCCTTATACTTTTACTTTAATTTTTTACTCTCTCTGACAGCATCTGTGGAGAGAGAAACTGTTAACATTTCGAGTCCGTATGACTCTTCTTCAGAACTGCAGAGAAGTAGAAATGTGATGAAATTTATACTATTTAAGGGGGTGGAGCAGGTGAAGCTGGATAGAAGATTGACGATAGGTGGGGGCTAAGAGGGGTGCGTCCATGACATCTTTGTCAATCCCTCTTAGCCCCCACCTATCGCTGACCTCCTATCCAGCTTCACCTGCTCCAACCCCCTTAAACAGTATAAATTTTGTCACATTTCTACTTATTTTTAGCCCTGAAGAAGAATCATACGGACTTGAAACGTTAACTCTGCTTTTCTCTCTCCACAGATACTGTCAGGCCTGCTGAGTTTTTCCAGCATTTTCTGTTTTTATTTCAGATTTCCAGCATTCGCAGTATTTTGCTTTTATCTCTGTTGCTTTGATCGTTTAAAAAATGTTTTCTTATTCTTTAGGGCATAGTAACCATTTCATGTCAAGGGAGGTCTTGCTTATCTCTCCCTGTATGATTCCAATGACTCAGGTGATGGCAAGGTTATCAAATTCAGTTCTCTTAAAAAGTTTGTATGTTGTGCCCTTTTTCCCTAACCCTATCTTCTACCCTTAATTATTTCCTCATACTGTTTTACACATGCAATAGTTAACACCTTATCTTGTTCATTTTGTGTGGAGAGACTTTACAGTTCAATAAAATATTCTCATAATATCTTTAAAACAGAAATCAAACATTTCTATTTGATTCCTGGCATTAACATGTTTTGCGTCTTTGTCTCCTTTCCCATAAACAACATTTTATTCTCAAAAGTAACCCACTAGATTGTGCTTGACTTTTTTCATTTTAAAATTATCCCAAATTCAAATAGCAGTGCTGTTGAGCTGACAGGTTTTGTTAGTGTTCAATTTATTTCTTCCAAAAACAATTCTTCTTTAACTCTGCCACGAATTGGATTTCTGCTAAACCTCTTCAAGACATCAGGCTTATCTTTATATTTTGGGACAGACTTATGAGCATATTTTAAACCAGTTCTTTTCAGCACAGAAACTTGCAGCATTTTGAATTAGTATCAATAGTTTTCATTATTTTCTTTTTCAAAAGAATATTCCCTTTCCGCTTTGAGAACTTTATCAGGAACCAAACCTCAAATCTTTAAACTTTGTAAGAAGTTTTCAACCCAATGTCAATCCAACTCAGGATCAGTTGTTTCAAAACTGCAATTTTCACTATCAAAATTAAAACTACCCATTTTCATGTGTGTGAATTTGTATCCAGATTAAAAGTCCCAAATGTTTATCGACACAGATTCTTTGTCTTAGATGATATCATAGCTTTTCAAAAGTAACTTGCTAAAAATCTGATACTCACTGGCAACAATTGGCCTAAATAGGTTAAGTCATTTTTAAAAAAAAGGTTTAGTAAAGCCTCTAAACCATGACTATGCTGTGGCGTTGAAAATCTATAGATAAATTCTCAGATTCTCAAAGTGCTAGACATCTTGTTACATTTATGGTTGCTTCTAAATAAAAGCACAAGGGTCCATTCTGACCCCTTAATTTGGCACCCTGAAAGCTGAAGCTGCTGGTGGAAAGAGTTAACTCCCTGCTAGTCTGAAAGAGGGTGGTGCAAAGACTGGTTCATTTCAAACAAAGAAAAAATATGCTGTATCTTCTTTAGAATATATTTGAATTGTGAATTTTGGCCGGAAATCTCAATTTGAATCTTATAACTTAAAACACTGGTTTGTTGAATTGTGCTTTCCTTTAATCCGATTCAGTCCTCATTGTGAGGTTTTTAACTCAACGTGCTGAGACTCCTAAGCAAAATTACAATTTAGGGAAGAAAGCACGTTAAAGCTCTTACACAAATTTTTCATTGCACACAATTATAACATTTATCTTAACAACTTAAAACTTAAAAAGGTGGTCTTGATTCTTCTTTCTCCAAATAAACTGTAATTTAAAACTAAGGAAGAGGTAAATTCTCACAAATGAAACTTCAAGCCGCAATGGGGGGGAATAAAGGGATCTTCAAGGTTTCCACCTACAGGGACATTCAAAATGACCAAAGCTCACATTTCCTCTGCCTCTGAGTCTCACTGCTCGCTAGTCCCCAAGGGGTACCCCTCTCTCTCTCTCTCTCTCTTCCTCTCCAGAACAAAAAGCTTTAGTGACTTACATCAATTTAAAATATTATTTTCATCTCTTAACTTATTTGCCAAAAATTCAGTGAGTGACCCTTCAGTTCCCGAATCTAAATTTTTGTCTGCCATGGCTGATGTTACCTTTATAGCCTATTATCTCTAGGAAACGGTCTCTCCTGTTTTACGCTACCATTTCTCTCCAGGCAATGGTCTCTCCCGTCTTCCTCTACCGGTTCTCTCTAAGGAACGGTCTCTCCCATTTTACCCTGTGAGGCGCCACACCGTCTTTAATTACTCCACTCACAGACAAGCTCTCCAGTTTAGATCCTCAAATTGGCCCACTAGTTACCCATCTTGAATGCTGACCTCCCTATCTAATGACTGGTAAAATTAAAGTACTCATTGGCCCTCTGATGTCAACATTTCATGTGGTGCCAGGGACTCATATTGCAGGGATCCTGCCAACTACGTCAATTGTTGTGGTAAAAATGACCACTCTTGAGTCTGAGAGATCCAGCAAACAAAGATTTTATTTCAAGTACGTGCAAGGGTGAGAAAGAACTCAGCCAGCCAAGGAGCCTTTCTCAAAGCTACAGGGTTTAAATGCACATATTTATTGTCCCTATCTTCTGACTTTTCATTTTAATGTTTCTCATTAGTTTCTTAACCAAGTACACTATTCCACCAGCAGAAGTACCCATTATCTCAACCTTCAGCCTTGGGTATGGCCTTCAGTTCCACCTTATTTCCTTCTTCACCATAACAATGAATATTATGATGCTTATACAAGCTGTTAATGCATTAATTGCTAACTACTAAGCCATAAGCCCCATAGTCACTTTGGTCACATATCCCATCATGCCTACGGTATTGGCTACATTTTCCATTATGCTGAGAAAGAGCTCTCATAACCACATTTGTCTATTCTAAAGCTATTAATGCGTGTTTTAATATTAACATTTATGAAATCATTTCAGTTATCCCACTTCATCTACTTAGCATATGTCGTTCAAGTCTCACTCCTGTAGAGGACTACACTGAGGATGCAGGCTTGGTCGACTCGCATTTTGGCGTTCTCGGTCAGGTTGTTGTTGTTCCACATGATCTTGCTCAGTTTAGACATAACAGTGCAGCTGCTGCAATGTGTGTGTTGAGTTCAGCATCAAGTGACAGATTGCTGGTTATTGTGGAACCTAGATATGTGAAGCAGTCAACAATCTCCAACGTCACATTGTCAATGCTGATAGATGGTGGTATGGCAACATCGTGGACCATGACATTTATGTTCCTGATGCTGATGGTCAAACCAAACTCTCTTCATAGGTTTGAGAGCCTGTCCACTTGTTGATGAAGATGTTCAGTATGAAATGGTGCTGTGGCATTGTCAGCGCGGAGCAAATCTCTGATGAGAACTTGCCGCACTTTGGTCTTGAATCTCAGGTAAGCAAGGCTGAACAGCTTTCCATCAGTTGTGGTTTATAAGTAGACACCCTTTGTAGATGACCTGAAGGTAGCAAAGTAGCAATGAGAAGAATATGCCAGAGTGTCGGTGCCAGATCGCAGCCCTATTTGACCCCACTGTGGACCTCAAAGGGTTCTGATGTTGCCTCATCATAGCTGACCTCACCCATCATGTTATGAAAAGAGGACACTACATTGAGCAGCTTCAGTAGGCAGCCACTTTTCTCCAGCAGCTTAAATAGACTTTCAAGGTCGAATGCCTTGATGATATTGATGAAGGCGATATATAGTGATATTCTTTTTTCACAGCATTGTCTTGCAGGTGCCGGACTGAGACGACCATGTCAACTGGAGATCTTCCAGTTCTTAAATCATACTGGGATTTGGGATAGATGTGTTCTGCCAGGATCTGCAATCTGATGAGGGCAACACAGACAAATACTTTTCCAACAATGCTCAGCAGAGAGATGCCTCAATAGTTATTGCAATTACTGCGGTTGCCCTTGCTGTTCTTCAGGGTCCTAATCTTTACACCACACACATCCTGGGGCACTGCCCCCTTCCTTCAGCAGAGACAGAAAAGTTTGTGTGGATTCTGCAGTGTCATTTCCCATGCTTGATGATTTCAGGCTGCATAGCAGCATCAGCACCTGAAGCTTTGCCCATAGCAAATAAGTCGATAGCTTTGCTAAGATCCTCCACTGTGCGGTCAATACCCAGCTCTCCCATGACAAGCAGGCTTTTAACGGTGTTTAGAGCTTCTTTGGTCACTGTTATGAGACAGCCTTTTGGTAAAGCTGAGTTATTTAAAAATCCCAGAGGGAAACTTTAAACAACTGTCATAACCTATATTTTTAAGTGGTATGTTTGAGATGCAATTTGAAATTCAGGAATCAGACCACCAGTTCTCGAGAGATTTTATATTAAACTAAATGAAACATTTTTTTAATTTACACAAGTTAAATACATATACATGGCTACAAATTACTACTATCATAACTTTTAACAAATTCTTAAACTAGTCTCCATTAAGGCAACAGCAACCCATAGATTTTTAAACAGACACTTTAAATAAAGCATTTTCACCTTATGAATTCAAAATGAGGTTCTTTTCACTTTGGTTCTTGTGGAGTCAGATGGAGACTTACAGCTGCTTTGATCTTACCTCTGTCTCTGCCCTGCACACACAAAACTGCTGAAGTTATACCTAGCACAGCTCATTGAATGTAAATTCTCATTGTATCACCAGCCTCTTCTAACAATAAAACCCCTTTCATAGTTCCAATTTTATTAGCAATATGAACAGTTTGCTTGGTCTCTGCTCGCTAGGTGCCAGATTTCACCCCACTTCTTGAACGGTCTATTCAAAAATTACAAATGCACTCTACCTCTCTTACACCTCAAAACTAATGCACATCAAAGCTTTAATCCAATTAAGACACAACCACAGACTAAACCTCTATTTTAAAAGAAAAATATTTTTCAATAATACAGACATTAATAGCTTCATGACATTGACGTGTTCTCCCTACTGTGCAACTCAAGGTACTGTTCAATCCATCTCTCAAGCTGTTTATGGAGTTGATGGTGACCTCCCCTACCTTTGTTTTCAGTGGAGCTATTTTATTTGCTAATGGATCTGTTGCCTTTTTTATCGCTTTACACATGCATCTAGAATTCCCTGTGTTGAAGGACTTCTGGGTATTCTAACAAAGTGGTAATCAGTAGTATTTGGCATACCACTGAGCAATCTGTTGGACATTGTTTTGAGTAGCTCTTCATGCATTTGGAGTCTTCTCCCTCTGATTTCCCTTGTATTTAATAAGAGTGGACCGATTTGCTTCAGTGACAGGTTCCATCACAATGATGTTAGTCTTGAACCAGTCAACATTTTCCACTCTTACTTCCCAAATGTTGAGAATATGGTGTTGTAGATGGTGTCTCGAAGTATGTTCCATTGTGCTTCTGCACTCCACAGAACCATAGAAAAGTTACAGCACAGAAGGAGGCCATTTGGCCCATCTTGTCCATGCCAGCCCGAGGACACCCAGGTGCCCTTTCTAATCCCGCCTTCCTGCACCCGGTCCATAGCCCTGCAGCTTACAACACTTAAGGTGCAGATCCAGGTACTTTTTAAAAGAGTTTAGAGTTTCTGCCTATACCACCAACTTAGGCAGCGAATTCCAGACACCCACTACCCTCTGTGTAAAATAGTTCTTCCTCATGTCCCCCCTACACTTTCTGCCACTTATCTTGAATCTATGTCCCCTGGTTCTAAAATTCTCCACCAAGGGAAACAATTTTATCCTGTCCACTCTATCTATTCCCCTCATAATTTTGTACACCACAATCAAGTCACCTCTCAACTCTCTTTGTTCTAAGGAAAATAACCCCAACCTATCCGATCTCTCCTCATAGCTACACTTTTCTAAGCCTTGCAACATTCTTGTAAACCTCCTCTGCACTCGCTCCAGAACTATTACATCCTTCCTGTAATGTGGTGACCAGAACAGCACACAATACTCCAGTTGTGCCCTCACCAGTGTTTTATACAATTCCAACATTATATCCTTACTTTTATATTCTATACCTCTGCCAGTGAAGGAGAGCATTCCATATGCCTTCTTTACAACCTTGTCTACTTGAACTGCTGCCTTTAAGGACCTGTGTATTTGTACGCCAAGATCTCTCACTTCCTCTACCCCTCTTAGTATATTCCCATTTATTGTGTAATCCCTGTAACTGTTTGACCTCCCTAAATGTATGACCTCACACTTCTCTATGTTAAAATCCATCTGCTACTTTACCACCCACTCCACCAACCCATCTATTTCGTTTTGGAGATTATGGCTATCCTCTACGCTATCCACTACTCGGCCAATCTTTGTGTCATCTGCAAATTTCCCAATCATGCCCCCGACGTTCACGTCCAAATCGTTAATATATAACACAATTAGCAAGGGTCCCAACACCGAGTCCTGTGGAACACCACTTGAGACAACTATCCATTCTCAAGGGTATCCATCCACCATTACCCTTTGTTTCCTGTTACAAAGCCAACCTTTTATCCAGTTTTCCACATTACCCTGAATCCCATGGGCTGTTACTTTCCTGACCAATCTGCCATGAGGGACCTTGTCAAATGCCTTGCTAAAATCCATGTACACAACTTCCACTGCACTACCTTCATCAACTCTTCCTGTCACTTCCTCAAAGAATTCAATCAAATTTGTGAGGCAAGACCTTCCTTTAACAGATCCATGTTGACCATTTCTGACTAGTCCGTGCCTTTCCACATAACAGTTAATCCTATCTCTCAGGATTGATTCTACTAATTTGCTCACCACCGATGTAAGACTAACTGGCCTATAATTGTTTGGCATTTCCTTTGATCCCTTTTTAAACAATGGAACTACGTTTGCATTTCTCCAGTCCTCTGGTACCTCCCCTGTATCTAGTGAAGATTGGAAAATCATCCTCAGACCATCTGCTATCTCCTCCCTGACTTCCTTCAGCAGCCTAGGAAACAATCCATCTGGCCCTGGTGACTTATCGACTTTCAAGGATTTCAACCCTTCGAGTACTTCCTCTCTCTTTATGACTATCCCATCCAATATCTCGCAGTGTTCCTCCTGGATTACTATATCTACATCCTCCCTTTCCTTTGTAAACATGGAGACAAAATATTCATTCAAAACCCTTCCCACAGCCTCTGCATCTACACACAAGTTTCCATCTTCATCTCTGATAGGTCCCACTTTTTCCTTAACTAACCTTTTAGCATTAATGTATTGGTAAAACATCTTTGGGTTATCTTTAACTTTACTTGCTAATCTTTTTTCATGCCCTCTCTTTGATTTCCTTATTTCCTTTTTTACTTCGCCCCTACTCTTCCTACATTCGCCTAGGCTATCTGCAGTGCTTAGTTCTTTGTGCCTATTGTGCGCTTTCTTTTTCTGTTTGATCTTCCCCTGTATTCCTCTAGACAACCAGGGAGGTCTAGATTTGGCGGTACCACTCTTATTTTTGTCGGGGGTATGTCTACTTTGTACAATTAGGATCTTGCTTTTTAGTGCTTCTGCGCTCATATGGGAATGCCAGAGAGCACCTTGTATAATTGAGTCGAGGAACTGTTGGTTTTTATCTGGGTAGGTACTATGGTGGACATTGATACAAGGACAGCATTTCTGCTGTGAATGAAAGATCTCCAAGGGTTGCATCCTAACTCTGGTGCACACCAGGGAGTGATCTGTATCTCAGTCAGCACTGTGGTAGCTGTGTATGTTGAGATTGCTTTACAGAGAGTCATGTCTGTTGGTGATCAGATCTAGCTGCTGCCAATGTCCTGATATTGGATGTCTCCAGGACACCTTGTGGCATGGTTCCTTCTGAAAGAAGGTATTAGTTACACAAAAATCATGGTAGCAGCAGAGCTCAAGTAGTCTCTGTCCATTCTCATTTATCTTTCCCAACCCATGATGTTCAAGGCAGGTCTGTGCTTCATGGTCCATGCCCACTCTTGCGTTGAAATCCTCTAGTATGTAAAGATATTTGTCTCAGGAATTCTGGTAACATTAGTGTCAAGATCCTCATAAAACTGGCCTTTTACATCTGTAGCGGAGCACAGCGTTGGAGCATGGATACTCATGAGGGTTAACTGGCTGTGTTTGAGTTGAGAGGTGGATGGAGAAAACACGTTCTAAACCATTTGTGGGGGTTTCTATCATTGTGAGCAGCGAGTTCCTTACAGCAAAACCTACAGCTTGCTCATGCATTTCCTTTGAACTCTTCCCCTGCCAGATGAATGTGTAATGTTTTTCTTTCAGTGATCTGATCTTGGTGAGCCTGGTCTCTAGTAGGGAAGCTATGTTCAGCCTATTAAGCTCCATGTTGAACATGGCTATCTTTTGTGTATTATCAACTAGTTGCAAGTCATTTATCAATCCCATGCATGTGACCCTGATGTTCCAGCTTGCTTAGTACAGAGCTGACAACTTCTTTCTTTTCTTTCTTTTTGGCGCAATGGCTTCCGTCCACTTGTTGAGCAGAGATTCTAAGCTCCATGCACCCATTGAAGCAGACATAGTATGACAGGTCAGCACCTTACCAGTCGGAGGCTGCCCCACCTTGAGATGGGCAGTGGCTGACCAACGAGACACGATGGACCCTCCCAACAACGGAGACAGCCATTGTCTCTGTCAACAGCTGTAGCACACATTCTCTACACCAATCGAGTTGGACTGTTAGAGTTCCGCTGCAAAGCTGGAGTGTCCACTCCAGGGCGCAAGGCTAGGTAAAATGTATGAAGACCCTGGGCTGCCCAAGCATCAGGGTCTCCCTTTTGACCTCCCTGGTTAAGTTCAAAGGAATACAAAGAACTATGTTTGGCATTGGTTTGGTTGCAGGAGTTGCTGGAAAGATGACATATTTAGACATCGGTCCGTCTTTGGACTCCATTCCAGAATTTTTTGTCGGAGGTTGCTCCGTTAATCCTTCAACTCTCCCAAGGTATCCACAAGGCGGTGGAGCTATTCGCCCATGAGTGTGAGTTTGGTTCATGAGTGCCAGGGAGTGTCCACTGCACTGAGGACCTGCACACAATATGTCTGGGGGCCAACCCTCCTTTGAGTTCCTCTGAAGCTTTAGTCTGGGATTACGATGGACTCTGTTTCCATGTATTTCCACAAGGAGGCATAGCTGAAAACTTGTTGATTGAGATTGTGCACTGACAAGGGAGAGACTTACACATATGGCTTTCATTTTTCGCATTGCTGCAAGTCAGCGACGTAGGCTGTAAATGAGAAGCAAGCTAGCACACAAAAGCAGAATGCATGCTATCTCTCTTCACCCACACACCACATGCATCACATCGACCTGTTGGACACACTTCATATAAATACCATAAGAGGGCCTCTCCCAACAAAGGCAAATAAAAGTAAGAATCACTATACCTCCCATCCACCTCTTTTACCAAGACCTCCAGTGCTGCTTTGGAAAACCTTGTTGTACAGCCTCTTCCATGGTCAATCATTGTTGATTCTCCCACATAACATCATTCAGAATGAATTCGACAACACCAGAAGCTACAAACAAACCTCTCCTTTAACAGTTGTGGCTTTATATAGTGCTCAGCATTAATGGACCCCTTGCTGATGTGTGCAACCAATGAACCGCGCAAGCTTCGAACTGTCCACATCCATTGATTGAAACCGAGTAGAGAGGTAGGTAATGATATGGGAAATGATACTGTGACAGGAAGGGGCAGAGAGCACATGTCTAAGAATAAATTAACAGATAAGGCTAGCAGTTACAAAAATAAAAGGACAAAATTTAAGGCTTTATATCTGAATGTACATAGCGTTTGAAACAGAACAGATGAACTGATAGTGCAAACAGATGAATAAGTACGATCTTATAGCCATTGTAGAGACATGGCTGCAGGATGGCATAGATAGGGTCTTGAATATTGAAGGGTATGTGACATTTAGGAAGGATAGGAAGTTAGGAAAAGGTGGAGGGGTGGTTCTATTAATTAAAGATGACATTAGCACAATGGAGAGAGATGACCTAAGTTCAGGAAACCAGGATATAGAAGCGTTTGGTTAGAGATGAGGAATAATAAAGACAAAAAGTCACTTGTGGAGGGGTGTACAGACCCCCTAACAGTAATCACGTGGTAGGACAGAAAATCAAAGGAGAAATAGTGGGACCTTGTCAAAAAGCTATGGCGATTATCATGGGGAATTTTGATCTACAGATAGAATGGAATAATTTGATGGGCAAAGGTAGCGTGGATGACGAATTCAAAGAATGTTTTTGGGATAATTTATTTGATCGGCAAGTTCTGGAGCCAACCAGGGAGCAGGCTATAGTAGACCTGGTGTTGTGCAATGGGATAGGATTAATTAATGATCTCATAGTGAAGGTGCCCCTAGGTAGCAGTGATCAGGATGTGATTAAATTTTACATTCAGTTTGAGGGAGAGAAGAGTGGATCTAAGATTAGTATTTTAAACTTGAATAAGGGCAATTATGATGGCATGAAAGCAGAGCTAGCGAAAGTGAACTGGCAATTTAGGTTAAGGGATAGGTCAATAGAGATGCAGTGGCAGACAAGGGGCTATTTCAGAATAGATACATTCCAATGAGAAAGGAGAATTCCAAGGGGAGGACCCACCAACTATGCTTAACCAAAAAAGTTAAAGGCAGTATCAAGCTTAAAGAAAAAGCACATGATTGTGCAAAGATGGGTGGAAGGTCAAAAGATTGGGAAGAATATAAAAAAAAAGCAAAGAATGACTAAAAGCCTGATGAGGGAAACATTAGAGTGCAAGAGAAAGCTAGCTAGAAACATAAAGACAGATAGTAAGAGTTTCTATATATATTTTAAAAAGAAGAGTTTAACAAAGTGAGCATTGGTCCCATAGAAAGTAAGTCTGGGGAGTTAATAATGGAAAATAGGGAGATGGCAGATGAACTAAACAGGTATTTTGCATCAGTCTTCACTATAGAGGATACAAATAACATCCTGGAAATGGCTGTAAGTCTGGGTTTGGAAGGGAGGGAGGAACTTGAGTAAATTACAATTGCCAGGGAAATGTTACTTAGCAAATTGCTGCAACTGTGGGTTGACAAATCCCTGGACCCTGATGGATTTCATCCTAGGGTTTTAAAAGAAGTAGCTAGTGAGATAGTTGATGCGTTGGTTCTCATTTTCCAACGTTCAGTAGATTCAAGGAAAGCACCATTGGATTGTAAAATAGCAAATGTAATTCCTTTATTCAAAAAGGAAGGGAGACAGAAAGCAAGAAACTATAGGCCAATCAGCTTAACATCTGTCACAGGAAAAAAGTTAGAAGCCATTATTAAAGATGTTATAACAGGGCACTCATAAATTCAAGATAATCAGACAAGTCAACATGGTTTGTGAAAGGGAAATCATGTTTAACCAATTTATTGGAGTTCTTTGAAGAAGTAACAGGTGCTGTGGATAAAGGGAATATAATTTTTAGAATGATGAACTTAAACGGAATTGGTGTATTTGGTGTCTGCTTTCGTGCCTTTGGAGATGCCGTGTTTAGCAAGTTCCCCTGGCAGTATGAGACGGATGGTGCTCTAGATCTCCCTGGCCAAGATGGTGTGGCGCTTGTTATAGTGAATGAGTTACGAAGCCTCGGAGGCAATATGCTCAAAAATGTCGACAACAAAGGAATCATAACACTTATAGCCTTGGACGAGATCCTGGTGGAAGGGTGGATCAACACCCTGTACACGTAAACGGAATAGCTCTGCTTGCGAGATTTCCTCCACTTCTTGGGTGGCTTCTTCTTCTTGGTGACTTTAGTCAGTGACTGCATCGACGCCTTGTGGGGTGCACCACCCTTAGCCATAGCCGCGCCCTCAGGCATTCCACTCGACTTAGACCAACTCAAGGGGATGTACTTAGATTTTCAGAAGGCATTTGATAACGTGCCTTATCAAAGGTTATTGCAGAAAATAAAAGCTCATGGTGTAGAGGGTAACATATTGGCACCGATAAAAGATTGGCTATCTAATAGATAACAGAGAGAAATGTTTCATTTTCTGGTTGTCAGGATGTGACGAGTGGTATGCTACAGTCGCTAAATTTGCTGATGACAAAAAGGTAGGAAGGAAAGTAAGTTGTGGAGAGGACATAAGGAGGCTTTAAAAAGATGTAAATAGGTCAGGTGAGTGGGCAAAGACCTGGCAAATAGAGTATACTGTGGGAAAATGTGAGGTTTTCCATTTTGGCATAACGAATAAAAAAGAAGCATACTATCTAAATGATGAGAGATTGCAGAGCTCTGAGATGCAGAGGGATCTGAGTGTCCTAGTGTATGAATTGCAAAAGGTTAGTATGCAGGTGCAACAGGTAATTAGCAAAGCTAATAGAATGTTATCGTTTGTTACAAGGGGAATTGAATACAAGAATAGGGAGGTTATGCTTCAGTTATACAGTGCATTAAGGAGACCATATCTGGGGCAGAATTTTTCGTCCCACGGGCGGGCGCACACCTGACCTGAAAGGGAATAAAATAGTACGCGAAGATGTCAGGCGAGTGTCCCGATGTCATCACGCACTCTCATGATGTTTCGGTCGGCGGGTGCGCGGGAGAGGTGGCAGCGCACCCGCCGACAATTAAAAGGCCTATTAAGGCCCTTAAACAAATAATTCATTTGTATTTTTCGCTGTCCACTCAATAGTTCGGTTGGCGGGCGGGCGATTAGGCCAGGCGTTCTTTGCATTTTTTAATGAAACCTCATCCATGGGCAGGATGAGGTTTTCAACGGTTACTTAAAAAAAACAATAAAAATGTTTTAACATCATTTTTAACATGTCCATCTTCATGTGACTGAGCCACATGTGGGGACATGTTTATATCATTTGTAAGTTGTTTGTTTTTCATTTTAAAATTCTTCAGCTCCCTGAGGTTGCTCTGTGCCTTCAGGGAGCTTTCAGTGCATGCTCCCCCATGCATGCGCAGACCTCAAGCACTCCTCCAGCCCCAACCCTGGCAGCACTGAGGTTAATTGGCCAGCCAGCGTGAAATCGTGGTTGGAGCCTTTATGCCATTTCTCTAGAGTTTCTACGGGAAGGCACAGATGTAGGTTGGGAAACTCCTGACAGAAATGATGGTGTATAGCTGTGGTTCTCAAAATGCAGTCTGCGAACCAATGATGGTCCACGAGGATCCTCCAGGTGGCCCATGGACTGATCCAAAATGAATGTCACTGTCGTGCAACACCATGGCTGTGGCCATATGAGAGAACAGGCTAGAGCGCTCATCCCCACCACTGGACTAATATCATACAATCAGACCAGCTCCTGCATGCATGGCATGAATCGTCATTAGTGCCAAGCAACAACAATGTAGGTTTATAAACAAGATTTATGTCACTGTTGGAACATACAACTGCAAGACCGGCATTTCAGAATGGGCTGAAAACAAAGAGGAACCAGCTGAATGTGGAGCCTGACATGAAGTTCTCCAGCTTGGAACCAGACACAATTGGTATCTCATCAAAAGCAGCAGATTGTTCCCATTAATTCTGATTTTTTTTTTTTGCAGTGGCAAACAAAAGCAGGCAGGTAGGATTGGTATGTCTTTTACTCTACCTAAGTGGCCTGTGGATGAAAATGTTTGAGAACCAATTGTGTATGGGTGTAACCAATCCTTCTAATTTTCTGACCAGTTTTACGCTGCTGCTGGAAGTGCCCTCCTATTTACAGTCAATCATGCTGAGGGCATTGCCACAGGAGGTTCTCAGAGCAACTCCCCAGGCCCAAATATCTTCAGCCTCTTAGCTGAATGTTCCTTTTTCATCAGGTCAGAAATGGAGCTGTTTGATTGTACAGATTACATTTCTGTTAGCAGCTCCTCAGATAATAAAAGAACCCATGTCCACGTGCAGCAAAAAACCGAACAACAATCAGGTTTGGGCTAGTAAATGGCAAGCACAAAAAGTGCCAAATTACCAGCTCCACCGAGAGAGCTTTAACATCTTCCCTTGACATTCAATGTAATACCACCACTGAGTCCTGCACTGTGAACATCCCTCGAGGTGGTCATCATTGACTGGAAACTCAATTGGACCAACTATGTAAACTGAAAGAGCAAGTTGAGACTTGATATTCCACAGTGAGTGACTAACCTCCTGACTCCCCAAAGCCACTTCACCATCTGCAGGGCATAAGTCAGGCATATGATGGAATATATGTATAGCTTGAAGTAATTTTATGATGGCAAACAAAATTAAAGAAAATAGATTTGACATAGCTCTGCCAAGTTTCTTGTTCATAATATTCAAATATGACAAAACATTAAAAATCTCAATTAACAGCAACTACCATGGTCATTTTAATATTTCAGACTGTAATTTAAAAGAAAAGTTATCATTAATGTAGACGGAATCCTTAGCCTCACACCAACAACTCTTCCCCATCTCACACAGTTTAAGGTAATGGCATGATTATGGTTAAATCCCAACCTTTCTATAATTATTTTACAGCATATGTGAAGTAAATTTTATGTAAAAGAGTCATAAATAATCAAGTAGGTGCTGTGATAAGACAGGCATCACTGTGTAATTACTGGTTACAAATGTGAAAAGGACACAGGTGCTGGAATCCACAAGGGGGTTGTTGGTATGGACAGCTTCAGAGTACAGTTAACACTGCCTGGCCTAGAGATCTGAACTCACACTGTGTTTGTTATCATGTGTAGGTGGCCCGGGGAATCACATAACAATCTTGGACATACCTCAGACAAAATAACTTGGCTGAATTCAGCTTATAGTTGTTCTCTCATTTACCACCAACTGGTCTCAACCTTTAGTATGGTGACAGGAGATTGCATACTGTGAAAGGTTTCATGTTAGTGCTTATCTTAAATAATTAGGCTAGAGTTACATGGTGAATAAAGTGCTTTATTGCAGGTGTCATGACTGGGGCTAGGACCTCACTCAATATTTTTTTTATAAACATATATAATATAAAATCATGGCTAATTTCTAAAATATTAAAACTGGATAATGACCTTTTAAAATAGCTGGAGTGATATCTGGCTGTGACCCTCGAACAATAGGAGCTATTTGGCAGTATGCAGAAACTCATGCCCTACTATCTCTGAAGAGACACCAATGACCCCAGTGGGTTGCAGAGACCAAATTCAAAGGGAACCATAACAAGGCCATTTGCATTTCAAAACCCAGGCTGGACAACCGGAGATGACAAGTCTGCTACGACAAAGAACCCTGCAACCTTCCTTTCAAATTCTTAATGGTTGGAACATTAACAACCTCAGGAACCCAGAAAAAGGATATACACCCTTTGTCCAAGCCAAAGTGGAGAGGTGGGAGTCATGAGACATGAACCCCCCACTCCCCGCCCCCAGCTGGTAGAACCTGTAATATTACCTTGCGGAGCTGTAAAGCACAGTCTGCCATCTTTCCATCCACCCAGCAGCAGCACAGAAAAGGGACTCTGTCCAGGTTTGAATGCCTGGCCCTATTGTCGCGACTCACTGGGGATAGTGCACTGTAATATCAATCTCCATTGTTCCCCGAGGTGCGATAAATGTGAAAAGTTTGACCAAACCACCAGATTGCCCCAATTCTACCTGACTCTTTAATTTAGGTTAACAGAATATGAGCACGAAACTTAATAAGTAAATAACTGTTTATTGAACAAACTGTCATTAATCAGTGGCAAAAGAAAGAAATATGAACTGCTAATTTATAACACTATAAATTAAATTCTACCCCATTCTTAAATCCCTACACACACACACCCACATAAGACACACAAATCATGGATTTTAAGGGTGGGATAAAACAGTTCAATAGCACCAATCTGGAGTACAGGGTTCGATGGGGTGATTTTGATCGATGTCTTCCAAATTCCTTTCAGTTCTTGTTGATGACACGGGGTGATCTCCCAGCACTTTCAGTATTTAGTTCACTGGTTGAGAACTTGCTTTCCAATGTCTCCAACAGTGGTTTCCCCTTTTTCCTTTTTACAGCGGTTTCCTCAGAGAGAGAACAGGTTGTAGAGATATGAGGAAAAGAGATTTTATATGTTTTCTCTTTGCGGGCCAGGAGCTTTCTTCTACATTGCTACTACACAAAACCCTGCTCACCTGGTCAAGAGCCAATTAAAATGCTGTTGTTAGGCAGCTCCCTTGGTCCAGCACTCCTTTCTGGCACTAACCTGTCTCATGGCACACTCTGTTCCAGGACTGCAACATTGTATATATCTCTCATCCTGTTCCAGTGGACATGACTTTCAAACTTCAGCCATTGTCATTTTATCCACAGTTCACCAGAAAATAAAAAGATATGTTCTTTGCAACAGTTCAACAGAAATGAAAAGATATGTTCTTTACATGCCTCCACCCTTAAAAGTAATGAAATGCCATTTCAAAATGCGTTTCATCAGAAGGTATGTGACACATTGACAACAAAACACAAGATTTACTTCCATTCATCCTTATACAATCTGCAGCATTTCTTACCCCTTTAACTTGTTTTAGTATTTTACACCTGGGACAATGCGTCTGCAATCACATTATCCTTGCCGGCAATGTGAGCAATCTTTACATTGAATAGCTGAAACAACAGACTCCATCTAAACAGTCTCGCATTTTGAGTTTTAAACTTTTCAAAGAACACCTCAGATCAGTATAGATTAATGTTTCTTTGTTATTGTGTTGGACATCAACTTCAAAGTGTTGAAGAGACAACAACAGTGCTCGAGTTTCTTTTTCTACTGTAGAGTACTTCCTCTGATATTGGTTTAGTTTCTTGGAAAAGTACCCCACTGGCTTCTCTATCCCTAATTTATCATCTTGTAATACAACTGCTCCTACCCCCAAGTCACTAGCATCAATTGCCATTTTAAAAGGTTTGGTAAAGTCAGGGGTGACCAACACTGGTTCATTTATTAAGATTGCCTTCAGCTTTTCAAAGGCTACTTGGCATTCTGCTGACCATGTCACTTTTACCTGTTTTCTTAACAAATTGGTGAGAAGTACAGCTATTGTGCTGAAGTTAGGCACAAACTTCCTATAAAACCCACATATTCCCAAAAACCTCATGATTTCTCATTTAGTTTTAGGAATGGGGAATTCTATTAAAGCATTCACTTTTGCTGTTCTTGGCACCACTTGCCCGTGTCCTACAATGTAACCTACATAAGATACCCTTGCTTTTGCAAATTTGCTTTTGGCCAGATTTATGACTAAGCCAGCCAACTGCAATTGCTTAAACAGGTCCTCTAATTGCTTTACGTGTTCTTCCCATGTGTTACTATATATTACAACATCATCTAAATAAACCACACAGTTAGGTACTTCAGCTATGACTTGATTCATAAGCCTCTGAAATGTAGCTGGGGCATTTTTAAACCCAAATGACATGACTCAACATTGATGCAATCCACTTGGTGTAACAAAGGTGGATATTTCTTTAGCCCTTGGTGTTAATGGTTCTTGCCAGCATCCCTTCAATAAATCAATTTTAGGAAGAAATGAGGCACTGCCAACCCTATTGATGCAATCTTCTAACAGAGGAATTGGGTACAAATCTGTCCTCATTGCTACATTCACTTTCCTATAGTCTATACAAAATCTAGTGGATCCATCCAGCTTAGGAACCAATACTACCAGTGAACTCCAGCCACTTTGGCTAGGCTCAATCAGTTGATCGTCCAGCATATATAGGATCTGTTTGTTTTTCTGGGCTCAACCAATAATAATCTTGTTTTATTAGCACTGAGTCTTCTACGTCCACATCATGTTTAACTAACAGTACACCCAGGTGTATTCCTACAAATTCCCTTATACTTCCTAAGTAACCTTATTGGATCTTCCCTTAGTCCTTCCTCTAAATATGAGAACACAGTGTCTAACTGTCCCAGTATTGTCGTATTGGCTAGACGAATTGTAGGATTTTCGCTTTGGGCACTATCTACTTCTCCTTCTACCTTGCCCTTACTGTCTCTGTCATCTTCCACTGCTCCCACCTGGTGCACTTGCTCTGTCTTATCTTCCCTGCGATGATATTGCATCAACATGTTTATGTGACATAACCGTTTCTTCCTACGCTCAGGAGTATCTATCAGATAAGTCACCTTATTAACTCTCCTCACTATCTTGTAAGGGCTACTGAATTTCACTTTCAAGGGTTCACCCCTACAAAGGTAATAATGCCAACACTTCATCTCCTAGTTGGAACTTTCTAGTTGTAGCAAGTTTGTCTGCCCATTCTTTCATTTTGGCGTGGGAATTTTTTAAGTGCTCGTGTGCTACTTTACATGCTCCTATGAGTCTTTCTAGAAACATGGGCACATACCCAACATGGAGGATTTGTCTTTCTGCTTTAGGAACTTTTTCTTAATCACTTTTAATGGACCTTTTATTTCATGACCATAGATCAATTCAAATGGACTAAATCTAGTAAATTAATTCAGAGAATCTCTGGTAGTAATTAGTAAGAAATCTAATTGTTTGCTCCAATCCTTGGGTATTCATAGCAATAGACCTTAATTATGGTTTTGAGAGTCTGATGGTATCTCTCTGAAGCTCCCTGTGTCTGTGGGTGATAGATGTTAGACTTTAGTTGTTTGATACTCAAATTGCTGATTATGTACTGGAAAATTTTAGACATGAAGTTAGAACCTTGGTTAGATTGTATTTCAATTAGTAGGCCATAACGATTGAAAAACTGAGTTAACTTTTCCACTGCCACCTTAGCTGTAATTGTCCTTAAAGGAATAGCTTCTGGAAATCGGGTTGTCATATCCATGATTGTAAGGATATACTGATATCCTGCATTCATTTTGGGTAATGGTCGTACACAATCTTCTAATACCCGACTGAATGGTTCTTCAAAAACTGGTATGGGTATTAAAGGTGCTGGTTTAATTACATGTTGAGGTTTACCTACTACCTGACATGTATGACACAATTTACAAAATTGCACTACTTTCTTATGGAGTCTTGGCCAGGTAAAATGCCTGTTTATCGACGCTTGGGTTTTCTGTATTCCTACATATCCTGCCATAGGGATATCCACTATCTGATGAGCAACCATCCATTCCTCATCTGCAGGTCCGTGAGGGTGTCTCCACTTCCTCGTTAAAACTCCGTTTTTAATGGAATAGTACTCTGGAACTCCTTCCTCCTCAGCTTCAGTGTAAGCTGACTGTGCTTACTTGTTTAACTCTGAATCTGCTTTTTGAGCCTCAATTAATGAAGACACTTCCTTTGGATTATCCTCATCCTTAAAGAAAATTTTGGCTACTCTAACATCTGCTTGTTGCATTACTTTGACCTCAGGTGATGGACTTTGTTGAGCCAATGCTCTGGACCCCGCACACAATAGAAAAATACCAGGAACCTATTCTCGTAACTGTTCTGTCTCTTTAGCCTCTATCGGACCTTCCATAATTGTGGGCGAAGCTATAACCTTCACTCCTGCCAAATCATTCCCCAGGAGGATATTGATTCCATCCACAGGTTATCTCTTAACTATTCCTACAACCACTGATCCAGACAACAAATTACACTCCAATTGCACTTTGTACAATGGAACTGGGATATACTCTCCACTCATCCCGTTTACCAATACTTTAGCTTTCACTGAACTCTCTGGAGGGAAAACTAGGTCCTCCTCCAGCAAAAGAGTTTGAGTAGCTCCTATGTCCCTTAATGTAGTTATGGGTTTAGCTGCACCATTTGATGAAAAAGGGGTTATCTTTTAGATGAAAACCCTTTATATCTCTAACCCACCTTATTCATTTCACCTGCATTCACAGCAGTGTTTACCTCCAGACCCTTATTTTTAGTTAAAGCTACAATTTCATCCATGGCATTTTCTTTTTGAGATCCCTTTTCGGACTCACTCTTACAAACTCCAATAAGTCCCATGGGCTTCCCTCACAACTTCCAGCATTCTGAACGAATGTGTCCCACTTTATTACAATGGAAACACTTAGACCTTCAAGTTTCACCTCCACCCTCAGTACCTTCCTTCCTAACCTGGGGAGGAGGTCTCAAGATATTCCTAGATATCCATCCTTTACCCTGGCTACTTGCCTTCCTTTCACTTTCCCACTTTCTATCTTTTTCAAATTTATGGGGGTGATGGAAAAAAGATTTAGTTTTATGGATCAGCTCATAATTGTCAACCATTACTGCTGCCTGTCTAGCAGTTGCAACTCTTTGGTCTTCAACATGGGCTCTTATTGCAGAGGGTAGGGAGTTTTTAAGTTCTTCCAAGAAAATGGTCTCTCTGAGAATTTTATAGATAGTTTCAACTCCTAATACTCATATCCACCTGTCAAAACTACTTTGCTTAACTCTTTCAAAATCAATGTAACTTTGCCCAGGCTGTTTCCTTAAATTTCAAAACTTTTGTCTGTATGCTTCAGGGACCAACTCATGTGCGCTCAAAATGGCCTTTTTCACCACATCATAATCCCTAGAAATCTGCTCTGACAGTGAAGCATATATTTCCTGTGTTCCTGTCAATTTGCACTGCATGCGCAATGTCCAGTTTTCCTTTGGCCAGTTCAGCCAGTTCAGTTTAGCTATCTTCTCAGATGAAATAAAGAATGCTTCAACATCCCTTTCCTCAAATTTTGGAAGATCTTGTACAAAGTTAAACATCTCCCCACTGGATTCTAATCTGGAAATAATTCCTGCCTCACTTATTGGTGTCTCTCTTTTGACGGTCAGCATTATAAGCTGGAATTTTTTCTCTCTTTCTCTTTCCTCCTTTTCTAACTTCACCAATTCTAACTCCCTTTGACATGTCCTTTCCCTTTCCTTTTCTGCCTGTTCCCTTTGGAATGCCCTTTCTGCCTGTTCCCTTTGGAATGCTCTCTCTCTTTCCTTTTCTTTATCTGCACTTTCTTTTTCTGCTGCCTCTAGTTCCAGTTTTATTTTACAACTGAATTTGAGCCCATTCCAATGAACCACCCCTTGGAGAACTAGGTCTCTTGGGTATTCCTTCCAATTTCAAATGCCTTGCCATCTCTTCGATTAGCTCTGCCTTCCTAGCTTTGGCAAGCAATCCTCCTCTTAATTTACTTGCCAATTTGATTAACCTGGCTTTTGGATCCCTTGTAAAATCGTCATGGACATCTTTTCCACTTGCAGGAAAGCTTTAGCGGTTTCCAGTGCCATCTTATTTTTGACAGTACAAACCTGGTGTTTCCTTTTAGCTTTTATTAGTTACTAAATCTGCAACCAAATCGTCATTGTCTTTTGTTCCAGATGATTCCCCCAAACGTTGTCACAACTCACTGGGGATAGTGCACTGTAAAATCAAGCCCCACTGTTCCCGAGCTGCAACAAATGTGGAAAGTGTGACCAAACCACCAGATTGCCCCAATTCTACCTAACCATTTAATTTAAGTTAACAAAATACATGCACCAGGTTTGTAAACTTAATAAGTAAATAACTATTTATTGAACAAACTGTGGTTAAGCAGTGGCAAAAGAAAGAAATATGAATTGCTAACTTCTAACACTATAACTTAAACTCTATCCCCTTCTTAAAGCCCTATACAGGCACACATACACACACACAAGACACATAAGACACACAAATCATAGATTTTAAGGGTGGGATAAAACAGTTCAATAGCACCAATCCGGAGTACAGGATTCGATGGGTTGATTTTGGTCGATGTTTTTCAAATTCCTTTCAGTTCTCGTTGATGATATGAGGAGGTCATCCAGCACTTTCAGTATTTAGTTCAATGGTTGAGAACTTGCTTTCCAATGTCTCCAACAGTGGTTTTCCCATTTTCCTTTTTACAGGGGTTCCTCAGAGAGAGAACAGGTTGTAGAGATATGAGGAAAAGAGATTTTAGATGTTTTCTCTTTGCAGGCCAGGAGCTTTCTGCTGCACTGCTACCACACAAAACCCTGGCCAGGAGCCAATTAAAATGCTGTTGTTAGGCAGCTCCCTTGGTCCAGGATTCTTTTCTGGCACCAACCTGTCTTTCAAGGCACACTCTGTTCCAGGACTGCAACACTGTGTATATATATCTCATACTGTTCCATTGGGCATGTCTTTCAAATTGCCGCCATTGTAATTTTATCCACAGTCCAACAGAAAATAAAAAGATATATTCCTTACACTACCTACAATGTTCCTACTGGAACCTCTGAACTTCTGTACCATCACCCACAATACTGATTCCTCTCCATGCGCCTATCTCATCATGAAAGTAAATTCTCTACTGGAAAACTGAATTAGCGAGCATCAGTTCAGCCTGCTGTCCTCTGTGAAGGAATATACCATTGAACTTTGATATTGGACTCTGGACGTACGTGAAATAATAATGCTTTCCTCTGTGTTCTTTGCTCTGTAAATCTTTTTTTCTCTATCCCCGTCTTTTATTGTATGAGTGAAAAGGGGGCTATGTTGCGACCCTCCTGCCACGTTTGACTGTGTGCAAATAAACTAATCCTCTGAGTTTACCCTATCTGGAGTTTGCTGTGGGATTAACAGTAGAAATTGGATCACAGCAAAACTGAGGGGTTGGGAAAATAAGCCACTGCTTATAAAGGGGGAAATTGAAATTAAAAAACCTTTCTATTTACAGATGGGTTCTGAAAGGAGAAATCAGGGCTGTTTAAATTAACCGCACCCACCCACCCCTTCCTGCCCCTCCCCCTCGACCCCACTTCTATCCATAACACTGACACAGGGTTGGTTATAGCACCCTCAATAACACTGTCTATTTCTACCTCCATAACATTGCCTCACTTGGCTCCTGGCTCAGTTCATCTGCCACTGATACCTCCATCCATGCCCTAGGCTTGATTATTCCGGTTATTAGGACATTTTGCTGTATAAATGCAAGTTGTTATTGTTGTAAATCAAATATCAAAAGAATTGATGAAAGGTCATCAACCTGAAACATTAACTCTGCTTTTTCCTCAACAGGTGCTGTCTGACTTGCTGAGTGTCTCCAGCACTTTCTGTTTTTATATCATAAAAAGATCTTCATATAAATTGTGATAAATGGCTGGAATAATCACCTGTAGTAGAATCACACAGTAGTAATTTCCGTGGAGGTTGACCCCAACTCCGAAATGTAACTTTGGAGAGATGAAGGCAGGTTGTAACTTTTGACAATAGCAGTACATGAGTGTCAGTGGATTGGCTGCCTGTCATACTCCTCACCCAATGCTTCTTTTCATTAACTTCAATGGAATAGAACTTTGGGGATGGCTTATCACTGGTGGCCGATCAACTATTGCTCATTTCTTGTCACTCTGAGAGTTAAAATCAGCCCTATAGTCTAAATGTTATCAATGTTGTAGATGCACTTGGATGGTTAGATGGGAAGTGGAGTATTGGAAGGATGAGCTTTGGCTAACTTAATGGCCTTTCCTCCTCCTTGATGCATTTCTGTTCTAATAACTCAGATACAGCCCCAGTCATGTTATCAATGTTCATTATTTCCTTCCATTAATATTGTTTCCCTAAGGTGTGGAAGGGTGAAGCTTTGTGACAGAACACAGTGCTTCTAGCTACAGTTCAGATAATTAAAGGATATTACTTTCTATTTGGGTCAAAAATAAAATGTACATTTGCAAGTCTTTTTTGCATCTGAAAATTTATGTTTGAATGGAGCAGGGATATCCGTGAAAATTACATTGCTATGTGGAATTTTACAGCCTAACAAGCCTCTACTGTCCATGAGCTTCCTCCTACCTTACTTAATTTCACCATTATCAACATACCCTACTATTCCTTTCTCCCTAATGTACTTAGCTAGTTTCCCCTTAAATGCACCTGTTCTAATTGCCTCAACTACTCCATGGGGTAATGAGTTCCACACTGTCTCCACACATAAAAACAGAAGAATAGACTCCACTGGTGGACTGTGTTTTGCCAGTAAATAGTTGAGTCATACAGATTACAAAGCTCTCAGGTTAAGTCCTTGTTCTGTGCTAAATCATCTGATCGCAGCAGTGATGCCAGCAGGGAACAATGCAACTCTCCTCTGCTTTCCCAGGTTAAGGAGGAGAAAATCAGCAAAACGTCCTGCTCTTGTCCAACAACTCCAACAAGTTTAGATGTTGAGGGAGAAAAGGATTGAGTTTGGCTGTGATGACCACTGCAGTTGAATAGGCTGGCAAGGTTCACATATGAAGAATGGGCACTTTGGTAAGATACCTGAGATTCAGCCCCTGTAAGGAATCAGCACCTTCAGAAGAGGGGTAAAGTGGATGGATTTCATACCATGAGTTACTTGAGGTCTGATGAAGGTACTCCTTGCATTAAGTTCAGCAACAAGATGATACAGGTCACATTGTAGGGAAAAGAGAAAAGAGCGGAATGCTAAAGGACCCTCAGCCCAGTATTGCTTAACTCAATTCAAGAGTGGGAACACTTCCACCTGGTCTTAAAATATTTCCAAAACGATCCAGGCACTTTTGAAAAGGCAGTGAAAATGTAGCTTTACTAATTTCTATTATACACTGTAATAATATTCTGTTAAAGCACTGCTGAAATTCTGTTCACTATAGCCATTATGCTCAATTGTTTTCCTTTTGGGTTAATATACATCTTTATTTGAACCTAATCCTCATCTAATAAAATATAGGACTTGTTGAATACTGTAATTTTAACTATGCTTTGATTTTTTGATGTGACATATTCATGGCATTTTACTGATTTTCAAATCTATTTAAGAAGCATGTAAGGACATCTTGTGGTGTAATGGCAGTGTCCCTACCTCTGGGCCAGAAGCTCCAGGTTCAAGTCTTCCCACTTCAGAACTTGATGGCCATGGAAGGTGCATTCATAACATGGCCAAACAGGTTGATTATCAGCCTCTAAATCCTTCCAATACGCCTGATGGCAGGCGGTAAAAGCAGGAGAGCTCCTGGTCAGCCAAACTGCAGAAGGCAATGGCAAACCACTGCAATACTTTGCCACACATAACCATGGACCATTCCAATGGAAGTCCATGATCACCAATGCGCTCTTAGGGCATGGAGGAAGAAGAAGCATTCTCTCTGACTAGAGAGAAGCAAATTAAGTGAGCACATGGTTTTGTGAGGATTACCGGCTGCTCTATGGGTGCAGAATGCCATTGACTGCACATGCATCGCCTTGCACATGCTGCATGTCAATTCTGAGATCTTTTGCAATGGGGTGGGCTACCACTCTGCCAGTATCCAGTTGGTATGCAACCATCCTCGGTATATCTTGCAGATGAGTGGAGAAGTCACAATGGCTTCATTCTGTGGCAGTCCGCTGTAACATCTTAATTAAACCACTATGACACAAAAATAGGTGCGAAAGCAAGTGGTGAGGATGTCACGAGTCTACAAAGGGATATAGACAGGTTAAGTGAGTGGGCAACAACTTGGCAGATGGAATATAATGTGGGAAAATGTGAGGTTAAACACTTTGGCAGGAAGAATAGAGAGCTGAATATTATTTAAATGGAGAAAGACTGCAGAAAGCTGCAGCCCAGAGGGATTTAGTGTTCTTGTGAATGAACCCCAGAAAGCTAGCATATAAATTCAACAGGTAATAGGGAAGGCAAATGGAATGTTGGTCTTTATTTCAAAGGGAATGGAGTATAAAAATAGGGAAGTCTTGCTAATACTATACAAGGCACTAGTTAGACCACACCTAGAATACTGTGAATAGTTTTGGTCCCCTTATCTAAGGAAAAATATACTGGCATTGGAGGCAGTCCAGAGAAGGTTCACTAGGTTGATCCTAGGCATGGAGGGATTTTCTTATAAGGAGAGGTTGAGTAGGTTGGGCATGTACTCATTGGAGTAAAGAAGAATGAGAGGTGACCTTATTGAATCACATAAGATTCTTAGGGGGCTTGACAGGGTAGATGCTGAGAGATTGTTTTGCCTTGTGGGAAAGCCTTGGACCAGAGGGCTTAATGTCAGAGTAAGGGGTCACCCATTTAAAAAAGAGATAAGGAGGATTTTCTTCTCTGAGTGTAGTCAATCTGTGGAATTCTTTACCACAGAGGGCTGTAGAGGCTGGGTCATTAGGTATATTCAAGGCTGAGATAGACAGATTTTTAATCAGTAAGGGAATCAAGGGTTATGGGGGAAAGACAGGAAAGTGGAGTTGAAGATTATCAGATCAGCCATGATCTCATTGGAAAATATTTTCCCCCCCGTTTGGGGGGAAGAGCGGGCGCGGGAAGGCGGGCTCCCAATTGGTGGCCCCGGTTGGGGGCGTGCTGCCATTTTACGTGGGCAAGCCAATTAAGGCGTGGGCGTGATGTCCGCCAGGAAGCGCTATGCGTTCCCTATGCAGGCGGGGGGGGGGATTCCCTCAGCCGGGAGTGCGCTTTTTCGCGCATGCGTGCAAAAGAGCGCACAGATCTCCCTGAGTCTAAGTGCTGCCTTAGGGAGATCGGCTCCGTTTTGAAACTTTTAATGAAGGAGTTAAAAAATTTTCCTTGCCATGTCCCCTCATGTGACACTGTCACATGAGTTGGGACATGTCCATAACTTTTATTGCAACCCTTCATTAAAATTTAAAAACCCTCATGAAGCCTCATCTTGCCAGTAGATGAGGTTTCATATTTTTTCACAAGCCCGCCTGGGCTCCTGGCCTGCCTGCCAACCTTAAGGTTGGACGGGCAGGTCCATTAATAAGCTGAGTTGGTTTCTTAATGGCCTTAATAGGCCATTGACAGGTCAGTGGACGCGCCCGCTGTCTTGAAAATATAAATTACGCAGGGTGACGTCGGGAGTTCCACCTGATGTTACCCCACATCATTTTACGCGTTGGTGTGCGAGTCCTGCACGCCGATGGAAAAATTCTGCCCATTGAATAGCAAAGCAAACTCGATGGGCCAAATGGTCTACTTTTGCTCTTATGTCTTATGGCCTTATGGTCAGAGTAGTAACAAAGGCTATCAGCTGACCACATGGTTCATGACTCCAGTGCCCAACGTAACACATGTGGACAAAATACGTATAATGAAAACCATGCTGCTACATGAAATATGATAGACTGTTGAGGTTTTTAAACATAGCTCTAGTGGAGCCTTGCGATACCCAACAGAGTGTCAATAATTGTGGTGGTCTGCTGCATGTTGCACAACCCTGCCACCATGAGGACACACCCCTTGCCAGGAGGAGAAGGAAGGAAGAAGGTAAACAACACGTGCCCTCTCTGACTGGGCTGACTATGATCTGATTCACCAACAGTCCCATACCTTACCTTCCCTCTTTTACTGACTGTCACAGTGTCTTCTTAGCTTCAATCCTAACATTTAATCAATTATCCAATTTTGTCATCCAAAAAAGAAATCATGGGCCCTGGTGCTTCTCCTGCTTCCGGCCCCTTGTCCCAAACCCCCTCCCCCACCATCTTCAATTCTAGCAAAATCTACTTCAAATGATAATGGCGAACAAAATGAGGTAACTTATTTTGTTACCAAAACTTTGCACCAATACTTTATACTCATAAGAAGCCCCCAACACTCAGGCATTTAATGTGATCAGGCAAATTCTGAAACTCTGGGCAGAATTCTCCAGTCCCCCCTGCAGCAGGTTTAATGATGGGTGGGAGGAAGACAACTTGGCGGGAGTTGAAAAAGCAGTTTCCAGCTGGTGTGAAATGACAGTGGGATCTTGTGCTGCTGCCCACCATGTCGGGTCACCTTTCCTGCCAGAGGCTGGTGTGAAACTGATCTGCAAGCCATTAATGGGGTGCAGACGAAAGCCCGACAGGAATCGACCCACACCACCAGCAGCAGCCCCCACCCCCCCGCCGCCCCGATCGTCTGCACTGCCAGCAGGAAATCACGCTGGTCCAGAACATGCCTGGACCAACATGGTTTGAAATGTCAGCACTTACCTGAAGGAGGCTTGGGGCAGCCTGCAGAGTTTGGAAGAGAAGATGGAGGACTCCAGCAACCAGCCCGTGGAACACCATGTGCAGCAGTGGGTGGGTGGAGCATCCACCATGTGGATTTTCAAGCTGCAGCAGTTTCCAGGAGGTCAATCTTCAAGATGCTGCTTCTCCCAAGAGGTGGATCTTTAAGCTACAGGTGGACGGCTGCAGGAGGCACTGTTGGGCAGCGATGGTCTGTGCTGAGGGTGGGACAGGGGGTTGGGAATTAAACTGGGAGGAGAGGTAATGCATTCCTCCATGTTGGAGGCAGCACATGCAGTCACTTGCTATCTCCTCTTTCATTTGCAGGTGCCAGCAAGAAGAGGGCAAGGCCCGAAACAGACGAAACCCCGTCTAGCACTCAGACAAGCCCAGAAAGGACCTAGGACATTGAGGAGGAAGAAAGTGCACCTGTAGAGGCATCACAGTAGCCACCTGCACCCTCATCCTCCACCAGCTCAGAGACACGCACCTCGGTGGGTATTAGATCTAGTTTAGGAAGGCTCTTACGCTCTGGTGGTCACTGCATGGAAACATGCTTGCATCAGGAGGAGGCAGGGTCAGCTAAGCACCCCAACACTTGGAGGACTGCCAAGGAAGAGGCATCTGTGACGTCCAAGCCAGATGAGGCACCTCTGGAATTGGTTGCCGCAAGGGGCTGATGAGGCACCTGCAGAGTAGATAGACTGCAATGGGACTATGAGTTCCAATTGAGGCTCAAGTCCCCTCTACCATTCAGTGAGCTGAGTGTGAGCAGTTGAGGTTTCCCTTACCCTGGTGGAGCAGATGAGGTCATTCATCTGCTTCCTGCCCTGCTGGGCAGTCCTCTGGTACAAACCTTGGGCACTGACTACCCTGGAGATGTGGTAAAGTGGAGTGCTATGTACTTTTAAGAGAATGTAGTTGATTAACCACTTGACTGTATTGACCAATCGCTATACATTTCAGGCTACTTTGGTGACTGTAAGTCTAGAGCTGGAAGTGTTTGAAGAAGCACACAATGTGTTAGTGCTCTGTTCTTAGTTCCCATAAACCACCAGTGTTTGTTCAGCCAATTGATCTCTCTGACTGTATTGTATCATGCACCAACTACTGTGTTTATATCAAGGGTGTGACTCGAGGACGATGCTATTCTAAAGTGATTGCTATCTGAAACTAATCTAGGCTTTAGTAAGGCATTAGAATTGGCAACAGCTATGGAGAGTGCTGTTAGAGACTTGGAGGCAAAAAAGATACACAAAATGGCGCCATCCATTTTGCAGGGTGGGAGGCCTGTAACAAAAGGAGTGAAAACACTGGACTCCACAGAAAGGCGGGAAACGCCCACTATGTATAGACCATTGAAGAACAGCACTACAGTGAAAACCCACAACAGTAATAAGAGAAATGCATCAGGGCAGTCTGCAGGCGATCGACAATTCAGAAATATTGAATGCTTTTTCTGGCACCGCAATGGTCACATAATGTGGCACTGTAAAGCTAGGCTGAGATAGCATTTTAAAAACAAAGGTAAAAATCGTGAAATCTGTCTCGGTGAAGAACCAGAGGAAGCAGAATCTAACATCTATTCATTATACAACTTGAAAGTGGGTAGAACTGAGCCAATCCAGGTAATCATTAGAGTCAATGAACAACCCATCAAGATGGAGGTTGATACTGGGGCATCAGTGTCTGTCATAGGAGAACATACGTTCAGATACTTGAATAAAGGATTCTATCCTTTAAGTTTGTAAGAATCGGACACTAAATCAAAAACATATACGGGCAAAGAAATAAAAGTGAAAGGGATATGTCAATTCCTGGTGCAGTACGGAGATCAGTTAATTGGTTGCAACTGGCTCAAAAAGATTAAATTGCAATGGGCTGAGATTTTTCAAATCGGAATGAGAGACTTATAGGAATTGTTAAAAAAGTACGCTTCCATTTTCAGTGATGAGCTAGGAAGGATTCGTGGGCTACAAGCCAAAATCTACGTAGACACTAAAGCAACCCCCAGACTTATCAGAGCCAGACCAATCCCTTATTCTGTACGGGACAAGGCTGAGACCAAATTAAACAGGCTGGAAAAGTTAAGTATCTTACAACTGGTGCAATTTTCAAAGTGGATGGCACCCAGCACTCATACTGAAACCAGACCAAAGTGTTCGCTTATGCGGTGACTATAAGCTACCTGTAAACAGGGTGGCCAAACTTGATAGACACCTGATACCAAAAACTAATGAATTAAATAGAAATTGGCAGGGGGCATCACATATTCAAAACGCAACATGAGCCACATCTACCAGCAGGTGGAGTTGGAAAAGGGCTCTAGGGAATTCGTGACCATCAATACACATCAAGGATTGTATCAATATACTTGACTACCCTTTGGGGTCTCATCGGCGTGTGCTATTTTCCAAAGCACCATGGAAAATCTGCTTCAGGGACTGTCCCATGATGCCTTAGTCACTGGACTAACTGACGAAGAATACTTGGGCCAATTTGGAGGAGGTGCTGAAACGCTTCTCACAAGTGGGGGTATGCTTGAAACGAGAAAAATATATTTTCCAAACCAAAGAGGCAGTTTACTTATGCCATAAGGTCAACGCGCAGGGCCTGCATCCTGTGGAAGAAAAGGTCAAGGCTACTAGCGAGGCGTCAGCACTGAGAAACACTATAGAACTAAAGGCCTTCTTAGGCATAATAAACTACTATGGCCGATTTCTCCCAAATCTATCAATCATACTGGCTCCATTACATGTATTGCTTAAGAAAAACCATAAATGGATTTGGCAAGCTCTGCACCAGGATGTGTTCCTGAAAGTAAAGCAATTGTTAAGATCACCGGCCCTACTGGTCCACTTTGACCCAAAGAAAGAATTGATTTTAACTTGCAACGCATCCCGTTATGGAGTAGGGGCTGTACTTTCACATTGGATGGCGGATGGCTCCGAACGACCCATTGGTTATACATCTCGCACACTCAGTGCTGCAGAGCAACGATATTCTCAAATTGAGAAGGAGGGCTTGTCTTTTGTGTTTGGCATTGAGAAATTCCATCAATACCTTCACGGTTGCCATTTTCACATTCTATCTGACCACAAGCCTCTGCTGGGATTGTTTGGAGAGGATAAAGCGATACCCTCCACTGCATCTGCTCGCATCCAGATGCGGGCACTGATGTTGGCAGCTTACAAATACACTTTTATTCACAGATCGGGAAGCCAGATCGCACATGCTGACGCACTGAGCCGCCTCCCCCTGCCAGATAACAACATGAAGGTTCCAATTCCCCAGGAACTTGTCTTATTACTAAATTTTTGAATTCCTCCCCTGTCCAGGCCAAAGTCTGATGACATGAAACCTTATTTCAATCGCAGATATGAGCTCACCTGCCAGGATGGCAAATTGCTCTGGGGAGCAAGGGTTATCATGACCCCGAGAGGGCGAAGGCCCTTCCTGGCCAAATTATATAGTGCTCACCCTGACATTAGTATGATGAAGATGCTCGCGCGCAGCTACCTGTGTTGGCCAGGGATGGACACGGACATCGAAACCCTAGTCAAAAGTTGTTTTCAATGCCAGCAGGTACAAAAGCTACCCCCTTAGCTCCATTGTACCCCTGGGAATGGCTGGGACGGCCATGGGTACGCCTCCATGTCAACTACGTGGGGCCCTCCTTGGGCACGATGTTCCTTTTATTAATAGATGCCCACTCTAAGTGGATGGGTGTCTATGATGTCTGGTCAACCACGTCTGCTGCTGCCATGGACCATTTACAACAGAGTTTTGCAGTGCACGGGTTACCAGAGGTGCTTGCGTCAGATAACGGGACTGCATTTACCATTGGAGAGTTCCACAGGCTTACAACCCTCAGTGGAATAACTCATATCAAAACCTCGCCTTACCACCCAGCCTCTAATGGTTTGGCCAAGCCAGCAGTCCAAACCTTTAAGTGCTGGATGAAAAAGCTGGACGGGGATTCCATCAGCACCAGATTGTCACGGTTCCTGTTTGCGTACCGGACGACGCCCCACGCGACCACCGGTATTGCCCCCGCTGAATTACTAATGAAGAGATGTCTCTGCTGCACCCAGCTAACTTTTGTCAGGCTGAATTTAGAGGGGAGGGTGGAGAGAAGCCAAGAGACCCAGAAGACTAGACATGATGGCCATAATCATGAAAGAAATTTCACAGTGGGAGACACAGTTCTCGCGAAGAACTTTGGAGATGGGCCCAATTGGCTATTAGATGAAGTGAGTGCAGTGACAGGACCTCTCTCCTATAATGTATCAGTAAACGGCGGAATAATTAGACGACACTTGGATCATCTCCAGACAAGAGAGACAGTCCCACAAGAAGAAATGCAGTCTTCATTTGCATTTGAGTCTGCATGGCACATGGAAGAAATGTCACATGATTTGGAAGTACCGGTGGGGCCTGTTAGACCCGAGAGGTTTGAAGATACAAACTTGCCCACTTCCATTGAAGAGCCTGGTGGGCAGTTGACCCCTGAGAAGGGGGTCTCGGAAAAACCAGCCAAAGTCGTTGAGCTACAACGCTTGACATGTCCGAGGAAGCCTCCTGAGAGACTTGGCTTGTAGATAGCTATTCATGTAAATAATTGGGATGTTGTGATACTTGTCAATTGTACTTTCAGGTAAAGGGGGAGGGATGTGGTAAAGTGGAGTGCTATGTACCTTTAAGAGAATGTAGTTGATTGACCACGTGACTGTTTTGACCAATTGCCATACAGCGTGGGCTACTTTGGCAACTGTAAGTCTAGAGCTGGAGGTGATTGAAGAAGCACACATGGTGTTAGTGCTCTGTTCTTAGCTCCAATAAATCACCAGTGCTTGTTCAATCTATCGTCTCTCTGCCTATATTGTTGCAAGCACGAAACGACGTGTTAAAATCAAGGATACAATTTGTGTTCGTAGGACAAAGCGAATAACCAAAAAAACATATAAGGAGACTTCCTTCCATGCCTGGTTTGTCTCCCTGCTCGGACTCCTCCTCACTTCCATAGAGGAAGACCCTCCTGGCTTCTACGTTGTCGAGCAGGATACCCAGGGAGGCACCGGTGAATCTGGGTGCTGGAGCTCCCTGTCCTCTTCAGGTCATCTCCACTCTCAACATTGTGTAGGTTGCTGTCTTAGTGTCATTTAAATATAATGCCCAGATATGATGGCAGAGCAGGTGCCATCCAGCCTGCTCCACCACATGATACGTCGGGTAAACCCCAACTGCATAATCAATGAGGCCGAGGTCATGCGATAAGCCTTTAATTTCCAGCAGCCTCCGTGGTGGCACTGCCCGTGGCAGAAAACAATCCTCATCCTCACCCCCGCCCTGGGACTCAATCCCAGAATGGAAAATTCTGCTCGCTGCCTTTCATTTTATTTTTAAAAAGAGGTAAATAAAGCTACAAGTCACTCTTAAAGGGGAGAGCCTCTCTGCATTTGCTCCAGATGCTTCTAACACATTAACTAACACTGGTGGATAGCCCATGGACAGATCCAGTCACCACACCCCACCTCAGTCTATTGAGTTTGTGAGGTCAGTAGGTGGGTATTTAAGTTGATTAGGGCAGGCAATCACAGCTCTTGTTGCCCAGCTGCACCATACATCTGGAAAATACGGTATTTTTTTTTGTTCGTGGGATGTGGGCATCATTGGCAAGGGCAGTATTTATTACCCAGTCTAACTGCCTTTTAGAAGGTCCAAAAGCCATAGGTGCACCCACAGTGCTGTTATGGAGGGAGTTCCAGGTTTTTGACCCAGCAACAGTGAAAGAAGAGTGATGTAGTTCCAAATCAGGATGATGTGGTGGGGAACTTGCAGGCAGTGGTGTTCCCAGGTGTTATAGGTTGTGGGTTTGGAAAATGTTGTTGAAGGAGCTTTGGCAAGTTGTTGCAGTACATCTTGTAGACGGTACACACTGCTGCCACTGTGTCCCAAAGGTGGAGGGCGTGGCTGTTAAAGGTGCTGGATGGAGTGTTAATCAAACGGGCTGCTTTGTCCTGGATAGTAGTTTGAGTTTTGTTGGAGCTGCACTTACTTAGGCAAGCAGAGAGTATGCTGTCATGCTTCTGATTTGTGCCTTGTAGATGGTAGACTGGCTTTGGGGAAGCAGGAGGTAAGTTAGTTGCTGCAGGACTCCCAAGCTCTGACCTCACAATGTTGCCATGGGGTTGTTGCCCAGACTGTAGCCATTGTCCCTTTGACTTCAATGCAAGGGGGAAGATCTATTCTTAAGGGTTTAGGTTACTTTCTTGGCCTGGACCCTTCAGTGAATTCCACTTGGATCCATCTGGACACCAGAGAAGCCCCCAAGGAAATCTTGGACCTTTGAAATTGAAAATATACAATTGAACATTATTAATAACTGTGTTAAATCATTTACATGAAATCCCTTCGTCCAAGATTTTACAAAGATAATAACCTGTTTGAAACACAATGCCCTTGTTGAAATAATGGTGCAAGGGTTTTTGTACGAACATATTAACATTTTTGCTACTTTCAAACCCTTTGTGTTTAAAAACAGATAAGCTTCTGCAGAACATGAAGCTTGAGACAGGCTGTGGTATATTGAAATAAGTGAGCAATTACATGATATCCAAAAATTAAATATCTGTAGGAATAATATGCATGCAAATTCCAACAAATTTTAAGGCAAAGAATAACTCAGTCAGAAAATGTTGCAATCAACAAAACCGATTCTGTGATATGATCTATGGTTTTATGGTTCCAATCCCATGAATAAGTTAAAAGTGGAAAGCAGCTCCTGCTGAATATAAGCCAATACTATACAGTTTATTGAAGGAATGAAATGCAAAATTGCTGATGTCTACCCTTTAACAAATGTCTTTTATGTATCTCTACTATTTCCTAATAATTTTTCCTTCTCTTTTTCATATCCTATACAATTCAGCCTTTCCTATTCCAGATCAACGAACCTGGACTTAGCCGTTCTTTTAACTATTGCTCAGCAATTGGCAACTGGAAGGCACTGAAGGAAGATTTCTTTGGAATGATGTCGCTTTGACTGATAGATTTTCGTTAAAGCTTGTCAGAACTGATGGTTTCATCCCAGAGATAGCCGAAGAATCTCTCCCAGATATTTGCAGCTGAGCATCAGTGATATTTCCCTGGCAATGTGCCAGGGTAGAAGTTCTGCCTGGAATTTCATGATTAGTTCACATATCCTACAGCTGCATGTTTAGAATTGGGAAGGTATCCATACATCATCTTCTGTACATTTTGCTTCTTATGGGTGTAACATTTCCTCACTTTTTCCAATTACTTACATTGGTCCTCAGTCTTTCTGCAACAACCATTCAGTGCAGTCGATGAAGATGGGTAAGCACACTGCTCTCAAGCCTCTGCCAATCTTGTTTTGAACTGGCAGACAGGAGATGTGTAAAACATAACTTTCCCACTGAATCAAAACAATGTTGCTGAATTTGTATCAGCAAAGACATTCAGTGTTATTACAATGATGAGAAACCCTCGCTGTAAGATTGAACAATGGTACATTATTAACTACAATGTAGGTGAAGTTTTGTTGTGGGTTAATGTCTGAAAAAAAAGGGACCTGAGACTATTAAGTATTTCATTTACAGGGCGGAATTTTCTGAGCCCACTGGGGGCGGGCACGATAGGTGGTGTGCATGGAAAATATGGTGCGACCTGCTTCACAACGGCGCGAAGGCAGGTCGTGATCGTCTGCTCTGCCCACTGACGGCGGGCCGCGTTTCCCACCATCGGTCGACAGGGAGCTAATTGTAATACATTAGCATATAATTAAAAGGCCATCCTGCTAGGGTCTTGGAACCCCGCTGTATCATCTGTCCATGTCGGCGGGAAAGCACGCCGACATGTTTCACAACAGCACACAGGCGACGTGCACTTGGTGGCCTTCACTTTGGGGGAACTAAGGTGAGTGAGCAGCAGCGTTCCCCACAGCTCGCACATTGGTCTCGGGGGCGCCGGCAACTGACGCCTGGCCTCGGAGGTGACTGCAGCGTGGGGAGGGGGGGAGTCAAGTGCTGTCTTGGTGCTGCATCCCTTGCGCAAGCAATCGAGGTGGGGGGCAGGGTAAGCGAGGGGAGTGGCCATGCATTAGGGACACCTGCATAAACTGACCATCCTTCTGCAACGAAGACAGATCAGGCACAGCCACAGTGATATGATTGGGGTCAGGCTCCTAGCCTGCCCGCCCATACAAGCAACATGGAGGCACCAAAGTGCCATCAAGCGCTCCATACCTTACCCCCCACACCCCCAGCACAGACTTCAAGCCCGCCACCACTTTATTGGACCGCAGAGCAGTTGGACTGCGCACGTTGTACAATCTTCTCGCCAACGCTGGCCATGTAGCAGTCACTGCTAGAGGCGCTTACAGCCCCTTGCAATCTCAGCATCCCAGTTTGGACCAGTGTCCCCCATGTTGCAGGTTGACAGGGCAGCCATGCAGCGCACACACCTCTGGCCGTCCGAGGATGACCAGCACTCTCCAGGAAGCATTAAGGGGTAGACACACAGGGCCAGGAAAGGTACTAAATGCCGCCATGATAACCACATCTCTCTCTCTTTCATGCTGCAAGAGGACCATGTCAGGATCATGGATCCTGGAGACCTAGCTGTATGCCTGATGGTCTACAGACACCATAGAAGATGAGAGAACGACTGAGGCTCCTGGTTGCACAAAGGCAGGAGCAGCTACCTCATCAATAAGGGGCAGCAGGGACTCCCGTACATGCTGCCCGGGAGCGACAGCGAGCCATGGCTGGTCAGCGCCTAGCGACACCCAGGGTCTATAGGCACTGCCCTGCCACTCCTGCAGATGACTGGGAACCAGTGTTGCCGACAACTGCACATGTCCAGGGCCCTGGTGGCTCACATCTGCCACTTACTGCAGGACTTGGCACCAAGGGGACATGGATGGCATCCAGTGCCAGTGGCTGTGAAAGTGACCACGGCGCTCAATTTCTATGCCAGTGGCTCCTTTCAGGGCTCCACAGGTAACCTTTGTGGGATTTCACAATGCGCCACCCACAAATGTATCTATGAGGACACGGATGCCATATTCTCCATGGCACACAACTTTGTGCATTTTACCCGGTACCGGGACAGCCAGGATGCAAGGCCCATTGGATTCACCCTGGTCTCTTGGTTCCCACAGGTGCAGGGTGCAATTGACTGCACTCATGTGGTGCTCAGATCTCCATCGCTACACTCAGTGGACTTCATCAACTGCAAGGACTTCCACTCACTGAACATGCAGCTGGTAGGCAACCTGCAGGTTTACCCACAGTTTCCAGGAAGTGTGCGCGACACCTACATCCTGTGTCACTCACAGATCCCTGCAGTCTTCCAGGGTCCATAGAGGCTGTATGGCTGGCTCCTTGGGGACAAGGGCTACCCACAGAGGCCATGGCTGATGACACCGGTGCAGCGGTCTCAGACTGCTTCAAGCGACGCTATAATGAGGCTCATGCAGCAGCTTGCAACTTGGTGGAGCAGACCATCGGGATGCTGAAGATGCGGTTCTGGTGCCTGGACTAGTCTGGTGGAGCCCTGCAATATTGTCCACAGAGGATGTCACGCATCATCGTCGTCTGCTGCGCCCTTTACAACCTGGCACTGCAACTGGGCAAGGAGCTAGCTGAGGAGGAGATAGAGGAGCTTTGATGAGGAAGACGCCGACGGGAATGAGGGTGAGGGGGCCCTCGGTGGTGACGATGATGGGGATGAGGCTCTCGCACTGGCTAGAGGAGGCAGGTGCACTCGGGAGGCCCTCATAACTGCCAGATTTGTGGAGGATGATGAGAACATGCAATGAGGTGTCCCTGTAGATCCTCACCTCACAGTTGTGAACGTTTGACTGAAGTCTGGCTTATTGCAGTGCCAATACCCTCTGTGAGAATGCTCCTGTCATGGAGATACAGTGAAGGCCCTAATTGTTGCTTGATTGCAGGAGGATGATGACAACATGCAGTGAGGACACTCCATAGATCTTCACATGGTCTCTGAGAATGTCTGACTCCTGTCTGGCCAAAGGCAGCTTGCTTGCGCTCCATGACCAGGGCCATCTCAGAGACGCAGCCATGAAACTTGAGATGCATCTGATGCTGTGTCTGCCTTCAGCACCTCAGCCCTTCAGGAGCTGGTGCACAGCATCACTGGTCACAGATGCCGATGTGATGGGGGCCAGCCCAACTTAAAGGTGTTGAGAACACACAGAGAGTATGAGAGAACTCTGTGGTGCCTGCCCATTACATTCTGGCAGCAATGACCAGCACTGCTGAGGTGCAGGCATCAGTAATGTTTCCAGTGAGTGTGAGGCTGGACCATCACTGTGGTCTGAAGGCTGCACAGAGCACAGGGAAGAGGCCCTGGACTGAGGCACTTGCCTTTTGTCTTGTGCAGAAAGGTTTCACATCTGAGTGACAAGAACACTGCCCATCAGAACAAGGAGCCACAGGCAGGGTGACATTCTTAGAGTTTATTGACAATAGTGAATAGTATGTACAAGTGATCAACACCCATGCCCAGGCTGTGCAACTACTTTTACCTAACTTTCCTAACCCGGCCGCTACGTATTGGTGCTCCCCAGACATCCACAGCAGATGTGGAGGCAGCCTGCTGACTGTGCCACCCTGTCTGTGATGACTTTAGCAGGCATCCTCTGGAGGGCAGAGACTTAAAGGGCCCCAGCCTGCATTCGGGGTCCTGCTGGGTGGCAGTGTCACCCTCCTCGGGCTGTGAAGCTGGATCTGTGGAGGTCACAATGAGGCGGGATTCGGATGGGCCGGTCACTCCCAGAGTCACCTGGATGGATGGCCCCGGAGCGTGCACGTGCTGATCCTCCATCCTATGGGTGCCCGAGGACCCCTGGCTGACTCCGTAAGTGGAAGGGGTAGCTGGAGTGAGATCGAGCTGCCCAGCACCCCTACACACTGTTGGAGGCCAAAGTGGCATCAGCGATGGAGTTAAGCCCGCACAGCAGTGCAGGAGTGACGTCCTGGACCAAGGTCTCCATGGCAGCCGCCATCCTGCCAGCGTTGACCTCGGTGCATTGCAATGCTGGCACTATCATCTCAGGCTGAAGACAGATGGACTCCTGCATCATGCCTTGCAATCTGTGGAGTGCAGCGGACATCCCTTCCTGATGTTCCTTAGCTTGCCTTTGCAGCTCCAGTTACTGTGACATGACCCAGTCCAGAGGCTTGTCATCTATCTTGGACTCAGCAATTTTCTGGCCTCTAGCAGTCCTCCGAGTGCCAGAAACCTGGGAAGTCCTTGCCTCCACCTGTTGTGGATCGGACAGTGCAATGTGCTCACCAGATTGTGATCCCGAGGCTACTCTAAAGCTAGGTCTCACCGAGGTGTGTGTCTCTGTGCTGGTGGAGGGTGTGGGTGAGCGCTGTGATGGGACTTCAGGGAGGGTGCCTTCAGATTCCTCTTCAGAGGTTTCTTTGGAGCTTGATTGTCGGCTGTTTGGCAGATGTGCCTGAGAAAGCAAGGGGAGATAATTAGTGCATGGCAGTGGCCTGTGAAGCAGGACACATCACTCACAGCATGGTTGTTTGATAGATGTTACACTGCTGGATCCTCACTTGGTAGAGCAGCTCCGATCTCACTATCAGCACAGGACCAGTCCCGGTCGTCACCTGCCAGCTGGATGGCTCTGTTTTCAAATTCCAGTTTGTCCTGCATGGATAGAGATGGGGAGAGTGTATCAGGACTCCTGCTGGGCCAGATGATAAGTATGCCTGGCTTGTGTGTGAGTGGTTCCATAGACGGGATGAGGACAATGAAGGTGTGTGTGAGAGAGTGAATGGTGATGTCCCTTGCACTGGCAGTGAGTGAGGGCCCTGTGGATGTGTGATGGGTTTGTGAGTGTATGAGTTGGGAGTGATGAAAAGAGTGACTTACCCTGGCGGAACAGAGGAGATCATTCATCCTTTTGTGGCACTGGGGAGCTGTCGTCCTCCGCAAGGTGTTCGCACTGACAACTGCCTCCCAAGCTGGGTTGGTGACATTGCTACCCATCCTGTGGCAAGAGCAGGGGTAGAGCACATCCCAGCGGGCCTCCATGGCATCCAGCAGTCGCTCGAGGGACCCGACGTTGAAGCAGGGGCTGCGGTCTTTTTTCCTTTGCTGGCCACGTCTCCCGGGCAGCGGTGGTGAGTTGGTGGCGATGAGTGCTTTGCTGGCAGCTGCCATTTAAAGATGGCGGCCAGTGTGACGCACCAGCGGGGTGATGGCGAGTGGGCGAATGAGAGCCCGCCCACCATGGAAACAGTGTGTTTCCCGGGAATGCATAAATAATGAGGCGGGCTCGGGAAGATACAGCGGGAAAACCCGCCATTTTCCTCAGCGGGTAGAACTCCATTTTACCCGGCCGGTACCGCACTTAGTGGCATTCTGGGAAAATTCCACCCACAATGTTAGCAATCAACAGGTAGCAAGCACTTTCATCCCATCTGCCTTGGCTGGATTGAACCCAGTTTATTCACTTCCCTGCTTAAATGAGCATCCCTGGTATGGTTATTTGCAGTTTGCGAAAGCTAAAATGGAGGTTATGTTCTAGACAGCATTAAAGGGAGATGGAGTGGCATTCCTGTAAACAATATGTATGTAAATACAAGTTGTGTTTTTCATTGTTCTTCCAGTCGAATTCTTTCCTTGTTATTTGACAAGAAGGGATACAGAAATAACAAGGTACATTTCTAAAGAGCTCCCCTAATTCAGAAAGGCATTTCAAAACGCTTTGCGAGATTACAAAAGGGAAAATAGCAAAAAAATTGGGGGTGGTGATGGGAACAAAAACAAGAAAACTTTGAGAGGTTTGAAAGTTTTACAGAATAGCAAGGGAGGTGACAATTGGGCAGATGGGACTTAATGGGTGGAACTTAATGTCCTCCCCTGAGGCAGGTTTGGAGGTGGAAGCCATTTAATTGGGCTAGAGGGTGCATGGTTGGGACCCTGCCACCTTCCTACCTCTACCCCGCATAAGTCCAGGGAGGGGGGAAGGCTCGTGGACGGCCTTCCCATTCCAACACCAATTAAGGCCACAAATAGGTAATTAATGCCCACTTAAGGGTTTCATCCCACTGCCCCCCCCAACCCCCTCCGGTATTCAAACAGTGGCAGGCGGGGCTTCAGCAGCACTGAGGAGAGATAGGATTGGAGTCAGGAGATGTTGTGAAGTTGGAATTTTTGGAAATGAATATAGTGGAGAAAGTTAAGTTGAGGGTTCAGCATTTATGTCTCCAGATTTAGGGCAGAATCTTCCGCTCCTGCCAGCAACATGAATCATGGTGGGTGGGGGCACCAAATTTGGCATGATGGAAAAAATCAGTTTCCTGCCAGCCGGAAATTAGTTTGGAATTTTTTTCCCCTGACTTTGATGACAGGTTAAAGGTCGATCGAGTTTCCCGCTGATCTATGTCAGGAATCACATTGGCATTAATTTGAATCTCATGAATGTTCATTATAAGGCTAACTTGCTGGAACTACGTTTCCCCTCCAAAGTAAGTGCCCCACCAGCGAGAATTTAGAACGATCTGATTCCGGACTGTATATAAGTGGCGTGCACCTGACAAGCTTCCGTTCATCAATGACTTCAAGGTCCTTAGATGTTGCTTTCTTCTTCTCTGGGACCTCACATAACTTCACTCGAGAGCCGTTAGCAAACGCTGTGACAAGGCTGGGCAAGGGAAGCAGGTGAAGGCTGCAAGTGGGGTGGGGGAGCAGTAGGGTGGAAGGGTGGAGCACAGGCTGGACAGGGGGGGCAGGCTTACAGGGGAAAGCCAGGGAAGGGGGGCTATATCCAGGGAAGGGAGGGGGATAATGTGGGGGTTAGTGTCCGGGGAAGGGCTGGGGGGAGAGTGGCCCGGGAAGGGAGGGGGCGCATATTTGAGAGTGGAGTCTGTGGTGTTAACGGTCGGTCCTGGGGAAAGAACTCAGGGTACTGGTGATAGAAGGGAACAGTCACAGTCAGAGGATCAGAGGGGGGAGTTAGATATGGTAGGGTGGCAGCTCTAGGATGAGAGTCTGGTTGTTGAAGGTCTCATCGGGTGAGTCATGGAGTGGGACAAGTGGCTTGAATAATGAAAATAGGCAGGTTCAGGGTGGGCAAGGGGATGGTAATGGGTGTCAGCTCTGTGGGGAGGACAGGCTTGTGGACGTGTATTGTGATAGGGTCTAGGGTAACGGAATAGGTTCAAGGATGACCGAGAGGAGAGGAATTGATATTGGGTGGGCCTATGGTGATGGGAGGGTGACAGCATGAGGGTAGAAGGTGGTGGAGCGAGTTTGAAATGTGATGTGCACCACTTTTCAAAACTGACATTGACCACACAGTCAGTCAGTGAGATCCCTTGACGCTGGAGAAGGGTCTTTTCGGGTGGGTGGAGTTCAAGATCAATACAAGGGGTCAACTAAGGGACACTGTAATAATTATAATGTCAAAGACTCTCATTTGTGCTCTTCTCCCTATGGTGCAGCCCGCATTGCAGCAGATCTGTTCCTGACTTTTGAGTCCCATAGTATCGAGATCCCAGCAAGATGCGAAGCTTCTGTTTATTCTGTGCCATTTGCCATCGGCTACAGTCAGAGGCAGGGATGAAGGAAGCGAGGGAGCTGGAATGCCTCCAAGGGGTACAGCTGGTGGAGGGCAGCCAACTCGTGACTCCAAACCTCCATCCTCCTGGATGAATGGTCATGGCTGACAAGGTATCATGCGGTTAGTATGCTGCCAAGCCAATGGTCTCTCTCTCTCTGGAGTTTCGAGGATGGTGGAGACAAGTGGAAAAGTGTCCGAGTGAGGCTTCTTGCACATGGCTCTCATTACCCTGGTCAAAGAGCAATGTCTCCATACGCATTCATGTATGAACAGGCGGAACACCCATCTCTGGTCCTCCAGGGTGTCCTTTACCTGGAAGGGGTGGGGTGGGGGTGCCATGTCTATACGAAGGCCAGGCAAAAGGCTTAGCACTTGCCTGCTGGCTGTGAGATGGAGGGAAACCTGTAAAGGACATGCTCACTTAATGTTTCACTTCAATTTTTTCACACATCCACTGAGGTGTTGTTGATGCAGGCTGCAGGCAAGCCTGAGGTAAAAGCAAAATACTGCAGATGCTGGAAATCTGAAACAAAAATAGAAAATGCTGGAAAAGCTCAGCAGGTCTAACAGCATCTGTGGAGAGAGAAACAGAGTTAATGTTCCAAGTCTGTATGACCCTTCTTCAGAGCTGAAGAGAAGTGGAAATGTGATGAAATTTGTACTGTTTAAGGGGGGTGGGGCAGGTGGAGCTGGATAGAAGGCCAGCGATAGGTGGGGACAAAGGAGGGATTGACAAAGACGTCATGAACTAAAGGACAAAAGGATTGTTAATGGTAGTGGTTAGTGCTAAAAAAGGTGCTGATAGTGGCATAAAGATAAGAAAACAGAATGTGCTAATAGCAGAACAAGGGTAGCAATGTGTGAAAGGACACCATGGAACAAGTAACAGATAGCCCTGCAGGGGATGGGGTGTGGGGAGGGGGCAGTGGTGGGGAAAAAAAGGATAGAAAATGGGATAGAAGGGGGGATAAAAAAAGGGAATAAAATCACGGATAAATGAAGAAAAATAAAAATAAGTGGATAAAAAATAAAAATGAATGTAGAAAAAAGGGGATTAAAAAAAGTGGGTGAGGATAGAGGACAGAGTTCGTGATCTGAAGTTGTTGAATGCAATGTTAAGTCCAGAGGGCTGTCAAGTGCCTAATCGGAAGATGAGGTGCTGTTACTCCAGTTTGCGTTGGGCTTCACTGGAACATTGCAGCAGGCCAAGGATGGACATGTGGACATGAGATGGTATGTTGAAACGGCAAGCGACTGGAAGGTCTGGGTCATGCTTGCGGACAGACCGGAGGTGTTCCGCAAAGCGGTCACTGATTCTGCGTTTGGTCTGCCCGATGTAGGGGAGACCACATTGGGAGCAGCGGACGCAATAGACTGAATTGAAATAGGTGCAAGTGAAGCGCTGCTTCACCTGAAATAAATGTTTGGGCCTTTGTATAGTGAGGAGGGAGGAGGTAAAGGGGCAGGTATTGCACCTTTTTCGATTGCATGGGAAGGTGCCATGGGAAGGGATGAAGTCTTGAGGGTGATGGAGGAGTGGACCAGGGTGTACCAGAGGGAACAATCCCAATGGAATGCTGACAGGGGGGTGAGGGGAAGATGTGTTTGGTGGTGGCATCATGCTGGAGTTGGCGGAAATGGTGGAGGATGATCCTTTGAATGCAGAGGCTGGTGGGGTGATAAGTGAGGACAAGGGGGACCCTATCGTGATTCTGGGAGGGAGGGGAAGGTGTGAGGGCAGAGGCGCCGGAGATGGGCCGGACACAGCTGAGGGCCCTGTCAACCACAGTGGGTGGGAAACTTCGGTTAAGGAAGAAGGAAGACATGTCAGGAGCGCCGTTTAGAAAAGTGGCATCATCGGAACAAATGCGATGGAGGCAATGGAACTGAGAGAATTTCTGGCCTTCTATCCAGCTGCACCTACCCCACCCCCCTTAAACATTATAAATTTCATCACATTTCTACTTCTCTTCAGCTCTGAAGAAGGGTCATATAGACTCGAAACATTAACTCTGTTTCTCTCTCCACAGATGCTGCTAGACCCGCTGAGTTTTTCCAGCATTTCCTGTTTTTATTGCAGGCAATCCTGCCTTGATAGTGGCTCTCATCCAGATGAGGAGAAGGAGGGCCCATTGACATTTGGCTCAGGGCCCTGAGGAGAAAGGGGTTGAGCAGCAAGAGGCAGCGGGGCCTCTATAGAGTCAAGAGGCTGGCAAACATGGAGCACTACAACAGTGAGCATTGCCCAATCATAGATGTATCGCTGACAGTGTTCTTATTTAGAGATGAGTGAAAGGCAATGCCGGAGTCTCCCTTGTATGTCCTGGGATGTGGTTGCTCACATCTGCGAGCTACTCTAGTATGAGCTGCAGCTGCAAGAATTCTGAAGGAGTAGTGTGGAGCTCCTGGCCTGCAATAAGTGAATTTGTGTCCGGGTGCCCTTTAAGTATGGGGCCAGTACCTTCGACCCCATGATGTAATGGTGGGGCGGGCGACTTCCTTCTCATCCCACCATGAGATTCGCCAAGCTCTTCGCTGATGCATAATTAATAAGCTGAAAAGTGGAAGAATGTGTGTGTTCACCCGTCCCACCACAGCAGGAATAACGCCAACTTTCTCGCCCACCACCGCACTTGGTCTCCAGAATGGGAAATTCTGCCTATAGTCCGAGGTGGCCGTCAGGGAGATTGATGGAGTCTAAAACCGGAAGAATGTAAGTGATCACAGGAACCAATAAGAAGGCTTTAATTTTTCTAACATTAGTTTGGAGGAAATTTTGGCTCATCCTGATATTATTAACCAGCAAATAATTAGCCTCAGGATCAATGAGACAGGCAGAGAGTTGGGAATTGAATGGATGGGAGAGCAGAGGTCAGCGGAAGCAAAGACAGCTACGTTGAAAGTTTTCATCTTGTGCATGACTAAAGTCATAATTTACTCATATTTAGGGCTGAATTTTCATGGAGCAGGTGGGAAAGTTGAGTCAGGAAACTTTCCACCCTAGAAGTCCTGTTTCCTTTAAAAAGGCCCCTGCCTGTCATATTTTTATTCCAGGGAAGAAGGGGCAGAATGAACTCTGGCCTACTGCCTCCAGAGCCAGACCCGAAGCAGCAACCTAAAGGTGGGCAGATGGCAAGGCCGGCAGGCTGGAACGCCTCCCTCTGTTCACTGAGACCTTGGCCCAGTTTTAGTGATAAGGCCCTCAAACCCTCACCTCCTCACCCCCCACCCACTCTATATGGCCCCTCCATGTCCCCTCATATTCCCTATGCCGCTCCCATGCCCCTTCGTAGCCCCATGCCCTCTCCATGATGCCTCATAGCCCCATGCCCCCTCGATGATCCCTCATACCTCCATGCCCCCAAAGCCACTCACTCAGTATCCACTACAGACAGACATCAGGAGCCATGTCTTTGAAATAGAAATGCAGAAAATTTAAACTTCTAACAATCTAATTGAGCTCACACTCAAGCATACTTCCAACAGAAAAAGAAAACCTCTCATTTATAAAACCCACTCAAAAAATGTAAATCCTCTCAAGTGGTCAATCTATTGGAAAGATAAACAAACATCTATTTTACTAATCAGATCAAAGACAGATAATCCTTTAATAACTGATTAAAACTGTCAATCAAAATGTGAATACAGCCCCTTGCTGAAATAAGTGGCTCTTAACATTTGAAACTCAGCCAAACATTCATATGGATTTAGCTAAAATAACAAACCCTGGGAAATGTAAGCAATGGAGCCTATTGAAACAAAAAAGATGATCCTTTATTATAAGCTTCACCAGATGCCTTGTCAATCAAAGCAATCCAGGTGGCGGGTTGGGGGGGGTGATATTTTCACTAAGTGAATGCTGCTGATATTATTTTTCATTTTAAAAGGACTCTGTGCATTTAAATCACTTCGGATTATTCTACTAGAGATCCCATGCAGTGTTTTCTTCAGTTTTGAATACATAAGAGCACTTTTCTCAATGGAAAAAGCATTCTAATGCATCTCAACACTTACGCAATGCTGATCAATGTAATAGTCAATTTACCCTTGCAGCACAGAGCTCTATAGTTAATCACTGTAGTAAAAACAAATCTCACTTACAATACAGCACCTAACTATTGAAACTGAAAGAATTTTTTTTTGCATTTCAAAACCGGTTAATGAAAGAATTGAAGGGACAGATGACTTTTTTTGGTTTCCCACTTGGGAGTGGGGACTGGGGATCCCTATGTTCACGCCTCTTCTGAGAGGCTGCAAACCACTTTTACCTACTGAAGGGGCCTGACGCCACTAAAATTGTGGGGGGTGGTGGGAAGGTTAAATTGCCTGCCCCACAATGGAACTGGCAAGGGTGGGTGTGTTGTGTGTGGGTGGGTTACTCGCACCCTTATCCCATGCCAGCAGAAATCCTGGAATCATCCCGACTCAGAGAAAATGTGGGCCCTGGTATCTGAAGTCAGGATCAGCAGTTTGATGGAACAAAATTGAGAGAAAGTTAATCATAGAGAAAAAGACTATTTGTGTTCCTTTTGTCTTGCAGTTGTAGGTAGGTTTGGACATGGGAAAGCAGCAACAGTACAGCTTGCGATAGTTAAATCAGATCTAGTGCTGAATATCTGCCTATGTGTGAGAACGATTTGTAGAATACTGGGAAACTGAAGATAGGAATGTCAACATTATAGATAAAACTGGAGGTCAAGTTCAATATTACCATTCAGTCACACTTTTGCTACTGACAGAGCCAAAGCTTTGCTTTTTTGATTCTTTGCAGCTTTCAAAAATTACTTTCTGGTCCTAAATAATAATGGGTACAAAGTCGTCTACACTGCTGGTTAGGGTATGAAGGGCATGGTTGGCTAAGGCTCTTTTAAGTGCTGGATTGAGTGTTTCATGAATTTCAGAGTTAGATCTGACTGTTCTCTATCAATTGGACAGGCAGCATTCAGCCAGTCATTTCTTTGCACTTTTAAGCACTTTAATAATTGGCTAGAATAAGTCTAGAAACCCACAGCAGTTCAATTCAAGCTATACCATATTTTGTAATTCCTATAATCACATGAATATTTCACATCACTTTTAGGCACAAGTACTTTGCATCACTGAAGGGCTTAACTAATACATAAACAAAGGCCTGGATTTTGTGATGACAACAATGGCAAAACTGTCAGCGTTCCCTGTCATTATTCCTCTGAAGCCGGTAGCAACTTTTAGAATCCTCACATGCACAGGATAATGTGACATCCAGAGGTTGCTGTTAGTGATTCTACACTCCTTCAGAGGGTGTGCAATTGAGGAATCCCCCCATTCCCCAGATTGCAATCTATGGGAAATCAATTGTGTTGACAAGAATTTCCACTCTTATGGTGTTCGTCTCGCTGTAAAATCCCTTTAAAAAGTTACATCTTGTTGAGTGAGATATAACTGAGTTTTTAGTGGCGAGCTATCTTCATGATTACAGTTAAATACCCTCACTGATTGTAAAGCTAATTTTATATTTGTGGAATGCCAAATTTCTCCATCATAAATATATCATATTTAAAAAAATAAATGTTTTCTACTTTTGGGTGTGTTTATCTTTATTTAGCTTCTATCTTAATTCAATCATAATCATTTGTTTTTCTTTAATCTGAAAATTTAAATTGAAAGTGAAGGATACTGAAAGCTTTTAACTTCCTGGTTTGCTGTGTGCGAATACTTCATGTTGATTGGCTGATTACCTGCTTGCTGATGTTGAGTTGACTCCAGGTTTAAACTGCCTTCAAGAAAGGCAAAAGCCACAACACTAGGGATTGCTAGATCTTTGTGCGCAGCTTTTCTCGAGGGAAGTGGCAAGCACATTTGCTTTGCCACTGACTGCAAAATCCGGACCAGAATGCTTATCAATATTTTATTTGTGATATGATTTTATCATTGTAGTACAAACAATGTAATAATTACTGCGAGCTAGCAATTTGTTTTTTTCACAAATTTAGCATAAACACTTAAAACCCGTAACACAAATGGACAAATTATTAGATACAGATGTTAAAGGTGATGAAAAACTTTGAAAAATGTTCAGTTGTAAAAATGATTCTAGTCTTTAATATAAATTAAAAACTAGGCACTATCTGATTATGCTCTTGTATATATGAGAAGCTGGTAGGCTTTACGGATGGTATAGATATAAAACAGTAAAAATAATATCCTTCCCGTTGTAGTGTGGTACAATGAGCAGGAGAACAACCTGACACCTGTGCTGCTCTACCATGGATTTTCCATCAAAGGGAACTAATGACACCTCATAAATTTTAATATTCCGTAAGGCTTTTTTCAAGGATCAGTCTCCCATTTGTTATTTGTTTTCTTTCTGCTTGCTGTACACACAGGTTACCAGAAACATACAACTATGATCTCTTTAGCACAGCACATTTTATACAGTAGCTTGATATCACCTCCACCTGCTTCCATCTCATCCTCTCCAAACAGCATCACTATTCTTCCCCATCATCTTCTGTAATAAGCACACTTAGATTTGCTGTCATCTTGTTATCCTTTAGTCCTGGCTCCTGACTCATGTTTTCCAGGTGAGTTTACAGAGTGATTCTGGAAACAAAGTTATTCAGTTTCAATTTGTTTTTTTATTCATTCATGGAATGTGGGTGTCATTGGCTAGGCCAGCATTTATTGCCCATCCCTAATTACCCTTGAGAACTGAATTTCAGAGGGCATTTAATAGTCACCACATTGCTGTGGGTCTGCAGTCACATGTAGGCCAGGCCAGATCAGGTAAGGACAGCAGATTTCCTTCCCTAAACGGTATTTTGGGCTTTTACGACAATTGACAATGGTTTCATGGTCATCCATGTTTTTTAATGAATTCAAATTTCATCATCTGCCATAGGGGGATTCAAACCCAGGTCCCCAGAACATTACCCTGGATTTCTGGTCCAGTGACAATACCATTAGTCCATTGACAATATCACTATGCTACTGCCTTCTCAGAATCTAATCAGGACTATAATAGAAAAGGAGGAAATTATTATGGTCCTGTGGGATATGTATGACTTTTCTCACATAACTTATTTAAGTTCCTGAATTATTGTACTGCAATTGATTTTTGCCAGTTGATGTACAGTTGAATGCAGCCAGAGACTGAAATCTTTCACTAGAATCTGTTTTTAAATTTATCATTAAATATTAACCTTTGAGAACTTTGCAAGCAAATTACAAAATACAACAATCATGAAACAAGCCTGTTTACTCCAAGAATGCTATAAACCAGAAAATTTTCACTGGTTTTGTAAGTATTCCTCTAACTCTTCTTTACATTCACCACTGGAAATTTCTATAAACGTGTATAGGGCCATATCCTATCTGTGCATCAAGTTCCATTGAAACTGTCCATTAGTTTTTGAGATATATATTTTTATAGACAAACAAACAAAGGGCAAAAACATCACTTCTGCCTACCTTCAATGACAGAGGTACTGAGTGAAGAGGGCACTCAGCAGAGCGCAAACCACTGTGTTAACTCAATGTTATTACAATTACACAACTCTTCTTTGAGGCTTGTCCCTGCCTGGTTGATGTCCTGTAACTATAAAGCTGAAAAAGAAATATTTTTATTAAGAGCTCCCATCTCACTGAGGAGGCGTCAGACCAAACTGCATCCAATAACCTGCTCCGTAAACACTGCTCACAATTTGACAGCTGTGACAAATTCCACCACAGCAGCTGAGACAACCCACTACATTCTAAAACAGTCAACAGCATTCTAAATAACACAGCACACAACATTTAAAAAAAACAATTTTCCCTATATCCCAATGTTAATGAATCTTAAAAAAATTCCAGCATCTGGATCTACATCTTTGCCAAAATCTACTTAGTGTTTCCTTGGGCCATACCCGACCTGTGCACCAAGATTCGTTGCAATTCGTCTATTAGTTTTTGAGATTTATTGTTGGCAGACAAACACACGAACCAACAGGGGCAAAAACATTATCTCTGCCCACCTTCAGTGGCAGAGGTAATAATATACAAGGAGTTCAACACCATCAGGACAAAGCAGTCCGCTCGATTGGCACCTCTTTCACTAGCATAAACATCCAAACTTTCCACCACCAGTGTACCGTAGCTGCAATCTGCCCTACTAGCTGAATGCACTGCAATAACTCACCAAGGCCTCTTCAGGAGCACTTCCCAGATCCATGACTTCCACCCTCCTAGAAAGACAGGGGCAGTAGGTGTGCAGGGACACTATCAACTCCAAGGCACACACCATGCTGATGGACATCACTGTTCTTTCATAGTTGCTGTGTCAAAATATTGGTAGCTCCTGCCTAACACCATTTAAAAAAATTATTCATTCACAGGATGCGGGCATCGCTAGCAAGGTCAGCATTGATTGTCCATCTCTTATCGTCCTTGAGAAGGTGGTGGTGAGCAACCTCCTTGAACTGCTGCAGTTCACGGAGTGTAGGTAGACCCAGAGTGTTGTTAAGAAGGGAGTTCTAGGATTTTGATCCAGCAACGGTGAAGGAACAGCGATGTAGTTCCAGGTCACGATGGTATGTGGCTTGGAGGGGAACTTGCAGGTGTTGGTGTTTCCATGTATCTGTTGCCCTTGTCCTCCTTGGTGGTAGAGGTCACAGGTTTGGAAGGTGCAGTCTAAGGATCCTTGGTGAGTTGCTGCAGTGCACCTTGTAGATGGTACATATTACTGCCCCTGTGTCTGTGGTGGAGGGAGTGAATGTTTAAAGAGGTGGATGAAGCACCAGTCAGGCGGGCTGCTTTGTCCTGGATGGTGTCAAGCTTCTTGAGTGTTATTGGAGCTGCACACGTTCAGGCAAGTGGAGACTATTCCATCTCACACCTGACTTGTGCATTGTAGAGGAGGGAATGGCTTGTAGGGGAGGCAATGGTGTAGTGGTTTTGTCGCTGGACTAGTAACCCAGAGACCCAGGGTAATGCTCTGGGGACCCAGGTTCGAAAATTTGAATTCAATAAAAAAATCTGGAATTAAAAGCCCAATGATGACCATGAAACCATTGTCAATTGTTGTAAAAACCCATCTGGTTCACTAATGTCCTTTAGGGAAGGAAATCTGTCATCCTTACCTGACCTACATGTGACTCCAGACCCACAGCAATGTGGTTGACTCTTAAATGCCTTCTGAAATGGCCTAGAAAACCACTCAGTTGTAACAAATCACGACAAAGTCATAAAAAAGGAATGAAACCGGATGGACCACCTAGGTATTGGAAACAACAATGGCAATCTCAGCCCTGTAGATCCTGCGAAGTCCTCCTTACTAACATCTGGGGGCTAGTGCTAAAATTGGGAGAGCTGTCTCACAGACTAGTCGAGCAATAGCCTGACATAGTCATCCTCACAGAATCATTCCTTACAGATAATGTCCCAGACTCTACTATCACCATCCCTGAGTATGCCTTGTCCCACCGGCAGGACAGGCTTAGTAGAGGCGGTGGCACAGTGGTATACAGTCAGGAGGGAGTTGTCCTGGGAGTCCTCAATATCAGCTCCGGACCTCATGAAGTCTCATGGCATCAGGTCAAACATGGGCAAGGAAACCTCCTGCTGATTACCACATACTGCCCTCCCTCAGCTGATGAATCAGTGCTCCTCCTTGTTGAACATCACTTGGAGGAAGCACTGAGGGTGGAAAGGGTGCAGAATGTACTCTGGGTGGGGGACTTCAATGTCCATCACCAAGAGTGGCTCACTAGCACCACTACTGACCAAGCTGGCCGAGTCCTAAATGACATAGCTGCCAGACTGGGTCTGCGGCAGGTGGTGAGGGAACCAACAAGAGGGAGAAATGTACTTGACCTCATCCCCACCAACCAGCCTGCCGCAGATGTATCTGTCCATGACAGTGTTGGTAGGAGTGACCAAAGCACAGACCACCGTGCTAAATGGGATAGATTTCAAACAGATCATGCAACTCAAAACAGGGCACCCATGAGGTGCTGTGGGCCATCAGCAGCAGCAGAATTGTACTTGAACAAAATCTGTAACCTCATGGCCTGGCATGTCCCCCATTCTACCAGTACTATCAAGCTGGGGATCAACCCTGGTTCAATGAAGAGTGCAGAAGGGCATGCCAGGAGCAGCACCAGGCATACCTAAAAATGAGGTGTCAACCCGGTGAAGCTATAACACAGGACTACTTGCATGCCAACCAGCATAAGCAGCAAGTGATAGACAGAGCTAAGAGACCCCACAACCAACGGATAAGATCTAAGCTCTGCAGTACTGCCACATCCAGTCGTGAATGGCAGTGAACAATTAAACAACTCACTGGAGGAAGAGGCTCCACAAATAACCCTAACCTCAATGATGGAGGAGCCCAGCACATCAGTGCAAAAGATAAGGCTGAAGCATTTGCAACAATCTTCAGCCAGAAGTGCCGGGTGGATGATCCATCTCGGCCTCCTCCAGTGATCTCCAGCATCACAGATGCCAGTCATCAGCCAATTCGATTCACTCCACGTGATATCAAGAAACGGTTGAAGGCACTGGAGACTGCAAAGGCTATGGGCCCTGATGTGGTGTCTTTGATGAATGGACCACAGGAGACTCAGGTATAGGTTATGATCGTTTATTCGAGCAATTGCAAGGAAAGCACCTTCTCAATACAGCTTGAGACAGTACTCTGCTAAACTACAAGTGTTAATCATATTTATAAATTATTAGTCACGTACAAGAACAGTTTCTAGATTTCGATCTTGTCAACATATAGGTTTACATTAAACTGACAAGTCTAGTGACAAGTACATGTATTGTATGTCCCTATTTGTTTCTCACCCAGGCGGAGACCCTCCCTCTTACCTAAACTAAGACCATCTGTTCTTTCCCTATCTGCTGTAAACAGGCTCAATCTTAGTTGTTTTTCAACCTAAGGCTCCAGCCTGACTCCCAAAACACCCAATCTATCATATTTACATTCTTCTTCATCCAATATGGCCTTGCTGATACTCACAAGCCCTGAGAATGTGCAAGGTTTAGATTTCTCTCTGTCCAGCCTGGCCTTTAACTGTTAACTGCTTACGCAGACAGGTTTTGCCTGCCTGGATATTTTAAGTATTGATTCCCTTCAATAAGTTCTTACTGTATCCCTATACTGTATCCCTTTATTTCCACCCAACAGGCCCTGACAACATTCCGGCAATAGTACTGAAGACTTATGTTCCAGAACTTGCTGTGCCCCTAGCCAAGCTATTCCAGTACAACTACAACATTAGCACCTACCCGGCTATGTGGAAAATTGCCCAGGTATGTCCTGTACACAAAAAGCAGGGCAAAACCAACTCGGCCAATTACCGCTCCATCAATCTACTCTCGATCATCAGCAAAGTAATGGAAGGGGTCATCAACAATGCTATCAAGCGGCACTTGCTTAGCAATAACCTGCTCATTGATTCCCAGTTTGGGTTTCGCCAGCGCCACTCAGCTCCTGACCTCATTACAGCCTTGGTTCAAACATGAACAAAAGAGCTGAGCTCCCAAGGTGAGGTGAGAGTGGCTACCCTTGACATCAAGGCTGCATTTGACCGAGTGTGGCATCAAGGAGCCCTAGCAAAACTGGAGTCAATGGGGAATCAGGGGAAAAACTCTCCGCTGGTTGGAGTCATACCTAGCACAAAGGATGATGGTTGTGGTTGTTGGAGGTCAGTCATCTCAGCTCCAGGAAATCACTGCAGGAGTTCCTCAGGGTAGTGTCCTCGGCCCAATCATCTTCAGCTGCTTCATCAATGACCTTCCTTCCATGATAAGGTCAGATGTGGGGATGCCCGCTGATGATTGCACAATGTTCAGCACCATTCGCGACTCCTCAGATACTGAGGCAGTCCATGTTCAAATGCAGCAAGACCTGGACAATATCCAGGCTTGGGCTGACAAGTGATAACATTTGTCCAACAAAAGTGTCAGGCAATGACCAGCACCAACAAGAGAGAATCCAACCATCGCCCCTTGATGTTTAATGGCATTACCATCATTGAATCCCCCACTATCAACATTCTGGGGGTTACCATTGACCAGAAACTGAACTGGACTAGCCATATAAAAACTGTGGCTACAAGACCAGGTCAGAGGCTAGGCATTGTGCGATGAGTAACTCACCTCCTGACTCCCCAAAGCCTGTCCACCATCTACAAGGCACAAGTCAGGAGTGTGATAGAATACTCCCCAATTGCCTGGATGAGTGTAACTCCCACAACACTGAAGAAGCTAGTCACCATCCAGGACAAAGCAGCCTATTTGATTGGCACCACATCCACAAACATTCACTCCCTCTGATGCACAGTAGCAGCAGTGTGTACTATCTACAAAATGCACTGCAGGAATTCACCAAGGCTCCTTACACAGCACCTTCCAGACCCATGACCATTACCACATAGAAGGACAAGGGCAACAGATAGATGGGAACACCATCACCTGGAGGTTCTTGTTACTTGCCACTTATCAGCCCAAGTCTGTCTTGCTGCAAGAGGGCACGGACTGTTTCAGTATCTGAGGAGTCACGAATGGTGCTGAACATTGTGAGATCATCAGCGAACATCCCCACTTCTGACCTTATGATGAAGGAAATGTCATTGATGAAGCAGCTGAAGATGGTTGGGCCTAGAACACTACCTTCAGTGATGTCTTGGAACTGAGATGTTTGACCTCCAACAACCACAACCATCTCCCTTTCTGCTAGGTATGATTCCAACCAGTGGAGAGTTTCTCCCTGATTCCATTGACTCCAGTTTTGCTAGGGCTCCTTGATTCCACACTAGGTCAAATACTGCCTTGAGGTCAAGGGTAGTCACTCTCACCTCACCTCTGGAGCTCAGCTGACTTAAATAGCCAACTGCCTGCATAAAACGTGTGTGTGCAAAATGTGCCCCGCCCCTATGAAAATGGGAAGTGCTCTGTTTGGCGACAGGACTTATGATTTTTGGGCAGTTCTGCTATTTTTTCCACGATGAAGAGGTTCGCTATCGTGGTGAAATTCTGGGCCATAGGGCCTGGTCTCAGGCAGTCTGTTGGCACAGGGCATGTGATTTTCCCATGTGGTGAATTCCTGAACATGCTTCCAAGGGAGGAAGAAACATCAGAGGATGAATCGACCTGGTCCACTGTTTAATGGACCTGGCTAACTGTTAACAGAGGGCCATTGACAGAGAACTGGGGAACTGGAAATTCACCGTCCCGCCACCTCGCCCCTCCATTCTGGTCCCGAAAAGGTAACTGAGTCCACAGTGAAATAGAATTCAACACTTCATTCTTTGAAGAGAGTTCACTACTTTCCCTTCCATTGTCTCCCCTCCTCTCTTAAAGGTGCTCTCATGTTTTTGGAATAGGATTACATGGATACTACTCAGTTGACTCTGGTATCTCAACTGAGTGGAGATATTTCACATGTGAGCTCTGACAGGGAGTATTGGAAGGCTATTGAACTCTAAGGGTTATGAGTCCAGCACTAACTTGTTCCCACCGAACATTCACAAACATGCACATCCAGAAAAGGGCCATATCAGGGTGGGAACTAGCCAATTTCCTCCTCCCTAACCAAGGGGTCGGGGGTGAGGCTCATTTTAATGCCTGTACCACCACCCTGCCAAGATCAACTAATTCACCACAAACCAGGGATTTAGGGCTTACCTGTTCGACACAACTTCGCTACTCATTGGATAAACTCATTGAGAACCTTTTGCTTGTTTACGTTTATGGCTATACCGTTGATTTGGTATGCATCACCAATAATCCTCTTTGTGACACATATTGGAGATATTCAAAATTGCATGTTTATGAAAAAAAGGAAACAAATAGACCAAAGGAGTAATTATCTTCCCAACAGATGTGCATGAAATCTAAAATCTGTGTCTATTCATTCCACAGAGTTTCCTGCTATTATTATCAGAATTTAAAAGACTTAATTTACATAGATCCATGGAGTTTCCATAAATCACAGTTTTTTCATTTCTTTGTGGCATTAGGTAATTAGTGAGACTGTTGTGAGTCAGAAATTGAAACTGAAGAGAGGTAAGTGCTTTTCTATTTACATAGTAATTAGAATTGAAATAAAAGTTGGCTCTGTTCTTTTATCCAACTAAATTCATGTTTTTTGGATGCCAAAAGAAGGAGGAAGGTGGACAGGAGGTTAATGTCCTTGGCAGGGTGGGATTTCTTTGATCTCAACTCATGTTTCATCAACGTGTTCAACTCATCTGTTTATAAACTACCCAGTTGGGTAATGCTAGCAAACTATATAGGAGAATTGCACTGATAGTGCAGCACAGGATTGTCAATTGGAAACAGTTTTTAATAGTGTGATTATCTGGCAGAGGATAACTGATGCTCTACCTCACCTCAAAGTTTTATAATTACTTGTGCCAGTTCCTTGGTGGATCTTAATAGCTACATGTTAATCAGAAAATTTATATATTCCTATACTTAATAATCAATGAACTGACTCTTATGTTGCACAATGTATTCCTCTTCTTATGGTTTGTCATACCATTCTGATAGCTATTGATATCTGGTTAGAAGCAAATTAAAATATCGCGTGTTCATTCAACAGTTAATTCAATTCATTTTGCTCTAATTCTGGCCTCTTGAGCATCCCCAATTTTAATCACTCCACCAGTAGTGGTTGTACCTTCAGTTGCCTAGGCCCTAAGCTCTGGAATACCCTCCCTATGCTTCTCCACCTCTTTACCCCACTTTCCAACTTCAAGACACTCCTTAAAATTTATCTCTTTAACCAAGCTTTTGGTCATCTGGCCTAAAATCTCCTTACGTGGCTCAGTGTCATATTTGGTTTTGCAATGCTCTTTTGAAGCATCTTGGAATATTTTATTACATTAATGGTGCTACATAAATTTAAGTTGTAGCTGTTGTAGTTAGATGTAATTGCATTCAGGCTGTGACTATGAAATATGATAAAAAGGCAAAAGAATATTGTGTTGGATGAGGTTCTGATCTGGTGTGGTCATGTGGCAACTAAGCCAAAGATATTCTAACATTATAAGTTGGGTTAACTAATCATGGAGAAGGCTGATGATTAACAGAGAAAGTACTGTGCTTCTGTATAATACATATTAAGTGTAATAAACATGAACTGTGATCTTTCATTGTTATTATGTGTTGTTAGCTTGCTACCTGACATCCAGTCGTTGATGAGCTGCAATTTCCTCCAGTTAAACATTGGGAAGATTGAAGTCACTGTCTTTGGCAGCCACATCAATCTCTGCATCAGCCTATTTGCTCCTGAAATCCTTATCCACACCTTTCTCATGTCCAGACTTAATTATTCAAATGGTCCCCTGACAGCCTCCTAACCACCATAAACTTCAGATCATCCAAAACTCTGCTCATATCTTAACCATTATCAGGTCCTGTTCACCCATTACCCCTGTGCTTGCCGATCGGCTTTGGGTCCCCATCCTCCAATTTAAAATTCTTAACTTTGTATTCATGCATCTGCATGGCCTCACCCCTCCCTATATCTGTAGTCACCTTACGACCTACAACCATCCGAGAACCTTGCACTCTTCCAAGTTTTGCCACCTGTACTTCCCCACTCTGTTTAACTTAAAATTGGTGACTGTGCCTTCAGCAGTCTTGATCTGAAATCCTGCCATTCCATTACTTAAACCCTCTGCCTTTCCACTTCTCTGTCCTCTTTTAAGATACTATATCACTATTCCTTCACTGTGGATGTGTCAAAATCCTAGAACGCCCTTTCTAATGGCACTGTGGATATACCTCACCACATGGACTGCAGCGGTTCAAGAAGGTGCCTCACCACCACCTTCTCAAGGGCAATTAGGGATGGGCAATAAATGCTGGTCAGGCCAGCGACGCCCACATCCTGTGAAATGTTGTTCATTGATACATTGGTATTTTTGTTTGACTACACTCTTGTGAAGCACCTTTGGACATTTTGCTGCATTAAGAGTGCTATATAAATGCAAGTTGTTGTTGATTTCCCTCAGTTCTGCACCTGGAGAATTGGTGATCCACAGGCACTGTACAGGGGAAAAGGAGATGGCAGCCTCTTATATCAGACCTCCACCTCCACAGGACTACTCCTGAATTGGCAGAATAATAACGTGGTTACATTGCGATCCTGCCATCTCACTGCCTAGTTGCTGGCTCCTCACAAATACAATACACTTCAGCTGCACTGCATTTCTCAAAGGAAAATCACCCCTGTTATTTCCATTGGCTGGACATAGTGAGATGGAGCGATCAGTTTATAATTGACATTAAACTACTGAGGAAAGAGATTAGGAGAAACTTCTTTATGTTGGAGCACAGAATGGTTGGAGCAGCTGTCTAATGAGTGATTCTGGAGGGAGAAGTGTGAGTGTGACAGGGCCTTTTGGAGCCTTGTGCAAGCACTCTCCCACGCACACGGATTCTTCCCATATCACACTCACCTCAATATCCTGAGCATTTTCAGTGCTGCCTTCTGGGGTTCCCTTTCAGTTATTCATCTGAGCTGACCTGCATCTTTACCCACCTGCTGATCACACTCGCAAGCAGCACCTGATCTTGCCCACCACGACTCACGTTTCACTTTCGATTTAGACAGCATGGTGGTGATACAGTATTTCATTCGCTCCCCCGTCCTTTCCCCTACCCCAGTCACCCATTTCCTTTCCCCCATCAATGTTGACCCCCCTGGCATCACCTTCCACCTCCCCTCCGTGACTTATCAGCCACAACCCTTTGCTTTCGGGGATGTCCATGTGAATGTGCACATTCTCTTCCTTCCTGAAAATCCCATTCCCATCCACATTAACCTCTCCGACCATCTCCTTCCCACCCCCAGGGTCCGTGTCTGCCTCCGAGTCCCCACCAACCACCCTCGCCATCCCTTTGACCGATACCGTTGAACCCTCACCCTCCAGCCCTACTGTCCCACTCTGCCCTTGGTGATTCTTAACATTGTACCAAATTTAATGTCCCCTCCTTTCCTTGGGAGCAAGCTGGGAGGCAGGAGGTGGTGGGGAAGTGGGTGGGGGGGGGGGGGGGGGGGGGGGTGGGTTGGCGGTGGGGGGTGGGGTGATAGCGGATGGTGGCTAAAGTTGAGTGGGAAATTGTGGGCTGGTGAGCCCCTTGCCTTCCCAACTTCACCTGATTAAGTCAAGGGCGGGGAAGGTCGAGGTGGCCTCCCCATCCCTAGGCCATTTGAGGCACTTAAGAGGCCTCTTAAGAGCCTCCCGCTGCTGCTGCTGGTATTCTGAAAGACGTCCCCACTACCGCCCTTCACAACAACTTCCCCACTATCCTTGCCTGACTGACCCCGGTGTGCCAACCCCACCCACCTCTCTTCCAGGGCCCCCGTTGTTGCTGCTGCGCTGGGGACTCATGCATTCCGAGCAGTGCCCTCTGCTTCCGGTGGTTCTGCAGTGGCCACCTCCCCACCCCAACCCCCCCCCCGCCAACCCTCCCTGCCACTCATGCAATTTCACACTCCCCCATCCCCCCACCTCAGAACCCACCGGGGCGGAGGGGTGCAGGTAGCGTAAAATTCTGGCCCAGGTTTCTGACAAGTGGAATTCTTTGAGGAGATAATGAGTAGGTTAGACAAAGGAGAGCCAATGGATGTTATCTACTTGGACTTCCAGAAGGCCTTTGACAAGGTGCCACACAGGAGGCTGCTCAGTAAGATAAGAGCCCATGGTGTTAGAGGCAAGGTACTAGCATGGATAGAAGATTGGCTGTCTGGCAGGAGGCAGAGAGTGGGGATGAGGGGGTCCTTCTCAGGATGGCGGCCGATGACTAGTGGAGTTCCGCAGGGTTCAGTGTTGGGACCACAACTTTTCACTTTATACATTAATGATCTAGATGAAAGAACTGAGGGCATCCTGGCTAAGTTTGCAGATGATACAAAGATAGGTGGAGGGACAGGTAGTATTGAGGAGGCGGGGAGGCTGCAGAAGGATTTGAACAGGTTAGGAGAATGGGCAAAGAAGTGGCAGTTGGAATACAATGTGAGGAAGTGTAAGGTCATGCACATTGGTAGGAAGAATAGAGGCATAGACTATTTTCTAAATGGGGAGAGAATTCAGAAATCTGGAGTGCAAAGAGACTTGGGAGTCCTAGTCCAGGATTCTCTTAAGGTTAACTTGCGGGTTGACGTGGTAGTTAGGAAGGCAAATGCAATGTTGGCATTTATTTCAAGAGGACTAGAATATAAAAGCAGGGATGTGCTGCTGAGGCTTTATAAGGTTCTAGTCAGACCACATTTAGAATATTGTGAGCAATTTTGGGCCCCGTATCTCAGGAAGGATGTGCTGGCCCTGGAGAGGGTCCAGAGGAGGTTCACGAGAATAATCCCAGGAATGAAAGGCTTAACATATGAGGAACGTTTGAGGTCTCTGGATCTATACTCAATGGAGTTTAGAAGGATGAGGGGGGATCTGATTGAAACTCACAGAATACTGAAAGGCCTGGATAGAGTGGACATGGGGAAGATGTTTCCATTAGTAGGAGAGACTAGGACCCGAGGGCACAGCCTCAAAGTAAAGGGAAGACCTTTTAGAACAGAGATGAGGAGAAACTTCTTTAGCCAGAGAATGGTGAATCTATGGAATTCATTGCCACAGAAGGCTGTGGAGGCCAGGTCACTGAGTGTATTTAAGACCAAGATAGATAGGTTCTTGATTGGTAAGGGGATCAAAGGTTACGGGGAGAAGACGAGAGAATGGGGTTGAGAAACTTATCAGCCATGATTGAATGGCGGAGCAGACTCAATGGGCCGAATGGCCTAATTTATGCTCTTATGTCTTATGGTCTTATGGTCTTATGGACAGAGCCACCTTCACCACCATTAAATTTGGACACACGTGTGTTCCCTTCAGCAAGTTGGGAAATTAAGGGCGTCTACACTGTGGCATGTGAACTATGGAATGTAGACGAGGCAGAAAGATGTCACCACAAATAAATTAATGCTTTCTAATCCTGGTATGTAATGTTGCCTCCTCTAATTACCTGATTGCTAGGCAATATAACTTTAAAAATTAACTTTTTACAGGTTTTATTTGTGCTCGTCATGTGATTATATTTGTAAAATGTTGTTGCTGTTTATAGAACCATAGAATGATTAGAACCCTAAAGGAGGCCATTTGGCCCGTCATGCCTATGCCAGCTCTCTGCAAGAACCATTCAGTGAACCAAATATTACAGACTTCAGGAAAATTTAAAATGTTTCAAAATATTCACTGCTGCATTTATTTGGGAGTGAATTTCCAGCCACATTCTCCCATTTGTTTTCCTCTTCCTGGTCACCCACAGTCTCTTGTGAAAATCACACCACAGGGGTAAATTACTGAAGGATTTCCCTTGCCCATCTGTCTTCGATAAAAAAGCTGCAGAAACACGCAAAAAAATGGTGTAAAATGGTGTTGATGACAGACAGATGAGGACCTTTGCAGGAATCCACTCTTGTGGAGTATTTGGTTTACTGGGGACAGTTGATGGGCCGAAAAAGGCAGATAGATAGAAATAATCCATTATTAACTTTTTTCTGACCCCTGCTGGACAATGTAAATCATTGCAGAAAAGTACAGAAGAGTGTCATTGTTATTCTTGAGCAGCCGGACAAATGAGTATTTTATATATATTGAGGTATATACATGAAACAAGAATTGGGCAATCTTCAGGCAGTATGACGGGGTAACTTCTTAGGGCTGTGATATCATTGTATTATATTTCAAGGCCCCCTCCTGTAATTTGAGCACATCATCCAGGCTGACACTCCAGTGCTGTATGAAGGAGTGTTGGAGGTGCCTTCTTTCAAAGGAAATGTTAAACTGAGGCCCCAGCTGCCATCTCAGGTGAACGTAAAAGAACCCATGGTATTAATCAAATCCTTGCACATGTTGTTGCCTCCCAAATTTATGTCCCATTTTTCCCAGAACTCCAATCTGGTTTCTGTCCCTATCACAATACCAAAATGACTCCTAAGAAAGCCACAAATCACATCTTCATCTTTCCTGACCTATCTGCAGCCTTTGACGCAGTTGACCGCAAGCACCATCCTCCTGTAACACCTCTCCACCAGCATCTAGATTGGTGGGCTGCACTTGCCTGGTTCCATTCTTAACTAACTAACTCGTAGTGAGAGAATCTCTTCCTATTCCTGCAAAATTACCCCTAGCAACCCCCAAGGACCTAACCTTGGTCCCCTCCTATTTACTATCTACATTTTGCCCCTTGGCAACTTCATCCAGAAGCACATCAATTTTCACGTGTATGCTGATGACACGCAGCTTTATCACACCATCCTTGACCCCTCCACTGTCTCTAATTATCAGACTGCTTGTCCAACATCCAGCACGAGATGAGAAAAAATTTCTTCCAATTTAAATATTGGGAAGACAGAAGCCATTATCTTCGGTCCCCACCACAAACTCCATTCTCTCACCACTGACTCCATCACTCTCCCTGTCAACTCTCTGAGACTGAACTGCACTGTTGATAACCTCTGCGTCACATTTGACCTTGAGGTGAGCTTTTAACCACATGTCCAAACTAAGACTATAATAAATAAAAGCAAAATACTGCAGATGCTGGAAATCTGAAATAAAAACAGAAAATGCTGGAAAAACTCAGCAGGTCTGGCAGTATCTGTGGAGAGAGAAATGAGAATTAATGTTTCGAGTCCATATGACTCTTCTTCAGAGCTGAAGAGAGGTCAAAATATGATGGATTTTATACTGTGGAAGGTGGATGGTGTGGAGCAGATGGAGCAAAATAGAAGCTCAGGGATAGGCGGGAGTTCAGGGGAGATTTGACAAAGATATCATGGACACATGACAATAGTAATGTTAAGGACTAAAGAAGGTACTAATAGTGACATAAAGGTAAGATAGCAGAATGTGTTAATAGCAGAACAAGGGTCAGCGCTCTGTGAAAGCAAAATGTAAGAACAAGTTACAGATGGCTCTGTGGGGGTGGGGGGTTGGAAAAAAAAATTAAAAAGATCAAAATGGAGGACAGAGTTCAAGGTCTGAAGTTGTTGAACTCGATGTTAAGTCCAGAAAGCTAAGACTACCTATTTCCATTTCTATAATATCGCCCGAATCCTCCCTTGCCTCAGCTTTTCTGCTGCTGAACCTTCACCCATGTATTGTGACCTCCAGACCCCCACATTCTACCTTTCATAAACTTGAGAACTCCAAAACTCTGCTGTGTTCTAACTCGCACCAAATCGCATTCACCCATCACCCTTGTGCTTACTGACCTTCAATGATCCCCAGTTAAGCAACATATTGATTTTCAAATTTTCATCTTTGTTTCCAAATCCATCCATGGCCTTGCTCATCCTTATCTCTGTAATCTCCTCTTGTCCTACAACCCTCTGCGATATCTGCACTCTTCTAACTCTGGCATCTTGAGCATCCCCAATTTTAATCGCTCCACCATTAGTGACTGTGCCTCAGCTGCCTAGGCCCTAAGCTGTGGAATTCCCTCCCTAAGTCTCTCTGTCTTCCTGCCTCGTTTTCCTCCTTTAAGATGGACCTTAAAATCTACCTCTTTGACCAAGTTTTTTGTCATCTGCCCAAATAACTCTTTATGTCATATTTGACTTGGTGTCATGTTTTGTTTTGTAATACCTCTGTGAAGTGTCTTGGGATGTTTTATTATGTTAAAGGTGCTATATAAATAAAAGTTGTTGTTGTTAGTCAAAGAAGACCAGCAGGGTTCTCCTGGTGCCTTGACAAACATTGCAAAGATGGACTGTCTCGTCATTTGTCTCACTGCTATTTAAAGCATTTTTCTGTATACAAGTTGGCGGTCACGCATACTACACTATAACACTGACTACATTTCAAAGGTATTTCCTTGGCTGTAAAGCGCTTTGAGATGTCTGGTGGTTGTGAAAAGCTCTATATAAATGCAAGTTTTTTTGGGGTGAAGAAATTTCTCCTCGACTCCCCTCTAATTCTTCTGGGACAGAACCCGGGAACAGGCTATTTTAGATCTAGTAATGTGTAATGAGGTAGGATTAATAAGAGATCTCGTAGTTAAGGATCCTTCAGGGGATAGTGATCACAACATGACAGGATTTCAAATTCAGTTTGAGGGCGAGCAACTTGGATCTCAAACCAGTGTCCTCAACTTTAATGAGGGCAATTACGGAGGTATGAAGAAAGAGTTGTCTAAAGCGGGCTGGGAAAATAGACTAAGGGGAAGGTCAGTGGATGAGCAGTGGTAGACATTTAAGCAGATATTTCATAAAGCTCAGCAAAAATTTATCCCAGTCAAAAAGAAGGACTCGATGAGAAGGATGAACCACTCAGGCTAACAAAGGCAGTCAAGGAGAATATCCAATCAAAAACTAAGGCATATAAAGCAGTGAAAACTAATGGTAGGCCAGAGGATTGGGAATTTTTTAGGAACCAGAGCAGATGACTAAAAAGCTAATTAAGAGGGAGAAAACTGATTACAAAAGTAAATTGTTAAGAAATATAAGAACAAACAGCAAAAGCTTTTACAGGTATATAAAAAGAGAGTGGCTAAAGCGAGCTTGGGGCCCTTGGAGGATGCAACTGGAGAATTGATAATGGGGAACAGGGAAACGGCAGATAACTTAAACCAATATTTTGCATCGGTCTTCACAGTGGAGGACACTATAAACATCCCAAAGATATCAGATAAACAAGGAGCTCATGGGAGGAAAGATTTTGTAACAGTCTATATCATGAGGGACAAAGTATTTGACAAACTAATGGGACTAAAGGCAGACAAACTACCAGGGCTCAATGGCCTGCATCTAAGGGTTTTAAAGGAAGTAGCTGCAGAGATAGTGGAGGCATTGGCTGAAATATTCCAGAACTCACCAGATTCCCGGAAGGTCCCAGCAGATTGGAAAACGGCTAATGTGACGCCCCTGTTCAAGAAGGGAGAAAGACAAAAAGCAGGAAACTATAGGCCAGTCAGCCTAACACCTGTCATTGGGAAAATGCTAGAGTCCAATATTAAGGAAGAAATAGCAGGACATTTAGAAAAGCTTAATGCAATCAAACAGAGGTTTTGTGAAAGGGAAATCATGTTTGAAAAATTTGCTAGAGTTCTTTGAGGAAATAACAAGCAGAGTTGATAAAGGGGATCTGGTAGATGTAGTGTATTTGGATTTCCAGAAGGCATTCAATAAGGTGCCACATAAAAGGTTATTGCACAAGATAGGAGCTCACAGTATTGGGGGTAATGTATTAGCATAGATTGAGGATTGGTTAACACACAGAAAACAGAGAGGTGGGATTAATGAGTCTTTTTCAGGTTGGAAAGACATAATTAGAGGAGTGCCACAAGGATCAGTCTTAGGGCCTCAATTATTTACTATCTATATTAATGACTTGGAAGAGGGGGCAGAGTGTAATGTATCCAAATTTGCTGATGATACAAAAATAGGTGGGAAGGCATGTTGTGATGAGAACATAAGGAGTCTGCAAGGGGATATAGATAGGTTGAGTGAGTGGGCAAAAACTTGGCAGATGGAGTTTAATGTAGGAAAATGTGAGGTCGTGGACTTTGGTAGGAAGAATCAAAAGGCAGACTATTATTTAAATGGGGAGAGACTCCAAAAAAGTGCAGCACAGGGGGATCAGGGTGTTGTGCATGAAACACAACAAGTTAGCATGCAGGTGCAGCAAGTAATTAAGAAGGCAAATGGAATTTTGGCCTGTATTGCCAGGGGGTTGGAGTTTAAATATAGGGAAGTCTTGTTACAACTTGGTGTTGGTGAGGCCACACCTGGAGTAGTGTGTACAGTTTTGGTCCCCGTATTTAAGAAAGGATATACTGTCATTGGAGGCAGTTCAAAAGAGATTCACTAGACTGATACTTGGGATGAAGGGGTTGACTTATCGGCTAAACAGGTTAGGCCTTTATTCATTAGAGTTTAGAAGAATGAGGGGAGGTCTTATTGAAACAGATAAGATTCTGAGGGGGCTTGACAGGGTAGATGTTGAGAAGATGTTTCCACCAGTGGGGAAATCTCGAACTTGGGGACATAGTTACAGAATAAGGGGACACTCATTTAAAACCGAGATGCGAAGGAATTTCTTCTCTCAGAGGGTAGTAAATGTCTGGAATTCTCTATCCCAGAAAGTTGTGGAGGCTAGATTACTGAAAGTATTTAAAGAGGGGGTAGATAGATTTTTGAAATATCGGGGAGTTGAGGGCGATGAGGAGCTGGCATGAAAGAGGAGTTGAGGCCTGGGGCAGATCAGCCATGATCTTAATGAATGACGGGGCAAGCCTGAGGGGCTGAATGGCATACTCCTGCTCCTATTTATGTTCTTATGTTCTGCCAATTATTTTAAATTTATGCCCCTGGTATTGACCTCTCTCCAGTTGCTATTTTGTCCTATTAATATTATTTGTGCACTACATTAAAATCTCACTATTCCGATTCTCAGTTTGCTGAACCCCTCCTTTTTCTCTCAACAGTTAGAGACCATGCTTCTTTTATGCTTGTGACAGCATTGATATCAGAAATAAGGTACAACACTTTCAGCTGTGTAAGATCCACCAAGTACAGTTACTCAACTACTTTAATTAAGGCTTAATTTATTTTCTGCTACCGTAGATTTTCTCTTCTACAGGTAATTTTATTTTTCCGACCAGCAAGTTCACTGAGCATTTATATGGAGCTACTTTCCTGATTGCTAAAATAGCCACTTTAGTTGCTGGAAATATGAATCAACTCATTATTCCTCTACAGCCATTTCTCAGCACTGCAGCAACCCTGAAATGTACTTTTCCTAAAACAATCATTACAGTAATATGTAAGTAACCCAATTCTTAACAAAGAAAAATTATGTTTTTTCATGCATTATGAGCAGTATTATACACAATGGTGAAGGTGCAATGGGAATTTTGCTCCACATTAATGCAAGATACAATTAGCCTTTGTGCCTCTGGGTTAGAGGAGTGAAATCAGCCAGGTTTCCTGCTTCCTATTGCTAAAGCGTACACATATAGATGTTCACTTGGGATAGCATTAGGCTTGGCTGTGTTATTCCCATGCCTACCTTTTCAACTAAGCAAGGTACCAGTGGATGATTTCTGTCATGTTATTCCACCTGAAATGGAATTAATACCTCCAGCCAAGAGAAAGGGGGAAAAAAACATTTATTTCCTTAACCATAAGTTCCTCGGATCGAGAGCTGCAACACCTGCACCCGCATTACAATTCAAGCAGTTGCATATAATGAAATACCCTGAATCAACAGGAATGGTGATTGCTCCATCAAATAGTCTGTGACTACAGAATTAATACCATGCATATTAATGAATGTTGCTCAGGATGCATGCATAAATCATATGTTCCCTGCAATTAATGCATCTCTAAACTGTCCCAAAGGCAAGATAGCTTATGAATTTGGCTCCTTGGGGTCTATGTGTTGGGTTGGATCTATGGCTCTTAACATCTTTTTGACATCTCTGTACAGCAATTGATCACAGCTACAATCAAGCACATAAGTGTTTGAATTACAAGCAGACATTTGGCCTGCGCAAACATGTTATGACTGCTCAGGGGAAAGGAGAGAGCTCTACAGTTTGCAACACTCAGCACCGGCAAAATTATTGTGCTGTGCTCCATGCTTCTTGGTATAGGTCTCCCTTCAGAAATGGGTGAGGAAGATCGGGAAGACAGTGAAGGAATGGCGATATATTTCCAAGTCAGGATGGTGAGTAACTTCTCACCCCACCCATGGACAAAAGAGCTGAATTCCCAAGGTGAGGTGAGAGTGACTGCCTTTGATATCAAGGCTGCATTTGACAGAGTGTGGCATCAAGGAGCCCAAGCAAAACTGGTGTCAATGGGAATCAGGAGAAAATTCTCTGCAAGTTGGAGTCATACCTAGCACAAAGGAAGATGGTTGTGGTTGTTGGAGGTCAGTCATCTTAGCTCCAAGGTATCACTGCAGGAGGTTCCTCAGGGTAGTGTCTTTGGCCCAATCATCTTCAGCTGCTTTATCATAAGGTCAGAAGTGGGGATGTTCATTGATGATTGCACAATGTTCAGCACCGTTCACAACTCCTCAGATACTGAAGCAGTCCATATCCAAATGCAGCAAGGCCTGGATAATATCCAGGCTTGGGCTGACAAGTGGCAAGTGACATTCGTGCCACACAAGTGTCAGGCAATGATCATCTCCAACAGGGGATAATCCAACTATTGCCCCTTGATGTTCAATGGCATTCCCATTATTGAATCCCCCACTATCAACATCCTGGGGGTCACCATTGGCCAGAAACTGAACTGGACTAGCTATATAAATACTGCGGCTACAAGAACAGATTAGAGACGAGGAATTGTGTGGGGAGTAACCCACCTCCTGACTCCCCAAAGCCTGTCTACCATCTACAAGTCACAAGTCAGGAGCGTGATGGAATACTCCCCACTTGCCTGGATGAGTGCAGCTCCTACAACACTCAAGAAGCTTGACACAGTTCAGGACAAAGTAGCCCACTTGATTGGCACCATATCCACAAACATTCACTCCCTCCACCACGGATGCACAGTAACAGCTGTGTGTACCATCTACAAGATGCACTGCAGGGATTCATCAAGGCTCCTGAGACAGCACCTTCCAAACCCACAACCACTACAATCTAGAAGGACAAGGGCAACAAATAGATGGTAACACCACCACCTGGAAGTTCCTCTCCAAGTCACTCACCATCCTGACTTGGAAATACATCGCCATTCCCTCACTGTCGCTGGGTTGAAATCCTGGAACTCCCTTTCCAACAGCACTGTGGGTGTACCTACACCACTTGGACTACAGCGGTTCAAGAAGGCAGCTCACCACCAACTTCTCAAGGGCAACTAGGGATAAGCAATAAAAATGCTGGCCCAGCCAGCGAAGCCCACACCCCATGAATGAATAATAAAGAAAAAGACAATGAGCTACAGGAAGAACTATGAAGAGAAAACCAGTAACTAATGCATATCAGGTTTCAATTGAAAGCTTCTTTTCACACTGATACCTTTATACGGCACTGGAAACGTTCAGTGACTTAGATGTCAAAGCTCACCTGTTGGGCACATTAAAGTGTCACTGTCTCCGTTTCTTTAAAATTAATGAAATAAACCAGGCTCTAGCATGTAAAATTCTACTTTTTTATTTTTATTAGTATAAGGCTGAGTCACCTAGGTAAGTTCAATGAGATGAGCTGTCCCTTGTTTGTCAACCTGTACGCCATTCAATGTCTGCTTCTGTTAGGTGCATCATTAAATGAAGGAGTAGGTGAGATGGATGAACTTAGGGTTTCCTTGACCACTTACTGGGAGGGTGATGAGTGAGAATCTCAATAGATAGTGGCCCAAAGGACTTGCAATGGAAGGAGGCATACTTTCAGCAGTGTCACCAGTCACGGTGCAGGCACACATTGGCATGAGACTGGGACCAAACCGATATTCGGCTATGCTACTCCACACAACTGGAGGCCAGTTTCCCACAAAGGTCACCCATCTGATTTAGCATGATTGGTGAATTGTATGAGGTCTCTAACTCAGAGTGACAGAATCTTTACAGTGCAGAAGGTGGCCATTTGGCCCATCGAATCTGCTCTGGCTCTCTGAAAGAGCATTCTATCTAGTCCCACTCCCCTGCCTTATCCCCGTAACCTTGTACATTCTTTCTTTTCAGATAGCAATCTAATTCCCTTCTGAATACCTCAAACGAACCTATCTCCACCATCCTCCCAGGAAGTTTGTTCTAGACTCCAACCACCCCCTGGGTGAAACTATTTTTCCGCACATCACTAATACTCCTTTTCTCAATCATTTTGAATCTGTACCCTCTAGTTCATGATGCTCTCTTGAGTGGCAACAGTTTCTCACTATTTACCCTGTCCATACCCCTCAGGATCTTGAATACCTCTATAAAGTCTCCTCTTAGCCTTCTTTTCTCCAAGGAAAACAGTCCCAATCTCTCCAATCTATTCTCATCGCTACAGCTCTTTATCCCTGGAATCACTCTTGTGAATCTCCTCTGTACTTTATCCAATGCTTATATATCCTTCCTCAAGTATGATGCCCAGGATGCAGTACTCCAGATGAGGCCTAGTTAATGTTTTATACAAATTCAACATGATCTCCTTACTCTTGTACTCATTGTCCCTATTAATAAAGCCTAAGGTACTATATTCTTTACTAACTGCTCTCTCAACATGCCCTGCAATCTTCAATGACTTATGTACATATATGCCGAGGTCCCTCTATTTATGCACCTCTTTTAGAGTGTCTCCCTTTATTTTATCCTGCCTCACTATATTCTTCCTGCCAAAATGAATCACCTCGCACTTTTCTGCATTGAACCTCATCTGCCACTTGTCTTCCCAATCCACCAACATGTCAATGTACTTTTGAAGTTCAAGACTATCCTCATCACAGTTCACAACTTATTATCTCCAAATTTTGAAATCGTGCCCTGCACACCACAGTCTAGGTCATTAATATATTTCAGGAAAAGCAAGGGTCCCAACACTGGTCCCTGGGGAACTCCACTACAAACCTTCCTCCTAATCTGAAAAATGACCATTTATTACTAATCTGCTTCTGTCACACAGCCAATTTCTTATTCAAGTGCCTACTTTCCTTTTTATCCCATGAACTAGAATTTTGCTCACAAGTTCATTGTGTGGTGCTGTATCAAATGTATTTTGAGAATCCATATAGAGCACATCAACAGCATTGCCCTCATCAACCGTCTCTGTTACCTCCTCAAAAAACTCCAGTAAGTTAGTTAAACATGATTTTCCCTAACTGAATCCATGCTGGCTTTCCTCAATTATCCCACACTTGTCTAAGTGATGATTGATTTTGTCCCGAACTATAGTTTCCAGAAATTCCCCTACCACTGAGGTCAAACTGACTGATCTATAGTTGCCAGCTTTATCCTTGCACCCCTTTTTGAACAAGGGTGTAACATTCACAATTCTCCAGTCCACTGGCACCACCACTGTGTCTAAGAAAGACTGGAAGATTATCACTAGTGCCTCTGCAATTTCCATTCTCACTTCCCTTAGTACACTTGGATGCATCTGATCCAGTCCTGGTACCTTATCTGTTTTAAGTAAAGATAGCCTTTCCAACACCTCCTTCCTCTCAATTATAAATTATCCTAGTGTGCCAGTTACCTCAGCTCTCACCTCAGCCTGGGTAGCATCTTCTTCCTTTGTAAAGACAGGTGCAAAGTACTCATTTAATACGTATGCTATTTCTCCCTCCTCCACGTGCAAGTCCCTTTTTTTTAATCCCTAATGGGCCCTACTCTTTCCTTTACCACCCTTTCATTATTTATAGAAGAGCTTGGGATTCCCTTTTATGTTAGCTGCCATTCTCTTTTCATGCTCTCACCTTGCTTTTCTTAGTAGTTTCTTCACTTGCCCTCTGGTCTTTCTATAATCAGCCTGATTCTCCATTGTACTTGTTACCTGACATTTGTTGTATGCGCACTTCTTCCTTTTCACCTTTACCTCTATCTCTCTCTTCATCCAGGGCACTCTGGATTTGTTTGTCCAACCTTTCCCCTTCAAGGGAATGTACCTTGACAGTGCCTGCAATACTTTGTCTTTGAAGGTGGCCCATTGTTCAGCCACCGTCTTCGCTGCCAACATTTGATTCCAATTCATTCAACTCATACATTTTCACCCCATCCAGGTTGGCTTTCCTCCAGTTGGTTATCCCTGCTCTGGATTGTTCCTTGTCATTTTCCATGGCTAACCTAAACCTTACGATACAATAGTCACTGTCCCCTAAATTCTGTCCCACTGATATTTGATCCACTTGGGAAAACTCATTCCCCAAAACCAGGCCCAACAGTGCCTGCCCTCTCATTGGTCCAGAAACATGCTGCCATAGAAAATTATCTTGAACACATTCCAGGAGCTCTCACTCCTCTTGTCCGTTTGCACTATTCCTAACCCAGTCTATATTTGGATAATTGAAGTCCCCCATTATGATTAGTCTATAATCTTTGCAACTTTCTGTAATTTATTTGCAAGTTTGTTTCTCTACATCCCTTCCGCTGGTTGGTGGTCTATATACTACAACGATCAATGCTATTGCACTTTTTTCATTCCTTACCTCTAGCCAGAGAGATTCCGTACTTGAACCCTCTGGAACATCCTCTCTCTCCAGAACTTAATGCCATCTTTAATCAATATTGCCACTCCCCCACATTTTTTCCTTTCCTGTCTCTCCTAAACACCTTGTATGCAGAAATATTTAACACCCAGTTCTGCCCTTCTTTGAGCCAGGTCTCTGTTATAGCAATAATATCATAATTCAATTTGTCAACCTGTGCTTGTAGTTCACCCATCTTATTAATCACACTTCCATGCATTCACTTATATACACATTAGCCCTTATTTAGGTTTTTTTTACTTTTCTCCTTACTTTGACCCCATCTATAATGACTTACTATTGCCCACTCTAATTCTATCAACCTCTCCAAGTATTCTATTTACCTTGGGGCTACTCTCTGATATATCCTCCTTAGCAATTAATACTTCACTACTTCCCACTGCCAGTTTTTCTTCTCTCCACTATGAATTTCCCCTCAGGTTCCCATTCCCCTGCCAATCTAGCTTAAACCCTCCCCAATAGCATGAGCAAACCTCCATGCGAGGGCATTAGTCTCAGTCCTGTTAAAGCGTAACCCGTCCTTCTTGTGCAGTTCCCACCTGCCCCAGAACCGGTCCCAATGCCCCAGGAATCTAAAACCCTCTCTAACACTCCATTTCTCCAGCCACATGTTGAACTGCTTAATCTTCCCATTCTTATGCTTATGAGCATGTGGCACTGGGAGTAATCCTGAGATTACTGCTCTTGAGGCCCTGCTTTTTAATTCTCTTCCTAAATCCCTAAACTCTGCTTACAGGACCACATCTCCCTTCCTACTTATGTCATTGGTCCCAGTGTGGACCATGACCTCTGGCTGTTCACCGTCTCCCAGAAGGATGTCTTGCAACTCCTCTGTGACATCCTTGACCTGGCACCAGAGAGGCGACATACCACCCTGGAGTCATGTCTATGGCCACAGAAACACCTGTCTGCTCCTCTAACTATGGAACCCCCTACTGCTATAGCACTTCCACACTTCCTGCTCCCCTCCCGTGCAGCTGAGCCAACCATGGTGCAAAGAACTTGCCTCTTGCTACAGCTCTCTGAGAAATCATCTTCCTCACCAGTATTCAAAATGGAAAAGTTAGAATTCTCTTTCATGGGACAACCACACTATTTTTAAAATTATTATTCATGCATGGGATGTGGGCATCACTGGCCAGCATTTATTGCCCATCCCTAATTGCCCTTGTTCAGAGGGCATTTAAGAGTCAACCACATTGCTGTGGGTCCAGGTAAGGACAGCAGATTTCCTTCTGCTGCCTAATTAGTGAACCCGATGAGCAATTGAAATCAGCAATTGAATTCAAATTTCGCCATCTGCTGTGGTGGGACTCAAACCCAGGTCCCCAGGTCATTAGTCTGGGTCTCTGGAATACTACAGTGACAATACAGCAATGTCGTGCCTCCCCCTCACTGAAGATCTAAGTTCTCTGGGAACCTACTTCAGAAAATGGAGTCTTCGACCAAATACTGCCAAGACCATCATTTTATCCTTCCACCTGAACAACTTGAAGGCCTGGGAAGAACTTCATGTTCTGTGGCCGAGCATTCGCCCACAACCAATGCTACTTTGGACATTAGTGAACCAGATGGGTTTTTACAACAATTGACAATGTCTTCATGGTCATCATCAAACTTTTAGTTCCAGATTTAAAAAAAAATTCAAATTCCTAGTCTAGAGACAATACCACGACACTATCACCTCCCCTTTTCTTGGAGTATGGACCTCAGCACCCTGATTGAAGTATTTATGAGAGATGTTCCGTTTGGCCTTTCTTTCTACACCACTGAGATCATTGCAGCTTTTGCCAGTTGGTAAATAGCAGAGTGCTGGCTAGAAAATGGCTCTAGCTATTAGCGGAATCTTCCGGTCTGGTCAGCAGCGGGAAGCTTGGTGGGTGGGGGAATCTTAATTTGGCGTAAAGCCAAAAAAATCAATTTCCCAACAGTGGGATGAACTTTTAGAATTTTGTTCTTGGGACTTTAAAGGTGGGTCGAGCTTCCTGACGAACAAAGTCGGGAAGCCCTTTTGCATGCATTAGCATATTGTGCATGGTCATTAAAAGGTCACCTTGCTGGAATTAAGTCTCCCTCCAAATTAAGCTCCCTGCGAGCGAGAAATTAGAATGTTCAGTTTTACAACTATATATAAGTGGCGTGTACCTGGTGAGGTAGACTTCCTCCATGATTAACTATGAATTGCCGCTGCGATGTCTTCTTTGGGGAGCGTCTGTAAAATGCTAGCCTATGCTTGAGACTGGATGGTCGCAATGCAAGTTGCGTGGAGGATGACCAATGAAGGGAGGAAGGGTTAGCGGGAGAGAGTGGAGTGGCATCAAGACAAAGGTGGAAAGGATAGTGCAGGCTGTCCGGGCGGCCCTTAAATATGGTGCCCTGACCTTTGACCCCATGAAGTAATGGCAGGGACAGTGACTTCCTGTCTGCCCATGCCATGAGATTCACCATCTTCCACACAGATGAATAAGTAATGACCTGACCAGCACAAGATCACACTTGGTCAGCCATTCTGCCTCCCAGTGGGAATTGCTCCCATTTCCGCTCCTGCCATTGAACTTAGACTCCAGACCAGAAGATTCTGTTCTATGTCACCCTTCTTTTCCCATCAAATCTGACCCTTGCTCACTCATGCCATGTGTTTCTCCCAGTGTTCCAGCCTGAATTTCACTATTATTATTGGCTTGGAAAGAAGGGTGCCTGTGCGTGATATCTTTTAGCATGGAGAAACTGTTGCACGCCAGCTTCCACACGCATCTTGACAGAATGAAACCTTGATCCAATGGTAAGGGAATCAAGACGATTAGAGGTTTTGTTCTGCTGCAACTTTCAACCGCCAGAACAGCTGCTGAGATATCCCAGATGGCATACCTTCCTCCGCCTGTTTGCCATTGAGGATTTGTTTGCCAGAGCCCAGTCTGCTGAGTAGTTCTAGGGTTCCTAACAGGCCTTCATGGCAACCAAAGCAGCCCAGGACATAAGGAGTCCCACTGTACTTCATCCTGTTTTAATTGGCCCTTTCTTACCCATTGCCCTGGTTCCGTGGCGAGGACGAGGGATTGGACTTTGGGATCCCTTTTGGAATATCATTATCAACCTGTGAGAAACTTATCTCTGAAACAGTGGGTGGAATCATCCCAGATTTGCACCAAATGCGGTAGCGGGCAGGAAAAAGAGCTTTTTACCTGCCGGCTGCAATGGCGGCTTTTCACGCCGTATCATCCCAAACCCACCTCATTAATCGTGCATTCCCGGGAAACATGCCATTTCAATGGTGAGAGGGATCTAATTCGCCCATCACGCCATCACCTCACCGTTTCATCACGCCGGGCACCAAATATAAATTGCAGCCGCCCAAACACCTCCCAGCGCTTCCAGCCCATGACTGCTGCAAAGAAGACATGGCACCGAAAGGCAAGGGGACTACAGCCCCTCGAGTGCCTTTTGGATGCAGTGGAAGCCTGCCATGATGTCCTCTACCCTGGCTGTGGCTGCAGGAGGGGCAGCATCATCACTCGTCCTGCATGGGAGGCAGTGGCAGCAGTGGTCAGCGTCAATGTCCTGCAAAAAAGGACAGACACCCAGTGCCACAACAGGATGGATGGTCTCATCCAGTCCACCAGGGTAAGTCACTCTTCTCATCACCCTCAACTCACACATTCACAAGCCCATCACAGATCCACAGGGATCTCACACCTCAAGGAACAACACCATTAACTCTCACACACACCCTCACATCTCCATCAGGCTCATATCCTCTGGAACTTGCATCCTCATCCCATCCATGTCTCCACTCACCACACAAACATTCCACGCAGTGCCATGCATCCTGCTCACTCTCTTTCCATCTGTTTCAATGCAGGAGAAGCTGGCTCACAACAGCAGGGAGAGGCCCTAGAGCATGGGTGGAGTGGCCCACATTAGGCCCCTCACTTACTTTGAGGAGTGTGCCATCGCGCTGACTGGTAAGGATGTGGACCATGCCTGTGGGGATGGTAAGGTTGGCAGCGAAAACCCTCCTGATAACCCTGCACCACATCATCCCTCTCTCAGCACAACTGTGAGTGCTTTCTCTCCTGCTTTTGACTCTGCTGCCATGCACTATTATTTCTGCTTTGGTTCACAGGGAGCTCCAAGCAACTGACACCCTCAGCCAGCCAGTCCTTCAGCTCCATCCAAGTCCTCACCTCCAACAAAGAGGACACCTCCTCCATTGAAGAGCCTGGAAGTCCCATCAACCGCGCTTACCCACACCCTCCACCAGTGCAGAGACACACCTCGGTGGGACCTAGATCTATAGCTGGCTTGGATTCACAATCTGGTGGTCACCACATGGACACATGTCCGCAGCAGAAGGAGACAGGTTCAGCCGAGCTCCCCAGCACTCAGAGGACTGCTGGGGAGGAAACCTCTGTGAGGTCTGAGTCAGGTGATGAGCCTTTGGGTTCGGCCTTCCGACTCATTGTGGAGAGTCAGCAGAAGATGGGAGAACATCACGCAGAACTGTTAGAAGCCCTCAACAGGGTGGCACGCGAATTAGAGGAGTGCTTCCCTCTGCTTTCTGATGAAGTGGTGCCTATGCGCATATGGAGGTCTCCATGGGAAGGATGGTGGATGCCATGGAGACCCTGGTCCAGCAGATCATGGAGATGTGTGCAGACCTGCACCCCATTGCGGTAGCCAAGGGTGAGTTCCTGAGGTGTTAACGTGAAAGCGAAATAGGGCACCTCGACATCCCTCTAGGGGTCAGGCCCGGGCCCTCGGGCACCCGGAGGGAGGAAAAGCGGCAGCTGGACACCCCGGGTCAACCATTCAGAAATCTCAGAGGCTGTCTTCTCCCTCTGAGTCCCCTTTGCCTGTGAGCCCTTCAACCTCGTCCTCTGTCACTGCAGAGGGAGCAGCTGGCCCACAGGAGGACAGCCAAAGCAAGCCGGGGCCCCCAAGGCCTCAGCTCTCTAGAGGACCCAAGCTAAAGTCATCAGAGACAACAGGGCCAACCTGTCTCCACCTCTCCTGCAGATGTCAGGGCAGCACCTAGAAGTCTAAAGCATAAAAAATTAAGAAATTCTGATCACAGTCTGTTGCGCGGGTGAACACCTTTGGTCACTTTACAATCTGAAAATATATTCACTTCCACGCAATAATGTGTAATGCTGCCTTTCGGCTTCATTTACCGGCTTCACGAGTCCTCCCACTTCAACCCTCCCTCCCCCCACTAACAGTTCAGCTGCACGCAGCCGGCCCACAGGTGATCTGGAGGGAGTTGTGTGTGTGAGGCAGGACCTTTCAGAGTCTCATGGACGCACACAATCCTTCCCGCATCACACTCATCTCATCGCTCTGAGCATTTTCAGTGCTGCCTGCTGGGGTTCTCTTTCAGTTGTCCATCTGAGCTGACCTGCATTTCCACCCACCCACTGATCACGTTCCTATGCAGCACCTATTCTCGCCTACCATGACTGTCGTTTATGTTTTGATTTAGCCAGCATGGTAGTTTTACAGTTTGTCTTGAGCTCCCCCGTCCTTTCCCCTCCCCCAGTCACCCATTTCCTTTCCCCCATCGCTGTCAACTGCCCGGCATCACCCCTTCCACCTCCCCACCGTCACCTACCAGCCATAACCCTTTGCTTTCGGGGATGTCCAGGTGAATATGCATGTTCCCTTCCTTCCCTAAAATCCCAGCCCCATCCACGTTAATCTTCCCGGCCTCCTCCTTCCCACCCCAAGGGTCCATGTCTGCTCTGGGACCCCACCAACCACCCTCGCTGTCCCTTCTACTGAAACCGTCACACCCTCACCCTCCCACCCTACCGCCTCACTCTGTCCTCGGTGATTCTGACCATTCCCTCCTACCATGCCCACCCTCAGCTCGCTCCCAAGGAGGCAGTCATCGACTCAATAGACCCATCCTTTGCACATTCATCTGGACACCCCCCTCCGAACTTCCACCCCTCTTGGAACTCCTGCCCCCTTTGGAGATCCTTTCCCCTTTGGAACTCCTTCCCCACCTTGGAACTCCGTCCCCGCACCCCCACTGGACTGCACCCCCCCCCCGGACTTCCCCCCACCTTAGTCCTTCACCCTTCCTGACTTCTTCCACCACCCTTACTTCTTCCTCCACCCTTACTCACCCTTACTCATCCTTACTCACCCTTACTTCTTCTTCCCCCTGGACTCCTTCTCCTCTCTGGACTCCTTCTTCCTTCCGAACTCCTTCCCTTACACCTTCCTCTCCCCTTACACCTACCTCCCCAGTTGCTGCCTTCTCCCCCATTATGCCCCCTCCCTAGTACTCCAACCCCCTCTCAACCTCACCCTCCCCCAACACCTTTGTTCACCCCTCCCAACCTCACCCCCCCTGACACCTTCGTTCTCCCTCCCAACCTCACCCCTCTGACACCTTGGTTCCCTCATTCCCAACCTCACCCCCTTGACAAACCTTCCTCTCTCAGTCCAAACTAGACCTGTCTCTCCCACCCGCCCGGTACACCTTCCTCTCCCAAACACAGGTGGACCTTCCTCTCTACCCCCTCAATGATCATCTGTTGTGTGCAGACCCTCAATGGTGACCTTCCACCTTCCGTGAGCTGATTGGCAGCAGAGCCAGGTCCATGTTAATCCACCCAGCATGCCATGGATGTTCCCCCAGGGCCCTGTTGCTGTCAGACTCCAGCATCTTCTGTTCCTCAGATGTCCGTGATATGAGCAAGGCCCTGATGATAATCCTGACTTCTGCATATCAGACTTGTCAAGACATGTTTTTCACTGGCGTGTTTTCCCATCGACCTGCTCGGATGACCCAATGTGGGGGATGATTCCGGTGAATTGGGCTTATAACGATATGCAGATATATTACAATGAAGTTCCCGTCGTGAAACCAATTTTTGGCCTTCTCGCCATATTGTCTGCTCACGCCACCAAACTTGTCCGAAGCTAGTGGACACGGAAAATTCCGCCCAGTGCTCTTTTCAAGTGTAGACGCTGATACAAAATGATTTGATGTTATTTCTATCAGTGAAGACCTGATCTTCATTTGCAATAGTGCCTTTCTAGCATGTGTGAATCTGACCATATTGAAATGCATTTCTGAATCCAACGGCGTTTATTGACTTCATTCTGTGTGGCAGGTGCATGATATTGTGTCAGTTCTATCTGCCATCTCTTTCTAAAACTGCCAAACTCCACATCTGTTTGGTACAATTAAGGGTGATATACCATTCTCACTCTAACCGCAAGGATAGCAACAATGACTCTCATCTTGGTTTGACTCCTTGTTCTAGTTGGAACAACCTTTCCTTATCACAGTGAGATTACAGTGCATTTTAAATCCATTAGGTGTCTCATTAGGTCATTAACAAATAACTCAGCAGCATTATTGTTGGTGGATTCTAATTGAATCATCATGTCAGGGGGTCATAAGGGTCAGTAAGGGGTGCGCGAGGAGACAGGCAACTACCCGTGAGTGAGAAGGAGACCGAGTGAATAGCAAATTAGGCTCACGTGGGAATTCGGGGCATGGGGAAGAAGGTGTGGGATACATAAGAATTATTCTAAGTCAGGAACAGGAGCAGCTGAGCAGAAACGGACCCTGGTATAAAGCTCACCTGCGGAGCTGAGTTTGAAAAAAAAAAGTGACATTACGGGAAAACCATAAGTTTGCTGGTTAGTAAGAAACTGCTGTTAGGGAGTGGGTGGAATTGTCCGGTCCTGTTGGCTGTGGGTGTCATGGCGGGCGTGAGTGGACAATGCGGCGAGAAGGCCAAAAATCAGTTTCACGCCGTCATGAAACCAGCTTGCGATCGTCTGTCCCACCCAACAATGGCTGGCGGCATTTCTCACCGCCGCATGTTGGGAGCATAGGGCAGAATTTTACTCTTGCCGTGCAGGATCGGTGGGAGCTGGCGGGGGCGGCTGGGAATCCTGCCACTGCCCGCAACTGGCAGCGTCCGTGATTTTACGCGGGCGGGCCAATTAAGGCCTGGCCAGCGTGATACGTGGCCTGGAATGTGCGCGAAGGGACAGGCAGGGGCGGGGGCATGATGTCCACCGGGTCCAATGGCGACCCAGCGGCCGATTCAAATGTGGCTGCGGCAGCCCCTGGAAGGCTGCCACCGAAGGATGTGGAAGTGTTGCCAGTGGAGACCGTAGCGGGTGTACACCTCCTGGAGGAGGTGGTAGCACAGAGATAAACCCTTGCCCCCAGTGACAGGAGGAGGAGGCCCCCCCACCTCACCAAAAAGGCCTGGGAGGAGGTGGCATCCACGGTCAGCAGCCACGACGAGGTGAGGGTCACATGGGTCCAGTGCAATCTACTGCAATCGGGAAGGGTGAGTAGCGTGTTGGCATGAGTGACTTTGCAGAAGAGTTAAGAACTGCCCATCCCCCTGTGGAATTCAGAGATGTTAGAGTGTGAGTCAGGGTCAATGAGGCAGGGTCTGGCCAAGGGGGTGAGCCCTGGCTGCTTGGACTGAGTGCCTTGCAGCTCCAGGGTCACGAATTGGCTGAGCCCTGCGAGGTGCTCCTCAGGTGGGATTGGCCAGGCTGCAATGGCGCTGCAGGTAGAGAGTGGACTAATCAATGCTCCTCTATCCTTTCAGGAGAAAACATCTGACAACAATGCTGAGAGGTTGCAGACTGGCGGGGGACTCCCACACCTCCTCATCCCTTCGCGATAAGGGCAGGAGGCCCTGGAGCTGGAGAAGCGCCATGCGCCTCAGTCAAGTGGCCGCGGTGAGGTTGGGGTGCCAGAGGAAGGTAAGAGTGCAGTGCACTGAGGTGAGAATGTTGGTTATTGCTACTATTCCAGTGTAGTCTCTATATTGATGTGAGCCTGGAACCTGGAATCCCCATTGATAATCGAAAGGCGAGGGCACCATGATGCATATCTCTGTCTCATCAGGGTACCAGGCATACACAGTGGCAGTGTCATGACTTAAACTAATGACATGTCCTTCTTCTCCCTTTTAGGTTCACCAGCGCCGTTCATTATGAGGAGCTGGAAGACCCACCCCTGACCCCTGAGGACCACCATGCTCAACACGCACCTGCATCACACCCTCTCTGTCAAGCAGGCACCAGCGCAGATACCAGCACCTCGGTGGGCAGAACATCGCCGTGTAGTTTATCGGTGCATATTGGTGAGGGCACTTCACACTCGCTTGAGGTGCAGGCGGACTGCTGGGGACTGGGACAATGCTCAGTCGATGGCTGACGATGGGCCCCTGGAGTCGTCCCTGAGGTAGCAGATGCTGGATGTCCAGCAGGGTGTGTGGGAGGAGCTGGCGGAGATACATGATGTCATGGTGTCTATTGTGCAGGAGCCCCTGCAGAGCATAAGCACTGCGTTGACCCTCATGGCCGAGGGCACTGCCTCCTCCATGGAGAGAGTGGCAACTCTTGTGGAGAGGCTCCTCCAGGAGCTGAATCAGGGGTTCCTGGGGACATGCTCGGACATGCAAGCCCTCACACCGGCAATGACCTCAGTTGGTCACTGTCAGTGTGGGAGATGGATTTGGTACCCAGTATCCCAGCCAGGTGCCCTTCCATCATTGGTGAACAGGGAGGTCCAAAGTGACCTGACGTTGGCACACGAGCTGCTTGTTGTCTCTGGGGGCTCCTCTCAGGGTGCTCCGGATGATAGCAGCAGCTCCTCCGCCCCTCTACCAGTGACCGTGGCATCTGATGAGGCTGCAGGACTGGGGAGATACCAGCCATGCCACTGGCCGCTCCCTCCGAGGTGGGGCCAGTACAGGCTCCACGGGCCAGAGGACACCCGCCAGGGTCATCAAGGCCAACAGGACAGCAGACTGAGCAGGCTGTTCCCAATGCTGGTGCCAGCAAGGGGGGAGCACCTAGACGTAGCACCTACAAGCAAAAACCTAAAGCACCTTAAGCGCAACATGGGCTTATCACAGGTGATATTTGGTTCCCCCATTTTTCTTCACGTTTTAATGGTGATGGAAACACCGGTTCATGTTAATTTCTGCGACTTATAACATTCACAAGTAAATGATATGTTATTTTGTGCAACTGGCCTCTGTGTGCCTCATTTGTTCTGCATGTGCAGGATAAGTCATGATGTTATGATGGACATGTGTCCCCTGAAACTTTATTGCAATGGCACAGAGTGTATGTTGTTGGCCAAGGAACTGGTTCTGTCAGGGATCGAGTATGAAACTTGCAGCCCTGACATGTGGTGGTGGTTCTTATTTGGTAGGCTAGCTGAAGGAGCGTTGGATCAAAGCGTCCCAGGTGTCCCTGGCCAGCGTCCATGCCCTCAGTGTTCTCCTCACCGTGCTCGTCCTCAGACTCACTACTGGATTCATCATCTGTTATCTGTGCAGCTGCGTCAAGGTCTTCTTCCTCCACTGGGTGTCCCACTTGCCAGTACAAGATTGTAGAGAGCACAGCATGCAACCACTATCAGTGACACACGATCTGGGGGGTACTGGAGTGTGGCCCCTGAACGGTCCAGGCATCGGAAGTGCATTTTGAGAAGACCGATGGTTCTCTCCACCACAGCCCTTGTGGAGCCATGGCTCCTATTGTACCGCTGCTCTGCTTCTGTTCTTGGATGGCAGAGAGGCATCATGAACCACCTTTTGAGGGAACAGCCCTTGTTACCCAGCAGCCATCCATCCAGCCGGGCTGGAGCACTGAAGAGCCCCGGCACCTGGGAGTGCCTGAGGATGTAGGTGTCATGGGAGCTGCCTAGGTACTTTGCAGACTTGTAGAATCAGCATCCTGTGATCACACACTATCTGCACGTTCATGGAGTGGAAGCCCTTCCTGTTGACGAAGGCACCGGGCTCACCTGCTGGCACCTTGTTGGCCACATGTGTACAGCCTATTGCACCCTGGACACAGGGGAAGCCAGCAATGGCCATGAAGCCTCTGGTTCGCTCTGTCTGGCTGGCCTCATCCGTTCGGTAATGAATGAAAATCAATGCCCGCCTGAACAGAACGTCTGTCACCAGTTTGATGCAACTGTGGACAGCTGATTGGGAGACTCCACAAAGATCCCCCACTGACCCCTGGAAATAGCCGGAGGCATGGAAGTTGAGGGCCACTGTGACCTTCAGAGCCACTGGCTTGGGGTGTCCACCCACACAGTCGGAGCTGATCTCAGGGCCAAGCCTCTGACAGATGGAGGTCACTGTCTCCCGTGAGGGATGGAGCCTCCTTCGGCATTGCACCTCGGACATACTGAGGTAGCTGCATCGCCGCCTGTAAACCCTGGCAGCAGGATAGTAGCAGCTTCTGTGGACCCTTCTGCCTTAGACTTTCTGCTGGCCCTGCGCCCCTTGTGCCTGCACCTCTCCCCCCACATGTCACTCCCCTGGAAGCTGCATAGGGACACCTGGCCTCCTCCCCCTTCTGACCCTCTCTTCCTCCTCAGAGGATGTGCCACCAGCGGAGACCAAAACCCCCATTACCAGGGTAAGGGAAGACTGTCTGATACCTGGAAGGCCCCATGCAGTGTGAATCCTCCAGTGGCCCGGAAAACAACAGAGTCCTGAACTGAAGTCTCTAAATTATCCGAATGCAGCTCTGAAGTTAAATGAAGCTGTCCTGTTCACAGGAGCAACCAGCAGCAAGTGATATCCTAAACTCCTCACTAATTGCTTTGACAAGGCCCCTGACCCCTCTTATCCCACCCGTGGATGAAATTTTGCAATTTGTGGCCTGCCCGTATGCCCGTGCGACGGCCTAAAAATCGCACGGGCTACGTAAAGTCGGAGACAACTGGTGTCTCAAGGGCCTTAACTGGCCACTTAGTTAATGGCGGGAGCACCTCCACCTCTATCACATGCCTGCCTCGTGAAATTTTGCGAGAATGCACGTCAACGTCGGCACGCTCAGCCAACATCACCGCGCTTTATTTAACGCTTGAGCAGGTTGGGCGCGCACCTGCCCGCCAAGCTAAAAGTTCTGCCCCTAATTTCAACACTTTAGCATTTCATTATAAGCCCTTCCCACCGGAACCATCCCACCACGCTGGATTATCTGGGCTCGTTGGTGTGACTGCATGCCAACGGGTTTCACAACGTACATAAGCGACGTGCATCTGGCGAGCTGCACTTCACTTGGGACTTCGAGGTTTCTTTGCCTACCTTGCTTCAGGCAGCGCTCATGGTCATCAATGCCAGCCGTCACAGACAGCGCCCCATCATTTTTAGAGGGACTCACGGGCAGGTCTCTACCCACCAGACCAGCCGTAAGGCGGGGGTGACTTTTCAATGGTTGTCGGGCTAGGGCTTGCTTGGAGAAGGGGGAGAAGTGACCTCAGGTAAGAGAAGAGGCTGCAGGGTGATGGCTGTGCTGGAGAAGAGGGATAACCCAGGGTGTGTGTGGGAGCACATGCTGATCTGTGCAAATGGCCTCAAGATGGTGAAGGCTGAGGAGGCAGTCTCCAGAGGAGATGAGGCCAGTGTGAATGGTGGTGTCCCTTGAGCTGGCAGTGAGTGAGATGCCAGTGAATGTGGGGTGGGCTTGTGAATGTGTGAATTGAGAGTGATGAGATGGTTGACTTACCCGGGCTGTGCGGATGAGATCTTTCACCCTTTTTCTGCACTGGATGGCTGACCTCTTGTGTGCCGTGTTGGCAGTGACCACCTCTACCACCGCCTCCCAAGCCGGAGTGGTGAGACTGATGGGCCTCCTGCGGCCAAAGCGGATGGTAGAGGACATCACGGCGGGCCTCCACTGCATCCAAAAATTATCCCAGGGATGTGTCACAGAACCGGGGGGGCTGCACTTTTCTTGGCTTTTGGGGCAATGTCTTCAGAGCAGCCCTGGGCTGCAAGCATTGAGATGCGTGCGCGGGCTGCAGTTTAAATATGGCCCCCTGCATGAGGAAGCAGCAAGGTAATGACGTGGTGGGCAAATTAGAGACTGCCTGCTAGCGAGATGGTGTGTTTCCTATGGGAATGAGGCGGGAAGGGGACGATACAGCATGAAAACTCGCCATTGTGGCTGGTGGGTAAAATGTCTTTTCTCATGCCCACCACTGCACTAAGTGCAAATCTGGGACGATCCCGCCCAGTGTCTTTAAATAGCTGTAAATTCGAAAAGCATATTACTTTTAGAGAAGTAGCTACTTGGATTTGGGTAAGAAACACTAGGGGCAGAATTTTATGTTCCGTGGGTGGGCGCGCGCCCAACTTGATCGGGCGTAAAATAGCGCATGATGATGTCAGGCAAGCATCCTGATGTCATCATGCACTCGCGCGATATTTTGCTCAGTGGATACGAGCGGGTGCCAGAGTCGCGCCCGCCATTAATTAACAGGCCACTTAAGGCCCTTAAGGAGCCAGTTGATGGCGATTTTTCATTGCCCATGCGATTTTGCGCTCGTTGCACAGGTAAAATTGGCAGGCGGGCGGCCCACAATTTTAAAAACCTCATCTATGGGTGGGATTAAAAGGGTCAGCAGCATTGCCAGTGTGAATAGTGAGGAGTTCAGTAGATAATTTGCTGCTGGTGACTTGTTGGTACTTGACAGCTTCATCTCTGTTCGGGGCTTAATTGTTAGCATTTCCAGGCTTCATTTCAGGACTCATTGTTGTCTCCAGAGGCCCCTGGAGGATTTAGGCCATGTAGACCCTTCCAGGTATCAGGCAGCCTTCTCTTACCTGGTAACGGGGATTGTGGTCTCTGTTGGTGGCACTTTCTCTGAGGAGGAAGAGAGCGGTAGAACAGGGAGGAGGCCACATGTGCCAATGCAGACTCCAGTGGAGCGACCTGTGGGAGGAGAGGCACAGGCACAAGGGGCGCAGGGCCAGCTGGAAGTCACATTAAATAAAAAAGGTGAAGCATACTCAGGCCATTACGACAAAAGAAAATTTATCTCATGTTGACATTTATAACAAATTAACAGAACCTTCTCTGGTGTTCAAAACCAGACCAGTTAAATAAACAAAACATTGCACAACAGAAGATCACCCCTGACCAGTCCCTCTTGTGCTCATGGTGCCTTAAACTTACATTTACAAGGGCTACACCTTGGTACCCCCCCTACCCCACTCTCGCTGGCAGCAGCATTGGCGGCAGCCTGCTGACTCTGGTGTCTTGTTGGCCTTGATGACCTTGGCGGTCGTCCTCTTGCTAGTGGAGCCTGTGCTTGCCCTGCCAGGGAGAGAGTGGACAGTGCCATGGCTGGCATCTCCCCAGTTGCCGCAGCCTCATCAGATGCCACGGTCACTGGCAGAGGAGCAGAGGAGCTGCTGCCGTCATCCAGAGCGCCCTGAGAGGAGCGCGCAAAGACAAAAAGCAGCTCGTGCGCCAACGTAAGGTCACTCTGGACCTCCCTTCTCACCATTGATGCACGGGAACCTAGCTGGGATACTAGGCGACTCATCCATCTCCCACGCGAATATTGACCACCTGAGCTCAGTGCCTGTTTGAGGGCTTGCAGGTCCAAGTGAAACCCCAGGAATCCCTGATTCTGTTCCTGGAGCTGCCTCTCCATGAGAGTCACCACCTTCTCAGTGGAGGAGGCAGTGCGCTCAGCCATGAGGGTCACCACAGTGTTCATGCTCCTCATGCACACCTCCAAAACGGAGACCATGGCATGCATACGCTCATGGGTCTCCGCCAGATCCTCCTGGACATCTTTATGGACATCCAGCATCTGCTACCTAATGGATGATTCCAGGGTCTCATCATCTGCCTTCGACTCTGCATTGTCCTGGTCCCCAGCAGTCCTCTGACTGCCGGCGCCCTGGGCACTCCCTGCCTCCTCCTGCACCTCAAACGAGTATGAAGTGCCCTCACTGCCGTGCACCGACACTCTAGCCCAAGATCTAACAACCACCAAGGCGCTAATATCTGAGCTGGTGCTTGGTTCAGAGAGCAGGTGTGACACAGGTGCTTCTGGAGCATGGAAGACCTCTGGCATCAGGGATGGCTCTCCGGGATCCTGCGATTGGGTGTGTGGTGGCAAACCTAATGGAGAACGACATGTCATTCGTTAAAGTCATCACACTGTCACTATGCATGCCAGGCACCCTGGTGAGACCATGGAGATCTGCATCATGATGCCATTGTCTTTCAATGATCAATGGGGAATGCAGTTTTAAAGCTCCCATCAATGATGAGACTACACAAGAATGTTTGCAGCATCTGAAACTCTCACCTCTGTGCACTGTACTCTTACCTTCATCTGACACCCCTGCCTCTCCACAGCCGGTTGACCGAGGTGCATGGCGCCTCTCCAGCTCCAAGGCATCCTGCTCATCTAGAAAGGATTAGGAGGTTAGTTGGGCCTCCACTGGTCTGCGGCCTTTCAATGTTGTAATGGGCGGTCTCCTCCTGAAAGGACACATTGCATGGAGTGCAGAAGAGGTTTACAAAAATGTTCCAGGGATGAGAAACTTCAGTTATGAAGATAGATTGGAGAAGCTGGGACTGTTCTCCTGGGAGCGGAGAAGGCTAAGAGGAGATTTGATAGAGGTGTTCAAAATCACAGAGTAGCTAGGGAGAAACTGTTCCCTCTCGTAAAAGGATTGAGAATGAGAAGGCACAGATTTAAAGTGATTTGTAAAAGAAGCAAATGCGATGGGAGAAAAAGCTTCGCACAGCGAGTGGTTTGGGTCTGGAACGCACTGCCTGGAAGTGTGTTGGAGGCAGGTTCAATCGAGGCATTCAAGAGGGCATTAGATGATAAGTTAAATAGAAACAATGTGCAGGGTTACAGGGAAAAGGCAGGAGAATAGCACTGAGTCATAATGCTCATTAGGAGAGCCAGTGCAGACATGATGGGCTGAATGGCCTCCTTCTGCATGGTAACAATTCTGTGATTCTGTGATGTGCGCCAATCACATCCTACAAAAAGCTACTAGCTAAACATCAGAAAGTCAGAAAAGTTTAAAGCACAGAAGGAGGCTATTCAACTCTCTGCTAAAGGTATCCAAAATTATCCGCACTGCCCATTGTCTCCTCATATCACTGCTTCAAATATGCATTCAATTTTCCCTTACAAAATGTAGTCTCAACCATTCCCTGTGGCAAAGCATTCCATGCTCCAACAATCCTCTGCATAAGTAACTTTCTCCTAAACCCTCCCTCCTCATTCTCAGTAAGGATTTTAAATTGAAGCTCATCACTGACTCGACCACCAAAGAAAATAATCTTTCCCAATTCACTCTACCAACCGCCTTCATAATTAAAAAAAAACTTTTATTAAATTCCCTCAGTCTTCCCTGCTTCAGTGGAAATAATCATAGTTCTTCAAGGCAGTCCTTATAAACAAAGATCCCATTTTTTGGCACTCTCCTGATAAATCTACACTGTTTATTCTCAATAGCTTTAAACTTCTCTATAGAATGGTGGCAAAAATTGCCAGTATAGCTATAGCCTAATCATTGTTGTGTAGAAATTCATCATTACTTTTTTATTTACTCATGTACACTCTGCCTCTGTTTATAAAACTCATAATTCTACAGACCTCTTTATACCTTTGTCTACCTGTACATGCAACTTCAAGGAATTGATTTCAAAAGATTGTTCGCAGAAAGACAGGTCATAATTGAGATGGGAGGTGGGGGAGGAGTATGGTGGATGTGGGGATGGATACGTCAGAGTTTTACGACGATCTTTTAGAGTTCAGGCGGTATTTTCTATAGAACCTCTCTTCATAAGATTTATTGGCTGTTCCATAGTAGCTTAGGGTAGATTTTGCATGATTTACAGAGGCAGTGAGCTTAATGGGCTGAATGACATTTATTCATTTCATGCCTCCTTGCATTCTAAAGATTACCTTTAGCTACTCAGTATGGTAAAAGAGAAGGTCAATGTACATATAATCCACAATGCCTGGTAACAGGACCAAATATAAAAATAACTTCCAAGCATTCACTGTGTTGGGTAGAATAGGGCATCAACTAACACAGGACAGAGCACCAGGAGAGTAAGGAAGGCTTTGTCATCCCGTTGTGCAGCATGGCTTTAACTGTAACAAAAACAATTAATTCTTGGAGATGCCACGTCCAATGCGTTGAAAGAATTTGTCAGCACTAATCTGTCTAAGTTACAATTTTCCTGAAAGGCACCTTAGTAAGACAGCTTGTGTGCCCCTCTCATGTGCTCACCCTATCCCAACATCTGGTTCTTTTTCTCGGATATTAATTTGGCCTCATGGACGTTTCTGTTCTTGTCTCATTCAATTTCTGCCAGTGATCTTGTGAAGAGGTAACTGGAGTGAATCAGAAGTGGCACCTGAACCCTGTGCTTAGTTCTTTAGTTACACAGCAAACAAACCTCCCCTATCCAGCACAGAAATGGATACAATGCACCTGCTGGGGGAAACCTGTACATACTGTGAAACTATATTCCCAATATATATGTGGTAAAGGGACTTAACGGAACTTACACTGATAACTCAGAATGCCTATTGTTTTCAATCAGAAATTCAGCTCTCTAATATAAAGAGCTTGCTTAGTTAAAATATCACTTTATGGCTTCTTTCAATTAAGTTTATTTATGAGCTTCCAGTTCAGGAAGCCCTTCAAGCAGAAAGTCAGCAGGGTCTCACCTTGTGTTGAATGATTGCTTTCGGTCTTAGTTCCACTAGGTTTCACTAGATTTGAATAAGCTAGTGCAAACAGTAAGATAGTGTTGTGGGAAATAAATTTTGAAATTAACTTCAAAAAGAGAAATGCAGAAAGACAGCAGGTAATTAACCAATAGCACTGACAGAATGTTTAGCAATATCTGCATTGGTGCAGTTGATTGCCACCGAGAAAGTTTGTAAATAGTTGAAAATATCAAAAAATTAAACTGGCCTACAAGCTCCAGATGAAGAATAGAACTGGTTTTTCCTGGGTAAACTCTTCAGGAGGTGGAAGGTCACAGGCCATGTCATCTAAGACAGTGACACTGCAAGGTTGAGATATTGCCCATACTTTGGAAATTAATAGTACAAAATACAATATTTGTCTATAATTTGCTGTGGGAATCTTTTCCTCCTATTCCTCATCTACATTCTGTCCCTTGGCAACATCGTCCAAAGGCACAGTGTTAGTATTCGTATGTACGCTATTGACATCCAGCTCTACACAACCATCACTCTCTTGGCTCCTCCATCTTTGCTATATTATCAGACTGTTTATCTGACATCCAGCACTGGATCAGCAGGAATTGCCTTCATTAAATATCGAGGAAGATTGAAGCCATTGTTTTCAGTCCCCATCCCCAACTCTATTCCCTAGCTACCAATTCCATCCCTCTCCCTGGCAGTCTGAGATTAAGCCGGTCTGTTTGAACCTTGTTGTCACATTTGATCCCAAGATGAGCTTCTAACCTCATATTTGAGCTATCACTAAGACCACCTTCGTAACATCGCCCAACTTCACCCTTGTCTCAGCTCATGTGCTGCTGAAACCCTCATTCATGCCTTTGTTACCTCTAGGCTCGACTATTCCAATGCATTCCTAGCTGGTCTCCCACATTCTACTCTCCGTAAACTCAAGGTCATCCAAAACTCAACTGCCTTTCTCTTAAACTTGCAACAAGTTCCATCCACCTATCATCCCTGTGCTCACTGACCGACATTGGCTCCTGGTAAAGCCATGCCTTGATTTTAAAATTCTCATCCTTGTTTTCAAATCCCTCTGTGGCCTCACCCCTCCCTATCTCTGTAATCTCCTCCAGCCCCACAACCCTCCAAGATATCGGTGCTTCCCTAATTCTGGCCTCTTGTGCATTCCCAATTTTAATTGTTCCACCATTGATGGCCATGTCTTCAGTTGCCTGGGCCCCATGCATTGGAATTCCCTCCCTACACCTCTCCGTCTCTCTAACTCACTTTCCTCTTTTAAGACGCTCCTTAAAACCTACCTCTTTGACTAAGCTTTTGGTCATTTGACCTAATATCTCCTCATAATAATAATGTTCTGATGAAAGGTCATGGATATGAAATACTGACTGTTTCTCTCCACAGATGTTTCCGGACCTGCTGAGTATTTTCAGCATTTTCTGTTTTTATTTCAGATTTCCAACATCTGCTTTTCTAATATCTCCTTATATGATTCAGTATTGTACTTCCTTTTATAATGCTTCTGTGAAGCACCTTGGGATGTTTCTTTATGTTAAAGGTGCGGTATAAAATAAGTTGTTGTGTTGTAGGAGTGATCTAACACTGTCTGCCGTTAGTTACTTATTAATCTTGCATGTTTCGGTTTTAAATTTTTCCACATGGCAAATTGGGGCAACTTCAAGTTTTGAAAGAAAAACTTTCATTTATATAGCAAATTTCACAAACACAGGACATTCCAAAATGCTTTACAGCTAATGAAGTACTTTTGAAATGTAGTCACTGTTGTGATATGGGAATACAGCAGAAAATTTTCACAGAGCAAGCTCCCAAAACAGCAATGTGATAATGATCAGGTTTTTTTCATTTGCTTGGTTGGGTAAACAGTTATCGTTCAATATCGAGGCTAACAACCCATTCAACAGCTTCAGCTGACACAGTGTGAATAGTTGTGATGCCACCAGGAATGGATCTCTCAGGGCAGGAGATCAGTATGTGAGTGATGGTCTGACTTGGATGGCTGTAGTCACAATTTGAGCTGTCCCTCATGTTGCACTTTTGGAACAAGTGACCCCATCGTCCCCAGCCTGTCCTCAAGTGGTTGAGAGTGTCCAGATTTTCTGTGGAAGGTTGAAACCTGGGACTTCACCATGTGGGTCAGTTACCAGGTTGTGGCTGGTGATGTTTGTAGTCAACTGGGCGGTGTGCCATCGAGAGGCGGCGCTGTCACAATTTATAGGGTGTGGCGTGTGCTCCAGTAGGGACTGTGGGGTTTCAGACAAGTGTGTGGGCTATTTTTGAGGTCCTGTGTCAATGGGAGTGCTTTGTTAGTTGTCAGCTGGTAGTGTTTTTTGAAGAGGATGTTTTTCCTGTAGACATCAGGAGGTTCAATATTTGCTAGCACAGGAAGCCACTCGAGCTGTGTTGGTCTCAACATCCCAGAAATAATCCTCATGACTTCCCGGAACTGGATATCCACCACGTTTGTGTGGCAGCTCCTGTGCAAGGTCGAGCAGCTGTACTCTGCTGTTGGGTAGACTTGGGCAAGTGAGGTAGTGCATCCTGTCTTGGCTCTACTGCTTCAGGTGGTACCTGCCAGCTTCCCTATGGGATTCACTGTCACCTTGACCTTGGCTCCAGTGTTCTGGAGGTGTTGTCGATAGGTCAATGAACGATCAAGAGTGATGCTAAGGTATTTTGTCATTGGTCGCGGTTGAATGCTCGGCCACAGAACTGGGCATGAAGTTCTTCCTAGGCCTTCAAGTTGTTCAGGTGGAAGGCGTAAACGATGGTCTTGGCAGTGTTTGGTCGAAGACTCCATTTTCTGAAGTAGGTTTCCAGAGAGCTTAGATTTTTGTGAGGCAGTGGCGTAGTGGTATTGTCATTAAACTAGTATTCCAGAGACCCAGAGTAATGATCTGGGGATCTGGGTTCAAATCCCACCATGGCAAATAGTGAAATTTGAATTCAATTGCTGATTCTCATAAAAACTCATTGGGTTTACTAACTTACCTGTTCTGGCCTACATATGAGTCCAATATGATTGACTCTTAGGAATGGGCAATAAATGCTGACTTAGCCAGTGATGCCCATGTCTCATGGGTAGAAAAAAAAGTGTGTTCTCAGTGTCCTGAAGTTCTCTCTCCTGGAAAGCCAGAGCCAAGTTACCAGTATATGTAAAGAGCTGTGAATTTGGGGGAGGGGTCACTGGCTTATATGTTGAAAAGGCTGAACCCAGTGGGAGTGTATTGTTGCATATGTGGCTGATTTGACCTCCAAGGTATACATGGAACTCTTGGTTGCTGATACAGGTGATGAAAGTTTTGCTTAAGCCCAAGGGAACAAATCTGATGGGTGAGATGTTGAGTAAAGCAGTTGCAGTTTTCAGGGAGAGCTGGAATCTAGTTAATGGTGGCCAGAGTTTGGTTGCCTTCTTGACAACATTAGTTTTCAAGTTGGAAAACTTACTTTAACGAGAGGACCACATGAAGGTTGATGTCTCCCTCCGATGACCAGATAATTGTTTTTTAATGTTGATTGAGGGATAAATATTGGCCAGGACACTAGGGATAACTCCCCCGTTCTTCTTTGAAATAGTGCTATGGAATCTTTTATGTCAACCCAAGAGGGCAAACAGGACCTCGATTTAACGTCTTATCTGAAAGGCAGCACCTCTGGCAGTGCAGCACTCCCTCATACTGCATGGACTGTCAGTTTTGTTTTTTATCCTCAGGTCATGAAGTGGGACTTGAACCCATAACCTTCGAAGAATTGAGAGCACTACCAGCTGAATCATGGCTGATACAAATGGTTAAACATCATTAGCTATGAACTAACACCTCCACGCAAGTACACACACACACCCAGACACACATCATTGCATAATCCACGATGGCCCTCTTTATAATGGAGGTAAGCATGTGTCAGTGTCCGAAACACTGGGCCAAGGAAACTTCAACAAACCATTGTACTAAAACAGTATTTTAGGGCTAAATACAATGACACTCAATGTAATTACTTTGGAGATAATGGCCCATATTTTGCAGTCACCAGTGAAGGAATGTCACTCGTCATTCACCATGCTTACAGGTATCCACAGACTTTTCGTGGGCTTTTGCTTGGCAACGTACAGCTGCCAGGGATCTTTTTTCAGCATGATGCCCTCTGGGACCTGTGTGACCAGGGCAAGCAACAGTGCCTTCTTCAAACAGTCAGATTGAAGAATCCTCACTGAGGTGTGTAGGTTCTGAGCCAGGAAATGTAAGTTAGAATATTTAATTCAATGTAAAATCACGTTCAGAAAGTGAAATAAAATGAAGAAAAGAAAGCTGGGATTAAGAGAAGGGAAAATAGTTTTTTTTATATCATCAATAGTAATTAAAATCTGAAGGAATGAGACTCCACGAGTGGAATTTTCCACTTATGAGACTAAGTGCGATAGTGGGCGGGTTCAGTGGCACACACCCTGCTGGCAAGAATGGCAGAAACTCGCGCCCAATTCTGCACTTGGGGCTCATTAACTGTGCACAGGCGAGTATCGGGTCGAATTATCTGGCGGATCAGGAGCTGATTCATCTGCCCGTCGTCAGCTGGCAGGGTTTGAATGTGCGGGCACCATAATTAAAGGCCAGTCCAACACATAATCTCACTCTCTCCAGCCCACCTGTCTTCCAAACACATGCAGAGATGTATGGCAGCCAGAAGAAGAAGGTCGAGAGCCTCAAGAACAAGGAGCACCCGCTTCACCGACCAAGCCCTTCAGGTTTTGATAAGGGGAGTACAGGCGCACAGACAAGTCCTGTATCCCAGGGATGGCTGCAGGAAGCGCAGCAGCTTCACCTCTCCGGCCTGGGAGGCTGTCGCAGAGCAGGTCAGCATGGCTGGCAACCGCACCTGAAATGCCACCCGGTGCAGGAAGAGGATGAATGATCTCATCCACTCTGCCAGGGCAAGTCATCCTTCAACATCCTCCAATATCAAACTCTCATCATGGCATCATACACTCAAACGGCTACTCTCTTCAGGGATCTCACACAACCATTAGTGGGGTACACATTTTAACACTCATTCTCTCACCGAGACTTTCACATCACCACCATCCCATCTATCATGTTGCTCACACTCCATTCTCTAACCCTTCTGGGGAGGGCTCACCACACACAGGGGACATGCATCTCACCCAACCTCTGCTCCATCCCTTCTCATCACATGCCTTTCTCTCTTCTTCACACAGGCCAAAACGGGAAAAAACTGGCACGAGAGAGTGCAGGCCCGGGGAGGGACGGCCGACATCATTGCCCTCAGTGAGTTTGAGGAGGCTGCAGCCGAGCTGGCTGGGGAGGGCAGGGATCGCTCTTGTGGGGAAGGGGAGATCAGCCTCTCCCAGCAACCCAGTATGGATCACAGCTCCATCACTTCATCAAATCCTGGCAATCACAGTGAGTCATACGGAGTCTTATCTGGCTCATGTTCATTAACTGAAACTTTATTTTCTATTTTCTAGGCACCGACAGATTGAGGCCCATAAGCCAGTTGAGCACCAGTCCAAGCCCCCAGACTACGTCCAAAGAGGAAGCCCCAGAAAAACCATCACGACGCTCACACACACCCTCCACCATCTCAGAGGCACACACGTTGGCGGGGCACATTTGTAGATTAGGCTCGGGCTCACTTTCTGGAGAACACCTCACTGACATGTCCCTGCAGCAGTCGGAGGCAGGGACAGGCCAGGTCTCCAGCACCCAGAGGGCTGCTGGAGACCAATCATCCACTCAGTCCGAGTCAGATGGTGAGCCCCTGGAAGCAGCCGCCAACTCAATGCTGGAGATACAACGACAGGCGGCGGAACATCAGGCAGAGATCCAACAGTCACTCAGAGACTAGAGCAAACGATGGAGGAGTCTGTCCGTGTTCTGTCTGATGTTGTGGCTCCGACATGCGAGCGTCTCGAGGTCACCATGGGATGGCTGGCGACCGCCATGGAGACCTTGGTCCAGCAGGTCTTGCTGGATTAGTGCTCGGCCCTGCACTCCATGGCCACACACCCCGGGTGGGCACCATCAAGATGTAGGCGACACAGGGATGAGGCACCCTGACCTCTCTCCAGGTGCACCATCTCCTGCAGGAGTCAGGGTGGGGCCCTTGGGCACCCACAGGGAGGAGGAGAAGCGCCAGCTGCACATCCCGGGGGCCTCCTCTCAGGACCCTCCAAGGGTGAGCAGCCCCCTCTGCCCGTGACCCCATCCATTCCAGCTTCTCAGGCCGCCGAGAACGCTTCCACCCCTGAGCAGGTGACCCTTATCAGGCTGGGGCCCTCCAGGCCTCGGGCCACCAGACAACATCCACCAAGTTCATCGCAGGCATCAGGACCCGGCAGTCAGCAGGCTGCCTCCACCTCTGCTGCTGATGTTGGGTCTGCACCCAGGTGTAGCAGTAGAGTTTGGAAAGTTAAGAAGAGCTGATGTCACTTTTGGGTCACGGGTGTGCTAGACATGTAAATAAATTGCACTTTTGTGAATAGATTTGATGGTTATGTGAATGTTTTGGGCGACTAAAGGCGTTGTGATCTTGCACTTTGGAATCCTCTTATTTCAAGGTTTAGCCATTCTCCCACTCAGTGATAGTGTCCCATTGTGAGATTCATATTCCTGTGATTCATGAGGCCAGAACGCACAAGTGTGAATGCGGGACTCGTTCTCGCTGCGAGTGAGTGAACACTCCCGAGTTGAAAGAAAATGGCATTGAGGGCTAGGAGAGATGCGGTCATATTCGCTCACTGAACTTCACTCTTCCTGGAACCTGTCAGCGATTAACATATCACAGGCACGTCTCCCGTGATTTCCTTCTTCCATGACGTGATCGCACTCATACTGACCCTCAGCAGCCTCCTGAGGTTCCTGGACCTCCAAATCTTCATCCCCTGATGAGCTCTCATCCTCTTCCAGTTCATGCTCTGGCAGGGGTTCATCTCTTTGCATTGCCAGATTGTGAAGGGCGCAACACACTGTGATGATGCGGGAAACCCTGTTGGGAGTGTATTGTAGTGAGCCGCTTGAGCGGTCCAAGCATCTGAAGCGCATCTTCATAAATCCTATGGTCTGCTCTATAAGGGAGCTGTGGAGCTGTGAGCAGCCTTGTGCCTCTCCTCAGAACAACTCTGAAGGTGTCGCACTGGTGTCATCAGACAGCGTCTCAGTGGGTACCCCTTATCCACAAGCAGCCACCCCTGCAGATGTAATGGCCCCTCGAAAATCTCAGGCACTTGGGAGTGACTCAGGATGTAGGAGTCATGGCATCTCCCAGGGTGCAAACATGCAGCATGTGCTTCCGGTGATCACACACCAGTTGTACATTGATGGAATGATAGCCCTTGCGGTTTATAAACATTAGGGCCTGATGCCATGGAGCCCGTATAGCCACATGGGTGTAATCGGTTGCACCCTGCACTCTTGGGAAGCCTGAGATGGCGGTGAAGCTAGTGAATCTCGCAGCCTGGCTATCTTCATCCAGTACAGAACGGGCACAGGTTTGTAATTGGCTTTTAAAACAACATTCAGGCCAATGGCTCCTGATGTGCTTTATAAAAAGCACTGCAATCCTCAGTGATAGGAGTGTAATATTTGTGTAGCTTCCTGGAACTCAAAAGGTATATCTGGGATTCTACATTTCCACTAAATTTATAGCTTTAGAGGGGCTGGTTAGCTCAGATGGCCAGTGTGTAGTTCAAAATAATGCCAACATCCAATTTCAGCTGAGGTAGACTTGGGACCCTGCCTCCTTGGCCTCCCACTGAGAATGGAAGGCAATGGCAAACTACCAGTGACAAGAACTGCCAAGGCAAACAGCTCAGGATGAAGCATCAACAGACAATAAGCCAAGGACCTGCCTCCAGGCAGAGCACACATGGAATAGGAAATTACATCTTTAATTTTTTTTATCTACAAAAAGATTATGATAGGCAGCATCAGGAACAAAGTTTATGTTCTGAATCAAGAACACTCATTGCTAGCCAAATTCTATTGGATATAAAATTTTTCTAGCAATATAAGCTCTATGGTATTGTTGAGGAACAGGAATGTAGGCTTTCCAGTGAATAATAGAGATTTTCCCCTGATGGCAAAGAATATAGAAATGGTCCTGTCAAAGTGCAGAAGCAGCTTTGTCATGCGATTTCAGAGAATTAGGACAAGGAAAATAAATGCATTCCTTTTTTGTCCCTGGTCAAATCCACTTGATATCATTTAGCCATTTTGAGCCTTTAACAAGTTTTGATTTGGTACTGGTATTGCCACGTTGGACAGATCCTGTGGTGCAGTGGATAGCATCCCTGCCTCTAAGCTAGAAGCTCCAGGTTCAAGTTCTACTCCAGGACTTAATGGCCAAGAAAGGTGTGTTCATAACATGACCAAAACAGGCTGAGTGTCAACATGTAAATCCTTCCTAGATATGCCAATGGCAGGTAGTAAGAGTGGAAGAAATTCTTGGTCAACCATGTAAAGGAAAGAAAACTGAAGCCTCAAACATCACTATCCATAGCTCCAGGCTACAACATTCTTTTTTATTCATTCAAGGGATGTGGGCATTGCTGGCTAGACCAGCATTTATTGGCCATCCCTAATTGCTCTTGAGAAGGTGGTGGTGAGCTGTCTTCTTGAACCGCTGTAGTCCATGTGGTGCAGGTACACCCAGTGCTGCTAGGAAGGGAGTTCCAGGATTTTGACCCAATGACAGTAAAGGAACTATGACATTTTTCCAAGTCAGGGTGGTGAGTGACTTGGAGGGGAGCTTCCAGGTGGTGGTGTTCCCATCTATCTGCTGCCCTTGTCCTTCTAGACTGTAGCAGTCGTTGGTTTGAAAGGTGCCTCCTAAGGAGCCTTGGTGAATTCCTGCAGTGCATCTTGTAGATGGTACACACTGCTGCTACTATGGGTCAGTGGTGGAGGGAGTGAATGTTTGTGGATGGGTTGCCAATCAAGCGGGCTGTTTTGCCTTGGGTGGTGTCAAGCTTCTTGAGTGATGTTGGAGCTGCACTCATCCAGGCAAGTGGAGAGTATTCCAACGCAGTCTTGACTTGTGCCTAGTAGATTGTGCACAAGCTTTGGGGAGTCAGGAGGTGAGTTATTCACTGCAGGATTCCTAGCTACTGACCTGCTCTTGTAGCCACAGTATTTATATGGCTAGTCCAGTTCAGTTTCTGGTCAATGGTAAACCCGAGGATGTTGATAGTGGGGGATTCAGTGATGGTAATGCCATTGAATGTCAAGGGGCAATGGTTAGAATCTCTCTCATTGGAGATGGTCATTGCCCTGCACTCGTGTGCCATGGATCAGCCCAAGCCTGGATATTGTCCAGGTCTTGCTGCATTTGGACATTCACTGCTTCAGTATCTGAGGAGTTGTGAATGGTGCTGAACACTGTGCAATCATCAACGAGCATCCCCACTTCTGACCTTATGTTGGAAGGAAGGTCATTGATGAAGCAGCTGAAGATGGTTGGGCCTAGGACACTACCCTGAGGAAATCCTGCGGTGATGTCCTGGAGCTGAGACGATTGACCTCCAACAACAACAACCATCTTCCTTTGTGCTAGGTATGACTCCAACCAGAGGGTTTTCCCCCTGATTCCCAACTGACTCCAGTTTTGCTAGGGCTCTTTGATGCCACTCTCACTCAAATGTGGCCTTGTTGTCAAGGGCAGTCACTCTCACCTCACCTTGGGAGTTCAACTCTTTTGTCCATGTTTGAACCAAGGCTGTAATGAAGTCAGGAGTTGTGGCCCTGGAGAACCCAAACTGAGCATCAGTGAGCTGGTTATTGCTAAGCAAGTTCTAATTGATAGCACTGTTGATGAGCCCTTCCATCACTTTACTGATGATCAAGAGTAGACTGATGGAGCGGTAATTCACTGGGTTGGATTTGTCCTTCTTTTTGTGTACAGGGTGTACCTGAGCAATTTTCCACATTGCTGGGTAGCTGCCAGTGTACTGGAGCAGCTTGGTCGTGGAAAATTCTGGAGCACAAGTCTTCAGTACTATTGCTGGAATGTGCATGTAAAAGTGTATGTTGCCACAGCAACTTAGGCTCTTTGGGGGGCTGGTTGGCTCAATTGGTTGGATGCCCACTGTGGATCATATTAGTGCCAACGGCACATGGCTTGATCCTTGTTCCGGCTGGGGTGGATTCAGGACCTGCTTGCCCTACCCGTAATGAAGGTTGTGTTACTGTGGGTCAAACCTGCCTTTGGGCAGAGAACTCAAGAAGAAGCTAGCCATTGCTATGAAAGTTTACCTGTAAGTTAGGCCTCATCTCTTTTGTATTAAGGACAAATGCTCAGATCTTTTTAGCTTTTTTAATTTTTGTTTCTGATGTCTGGAAATCAGAGTAAACACAAAGTTGTAGCCCAATGCTGATAATCCAGGTCACAGCATGAGGCACTTCAGACTGTTAGTCGTCAGATACAAACCTACTCCTGGGTCAGAAAAAGGATAGATTCTCATCCTGCCTAAATCAATTGATAGAAATGGAATGCATAATTATACTCCAAACAACCAAAGAACATGGATCTGGCTTCAGGCCTCATCAATCTGAATGGAGCACATATAGATTGGAAAGACTAGAAAAGAAAACAGATTCAAATGGAATATTACTCATGAGAAAGAAACATGACCAACTGGAACTTTGGGAATCAAATATTTAACACAAACCATTATTTTATTTTGTAAGTCTAAAGAAATGGCGTCATTAATTTAAAAAGACTTCATTCATAGATGGTAGGCAGCTATCAGACTTATAACAGGTTAAATGGAGACAGCACCATGGCACTATGCATTCATAGAGGACACGTTTTGGGTAGATTTTTATCTGAGCCCATTTTCTGGGCCAGATGTTGGACTTACTTGGCAACCATGGTGGGTGCTGAAGAACCCTGAGCAGCAAAAACAACTGGGATTTACATTGCACCTTTAACATATAAAAAGCGAAAGGCCTTTCATAGCAGCGTAATCAGGTGAAACCAGCTTAGCCGAGCAGGGTTGCTCTGACACCTGCTAAATCTGTGCATCGCGTCTCACTGTTAAATTGGCATGTGATGTGCCCATTATATGCCCAAAAAGCAGGCACAAATCAAATAAACTTCTACACCCTTGACTTTTTAGGTAAGTGCCAGAGTAGGATTGATGTTCGACAACAGGTTTGGATCAGTGCTTCTCTGGGTTTAAAAGGGAACAGGAATTAAGGCAAATTCATGAATATTGATTAATTACAGGTGCAACACTAATTTTAACCAAAATAAAATAGTTAACCTGAGCAGACTTCAGAAAACAGATAAGCTTTCCAATAAAAAAATTGTATCCAGCTTTCTGATGGCATGCTGAATCAGTGTACTGTGAAGTTTTTGCAGTGAACCATACAGACTAAGAAGGTCCAAGGTTTGATCTATGATGCCTCTTTAAATACAGTTGCCAAATCCACTTAATACCTTGTAGAAGTTGATAGAAAATTGCCTTCAGTTTAGAACCTGCAGGCTGCTCTAGTTCCTGGGATCAGGAAGAAATATCCTCCAGTATTCCTGCTCCCTCTAATTATGCAATGACCCCTGCTGGAATGTGCATATATGAGGACAAGATGGGATTTATCAGCAATGTCTCCCCACTCGCTCTCCGGGTTCACATCATGCACCTCTGTGTGTGCACAATGACATTTGACAATGACAACATCACCATTTACAGTGTTATAATGTCTGAGAGCTGCCTACCGTCCTGAACCCTTTGGACAAGGTAGGGGAAAGCTCATGGTACCAAGTCCCAACCTGAATCAGTAACCTCAGAAAGGAAGGCTAGAACATTGTAGGGAAATGAAAACAAAATGATTACGTGAAGAGCACATTTTTATAGCAATACTTAGTGAAGTGTTGGGCTATGGATGAGCCCTAATGTTCCCCTTAGCAATTACATGCAGAGGAACCAGAAGCCAAATCCATATGACAAGCAAGTGCAAACCAAGTGCTGTAACAGCTAGTTATGCTGTGATAGAAAGCTGGAAGAAAAGGTTCTATCCATCCTTTCAGCTGGAGAATGGTTCAGAGAATGCAGCATACCGTGAAAAGAACTAAAACATCTATCTATAAATCCCCTATATTCCTGATAATCATGACAAAACAGTCCTTCAAGGTATATGACAGTGATCTATGTATTTTAAATTATTAGACACCATGTTAACATATGATAGTTATGTTTTAATGTATATAAATGTTTAATTATTAGGCAGCATGGGTAGCTGCAGCTATTATTTCAGTCGCTGATCTTTCATTGAAATACCCTATGTCATCCAAAAGTTTTGGTTTGAAAGATAGAAATCCTTGGCTTATATAGGCCATTATGCAATGATGTGACTGCAAATTAAGTATTTAGTTTAATTTTAGTAAAAGGTGGTGATGGGCAGGTTTTTAACTTGGTAGAGATTTACACACTGCAGTACAATAATTCAGCCACTAGAGGGCAGAGTAGACTAGTGTAGCATTCTGCCATCAGGGGCAGGCAGATTGCCAACTTTGCAGAGTTTAACAGTATTTGTCACATCCAGTGTGCCATTTGTAGTTCTGTATTTCTAAACTGATGGCAATTTTCTATTCACTTCTACAAGGAATTAAGTGGATGTGGCAACTGTATTTAAAGAGGCATTATAGTAAACAAGGAGCCATATAAATCTTCCAATGAGGATGCTATTGAACAGTTTCTATGATGTAATCCAAATTAAGTTTTTGAAACTCTTCACCCATTTAATTCATGTGAAAGCTACCGATGTTTTCACACTATTTGTAGTACCGCCTATGACTGGCAGGAAATTGATGCAGAAATTTCGGGCTTACAAGCCAGAATATATAATTGATAATGCCCCTTTAAGATGTATTGACATGTTTCCAATGTGTACCAAAACATACTGCAATATCAGCAACATAGTGCTGCAAGGTGTTTCCCACCAATGAGCTAGCTCTAGTTATAGATTATAATTATTAACAAAACAATAATATAAAGATTTAAATCATGTGAGAGACCATCACACTTTCTGTTGAAAATGATCAAATCCAATCAAATTGGGCCTCTCACAAGTGAGGTGCGTAGACTCACTGCTACTGTGCCTCCATGTGCTTGTGGATACAGTTGAAACTGACAAAGTCCAAAGTAATCACAACTACAGGGAAGTAATCTTATGAAACCGAGATTAAAATAAATAAAATGTTAAGAAAGCACATCTATGGCAGGTTATAAGAGGTACAAGAGATTCCTAACACAAATTCACAAGTGATTATCAAGGTTTTGTGTGGCAAAAATTGTGCTTTACAGTAGAAATAATTGATTGTGGTGGGAATTGATGGCCATGTTCTTGTTTACATATTTTTTTATCCTTTATTAGATATTATTTTTAAAGATCGCACTTCATTAGCCATTTCAGAGAAATCAGTGCAAATTCAGTAATGCCATTGGCAACAGTAACTTACTTTGGAATTTAACAGAGTGCTTGGCTTTCATTTTTCCCTGCTGTCATTTTGATGACTTTATTTACTGAGAGGCCAGGCACACAATATCTGGGAGCTCAAGAATGAGGCATATTCTGTGGGTTTGTGTTTCAAAACCACACAGTGTGGAAGTGAAGATATTTTAGAAGTTTAAATGAAGAGGACTGAAAACTTTAGTGAAAGTAAAGACTGGTATGTGCTACATAGGAATCATTATTGCAATAAAGTTGCTTGGATTGCTCTAATACATTAAACTGATAGAAATGCCATTTATAGGTCTGTTTTGCAAAACAAAGTTTAATTGTTTCTGAAGTAACTTCCTCAAATTAAGATTTATAATGCTGATCCTTGTATGGGAGGGAAAAATAATATTTGACTGCCTTAGTTTAAAATGGACACTATGCAAACATCTTAGATAATTTTGGGAGCATGTGCAAATATTAAGATGTGAATATTAATTTAGCCTGTATTAATGTGACAGCTCTAAAATTCCACCAAGATTTTATACACTATTTGCACCACATATTTCCAGTTTGATACAATATTTGCTGTAAGTCTTTAGATATGGGTTTTGAATTTCTGTGGGGTTCAGTGCATGTTTTTTCTTTTTTTTGTTAATTTGTTAGAATTCATAACAGGCAAATACAGGAATAAATCATGACTACACAAGCAATATTATTCTTTGCATTCATTCATCTGCTCTCTGCTTTTCTCTACAGAATCTAAAACATTGTAGCATTACAGGATGCAAATCTTGTTGAAATTAAAAATAAGAATACATACTCATGAGAGAAGATGCTGCAAATATTATTGTCTCCTTTGGGATCAAGCACCAATCTTCTTAATTCAGCTCTTGAACAGAACTGAAGGCTGTTTTCAATTCTAATGTTTAACTTATTCAATGCCATTGTGATATTTCTTGTTACAGCCCAAACCAAACTTGCTGCGTAGTTTCAATAATCACTTTGTTTGGCATTTTACCCCAGGCAAAAGATTGCATTAGAATAAATGCTTTGTGACATTTTTAGTGGTTAATTCAGTTCCATTTCTCTGATATTATCTATTTTGATGTATGAAATTCTATTAATAATTCTTGCTTTGTTTTATTTGTCTAAAAGTTACCAGAAAGTTGAAAACTTTGATTTGAAATTGCCAATGTGACATATTAAAACCTAATTAACTGATATTCCAATCCCCATAGTTTGTTGGTTTATTCAATGGCCTATAATGTTCAATGAAAAGCCCTTGGCCCAATGCTGACTTCTGACTGAGATCGAAATTTTCCAGAGTCTACAAGTTAAAATGTTGGCTGAAGTGCAAAGCTTGCTTCCTGGGAAAGCTACCAAATTTTAACTGTAAACTGAGCACTACATTTATAGAAATTTGTGATGTGTGAGTTCCTTCCACTCAGTAGCCCACTTTATGGATAATTATGGGAACCAAATAGCAGCCTGCCAATCTATAGTACACTGTGTTATCACAGGAATGGACAAACAAATGATTTGAGAAGCTGCTATCTTGAAAGATGTTGGGAAATTACTTTATTTCTATGAAATGTTGGTATTGAATAGACACAGTGTTAGCCTGACTCAGTGATAGCACTGTCACATTTAAGTCAGAAAATCATGGATTTAAGCCCCACTCCAAACTTGAGCACATAAATTTATGCTGTCAGTGCTGTGCTGAGGGAATGGTACACTATCAGAGGCACTGTCTTTCAGCTGCGGTTAGAAGCTCTGGATCATGTGATGCAAAAGATCCAAAGGCACTATTTGAAGACAAGCAGAGAAGTTTTCCTGGTGCTCTGGCTAACATTTGTCTTTCCATCATAATCACCAAAACAGGTTAGTTGGCCACTTATCTCACTGATATTTGTGGGCCCTTGCTGTCTAGAAAGCTTGCATCAAATTTGTCTACGAAGCAGAAGTGATTGCATTTCAAAAGTACTTCATTGGCTTTGAAGCATTTTGGGATGTTCTGAGAATGTGAAAGGTGCTACATAAAGACAGTTCTTAAAATTTTCTTCTGAAGTACCTTAGAGATTTGCTTTCCATTAGTATAATACATTCAAGTACTTTCCCAACCACCGTCCCGATTTTCCTTGAAATAGTATGAAGGTCATTGATAATCCAAATGTACAAACCAAGGAGCTTTTAAATAAAATGACTTTTAAAAAATAAAATGTTAATGATATATACATGGCATTTTAATACAACAAATAAACAGCATAATTGCCTTCCACCAATCATATACTTGATAGATGCTTGACAAAAGTCCATAACATAATACAGTAACTGGTATTGTTTCACAAAGATTCCATTCAGTTCCTGTATTAAGTCATTACAAATTCACAAATAACCCTAATTAATAAAAATTTCAACATACCTAAATTAGAAATAAAATGACAAGCCGTAACATGAGATTGGATATTTATATCATCTCTGTGCTTCACTGCTGCAATTTATATGATCTAACTCAAATACATTGTTACTCCCTTCAGCCCGGCTGTTTTATTGATATATATTTTGCACACAAAGTTGGTATCAGAATACTCTTGTATGAGTCATATAATCTGATATCCTGCACTTAGATACACCTATCACAAATACCAACAGTATTTATGATTTGATGTCACACAGAAGGAATAAACAAACAGCTGAGACTGTTGAATCACCAGGGTTCCTCCTCCTTCTCCTGCTTCCTTATCTTCCTTTCCTCTCTGTACAATTTGCCAAATTTAGATATAGCCATGATCTCTTCCAATGCAAGAGATGGAGTGAGTTGGATAATGTTCATCACAGAATTGCTCTGTTCTGGAAAGAAAAAAAATACACAAGAGTGGGTCATCATACAGTTCTGTGACAAGTGGATAGTGAATATAGCATGAATTAATTTTACATGGTTTATTTTTATGTTATACTTTCTTAACCGAACAACCTGTGCCCTGGCCTCTGCTAATACTACTCAGAACTGTCCACTAGGTGGTCTGTATGAACATCATGATTTTCCTTATTCAGGGGTATTCCTCTTTCCCCCTGTATAATACTCCCCCATTAGTCCCAAGCATCATTCCCCCACAGGAACAAGGAATGGTCTTTTCACAATGACTCCCCATAACAACAAACAATTTGGAGCTGTACAAGAATAATCCAGGTCAACGACCTTTAATCTTCACTCACCAATGCTCATTGCCTTTCCTGGGAGTCTGGCTGAGATCAAGAATTCATGTGTGCAACAATACATTTTATCTGAATATACTTTGTTTCAAAAATCTATGTAAATCAGAACCACAGGAAACTGAGCTAATTTACCATTGCTTTATTGCTTACAATAAATTATCATTTAATTGAATTCTCAAATTTATCACAACCAAGACACTGCATACATGTTTGCTCATATTTGTTTTAGCACAGCAGCTGTGCTCCTTTTTTCAAACAAAGCTAGTTCACACAAAAACATTTTTGCTATGTACACATATTTAAAAATATTCTAATTTGAAATTAAAAATATCTTCTTTGATAGGTAATTAGGTACAAATACTCAGCGAAACTATTTCAAAAGAGTTTGATTTTATTAATTCCCCAAGTCCTTCAAACATTTTTTTCCCCATGTAGTAATGTGGCTTGTTAGAAAAAAATGCCAATTCACACATTTATGACACCAATCACAGCTAGGAATTTGCAGCTTTTCTAAGATGGAAATAGAATTAAAGTTGAAATTAGAAAATTGATTTTTTAAATAATGAGTTGGCAAGGCAGTACTTATTGAAGGTGTCTGAAGGATGGTGTTAGTTGTGCCGTTATCTGTAAACAGCAAGTGAAAGTAACGGGAATGCATTGTACAAAAACATTTTCACAATCTAGGCTTTGATTATTCAACTCGTTAAAACCTTTATCTACACCGTGCTACTTTTTCATCAATGCGACAGCTATTTGAAGGGAAAATCTGCTTACTTCTTGATGAGGGTAAGAGGATAAATTGACAGTTCCATGTTTGTGATGAACACGGAACATTATTCTCTTCACCAAATTGGTGTTTGAGTGTTGACATAACTGCCCGATCAACATGGATGTGTAATGTTAACAAAAAAAACTGCCTTGTTTGCGTAAAAAAAACAGTTGCTGTGTTAAAATAAATACAATCAGCTTCCTGACTCCATTGACAGCGCCGCACAGCATCAAATCCTACAAATAGATTGCTTTCCTCGCCCTTGCTCTTAGAGGTTATGGAAAATAAACCTACACCCTGATAGCATTCCAATGATCTCCCTAATCTCGGTTGCACTCTGTCAGAAGAGGTAACTGGTAGTTTAGCAAAATACCCTAGATCAAAGGGGGATTAATCACCAATTGAATCCACACAAAGTAAACCTGTCATTCAAAAAATTATTTCCACTGAACTAAACAGGGGGATTTTAAGGTATTTGCATAACAGGGAGCAACAGGCTTGAGCCAGGTTAAAAGGTTCAGAATTCAGCTAACATTTAACTTTTTTTTTTGGTTGCAGACTCTTTGTAAAAACAGAAAACAATCCCTGCAATGTATTCTCACCTGATAATACAACTAGCTGACTGGACGGTGGCTGGAATTGGATAGTATCGCAAACTTTAGTAAAGGAAGTATCGGTTTCACTTTCAGTTACTACAAATCTGATTTGCTGGCATTTAGGATGTAATCCCAAAAAGTCCCTGAAATCTGAACAATGTTAATTGTTTTTCAACATCTTTGTTAACTGTCTTCCTTTTCCAAATACATCTTATTTTACGTTGTTGAGCTATTGTGACTTACTGCAATACTTTATGCGGATAATACCGTTTACGATCAGATGGGATTCAATTTTAGCATATTGAAAAGTTCCAGTTTGAAACTGTGTCCGTTCGGCAAATATTTTAAGTGTTCTCGGGTAGTTTCCTGTAGCTGTACTCCCACGAGTGTTGTTCATTATTTTCTTCAGTTCCTGGATATACACAATATGGATTGAACAAAACAACATGTTGTAGTGATAATAGTATTGAACAAGCTTGGTTAGAAAAGGACGGTACATGTAAGTGCTTCATGAAGATAACAGCAGCATGACTGGCAGCTTAAAAAAAAAGGTGCAAATAAATAAATATTTACATTGGCAAAATTTGGTCTGGAAATTGGGTATTTAGCAACTATCAAGGAAAACAGCACTATATGCAGTGTATTGGGAATTATATGTGCCAATGAGGTCTGGTGACTAAACATCAAGGCACAAGAGATGAGGCCTCAAGCATCTGATTAATTTATCTGAGGTCAGTCATTAGGGGAGGCATCTTCAAGTGGGAAAGAGAAGTGGAAGATGATTGAAAGACAGACCAATCAAGACAACTAGTAATGATCAATTAAAGAGTGGTCTTGGAAGTGGCCTGGGAACAAATTGTCTCCTTGTACTCTGCATAAGGAATTGTATCAACCAGATATGTAAATATTGTCCTTAAATGGTGGGTGATGGAGTCAGGGGGGAACTGGACTTGTGTAAAATTGGTGGAGTTTGTCACTGAAATCATTTACATTATCTTGGCATTTGGAATAGTTTGAAGTATTGATGCAAGGCTTCAGCTCATGTTAAGAAATACTTTTCAGTTTCACTTAGAATGTAAAGTTGTTTTATTTTAAAATAAAGTTTGAAAGTACATGCACAGTTCATAGACATTTTAGGATGTCTCATGGTTTTATCTCAATGAAGAATACACATTCCCATAAGTTTATACATGTCAGTTGCAACTTCAAGCTCAGAAGTACATTAATGAGAAATAAAAGATTTAGGTTACAAGTTTTAATACAGTGAAAATTACTGGTGCCAAAGACTTAATATGTATCATCATACCAAAGGAAATTAATAGGTTTATATTTAAATCATTTGCTTACAAAGTTAACCATTTTAATTAGAAATGTGCAAAGTATTGTTCTGACAGAGTTTTGATTTTGTGGTGATCATACACACTCCACTCAAACATGAAATGAATTATTTCTCTGCTGAGCTTGCAGTCATCATGAATCGTCTTTGATCTCTTGTTACATCCATTTTTATGTTAGTTTAGTTGGAATTTGAACAAATATATATGCAAAAATATATTCTATCAAAACTGCATTTATTTGCTGTGGTGATAGCACACTACATAAATTCACTGCGAACAGTAATTTCATGCCAGTCCAGCATTGAGTTAGTAGGGGCAGTGGTAGGGGTGCTGCAGTTGACATTGGACTCTCTTTGGCTGGAGAAGGGAAAAAAGTCGACTATCATTTCTGCATCAGAGACCATTAAGTGACCCCTGCTGAAAACTACACCTGAACCTCAAGCTAGAGCAGGATTAGACTCAGTTGTGATGCCCTCTGCAGTTAGATAGATTTTCACTGTCTTGGCTCACACGTGAAGAATGATCACTTCAGTTAAGTACCAAAGATCTGACTACGTCAGAAAGACTCAGTTCTTTACTTTTGTCAGGGGGTGAGGAGTAGCAGGGGTAGGGGGAAGGAAGTGAGGGGGGAAGGGGAAGGAGGAGAAAAAGAAAAGCTATCTTATTAATGGTAAAAGCTAGTTTAAGTTTGTTGGGTCTTTTTTCATCTTCAGATACTAACATAGGACAGACATTACAACAATTGAAGGCAACTGCTCTCCACAAACCTGATCCCTTTAAATATAATTACTGAATAGGTACAGTTGAGAAAAACAAGGCTATGCTCCAGAATTCATTTACTAATCTGCTTACAACTTCTCAACATGACAAAGTATCTTTTAAAATGCCGTCTCCTGTACAAAAAGCCGTGAAAATACTTAAAACAGTAGCTTTAATGTGCACACTTCCTGGACATTTTAGCTTATAGAATACCATGCTGCAAGCTACTTTTATGTACACAGATAAAAGTGTTGTGACAGAAGACCGTCTGCAGGATTTGCACAATGTTTTATAACCGTGTTGTGAAGCTAAATGGATTTTAGCTTCCTCCCCATCAACAATATAGGTCTGGCACCAATCTTGGGATGAATGCATTTCATATATACTGCTAATACTAAGCATCTTTCAACTTTGTAAAATTGTATAGCAGAATAGTTATAAAAGGAATAGAATGAAATCCAAATGAGATAATTTTTGAAAATGATTGAAGTTTCAGCAGAAGAAAGGACTCCCAGAGTTTTCTTATTGCCTAGAATAAGAAGGCCTTGTCAATCACGATTAAGCTTCTAGAATCGGAATCCCTTTGAAATGCAGCTGTTTCTTCTTTAATTGTGGCAACGGATACTGAAAAAGAGAGAAGACCAGCCTTAAAGATGAGTAAGGAATACAAAACAGCTCAGGATTAGCTTCAGAGTTCAAAGGTCACTAATTACACTAAGGAGTTCCCAGACACACTGAAAACACAAAACAGGTCACCTACCAAACTGGAAACAGACTCTGCCTTCAAAAAATCTTTCTGAAGTAGTAGATTTCCAGACATGACCAAAAGCAACTCAGTGGGATCAGCTGACCACAAAAGGTAAAAAGTATGGGCTTCACTCCTGCCTCCTTTGTTTCCTTAGAGGCCTGATGGAGGGAAAACTAAACCTGCAGATGGCATCGGCCCTCCCATTTGTTCACTTTTTTCCCCAAACTGGAGGCGTGACAATTATGGAGGGAGTATTTCAAAAATAAATTAGCACAGAACTCATCTGGCTTTCATTCCACTCTTAATCCAATCCTTAATAAAAGGCTGGAGTATATTTATTAGATACCTATATTACCAATAATGTCAATATAGTTTGCCATTTTTAACACATGCAAAAAGCACTGAACACTGCCAATTTAAAGGAATATTCTATTTAATTTACATTAGGCCTGTGCTACAGAATGTAATCATACGGAAATGCAGATTTAGAAAAAGTAATTCCCTTTCAAATTGTGCACAGAATTGAGAGCATTTGTATATAGTTACAAAAGGCTTTAAAATTGTTTTGCTCACATAGGTGAATGATATTGGAATACTGAAATGTCGACCTTAAACATTTTGTGCAAAATGCGTATCATTTGTTGGTAAGTATATTAATTTGCAGACAAATTTGGTGAAGCATAGGTTTTTTGGAATTGTGTACATATATATTTCATATATTGCTTTTTTAAAACTTGAGAGGATATAATGAAATCAGTACAACAGTTGGAAGAAAAATATTGAAGTGGCGCATTACCTTCACCCTTCATCTCAAGATTGTGGTCAAGTCATCGACAGCTGGTAATAAGTACTGCTTATACTGGCAGTAATTGACTGACTCACGAATGTTCACTCATCAATGGTTGTTCCCTGTCTTTACAATACACTGTCCAAGTAACTATTCTTAAGATGCCAACTCAGAATCAAACTGTGTAATGAACACTTAGTCATGGTGGAGGAAGGGGGAAATTTGTTGGCCATTTTGTAAACGTGCATCACTAATGAGGTAGAGCTTAACTCTGCAAGATTTTTCTTCCCCCCCCCCCAAGTTCTCCTCTTCTTTCAATTGTCATGGGAGTAAGGAAGTAATAAAAAATCATTGTTGAAATTTGACCCTCAATTATTGGTTGAACATGATTTTAAATGTCACTACATGTTGACATTGGGTAAGTGTGTGTTTCTTGCCTATTTTGGTAATTGATTATGTGGATGAAGAAAACTTTTAAGTTGTTCAAATATGAATTAATCTCTGGTGATGTGTTCAATATTGTTCATTTGGGTTGGATATTTGCAGAAATAACTTTCCTCTATGTCAGTGTTGGGATATGGGTTCATACTTACAATTCTTCACAAAATGAGTTTCCAGTCTCATCTGTGCTATCAAGCAGCTAGCGAGTGGAAACTTGGAGCTTTGCCACGGGGGGAAAAAAAAGTGGGTATGCACTTCTGACACGTTCTTGCACAACTCATGGAAGTGTGCTATGGAATCACATTTGTAGAGTTCAGAAATAAGCTTGTGTTTGAAATGAGTGCATTGGGAGAAGACATTTGAAAAAATAAGACAGGTGAAAAATAAAACAAGGTGACAGTTTTGAAGCAGAGTGAAGCTCAACGCAAACTGGAGGAACAGCACCTTATCTTCCGACTAGGCACTCTACAGCCTTCCAGACTGAATATTGAGTTCAACAATTTTAGATCATGAACTCTCTCCTCCATCCCCACCCCCTTTCTTCCAATAATTTATATAGATTTTTCTTTTTCCACTTATTTCCATTATTTTAAAATGTATTTCCATCGTTTTATCTCTACCTTTTAGCCTATTTCAATCCCTTCCCCCCACCCCACCCCCACTAGGGCTATCTGTACTTTGCTCGTCCTGCTTTCTACCCTTAATGTCACCTATTAGCACATTCCTTAGATAATATCACCACCGTCAACACCTCTTTGTCCTTTTGTCTATGACATCTTTTGGTTATCTCCACCTATCACTGGCCCTCTATCCAGCTCTACTTGTCCCACTCCCCCTTAAACCAGCTTATATTTCACCTCTCTTATACTTTTCCTTAGTTCTGATGAAGTCATAAGGACTCGAAACATTAACTGTGTTCCTCTCCGCAGATGCTGTCAGACCTGCTGAGTTTTTCCAGGTATTTTTATTTTTGTTTTGGATTTCCAGCATTCACAGTTTTTTGCTTTTATGACAGTTTTGATACTATTTTCCCAATGACTTGCAATTCTGGTACAGGGTGATGTTGTTTTTGAAATGACTGGTTTGTTCAAACACTAGACAACCATGAATCTAGTATACGGTCTGCTAGGCTGCAGTTTCAGCAATCTTCTGCTCCTTGGTGAAAACATTTGATGCATTCTACTTTCATACAATGCAGCACCCAAATACCTGCTTTTAACAAATTTTTAAAATTGCTTCATGGGATGTGGGCATCACTGGCTAGGCCAGCGTTTATTGCCCATCCCCAATTGTCCTTGAGAAGGTGGTAATGAGCTGCCTTCTTGAACCTCTGCAGTCCACGTGGTGTATGTACACCCACAGCACTGTTAGGGAGGGAGTTCAAGAATTTTGACCCAGCAACAGTGAAGGGAACGGCGAGTTATTCAGGTTACACATTTTTATTAGGGTGTAGATTTACACTGTATCATATATGAACTACTTGACTTAAAAATTGTAACATTCTAATGGTTTACTTTGATAGCAGAAATACAATCTTAAATTGTTTTTTAAAAAATGGGTACTGAAAACTTACTGTATGTGTAAATTCTTCTTGGACTTCTTGTGGTTTACAATTGAAACAAAGAATATAAATAGTAATGATCATGATTATAATTAAACATAAGCAGTCCAGCTTTCCCAATGGCTTAGTGATGTTATCAGTGATTAGCTGCATCAAATAAACCAGAAAAGTCTCAAAACAAAAACAGAATTACCTGGAAAAACTCAGCAGGTCTGGCAGCATCGGCGGAGAAGAAAACTCTTTTCTTCTCCGCCGATGCTGCCAGACCTGCTGAGTTTTTCCAGGTAATTCTGTTTTTGTTTTGGATTTCCAGCATCCGCAGTTTTTTGTTTTTATCAGAAAAGTCTCACTTTATCCAATGATTAGCTGAGACATAGTAACCAGGAAAGCTCCAGGTTCACTCCATGGTCTGTGTTAGCTGATCCCTGCTGAGATGAGAATACTGGCACCACGATTGGCAGGGAGGGGGGGCGTCAGGAGAAGAAGAATACAAAATCCATTAAAGTTTCTGGTCCTGACCATCTTTCAACAAACCTGTTGGCAATATGCGTATGTGATGTTGAGGACACAGTGAATTAGCTTCTGACACTGACATTAATAATGGTCACTTGAGCAAGATGATAGAGGGCACCTGTGGAACTGTCCCAGTAAGTAGTCAAGTATACCTGAGAGATCAGTGCAGGAGAGAAATCTTCAGAATTTTACAGCTCGTCATGTTTGTAATAAATACAGGTATAGTGTTTCTCTCAGTCAAGTTTTTCATCATATTTTATTAATCAGATTTACAATATTTATCATTGGTACATCAAATAATCAAACTTTACCATGACACTATGATAAACATTCATTTTATACAATTTAAAAAGATTACCTTCTGAAACACAACTGAATATTTAACTAGAACAATTTTTTTAAAGATTTGTATAATCAAACGAGTGATCTTTGTTTTGAAACATTTAGTCCATATGTTTACCCCCAATTGAATTAGGGAATTAATGGCCTGCTGACCACAGGTGCATCACCTTTGGAGTTCCAGATGTAGTACTCGGAAGAAAGTAGTTCCTTGGCTAGAAAAACAAAACAGATACTCCATTAACAGAGAAACGTTGGTCGTATTTCAATGGAATGTTGAACTCAGGACTAACACACACACTGACCAAAGCAATTATAAACATTTGACAAAAGTAATTGCTACTCTACAGAAATATGACATTATTAAAAAGCTAATAATTTATGAAGTTACAATGAATTGGTAGGTTACATGTGTCAGTCTACATTCCACCTGGATATGGAGGTGCCCCCTCAGTGACTAGCTCAAAAGCACCATTGAAAAATGATGAAGTCAGCTTTCTTACAGTCCTTTTGGCCAAGATATTATAAATGATAACACAAAGGGATAATTAGGCAGCTGGCTTCCAGCCAATGCTGCATCTGAACTGCAACTGTCTTGAGTGGGAGATCTGAGACAGATGGCTTCAAAATCTGGACCAGGGTCAAGCAAGGCAGTGTAATAGCCCCCATACTATTTATGGTCTACCTGATCATGAATAGTCACCTCATTAAAGATCAAATACCCTCTGGTATTAGTATTAAAGACTGCCTAGATGGAAAAATGTTTAACCTCAGTCACCTCCATGCCAAAATTAAACTGATCACCATAGACATGCATGAACTATAGTTTGCAGATGACTGCAGTGTCGTTACTCACTCTGCCAAAGCCACTTGCGATCTTTTCAATTCTGCATTCAAGAAACTTGGCTTGTCCTTCAATGATGCCAAAAGAAAACTCATATCAACCCAGACCTGGTCAGCCAAATATTCCAACTCCCACTCATGTTGAAGGAGGGACTCTGGAATATATTGAGTACTTCCTTTAACTTGGCAACCACCTCTCTCAAAAGATCACCATTAATAAGGAGATCCAACATAAGATCAGTTATGCCAGCTCAGTCTTCTACAAACTACGACAGTTCAGTGTTTACAACAAAGACCTCTGCAAGTCAACAAAAGTCCTCGTGTACAGGGTAGTTGTCATCACCATTCCCCTGTACTGCAGTGAGACATGGGCTATGTATCAGTGACACATAAGAGTGCTAGAGATATTCCATCAGCAATCCATAGCATCCTCCAAATTCAATTTGGGGACCGTTGAACAGACACTAGGTGTCTTTCTTGAAGCTGGCTCCACAAGCATTCAGGCAAAACTTCTGCAAAATCAACTTTGAAGGACTGGACACTGTGTCCAAATGGCCAAAAAGCACCTCCCCCACCAAGTCCTGTTTCCTCAACTCAAATGACCAATGTTCCAGGGGAGGACCAAAAAAAAACATTTAAAAGACACTCTGAAGCTCTCCTTGAAGCGCCACAGCATCGATATTAATAACTGGAGGAGTTTGTTAATAATCGATCAAGATGGAGACAACTTGTCTTTCACGCTTTGAGTCACAATGTCTTAATGATGAGGCAGAGTGGCACCAGAAAATGAAAAAGGAAGCAAATCTTGCACTCCCGATCCCAATAGCTCATCGGATATCCTACCCACATGCTCAAAGATCTGTGGGTCAAGAATCAACTTGTTCAGTCACATGAAGGCCCATGGCAGAAACTCACGTCCCTGAGTAGACGTCATCCTCGAATTGAGGGATACGACAATGGTATATGATACAGGGGCAGTAAAGAAGCTAAAAAACTTACAAATTGGGGTGAGGGGGTTAAAGTAAGGATCAATAATTCTGCCTACCATATTAATTAGTTAATGATTAAATCTTGCAGCAATTTTTGAGTTGAATAGGACTTAGTTTATCAGGCAATTATAAGTTTTGTGCCATAAATACAACTTGACAAATGGACATGCCAATATTCTCCTCACCGTACCAGAGTAAACTGTTTTCAGTAACGTAAAAGCAGGCAAGACTGACCCCTGCAGGTAAAATCTAATCTGGCTAGTAGACAATTAAAAATATTCATGTTAAAATACTAGAAAATAATTGAACCTTACATGTGATGATTCTGGGTTTTGCTGACGAGTACACTTGTACAGAATGTTGGTCCACATAGCAACCAGTCAGAGTATAATCTGGGATTCGAAAGTAAAGCTGGGATGATAAAATAGAAGCAAGGAAGTAAAAGATTAACTAATAGCTTCAGGGCAAAATGAGTTTACTCAGGTTTTATTATCCTGACAATGTCTACTTTGAAAACCTTCCACTATTTAGCTTGCTTTCTATCTACCCTCAATTGCCAGTGAATTTTTTCTCGAGTGAGCTGAAGTCTAAATACCTTTGTAGCTGGGATATCACCAAATCAGCTGTTCAACAGGTCCAGTGTACTCAACAAACTGTAAGATAAGAGAATTATCTCTTCTCCAAGTTACATGCCTTTTCTATTTATAGTTGCTAAATATGAAGAATTTAAGTTACCACCTCTTGCTGAAAGACATGAATTACATTTTGGTATCTCATTTCAAGAAGATTTGGTTAAACAATCATCAATTCAGCTAATAAGAATATACCTTGTTTCCTAATACTAAGCGAACCTTAAAGTTAGTCACCACAACTACCCCACCTACACAATCCCCCCACCCCCGCATTTCCAGGAACTTGAGTGGAATGGCACTTTTAACCAGCTCTTTTCATAAAGTTGTACCTTGTGCTCTGCACTGAACAGGTTTAGAATTTGCCTACAAAATCTTTTTGAAAAAATGTATTATGGAGAAATAAATCTGTATTTTCCTGGATAAAAAAACATCCATTAACTCATTACTCTGTTCAAAGTCCTTGTTCTGCCAAAGTTTGTGTAGTTGTAGTTTGCTTAATTAGAGGTTTACTTTGAACTCGCAATGTTTAAAGTGCTTATTGTGTAATTTGATCTTGTTCAAATTATTTGAACAGCGAGTTCTGTTCTAAGGTTTTCGAAAGTTGGTGCAAATGCTACTAAATATTTTAAATGACCTTTTAAATACATTAATTCCTATTGTAAATTACCCACTTACACTTCCTTTGTTAACATATCTAATAAGAGACTAAGTTCTGTTGTCAAAGATTGTGCTAAAATAAGGAATAAACATTTTGTAAGTTAAATTTTCAAAACCAGAGATAATTAAATGATTATGTCCAAGTATCCAATATACCATCCCTGTTACATATATATCTCCCTATTCTCAAGGTCACCCGATAAGTATTAGATATTACTATTCTACTTATATCTGTCTACAACAATGTGTAATTACATTTTATGTGTTTCAGAAAATAACTATACCTAGTCAGAACTTACAGCAACTAACATTTATATGGAAATTAAAGCAATGTTCAATGTTAGGAATTTTGATCACCATTTAAAAAATTATTTTGAAAATCTAGCTAATGGCAGTATTTAGTTTGTACATTATTCAAAGTTTAAACTGAACATTATTTATGTAATTTTGAATTCAGGAAACTGGACTGGCCTGAAATTGTTGGCGTGTCATGAGCAAAGATTAAAGGGTACATACAGTTTTGATTACCAAAGATATCTACAAGTGAATTTTGATTACTGCATTGTTAGTGCTGTAGGTTTTTATAGCACAGTGTGCTTTAAAAAGCAGCTGCAATCACCACCTGAACTAACTAAATGGGTGTTCAATGTATTTACTAGTTATGGCCAATGTTCCCTACTATGAATCTTTTCATACTCACATATTACAAAGTGCTGCAGCAATTGCACAATTATCAGTAAAACATCTTGTTTAACTAAAAAGGGCACATAGAAACATTACCCAATTGCAAGATATATTTGCGCAATCTAAATTCATTTAAAACACATTTTAAATTTTAATTTCTTCACAGGACAAGTTGAGGTAATCAACTTTAACAGTAAAGCACCAATCTACATACCTTAACGTATGCAGTAAGCCCAGTGCAAAATGGATCAGTTGGCTGCACTGAATGGTTTGCTACACCAAACGCAGGGAACATTACTATACCAGTTAAGGATACTTCCAAAGACTTAGGGAATTTCTGACCTAAAAACAAATAAAGCAAACAGTATTTGCAATATATTCATAATGCTAAATGCATTGAAATATTTTCTAATATTCAGTGTATTGCTATTATAGAAAATACTCTACTGATTCATCAATACAACTAATTCTCAAAATTAATTTTCATTGTAACATCATCTACTTGGTTTGAAAATTTCTATACAAAGTGCTAAAACAATTCCATTTTAAGGCTTTCCAATAACTTTACAGGTCAATAAAGAACAAAGAAGCTTCAACTTCCCAAAGGGTTTTCTGTTTCCATAATTAGGAAATTGCTCAATAGGGGGAAAAAATCAGCAATGTGAAATAAGAAGTTGAGTGGTTAGAAAAATCACTGCACAATGAATATGTAGGTTAACCTCTAAATTATTGTAGTAATCTTTATTAATCAAACATTTGAAATATGCTAGAAACCAGTCAAATTATAAATCTCTGAAATCAGATAAAAAATTCCGAACTTTAAAAATGGAAAGCAAAATAAATTGGCTTCATTAAAAAATATTATTAATATTCAATTACTTGTATAGTGAACGTATACCAACATGTAGAACATAATTATTCTAATTGATGAAGTATACAAACAGAAGAAGTTAAAGTCATTTTTGATGTTTTTGTGAGTTAATCTGCTGTTTGTGTCATTTAATGGGAAGATCCAAAGATACAATTCTCCTCCTCCTACCATAAAATAAAATATTGCTAAGATCACATGAAATGCTCAGCCATCCTGAGTATACAACTCCATTTATGTTTGGACAATTTATTTCATTCCACCCTCACAAATAATCTCCTCTCTGTGTCAACAAGCAGACATCTTGTGAATAATAAATCTGTAATTTAATAGTGACATTGATGACATTGCTGAGCACAGCCAAATAGCTCCACGTACTATAGAGAACAGGCAAATTTGAAGTCATCAGCATGCTGGAAATGAACAGTAAGGCATCGCCTGTATTTTAATAATTTTTGCTCCACTGCTGGACCACTAAAACATATTGAGTGAATAACGTACAACTGAATGCTTTATAGATTTGGGCATAAATTTGTGGTATATAAATTATAGGGTTATACAAGGAACTTTTCATTTATTAGTAAAGTTGGAATTGCTGCAATCATCGTGGGAAAATCAGATGGAGTTAAGTTTCCCTGTGTCACATGAGCTATTAAAAGTAATGTCATTGATGACACTGCTTTTGTTTAATAAGAGCTAGTAGTTTTAATGCTGGTCATTTTAACAATATGTTCACTGATCTATGTGATTCAATGCAAGGTTAATTTTTTTATAGTGAAGACTAATTTTTTTTAAAAAAGAGTTTCATGAAAGACTATGTTTTATTACTTCACAAAAGAAATTTTGTTTCTTGAATCAAATTTGAGTGAGATAGAACAGTCAACAAACTAACCAATGACCCAAACCAGTAAGCTTTTTTCCCGTGACACCTCCAGCTGCCCGTGGCTCACCTTACATTCAGTGTGTACTATTGGACCCCTGTTAAGAAAAACAGATTAACATAACCAGACACATTTTGAAGCACATGGAATTCATATCTGTTTCTTTACTTCAAAGAATTTAAGTTTTCTTTTGTCTTCATTCAGGAATAATATGTTTAAACTTAGTAACAAATATGGCACTGAGTAAATCAGAGAGAAATAGGCTAATATAACAAAATTAAAATAACTAAACAAAATAAAGTCCAGTATGTTTATCCTGAATAACCCCATTGCTCTGAATTTACTTGAGCTCTGTTGATGTTCCAATGATTAGACACTGGAGCTAATTAGGTGCAGTGGCACATTATTAGGCTGCTTTCTACAATCCAAATTATAAATAACATTGCATCTTTTGCTAATAACTGCACAATATTGTTATATAAAGATCATAATGTTATAGTAGACAACTTTTTGAATTAGAAAATCTTGATTTCCTTTCATGAAGTGAAATTTTGCAATTTTGTCTTTAAAAAAGTATTTAATTCAATATGGACATAAATAGTAGCAGCCACCTTGGGAAGGTTTTTGGCAGACTGAGCTCTTATTTGGTTTTCAATGCATGTCCAAGTGAACTACATTTTTTGATCTTTTCACTTTTGCAACTATTCCATAACAGGTACCAGAATTCTAAGATTGTAAGAAACCATGCGCTATTTTTCATGTGGGCAAATGTTCTGCTGACTTAATTTTGTCTTTAATGAATTGGAATTTATATGAACGATGTTAAACATTCTACATGCTGTCAAAAAGGTCAATTAAATTTGGAGCACAGGGTCAATGCACACAACTGGAAGGTGGACTATAATTGACCAAAAACATTACTTAATTACTGAAAAGAATAGTACAGAAAATGTTACTACTATTGAAAATTAGTGATAACAGAGTGGAATATTATTGGAAAAGGGAACCTAGTAATATTTTTAAAAAATCATGTTTAGCAAAATGAAACATACCATTCCATGTGTAAAGGGCAATAGATAGGATTGTAATAGAATTAAAAAATGGTCACATTTGAAAAGTGGCTCCAGTTAATTTTGTAGTAATGGAATAAACATTTATTTAAAGTGTAAAAATAGTTATTAAAATAGTTATTAAAACTATTTAACAGTTTGGATGTGAATCAATATTGCTCATCTAACTGGTATCTCTAAATATCAGGCTTGTTTGCAGTGGTTCTAACTACCTATTTAAATTACCAAAGAAAATCCCTTGAATAAACAGCCCAGAAGAACTGTCTGTACAGCCTGTCCTTTTATATACGGAAAAGAAAATTCACAATGTTCATAGGCAATTCACCAAGGAAACAGATTCAGAGGACCATGCATTGTGCAACAGATGAAATTCTATTACAATGAGATTTATATCACAGTTGTAATTTTAGAACATGACTACAGAGCAACAAAGGTCTCTTCACCAGCAATTGAATATCCGAATGCAATAATATTTAAGTGCAAATGCCTCACTGGTAGTTTATATTTTTACAATTGCACCAGTGCCACTTGAGATTGGACTCCACTTTTGCAAAATCATCCATACCGGACTTCCTAAACTACGTCTTTCACAAAATCCAACTCATTCAGAGCTCCACTGCCCACATCTTATCTCATACAAAGGTCACTCAGCCGTTATCTTCACCAGTTTTCTATCTTTACCAGAAATCAGAACAAAGTGCCACCAAGCAAACAACTGAACCAGTAGGTACCACATTCTTCTCAGCAGTTTACCACACTGCTTACAATTTGCCACCACTCCACGGCCTGAATTTTTCAGACGGCGGGCGGGCTCGCTGGGAGTGGGCGGTTGCGGAGCTGATCGCCGCTCGTGATCGGCTCTGCACCATTTTAGGCGGGTGGGCCATTTAAGGCCCGCCTAGCGTAAGATGCGAGCCATAGCGCTCAGCGCTACCTGTGTGGGCTGGGGGAGGAGAGAGAGTCGGGGCCAGCACTCTTTTGCACATGCGTGCAAAAGAGCGCTTCACTCTCCCTGAGGCACAGAGTTGCCTCAGGGAGATTGAATCGCTATTGTAAAGAATGAATAAAAGATTTAAAAATTTAATCAAACATGTCCCCTCATGTGACTGTGTCACATGAAATGGGACGATTTTATATTTATGAAAGATTTTTCATTTAATTAATAAAAGCTTTACGAAACCTCATCCCACTCGTGGATGAGGTTTCCTAAAAAACACGAAGACCGCTTGGCCTTTTCGCCTGCCCGCCAACCTTAAGGTTGGACGGGCAGCACTAATAATGATCTTAATCAGTTCCTTAAAGGCCTCAATAGGCCGTTTACATATCAGCAGATGTGCAGCCGACTCCGGTGTGTGCTCACTGAACAAAACATCGTGGGACTGCGCGATAATGTCAGGATGCATGCCCGACATCATCGTGCATCATTTTACGTGGTGTGTCGGGCCTGGCCCTGGCCCCACACGCCGACTGAAAAATCCTGCCCCACAAGCTTTCTGGTTATTTGCACTCATTTTCAACATGAGCCTCTCAATGGAACATAGGAAGTGTAGAAGTCCATTTAGCCCCTTGAGCCTGTTCCACCATTCAATGAGGTCATGGCTGATTTACAACCTAACTCCATGTACTCTCCACTTGCCTGGATGAGTGCGACTCCAACAACACTCAAGAAGTTCGACATCATCCAGGACAAAGCAGCCCGTTTGAACAGCATCCCATCCACCAACTTAAGCATTCACCATTTCCATCACAGGGGCAGCAGTGTGTACCATATAAAAGCTGCACTGCAGCAACTTTCCAAGCCTTCTTTGATAGCACCTTCTAAACCCATGACCTCTACCATACTGCAGGATAAGGGCAGAAGACACATGGGAACACCAGCACCTGCAAGTTCCCCTCCCAGTCACACATCATCCTAACAACATAAGAAATATTAGCAGGAGTAGACCACACGGCCTATCCAGTCTGCTCTGCCATTCAATGCAATCATGGTTGATCTTGGGCTTCAACTCCATGGCCTGAATTTTCAGCTTGGCAGGTGGGCACGATTGGTGGGCCCAGAACTGGTTGGGAAACAGATTGCTGACCACAATCGGCCCCTGACCATGATTTTACGCTGGCTGGTCAAATAACGGCCAGCCAGCAGTGAGCGCTGAAATGCTCAGCGCTGCATGGGTTGGGGGGGAGGAGGGCAAGCGCTGAAGTCAGCATGAGCACAGGGGAGCAGGGAATTAAAGCTCCCTGAAGGCAGAGAGCTCCCTCAGGGAGCTGAAGAATTTAAATACAAAAAACAAAGATTTTAAAAACCGGGAAAAAATGCCCACACATCAGAAACAGTCACTTCAATATATGCAACAGGAAAATTCTGTCCAACCATTTTTATTTTTTTAAATTTAATGACGGAAACCTCATCTTGTTCTTGGATGAGGTTTCCTGAAAAATGCAAAGGCCTCCCGGCCAATTCGCCTGCCCACCAATTGCAAGGTTTGATGGGCATCATAAAATCCCAGTTAATTGTGCCGTTATGGGCTTAACAGTCCTCTTAATTGAGGGCAGGTGTGTTTCCGACTTTAGCGCGTGCCCGCCAACGGAAATATCGTGCGAGTGCGCGATGATGTTGGGACGCTCGCCCGATATCATCGCGTGCTATTTTGTGCTTGAGCGTGTCGGGCGTGCGCATGCTGACCGAAAAATTTTGCCCCATTTTCCCGCCCGCTCCCCATATCCCTTAATTCCCTGACAGACCAAAAGTCTGTTTATTGCAGCCTTAAAAGTACTCAATGATGGAGCATTCACAACCATCTGGGGTAGAGAATTCCAAAGATTCACAACCTTTTGAGTAAAGAAATTTCTCCTCATCTCAGTCCTGAATGATTGGCCCCTTGTCCTGAGACCATGCCACTGTGCTTTAGATTCCCTGACCATTGGAAACAATCAAGCCCCTTCAGAACTTTGCAGGTTTCAATGAGATCATCTCTCATTCTTCTAAACTCCAGAGTTTACTTGGAACTATATAACCGTTCCTTCACTGTCTCTGCATCCAAGTCCTGGAATTCCTTTCCTAACAGCACTGTGGGTGTACCTACACCACATGGACTCCAGTGGTTCAAGAAGGCAGTTCATCACCACGTTCTCAGGGGCAATTAGGGATGGGTAGCATATGCCGGCCTTGCCAGTGATGGCCACATCCCATAAAAGAATATAAACACCTTTGTCCCATATCCCATATCATCTTTGGTTAACAAAAATGCAATCAATCTTAGATCTAATACAATCAATGAATCTAGCATCAATTGCTGTTTTCCGAAGAGAGTTCCAAACTTCTACCATCCCTTGTGTTGAAGTGTTGCCTAATTTCATTCCTAAAATGTCTAGCTCTAATTTTTAGTACTATGTTCCCTGGTCCTGGTTCACTGGTCCAGTGAAAATAGTCTTTTCTCTATCTACCCTATCTTTTCCCTTAATATATTGGAAAAATTGGCACAGCATAAATCATTTCTGAAACTGTCACCCGCTTTACCTGTTGAAAAAGGGAATGTGAGCTTCACAATATTCAAATCCATTTTTGACACTTTCATGTAGTTTCAGATTAACTACAATCTTTAAATGTTGTTCTTCTTCCTTCATTTGATAGGAACCAAGAATCGGAGGGATTGGCACCTGCAAACAAACTGATGGGTCAATATTACTTAACTGTTCTTTAACCCCTAAATTAAAGTTAACTGCATTCATTCTGATGACTATTTAGTATAACAAGGAATGACAGATTGTTGTTTCTGCTCATATCAAGTTGGAATGTTTTTTGTCAAATGGAAAGATTCTGAAAATTCATGTCAACTTGAATGCAGTAAATCTAAACGAAAAGATATGATTACCGAAAACAATCTTTTAAAATATGCCAGTAATTCTGAGTTACTTTCTTGTGCAAGATATTGTGATAATCTCAATGCCTTCAATATTACCACAAAAAATTGTTTTCAAGATTTTAGTATCAAAAGAACTTTTGGTTTATTTCAGAGATTTCCTATCATCAATAGAGGTAAGGTCAGTGAAGACTAAAGTAGACAAATAACAACTGACAAATACTGATGCTGAACAATTGCTATGGGGGTTGTATAGTTATATTTTCAAATATTGATGAGAAAAATTACTTTCTATAGACAAGAATATTTCATTGACACCAAATATTCTGGGAGTTTCACATGCCACAAAATGCAGCATACTAATTGCACAGCTCTGGGGCAAGAGCCACATCATGTGGTTTGCAATTTACAGATTGCTTTCACACAGCTTTTTCTTTCCACTGTAGCAACTTCTGTGTAGGGCTGCAAGAGTTGCAACTCTCAGAATGCATTTAAGAAAGTATCATGTACAGGTCTAGATGAAAATTGTATTTCAATCAAAACCTGATTCCAACAATAATGAAAAATCAGATTTAAATTATTGGAAATATCCAAATTGCCTGCGGCATGGTACATGGATGTAACAGTAACAAAGAAAACTGGAGCTTTTCTCCTCAGGTGTGAAGCAACATCATAGTCCCATCTTTTATGAGATATTAAGAAGCAAGCATCCTTCTCTTCCTTTGGACAGTTTGGTAGCTTATAATTTGGGATGGAAGGATTTAGGGGGTAGCATGGGTGGTGAGGTGGAAAGGAATGGACAATGGAGAGGATCCAGATTTAACAAACAGCCTTTGGCTGCATCAAGGCTTGCCAACGACAGCTAATAGCTTCTGGGAAACATATAACTAAATTTTTGTCCAAATCAATAAACCCACACATACTATTCTGTAACAAGGTTCATTTAAGAAAAGTCAGCACAATCAAAAACACAAAAAAAATTCAAAGATAAATAATTGACACCAAAATGTAACCCACTGAGGGTGTCTGCATATTTATAATAATTAGTTGAGGGAGAAAATTAAAGTGAATAAAGAAAAGACTTAAATTTATATATTGTCCTCAGGATATCCAAAAATGTTTCACAGCCAATTAATATTTTTATTTTAAAATATTTTAATTGAATAGTGAATTTATATAGTGTCCTTTTTGTCCTCAGGATGTCCAGAAATGTTTCATAGCCAATTAAATATTTCTGAAGTATAGTCTCTGTAATAAAGTAGCCTATACGCAGTAAGACCTACAAACATCAGTGCAATAGATGGTTCAGTTTGTGCTCATGACGCATAGCCTTGAACCCATGGCACTCCGGCTTAGAGGGGAGAATGCTACCACTGAGCCAAGGCTGATACCGGAGAACAACATGAATGAAAGCTAAAAACTGACAATCCAAAGCAAACTAAATTCAATTCCATTTCAATGAAAATTACATTTTATTTAAATAAATTTTTTACAAAGATATGTCACTAAATTCATTGCAGGTTTCTGTTTTAAATTCAATCAATACAATATATTCTTACCTGGGAGGTATAGTAGCAGAGTTTAAATACATCTAATGGTGGTGTGAAAGGAAATTTATATGGTCCATTGAACAGTGAATCATCCATATCATCAACACTGTTAAAAGTAAGGATAGTGGCATCAACTGCACTGACACACGGATGCACAAGGATATCCTGGAGAGGGGATCCATTGATGGGTAGGTTCAGACTTACTGTAACAGTTGGCATTATTCCTTCCAGATCACACTAAATTGGAACAAATAGAGCACGTTAGAAACAAAAACATGAAGAAAATTAGAATCAACCTTTTTTTAATAAAAGAAAGCAAACATGGCTGAGTACTTGCAGTAAATACTTCCAAGGCCTAATAAAGACAATATACATATAGAAAGAAAAGGGCATTTATATAGTGCTCACAGCCTATGAAATATTTTTCAAGTGTAGCTACGGCTGATAAAAGCACAGCAGCCAATATGCACACCTGTAAACAGCAATCACATAAATGTTTGGTTCATCTGCTGGTTTTGGTTGAGACACAAATTTTGGTTCGGACATCATGGTCACCCCTTCCCTGCAACCCCGATTTACATATAGTATCATGGAATCTTGTACACAATTGTATAGGTGGACCAAACCTCGGGTTATCATCTCTTCGAAAAGACAGCATCTCTGAACAATGCAGCAATCCATTGGTATCATCTTAAATTATGGGTTTATGTCCTTGAGTGGGGCTTGAACCAATAATACTCTCACTCTAAAGCATGAGTGCCACCACGGAAAAAAATTCTCTCAGGCATGTGTGCTGAGTGAAAGAGATGTCATCAGCCAGAACTATCCCATTTTTGAGTGTCCTGGTTATTATAAAAAGGGTACCAATAAATAAAGGAAATTTCATTAACGAAACTAAGCATGAAGATGTAACTTCATACACATCCTTTCTTTTATCTACGAGTAGTTAGAATTCAGCAGAGAGAAATTTATTGAAGTTTACAGCTATAACAAAAGTGATTTCACTAAATAAATGAAGAATGTAAATGTAAAAAAAAAAATATCTATGGAGTTTCCATATTAAAAATGCAAATGCTTTTAAGATACAACACAGCTTCCCTCATTTCAGTTGGAAATGTGATTTCTAAAAACAGCTTACTGTACACGAACCTCACCTTACATGTGACAGTTCCATACTCCTGCCATACGTCAATGACATCTTTCTTGTCGTACTGCATGGATTGAATCTGTTCAGTGACACATACATTAACCTGTGGTTTCCCTTTGTATACACCAGGCTTCCAAGCTGGTTGCTTTTGTGCCTGTGTTGAAGAGATTGCATTCTGAGGAACAAGGCTGCCAGAAAGGGTCTGCATCAATCCAAAATCAGTATCTGTTGGAGTCCCCAATGGACAAGCATGCATCAACAGCGCAGGGAGCTGTGCCACTTTGGTAGCAATTTCTGATTCAGTTCTTTGTGCCATGTTTAAAAAGGTCATTAACCCTGTTAGTAATGCAAATGCAGGAGAAATTCCACGTAGAGATATTAACGAAGGATGGGGAGTCAAAGATTGTTCAACTAAAGGAAGACAAGCATAGAGGATTGCATTTTGTGTCATTACAAGGACAGGCCAAAGAGCACCATCTCCGATTGCAATTTCATAAACAGATGTCCTATTTATTCTGCAACAGCCATCTCTGTGTTCCACAAAGTTCTTGTCTAGATCAGTCATACTGAGCTCAGCTAATAGCGCATTTAGGAAGATCCTGTCTTCTGGTACCTCTGTATAGCTTTTCCCATTAAAAATTCGAGCTCTTTTTTCAACTGTTGGATATCGTCTAGAAAAAAAGGCATGTTTTTTTTAATAACAAAGAGCAAAGATTACTTTATTTATGAGCAGTTTGTTTAAAGCAGTGCTTTCCGTGCCTGATGAAATTATACAAAATGCAAATAATAGGTAAAATATTAACACAAAAGAGGCATTTTATAAGTGCAATAACAAAACTTGCAAATTCAATGTGATTTTAATTTTTCTGTGTCTATTTACTGTCCCCTATCCCTATCACATTGACTTTACTAGGTTTAATGTCAAAACACCATTGCACGTCTTTTACCGGCTTGAAACTAGCAGTATTGCCAGTATGTAGGTGACAAACTGACTAAAATGTCCAGATTTCACACACGCAATAGTTTATACTATTTGAAAAGGTAATGAACACTGTGTACTTTAAATTTCCATGTTGCTTTTTATTGAAAATAGAATAACGTTTAATTTACTTTATAAAAAACTGACAAAAGTACCTGCATTTAGATACTACCTTATCATGTCTCATACAAATGTACCAAAACAATAATTTTGTAATGTGTTGGTGTTGTTAATCCAATGTAGCAGCCATTTCCCACACAGCAAGATCCCCAAAACAGCAATGAAATTAAGTCTAGTCAATCCCTTTTTGGTTGACAAAGAATTTTGGAAAGAGTCTCCTGCTCTTCCTCGAATAGTGTTGTTGATTCTTCGGTATTTCCATTTGCATATTGATAAGGTCCTAGCTTAAGGTGTCATCCAAAGAAAGCATTTGTACCAATGCAGCACTTCCTCAGTACTGTACTGGTGTTAGTCTATTTTGTGTACTTTAGGTATGATGAATGATAAACAGGCGGCAGTACCAACTGAGTCAAGTAGCTTGTGAAGTGCCTTGGGATATCCTAAGCTCATGAAAGGTACTGTATTAATGCAAAACAAAAACAGAAATACCTGGAAAAACTCAGCAGGTCTGGCAGCATCGGCGGAGAAGAGTACAGTTGACGTTTCGAGTCCTCATGACCCTTCAACAGAACTAAGTAAAAATAGGAGAGGGGTGAAATATAAGCTGGTTTAAGGTGGGGGGGGGTGGGTGGTTGTAGGGACAAGCAAGCAGTGATAGGAGCAGATAACCAAAAGATGTCACAGACAAAAGAACAAAGAGGTGTTGAAGGTGGTGATATTATCTAAAAGAATGTGCTAATTAAGAATGGATAGCAGGACAAGCAAGGTACAGATAGCTCTAGTGGGGGTGGGGTGAAATAAGACTAAAAGGGCATAAAAGGTATAGATTTAAAAATAATGGAAATAGGTGGGAAAAGAAAAATCTATATAAATTATTGGAAAAAACAAAAGGGAGGGGGAAGAAACAGAAAGGGGGTGGGGATGGAGGAGGGAGTTCAAGATATAAAGTTGTTTAACTCAATATTCAGTCCGGAAGGCTGTAAAGTGCCTAGTCGGAAGATGAGGTGCTGTTCTTCCAGTTTGCGTTGAGCTTCACTGGAACAATGCAGCAAGCCAAGGACAGACATGTGGGCAAGAGAGCAGGGTGGAGTGTAAAAATTGCAAGCGACAGGGAGGTCTGGGTAATGCTTGAGGACAGACCGAAGGCGTTCTGCAAAGCGGTCACCCAGTCTGCGTTTGGTCTCTCCAATGTAGAGGAAACCGCATTGGGAGCAACGAATGCAGTAGACTAAGTTGGGGGAAATGCAAGTGAAATGCTGCTTCACTTGAAAGGAGTGTTTGGGCCCTTGGACGGTGAGGAGAGAGGAAGTGAAGGGGCAGGTGTTGCATCTTTTGCGTATGCATGGGGAAGTGCCGTAGGTGGGGGCTGAGGAGTAGGGGGGGATGGAGGAGTGGACCAGGGTGTCCTGGAGGGAATGATCCCTATGGAATGCCGCCAGGGGGGGTGAAGGGAAGATGTGTTTGGTGGTGGCATCATGCTGGAGTTGGTGGAAATGGCGGAGGATGATCCTTTGAATGCGGAGGCTGGTGGGGTGATAAGTGAGGACAAGGGGGACCCTATCATGTTTCTGGGAGGGAGGAGAAGGTGTGAGGGCGGATGCGCGGGAGATGGGCCGGACATGGTTGAGGGCCCTGTCAACTACCGTGGGTGGAAAACCTCGGTTAAGGAAGAAGGAGGACATGTCAGAGGAACTGTTTTTGAAGGTAGCATCATTAGAACAGATGCAACGGAGGCGAAGGAACTGAGAGAATGGGATGGAGTCCTTACAGGAAGTGGGGTGTGAGGAGCTGTAGTCAAGGTAGCTGTGGGAGTCGGTAGGCTTGTAATGGATATTGGTGGACAGTCTATCACCAGAAATTGAGACAGAGAGGGCAAGTAAGGGAAGGGAAGTGTCGGAGATGGACCATGTGAAAATGATGGATGGGTGGAGATTGAAAGCAAAATTAATAAATTTTTCCAGGTCTCGACGAGAGCATGAAACAGCACCGAAGTAATCATCGATGTACCGGAGAAAGAGTTGTGGGAGGGGGCCGGAGTAGGACTGGAACAAGGAATGTTCCACATACCCCATAAAGAGACAGGCAAAGCTGGGGCCCATGAGGGTACCCATAGCCACACCTTTTATTTGGAGGAAGTGAGAGGAGTTAAAGGAGAAATTGTTCAGTGTGAGAACAAGTTCAGCCACATGGAGGAGAGTAGTGGTGGATGGGGATTGTTCGGGCCTCTGTTCGAGGAAGAAGCTGAGAGCCCTCAGACCATCCCGGTGGGGGATGGAGGTGTAGAGGGATTGGACGTCCATGGTGAAGAGGAAGCGGTTGGGGCCAGGGAACTGCAAATTGTTGATGTGACGTTAGGTGTCAGAGGAGTCACGGATGTAGGTGGGAAGGGACTGGACAAGGGGAGAGAGAAGGGAGTCAAGATAGCGAGAAATGAGTTCCGTGGGGCAGGAACAGGCTGACACGATCAGTCTGCCGGGACAGTCCTGTTTGTGGATTTTGGGTAGGAGGTAGAAGCGGGCCGTCCGAGGTTGGGCGACTATCAGGTTGGAAGCTGTGGAAGGAAGATCTCCAGAGGAGATGAGGTCAGTGACAGTCCTGGAAACAATGGCTTGATGTTCAGTGGTGGGGTCATGGTCCAGGGAGAGGTAGGAGGAATTGTCTGCGAGTTGACGCTCAGCCACCGCGAGGTAGAAGTCAGTGCACCAGACAACAACAGCACCACCCTTGTCAGCGGGTTTGATGACAATGTTAGGGTTGGACCTGAGAGAACGGAGTGCAGTAAGTTCGGAGAGAGACAGGTTAGAATGGGTGAGAGGAGCAGAGAAATTGAGACGACTAATGTCACGCCGACAGTTCTCAATGAAAAGATCAAGAGAAGGCTTGCTGCATTGTTCCAGTGAAGCTCAACGCAAACGGGAGGAACAGCACCTCATCTTCCGACTAGGCACTTTACAGCCTTCCGGACTGAATATTGAGTTCAACAACTTTAGATCTTGAACTTCCTCCTCCATCCCCACCCCCTTTCCGTTTCTTCCCCCTCCCTTTTTGTTTTTTCCAATAATTTATATAGATTTTTCTTTTCCCACCTATTTCCATTATTTTTAAATCTATACCTTTTATGCCTTTTTAGTCTTATTTCACCCCACCCCCACCAGAGCTATCTGTACCTTGCTTGTCCTGCTATCCATTCTTAATTAGCACATTCTTTTAGATATCACCACCTTCAACACCTCTTTGTTCTTTTGTCTGTGACATATTTTGGTTATCTGCTCCTATCACTGCTTGCTTGTCCCTACAACCACCCACCCCCCCCACCTTAAACCAGCTTATATTTCACCCCTCTCCTATTTTTACTTAGTTCTGTTGAAGAGTCATGAGGACTCGAAACGTCAATTGTACTCTTCTCCGCCGATGTTGCCAGACCTGCTGAGTTTTTCCAGGTACTTCTGTTTTTGTTTTGGATTTCCAGCATCTGCAGTTTTTTGTTTTTATCACTATATTAATGCAAATTGTTTTCTTATTAGCCAATTGAATCATAGAATAGTACAGCACAGGAAGTCATTTGGCCCACTGAGTCTGGCTCTTGCAGCTAGTCCCACTCGCCCACTCTTTCCCCATTTCTCAGCAATTCTTTCTCCTTCAAATAGTGATCCAATTACTTTTTGAAGGTTACTATTGAATCTGTATCCACTACCTTATCAGGCAGTCCATTCCAATTCCTAATTATCCATTCCATGAAAATGTTTTTCTTCATTTTTCCTTTGATTCTTTTGACAATTACTTTAAAGCTGTACCCTCTCGTTGTCAACCCCTCAACCACTGGGAATTTTGTTTTTATTTACTCCTATCTAAACCCATCATGATTTTAAACTGTATCAAATCTGCTTTTAAGCCTTCTGTGCTCTAAGGAGAATCAGCCCATCTCCAGTCTTTCCACATAACTGTAATCTCTCATCCCTGAAACCATTCTACTAAATCTCTACTGTACCCTCTCCAAAGCCTTAATGTCCTTCCTAAAGTGAAGTGCCAGAATGGGACACAATACTCTAGTTGGGGCCGAACTAGTGTTGCATATAGGTTTTACATTCTATGCCTCTATTTATAAAGCCCAGGATCCCATATGCTTTATTAACTACTTTGTTAACCTGTTCTGCCACCTTCAACATAAACCCCAAGGTCTCTTCTTGCACCCGCATTACAATTGTCCCAGTTAGCGTGCACTTCTCTTCACGTTGCTCTTACCAAAATGTAGTACCTCACATTTTTCTGCATCGAATTTCATCTGCCATGTGTCCGCCTATTCCATCCTCCTGTCTATGATCTCTTGAAGTCCCTTACCATCTTCCTCAGTGTTTATTATATTTCCAAATTTTGTGCCATTTGCAACGTTCAAAAGTGTGCCGTGTAGCCACAAGTCCAAGCCAGTAATGTATACCAAAAGCAGTGGTCCTAGAACAAATGTTAGGGAAGTCCACTGTATGCTTCCCACCCAATCGAAATACTTCTATTTACTACAACTTTTTATTTTTAGACTTTTTAAATCCATGCTTCTACTTCCCTTATCACATGGGCATCAAAATTGCTAAGAAACACATTTTGAAAGTCTATGTACAAAACCTCAATTGCACTGTCCAGTATATTATATAACTAACACCTACATTTTAAGTCTTATAAACAAATAGAATAGCATATGTTTTAAAGTTAATGAAATACACTTTTATCAGGAATGGTTCAATGTTAAAAAGTACCAGTCAGGCCAAAGTCTAATCCAGTTCATTTGTAATTTGGTACTAATGGTATAATCTCCAACCCGTTTATACTTGGAATAGAAAGTTACAGTTGAATAGCACTGTGTAATCAAATATAGTTATGTTATTACAAATTACTGGAGGTATGTACTGGAGGAAAGGCCCTTATACATCATCCAAGTTGACACCATGAGGTGTTCCTCACAGAAATTTCAATACTTGCATTGGCCTGAGTAATTTACACATATTACTAAGTAGATCAATATCAAAGCAAAGTACACCCCTTTTCGTTTTCCTTCAAGAATTCTGTGTTCCTCCACTTCTGGCTTCTTGTGCATCCTCCACACCCCTTCACTCCACTAGTGATAGCTGTCTTGGTTCTAACCTCTGGAATTCCTCTCTCTCCTACTTAAAAATCTCCCTTTTTGACCAAGCATTTAGATTGGTTCATTTGATTCAGTGTCAAGTTTTGTCTTAAGCAAGCTCTTTTGAATCAACCTGGGCCGCTTTCCTGTTAAAGGCATTATATAAATGCAAGTTATTGTTGTTTATCTCCCTATCTGCTACCTTTAATACTCTCCTCCCAGTTTTGATGAGATTCAACATTTTGGGTCAGTAAATTGCCAGAAAGTCACTCAGCTCTGTAGTCACCGCTTGAGATGAAATGTCAGTCATTAAGAAAACGGAACTAAAATGAAGTTTTCTCCTCGCGGGTAAACAGAGCTTTTAAACAAAAGCCTAAAACCGATTAAGCGGCTGTCAAAAAGTTACTTCAGTCCAACCTAATCCTGGTTAATATGCAAAATGTAACATTTCCAGCTCTATTTCCGTCTAAGATCATCATGTTTCGAGTACTCGTTAGCATTTTACGGGGTAGTACATCATACTTCTTTATTTGTGTAACACATTTCGCTGAAAACATATTATTGTATGAATGTCTCCACTGCCGTTAAGGAGACGGTATTAAGACGAGGAACAGATCCTGGTGATGATTCGCAGTTTCACATTGTTACCTCGACAGCTTCACTGACGTTTCTCCCTTCTCGAGCCCCAGCAGCCAAACCGCCCGGACACTCATTTCTGTCAAGCCCAGATGGATCACTCTTCAAGAAGATGCTGCTCTGCAGACGCCCAAAACCTAGGAACCGCCAGCCGGACAGAGCAAACAGCGCCTGCGCATAGCCAGCCCGCGGGGTCAGAGGGCAGTGCCCGGCTGCGCAGAAGCTGCGGGTCTGGCGTTTCACTGCGCAACTTCCGGTGGTGGGAAGATGGCGGTTCTTCCGAGTGGGTAGGGGAGGGAGCGGCAGGTAGCAGAGTCCAACGCCCCTGGCTCCTCATCAAAACTCAGCAGCATTGTCCTCCGGGTCGCCCTCACATTCCTACTCAATATGTAGGCGGCTGGGTCGATAGTTAACGAGCGGCTCCTGTGTTCGGGTGGAATGGCTGCTACAGCGGAACTTTTCGAGGTGGGTTCCCGGTCATGGATGCTGCGGTTTGGTTGTGTTTGCTGCTCCAGCTCCTTTGTCAATGCTGGCACCGAGTCTGGTTCAGCTCGGGCCTCCGTACATTAGGTAGTTAGGGAAAATGGCTGACTATCTAGATGTGTTAGGCACGGAAATAGGCTTTAATTTGTTTACTGTCATTGTAAGGATCTAGTGTTTTAGTTGTCGGTTGTTGCAGTATATTCAATGAGGTGATAAACTATGACATTCATTGCACTGTGATTAATTCAACAAAATTAGCTACTGCAACTGAGTCATTTGGCCCATCGTGCTCAACTGAGAATATCTGTTCAAATCCTGCCTCCCTGCTTGTATCCAATTCATTTTAAATGTTATACGTTCTGAATAGTTATTTAAAATTTGAGCATTACTTCTAGTAACTGATTATGAAAGTACATTCTTTTAATTTCGTGCCTCTGAACCTGAGCCTGTCATCTTTTAGTGATTCACCACATAATGAAAACATTATTACACTGTCTCACCTCGAACTTCTAATCATTTTGAAAACCTCTATATGGTCCCTTCTATTCCAGTGAAAAACAAACTGTTATTCATATATTTTTCCCATAACTGTAACTTCTCATTTCCAGTATAGCCATACCATTTGCATAGTTTTAATATCCTCCCTTATAGGGTACCCAGAACTACAGGCAGTACTTTTAATCAATACAGTACCACTGCTTTAAAGACAAAAACTTAACATCTGCTCCTATCTTGTTTCCTTTTACTTTGCAAGTCTTGGTTTCATTGTCTTCTCTTAATCTTTATTCTCTTTCTTTGTTTTTGAGCAGCCATTGTTTGTCCTTCTGCCATTCACACCTCCTCTAGGCATCTTTTGTTTCTTTACTTGTCCAATTATTTACTCCCTTTGGCCTTGCAGCATCAGCCGTTTCACTATTTCATCTCATCTGTCTTCTACCTTACCACAGACCTTTCCTTTTGTTCTTTTGCCAACCCTCTCCCTTTACTTGCTCAAAACCTATTACATTGCTAACTTTTCCCAGTTCTGATGAAAGTGAACAGACCTGAAATGGTAAGTCTTTTTCTTCCTCCACAGGTACTGCCTGACCTGAGAATTTGTTTCTTTAGACTAACATTGCACCTTGACTGCCCAAGTCAGCTAAGCTAGTCCCAGTTCATATTTTAGGTCTATCTTTGAATCTCAAGCAGTATTCTGTATGATTCTAGTTCCCTGCTTTTGCCACTTTTTCCATACAACTTCAAATATGTTGTGTCCCCTTAGTTATGGCACCCAGGAAAATTATCTTAGTTGCATTTTGTTGTTGTGATTTCTTCACAGCTCCTGCTGCATCATGACTTCAATGTTACTTGGCAAAAATTGAAGCTTTGCTTGTTATAATATTCATAACTAAGCTGACGTACTGCAATACTAGATTATCCACTCAAGTACCTTTGTAATTTATCAACACAACAGTGATACAGATGGGTGGGTGGATCAGGAATGTGTCTATTTGTGAAAAAAACTAATTGTTATTTCTTTTTAGAGTTGGTATTTTGCAGCTGCATTTTACTAAATATTTTAGACCTCAAAAGAAATCTAAATTGTTAATCTGTTCAAAACAATTGTTTAATATATGGCCATTGGCTGATTGGTCAAAATGCAGCTTGTATGTATTAGCTTTCATTTAATGAAATATTAAGATTTGCAATCCTCCTTAAATGTAGTAATATTTATAATGAATATTTAACATTGTAAAAATTACTGATGGGTTAGATTTCTTCATGTGCATGATTAATGTGTTGAAGTGTCAGGATCGTCAAAATAAAAGGCAACAGTCTTGAATTCCATCAGTGTACCTACTGATCTAATATGGAACTCAAACTAATTTGTCAGTCAATGAATATACTTTGTGTAACTACTTGAAGTGCAGTGTTTATTTTAAAATTGCATTTCCCTTTAATATTTGTTACCCAAATTTATACACATTCCCAGGTTTTTAATTTGTTACCCATTTACTTCATCATCCTCCAGCTAAAAGTGTTTGCACTAGAAAAATTAACAGCTGTTGCATCTTTAAAATTAAACCTTAATTGTATTTTTATACATTGCCCTCATTATTACCAGAGGGACTTTTCCCTTTGCAACACCCAGGTTTACAACACTATCTCCCTCCATACCTTCTCCCCTTCGCACAGCCCCATCCCATGCAAGCACAAGAGAAGCAATGTTACATTCCTGATAGCCACCTGGTGAAGGAAGAAACCAAAACCGGTCTTTACTCAGAGTAGATTTATTCATAGAAAGAAAAAATTACAGGTGTGTATCTTTAGACTCCACTCAATTCTTGTGTTAGTAAGTGTCTCATTGTATGTGCTCCAGTAACCCACCAGTGCCCTCCAACTGTATGTACTTAACTTCAATTGATACAATTAACATGCAACACCTGACCACCTACCTCCTCACTGTCCAAGACTCATACAATCCCTCTAAATGAAACAGCGATTTACTTGTACTTTCAATTTTGTGTATTGCATTCGCTGTTCATGTCGTGGTCTTCAGGACTGTAAAACCTCCATTCATTTCACAAGCTTGAGCTTCTGCCGTTTTAATTCTCAACTCCACTCCCAGTCTAACTTCTCAGTCCTCTGCCTCCTATGCTCAATGAAGCTCAAAATAACCTCGAGGAATAGCTCCTCATCTTTTGATTAGGCACCCTACAGTCTCTATGCATATCATAACCTCTGACCCCATTTTATTTTGAGTTTTCTGGTTTTGTTTTTGGATGGCAGCTGTTAGAAATTATTTTTCCATTTACACCTCTCTTTTATTTCTTTAATTCTCTCACCCCTTTTTGCCTTGTACCATCATCCTTTTGTCATTTAATCTCTCCTGTCTTCCACCCTACCACAGACCTTCCATTTGTTCTATCCTCCTGTCCTCTCTTTTCATGCCTGTATCCTTGCTTAGAACCTGGTGCATCTGACTTTTTTCAGTTCTGATGAAAGGTCATAGACTTGAAACTTCAATTCTGTCTTCACAGATGCTGCCAGACCCACTGAGTATTTCCAGCATTTTCTGTTTCAATTTCAGATTTACAGCTTTTTGCTTTTGTATTATTTTACAACAGTTTCTTCCCCCAAAGAACCCAGGTAAATACCAACTCAAACCAATCATGTTAGATGATCTAGTATGAAGTACATGCGACTATTATATATGCAATCTTGATCTAAGCATAAATGACCCACTTACACGTTTTTTATAAATGTTCTGTTAAATAATTGCAACCAGTCAGCCTACTTTTATGATACTTATAGAACTCATGTGCTTTGTCAATCAATGTATTAAAAGTGCCCAGGAAGCCCAATTGGTACTTTAAAAATTACCATCATTGAATTAGATATTCATTGTGTGTGAACATTGGAATTTTGATTACCTGGATTGGAGATCTGCAAGTGGCTGTAACTACTCACACTGGTAGTTGCTGTGCAAATTGCACATTGATTCGGGGCTTTTATTCATGTTAATATTTTGTTGTGTGCAGCATTTCTTTTATTCTTTCATGGGATATGAGCATTGCTGGTAAAGCCAGCATTTGTTGCCTATTCTTAATTGCCTTCGAGAAGGTGGTGTGACCTGCTTTCTTGAACTGCTGCAGTCCACCAGGCATAGGAACACCCACAGTACCGTTAGGTAGAGAGTTCTAGGATTTTGACCTGGCGATAGTGAAGGAATGGCAATGTAGTTCCAAGTTAGGATGGTGTGTGGCTTGGAGGGGAACTTGCAGATGGTGGCGTTTCCATGCATCTGTTCCCCTTGCCCTTCTAGGTGGTAGAGTTCACAAGTTTGGAAAGTGCTGCCAAAGGAGGCTTGGTGAGTTGCTGCAGTGCATCTTGTAGATGGTACTCACTGCTGCCACTGTGTGCCATTGGTGGAGGGGGTGAATGTTTAAGTTGGTGGATGGGGTGCCAATCAAGCAGGCTGCTTTGTCATGGATGGTGTCGAGCTTCTTGTGTTGTTGGAGCTGCACTCATCCAGATAAGTGGAGCGTATTCCATATCTTAGGAGTCTCTTCTCGACGAAGGTCGATGTAGATGACAAAATTCATCATTGCCTCCAGTGTGCCAGCTCAGCCTTCAGCCGATTGAGGAAAAGAGTATTTGAGGACCAGGATCTCACGGTTTACCGGACAGCAGTGATCCCTGTGCTCCTATGTATTTCGGAAGCTTGGATGACCTACAGCAGGCACCTCAAAGTACTGGAGGAGTACCATCAGTGGTGCCTTTGTAAGATCCTCAAATCTGGTGGCAAGAAAGGCAGTCCAACAGCAGCATCGTCTCTGAAGCCAACATGCCCATCATCGAGGTGCTAATCACTCAAAACCAGTTCCGTTGGACGGGACGGTTTTTTAAATATTCGTTCATGGAATGTGGGCGTTGCTGGCTAGGCCAGCATTTAGGCCCATCCCTAATTGCCCTCATTTAGAGGGCATTTAAGTGTCAACCACATTGCTGTGGGTCTGGAGTCACATGTAGGCCAGACCAGGTAAGGACAGCAGATTCCTTCTCTAAAGGACATTAGTGAACCAGGTGGGTTTTTACGACAATCGGCAATGATTTTATGGTCATCACTAGACTTTTAATTCCAGATTTTTATTGAATTCAAATTTCAATCATCTCCCATGGTGGGATACAAACCCAGGTCCCCAGAACATTATCCTGGGTCTCTGGATTACCAGTCCAGTGACAATACCACTACACCACCACTTCCCCAAATGCCATTCGTATGCCTGACACGAGTCCAGAAGCAACTATTCTACCCTGAACTCGGTCACGGCAGGAGACTCACAGGAGAACAGTGGAAAAGCTTTAGGGATGTCCTCATAGCATCCCTGGAGAGATCAAACATCTCTGCCGACACATGGGGGTCCCTGGAGTGTGACCAACTAAAATGGAGAAGGTTTATTCAGGAAGGCACTGAACACATTGAGGAACTTCGTCAGGAGCATGCAGAGGCAAAGTTGATGCATCGGAGAGAGTGTACAAAGCTCCAAATTCCTCATCAGCCTGGGCCTTCAAACACCTGTATAGCATTTGGCAGAGTCTGCAGATTGTGCATTGGACCTACTAGCTATCTTAGAACCCATTGAACTCGCGTGGAAGCAAGTGCTCCTTGATCCCGAGGGACTGCCTACGAAATACTTATCCAGGCAAGTGCAGAGCATTCTATCACACTTGTGCCTTGTAGATGGTAGATAGGATTTGAGAATCAGGAAGCAAGTTACTCTGTTCAGAATTCCCAGCACCTGACCTGCTTATGTAGCCACAGTATTTATATGGCTGGCCCGGTTCAGTTTCTGGTCAATGGTGACCCCTAGGATTATATGGTATGGGATTCGGTGATTGTAATGCCATTGAATGTCATGGGGAGATCGTTAGACCCTCTTTGCTAATGGTAAATGAGAACTCTGAACAAGTGGTCTCATGGCATAGTCGGATTTAGAGTTGTGCCTCCAATTCTTGGGTAACGAGTTTTTAACCTCTGTCATTAGGGATACTTAGTAGAGATTACTTGTTTCATAATTGGCAGGACAATCTAAATGAATTAACAGGCCAGTCTTGTTTCTTGTATTGACTGCTTCAATAGTGGAAATGGAGGAGGGAGGTGACTTTCTGAGAACAATCGCAGATGGAAAGTACTGTGTGAATATGGTTGGGAGAAACTATGTTAAAATTAAAGATGGGCTGATGTTCTCTTCCATTTCCCAAACAAAATCTCATTGGGGAAAAACGTGCAGGACTTTGGGGAAAGAGCAGGGGAGTGGGATGAATTAGTTATTTTGAAGAACTGCCATAGGCACAACGGACTGGCCTCCTCAAAGTATCATTCCATGAAACAAAAACATTTATATCACAGAAAGAGGCCATTCAGCCCATTGTGTTTGTGCTGGCTGAGAAAAGGTATCCAGCCTAATTCCAGCCCTATAAATTACAGCACTTCAAGCGCATTTCCAAGTGTTTTTAAATGGATTACCTGGATAAGTATTTCGTAGGCAGTCCCTCGGGATCAAGGAGGACTTGCTTCCACTCCAGTTCAATAGGTTTTGAGATAGCTGGTAGGCCTAATGTGCGATATGCAGACTCTGCCAAATGCTAGATAGCAGGTGTTTGAAGGCCCAGGCAGATGAGGTGTTTTTTTAGTGTTTTTAAATGTTATGAAGGTTTATGCTTTTACCACCACTTCGGGCAGTGAGCTCCAGATACCCACCATTCTATGGGTGAAATGATTAGTCAGCTCCCCTGTAATCCTTCTAACAATTACTTTAAATCTATGCCCCTTGGCTATTGACCTCTCTGCCAACAGAAAAATATCCTTCCTATCCATTCTATCCAGGCTGCTCAGAATTTTATGCATCTCAGTTAAATCTCTCTCCGCTTCCCTCCATAGCCAATCCAATCTTTGCTCTTAGCTGAACATCTCCAGTCCTGGCAATGTTCTCATAAATCTCCTCTGTACCCTTTCTAATGTGATCACATCCTGTAAGATGCCCAGAACTGTATGCAGCACTCTAATTATGATCTATCTGGTGTCCTACACAGCTCTAACATAACTTCCCTGCTCTTATACTCTGTCTCGGCCACAAGGAAAGTATCTCACATGCCTTTTGAACCTCGTTATTTACCTGCCCTGCTATCTTTAGCATTCCATAGGTATGCATACCAAGGCCCCTCTGTTTTTCTACACTTTGGTGTCCTCCCATTTATCACGCGTTCCCTTCCCTTGTTTGCCACCTGTAAGTGCATTACCTCACACTGCTGTGGATTGAATTCTGCTTGGAACTTTTCTGCCCACCGGATCAGTCCATTAATATCTTCATTAATATCTTCTAGTCTACAGCTTTCTTCCTATCAACCACAAGGCCAATTTTCATATCATCTGCCAACTTCTTAATCATGTCCCCTACATACAAGTCTAAATCATTAACCTATACCACAAACAGCAGGGGACTCAGTACTGAACCCTGCGGAATCACTTTAGAAACAGCCTTCCAGTTACAAAAACACCCGACGACCATTATCCTTTGTTTCCTGCCACTGACCCAATTTTGGATACAACTTGCCACCTTCCCTTGGATTCTGAGCTTTAATTTTTCTGACCAGTCTGCCATGTGGGACCTTTTCAAAAGCCTTTTTAAAATCCACGTAGACTACCTCAAATGCCCTATCCTCATCAACTTCCTAAAAAAATTAGATCATGTTATCACCCAAGATTCTTAATGAATCCATGCTGTCTGCCTTGATAATCCATACTTTTCTAAAATATGTTTTATACTGTCTGTCAATTTTTTTTACAATAATTGCCCACCACTGAAGTTAGGTTGACTTACCTGTAATTACTTGGGCTGTTCCTTCCTCCCTTTTTAAACAATGGAAAAGCTGCTAATGTTGTACCAATCTTCTGGGCATCATAGCTGTGGCCAGAGGATTGGAAAATGATGGTCAGAGCCTCTGCTATTTCTTCCCTTGCTTTTCTTGACCTTGGATACATTTCATCAGGGCCAGATCGTTTATCCACTTTCCTGGCTGCTGGATGATTAATATTTCCTCCCTCACTGTTTATCCCATCCAATATTTCACACTCCGCCTTAACTATAATATGTGCATTGCTCTCGCCCCATAGAGGAAGCAGACACAAAGTGTTCATTAAGAACTAGACCCATCAAGACCCGTGTCTTGCGCCTCCACAGTCAAGTTACCTTGTTGGTTTCAAATTGGCCCTAATCTTTGTGTATTTATAAAATGTCCTTATGTTTCCCTTGATTTTACTTGCCAATATGTTTTTATGCTCTCGTTACTTCCTAATTTCACCCCTGCACTTTCTGGTTCTGCTTCTACTTTAGTTGTGTTGGCGGCACGGACTAATATCCATATTCTGCCAACATTTATATGGGTAGTGCTAGGTAACCAGGCAGGACCTGCTGATAATTTTTTCTTTATTTCATGGGATGTCGGCATCCCTGGCAAAGCCAGCATTTGTTGCCCATCCTTAATTGCCCTTAAATTGAATGGCTTAGTAGGTTGTTGCAGAGGGCAGTTAAGAGTCAACCATATTGCTGTGGGACTGGAGTCACAAGTAGGTTAGACCAGGTAAAGATGGCAGATTTCCATCTCTAAAGGACATTAGTGAACCAAATGGGCTTTTATGATGATCAGTGATAGTTTTGTGATTACTCAGACTAGCTTTCAATTCCAGATTTTATTAATTGAATTTAAATTCCACCATGGTGGAATTTGAGCCAATATTCCCAGAGCATTAGCCTGGGCCTCTGTCTTACTAGTCCAGCGACACTACCACTACATCACCATCTCCCCTTGGAAAAACTTATAAATGGAAATAATCTAAAGATGGGTCTTGAAGATTTCAAGTGATGGGGCTGTGAGTATTTCCTTTGGCATCTTGTTCCAAAGCGGGATTGTCCTTGGGAAGAAAGATTGTCTTGGAACCAGATGGTCATTAAATTTTGTGTGGATGGTTACCTCATAGTTTGTTATTGCTGGAGACCACCAGGTACTTGTTTCTGTGAATTCCCAGTAGTCCATTCCATATTTTATAGAACATGATTAGTCTACTTTTCTCCCTCCTTTGCTGTAGTGATTCCCACTTCAAATCTTTGTTCGAGGATGTGACACTGATGTAAATCTGGTACTGATTTGTCAGAATCGTGCAGTATGTCTTTGGATCTGTACTCCTCTTGGCTTTCTGAAATATTGGGCTCTTGGCATCTGACAAAAGCTTTTGTTTTTGCCTTGCCTTACTCTAAGATCTCCTACATCCAGTTGGTGGGTGTGTGTTTGGTATTAGGATTTGGTATTTGGATCAATATTTTGGAGTCTCACCCCTTTTTCTTATTGGGAACATATTTATTACCAAATCATCTTTATTTCCTCCTCCCACTGCTCTTACACTGATTCACCTCCAAGTAGCTGTTTCCAGTCCACTTTTGCCAAATCATATCTCAGCTTTGTAAAATTGGCCTTTCTCCAATTTAAAATCTTACTCTTGGACTGTCTTTATTGTTTTCCATAGCCATTTTAAATCTAACTGAATTATGATTGCTGCCACTGAAATACACTCCGGTTGATATCCCTTCCACCCGTCCTACTTCATTCCTTAAAACCAAGTTGAAAACTGTCCCTCTCTTGTTGGATTTGCCATGTACTGGCAAAAAAGGTTTTCCTCTGCATATACTGAATTTATCCCCAGGATAATTGAAATCTCCGACTGTTACTGCCCTATTGTCTCTGCACTTCTTTAATGTTTTAATGTTAAGGTCTATTCCACCAATTCGTTAGTAACCATGCAATTTATAGGTGAAGTATCAGATCAAAATGACTTACAATTCTTTCCACCATCATGGGAAGGACTGCAGTGGTTTATGGGCATGGCTTACCAGCGGCTTCTCGGGTCGACGAGATGAGCAATAAATGTGTCCTTGCCAGCATTGCTCACATCCTAAGAAATTTCAAAAATTGAGTATAATGACACGTAGGCGAAAGAGGCAGTGGTTCCGCACCAGCTATCTCCCAAAAACTGACACCTGGTTGATATTGCAAAGTGATCATGAGATAAATTAGACCTCCATTTACTGTCTTATGCCACTAACTCCTTCTAAGTACTACATTGGCGCACAAATCTAGGTTATCTGTTCAAGTACTAGCAAGTGGCGTGAACTAAACCTTACTAGGGTAAGCAACGCTGACACCCAAAAGGCAAGCAGGCTAATTTCTAATAGTTCTGAAATTTTTTGCAGTTTGTCCCTCTATGAATTTAATTGCAGCTTTGGGGGAAGGAATCGTTGCTGTGAAATTATGTCACATATACTGGGCTTGTTACTTTGCGGTTCTGTTGAATAGGGATAAAATTCTTAGTTGTGTGCGACTGCCAAAAAAAAATCAAATGCCCGGTTTTAGCTCTCACCTGCATAGACAGACAAAAACAGAAAATGCTGGAAATATTCAGCTCAGACTGCATCTGTGGCGAGAAACAGTATTAACATTTCAGGTTGATGACCTGTCATCAGAACTGGAGCAAGTTAGTGTTGTGACAGGATCAAAGCAAGTACACAGAAAAAGGGGGGAGGTGGGCAAGAGCTATTACCTTCATTGGAGATGCATGTTTTACATTAGTTTTTATGGTCCAGGGTAGCCCTGCAGAAAATTCTAGCTGAAGTTCCGGTCATCCAAATTGGCCTCAAGTACAGTGAGTTTTGGTGTAATCTGTGTGTAAGATCCACAAAATTTGGGCCAGAGTTCTAAGTTGTCAACTTTCAATAAAGTTATAAACGTTTATTTTATGTATGTAATGCAGAGACTCATGTTCGGATTCAGCAACATTAGCATAAAGACTTTGGTTGGAAATCGCATTGTGCATTGCTGCTCATGGTTCTGTTTTCCTTTCATTTGTTTGTAGGTTAAACTTGAATGAAAGTACCAAATAACCTGCATGTACAAAATAATTATGCATGTACTTTGGTAAAATGATACATGTGCAGCATCTATTGTTATACTGAATTAGAATAATGCCTGTTTGAAAAGGACCCAAATAATTTATCTAAGATCATGAGAGCAGATATTTTCACCTGCACAAAAGATTTATTGAATAGAAAGTAACTTGCTCTTGCTTACAAAAATTGAGTTAACTAATGCATATGTGTTTATGTTAGCTCTGGAATTTAATCTCTAAACCTGTTAGCGCCTCAATCTCTCATTATTCCTTTAAGATGGTCATTCTCCTAATGTCTCTATGTGGCTTGGGGTCACATTTTGTTCTAATAACACTCCTGCGAAGCACCTTGGGACATTTTACTACATGAAAGGCGCTACATTAAAGGCACTATATAAATGCAAGTTACTGGTGTATAAAAAGGATTTATTCACTGATGGCTATTCAGGTAACTTCTTTTGTTAACTTGATAATATTGCATTAATGAAAAGTAAGTTATGGCTAATGTATCAATGTATGCCTATTGTATACTGGAAAATCTCTGAATGCTTTGCCCCAAGACTTTATTGGGTCTACTCTTGATTTATCCTAATTAGCTGGGCCATAATTCTTTTATTAATACATATAAAATGTGCTTGACACATCAAACATACATTTGTAGTGGTTGATGTTACATAGATTTTTATTTTGTTAACAGGAACCTTTTGATGTTGATGAGTACATTGAACGTCTGGCATGGAGGACACCAGGTGGAGGTTCCAAAGGTGGATCAGAAGCCTTTGATCCAAAAAGGTGCACCATTTTAATGAAAGTTTTTAGTCCAATTTTTAAGCTGTTGCAGGAATGGTGTACTTTGTATAGTATAGTTTAAAAGAAATAGAGAAGTCTGTAAGTTATGATTAACGTTCTAGTCAAGTGGATTTTTTTGTTCCTGGTGAATGAAGAACTAGCTTTAGTTTATGCAGTGACAAACTGGAATACAGTGGAGTATTTGACACCGTAGTGCTTCTGGTATCATTGGTTGCCATCTGGTAGTCAAAGTTGTGTATATAAGATGCATTCTTGGTGGGTAGTGTTTTTAATTATTGTTTTTGTACGGCTGATCCCCAGCTTGTATGGCAACCATCGAGGTTCCTCACTTAGTGATTGCTGATTGAGTCACATGTATAAGTTATTTGCAATTTTAAAATTATTGTCTCAGAAGAGACCCTCCCTTTTGGGTGTTAACACGTAAAATGGTGAGGTGAAAGTGACTGCTCTTGACATCAAGGAGCCCTAGCAAAACTGGAGTCAGTGGGAGCCGGGGAAAACTCTCTGCTGTTTGGAGTCATACATATCATAAAGGAAGATGGTTGTGGTTGTTGGTCAGTCATCTCAGCTCCAGGACATCACTGCCGGAGCTCCTCGGGGGTAATGTCCTCAGCCTAATCATCTTCAGCTGCTTCTTCCTTCCATCGTAGGGTCAGAAGTGGGCATGTTCGCACAATGTTCAGTGCCATTCATGACTCCTCGGATGCTGAAACAGTCCATGTCCAAATGTAGCAAGACCTGGACAATATTCAGGCTTGGGCTGACAAGTGGCAAGTAACATTTGTGCCACACAAGTGTCAGGCAATAACCATCTCCCAACAAGAGAGATTCCAATCATCGCCCTTTGATGTTCAATGGCATTACCATCACAGAATCCCCCACTATCAACATCCTGGGTGTTTCCATTGACCAGGAGCTGAACTGGACTAGCCATATAAATACTGCGGCTACAAGAGCTGGTCAGAGGCTAGGAATCATGCGACGAGTAACTCACCTCCTGACTCCCCAAAGCCTGTCCACCATCTACAAGGCACAAGTCAGGAGTGTGATGGAATACTCCCCACTTGCCCGGATGAGTGCAGCTCCTACAACTCTCAGAAGTTTGACACCGTCCAGGAAAAAGCAGCCCGCTTGATTAGCACCACATTCACTCTCTCCACTACTGTTGCACAGTAGCAGCAGTGTGTACTATCTACAAGATGCACTGCAGGAAATCACCAAGGCTCCTTCAACAGCACCTTCCAAACCCACGACCACTACTATCTAGAAGGACAAGGGCATAGATGGGAACACCACCACCTGGAAGTTCCCCTCCAAGTCACTCACCATCCTGACTTGGAAATATATCGCCGTTCCTTCACTGTTGCTGGGTCAAAATCCTGGAACTCCCTTCCTAACAGCACTGTGGGTGTATCTACACCACATGGACTGCAGCGGTTCAAGAAGGCAGCTTACCACCACCTTCTCAAGGGCAACTAGGGATGGGCAATAAATGCTGGCCCAGCCAGCGAAGCCCACATCCCGTGAATTAATTTTTAAAAAAAAGTTCTGCTTTCTGTGTGAGCAACTGTTATGTCCACATAGGCTTTAACATTGAAGAAACCCTATAATTTGTGAAGGATGGAACTATACAAATAACCTTAGGAACATAGCAAGAGTACGCCATTCAGCCTATGGGGCCAGCTCCAACATTCAATTAGATTATGGCAGGCTATATACCTCAATGCTGCTGTCCTGTACTATCCCCATATCCCTTGATAGTGTCCAGAATTGGTTTCTGTCTTGAACATGCTCAATTATTGAGCTTCCAGAGGCCTCTAGGGTAGAGAATTCCAAAGATTCACCACCCCCTGAAAGAAGAAATTCCTCTTCATCCCAGTCTTAAATGGCCTGCCCATTATTCTGAGACTGTGCCACCTGGTTCTAGACTCACCAGCCAGGGGAAACATCTTATCTACATCCACCCTGTCACACTCTGTAAGTGTTTTGTAAGTTTCAATGAGACCGCCTCTCATTCTGTGAAACTCTAGAGAATACAGGCCCAGTTCCTTCAATCTCTCCTCGTATGACGGTCCCTCCACCCCAGGGATTAGTCTGGTGAACTTCCATTGCACTCCCTCCAGGGCAAGTCTATCCTTCCTTAGATAAGGGGACCAAAACTGTGAACACTAATCCAGGTGTGGTCTCACCAAGGCTCTATACAATTGCAGCAAGGTGTCTTTACTCCAGTATTCAGTCCTCTTGAGATGAAGGCCAGTATACCATTTGCCTTCCTAATTGCTTGCTGCACCTGCATGCAAGCTTTTAGCTAGTGACTCATGAACAAGAACACCCAGGTCCCTTTGGACATCAACACCTTCCAATCTCTCACCATTTAAGAAATGCTCTGCCTTTGTTTTTTTTTCTACCAAAGTGGATAATTTCACAATTATTCACATTATTTTCCATCTGCCATGTTCTTGCCCATTCACTTCGCTTGTCCAAGTCCCATTGAGGCCTCTTTGCACCCTCCTCTCAACTTACGTCCCCACCTAGTTTTGTCATCAGCAAATTTGGAGTTACTACATTTGATCCCCACATCTGAATCATTTATGTAGATTGTGGACCTATCATGGATCCTTGTGCTACTCTACTAGTAACAGCCTGCCATCCTGAGAAGGACCTATTTATTCCTACTGTTTTCTGCCTGTTAACCAATTCTCAATCCATACCAGAATATTATTCCCAATCCCATGTACTCTAATTCTGTTTGCTAACCACCTGTATGGGACCTTATCAAAAGTCTTCTGAAAATGCAAATACACCACTTTCACTGCTTCTCAATCTATGCTACAAGTGACATCCTAAAAAAGAACTTAACAGGTTTGTCAAATATGATTTCCCTTTCATAAATCCATATTGACTCTGCCCAATCATATCTGTGTCTGGTTATCACATCTCTTTTTATAGATTCTAACATTTTCCTAACTACTGGCATCAAACTAATGGTCTATAGTTCTGTTTTCTTTCTCCCTCCCTTCTTAAATAGTGGGGTTACATTTGCTACTTTCCAGTCTGCAGGAATCTTTCCAGATTTTATAGAATTTTGAAAGATAACCACCAGTGCATCCACTGTCTCTATCCACCTCCTTCTACACTCTGATTTGGCTTATCAGGTCCAGGGGATTTCTCAACCTTCAATCCAATTAATTTTCGAGTACTACCTCTTTATTACTGCTAATTTCTTTCCGTTCCTCATTTTCACAAGCCCCTTACTTCCCTTGTATTTCTGGGAGATTTTCTGTATCTTCCTCCGTAAAGATAGACATAAAGTAATTATTTAGTTTCTCTGTCACTTCCCTATTCTCCATTATAAATTTTCCTGTCTCTGCTTGTAATGGAGCCATATCTGCCCTTGCTAATCTTCCCCTTTTCACATACTAAAGCTTTTATAGTCTGTCCTTATGTTTCTCGCTAGCTTGCATTCATATTCTCTTTTCCTTTTCTTTATCAGTTTCTTGGTTCTCCTTTGTTAGATTCTAAATTGATCCCAATCCTGGGGCTTACCACTTTTTCTGACAATCTTATAAACCACTTCCTTTGATTTAATGTAATCTTTAACTTCTTTTGTTAGCTATGGCTGATTCACCTTTCCTGTTGTGTTTTCGTGTCTTATGTATGTATGTTTGTTGCTTACCATGTAATGTTACTTTAAACACTAGCCATTGCCTGTCTACCGTCAAATTTTTTTTAGTGTATTTTCCTAATCCACCATAGCCAACTTGCCCCTCATACCTTCTTGGTTTCGTTTGTTGAGATTTAAGACCCTAGCTTCAGAATGAACTACATCACTTTCAAACTTAATGTAAAATTCTATCATATTGTGGTCACTATTTCCTAATGGCTCTTTTATAGAAAGTTTATTGATTAGCCCTTTCTCATTACATAATATTAAATCTAAAATAGCCCAATCCCTAGTTGGTTCTTCAATGTACTGATCCAGAAGACCATCTCGTACACATTCCAGGAATTCATCCTCCAGAGCATTAGTGCTAATTAGATTTACCCATATGTAAATACATCTATATGTAAATTGAGTTTGCCCATTATTAGTGTATTATCCATGTTACATGCAGCTCTAATTTTCTGATTTATATTGTGCCCAACGTTACCACTACATTGTGGCCTATAAACAACTCCCACCAATGCTTGCTATCACTTACTGTTTCTTAGCTCCACCCAAACTGATTCTACATTTTGATCCTTCGATCTAAGATCCTCTCTCATTAATATACTGATCTAGTCCTTTATCAACAGCACTATCCCACCTCATTTTCCTTCTTGCTTATCCTTTCAAAATTCCGAATATCCATGAATATTCAGTTCCCAGTCTCGGTCACCCTGTAACCACGTTTCTGTAGTGGCAATTAAAACATAACCATTTACTTCTATTTGTACCTTCAAATTATCTACCTTGTTGTGAATGCTACATGCATTCAGATATAGAGTGCCCTTAACTTTGTCTTTTTAACATTATTCTGCATTTTGATCCTACTTGATGCTTGCCTTCACTTCATCTTGTAATTTTGCCTACTACTTTTCTACTTCCTGTTACTAGTTTTGCTTGCCTCCAATCTGAGCTCCCTCTCAGGTTTCCATCCCCCTTTCCAATCTAGTCCCCAACAGCACGAGCAAATCTCCATGAGGATGTGGGTACCAGTCTTGCTAAGGTGTAACCTGCCCATCTGATACAGGTCCCACCTACCCCAGATCTTATCCCAATGCCTCAGAAATCTGATGCAGTTATCCTACACCAATTCTCCAGCCACATGTTCATTGCTCAAACCTCCTATTCCTGTGCTCACTAGCACGTAGCACTGGGAGTAATCCTGAGATTACTGCCCTTGAGCTCGTGCTTTTTAATTTCCTTCCTAACTCCCTAAATTTTGCTTTCAGGACCTCATCCCTCTTACCTATATTGTTGGTACCTTTGTGCATCATGACCTCTGGCTGTTCACCCTCCCCCAGAAGAATGTGTGCAGGCCCACTGTGGCATCCTTGATCCTGGCACCAGGAAGGCAACATACCATCCTGGAGCCATGTCTACAGCTGCTGAAATGCCTGTCTGTTCCCCTAACTAACGAATCCCCTATCACTATTGCTCATCCACTCTTCTTTCTCCCCTCCTGTACAGCCGAGCCACCCATGGTGCTATGGATTTGGTTCTTGCTGCACTCCTCAGAGGAACCATCGCCCTCACCAGTATCCAAAGTGGAAAACCATTTAGTGAGTGAGATTGACTCAGGGGACTCCTGCGCCACCTGCATGGTTCTCTTAGACTGCCTGGTGGTCACCCATTCCTTCTCTGCCTGCATGCTCCTTGCCTGCAGTGTGACCACCTCCCTATGCGTGCTATTCACATAATCTTCAGCCTCGCAGATGCACCACATTGACTCCAGCTGCTGCTCGAGCTCTGAAACCCGGAGCTCAAGCTTCTGCAGCCGGTGACGTTTCCTGCAGATGTGTTTGTCCAGGTCACATAAGACCATAAGACGTAGGAGCAGAAGTAGGCCATTCGGCCCATCGAGTCTGCTCTGCCATTCAATGAGATCATGGCTGATCTGATAATCCTCCACTTTCCTGCCTTTTCCCCATAACCCTTGATTCCCTTACTGATTAAAAATCCGTCTCTCTCCGCCTTGAATATACCTATTTTTGTATCATCTGCAAATTTGGCGATAGCACATCATGTACTGGACTCCCCCACAACCGAGGTGGTGCATCCACGACGTCCCACCTGTACAGGATGCACATTCCACTCGCTTGAGTTACCCTATTTTAACAGTACAAACTATTTATTATAAGTAGAATAACTTACCAGTTACTCACCAGTCGACTTCTTCCCCTGTACTGAATTGAGAGCCAAATACTGGAGGCTGGAAAAGATAGAAAAAGAAAGAAGCACCTCCTTCCCCTCTTCACCGAGTCCCCACACTACCAAATTCCCAGCTGTTCACAGTCCAAGCCGCACTCCATTTCTAGCTTTGGTTAATAAGTTAACAATTACTCACTTGAGTTTCATTAAAAAACTAAGACTGTTCTGCCTAACTGTATTACAATCTTTGGGTGGACAGGGCTAGAAGTATGATTAAAAACTTTAAGTTCGTATAAGCGTTTTATTGAAATGTTTAGTTAAATGGACTTTATACTGTGATTTACAAGAAACCTCTAACACCTCTATTTCATGCAGCCTGTTTAACGTGCACAATTTTTGACATTAAGCTACATGAGTCGTGTCTGTATGTACCTATATATATATCTATATATCCTGGAGCCATCTACAAAATCTGAGTGACAAAAACACTGTTTAATGATAGAAACACTGTTGTCAAAAGGGCTTTTGTCTCATAACAATAACCTGCACATACTTTGACTTCTATTCTTGCTAACCTAAAAGGGACCATCTCGGAACACTAATGATTTCATATCATGAGACATTGGTCTTCCATTGACTATGAAGCCTATGTCTTAAGTAGGTTTTCTCAATGTTTCAGTGCACATTTGGTCACAAAGTATGCTATATTTTTTGTGTCCTTACATGCCCTCCATTTATTGCTATTATTATCAATTTCTTTTGACAATGGCTTTCAAAAAATGTAATCTCATATTGAGTAGCAAGAACAGTTATACAAGGGACATTTGGACATCATTGTTAATGCTTATTTACTGGCCCATTCTCCTGGGAAGATGTAAATCTTCCATGATAAATGCTGCAGGAAAAAAGCATGAAGATGCAGTTTGCTGTGATGCATGTTTGCAAAGGATGACCTTTAAAGAGTCCATCTCATCAGCGATTAAAATGCTTTTAAAATGCATAGATTTTCTCAGTGTCTCCAGTTCTTTGCTCTGCTTTATGTGTGTGGGGCTCTCTAAGCAAACTGCTGCCATGTAGCTTTTGTCCAAGATGTTTAGTCTACTGAAAGGGACTATAAAGATTTTGGACTTCTCTCGTGTTGAAACAGTTAGTATCTTCTGTAATTCTGCTTATTGTACTTGTAGTGTCCTTGTGCCCTTCTGTGTCTTTTTACATTTCAGGGTTTCTTTTACTCGTCTTACTATAGGTACATTTACCATTTGTCTTTCAGACTACTTTCATAGGTGAATTCTTGCTCAGTACATCCCAATAACACTACCAACTTTTAAATAAAATTTATGGTGTGCCCAGATGATGAAAAGAGAAACCTTTCCAATTATGTCAGCTGTTTTTTTTTTTCTTTATTCTTTCATGGGATGTGGGTAATGCCGGCAAGGCCAGCATTTGTTGCCCATCTCTAATTGCCCTTGAATTGTATGTCTTGCTATGCCATTTCAGAAGGCAGTTAAGAGTCAACCACATTGCTGTGGATCTGGAGTCACATGTAGGCCAGACCAGGCAAGGATGGCAGATTTCCTTCCCTGAAGGACATTAGTGAACCAGATTTTATGACAATTGATAGTTTCGTGATTAGCTTCATATTCCAGATTTGTTAATTGAATTTAAATTCCACCAGCTGCTATGGCGGGATTTGAACCTATGTCCCCAGAGCGTTGGCCTGGGCCTCTGGATTACCAATCTAGCGACATTACCACTGCACTCCCAAATTGTTGATCGAATCCTGTGCCTTCAAGGGGTCCTTATTGCCTTTCTAAACTAGCAAAATTACACCATAGTAGAACTTATCTTTAGTTTGATCTGCCAAACAATTTTAAGGATCAGTACAGTACATGAATATTATTAGTTAGCTCACTTTTCCACAGCACTTTTTAAGTGTAACAGATTTTTTTGTTGCACCAAACTAAGTAGATTATAATTTCAATATAAACTACATTGTACTATTTTTTATAATTTCAATTGTGGAAGTTATCTGGCTAAACTAAATCTCTGGGAGACTTCAGGTAGATTCACTGAGGAGGCTAATGTAGGTTCACTGAATTGAATTGCCAATCAAATGCAGTTGAATAAATCAGTTTAAAGCATACCTGTTTTCTTTTGCCCCCTCAAAGGCCAGAATAGTTAGGCTAGTACCTTGGTAAACAGTATCTGAAATAGGTAGAGGAGAGAAGAGACAATGCTCATCTTTGTGTTTGCATGACAGAGTAATTGAGGAAGGTTTCATCTAGTTAGATCAATGTTTATGCTGGGGAGGGGGTGGGGTGCAAAGGAGAGAATTCCTTTTGTACAGATGGCAAATTCCAATGTACGTGTACATTGAGGATCTAAAGGACGTCCTTGATCAGAGTAAGGAGTCTTTTTCTTGTGCAAAACATCTTGTTGGAGGGCATACCTTCTATTTTAGTGTGGTTGAGTATAACCAAGAGTTGCCTTGGTTCACTTGTTGGACATTCTGTGGCCAGGGCTAACAAAATTGAGATGGGGATAATCTTGCCTGGGCCTGTACAATAGTAATAATAGAGGAGAGCTGAGAACATTGACATAAACTGTTCATGTGGAATGTGAATGTGGGCCTGTAATCTACTTCCTAAATTTGTCACCAAAGCCCATTCTTTCCTGAAGAGGAATTTCTAGTTGTTTTGTTAAATTTCTATTCTGTAGCCAAGGAGAGCACCAAGGTAGGTGTGTTATTGCTGTGACATTGAATAACCACCTGGCTGTCCTTCAAGAGATGGCTTGTTTGAACTGTGTGGCTAAGCCTGCAAATGACTGCATGTGCACTGGAAGCTAAGATTCTGCTCAGCATTTTATAGTTTATTGGGGAGAAATATAGTTCTGTGTGATGAATACTATAGCTTCTACTCTCTCCATCTTTCTTTCCCTATTCCTCTTGTTTGTACCCCTGGGGTAAATTGGGTGCTTTGCAGTGAGGTAGAGCTGTTGATTTCATTGACAAAAAATCTGAACTCAAGCGGTGAGGTGAGAATGACTGCCCTTGACATCAAGGCAGCGTTTGACTGAGTGCGACATCAAGGAACCCTAGCAAAACTGGAATCTGTGGGAATCAAGGCGCCAATTCTCCTGGTTGGGGTCATGTCTAGTACAAAAGAAGATGGTTTTGGTTGTTGGTCAATCATTTCAGCTCCAGGACATCACTGCAGGAGTTCCTCAGGGTAGTGTCTTAGGCCCTACTATCTTCAGCTGCTTCATCAATGACCTTCTCTCCATCATAAGATCAGAAGTGGGGATGTTCTCTGATGATTGGCACTGAACATTGTACATTCACAACTTCTCAGATACTGAAATAGTCTGTTTTTGTATGCAGCAAGATCTGGACAATGTCCAGGCTTGGGTTGACAGGTGGCAGGTAACATTCTCGTTGCACGAGTGCCAAGCAGTGATCATCCCCAGCAAGAGAGTCCAACCATCCCCCCCTTGACATTCAATGGCATTACCATCACTGAATCCCCACTATCAACATCCTGGGGTATCATTGACCAGAAATTGAACTGGACTAGCCATATAAATACTGTGTTTACAAGAAAAGGTCAGATGCTAGGAATTTTGTTGTGCGAAACTCACTTCCTGTTTCTCCAAAGCCTGTCCAACATCTACAAGGCACAAGTCAGGAGTGTGATGGAATACTCTCCATTTGCCTGGGTGAGTGCAGCTCAAACACCATTCAAGAAGTTCAACACCATCCAGGACAGCAGCCTGCGTGATCAAACACCATCTAGTAACTTAAACATTCACTTCCTCCACCACCGATGCACAGTAGTAGCAGTGTGTACAATATACAAGATGCACTGCAGCAACTTACCAAGCTTCCTTTGACAGCACCTTCCAAACCCACAACCTCTGCCACCTAGAAGGACAAGGGCAGCAGATACATAGGAATACCATCGACTGCAAATTCCCCTCTGAGCTATACACTTGGAAATATATCGCCGTCCCTTCACTGTCTCTGGATCAAAATCCTAAAAACCCCTCCCTAAGAGCACTGTGGGTGTACCTACACCACATGGACTGCAGCGACTCAAGATGCTTTCTGCTTTTTCTTTCCAATCCCTCATCTTCCCAAAGTGAGATTAGTAAGGTTTAATCTAGCTGTCCTTAGAAACATATTTCACTGGGTGACTCAAAATGTATTGAAGGCGGACAGTATCAGAAGTTCAAGGAGAAAATAAGGGAAACGGTCTAGGGGATAGTGAGGGGAGTTTGGAGAGCATTAAATAATTAGGATTTTTAAAGGAGAAATGATCAGGTTGCAGAGGGGGAATGTGGTGGCAGGAAGGGGGAGAGACAGATCTAGGATTTGGTGATATTGACTGATCTGCCAATTCTATTGTTTAGTTGGGACAGGTCATGGATAGTGTTGCCAGGCAGGACAGTTTCAGTGAGGGACACAGTTTTGCCACCCTTGAGCCAACTTTCAGCCAAGGCTATGATGTTGATGCATTTGTCCACAATAAGATTATGAAAATGTGGAGAGGGGCAGTGATTGTTGATTTGGTGGTGTGAAACTGGTATTTAAACATATTGGATGATTTTATACAACAGGCTTTTGGAAGAATTCGTGAATCATATTGAGGAGCTGAAGATGCTTGATGAACGTATCCAAAGGAGGGTGGAGAAACTGGAACAGCAGTGCCAGAAAGAAGCTAAGGAGTTTGCTAAAAAGGTTCAAGAATTACAGAAGAGCAATCAGGTCAGTAGAGTATCTCTGGAATATTGTGTTGGATTAAAAATGCTGTATTTTCAGGTACACTGCATTTAAACCAAGCAGACTGTTAGAGGTTTAGATTTCAAAACTTGTACTTCGCACATAAGACTGCTATAAGTGTACCTGAAACAGAATAGGTAATGCTAATGCAGTCAAAATATTGTAATTATTTGTCGAATGTAGCAATATTTGCCACCAACAACAAAAGTTGGTATAGAGCAATTCTTTGTTTTAAATTCTTCTTGCTTATTGAATTTGTGTAGTAAAGAAGTTGTAAGCAGTATTGTTTTCATTGTAACTCTACTTGTTACAGTCACTTGTTCTAGTTTTGGTGGGCTGTTTTCCCAAGTACCTAAAGTAATTGCCAAAGCTTATTTCTGCCTACAATTTCAACCCCCACACCTTCAATTCATATGAGATATCTGCTTTCTGATGCCATTTCTGTCAATGTAGATGATGGTAACAAAAGCACAGCAGGAAGCAATAATCATAAAATATTTGACAAGTTGGAAAAATTCTTGTAAATGGTTCCAATGTATATTAACTGCCAGGGAAAAGCTGGAAAGATGCAAAGCCTGCAATGAGCAGCAGCCGGTCAGAAGTTGAAGAGAATGTTATATTTCCATTATTAGAGCTAATCTGAAAAAATGATATCTGGACATGGGAGGGTAACTGACTCCACTCTAACCCTATCTTAACACTTTTAAAAAGAAATCAGTTGGCATAACAGGGTGCAACTAAGATAGATTGACATCATTCCATTTGTGAGAGATGATGGGAACGCAGCCTCAGAACTTTAACGAGGTCAAATGAGATCATCACTTCTTTTGATGACTGAACGAGCTGATTCTGGAAAGGCAAAGTCTGCCACAAGTGCCACATGTGAAGTTGTCCCCTGCCGGTGCTGGGTGGTGATCTCTGCTGACAGCTTGTTTGCTGGAGTCTGTTTTGGAACTTCTAAAGCCACATGTGGTCATGGTGGTGAATACCTGCCCACAGCTGGTGTTGCCATTTGCATCAATTGTCAGCTAGAGTTTCCTATTTTTCATGGTTAATGCTGAGGACTTTCATGTTTCTTTTGACAGCATCCTTGAATCGGAGCTTTGGGCTCCCTGCTGGTCTCTTGGCACAGGCTACCTTCCATATAGCTTAGCCTTAGGGTTGCAGCCAGCAAAGCCTCCTTTACTTAATTAGTGCTAGTATTCTTGGCATGTTTGCCCCAGAAAGGACTGCATCATTGGTGACGTTGTCTTTCCATGTGATGCCAAGGAGGGATTGTGAAAACTGGAGGTGGAGTTATTGAGCATTTTTACTTGGTGGGTGTAAGCTGTCTAGGGTTCCCTGCCATATAGCAATGTGCTGAGGATACAGGCCTTGAGGTTAAGCATCTTGGTCCTGCGGGTCCAGTTTATTTTTCCATGCCTGTTTTGTTAGCCAAAGTTGGTGGCTGCCTTTCTAAGAGTCAGGTTGTCTGTCACCATAGATCCAAGGTAGCAGAATTTGTTTACTGCTTCCAGTAGTGTGTTTTTTTAAGTCTGATCACAGGTGGAGACATGACACCCTGTCCATAACTACAGTTTTCTTGACACTGGTGGTGAGGAAGAATGAGGTCACATGATCCATGAGCTTTTGGAGCTGATATTGTGTCTGGGCAGTTAATGCAGCATCATCAGCGTACAAAAGATCTCTGATCAGGACATTCTGCACTTCATTTTGGCTTTCGATCTTGGTGCTCCCTGTGAGATCCACAAAAGCAAGGTAGAGTGGTGTTTGCAGCCTCCGCACTTCTCTTGAAGCTTACACAGGGACAAGATTATGTCTACCATGGATCTGCCTGCTCTGAAGCCACATTGTGGTGCTATGTGACAGATGACTGAGTCTGGGTTGCTGTGGCAACATGCACTTTTTACATCTGCGTTGTAGTCTGGAGCTTTGCAGTGATGGTAAAGACTCCAACTTTCGTTCCATCACGTCGTTGATCAGGAATCTCTCTCATTCTTGCTGCCTGACATTGATTGGAAGGATTTGCAGGTTGATACTCGACTTGTTTGGTTGCGTTATGAACACACTTTCCTTGGCCATCAACTCCTGTGGTGGGCTTCTGGCTCAGAGGCGGATGCTAACCACTGTGTCACAAGATGCCCCAAACCGCATTGTACTTCCAGGTATTATCTGTTGGCTAGTCGATGGAGTTTTATTAGAATAACTCTGGCAAAGGCCTTCTCAGTGACACTGAAAGTAGATGCCCTAGTAGTTGTTGCAATCCTCTCAGTTACTTTTGTTCTTGTGTAATGTGATCATTGATTGTGTCATGCATACATTGTGGGGCAGAGCCTTCTCTCCAGCAGAGGAGGATCGTAGAAGTATGGAAACTTGGGGCTTTCCATATTGGAGTAGCTCGACTGGTGCTTTCCTTGCTGCTGGAGAGTCAGTGGTCTTTTCAAGCTCAAGTAATGAGGGTTCTGCATCAAGCTCATACATGACAGCAGCTACAGAAGATCATTAAGCACAGGCAAAGAGATATCTGTTTCATGTTAGTATAAGTCAGAGTAGTGCTCTATCCAATGGGCCATTTGCTTGTTTCTGTCAGTGAGTACTTACTTCCCCATGTGGACTCCAAAGGAGCAACTTAAGTGATGGGGCCAAATACTCTTTTGATCCTGTCATGCATTGCACAAAGGTTACCATTGTCGCTAGCAGTTTGTGTTTCTTTGCATAGATTGATCAAGCACTTGTTGGCACTGTACCTTGCTAGCCAAGGCAGCTATGCAGAAGACAGCATGAGATATATCTGATATTTCCGGGATTTCTGCTGTGGTATGAGTGGCAAGTCTCAACTGTCCTGTAGCTGCTTATGATATTGTTGATTCTGCCTTCCAATTGTTCTTTTCACACTGTATTGTTGATATTCTGGAAATGGAGTGTGTTAAGCATGGACATTTCAGTGATTCATATTCTCCAGTCTTCCAGCATTTAAGAAGACCATAAGACGTAGGAGCAGAAGTAGGCCATTCGGCCCATTGAGTCTGCTCCGCCATTGAATGGCTGATAATCCTCAACTCCACTTTCCTGTCTTTTCCCCAAAACCCTCATTCCCTTACTGATTAAAAATCTGTCTATCTCAGCCTTGAACATATTTGACAACCCAGCCTCTACAGCCCTCTGCAGTAAAGAATTCCACAGATTGACTACCCTCTGAGAGAAGAAATTCCTCCTCCTCCTCTCTGTCTTAAATGGGTGACCCCTTACTCTGAGATTATTCCTTCCGGTCCTAGACTCTCCCACAAAGGGAAACAACCTCTCAGCATCTACCCTGTCAAGCCCGCTAATAATCTTATATGTTTCAATAAGGTCGCTTTTTACTCTTCTAAACTTCAGTGAGTTCAGGCTCAACCGACTCAACCTCTCCTCATAAGAAAATCCCTCCACCCCTGGAATCAACCTAGTGAACCTTCTCTGGACTGCCTCCAATGCCAGTATATCTTTCCTTACATAAGGGGACCAAAACTGTTCACATTATTCTAGGTGTGGTCTAACTAGTGCCTTGTATCATTTTAGCAAGACTTCCCTGTTTTCGTACTCCATTCCTTTTGAAATAAAGGCCAGCATTCCATATGCCTTCCCTATTACCTGCTGAACTTGTATGCTAGCTTTTTGGGACCCATGCATGAGGACTCCCAAATCCCTCTGTGCTACAACTTTCTTCAGTCTTTCTCCATTTAAATAATATTCAGCTGCTCTATTCTCCCTGCCAAAGTGCATAACTTCACGCTTTCCCACATTTATGTTCTATTTGCCACGTTTTTGCCAACTCACTTAACCTGTCTATATCCCTCTGTAGACTCTGTCATCCTCACCACTTGCCTTCCCACCTATTTTTGTGTCATCTGCAAACTTGGCGATAGTACATTCATTTCTCTCATCCAAGTCATTAATATTTATTGTAAATAATTGAGGCCCCAGCACTGATCCCTGTGGCACTCCACTAGTTACAGGTTGCCATCCTAAAAATGCCCCCCGTATCCCAATTCTGTCTTCTATTAGTTAGCCAGTCCTCTATCCATGCTAATATACTACCCCCCAACACCTTGGGCTCTTATATTTTTAAGTAGCCTTATGTGCGGTACCTTATTGAACGCCTTTTGGAAATCCAAATATATTGCATCTACTAGTTCCCCTTTATCTATCCTGCCTGTTATCCCCTCAAAGAATTCTAATAAATTTGTCAGGCATGATTTCCCCTTCATGAAGCCATGTTGACTCTGCTTGATTAGATTATGCATTTCTAAATGCTCTGCTATTTACTTATTTATTTCCAACACTTCCCTTGTCTCGATTTTAAGTTCTTCTAGTGTACCAGTTGCCTCCTCTTTCACCTTGGCATGGGTAACATTTGCTTCTTTTGTAAAGGTAGACGCAAAGCACTTGTTCAACACCTGCACTATTTCTCTAGCCTCCACATGCAAGTCCCATTTTTTTGTTACCTAATCAGCCCTACTCTTTCTTTTACTACCCTTCTATTATTTACATGCTTATAGAAGGCCTTGGGATTTCCTTTTATGTTTGTTGCCAGCCTCTTTTTCCTGCTCTCTCCTTGCTTTTCTTATAAGTTTCTTCACTTCTCCTCTGGTCCTTCTATATTCAACCTGATTCTCCATTATATTTTCTACCTGACATCTGTCATAGGCGCATTTCTTTTTTTTCATCTTTACCTCTATCTCTCTCGTCATCCAGGGCACTCTGGATTTATTTGTCCTACCTTTCCCCTTCAAAGGAATATATCTTGACATTGCCTGCAGTACTTTTTCTTTGAAAGTGGTCCATTGTTCAACCACCGTCTTTTCTGCCAATATTTGATTCCAACTCGCTTGGCTCAGATGCATTCTCATCCTATTGAAGTTGGCTATCCCCCAGTTAATTATCCCTGCTTTTGATTGTTCCCCCTCCTTTTCCATGATTAACCTAAACCTTATGAAACAATGCCCACTGATCCCTAGAGGCTCTCCCACTGATATTTGATCCGTTTGGGGCCAAGTCATTCCCCAGAACCAGGTTCAAAAGTGCATGTCCCCTCGTTGCACCGGAAACATACTGCTGCAGAAAATGATCTTGAACACATTCCAGGAACTCACACCCCTCTTGTAGTTTTATACTATTCCTATCCCAGTCTATATTTCGATAATTGAAATCTCCCATTTTGATTACTCTATAATTCTTGTTGTTCTCTGTAATTTCTTTGCAAATTTATTTCTCCACATCACTTTCACTAGTTGGTGTCTATATACTACGCCAGTCAATGTTATTGCACCTTTTTCTAGCTCTTCCTCTAGCCGGAGATTGTGTCCTTGACCCCTCTGGAACATCCTCTCTCTGATACTGTAATGCCATCTATAATCAATATTGCCACACCCCACAATCCACCCCCCCCACCCCCTTTTCCTCCTTTCCTGTCTCTCCTAAACAACTTGTACTCAAGAATATTTAACACCCAGTCCTGCCATTCTTTGAGCCAGGTCTCTGTTACAGCACTAACATTATAATTCCATTTGCCAACCTATGCCTGCAGTACCAAACTTGTTAACCACACTCCCTGCATTCATATACGTGCACGTTGGCCCTGATTTAGGCTTTTTTACTTTGGTCTTTATTCTGACCCCACCTGATGACTTACTGTTGCCTACTCTAACTCTATCAAAGCCCCCAAGTATTCTCTCTGCCTTGATATCACACTCTGATACATCTTTGTTATTGGTTGATACTTCCAATACTTCCCACTGCCAGTTTTTCTTCTCTGCACTCTGAATTTCCCCTCAGCTTCCCATCCCCCTGCCAATCTAGTTTAAACCCTCCCTACGAGGACATTAGTCCCAGTCCTGTTAAGGTGTAACCTGTCCTTCTTGCCCCGGAACCAATTCCAATGCCTCAGAAATCTAAAGCCCTCCATTTCTCCAGCCACGTGTTGAACTGCTCAGTCTTCCTGTTCTTATGCTCACTGGGAATAATCCTGAGATTTACTGCTCTTGAGGTCCTGCTTTTCAATTCCCTTCCTAACTGCCTAAAATCTGCTTTCATGACCTCATCCATTTTTCTACCTATGTCATTGACTCCAGTGTGGATCACGACCTCTGGATGCTTGTCCTCCTCCAGAAGGATGTCCTGCAGCTGCTCTGTGACATCCATGATCCTGGCACCAGGGAGGCAACATACCATCCTTGAGTCACGTCTATGGCCGCAAAAACGCCTGTCTGCTCTTCTAACTATGGAATCCCCTACCACTATAACACTTCCATTCTTCCTCCTTCCCTCCTGTGCAGCTGAGCTGCCCGTGGTGCCAAGAACTTGCCCCTTGCTACAGCCCTCTGAGGAACCACCTCACTCACCACTATCCAAAATGGAAAAGTGGTTAGAAAGCGTGAGAGTGCAGCAATCCCCTGAGGCTACCTGCCTGTTCCTCTAAGATACTCTAGCGGTCACCCATTCCGTCTCTGCCCGTGTGCTGCTTAGCTGTGATGTGACCACCTCTCTGAACGTGCTATCCACGTAATCCTCAGCCTTGCGGATGCGCCACAGTGACTCCAGCCACCGCTCATGTTCTGCAACCCAGAGCTCATTTTTCTGCAGCTGATGACACTTCCTGCAGCTGTAGTTATCGAGGGCACTTTGTGCCTGCACGACTTCCCACATTCCGCAAGATGCACGTTCCACGTGGCCAAGCTGCACTGGCATACCTTAAACTTTATATAAAGTGTTTACTTACCTAGAGGCACTTCAAAAGGGATTCATTAGGCTGATTCCTGAGATGAAGGGGTTGACTTATCAAGAATGGCTAAACAGGTTAGGCCTTTATTCATTAGAGTTTAGAAGAATGAAGGATGATCTTATTGAAACATACAGAATTCTGAGGGGGCTTGACAGGGTAGATGTTGAGAAGATGTTTCCACTAGTGGGGGAATCTCGAACTAGGGGACGTAGTTACAGAATAAGGGGTCACTCGTTTAAAACTGAGATGCGAAGGAATTTCTTCTCTCAAAGGGTAGCGAATGTCTGGAATTCTCTACCTCAGAGTTGTGGAGGCTAGGTCACTGAAAGTATTTAAAGAGGAGGTAGATAGATTTTTGAAATGTCAGGGAATTGGGGGCTATGAGGAGCTTGCATGAAAGAGGAGTTGAGGCCTGGGGCAGATCAGCCATGATCTTATTGAATGGCGAGGCAGGCGTGAGGGGCTGAATGGCCTACCCCTATTTCATACGTTCTTATGTCACTCACCAATCATCGTCTCCTCTCCCTCTCACATCTCTTTATGAAGTACCGCTGCTCTCTCCCTCTCCTGCTCTTTTATCTCCTGGACACCTCTCTAGTTCCCTATGACTTCACACTTAATTTTCTCCAAGTCTGGCTGGTCCACTCAGACCCAACACCAGTGCCACAGCTAGCTCCTTTTGAACTCTTGGCTCCTCTCACGCTCTTTTTGAACTCCCAGCTCCTCTTGTGCTCTTCTATTATGCGTTAATTAATTAAATTATATTTCTGAATTTACTTATAATTAACAAACTCTACTACTCAAGATAAACTTCCTACTATTTATAAACCGTACTGATGCTAATAAAACCTTACAATTATAAATAAATGACCAATTTCAAAGACAATCAAGCAAACCCAGTGGATACTCACCAGCCAATCACCTACCTGCTCTCCTGCGAAAGCACACCTTGATTTTGTGATAGTGATGCTGTTGAATATCAAGGGGAGGTGGTTAGACTTTGTCCTGTTGGAGATGGTTGTTGCCTGGCACTTGTGTGGAATAGCATGCCTGTTATTTGTCACTTATCAGTCCAAGCCTGAATGTTGCCAAGGCCTTGCTAGATGTGGGCATGGACTGCTTTAGCATCTGAGGAGTTGTAAATGGAATTGAACACTGAATATTAGCGAACTGTTAGAATTGCAAGAGATTCGGACCTGACACCAATGATAGATAAATTTCCATTACTGCCGCACATTAACACATTAGTGTTTAAACCATAATTTAAAGTTTCAATCAGATCATTATCACCTGTCAGATACTAGAAAAGGTAGCATGAATTGCCTTGTTCTTTAGCTTGGCTCCAGCCAACATTTACGTCACCTTCACAAGCCAGCTGCCTTCTCCTTGCCTTTGATATTTGGCCATTCACAGCCCTCTTTATTCTTCACAGTGCTGGTCATCTGATTTAATAATTCCAACCATTTTTGTCCACATCAGCTTAAACTCTGGTTTCCCGCTTACCCGGCAAGTCTACACATCTTGAGTTCAGTTGTACATAGGCATTTCCTGACCCCGTCCAATGTCTTGCAGCTGTCCTGTTTTCCTGTCTTCTTTGGTCTTGATCAACAGTCGCCCATTGTTAATTTTAATAGCATAGTGCTTCGATTTTTCACAGACAGTAGCAATTGCTGATGTGGCTCAAAAGTTTCAGTTACTCTTAAGCACTTTCCTAAGACTACCAGCCTATTGGAACAGAGAAGTTTGTTCAAACATGCAATTTGCATATTGAATTACTCAAACGACTGCATTTCTAAAATTACCTGAGTTATTGTACCTTTTATAACATTACTACATTATCAAAAACAAGCTCCTATTCTTGGAACAGCATATCAGCAAGTGAATCAGTAAAACAATTATTGTAACTTAACCCATGATAATCTTACAGAACACCCCAGCTTTTGACCTTATGGAGGGAAAAATTGATGGAACAGCTGAAGACAGTTGGGCGTTGTTACTGCGGCCTGAGAACCTTTTGCAGCAATGTCCTGGTGCAGAGCTGATTGACCTCTGAGAACTACTACCATTCCTTTGTGCTAGGTATAATTCCAACCAGTAGAGTTTTACCCCTGATTGACTTCAACGTTAATAGGGCTGCTTGATGCCACAGTTGGTCAGATGCTGCCTTGAAGTCAAAGGCAATCAACCACCTCATCTCGTTGAGTTCAGCTCTTTTGTCCATGTTTGGGCCAGGGCTGTAATGAGGCTTGTAGCTGTGTTGACCTGGTGAAACCCAGGCTGAGCAATTTGTGAGCAGGTTATTAGTGACTAAATGCTGCTTGATAGCACTACCAACAACACCTATCATCATGGATGATTGAGAATAGACTCTTGGGATGGTGCTAATTGGTCAGATGGGATTTGTCCAGCTCTTTGTGGTCAGGGCATAGTTGGACAAATTCCACTTTTTTGGGTAAATAAGTGTGTTGTCACTGTACTGGAACAACTTGGCTAGGGGCCCGGCTAGTTCTGGAGTACAAGTCTTCAGTATCACAATCAGAATGTTGTCAGGGCCCATAGCATTCACTATATGAAGTGTGCTCAGCATTTCTTTGTATCAAGAGGAGTGAAGTGAATTGACTTGCCTCTGTGATGGTGAGGGCCTCAGGACAAGTTTCCACTGGGCACTTCTGGCTGAAAATGGTTGTAAATCCTTCAGTATTGTCTTTTGCAGTGACGTGCTGGGCTCTTGTCATCATTGAGGGTGAGAATGTTTATGAAGACTCCGCCAGTTTTTTAATTGTCCACCTCCATGCACAATTGGATCTGGCAGATTGGTTGGTTGTGGGATTGCTTAACACTGAGTAATCTGCTGTTTACCATGCATGTAGTCCTGTGTTGTAGCTTCAGGAGGTTGGCACTTCATTTTTAGGTATGCTTGGTGCCAGTGTGCATTTATAAGGACCATAGAGGGTAGCATGGGCACAATGCACTCAGGATGGGGGACTTCAGTGTGTATCACCGAAGGTCCTGAAGGACATAGCTGCCAGACTTGTCCTGTGGCATTTGGTGAGAGAACCATCATTATAACGGTGAGGAAGTAAACATTGAGCATTATTCCACAGTGACAATATTGCTGTAATCAGTGTTCCATTTGTCAATCTGTGCCATAATTTTGGGCTCCTTACCTTATGGATTTGCCAAGTCTCTCTTTTGGTGTATTAACATGAAAGTCATCTCCCACGATACCATCTTTTGTGACAATTTTATTATACAGTGATATACCAATTGTTATGTCATAGTTGACTGCAAAGTCCTTTCTAGCTAGACTGGAGTAAAAGAAATGGGGTATTATGATCCCAGACTAAACCCCCAAATTTTGGATCGACCCCAGACGAGAACCCCAAATTTTATTATGATCCAATTATGGACCAGTAATTTTTTTTGTTTAAGTAGACAAAATTTGAAATTCTAATTACTTAGAGAATAGAGCCACAACGTTCCACAGTTTTAAACAAATAGAAGAAATTTTACTGTACAAAAATCAATGAAGCAAACAATCAACACTATCCATCTTATACTCAGCATCTAGAATCAACAAGAGGTAAATATGAATTAGCAAACTGTGGTCAGACACCACAAACTGCACATCGAATGGCAGACGCAACAAAGTCAAATTCCACGAATTTCCTCAGCAATCCACCCAGACATCAGCGAGTCACAAATATTCTTCAAAGTCTGCCTTCCTCACAAAGGATTTCAGCTCTTCTCTTTTGAGAATCTAGCTTTTGATTTCCCTTCACAGCAGCTTCAACTCAGACTGTCCCAACAACTGCTTGCCCCCAGTTATTCAGTCTCTTCTCCTGAGACTGCATCCCACTGGATTCATAAGGTTGCACCCAGCATGTAGCTGATAGCATGATTCCAACTCTCTAGCTGCTCTGAGCAGAACCCCACTATTCAGGATTTCTTTTGCCCCAGCTGTCAGCTATCCTATCACTGTCCCCCCGGCTTTTCTGAACCTTAGCTCCCTCAACAGTATGGAGTTAATGGCAGTACTTAAGCTGCAAGGAGCCTACTCTCCTCTTCGCTTGCTCCCTGCAGGCTGCTATTCAGTCTGCCCCTTGAATTGATTGGTGTGACATGTTAATATCTCTCAACAGGGTTCAGCCCCTGTTCTTAGGCAGTGTCTAATATATCCAAGCTGAATACATTATGCACCTTAAATGTTGCAATCTCTGGTCAACCAAATGTCACCCCCACAGATGCTAACTTACAAAAACAAGGCAAAAAATATTGATTCCTTCACGAGGGATTTTTGGATATGAGCATTTTCACTGAAATTGAATACACTTTAGTTCACGGAAAATGTTGAGGGAATTGAGACACTGGCTAGTATACGTGTGAAAGGTCTATGACTTAAGTTTGGTGCTCCTGTTGTATTGGACCTTCAATTATGCTGACTGTGACTCTTATCTCCATGGAAGTTAAGTTAGCAAGGCTACTTGACTCATCATGTATGTGTCAGTACTTTGTTGAGCAATCCATATTTAAATTCCTGTTCTCGCTAGCCCTCTATATTCCTCTGTTTTGTTTATCTATTTTTCCCTTAATAAGCGCAAGAGTATCTGCTTCAACTACTCCCTGCAGCAAAGCAATCCATGCTCCAGTAACTCTCCTGTGCCAAGAAATTTCTGCTAATCTCTCCTCGTTTTTTAATGACAATTTTAATTGATCCCTTTCCACTGAATCCTCAACCAGAGGAAATCATCTTTTCCTATTTGCTCTATCAAAACCCATAATTTTAAAAATCTCTATTGAAACCCTTCTTAGATGACTTTACACTTGTGGAAATGGCCCCAGTATCTCATTTCTCCTTATAACAAATTTTTTGGTATCATCCTGGTAAATGTACACTCTCGATAATTTTACTGTTGTTTCGAATGGAGTTCTCAAAACTGTACACAGTACTCAAACTGTGCCCTAACCATTGCTTGTACAAATTCTTGCCTTTTTGCACTGTTCCCCAATTAAAAATGCTTTTTGTCTTTTTGATGGCATTATCTACCTGTAGTTTCAAAGAATTATGTATTAGAACTCCTAGATACCTCTGTTTATCCATACTTTCCAATGAATTTTTATTGGGAATAAACTCTAAATGAAGTTTATGGAGCTGTTTATGTTTTTAAAAAAATATTTTTAATGCAGGTTGGTTAAACTTAAGGACATATTGTGCACTCAAAAACGATGAATAATGTTGAGAGTGGGCAGGTCTGGTTTTAAGGTTATGTGCATTTTGAGGATTAAGTATTGGAATTGCAGTTTAAATTAATGATAAATCGCCTTGGGTCAGGGTAATCTACCCAGATTTAGCCCACTAAACCACATTGAAACAGCTAGCCAGTAGGATGGGCCCTGTAGCATGCAAATATATTAATCTAAAGAAAACTGTACAGTGGTCCTGAGCAACAATCAATGCTGTACTCTCATTTCTTCAGGAATTTGAAAAATGTAAGCCATAATGCATTGAATTGTATTCCTTGTCATTTCTGGATAGTTTTGCTAATTAGCATTTTTCAAGTTTGATTTCTGACCAGTTTTGACCAAAATTATCTTGCACTTTCAATTGAATTGTTTCATGGCAACAGAACATGAACTTTATTTGAAAATACAAGCATGGAATTTTGATGGAGGTTCAAACCAAGGATTCCAGATGCCTGCTGCTTAGCATAAGATTAATGCAAAAATGCCTATTGCATTCAAGATCCCTTTATTTCTTTGCAGATTTACAAAATGCTGTTAAATTGGATTGATATTAAGGCTTCCAAAACTCAGATGATGGTTAAAATTGACTGTCTTGACACTTTTTGGTGCATTTGAGAAATCTTATCATTTAACAGTTGTATGAGTTGTACTTTCTTGCAATTTGTTGTACTTTTCAATTGAATTTGTTTTATAACTGAAATATGTGTAACTTTAGAAAGGGAAGAAGTGAAAGACACTGTTGGTAGAGTTGGATGAAGAGGAGGTGGCTTGTATGTAGCACTAATGCCAGCATAGACCAGTTTGGCCAAATGACTTGTTTCTGTGCTGTGGCCTGCATGTAATTTTATGCTAAGGCTGATAGGAAATGATAGTTACCACTGAGTTCCACCTGTTTTTTCTATTTGGTTAACAACAGAAGATATGGGAGCAGGAGTAAATCATATGGCCCCTCGAGCCTGTTCCACCACTTCCTATGATCATGGCTGATCTTCTGCCTCAACTTCACTTTCCTGCTCACTGCCCATACCTTGTGATTCCTTGAGAAATCAAAAATCTTTTCACCTCAATTGTCTGTTGTCAGTGTGGAGCAGTGTGAGTGGTTCCAGTTTTTTTTGAAGGGTCCACACCTGAAATGTCAACTCAGCAGTTCTCAATGATGTTGCCTGACGTGCTGAATGTTTCCAACATTTTCTATTTTTATTTTTGAATGTTGAATATTCATATGAGCAGAGGTAGGAAAAACAATGCAAGTAGAGAAGTGGGTTGAGAAGGGGAATGTTTATAGCAATGAAGATAGTTTGAATTGGGGTTTCTCAATTGGTGTTTTTCAATTGGTGTTCAATGCTGCAAATATAACTAAGAGTATTGGAAGGTTAAACTAGAATGCAAATTAATATTTATTGAAGAGATAATGACAATGTAGGTTCTTACTGAGCTGTGGTTGAGCCAGAGAAATGTTCAACAATTATCTATTTTGCCCAGTGCATTTCAAACCACATTACTTATCAGGGGAAGAAAGTTGTTTGATATCTTAAGATGGTTTAGGCACAGCTTGGTCATTTGAAGGCCACCTGATCTTGCATACTTGAAAATCTTGAAAAGTGGAACCCCACTTTTTCAAGATAAGTTTTGTTTTTGTTCAGATGATGCTAGGCAAATGTTTTTTCAACTTCATGAAAATAATGGATTTTCCAGTTGTACTAACAAAAGTGTCAGCATTCGCCATCATTGCTCCTCTGTAACCACAGCAACTCTGGAGTCGACACGTGCAGTCAAATGTAGAATTCCACACAATTTGCTGTCAGTAATTCTATACTTTTTGAGAGGGTGTGTTGAAGTCCTTGAAGACTGCAATCAGTTAGAAATCATTCACCTGACAACTTCCACTTTGACACCATAATATCACGTTAAAAACCCCTGAAGAGTTTAACACTGTACCAAGTAATAACTTCTGCTGAAGAGCCTTTCTGGCCCTGGAAAACAATATTAATGCTAGCAGTGTGTGATGCTAACTTTCTTCATTCTGATGATTGTATATTTTCATGTTAGAATTTGAAACATTAAGCTTTTAAAAATATGTATGCCCCAATTGTTCATTTCACTCTCTGTGAAATGTATATAATTGAAGGGTGCATTTTACTTCCTGGTTTGCTGTCTGAGAATACCTCAATGTGATTACTGCCTGCTCTGTTTGATGACATCACTGCTGGATGTCTGGAGCTCCCCTTGGCTTGGTGCGAGATTCAAATTAATGCTGAGAAAGGTGAAATCCTTGTCGCAGAGTTCACCCCATATTTGTGAGCATCTTTCTTAAAGGTCAGCAGTGAGTGCTGTTGCTTCACCGCTGACTGCAAAACTCAGGCTGTTAGGTTATATTTCAATTTAGTTTATTCCATACCAACTCTTAATTCCTGGATTGCCTATGGAAATGAAATGAATGCAATTGTGACTGAAAATGTGAATGTGTTGAAGTCCTTGAAGTCTGCAGTAATGTTTTTGGATTGTACTATGCTGAAACTTTAATTACAGATGATCTTCATTTTATATTCAAAAACAGGAAAAAAAATCTTAAAAACAAAATGCTGTAAACATTTAGTCAGTCAGTATAAGTGAAAAGAACATAAGTTTCAGGTGTGGGCCTTTGTCAGAATTGGAACACCTTATAGATGAACAACATTTTAAGGGGAAGGAGAAATCATATGCACGTACACCTGTGTGATGCTAAATGAAAAGCAGGAGATAATTAACTGGCTGGTCATACTCTAATAAGAGATTGGGAGATATTATGAGGGAAATTAAAGATCTTTCAGGCGTCATCAATATGTGAATATCCGAGGCAAACTGAGTATAAGGAAGCTATAAATGAAGGATCAAAATCTGGCAGCCCAGAGGAAGCTCCAACTACCAGGAGTCCGGAAGGTGAACAGAGCAGGAAAACATGAAGGATGCAGGCTGTCTAATCCCAACATATTGCTCCCAGGAACTACACCCCACCGCAATCACTAACCCGTCCCTCAGTTCTCTTCACCCCTGTCCTGTCCATTCTTCCCCCACTAACCCATGTGCTGATGAGAAAGATGGTGCTATGGTTAAGTTCTGAAGTTAAGGGCAGTATTGATGGCTAGAGGGCTGCAAAATATCCAGTAGTTAAGATTGGCGCTCTTGAACTCGGAGCCGCACTTGCAAATAGAGCTGTGCAGCAAAGCAGTTTCGGAATCTGTGTTTGGTATCTCCATTATAATGGGGACTGCACCATGAGCAGCAAAAGAAGTATTGTGGTTGGAGGAAGAATGTGTAAATTGCTGTCTTGCTCAGAGGAGTGCTTGGAACCTCTGGACAGTGATGTGGGACAAGGTGAATGTCAGGTATTGCACCTGCTGTAGTTATTTGGGAAGGTTTAAAGTGGAGAACAAATTGTAGATGTGGTGGAAGAATGAAAAGGGTGTTACTGAAGGAATGGCCTCTGATGGCTTGGGGCCAACAGAGCCACTCTTGGTGATGGATGTTGAAGACCCCCACCCAGAATACATTCTGTGTCCTTTCTACCCTCTTTCCTTCGTGCTGTTCATATGTAACATATTGCAGTTCTGAAGGGTCCACACCTGAAACACTAACTTATTTGTATTCTCCAAAGCTGCTGAAATAGCTGGCGAGTGTTTCAAAACATTTTCTGTAGTGGTTTAGTTTTCCAGTGTCTTCAGTTTTTTTTTAAAAAAAAACATTCTTAAATGTTGACTTTTTTGGTGGATTGTTTTTTTTCTTGAAAAAAAAGGTACAAAAAATGTTACTGTTTTTGCAAGCCACTCCATAGAATGCTTTACGTTCTGTCTCCTTTAAATCTTTACTTATGACCATGGATGAAAATTCAAACTTTTATGCATTAAGACATTACTGGAAGAAAATTTTATGAACTGATTATATATCCGTCACTCTTGGAAATATTTAATAGAATGGACTTCAATTGTGTATCATGAACTGCTGCATGTATCATTTAAATCATCTGTAATCCTTATCAATATGATGCCTGCCATTCCTATCCAGTATTTGTAGGCAGATGTTTTCTGGTATTGAGTGAATGGGTGACCTTAAAATATTTGATGGTCATTGATAATAAAAGGACGATAGGGAACCATTTATTGAAACTAGCAGTACCTAGACCATCTATTTCATAATCACGGTTTAGTGTACCTATGAATTTAATTATATAACATGTTATTCAAGGATGTTTAGAAATGTTTTGGTAAGTATGAAAGTATGATTTGAACATCAAGCCTGTTTTTATTTTGTCTAAGATCTACCTGATCACTTTTTTTCCCCCTGATCTTGTCTTAGATTTAGAAAGAATTTTTAAAAAAAAATACCACTGATAGTATTGTACAGCTACTTGCATTTATATGACAGTGGCCCAAGGTGAAGAGAAAAGGCACTGAGCAGAGTCAGAATAGTTGAACAACTATTGTGCAATGAGATAGGATTAACTAATGACATCATAGTGAAGGCACCCATAGGTTGCAGTGATCATAATAGGATTGAATTTATATTCAGTTTGAAGGAGAGAAGAGTGGGTCTAAGACTAGTATTTTAAACTTAAATGCAAGCAATTATGAGGGCATGAAAGCAGCGTTGGCTAAAGTGAACTGGCAATTTAAGTTAAGGGATAGGACAATAGAGATGCGGTGGCAGACATTTAAGGGTTTATTTCAGAATGCACAGAATAGGTACATCCAATGAGAAAGAAAAATTCTAAGGGAGGACCCACCATCCATGGTTAACTAAAAAAGTTAAAGATAGTATCAAACTTAAAGAAAAAGGATCTAATTGCACAAAGATAGGTGGAAGGTCAAAAGATTGGTCAGAATATTTTTTTAAAAATGAAGAATGACCAAAGATTAATAAGGAGGTAAAATTAGAATATGAGAGAAAGCTAGCTAGAAATATAAAGACATGGTAAGAATTTCTACAGATATTTAAAAAAGAGTTAACAAAGTAAGCTTTGGTCCTTTGGAAAGTGAGTCTGGGGAATTAATAATGGTAAATAAGGAGATGGCAGATGAACTGAACCAGTATTTAGCATTGGTCTTCACTATAGAGGATACAAGTAACATCCCAGAAATAGCTGTAAATCAAGAATTGGAAGAGAGGTGGAACGAAAAATTACTATCATCAGGGAAGTGGCACTTGGCAAATTGTTGGAACTGTGGGTTGACAAGTCCCTGGGTCCTGATGGATTTCATCTTAAGGTCTTAAAAGAAGTAGCTAGTGAGATAATTGATGTGTTGGTTTTAATTTTCCAAAATTCACTAGATTCAGGTAAGGCTCCATTAGATTGGAAAATAGCAAATGTAACTCCTTTATTCAAGAAGGGAGGGAGACAGAAAGCAGGAAACTATAGGCCATTTAACTCAACATCTGTCATGGGGAAAATGTTGGAAGGCATTATTAAAGGTGTTATAGCAGGGCACTTGGATAAATTCAGGGTAATCAGGCAAAGTCAACATGGTTTTGTGAAAGGGAAATCATGTTTAACCAATTTGTTAGATTCTTTGAGGAAGTAACATGTGCTGTAGGTAAAGGGAAACCGGCAGATGTGCTATACTTGGATTTTAAGAAGGCACTTGATAAGATTCCACATCAAAGGTTATTGTGGAAAATTAAAGCTCATGGTGTGGGGGATAACATTGGCATGGATGGAAGATTGGCTAGCTAACAATTGTAAATGGGTCATTTTCTGGTTTGCAAGATGTGGCACAATTTATATAAATGAGTTGGGTGAAGGGACAGAAGGTATGGTTGCTAACTTTGATGATGATACCAAGATAGGTAGGAAGGTAAGCTGTGAAGAGGACATACAGAGGCTACAAAAGGATATAGATAGTTGTTTGGTATTACAGAACTTGAGTATTGCTGAAAGAAGAGACATGTTGAAACCGTACATCCTAAAGACTGGCAGATCGTATCAAACATCATGTCCCAGCTGCTGTTTGCAACAGGCAGGGTACAGACTGTACTCAACCAGCCCATGCTTGCAAAATTCAAAACACTGTCCAACATTAGATGTAATTCCGTGATTGGACAACATTTGCTAATAATCCTCAGTGTGCTAAGAATTACGCTGACAACCAATCTAAGATTGTCAGTGGGACTCGCAGTGTGGCACCTTTGCGTGTATTGGAAGCTACGTAGATTAATACACAGGACCCTGTTCTTTGCAGACAGAAAGAACATGTACACACACTGCGCCATGTTTCAGCTAAACAAAGCAAGTGACGGCCATTTGCTGACTCATTCCTCAGGGCAATGCTTGACCAATCAGGGTAAAGCTTCCTGGTTTAAATTTCAAACAGTGCTTGGCAGTTAACTGCCAGTAACCATTACTGGTGCATTTTCCATGGCAACGCCTCTACCAATCAGAGTCCACTTGCCAACCAATCAGCACTCTCTTCACATACAGTATATTTTCCCCTTATATTGGTATTCTTGCGAAGTGTCCTGATGAGTACAAGATGGAAAGCTCCGACATGTCTCTTTTTCAGGATACAGGATAGGTTAAGTGAGCGGGCAAAGATCTGGCAAATGGAGTATAATGTGGAAAAATGTGAAATTGTCCATTTTGGCAGGAAGAATGTTTTTAAAAGTGTATTATCTAAATGATGAGAGATTGCAGAATACAGATTCAGAGGGACCTGGGTATCTGTTATGACCCAGCAGTTGGTAAAACTGAGTTATTTAAAAATCTCAGAGGGAAACTTTAAACAACTGTCATAACCTATATTTTTATTTTTGTATGTTTGAGATGCAGCTCTGAATTCAGGAATTAGACCATCGGTTCTCGAGAGGTTTTACATCAAAGTACATGAGACATTTATTAATTTACACAAGTTAAATATATTCACATGGCTACAAATTACTACTATTATAACTTTTGAACAAATTCCCAAACTAACCTCCACTAAGGCAACAGCAACCTATAGACTTACAGCAGACACCAGGCAAAGCATTTTCACCGTACAAATTCAAAATGAGGTTCCTTTCACTTTGGTTCCTGTGGCGACAGTTGAAGGCTTACAGCTACTTAGATCTTACGTTGTCTCTGCACTGCACACACAAACTGCTCTGTTATACCCAACACAGCTCATTAAATTCTCATTGAATCACCAACCACTTTGAACTCCACCTCTTCTAACAATACAACCCCTTTCATAGTACCAATTTTATTAGTAATATAAACATATTGCTTGGTCTCTGCTAGCTAGGCACCAGAATTCACTCCTCTTCTTGAATGCTTTATTCAACAAAATGCAAATGCACTCTACCTCTCTTACATCTCAGAACTAGTATACATCAAAGCACCCAGACTAGCCAGCTTTAATCCAATTAAGACACACCCACAGATTAAACCACTATTTATAAAAAACAATTTCCAATAATGTTATGTACATTAATAGCTTCATGACAGTGTCCTAGCGCATGAATCACAAAAGGTTAGTATGCAGATACAGCAAGTAATTAGGAAAGCTAATAGAATGTTATTGTTTATTGCAAGGGGAATTGAATGCAAAAGTAGAGAGATTATGCTTTAGTTATACAGGTCATTGGGGAGACCACATCTGGAGTATTGTGTACAGTATTGGTCTCCTTATTTAAGGAAGGATGTAAATGCGTTGGAAGCATTTCATAGAAGGTTTACTAGACTAATACCTGGAATGGGCAGGTTGCCTCATGAGGAAAGGTTGGGCAGGCTAGGCTTCTATCCTCTGGAGTTTAGAAGAGTAAGAGGCGACTAGAAACATATAAGATCCTGAAGGATCTTGGCAGGGTGGATGTGGGAGAATCTAGAACTAGGGGTCACAACTTTAAAAATAAGGAGTCGCCCATTTAGAGCAGAGAGGAGGATAATTTTTTTCTGAGGGTGGTGAGTCTTTGGAATCTCTTCCTCAAAAGGCGGTGGAAGCAGAGTCTTTGAAAATTTTTAAAGGAAGTGCTAGATAGATTCTTATTAAGCAAAGGGGTGAAAAGCTATTAGAGGTAGATGGGATGTGGAGTTAAAGTTGCAATCAGATCAGCTATGGTGGAGCAGGCTCGAGGGGCCGAGTGGCCTACTCCTCTTGCTTCTAATTTGTATGTTCGTAAGAAGGTGACAGGCTGGTTGAAGAGTAAGGTTTTGAGACTTTTATCAGTACAGAGAGATGGTGCAAAGTAAGGAAACTTGCATTTACTATGTCTTCAGGATGTCCCTTAGTGCTTGACATTCAATGAATTGTATTAAAGTGTAGTCACTATTATTGTGTGAAAGGTTGCACCAGCCAATTTTGCGCACAATGTTTCATGAACAGAAAATTAAATAGATGATTCATTAATCTGTTTTTGGTGATAGTGAGTCAGGTTAAAGAGGAACTCACTGCTCTGAGTGTGGGACAGAATCTTGGCTGCCATCCTGACCAGGAAAATGGGATCTTGATCAAACCTCTCGTATGAATATACTTCTAACAATGCAGTACTCCCTGCTTGGAAACACTAGTCGAGGTTATGTACTCAAGTCCTAGAGCAGAGCAAAGATTCATGGTCTTCTAACTCAGACAAGAGTGCTACCAACTGAACCAAGATGACGCTTAGAATTCCAAATTTGAGAGGTGCAACAGCTGAAGGCTATGCCAATGGTGGGATGGTTTGCAACACACAGAGACCAGAATTGGAAGAGTGGATGGTGAAGTTGTGAAGGTTGCAGCAATAGGAATAAGTAGCATTTGGCTATGTTTGGATTTGTAGGCAAAGATGACCAATTTGAAATCAACCTCCTGAGTAACATTTTTGGAGTAGGTGATATGGTTAAAATTAGGATGAGGACTGATTTCATTCTTTGAAACATGGAACTATTAACTAATAGAGCATTAACTGAAGCTGTGGTGAAATCTGCAGCCCAATATGACTTGGTCAAAGGATAGTAGGATTGATTGATTTATATTTTTAAAGAGAAAAACTGAGTTCTTGTTTATGCTTTTTTCTAAAAGTCATTTCATTCTTCATGACCATTGAACCTGAAATATCAATAATTAGTGTTTCTTCTATTAAAGTGAGATATTTGGATAATGTATGTTTGCAGTAGTAACATTAATTTTGATGCTTCACTTCTATGCTTATAGATTGCTTTCCAGCATTTCCAGGAGCTGGATGAACATATCAGCTACGTAGCAACGAAGGTTTGTCACCTTGGAGACCAACTGGAGGGAGTAAATACACCAAGGCAACGGGCTGTAGAGGCACAGAAACTGATGAAATACTTTAATGAGTTTCTGGATGGAGAGCTGAAGTCTGACGTTTTTACAAATCCAGAAAAGGTAAGTGCTGTCAGCAGGATAAAAATGGTTCAAAGCAGTAAGCAGTGCTTCTCTAATTACAAGCTGCTACCATGACTTAGCACGGTCAGACTTCAAACCACCGAGAGTTTAAACTTTTCAAAGAGTCTAACAGTTTCATTGTTCAGAAATGTAAATTAAAAATGGTAACCTGCAGAGTGCTGATAAAGCATTTGTTGGTATTTTTTTCATTTTATTTTCCAATTTTGCTAATGAAGCTAAGAATTTTGGCTCTTGGCTTAATCATACTCACATGGATAAAGAAGTGAGATTCCACCACCCCCTCGCCCAACATTTGTTATTTTTAATTGAATTTGGTTGTGTGGCTGAAGAATTTTATTAAAAATGTATCAGCAGCATAAATGAGGAATAAATTGGCATTAAGATAAGTTAAAAATTTTGGAAGGCTAAATTTATAATGTACTTCAGCAATAGTTAAATTTTATGGTACTTTATTTTAACCCTCTTCAATTCACAACTACTAGCCAATAAAATCATACTGTGTTTGTGTATATGTATATACATTATGTGGCTAAATGACAATAGTAGAGAAGCACCTAACGTGTCTACCGCTTGCTCCATCCCCTTGCTGACACGCTTAATGAAGTTTAGTACCGCATATCCCAAAGTTTGCAGCACTCCTCATCCACCCACATGCCTCTCGATCAATTTTCATAGAGTCATGAAAGTCAAAGCAAAACAGCTGCTGTTGTATCAAAAGAAATAACCAAATGAAACCACAAGAACCATTCTCTGTCATTCATTAAGGAAGGTTGGTGGAGAAGGAAGCACTTGGCAATAGATAAAATAGAAATAACAGTTGGAAGATTAATAACTTTGCTTGGGGAATCACTGACCACCCATGGCAAAGAAGAACATAACGTTAAAAAATATGGGGAAACCAAATGTAGAGTTGTACCTACCCATCCATGGTTCAACAGCATTAAATAGTCTAACTGAATAAATAAAGCGAGCTGTTTGAGTTTCACCCCGAACCTGCCACAGAATTCCTTGCAACCCCCCCCTTCACCTCCAACTCACATGGTGCAGTTATTCACTTTTGTTTTCTTTAAATGAGAAAGCTCTGCCCCACCATCTCCACCCACCAAACAGTTATGGATCTGCATTCCCTTGCCTGAAAAGAGATGATTGCTTCACTGCTGCTGCTGAAACAATGCATCCCTTCGTGAGCGTAGATTGTATCTCAACCAGTCCTGCCTATACCCATCATAGAAAAAATTCCCCAACCCCCCAAACTGAGCTGGAGTTCGACTGTCCTCACTGCAGAGATCTCAGAATGCTCAATCGCCTCCACCCACAAAACATAGAGTGGAAATAATCGTCCACCCTCTTTCAATGAAGAAGCTCCATCCCACAACTGAGAAACTGCACCCACTTTCCTTCCCATTACCCCCCACCAAATATTGTATGCATACTTGAGTGGACATCATGCTACCCCCTCTCCCTGACTATTGCCACCACCATCATCACTGATGTGAACAGAGATGTCAGATGCACCATTCTCCTCACATTGACAAAGAAATAGGTTGTAATCCAATACCACCTAACCCTATTTCTTCCTTTCTTCTAAACCTTTCTTCCCACACCATTATTTTTCCTTATCTTCACATTCCCCATACCACTGAAGAAAAGAGCCCTAGCCTAGTGTCCCACTGTCACCACTATCTTATGTTGTTCCCTCTGTGTGACCGTGTCTATCTTCTGCCCCAACCTCCCACCCACCTCCTCCTGTCTCCCCATCACACTCCTACTTCACGCTGGTCAAGTTAACTATCCACTTTCTAACCTGCATGACCTGAATACTGGACTTGGTCTTAACACACTAAGTGCAATATCATGGGACATTGATTGGTATTTTAATATAATTCCAGTATCCTTTAGTAGTAATATGAGCTAGCTTAAGGTGATACATTTTTCACTGATCTTAGCATGCTAAAGTCTAATTAGCATCATTTCATAGTGGAAATAGAGCAATTAAGACTTAATGAGGTTGCATTATTATCACAAATTTAAGCAATTTCATCCGAATGTAAATCTTACCCCAACACAGTGCTATTATGAGTTTTGCTGCACTTTGGGTTATAGAATGAAAAGCTTGCATTTCTGTAGCACCTTTCACAGGATGTCCCAATAGTGCTTTGCAGCCAGTGAAGTACTTTTGAAGTGTAGACACTGCTATAATGTAATTACCGTTGTAATTTATTTTTCAATGAACATCACTTTTGGGATTGTTTATACTTAATCCTTCCCTGGAATATTCATTGTTTCCATTTACTCAAAGCTTATAGTTAGAAGGAAGCTGAGCATCATGAAGATGTGGCACGGTATATTGATTTTTTATTTTTATTAATTCATGAGATGTGTGCATTGCCTGCTAGGCCAGTATTTATTGCACATCCCTCATAGTCCTTGAGAAGGTGGTAGTGAATTGCTGCCTTGGACTGTTGCAGCCCCATGTGGTGTAGGTACACCTACAGTGCTATTTGGGAGGGAGTTCCAGGATTTTGATCTAGCATCAGTGAAGGAACGGTGATGTATGATGAAATGAAGTGTACATGACTCCTAATTCACAAACAGAAAAACCAGTACTTGAAGTCATAAAATAAATTGAAATACTGTTGTACTTGTTTCTGCACAAGAATTAAGAATAATACACAGTACTGATGGTTGACTCAATGCCATTAGCCTTCAACCCTTTTATAAACAGTGTACATTTTTATGGTGCTCAGCTTGTGAACCCCTCTAATGGACAATTGGACCTAGTGAGGTTGCAGTGGAAAAGCATTAATATCCTTCATTATTTGTGTGCAGATTGTTTTTAGCTCTGTTTCAAGCTTTTGGTTTTATTTTGAACCTCTGAATTACGCATTGGAGAAAATAATCATAGATTGTTTTCTTCACTAACCATATCCCTTTTGAAGTACAAACTAATGGATCCTTAAATTTAGTGAGCCAGTTTTATATTTAGAACCTAATAGAACTCTTGATTTTTTTGAAGCTAAGGATAAATAAAGTATATTTTACTTCATTGTTGAATGTTACATATTTTTTTCTTCAGATTAAGGAGGCAGCTGATATAATTCAGAAGCTGCACCTCATTGCTCAAGAACTGCCCTTTGACAGGTGAACAAACCATTCAAAATAGTATTTCATTATATAACGCTTAATTGGTAGATATTTGAATGAAATTCACAAGTGATTACTTATTAAAATAGGATTTAAAAACATAAGCCATGTTAACAAAGTAACCATGTGCAGCAGTTAAGTTTTCTGTTTCCTGTTTCATGTAAATGGTTTTCAAGGTTCAGTGCAATGATATATTGAAACTGAAATGCTTAACCAGTAAGATCAAGAGTCTTTGTTTCAAAAGTGTTGATTAAGGATAAGGAGATCTGTTATGGATCCAAAAGTTAATTTATAATCTGAGTCTTGCACTTTTTAATTTAAATTTATGAATACCTAAAAATATCTCAAGGGTTCATCAGACGTTTGTTGAAAGTTGTCACTTTTTTGAATATTCAATAAACATTAAAGGATAGTAGTAGATGATCTCTTATGGGGTATTTCTCAAGTTAATGGCTCTTCTTTTATTCCTTCTAGGTTTGCAGAAGTGAAGTCAAAAATTGCCAGTGAGTTCTTGTAACTATATTTATGTTCTGTCACTTGTAAGGAAACCCTCCCAAATTGGCATATTTAAAAATACAGTTTGGATGTTCTCCCTGTGTGCCTTGAAACTTTGTAGAGACTAGAAGTTTACTTTTTGTGGTAAAATACTACAATAGATTGATGAGAAGTTGAATTATATCCAATAGTCATAAAACAGATTAGTTTACAAATCTTTGTGCTGTATTATGATTGGAAGTTTTGCATTTTGATAAGTGCAATACTATTGCTATCTTAAAAATATATAAAATTTTCCTATCTAAAACCTGGGAGTTTGTTACTCAATAATTTAATAAAATGATTTTCAGACCCCAAGTACCAAACAAAGTAAATGATGATTTATGACCTTTCTAGGTAAATATCATGACTTGGAATGCCAGTTGATTCAGGAATTTACAAATGCGCAGAAGAGAGGTGAAATTTCCAGGATGCATGAAGTTGCATCGGTTTTACTCCATTTTAAGGTATTAATTTTAAGTTTAACTGATTGTCTAACTATATGTACTACTAAAGCTTGGTCTTATGAGTTAATCTATGGAAACAGAAAATTGAAATTATTAAAGAATTTTGCACAATATATTGGAATTAAACTAAGTCCAAAAGCTCCATTTTATTTGGCTAACTCAAGGCTATTTTGTAGCTGTTGGAATATCTTAATTGAAACCTGTAATAACACTTGAGTCTGCAATTGATACAGTTCAAGTCTTCACATATTATGCACATCCATGACATCTCTCTCTTCTTACTCTTCCCCCCATTTCATTGTTTAGAGTCTCATCAATTGTGATCACTCAAGTTGTATTAGTTTGCTCTTTAGTGCAGTTTGGAATGTCACAGGCAAAAATATCAAGTTAAGCCTAGACATTTAGGAAGAGTTGAGACCAAGTTAAAACTTTAATGAAGGCATTAAAAGACACACAAGACAATTTAGTTGGTAAAGTTAATCAAGATAATTTGATGTTTTATAATATTTTGATTTTTTTCCCTCCATACCTAGATCATTTCAGTTAGAAAGGCAAAAAATTTGAATGAAAAAGCAATCAGAGAAAACACTTTAGTGTCTCATAGCTGTGGTTAGTTTTACTTCCTCTTTCACTTGGTGTCTGGGATTTAAGCCCACGTATTGAACACTCTTCCTGATAAACCATAGGTATATTTAGGTTAATCCTTTACCACTATACTACTTACACATCTTACTTGAAATAATTTCCACATTTACTTTTAGTATACATCAGCTGGTCTTTATACCTCTAAGATCATCTCTGAGACACTTTCTTTCAAGACTGAAAACTGAAGTATATCTGATCTTTTCTCAATTCAGACCTCCAACACTGGAGATGTGTCTCATGTCACCTCATTTGCAAGTTCCCTTCACTTTCAAGCCCTGAATCTGCATTCTTCTTCTACATTCTCCTGAATCCCCACAGGTTTGAGGGATTTTCAAGTCTCTGTTGGATGTCTCTGAGGTCAAAGAGGTTAATCAGGCAGGATCGTCCCTTCTGAGCCAAGGTTGAATGCTGTTCATTTATTATAGTACAGATAGTTCTTGAGTGTGCTCCTGATTTTCTATTATTTTACAGAAAGTGAAACAAGGCTAATGGGTTTGTAGTTGCTGGTGCCTGTTTTGTCAGCTTTAGTAGGTGAGAACGGAGGTCTGTTTCCAGTGTACTGGAACCTTGCCAGTATTCAGTGATTCACTCATGTTGATTATCAATACCTCCTATATCACCTTCCTAGTTTCTTGCCATGCTGTGATAAATACCATCTCCCCTGGAGATTTTTTTGAGACTTTTTATCTTGTCTATCACATCATTCATTTTGCAAAGGCTACCTCTATTTACGAAGAGCATATTTTAACTTCCTTTGTGAATACTTGGAGGAAGTAATCATTCAGAATGTTTACAATCTAGTACTTGTCCTGCTGTTTCTGACCCAATCCCCGGCTACTGTCATCTTGCTAAAGAATTTAAAATTTCTTCCTGTTATGTTTCACTTCTGAAGTTATGTTTTTGTTCCAGGGTCTCTCTGACCCTTTGATTACCTTCTATTAATGTGTTTCAGTCTGTCCTATCTCTTTCAGTGTTGATTTCATATCTATTTGTTTGTATCTATCTCATCAGATTTAATATCAACTATTTCATATTCCTCATTTATTTTAATCTCTCGTCTCTCAATTCTATTTGCTTACCTCTGACTGATTTCCAATTCTTGCCTACTTAGTTCCATCTACTTCACTTGCTAAATCTTATATCTTTTGCGCTTTCATTTCTACTTCAGTCTCATTCATGTTAATTTCAATCTCTTCTACCTCCTATCTGCTTCAGTCTCTCACACCTATCTCATTCTTGTCAGCTTCTCACATCTACCTACTTCAACATCTACTCGTATTTATAAAAGGCAAAATACTGTGGATGCTGGAAATCTAAAATATTAAAATAAAATGCTAGAAATACTTAACAAGTCAAGCAGCATCTTTGGAGAGAGAAAAAAATGCAGTTATTGCCTGATCTGAGTGTTGCCAGCATTTCCTGTTTTATGCTTCTTTATCTATGCTGGCTTTGCACGTGTGTGCACGTGCATGTGATGTATAACTCAGTTGGCCCTGCTAAGAAAATATGGATGTATTGCTTGCAATTGATTTCTTTAAATGGGTAATGAAGGGACATTCACTATTCTTCATAGGAACCCATTGCAATCAAGAAACGAAGAATTATATTTTTTATAGAATATTTGCTTTCCAGTTTAATCTGTATTTTTCATTTATACCTTTTGAAATATGGTATCTATTTTCTCTCTTTTAGGGATATTCTCACTGTGTGGATGTATATATAAAACAGTGCCAGGAGGTAATCTGTCATAATCCATCTTTTTGTGTGGTTGTTTCATTTCTTTCTGTTAAATGTTCAAAATTTTTTTATGTGCAAAATGTATTTTCAACTGGACTATATTACTGTAATATCTTAATCTATTGGATTTCATGATTTGTAATATTTAAAATGTTTTCTGTGTAGGGTTCATATTTCAGGAATGATTTATTTGAAGATACAGCTACGTTATGCCAACGAGTAAATAAAGAAGTTCGTGAAGTCTTCAGCAGCCCAGAGAATGTGATGGCCAAACTTATACAAAACATTTTTGAGATTAAACTTCAGGTAGAGTTCTACTATTACACATTACCATTTTAAATTGAAAGCTCTAGCTGGGCGACCATCTCCTCATGCTCCAACTGATGCAAAGAATGATTATAGCAAAGATAGAGGCTATTCAGCCCATCGTGCCTGTGTCAGCTCTCTGCAAGAGCAACTCAGCAAGTCTCACTCCCCCACTTTTACTCCATAGCCCTGCAATTGTTTCCTCTCCAAATAATTACCCAATTCTCTTCTGAAGGCTTTGGTTAAATATGCCTTCACCACACACTTAAGCTGTGCATTGCAGATCTTAACCACTTGTTGCATAAAAAAAGATTTTACTCATATCGCCATTGCTTTTTTTGCCAGTCACCTTAAATCGGTCTCCCCTGCTTTTCTATCCTTCCACCAATGGGAACAGTTTTTCTCTATCTACTCTGTCCAGACCCATCATTATTCTGAACACCTCTATCAAACCTCGTCTTAATCGTCTCTTCTCCAAGGAGAACAGCCCCGGATTCTCCAATCTACACACTTAATAAAATTCTTCATCCCTGGAACTATTCCTGTCTATCTTTTCTGCACCCTCTCTAATGCCTTCATATTCTTTCTATAGCGTGGTGCCCAGAAGCAGGCACAGTACTCACTTTGAGGCTGAACTAGTGTTTCATGTAGGTTTATCGTAACTTCCCTGCTTTTGTACTCTGTGCCCCTATTTATAAAGCCCAGGATCCTGTATGCTTTATTAACCACTTTTTCAGCCTGCCCTACCACCTTCAAAGATTTGTGCACATATACTCTTGGCCCCTCTACCCCTGCATCCCTTTAGAATTGTACCCTTCATCTTACATTGCCTTTCCTCGTTCTTCCTATCAAAATGAATCGCTTTACAACTTCTCTGCAATAATCTAGCTACCCTTTGCCCATTCCATTCTTTAAGTTTATCACTATCCTCCTCACAGTTCACAGTACTTCCAAGTTTTGAAATTGTACCCTCAACTCTGAAATCTAGTTCATTGATATACATCGGGAAAGTAGGAGTCCTAAAATTGACCCCTGGGGAATTCCACCTTTCTACAGTCTGAAAAACAGTTCACCACGACTGTTTCCAGTCACTGTATCCATGCTGCTACTCTCCCTCTTATTCCATGAACTGTAATCTTACTGACAAGCCTGTTGTGTGACACTTTATCAAATGTCTTTTCAAAATCCATGTACACCACTTCAGCTGCATTACCCTCAACAGCCATACCAGTTATTTTTTTTTTTGACATGTACGAACCTGCCTTTGGCTTAGATGTTGTACCAAGGAGAAGAATTCTTTTCAGGCCCGTTGACTGCAATAACCTGATAGAAAACATACTTTTTATAAAAGATAAGCTTCTTATCTTCACATCCGTGCCATCATCAAGAACACCTACTTCCAGCCCCATAACATCCTGCAGCCCCTTCCCTGTCTCAGCTCATTTGTTACTGGAAACCCTCATCCATTGTTTTGCTACCTCTTGGCTCTTGATTCTCCAATGTTCTCCTGGCTAACCTCCCACTTCCCACCCTGCATAAACTTGAGGTCGTCCAAACCCTTCTGCCCATGTTCTAACTCGAGTCAAGTCCTGTTCACCCACCAAACCTGCGCTTGCCAACCTATACTGGCTCCCAGCGCCACCATTTCAATTCTCATAATTGTTCTCAAATCCCTCTATCCTAATTTCACCTCATCTCTGTAAGCTCTTCCAGCCCTACAACTGTCTCGGGTCTCTGCACTCCCCCCTCCCCTCCCCCAACCCTTTATGACACTCCTTATAAGCTATTCCTTTGACCAAACATTTGGTCACCAGTCCTAATATCTCCTTAAGTGTCTTGGTGTCAAATTTTGTTTAATAACGCAACTGTGAAGTGCATTGGAATGTTTTACTATGCTAAAGGTGCTATATAAATGCAAGTTGTTTATTGCATCACTTAATTTGGATAAAATATTCAATATTTAATTTTTGTTGCTGACTGAAGGAACCTCAGTCCTATCTTTGTCTCTCCAAATAGTCACCATTTATATCGTATTAAACTTTATACTGCAACACTGGCTTGTGTTTATATAATGCCTTTCATGTGGTAACATCCCAATGTGCTCCATGGGAGTGAATTTTTTTTAAAAATTGACAGGGAAATGAGGTATTATGACAAATAACCAACAACTTGGCTAAAGAGATAGGATTCGAGGAGTGCCTTAAAGGAGAAGAAAGAAATTTAGGGAGAGGTATCCAGAGCTTGCAGCCAAAGCAGCTGGTGATTGTGGAGTGAAGAAAATCAGGGAAACGCAAGAGGTCAAAATTAGATAGCAAAAGAGATCTTGGAGGGCTATAGTGCAGAAGGAACATACGGAGATGGAGAGCAACGAGGCCATGGAGGAATTTGAAAACAATAGAGAAAAGTTCAAATTGAGACATTACGAACTGGGAACCAATGTAGGTCCACATGCACAAATATAATGGGTGAACAGGACTTTGTTTGAGTTCGGGTATGGGCAGCAGAGTGAGTTAAGGGACAGATAACAGAATTTCGGATGATCTGAAGTTTACAAAGGGTGGAAGTTGGGAAGCTGGCCAGGAGTGTGTTGGAATAGTCATGTCTAAAGGTAACAAAGGCACGAATGAAGATTTCAGCAGCTGATAAGTTGAGGGAGTTAGACAGACTAACATTGTTACAGAAGTGGATGTCACAGATGTGAGGTCAGAAGCTCATCTCAGAGTCAAATAGGATGCCAAGGTTGCGAAATATCTGTTTCAGCCTCCAGATCAGGGAGAAGGATGTAGTCAGATGCAACGGAATGTAGTTTGTGTCATGGACCGAAGACTGGCCCCTATATCATGGCATTGTCTTGACTTGCTATGCTTGTCTGTAACATAAGTATGTTTGTCCTGTATTTCCAAAAAAAAATGCTCTAAATTTTAAGAGTAGTAAACATTTAGCAATTTAGAAATTTGGTTGAGGAATCTTGTTGACATTCAAACCAATTCACTTCTGTGACACACTGCCAGCCTTTAGTTATCCTGACTTGTCCCTGGTGCATCAGCACTATTGCTTAGTAAGGCATTTAACTAATTTGTTTCCCAAATGTAAATTAAAATATTAAGCATTTTGCCACTGTTTGTAATTGCAGTTAAATTTTTCACCTGCGGAGGTGATTATTTGCTGTGCACTTTCACTGGTGATGTGATTGAGTTGTGTGCTGCAGTCAGTTTGTTGTCACTGGTAGTAGCTTATAAATTCAAAAATTCTGTTGAGTTGGAAACAATTGTGCTTTGCATATCTGTTTAGAGTTTTATCCGAGATCGATTAGAAGAATGTAAAAGATCTGATGCAGAACAATACTTAAAGAACCTGTATGATCTGTATACAAGGTAAGATGTTACCAGCTTTTTAAGTATAAGAAACTCATATTTATGTTTCAAGTATTGTGCTTAAAATAGCATTTCTGGCTCAGCAAAAAATAGATGTTTTTAAGTGTCAGCCATTGACTTCAACAAATTAAGATATTGCTTAACATGATGCATATTAGAGTTCATATGGACATTGATCTTTATTTTGGGATAATAGAATAACAACTTTCAAAAAGTTTAAGCCTTGTTTTGGCTTAAAATGCAATTTTGCCAGTAGTTTGATTGGTATACTGTATCTAATGAGATCAGTGACATTTTCCTTAAATGAAGTGATACTTTTTCTCTCATCTCGTTATTTTCTATGATACAGTATTCCATTGTATTTGTAGGGTTGTCTCGGCTACATTGTGGAAGTAACTCAATTTCAAAATGAATGTAGAGCCTTTCATAACTGCAGCCATTGAAGTAGTTTTAAAATGTAGTCATTGCTGTAATGTAGGGAACACAGGCAATGTCTCACAAATAGCAATGTGATAATTACCTGATAATCTTGTTTGATGATGTTGATTGTCTAGGACACCAGGGAGAACTCCCCTGCTCTTCTTTGAAATAATGCCATGGGATCTTCGACATCCACCTGAGAGGGCCAACAGTGCGTCGGTTTAATGTTTCATCCAAAAGGGGCAGTACCTCAAAGTGCAGCACTCTCTCAGTATTCAGGCAGCCTTCATTTTTTTTTGTGCTCAATTTCTAGAGTAGAACATGAAGAACTTAAGAATGCTGCCAACTGAACCACTGACAGAAGAACTAAATGCTGAGCATTTGCTCACTGTGCAAGTTTGATGCTGAAATAGGGCGCATCAAAGCTATCCTCCAGGATTATGGCTACCCCGATCAGATCATTGTTTGCTGTGCATCCCACATAGTCATGAAAGGGCCCAATGCTGCCATTTTTGGATCTGAAAAGGGTCCAGTCTAGCTTGTATTACCATGGAAGGGTAAGGTATCTCAAACATGGAGCAACAGATGAAGCTAGCCATTTCACGCTGCTACTATGCAGTAGCAAGATAAGTAGTATTTTCCACTAACAAGATGCTGCTGCCAAGCCAAAAGGATGTTCTGCATAATGTAGAAGGAATTTCACAGCTGGTGCTATGCCAGGTATGTAGGCTATTCATCCCAATGATGAGTGGATTGTATCAAATGGCACATCCCTTTGGCGGTTCTCAATAGGCAGGGTACTGACCATATGCAACCAGCTTGCAAAACTCAGAACATAATGTCAAATGTAAGATATGATTCCTTGATTGGACAGCACTTGCTGAACAATCCCGAGTGTGCTAAGAATTACACCAACAACCAATTTAAGATTATCAGTCAGGCTTGCAATGCAGCTCACTTACAGTTGATAGAAGCTAAATATTTTCATACACAGGGACTTGCTCTTTGCAGGCATAAGGAACATGTTCAGGCATTGTGCCTTTGTTGAGTTAAACAAAAGGCTGGAGGACAGTGGTTCCCTGGTGCATTCTCCATGGCAAAGCCTCGACCAATCAGAGTCAACTTGCTAACCAATCGGCAGCCTTATCTCATGGAGCATAAATTGTTGGCCCCTTTGAAATTTGACGTTCTTGTCTGTCCTGATGAGTGCAAGCTGAAAAGTTTTAACAATGTGTCTCTTTTTTCAGCAATACTAAAGCTGAAAAGTTAATTCAAATTAAATTGCAAGCATAGAAGAAAAGGGACAGTGGTTCAAAATAGTGAGAAGAAAATTGATGTCAAAGATTTTCTTCATACATAATGACCATTATGTAGAATGGACTTCCAGATAGAATGGAGAAATTAAAAACCTTATACTTATTTAAGAAACAATTGGATGTTGCAGTGAGGGACATGTAGGTCTTTCTGGATGGCTGACCTAAGGTAAACAGCCTTCCTTGCCTGTAGATGTCTTGTAGCAATGACCTCTGCTACTTGTTTGGGAATTATTTCAATATCAGCACTTGTACTGCAGTTAAGAAATTTGAGTACTAATCCCCTTCATTCAGGTTGATGGCTGCACTTAAAGCTGCTGTTTCATAACATGAAAGCTAGTAAACTGCTTTTGTACTTGCACATTTTGCCTGAATTTCCTTCTGCTTTCCTTGGTATATGATATATGTATCATTGGAGAACAAAACCCAAACACCAGACTCTTGCAAGACTTATTTTTAATAGATTACCCAGAGAAGCGTAGTGGCACAGCATGTCAATGCACTACACTAATATACTGTGCCTTCAATGATAGAATACAAGCATGGCAGTATTCAAAAATTATGCATTTAAATCTCAACTGAACTCTCTGGAGAACATGTCAAGCTGAGGTAAAGTATGTCACAAATGGAAGGGAAACATGAAAGTCAAATCAGCTTGGTCTAATATATATAAAAAATGCTATCTAACATTTGTTTGAATGCCATTGGTAGGGGTTTGAGAGCAGGTAATAAATATAATTTTTTTTTTGTGTTGTTTCTGCCCTACAGGACCACAAATTTAGCAAGCAAGTTAGCAGAATTCGACCTTGGCACTGATAAACAGACCTTTCTGGCTAAGATGATCAAAGGCATTTTCATTTCATACCTGGAAAATTATATAGAAATTGAGACTGGGTACTTGAAAAATAGGAGTAGTATGGTGTTACAACGTTATTACGATTCCAAAAATCATCAAAAACGGTCTTATGGCTCTGGAGGGTAAGTGGATTACTTAAATGAAGCAAATTTTTAAGAAATTGATCAAGGTTTTTGGTACTTTCTGACATTCTCATCATTCTTACCTTAGATACCCTTGATTATTGGTACCCTAACTTTTAGATTGGGTACAGATTAACAGTTTTGAGATGGCATTGAGACTTCAGCTCTGAAATTAAATTACTGACATAAATTGAGTCAAGTGTGGATGCTAGAATTCTGAAAAGAACAGGAAGCACTGGAAATCTCAGCAAGTCTGGCAACGATCTGTGGAGAGAGAAGCAGAGCTGCCATTTCAGGATGGTGACCTTTGGTTAGAACTGGAGTGCTTAGAGATGTATGTTTTTAAGTCAGGCAGGGCAAATGGAGCGAAGGCAAGAGAAATTAAATGACAAAAGGGATGATAGTGAAAGGCAAAGAGAGATAGCAATAGGACAGCTAAGGAAACAAAAAGTGTCTAGAGGAGGTACAAATGGGAAGGCAGAATCGCCACCAACAGCTACCATACTAAAAAAAAGGACAGAGGTTATGATCTGAGTGCATGGGGTGATAATTTGACTTGTATTTTAAAGATGAAATAAACCAGACAATACTCATTAAGTCTTGATAACTGACCAAGTCTTGATGAGACTGACCAGTGCTCCCTGTAATGTTTTATTGTATATGGCCAGTTCATTTCAATGTGTAGTACTGTTAAATTTTTAGTGACCATTCTTGTGCATTGCCTTAAACATGACAACTTACGAGCAGTCTCCTCAAAAATCCAACCCTTGACCCCGCAATCATTGCAAACTACAGTCCCACCTTCAACGTTCCTTTCCTCTCCAAAATCCTTGAACATATTATCACCTTCCAAGTTCACTCCCATCTTTCCCAGAGCTACAAATTTGAATCCTTCCAAACAGGTTTCTGCCCCTGGCACTGTACCAAAACAACTTTATCAAAGTCACAAATGACAAAGGTAAACTTTCTCTCCTCGTCCTTCTTGATCTGTCTGCAGCCTTTGGTATGGTTGACCACACCACCCTGCTCCAGCATCTGCCCCACTGTTGTCCAGCTGGGTAGGACTGCTCTCAGCTAGTTTCATTCTTATCTAATCAGTCCAGAGCATCATTTGCAATGGTTTCTCCTCCTACTCCTATGCAGTTATCTCTGGTGTCCCCAAAGGATTTATCCTTGGCCCCCTCCTATTTCTCACCTATATGCTGCCCCTCTGCAACATCATCTGAAAGCACACCATTAGTTTTCACATGTACACTAATGACCCCAGCTCTACCTCAGCACCACCTTTCTCAACACCTCCAATGTTGTTAAATTTTTAGACTGCTTGTCTGACATCCAGTACTGGATGACCAGAAATTTCTTCCAATTAACTATTGGGAAGATTGAAACCATTGTTTTCAGTCCCCATTCCAAACCTCCATTCAAACTACCGACTCCATCCCTCTCCCTTGCAAAAGCCTACAGTTAAACCCGTCTGTTCACAACCTTGGTGTCACATTCGATTGCGAGGTGAGCTTCCAGTCGCATGTTCATGCTGTCACCAAGACTGCCTATTTCTACCTCTGTAACATGACCCAACCTTGCCCTGCCTCAGCTCATCTGCTGAAACTTTACTTCAGACATTTTTTTTCTCTGGACTTGACTATTTGAATGCACTTCTGGCTGGTCTCCCCCATTCTAACCTCCTTAAATTTAAGGTCATCCAAAACTCTGCTGCCTATGTCATAACTCGCACCAAATTCCAGTGGTCTATCACCCCTATGCTCGCTGACCTACATTGAATCTTTGTGCAGCAAAGTTTTGATTTTAAAATTCTCAGCCTTGTTATCAAATCCTCCATGGCCCCTCTCTCTCTCTCTCTCTCTCTCTCTCTCTCTCTCTCTCTCTCTCTCTCTCTCTCTCTCTCCCCCCCCAACCTCCGTCCTATCTCTAAATTCCTCCAGCCCCCAACTTTCTGAAATGTCTGCACTCTAATTCTGGCCTGTTGTCTATCCCCAATTTTAATTGCTCCACCATTGGTGGCTGTGCTTTCAGTTGCCTAGGCCTAAGATCTGGAGTATGCCCCCAACACCCCTCCGTCTCTCTAACTCACTTTCATCCTTTTAAATCACTCCTTAAAACCTATTTCTTTGACCAAACTTTTTGTCACCTGAACTAATATATCCTTATGTGGCTCAGTGTCATACTTTTAGAATGTTCCTGTGAAATGCCTTAGGGCATTTTATTACATTAAAGGTGCTATATAAATATAAGTTGCTGCGATTTTGTTGCATGTTACGTTCTGAGTTGCTGTGCATATGCGTTCTTTAGAGGGAACATTGGATGTGGCTAATCTTTACTGACAATATTCATAATCGATCACTGATTCTAGAACCAAAGATTAGTTTGCTCAAAATATTACATGGTTTGGACTTCAAGACTGTAAATTTCTTAAATTGTTGTATTCTAAAGGTTATAGATTGCAATAGATAATCTTTCTAACCTCATCAACATAATTGAATTCAAAGTAATCTAGTTTTTTTGAAGCAAAATAATGGTAGTACATGATCTCATCAAAGCTGCTTCAATGATAAATCAAGTGTAAATCAGTTTATGAAGCCTGTAGCAAAAAACTGAGTGATGTGTGAAACACAATTTCAGATGATGATTAAACTGGGTCATACTCATCTTGTGAAAGCAATATGCAGTGGGTCAATTCAAAAGAATGGTTTGTTGATTTCATTTCGCTGTCCTCATATTTTTTTTTTTCCCCAGATGGCCCATTCTAGAAATTGTTTATTACCACATCAATGATCATTTTCCTCCTTTAAAAAAATGATTTTCGATGGGCCTTATAGCTTGAGTTGGTAACTGTCAGTTCAGCAAAGTAAAATATTTCCTGAAAAATTGTTCAGTTTTACATATTACACTTTCTGGAGCAAATCTATGAAGATCTCCATATCCCTCTCTTTGCACTTTGTTAATATGCTTATTACGCAAGTCATTTATATCACAATCAAACAATTTATCAGATTCATACAATAAAGGTTTCTTATCTATGATAGGCAGCCATTTACAGTGCCAATTTAATGATTATTTTGGTGACTGAGTTTGCTTCAGGCCTGACATCCAATTTGGATTTCACAGAAGAGTCTAGAAACCAGCTTAGCTTGTCTATACATGAAGAGCATTTATGAATTTATCTAATTAAATACCATGACCTGAATGCACAGCAGGTGCACTCCATCACTATGCCCCCTTTTGTAATGCTTGGTATGTCTGTACAATTACATAATTAAATTTAAGGGACAGTGCTTTGAAAAAGCATTTGGAAATGCAGTACAGTGAAGTGTGAAAAAACTAATTTGTAATTTAGTGTAGCTGATTTTTTTTTAAGTTGTCTAGTTTGCTCAAGTGTGTTCTATTAGCTGTATACATCGAAGTTTGTTTCCCCATATTAACCTCTCTGCATTCTGTTGATGGAAGAGTTACTTCCTTTTAGATGAAAAGTTAATGTTTTGATTCAGCATACGCAAAGCACTAACTTTCCTTAATGCGATTGCCACCAATTGCAGTGCTGCAAAGCCACAATGAAAAATGGCTGGACATTTGAGGCATTAGTGTCCTTTGGTAAACCTACCCCATATGTACTTTGATTCATCCGCAATGATTGTAACTTATCACCTCTGTTTCAAACTACTTCACTTAAAGTTACCTCTGTTTCAAACTACTTCACTTAATTTTAGACAGACTTCAGAACTATCGAGCACATTATCAAAGATTTCTGTAAATGGTATACATTGTCTTTTAAAACACCGTCAGAATCACAATTAAAACAGCACGCAAACATATTTTGCATTATTAAAGTAGTACTACATTTTTGAAGTCCATGTAGTGAACTGTTTTCTGAACACCTACCCCGCCATTCTCGTGGGATATGATTTTTTGAGATTTTACGATTAAATTTGTTGAATGTTAAGCTCTGTTGGACTGGGCAAAATTAGAAAAACTTGCAATCAGTTCCAGGCTGTTTTGAAGGCATTTACAATTTCAAGATTTTTTTTTAAAACCAGTATTTTATCCTAATTTCACTATAATTCATGTTTTAAGATTCATTTTGTTTACCTTTGAAGTAATTGCTCATGATTAAATTTCAATTTTTTAACATTTCTAAGTCTAAGCTAGGTGAACGCTGCATATAATATTGAATGTCAGCGAGCATCTTGAGAAAGGCTGCTGGAGTTGGAAGATAGGATCATTTTTCGAAAAGCTCCTGATCCTCACTAATTTCTTTATTTAATTCTGGCTTAGGTTGGCTCAACGCTTTGGAGGTTTGAATGATCAAAGTCATTAACTGCGATTGTAGTCAACCTGAGGAATGTTAGTAGAGATTGGTTCTGCTTGCTGAAGACTCCCCCAAATGCTCTGCAACTTAGAGTTGGCTTTAATTTCTTCAAACTACACCAAACTCTTCTCCTTAACTGGCCATACACGAAAAGCAAAACTACTTTGTAATGGTGCTGAGTCACAAATTCCAACATCAAGCATCAAAATTCATTGTATCTAGCAAACTGAAAATTCAGCCTTAGCCTCTTAAGCAGCTAGTCTTTTCTAGTCAAACTTCCCAGAGTGACCCTTGAAAATCTTGTTAACTGCAGCGTCTGTCTGCTGAAGCTTAGAAATGTTAATCTATGGAAGATTGATCAGTTCCACAATTGTTGGGCAAAGATTTTTGGGATCCACATAGTAGTTACCCATAATGATGGGTAACTACCCTGCGGTTGAAATTTTCTATCTAGAAATTAAGTGTACTACTCAAAAATTCTTTCACCCAAGATTGCTGATTGAAATGTTAAGTGAGAGAAGTGTCAAACATGGTTGTAGCATCTAGGTTAACAACAGGAGTAGTTTTTCAGATCCATCCGTTATTGGCACCCGGAAGAAGAAACACAGATTCTTTTTTCTGTTTATCGCCAACACACTTTCTGTTTCAAAAAGTAGAATCCCATCAGTATAAGCTTCTAGAAAAGACCAGCTTCATCAACGATGAATTCATCATTCATGAGGCTGGCAGATTTGAAGCAATGCATGCGGAGTTGATGAAATTTCAGTTCAGTTATTAACTTCCCTTATCATAGAATCATAGAAAAGTTACAGCACAGGAGGAGGCCATTCGGCCCATCTTGTCCATGCCAGCCCGAGAACACCCAGGTGCACTTTCTAATCCCACCTTCCTGCACCCGGCCCATAGCCCTGCAGCTTACAGCACATAAGGTGCAGATCCAGGTACTTTTTAAAAGAGTTTGGAGTTTCTGCCTCTCCCACCAACTTGGGCAGTGAATTCCAGGCACCCACTACCCTCACTTTCATCTCTTGATCCATCCCAGTTGACTAGGAAGATTGCTAAACCTGATTTCTTGTGCAATTTTGGATATTTTTTTTCTTGCAACAAAATTTGTTCTGAAATTCTGGGGAGATTTTTATTTCACACTGCCTTGAACCATTCAAGAAATTCTGTCAATGTTCTCAAATTTAGAGAAACAGCTGTTTCAGGTATTGAAGTTTCCATATCTGCCTTATTTCAAAGCAGAATCCCACTGTTGATTCTCTAATTGTTGCTTGAGTGACACCATTATTATAAAATGACAGCCACTATGGTTGACAAAATACTGCACTGAAACAACCTCTCCTAATGGGAAGCCCTACTTGTAAGATGGAATAATTGAGCAAACTATTTCAACAGGATATTTTGTGCTCATGAAAACTTATAAAAGTAATGAAAGCTTTTGAGCGCTACACACTGACAGAGCACGAGAGCTGCACCCTGGCAGAGATTGTGTATAATTCTCACGCTGAGGGCTAAATAACCTGCAGGAAATCTGCACAGGCCAAGAATCAGTAATTTTGTGCACTGAACTCACTAAAAAAAAAAAAAATAGCTTTTATTACGTCTGTAATGATTCACTACAGCTGACTACAAAATGTTGCAGACCTGGCATCGGCATAATGATAAGTGACTCAAGATTATGCAATCTCGACTTTTTTTGGGTATACTTTTATACATGTTTGTCTTCTATAAATTAGTACAATTGCAAATCTTTGTAAATTGTGGATGATTTTGTGGAATAAAAATGGATGTGTATTTTGTAGGATTCAGGATCTAAAGGAGCGAATTCGCCAACGTACCAACTTACCACTGGGGCCAAGTATTGACACACATGGTGAGACTTTCCTGTCACAGGAGGTGGTTGTCAATCTTTTGCAGGAGACCAGACAGGCCTTTGAGAGATGTCACAGGGTAAGAATGTTATACAAAATGACTACATTGTACTGAATTTTTGGGATTGGAGCTATGTGGTAGTTTTCCTCAAGTGGGTTAAAAATAGTAGAGTATCACTTTTCATGGCTTCCAAGCTTCCATTTTGAAAGCTGTTGCAAGAGGTTATTCTGGAGAAGTTTTTCTTTGTGGCAGCTCAATATAACTATTACATTAAGCAGTGCCCACTTTTACTAATTCTTATCTTTTTTTTATAGCTGTCTGACTCTTCTGATTTACCAAAGAATGCTTTTCGAATATTTACTATTCTCGTGGAGTATTTGTGTGTTGAGCATATTGACTATGCTCTAGAAATTGGACTTGCAGGTAATTCCTAGTAATGGAACTTCCATTAATGGAAGTTTCTCTGGATGAGTTAGATTTCTTTATTTTCACTAAATTTACGAACAACCAACTTCCTTTCCTAGCCCCTACTTTAGCTGATATTGTAAGTGATTTATCACCTTGGGCATTGCCTAGCTTCGTTTTCAAATTTATTGTCTTTGCTGCCTCATCAAATAAACAGCTTTGACACTTCTGCCCTCACTAACTGCTGTAACATCTCCAATCGTCCTTTCTTCTCCAAAATCTTTAACATGTTGTCATCTCCCATTTCTTCTCTACCTCCGTGTTTAAACCACTCCAATCAAATTTCCATCCTTCAGACAACAATACAGTGGCCCTAACCAAAGTGATGGAATGGCGTACACTCTGATGAGCTTTTCACATCTTACCTCTCTGCAGCCTTTGGCACTGTTGATCATATAGTTTTTCTCCAAAGCCCTTTCTTGAATTCTGAGCTGTGTGAGACTGTTCTCAGCTTGGCCTTACTTATCTAATCTTGTTTAAAGCATCTCTAATAATGGCTTGTCTTCCTTCTCTCTCAGTTTCCTCGGCACTATCCATGGTTCCCTTCTGCTTATCTGCATGTTCTCCCTTGGTGATATCATCTGAAGCCGTGGAAACCAACATCCACGTATATGCTAATAACACCCTACTTAACGTTCGCTATCTCTCAACCCCTTGAAATACCTTTGTGTTGTCAAACTGCTTGTCTGAGGTGCAGCCCTATACTTCCCTCCATCTAAACACTGAAGAACAAAGTTATTGCCTTTAGCCTCAACACCCTTGCCATCGACTCCATCCAACTCCCTGACCACACTTGAACCGAACTAGGCTGTTCACAACCTCTGCATTCTGTTTGAACCCATATCTAATCTCTGACAAGGATTACCTAATTTAATCTTCATAACATCAGATGCTCTTCCCTCCTTCAGCCAATATCATACTAAAACCCTGATCCATGCCTTTGTCACTTCCAGACTCAATTGCTCTAATGTTCTATTGGCCAATATCCCATCTTAAGTATCAACATCTCCAAAATTCTGTAGTCTTGTATGTTATCTTGCACTGAGTTACACTACCCCATCTTCACTGACCAGTGCGAGTTCCAAGACAGTTTTAAATTTAAAATTCTCACCCTTGCCTTCAAATCATCTCTGTAACCTATAAAAACCAACCACACCAACTTCCAGTTAAATATAGAAAATAGGAGTAGGAGTAGATCATTCGGCCCTTCAGGCCTGCTCCGCCATTCAGTATGATCACAACTGATCCTCTATCTCAACACCATACGCCCGCTCTCTCCCTATACCCCTTGATGCCTTTGGAGTCTAAAAATCCATCTATTTCCTCCTTAAATATATTCAATAACTTGGCCCCCACAGCCTTCTGTGGTAAGAGAATTCCGCATGTTCACCACCCTCTGAGTGAAGAAGTTTCTCCTCACCTCAGTCCTAAATGGCCTATTCTGTACCCAGAGACTGTGACCCTTGTTCTAGATCCCCCAACCAGAGGAAACATCATCCCTGCATCCAGTCTGTCCAGCCCTGTCAGAATTTTATATGCTTCAATGAGATCCCCTCTCATTGTTCTAAACTCCAGTGAATACGGGGCTAGCAGACCCAATCTCTCTCATACGACAATCCTGCCATCCCATGAATGGTGAACCTTTGCTGCACTCCCTCTATGACAAGTATATCCTTTTTTGAGTAAGGAGACCAAATCTGCATACACTTGTCCAGATCTCACCAAGGCCCTGTACAGCTGCAGTAAGACATCCTTGCTCCTGTACACGAGTCCTCTCGTAGTGAAGGCCAGCATGCCATTTGGCAGCTTAACTACTTGCTGCACCTGCATGCTTGGTTTGAGTGGTTGGTGTACAAGGACAGCTAGGTCCCTTTGTACATCAACATTTCCCAATCTATCACCATTTAAATAATACTCTGCCATTCTATTTTTCCTACCAAAGCGGATAACTTCACACTTATTCACTTTATACTGCATCTGCCATGTATTTGCCCACTCACTCAACCTGTCTATATTGCCCTGAAACCTCTTAACATCCTCACCACTCACATTCCCACCAAGTTTTGTGTCGTCAGCAAACTTGGAAATATTACATTTGGTTTCCACATCCAAATCATTGATCTATATTGTGAAAAGCTGGGGCCCAAGCACTGATCCCTGCAGTACCCCACTAGTCACTGCCTGCCACTCCAAAAAAGATCCATTTATTCCTACTGTTTCCTGTCTGTTAACCAATTCTCAAACTATGCCAATATATTACCCCCAATCCTATGTCCTTTAATTTTATACACATTAACCTCTTATGAGGGACTTTATCAGAAGCTTTCTGAAAATCCAAATACACCATGTCCACTGGTTCTCCCTTATCTATTTTGCTAGTTATGTCCTCAAAAAAAGTCTAGTAGGTTTGTTAAACATGATTTTCCTTTCATAAATCCGTGTTGGCTATGTCGAATTCTGTTGATATTTTCTAAGTGGCCTGTTATCACATCCTTTATAATAGCCTCTAGCATTTTCCCTACTGCTGATGTTAGGCTAATCTTTCACATAGTAAAGTATCCCAAGCGGCTCCATAGGAGTGTTAACAGATAAAATTAGATACCAAATTACAAGAGAAATTAGGCCAATGACCAAAAACTTGGTCAAAGAGGTATATTTTAAGGAGAGTCTTAAAAGAGGAAAGGAAGGTTTAAGGTTAGAATTTCAGAGCTTAGGGCCTTGGTGACTGAATGCACAGCAGACAATGACGAAAACAGAGGATGAGCAAGTGACCAGTAGGAGGTTACAGAAATATAGAAACATAGGAACAGGAGTAGGCCATTCAGCCCATTGAGCCTGCTCCACTCTTCAATTAGATCATGGCTAATCATCTACCTCAACACACTTTCATGCGCTATCTCCATATCCCTTGATGCCACTTGTCTCCAGAAATCTGTTGATTCCTGTTTTGAACATGCTCAATGATTGAGCTTCCACAGCCCTCTGGAGTAGAGAATTCCAAAGATCCACCGCCCTCTGAGTGAAGAAATTCCTCCTCATCTCAGTCTTAAATGTCCTACCCCAAATCATGAGATTATGCCCCCTGGTTTTAGACTCACCAGCCAGGGGAAACATCTACATTTACCCTGTCATGCCCTATAAGAATTTTGTAAGTTGCAATGAGGTCACCCCTCATTATTTGAAACATAAGGAATACAGACTCAGTGTCCCCGATCTCCTCGTATGACAATCCTGCCATCCCAGGGATTAATCTGGTGAACCTCCGTTACATTCCCTCTATGGCAAGCATATCCCTCCCTTAGATAGAGGACCAGAACTGTACACAATACTGCAGGTGTGGTCTTATCAAGGCTCTATACAACTGCAGCAAGACATCTTTATTCCTGCACTCAAACCCCCTTGCGATGAAGGCCAACATACCATTTACCTTCCTAATTGCTTGCTGCACCTGCATACTAACTTTTAGCGACACATGAACAAAGACACCCAGGTCCCTTTGAACACCCACACTTCCCAACCTCTCACCATTTAAGAAATATTCTGCCTTTGTTTTTTCTACTAAAGTGAATAATTTCACATTTATTCACACCATATTCCATCTGCAATGTTCTCGCCCATTCACTTAGCCTGTCCAAGTCCTCTCGAAGCCCCCTTGCACCTTCCCACAACTTAGATTTCCACCTAGTTTGGTGTCATCAGCAAATTTGGAATTACAATTGGTCCCCACATTTATATAGATTGTGGACAGCTGCGGACCGAGTACTAGTCCTTGCAGTACCCCACGAGGAACAGCATGCTATCCTGAGAATGATCCATTTATTCCTACTCTCTGCTTTGTCTGCTATCCAATTCTCAATCCATACTAGTATATTTCCCCCAATCCCATAAACTCTAATTTTATTTATTGACCTGTGTGGGGCCTTATCAAAAGCCTTCTAAAAATCCAAATACACCACATCCATTGGTTCTCCTTTATCAATGCCACAAGTAACATCCTGAAAAAAACTCAGTTTGTCAAGCATGATTTCCCGTTCATAAATCCATGTTGAAACTGCCCAATTTGACCCTTCTTTTCTAAATGTCCAGTTATCACATCCTTAATAATAGATTCTAACATTTTCCCTACTGCTGACATCAAACAACAGGTCTGTAGTCCTCTGTTCTCGCTCTGCCTCTCTTCTTAAATAGAGGAGTTACATTTACAACTTTCCAATCTGCAGCAGCCTTTCCAGAATCTATAGAATTGAAAGATAACCACCAATGCATCCATTATCTCTCTAGCCATCGCCTTCAACAATCTGGGATGAAGTTCATCTGGTCCAGGGGATTTATCAACCTTCAATCCAGTTAACGTTTCAAGTACTACCTCTTTACTAATACTCATTTCTTTTAGTTCCTCAGTTTCACAAGCCCTTTCGTCGCCTAGTATTTCTGGGAGATTTTCTTTATCTTCTTTGAAGACATGCAAAGTAACTATTTGGCTTCCCTGCCATAGGGAGAGCGGGGCCATGAAAGCAAAGATGAGAATTTTATAAAGGTGGTGTTGCTTAATTGGAAGCCAATATAGGTCTGTGAGCACAGGGATGAACAAGAGTTGATGAGGGTTAGGACATGGGCAGTAAAGTTTTTGGATGACCTCCGATTTAGGGAACATATTCCCCAAGGACCTATCCTTACGACTGTCCTATTTCTCACCTATATGTTACCCATCAGCAACATCATTGGAATAGCCAAGTCTAGAGGTAATGGGCATGGATGGCGGTTTCAGCAGTATATTAACTGAGGTGGGGCAGAATTGGGTGATGTTACCGAGGTGTAAATTGGTGTCTTATTAATGGTGTGGATATATGGTAAGAAACTCACCTTGTGTCAAATATGATATCATGGCTCAGCCTCCGATAAATGCCAGGGAGAGAGATGGAGCCAGTGGAGAGGGAACAGAGCTTGCTTTGGGCCTGAAGACAATGACATGGGTCTTGCCAATATTTATTTGAGGAAATTTCTGTTCATCCAGTACAGGATATTTGACAAGCAGTGCTGGTGGGGAGTGAAGTACTGGTGAGGTAGATTCAGCATACTTGTGAACACTGGTGCTGTGCTTTCAAATGAGGTCATTGAGGAGCAGCATGTTGACGAGAAATAAGAAACGGCAGAGTTAACAGTGCAAGAGCAGGAAGAAAAGCCATTGCATGTGATTCTTTGTTGATGGCTGGATAGATAAGAATAGAAACAGGAGTGCAGTCCTACCCATCTGGATGACTGCAAGGGATTGGAGGAGAATGGTGTGATGAACTTTGTCAAAGGCTGCAAACTGTTTGAGAAGACTCGGGGGAATAGTTTATGACTGCCGTAGTCATATAGGATGTCATTTTTCCCCCATGCCCATTCCCATGATCTCTGCATCCCTCAAACATTGGCCTCTTGTGGACTCCTGAGTGCTTTCAGTTGCCTAGGTTCCACTCAAACTCCCCCCCTCCATCTCCAACAAACCTGTCTAGCTCTTTTTCCTTATAAAACTCATCTCATTGAGCGGGCATTTGATCCCTCCCTCCTAATCTCCTTTGATTCAGACTCCATTTCCCTTAGTGGCTTTGGACATTTCTCTATGTTAAAAGTGCTATAAAATAAAAATTTATGGTATATATTTTGAAGTAGCACTGCTGTAAGGTAAATCTAATTTAATAGAGTTTAAGTCTGTATTTGCAAGATCCATAGGTAGTTATGGATTAGTAAGATCATTAGTTCATCCATCTAGAAATTCTCTCCTATCCACCCAATGCAGTGCAATTTCTAAAATGATTTCCAGGTTTGCACTTCAACATTCTATCTGTAAGTCTATTCAGTATGTTCATTACTTTTTAAGAAGATGAGCTTCCTGATGAGTCCTAAATTTTCTTTTTACTAATTGGAACTTAGGACTCTAAATTGAAGGTAGTATTCTGGATTTAACTCCTTGTGTCCGTTGACTAGTTTGCATACCCTATAAAATCACATCTCAAATACAACTTTTCCAAGATGAAAACTGTGGTCTCTCCTATCCATGCATTCATCACCACATAAGACTTTTCATGCAATCAACTAACCTCTATTCTTACATCACCTGAATGCCTGTTTTTGCTTCTTGGTACCCTATTCCCTCCCCCTACCATTCAACATAACTCTTTACAGTTAAAAAAAAACCCAGCTCTTTCTACCCTTCGGCTAATGTCCTGGCTGTTCCCAAGATTTGCCCTGAATCCCCACAGCTTTGAGTGTAAATAATACCTTTAGATTGGAACTTTCCCAAAGCGTATTGGAAGTTGTGGTGAACCATGTTATATAGGGCTTTTCCATTCCACTTGAATTAACCTCTTCCTCTGAGAAATTAAGATGGGTGAGGTAGGAACTTCCATTTCTGAAACTATGTTGATGTCTGCATATTGATTTTTCATTATTTTGTAGTTATTTGAAATTAGACTAATGAAGCCTGTAGCCTGTATCTTTTATGAATTTGGTTACGTTAATCTGCTTCTATGAACCAGACAATTAATAAAGCAGATAGATAATATTTAATTAACTCTGTTCTGATAATAAATTGGTGTTTTATCCATGACTGAAAGCTTAGAACAAGTTTTTTTTTTCCCCTCAGCAATCCCATCTACAGATTCCAAGACTGCGCCTCTTTACTTTTTAGATGTTGTGCAACAGGCAAATACCATTTTTCATTTGTTTGACAAACAGTTTAATGACCACCTCATGCCACTGATAAGGTGAGAGAATTTTGTTAATTAACTGGAATGCTTTTAACTGAATTATTCTAATAGTCATATGGAACGTGATGAAACTTAAAATGTAACACATCTTGATTCTCCTGGGCACCTCCCCATATAAAGTATCTACACACTCATGAACACACTGCACCCTCGAGGCTTATAAGCAACAAAGTTCTAGGAATAATGAACAACTTCTAGTGGAGATCACTTTACCAACTATTTGGATCATGTAATTTGAAAGCAAAATGTGGTAGGACTGTTAAAGATTTTGCAACCTGAAATGCAGTAATATGATGCAGCATATCTTCCCAACAAATTCTGTTCTGCACCTCAGCCTGGGAAACAGGAACTTGATTCTAAATTCCAGTTACAATGTTAATTATTTGTAAACCAATAACTTTGATTCTGACCTCACCCTGAAAACATGTCTTTGGTAGAATCTTAATCTAATCTTTATGGAGTAAATTATCAAATTCTCCATTGTGAAAATGATTGATTTTGGTTGGCTTCAAAAATCCTAAAAAGATCTTTTTTCATGTAAATTGCAAAAACAGCTCTTCTCATAGCATCTCCTTCTATTTGAGAGGCTACCCTCATTCAAAATTTGGACAGTAAAATAAGTTAGTATTTGATTTGTAATTGTACCTGCAGCTCTTCTCCTAAACTGACTGAGTGCCTGCAGAAGAAGAAGGAAGTGATTGAACAGATGGAAGTTAAACTGGATACAGGGATTGACAGGTAAATACAAATTCATTGCAACATGCCATATCAGGGATGTCATTAAACCCCACAGTTTTTCATCTGTCTATACAGCATCTCATTATCGTTTGGTTAATCATCCATCAGACATCTGTTAGATAGAGCCTTTCACTAAACAGTGTAGTGTCATCATTAAGCTGCTTAATCCTTAAACACAATAAACATTTTTCTCCACATAAAAATTCATTTTTTGTACTGTAGAAAGCCTTTTAATCCAAATGGGAGATTCTGAAGTTTCGGTAATTGGAAATTTTGGGTACGTTTTCATTTAGAATGTAAATGTGTTTTAATTTAAGGTTTTGAAGGTTCTACAGTATCTAACTATCTGAAAAATCTCTGGTACTAATGTGGTTGATTACAGTGCATTACATGTTTGTATGGGTAAGCACAATGGTAAACTAGTAAATGCGCTCTAGTGCTTTGATTCTATTAAGGGACCAGATTATGTTAACTGAGCATTTATTTCAGCATTTGTTTTATTTCCACCAGTTTCTTGCTGGTTTTTTGAAAAAGCCCTTTATATGAGCAAAATACTTTTGGATTAAGGTCTAATGTTGAGTACCTTTGAATCCTTGACAATACCTAAATTAGATGCAGTGGCATAGCTCTGTTTTGTAAATTTAAGGGTTGTAGAATCATAAAATTTTACTGTACAGACATCATTCGGCCCATGGTACCTGTGCTGGAAATAGCAATCCAATTAGTTGCACTTCCCTGCTTTTTCTCCATAGCCCTGCAAATTCTCTTTGTCAAGTATATATCCATTTTCCTTTTGAAAGTTAATATTGAGCCTGCTTTCACTACCTTATCAGGTAGTGCATTCCAGATTTATAATCCTAAATCTTTTTTTAAAAAGATCACCTCTTCCCACTGGGCCTTTTCCATTTGTTTGAAATCTGTGTCCTCTCTGCACAGGCGGGTGGGTCAGTGAACAATTTCTCTTCATTTACTTTATCAAAGCCCATCATTAAAATTGAACATTCCTATTAAAATCTTAACTTTCCCTGTGCCAATGACAATCCCAGCTTCTCTCTCTTTCCATATAAGTGAAGACCCTCTTACATGATGGACAGGAAAAGACCCTCCAGTCCAGTGTTCCTCATTGCAAGGCCCTTGAACCAGTGGTGGCTCCCATCAACACTAAATGTGGCTCCCCAACTCCATCCATTTTCAGGAACTGCTTTATCCCCAGAGGGTCACGGTGAGCCGGAGCCCAATCCAGCATTATATTCCTTTTAACATTAAAAAAAAACGTATTCTGAGCCGATAAAAAGTCAGCCTTCTTTGCATTTCACATTGACCACATGGTGTTGAGGAAGGAAATAGTTAACTCACAAGGAGTTCAATTGGTAATTATCAGTTAACTAGCTAAGTACCCATTTAAATGTATAGAAGAGAAAACAGATGAGACAAGCTCTCTGTCGAGTTTTATGGACCAAAAATAAAACTCTGTTGGAAGAAGCCAGTCTTAGTCTTTACCTTTATTTCAAGCAGCTATTGTGACTTTATCACATGGTACAATGTGTGGCAATAGCATATCGAAGTATGTGCGTTGTATAGTAACAGTTACATTACCATAGCAACCACCATAGAAATAGAATATTGAGCTGTTGGTGTCATTTTTTTTGGCCCATATGAGTTACTGGAGTGGTAAGCAATTATAATTCAGTAGTCATTGTGGCGCTCTCACTGCAGGTTTTTTGCTAAAGTAGCCCTTGCTTGAAAAATAGTGACGGTAACTGCCCTGGTCCATCCAACCAGTTCCACTCAATTGTGTTAATTTGTGAATCACAATGCATACACTGCTGCCTCACCCCAAACCATGAGATCTGGGAGAGGTGAAAAACTAGATTTTAAAATCCCAGGTCAATTTAGGGGAAGCAAACCCAGGAAATTCCACTGTGACCCTTTCAGACAATCAAAACCAGCCCAGGACATCATTCTAGCCCTGATAATTCTGCATAGTTTTGTACAAAGTGATCTCTGCTCAGTGAGAAATGGGTCCAGCTTTTGCTTGAAAAGTTTCCAAAGCGAATTGGTATCCACCAGCTTTAATGCTTTTTCTTGAAGAATGCAGCATTCACCCAGTCTACATGCATAACATTACACTTTACCAGCTTCTGAGGAGCCCGATCTCTCAATATCCACCTTGAACATTTGAGCATCATATATAGTTCTGACATTCATAATCTTAGTTTTATCTGCAAACTTGTAGACAATCTCCCTAGCATCTACATCTATCCTCTACATCTGGATCACTAATAAAAATAGTCAAGACCAGACTCTGCTAGCCTAGCACAGAATTCATCTCATCTCTGGAATAATTCTGGTACGATTGTATGATTTGTTATTGTAGAAGTCTGTAGTAACCAGTTTAAAGATTTCAAATATTATTGATACACATTTCAAAAGTTACCCCTTTTTACACAGAATTTATATTGAAATTTACAACATATCAGTAACATTACCATATTATTTCTTTGCAATTTTTAAAATTGCCTAGACCTATACTAACATAGAATAAAGCAACTGCAGTATCTCACAATAAAAGTAACTATTTTGTTCTGTGAAGGACATTGAATTGCATGATTGGACATATGAAGCACATCCTGAGTGTTGAACAGAAAAAGACAGACTTCAAACCAGAGGATGAAAACAACGTACTAATTCAGTATACTAATGTATGTATTCACAAACTGCTGTACAGTGTGCGTCGCATATATCCCAGAAAACCATCTCAGAATTTTATTGCACATATAAGTGTTGTATGTTACACTTAATTGTCCCAAATGATTGTGCTGGAATTACTGTAATCAGTTATCTCCATGGCTACTGCTTTCAATCTGAATCTCTATTATTTTTTTGCCTCTGTTTTTTATTTCGCTTTCTGAGTTTTACGGTGAGAAAGAGAGAACTTGCATTGTATAGTGACTTCCTATAAACTTGGGACATTCCAAAGCACTTCAAAAAAAGTAATTTATTGGATGTGAAGTGCAATCACTTATGCAAGAAAACATGGCAGCCAATTTGTAGACAGGAAGATTCTGCAAAGAACAAATAAGTTAACCTGCTTTTTAATAATTGAGGCAGAATGCTGGCTACATCTCTTGGAAAAACATCTCATTGAAACGTGCCAAAGAATCTCTTAGTTATGTCAATGTGCTTTGTTTTAGTGTCTCATCCAGAAGATGTAATTTTCCCATGGTGTTGAACTGTACTCAGTTATGTACTCAGTATAATGTACTCAGTTCTTGCAATGGAATTTGAAACTTGATTATCTGACTAAGGTAAAAGTCAACCAAACAAGTCATGCTGTGTTGATCACACTCCCCACTCAGTATGTTGGATTGACAAAAATTTGTTGCATAGTTTGCATTTAAGGATACAATATTAATTGCACTATCTGGAAAGATTATTGCTAATTTATATCAAGAATTAAGGAGTGGAGCTTTCCTATAATTTGTAGAATATCTGCTGCTCATGTCTTGGGGCAATGGTTATAACAGAATTAGCTTGCTTTTTCTCATGTATAGCTTTCAAAAGCCTGCTGCTGACTGTAGTATAGGATGGTTGGAGGAGTTTAGTGTGTGTTATGATATGGCAGATGGTATTTGCCAGGATGACCAAATCCGAAAGGGAAACTTAGCCATGTTATCACAACGATTTTGCAATTCGTAGTTATTACGAGAAGGCTTGTACACTGAAGTCAGAAATAATGTGTTCACCACCACCTTCAGAGATTTTAAAGATTAAATTAAAACATTTATTAAAAGAAAACTTAAACACACAAGATTACAGTTACACAGATACATTTAGTTTTATAACCATTCCCACAAGATTTTTAATTAACTATGCACCTCTTTCAGGCAACAGTCCAAATAGATTCTTATTCTGTAAAACATCCAGCAATATTACCACAAGCATCCACTGTTGCTCTGAAGGAGGTATCTCACAGCTTCTCTCCCTCTCATTTGACAATGGAATTCTAAAGGCTTTTAACACAACCTTGGTTACTGGAACAGCAAACTTCCCCAGGGTAGCTAGAGGCTTTTTCCCACAGGCCTATTACACACAGTGCACCTTTCAAGATCTCACGCGGCCACACCTCATACAACATTCCATCCTTCTTTAAATATATTTTCTCCCTTTTGACCTGCAAATCCCATTGTTCCTACCTTTCTTTGGAAGTTACTTTTCCCAGAATAAGAAAATCTTTCATGTTCTCATTATGGCCAGCACTTCCGGGAAAAATAAACTTAATAACTTTGCCTTATTTATCCTACCAGTTGTAAACACCTTATCATGTCCCTTTGAAAATCAAGCAACCTCTCAACTTATCTAAAAATGCAAATTTCATTTACACTGTATCTGCTGAGACTTCATCCTAGCTTACCCCATCCCCATTTCAAATGCCTGTTTTACACTTAATCCCTTTTGATAATTCAAACCTCGCAGTCTGACTGTCTACGGTTTAATTAAACTAGACACACACACAAACGTCCACACACACAGTCCCCTCGGCCTGCTTCAGTATCCCACAGTAATATTGACAGAAAAAATTATCTTTCCTTTGTGTGGCAAGCTGTAGTTGGCTTGTAGAGGTACAGCATTAGTTTCATTTCTGTTACTGCAGTCAGAATGCAGCCCTCGGTAGGTGGCATGACATCTCCTGGGTGAAAAATTGGGAAGAGTTGCAATTTCTACATTATTAATTTCTTTTGTGATTCCCCTGAATGAATCACACTGATACCAACCGCAGAAAGCCCAGATTTCTGAATGCCATGCCCTAATGTGGTTAGTTTGAGCTACTTGATTTTTACCACATGTTGCTGCAGAACTTTTATCTCCCCTGAAGCTGATGTAGCCATTACTTCCCATTTTCACCTAGCGGGAAGGCAAATTACTTAATCTTGAATCATTACTTGTTCACAGTCTGAACTCTCATTTGCAAATTGTGGACATTTAGAATTTGCAAAATGCACAATTTCGTACTGGCTTAGTTAAGCGCATTACCCAATGCACTTTTTACAGTTACAATCCCTGAGGGTCACATGCATTATATAAAAAATAAAATTATTGGTTGATGCACCTAGCTGGGGATAATGGATTGAAATGTCTACTTTTGGTCTACATACAATAATAATAACAGCATATACATCAGAGACTGTAACTTATGCAGTGATCCCAAGATAGAAGTGACAATGTTTTTCCAGGGTTTTCAGTAATTTTGTTGCTTACATAGGAGCAGTTGCTTTAGAAACACATCAAGCGATAAATCCCAGCAGGAGTCTGATTGTAAGGCAGCTCCCCGAGTCTTTGTTAATTTGGGATGAATGTTTTATATACCAGTGTTTGTGTACCTATCCCTGAAGGCTGAATGTTTAAAAATGAAATATAGATATACATAAATTTTGGTTTAAAAATTAAAGCTTAATTTGGCTCATTAGTGATTCTTTAGGGATCTACAGGTAAACGAGAATCATTACAAGTTAAAAGTTAATCTGTTAGTATTTACTACCCTTAAAACCCATTTTTAAAAAAAGCATTGAATATTTTATTGCCATACGATTTTGAAGCAAATACATTTAGCATAGAATGCTATGTCCAGTTTTCGTTACCTAATAGAATATAATAACAATCTGTATTAATGTTATACTTTGACCTTTTTGAGTAGGCTTGTGTCAAAGTCTGTGGCTATGTTGGAAAGCAAGTGGAAAAAAATCGAAATTCGATGGATGGGAAGAATGTGGATACTGTTCTGACAGAATTTGGAGTTCGCTTCCATCGTCTTATTCATGAGCACCTTCAGCAGTATACTTACAGTTCAATGGGTGGCATGCTGGCTATCTGTGATGTAGCTGAATACCGGAAGTGTGCCAAAGAATTTAAGGTGTTGTATACACTCTTAATATTAACCTATTGTCTCAACATGGCTTTGTATTATTGGTGCTTTGTACTGCCTTTTTGCTGATTATATAATATGTTCTTATCCTTTTGAATGCAAATTAGGTTGCATATAATACCATAACTTTTCATTTTCAAAAATGGCTCCTTTAAATCTTTCCAATTTACTTTTGAGGAGAATTCCCCTCTCCCCGACAACATGCAAATTTATTAGAAAAGCTGCTTTTAATAGTAAACATCACTCTACTAAACTAAGTGTTCCATTTTGGAATACCTTAATTTTCCCATATTAACTTATATCGATGTGTGTTCTATTAATTTTATTCGAATTTTCATTGCTGAATAATTTGGTCATCAGCCCTGTCTTTTACTGAATAATGTTAAATTGTCAGGGTCCTTTCTAATTTGTCAGGAGTAATGCAATGTAGTTAAGAGTATATACATTAGCACCTAAAATTTTGGTTGCTCTTAAGCCTTTAATCCAAACACCTGTTTGCTTGTATCTTAAAAATCATAAGAAATCATTTATGTAAAGTAGTTAAATGCAACCATGCAGACATTCAGCAAATCCACATTCAAAATTGAGGATCAGACAGACCTGCCCCATTTTCAGTAAATTAATTGAAGCAGCTCTGTACTTGTATTGCCAGATGGTCGTAGATATCAGACTGATGCTAGGGACTTACTAAGAACAAGAGATAATTATGTATGGATTTTGAATTATTGAATCAAAAGAATTTAAGTGCTTTATTTTGTTCTAATTATAGTATATTTTTGTAACCATTGTAAATACAGCAGAGGGAAATGCAACCCTGTGTAACTAAAGAAGTATAGATTTGCTGAAAAGTTAATGGCTAATTTTTTTCTAAGTTTACAAACTTTTGCCTGATACGTAACTTATTCAAATTGTCCTGTCCTGTAGCTACAAGCTACTCCTACCAGGAGATCTGCTGTCATGGTATGCCATGCTCATCTGTCTTGCACCGTCCTCTCAATTCCACCCGTATGCCCGTATGCAACAGCCCTGTGATGTCAGTCATTGAGCTATGCCTAGGTGGACCCCTCTTTCTTCTGCCCTCCACTTTTGCCTTATAGAAGAGATCACTGTAGCTTTTCAGCTCCGATCACATGGCAGAAATACTGACATTGTTTCTGGATGTCACTTTTTAGAGTTCTTTTTGCTGTTGCAATTTCAAGCATTTGTCTTATGGTCTATACATGGAATTTTAAGCATATGTCTTAGCATCCACATTTCAAAGGCCTCTATTTTCTTCCACAGATCTTTCTTTATTGTCCAGGTTTCTGAGGCATACAGGAAAGTGGATAGAATGTAATATCTTAGCAAAGTGATGGAAAGTGTCATCAACAGTGCTATCATGCAGCACTTACTCAACAGTAAGCTGCTCACTGATGCTTGGTTTGAATTTAGCTGGGGCCACTCAGCTCCTGACTTTATTACAGCTTTTGTCCAAACATAAACAAAAGAGTTGAACTCGAGGGGAGGTGAGAGTGACTGTTCTTGACATCAAGGCTACATTTGACCGAGTGTGGCATCAAGGATCCCTAGTAAAACTGAAGTCAATGGAAATCGGGGAAAACTCTCCACTTGTTGGAGTCATAACCAGCACAAAGGAAGACTTCTAAAGGGATATTTCAGAATAGATAAATTCCATTGAGAAAGAAACTTCCAAGGGGATGGCCTACCATCTGTAGTTAACAAAATGTTAAAGACAGTATCAAACTTAAAGAAAAAGCATATAATTGCATAAAGATGGGTGGCAGGTCAGAAGATTAGACAGAATATAAAGAACAGCAAAGAATGACAAGATTAATAAGGAGCGAAAAATTAGAGTGTGAGAGGAAGTTAGCTAGAAATATGAAGTTTGATAATGTGATATTTTACGGATCTTTAAATAAGAAAAGAGTTTTAAAAAATGAGCATTGGTCCTATAGAAAGTGAGTCTGGAGAATTAATAATGGAAAATAAGGAGATGGCAGGTGAATTGGGCAGGTACTTTGTATTGGTTTTCACTATAGAGGATACAAGTAACATCCCAGCAATAGCTGTAAATCAGGAAATGGAAGTGAGGGAGGAACTCGGGAAAATTACAATCACCAGAGAAGTGGTATTGAGCAAATTGTTGGCGCTGCGGGCCAACAAATCCCCAGATCCTGATGGACTTTATCCTAGGGTCTTGAAAGAAATGGCTCGTGAGATAGTTGATGCGTTGATTTTAATTTTCCAAAATTACCTGGATTCTGGGAAGGTTCCATTAGATTGGAAAATAGCGAATGTAACTCCTCTATTCCAAAAGGGAGGGAGACAGAAAGCAGGAAACTACAGGCAGGCCAGTTAGCTTAACATCTGTCATAGGGAAAATGTTAGAAGCTATTATTAAAGACATTATAGCAGGGCACTTAAAAGTTCAAGGCAATCAGGCAGAGCCAACATGGTTTTGTGAGAGGGAAATCATGTTTAACTAATTTATTGGAGTTCTTTGAAGGCATCACATGTGCTGTGGATAAAGGGGAACCAGTGGATATACTGTACTTGGAGTTCCAGAAGGCATTTGATACAGTGCCACATTAAAGGTTATTGCAGAAAATAAAGCTTATGGTGCAAGGGGTAATATATTGGTATGGATAGAAGATTAGCTGGCCAACAGGAAATGGAAGGTAACCAAAAATGGGTCTTTTCCTAGTTGGCGGGGTGTAACGAGTGGTGTGTTACAGGGGTCAGTGGTGGGGTCTCAACTTTTTACAATGTAGATAAATGACTTAGATAAAGGGACCGAAGGTATGGTTGCTAAATTTGCTGACAACACAAAGATAGGTAGCAAAGTAAGTTGTGAAGATGATGTAAGGAGGCTACAAAATGACAGGTTAAATGAGTGGGCAAAGTTCTGGCAAATCTAAAATTGTCCATTTTGGCAGGAAAAATAAAAAAGCTTATTGTCTAAATGGTGAGAGATTGCAGAGCTCAGATTCAGAAGATTCTGGGCGTCCTAATGCATGAATCACAAAAGACTAATCTGCAAGTAATTAGAATAGTTAATAGAATGTTATTGTTTATTGTGAGGGGAATTGATTATAAAAGTAGGGAGGTTAAGCTTCAATTGTACATGGGACTGGTGAGACCACATCTGGAGTATAGTGTACAGTATTGCTCTCCTTTTTTAAGGAAATATGTAAATGTGTTAGAAGCAGTTCAGAGAAGGTTCACTAGACTAATGCCAGGAATGGGAGGGTTGTCTTATGAGGAAAAGTTGGACAGGTTAGGCTTATATCCACTGGAGTTTAGAAGAGTAAGTGAAGCCTTTAAGATTCTGAGGGGTTGTGAAAGATTGGATGGGCAAAGAAGTGGCAGATGGAATACAATGTGGGGAAGTGTGAGGTCATGCGCTTTGGTAGGAAGAATAGAGGCACAGACTATTTTCTAAATGGGGAGAGAATTCAGAAATCTGGAGTGCAAAAGGACTTGGGAGTCCTAGTCCAGGATTCTCTTAAGGTTAACTTGCAGGTTGAGTCGTTAGTTAGGAAGGCAAATGCAATGTTAGCATTTATTTCGAGAGGACTAGAATATAAAAGCAGGGATGTGCTGCTGAGGCTTTATAAGGCTCTGGTCAGACCACATTTAGAATATTGTGAGCAATTTTGGGCCCCGTATCTCAGGAAGGATGTGCTGGCTCTGGAGAGGGTCCAGAGGAGGTTCACGACAATGATCCCAGGGATGAAAGGCTTAACATATGAGGAACGTTTGAGGACTCTGGGTCTATACACGATGGAGTTTAGAAGGATATGGGGGGATCTGATTGAAACTTACAGAATAGGCCTGGATAGAGTGGATGTGGGGAAGATGTTTCCATTAGTAAGAGAGACTAGGACCTGAGGGCACAGCCTCAGAGTAAAGGGAAGACCTTTTAGAACAGAGATGAGGAGAAACTTCTTTAGCCAGAGAATGGTGAATCTATGGAATTCATTGCCACAGAGAGCTGTGGAGGCCATGTCATTGAGTGTATTTAAGACTGAGATAGATTCTTGATTGGTAAGGGGATCAAAGGTTTTGGGGAGAAGGCGGGAGAATGGGGTTGAGAAACTTATCAACCATGATTGAATGGTGGAGCAGACTCGATGGGCCGAATTTCTGCTCTTATGTCTTATGGTCTTATGGATGTGAAGAGGTTTTTTTATTCGTTCGTGGGATGTGGGCGTTGCTGGCTAGGCCAGCATTTATTGCCCATCCCTAACTACCCTTGTTCAGAGGGAATTTAAGAGTCAACCACATTGCTGTGGGTCTGGAGACACATGTAGGCCAGAACAGGTAAGGATGGCAGATTTCCTTCCCTAAAGGACATTAGTGAACCAGGTGGTTTCATGGACCCTCGCATTCCAGATTTTTATTGAATTAAAATTTCACCATCTGCCGTGGTGGGATTTGAATCCAGTTCCCCATAGCATTACCCTAGGTTTCTGGAGTACTAGTCCAGTGACAATACCACTATGCCACCGCCTCACCATGTTTCTTCTTGTGGGAGAATCTAGAACTGGGGACCACTTTTTAAAAATAAGGGTTAAGAAAAAGCTGAGGAGAATTTTTTTCTGAGGGTTGAGAGTCTTTGGAACTCTCTTCCTCAAAAGGCAGTTGAGGCAGAGTCTTTGAATATTTTTAAGGCAGAGCTAGATAGATTTTTGATAAACAAAGGGATGAAACGTTAGGCAGGAATGTGAAGTGGAGGTTACAGCCAGGTCAGCCATGATCTTACTGAATGGCGGAGCAGGCTGGAGGGGCCGAGTGACCTATTCCTGCTCCTAATTCATATGTTTTGTATGGTTGTGGTTGTTGGAGGTCAATTACCTCAGTCTCAGGACATCACTGCATGAGTTCCTCAGGATAGTGTCCTAGGCCCAACCATCTTCAGCTGTCTTGTCAGTTATGTTCCTTCTGTCATGAAGTCAGAAGTGGGGATGTTCGCGGATGATTGCACAATGTTCAGAACCATTGGTAACTCCTCAGATACTGAAGCAGTCCCTGTCCATATACAGCAAAATCTGGAAAACATTCAGGCTTGGGTTGGTAAGTGGCAAGTAACATTCATGCCACACAAGTGCCAGGCAATGACCATCTCCAATGAGAGAATATCCAACCATTGCCCCTTGACATTCAATGACATTACCATCACTGAAATGCCCACTATCAACATCCTGGGGGTTACCACTGACCAGAAACTGAACTGGACTAGCCATATAAATACTGTGGCTACAAGAGCAGGTCAAAGGCTGGGAAATTTTGTGCAGAGTAACTCACCTCCTGACCACCTCCTCCAGCTCCCCCCCCACCCCCCCAAAACCTGTCCACCATCTACAAGGCACAAGTCAGGAGTGTGATGGAATACACTCCACTTGCCTGGATGAGTGCAGCTCCAACAACACTCAAGAAGCTCAACACCATCCAGGACAAAGCAGTCCACTTGATTGGCATTCCATCTCCCACCTTGAATTCACACCCTCCACCACCAATGCACATTGGCAGTCGTGTGTACCATCTACAAAATGCATTGCAGCGACTTCCCAAGGGTCCTTCAACAGCACCTTTCAAACCTGTACCTCTACCACCTAGAAGGACAAGGGCTGCAGATGCATGGGAACAACACCATCTGCAAGTTCCCTTCCAAACTGCACACCATCCTGTTTTAGAAATATATTACTGTTCCTTCACTGTCACTGGGTGAAAACCCTGGAACCCACTCCCTAACAACACTTGTGGTGTACCTACACCACATGAACTGCAGTGGTTCATGAAGGTGGCTTACCACTACCTTCGCAAGGCAATTAGTGATGGACAATAAAAATGCTGTCCTAGCCAGTAACCCCCACGTCTCATGAAAAAGAATGAAAATATTGAGTTTTTCTCTGTTTCAAGCTTGAGTTTTCTTGTTCAAATAAAGTAGCAGAAAATTTTGGTCGTTTGCGCTAAGTCAGTCAACATGTGTGGAGAGAATAAACAAGTTAACATTTAAGGTACAACTTTTTCATGGAACTTCTAACAACAGGTTGCATTATATTGTGCCTTAAACTTAGTAAAATGTCCCAGGGCGCTTGACAGGATCAAATATAATTTCACAACAAGCCATATAAGGAGATTTTGGGACAGATGGGGTTTTATGGAGCATGTTAAAGGAGGAGAAAGAGGTTTAGAGAGAGAATTCTGGAGTTTGAGATGAGACAGCTGAAAGTACGACTGCCATTGGTGGAGCAGTTAAAACAAGGGATGTGTAAGAAGCCAGAATTGGAGCCACAAAGATCGAGGGGGACTGGAAATGTTTGCAGAGATGGAGAGAGACAAGGCCATGGAGGGATTTAAAAGCAAAGATGACATTTTTAGAATTGAAGGATTGCCAGACCGGATGATGGGTGGTATAGCTAAAAAACCAATGGATGCTGACTCACCCACCATTTTCTGTTTGTTTTGATTTCCAGTACCTGCAGTTTTTTGTCTTTCATTCAAACGATATTTGTTCCCATTATTTATTGTAAAACTATTTGTGTTCATTTGTAATCTATTCTACTTGCCATGAAATCCAAAACACAAAGCTATTTAATGTTTTTCATTAATTTGGTTTTTATTTCATAAACATTTAAGCTTGCCTTAACAAACCTGACCTTCAGTATATGAAACCACCTTGGCCTAACGCCTAACTTTGTAAATTGCAAGGTCGTTGGCCTGATGAATATGTTACCATGTGGAGATCTTTGAGCATTAAGATGTTGGATGTTGTTCCTCCACACCCAATTTGTAGAAGTCTTTGCTTTTACCTTTGAAAAAAGCATTTTATTTCAATTCAGTTTCTATTTCGTATTTTAAGCCGACTTAATATATATTTTAAACTTGACTATTGAAACATTTAAATTTTTTTGTAATGCCTTTCACAAGTCAGCTTTCAAAAAGAGTACATCAACACACCTGACGCCACACTTGTTATAGATGAAAACCTGAAACTGGCCAGGGCTTTTCTGTACGAAGTTTCCTGATCAAACAACCAAACTTTGATGCTATTAACTTCATAATAATGAGACTTTTAAAAATGAAAGTAAATCTCAGTTTGACCTGTATCTGTCCAAGCAATAATCTGAAGAATGCAATGCAGTTATTAGTTCATTAGCAGAATTATACACTGTGTTACATATTATAATATTTTGCCCTTTTTTTAAGGAAAAAACATCCTCTAACTTATCATGACAGTTCAACAAGAGATCCACTACTATATTCATCTGAACTTAAATAATGCGTGTCATACATTTTCCATTATACTCTTGCTAGCATTTCTCAATCATGCTTAATCATCACCAGATCTATACAAGTTTATATTTCCCAGCAAATAATTCCAGGTGATATTTTTTGGGCAGAGGGAGGGAAAGTTTCTTGCCCAAACTACTGTTCCTCTATTTGGCATATGCCTTCTGTATTCTTCAGATTATAAAAGCTGTCTTTTCCCTGCAACGATATGATTTGTTCTCTCTAGACTTACTACAACTCATTTAATTGCACTTTCTCCCTTTCCTTACAGATTCCCCTGGTGTTGCAACTTTTTGACACGCTACATGCACTCTGTAATCTCCTGGTAGTAGCACCTGACAACCTTAAGCAGGTCTGTTCTGGAGAGCATCTGACTAATCTTGACAAGAACATCCTTCATGCCTTTGTGCAGTTACGGTCCGACTATAGATCAGCACGTCTTGGTCGTCACTTCAGCTGAAATCAGAATATAGTGTTTCAGCTTGATGTGCTGGACTTTTCGAGCTTAGGCTGCTTGGAACTTTGGAAGCTTCAAATACAGGGCATTCCAACCCCTTTTACATAATTATTTACAAATATATTTGGGATATTTGTGACTTCATTAAAAGGCAGCCATTATTGAACTGTGTTTCATTGAAAAACAGAGGCTGAGTTAATCCAAGCTAAACACAGTAATATTTTTGCACAATTTATGCTCTAACAAATTATCTGGAGCTGAACCTATGTAACTAATGTTACTCAAGTTTTGCATATGTTACAAAATTTATGTTCATAATTAAATACAATCAGGGAGGTTGTTGAAGCACTGAATAATAAGTTCAAAGCTCAGTTCTATAAACACTTGTTTGAAGAAAATGTAGAGTGTTTTATCCAGATATAATGGATTTACTTCCTCTTGCTGTACGCAGATGTAACACTATATTAATAGGAGTATATTTGTTTATACAGGCCTTTGATTAAACAGCTACAGCAGGTACCTCGGCTTATTAAACATGGTTATGCTTCATGGGTTATTTTGTTGGTCTGGAAATGGGGTGAGGGTTGAGGAGGTTGCAATGTATCACTGTCATGCCATTTCTATGTAAGTTAACTTAACAGCTTTAGTATTTATGAGCTACTGCAGGTAGTGCTCTATTAAATACATGTTACCTTTGCCATCTCTGCTGTTGATGTTACTGTTCTCTGCTGTGGTAATATCAAAATTACTAAAGGAGGAAGAAGGATTGAGCATTCTGGAAGTCATTGCCATTATAGGTTATGGGGGAATGCTTTTCTGTTTCTCAAAGTAAGTGAGTTTTAATCATCTTTGCCATGAACATCAGTAATTGCTACAAAACTCAGTTTATTTTGTAGATCTTTTAAATGTTCCCTGAAGAAATTTTGCTCATCAGTGTGACTGGAAGTACTATAAACAATTGGTCAGAATTTTTTACATTTTGTATTGTTCCTTTTTGACATTCTAGAATCTTATTTTACATTATTCCCAAAAGGTTGCATTAGCTGTAATTATTTTCGGTGCGTGCATGCTGTGCAGTATTTCTTGTGTATAAAGAGTAAAAGGTTAGAAATGGTTAGTGGTGGAAAACTACAGAATTCTTCCACTGATGGTAAAATTGTTAACATTGCTTCCTCATCATTAAACTGCAAATACCCCCACATACAAAGTAGTGAAGTATTTCTCTTTATTTCTATATTATTGTCAATAACTCCCTGATACTGTTATCTGTACATGGCAAAAGAGAAGTTATCAGAATTGAATTATTCTTGAATGGTCAGGACAAAAGATTTTTAAATCTGAAACACGTCTTGTCATATGATTTGGTAAAAGGACAGGACTTTTTATTATATTACTCATAAACCTTCTGATAGCTGCAAATCTAATATTATTCAAGGCCAGGAAAACTCAAAATGAGAAGGAAAGGCAAACCCACTGAAGTGCATTATTGTCTTGAGTTTTCTGATAGATAAACATTTTTGAAATTGTTTTATTGAATATGATATGTTTGATTTCCCACATATTAGACTTCCTTTCCAGGCCATTTAGCAACAAGAATCTTGCAACTAGTGGGAGTAATGCAAGGTCGGCTGGAAACTTATCCTCATTACCGTCCTTGAGTTAGTGGGCATGTAGTAGTTATAGCAGTACAGTCTACTCTTAACTCAAAGTTGTTGAATCTGAATTAAAATTACCTCTTGTTCTACTAAAATTGTTTAATTTGAATGACTAATTCAGCTTTTTTCAAACAAAAAAACATTGAAGGCAGGAATTATAGCCTTCCATTCAAGATTTGAATATAAGTTGAACTAAGCTGATCTCAGAAGAACCCCTAGCTAAAGCTAATGCTCCAAAGGTCAGAACTTTAGGCACTGAGGTATGACAACGTAAGGTAAATCTTAATGACATTATCTTCAATGTGAGGACAAAATTGTAAACACATTGATGCATGCTGGTATGAATTTAGTAATAAATAACAATGATATAGGCAGCACTTGACTTGTTGTAGCATCTTTCTCCTCCCTGTCTCTCAAAGCACCATCCCACCACCCTCCACCCCTCAGTTACCTGGTCTTATATAACCAACTTCCCCATACCTTCCCTGTGGGCAGCAAGAGCCACAAGTCATTTCAAATTTTGGCCTGAACCTCCTATGACAGCTTTACAGTTTTCTTAATTTAGATGTAGTGTGTGAATTAACTCTGGTAAATTGTGTTATACAAATGGCTTGCTTTCAGATTTTGAAACAAATGGCTTTTGTCTCACTTAATTCTTACTGACTAGCAGTCACTGTAAGTCAAAATAATTTGTATGTGGAGTGCTTTAGGGATTTAGGTGGTACAATAAGACGCTATAGGAATATAATCTGTTTTTTACACTTGCATTTACTAGTCAGTGAGATTCTGTCATTGTTGAAGTGAACGTGACAAATAATGACAACTTTAGTGGAGCTGCTTCTGATGTTCCTGTGTATTGTGCCATGAGTTATTTACCCATTACGTGCCACTAAAGGATGTAGGATTTTTATAGCACATTTCTTGCTATCAAGAAAGCACCAGAAGGCTTGGAGAAAAGGGTAATGCTTACTTGCCTCACAAGGATCTATTCTTGTCTTCCTCCTCTTTTTTCACCTGCAGCCCTTTGGTGACATCCTCCTCAGCTTCCACATGTGCATTGACACCACTTAGCTCTACTTCCCCACCAGCTGTCTGCTGTCAGTTTCTCTGACAGCTAACTAATTTCCTATGGATAAACATTGGGAAGTTCGAAGCCTTAGCCTTCGGCCCCTGTCACATCACCTGTACCTGCGATAACTGTTGCAAGCTGAAGAAGACTGTAACTGGCAAATCCTATTTTACCCCTTAGCTGAGGTACCTTCTCCATTGTGATGACCACCGCTGCCCCCACCACCCTGAAAAAGCACTTTTGTCATCTGAGATTTGGCTATTTTAATACTTCATTGGCCAGGCTTCTCTTTGTAAATTTTAGCTCACTCAAAACTCTGTCACCTTTATTCATTCTCAATTGAAGCCCTACTCCTCCAGCACTGCCTTCCACGTTGATCTACCTTGGCTCCCTCATCATTTTACCCAGCCCTAAAATTGCTCCTTTCCCGAATGCACTGTTTCTTTAATTCTGGACTCCCATGCACTGCCTCCCCCTCCATTGCACCACTATTCGTGCCTATGTGTTAAGCTATTCCTAGACCCCACACTCTGGAATTTGTCCCTAAGTGACTTTTTCTGTCTTTATATACCATCTTTTTCACCAACCTCCTCCTTTGGATCAGCACCCAATGTTTTGTTCACACCTCTGTGAATCACTTTGGAATGTTTTTCTATGTTAAGGTGAATGATTAAGTACAAGTTTTTGTTTCATTTTATTCAGAATAGTGAGAGAGCTTTGCTCAGTTTTCTTTGTTCCAAAATTTGGAAAACCTAAAAAGGAGATTCAGTTCCAAAAGTTGAACTGTGGCTGTGAACCTTGGATGTCAGTTGCAACATGGCCTAAATTTAAGATTGCTATCAAAAGAATGGAGATGAATTATTTTGTTATGCACAGGGTTATTAGGATGCAGAAGGTGCTGCCAGATGCAGTATTGGAAGCAGAATCCATAATCATTTTTGTAAATGAAGTGGATAATTAATTCAGAACGTTTAAAAGGATCTGGAGGAAAGGAAGAGTAATGGGACTAGGGGGATAATTTATTTTGTGCTGCAAAATTCCATGTATATTTGACTCATTAATGTTCTCCCAGAAAATGTCTGCAGTTTTAGCTAATTAACAACTGTTCAAAATATAAAGTGCTACATTTTTACTTGTCCACTGTGCTTGTTCTTCAATATTTATAGTGGCTCCACATCAAAGGGTTACATGTGCATTCCTTCATTAGCCAATCTATGCTTTAGAGAATTGGATTGTAGTATGGTTGGCAAGCTTACACATCTCTCTCCAGTTGGATCTTCCTAATCTGGAAAATTCACCATGGATTCTGCCACTGAAAGTCTCCTGTAACGGAATGGAAGAGATTTGCCCTCCGATACCTTAGTTAGAATGAGTTAATTCAGAAATTTCTATGTTGTAAAGCCTGTTTGTTGGGAGAAAGAAGTTGGTCTCCATTGCAATGTGGTGGTTATTTGTGCCCTTTACTTACCTCCAGATGAAGGATAACTATGACAGTTATTGTCTGATCTTTTAAGTTTACATAGCACCTCAGAGCTGCTGCTGTTTTTGACATGAGACCTAAACCTGACACTCCATAAGCACTTATATCCTTTTTGAGTCCATGTTTGTTTTTGATCTGAAACTGGCACTCTAGATTTGCTGTATGCTGGTTTTGTCTCAGCCAAGTAAATCTGTATTCCACAATTTTGTGGTTGAACAACTCTCTCTGCTAAGGAATGAAGATTTAAAAAGAAACTTCTGCTCTTATCCAAAATTCCTGTCCAAGTTGTGGTGGAATTTCATTTGACTTGGGGATTACAGTCACTCTTTAAATGCAGCACCTCACCCATATGAGAAGATTGTGTCTTTTTCCTAAAACTTTGGACACCCTGACTTCAAACTATGCCTAGTAAACTTGTTGGCCAACTACACTTGTACGTTTATTTTCCAAGGCTTAAATTTTCCTTCACTCAACCTTGCTTATTGGAGGATTAGGCTTTATTTGGGCCAGTCGATAACAGTTAGTATGTAAGGCTTATTGCCCTGAGTAATGCACACGTTTATCAAATGTCAAAACAAAAAGCTACTGCGGATGCTGGAAATCCAAAACAAAAACAGAATTACCTGGAAAAACTCAGCAGGTCTGGCAGCATCGGTGGAGAAGAAATCAGTCAACGTTTCGAGTCTTCATGACCCTTCGGCAGTTCTGCTGAGTTTTTCCAGGTAATTCTGTTTTTGTTTTTATCAAATGGTAACCCTTTGATATTACTGGTAAAAAAGATTTGACAGAACTTTGCTTAATTTTGTTTTGACATTTAAACGTTATTTTGTGTCCCTTTCTTAGAAGGAATGAATAAAGTGTACAGATTGTACTTTTGGGACCATGCATCTTTTCTCCTTACCTTTGTTCTTAACTTTTAAAATTTTAAATCTATATTCTTAGTCCACTGTATTGTTGGAGGTAATTCCATTCTACTTTTTGATTCCAAAGAAAAGGGAGCCTCATGACCTAGTTTTATATTGGGAAGCCTAGTTAAAGAAAGTGAAGATGGACATCATGCACTTCATGTCATATGAATCTAGTCAATATGTTGCACTACAAAAACATGGCTATTTCCACAAATCAAACTAACTGAGCCAGTTAACAGTTTTAGCCATGTGCCTCTCATCTGATTGTCTTATAGATCACTAACATAAAAAAAACTCAAATAAAATGGTGTGCTGTGCAATCCTAGACATTAGAATTTGTTACTGGCCAGTTAGTCAAGTGCTCATTCTTCAAATAACCTTTGTCCCTACTGTAGCGCATTCATCAAATTTGATAGACCTCTAGTGGCCATAAGAGTATTGCATTAGATTTGCCATATTGCTGAGGGAAATCTTGATAGCCCAGATCTTTGGCAATTTGATAATGTCTTCTCTTAACGTTTAGAAGAAATTAGAGAACACAAGGAACAGAATAATGCCTTTTTATTGAATTTCTCTTTTGGCATACACTGTGTCTCATTTAGTTTGACTGGGGGCTGAAGTATTATGTCAGATATCTGCTGGGACTCTGGCTAGGGTTAGCTCAACATTGAAAATATCTGGATTGCCCACTTCTCATATTAACGAAGATTTAGAGCCACCGAAAAATTGAGACACTTTTGCTTTCATTCTGTCCTTTTTTTGGTACAAGTGGGGTGGGAGATCACCAATTTACACAGCATTTCCAGTTATTTTCCAGTTCTTAAAGGAATAATTCATTGTGTATACAAATGATTCCCAACTAATTAAGGTGGCTTACCTGCATAAAATCCATTTTTTAATATGCACAAAACAATGTGTGCTTTATAGAAAAAACAAACCAGTTACTTATGAAATATTTACATATTTTAATGCCAAAAGCTGAAACCACAAAATTATTGCTGGTAAGAATCAGCTAAATTAATATTAGTAATGTTTAATATGAATGCATGTATCAGCTTGGAGAGTCCCAAAATTGCTCACAAAGGAATTAAATACATCAGATTATGCTCACGTAGTTTTCCAAACACCTTCCACAGCCAGGACTGTAATTTCACATTGTACCTTTAGATGGCATGTTTTGATAACTACGGTCAGTTTCTCTGCACATTTTTCAAGAAAAGTAAGTTTTTAATTGAAATTTCTCTTTGAAAACTTTGCTGACATTTATTCCAAAAATTACCACAATGGGTAAATTACTGTTATTCTGAGTGGTTTATTTTTAACTATTATAGCAGGTGTATAAGCTTAAAAGCATTTCCAGCTTTTATAGCATATCGATGACAGTTGTGGCCTGTACAAAATCTATAGTGTGAACAATATGATTAACTTCATACCCTGAAAACAAATTAGTTGCAAAATATGTTGTTCTTTACAGCCATTACAATAGCTACTGTTTTGTCTTAAAAAGCAAAAGATTCTGGAAATACTCAACAGGCTGGGCAGCATCTGTGGAGGGACAAACAGAGTTAACGTTTCTGATTTGATATTTTGTCAAAACTGCTGTTTGGTAGCTGGCTTTTGAGTATTTAAAATGTAAATTTTTAACTGTTAATCTCAAACCCAAACTAGCCATGACTGCTATCAGTTATTCTAGAATTGGCTATAGTCTTTGTATAGCATGTAGAAAAGAAATTGAAGTGAAATGGAATATTCTCTGAAGAGTGTTATGTCTAAACTACTTGTAATTATAGCTTCAATGTGAAATGTAAAGTTTGGCTACCACAATTGTTAAAGAAGGACCTAATAAGCATTTCTAAAATTGTGTGCATGTATCTGAATTAATATTTAAATAAATTGTTTAATGAAAGGAATTTTAGATTGTATGAATACATTTAGATTTCATTGCCTTCTGTACAGGAAGTGTTATGAAAAATGTACCTCATTTCGATGCATCTAAATCTCTCGACTCATTGTTAATATGTGGCATAATGCATATTATATCATCGGATTTCTGGTGTCTGGGTGTCAATTCCATAGTGTTTTCAAAATACTGCCAAATTTCCTGCTTATCCCCTCCACTTTAATTTTAAACAGCTACTCTCTAATTTGCCATACATAATTATAAATGGATTTTCTAAAACTTTACCATCTAAATATCCTTTGTATACTTTAATTACTGATGGAAAAAATATCTAAACAGGTTTGATCATTCTACAATGAAAATACTAGATCTCAAAGCAGACTTTTCTGACATCATCATCTTGGCCTTGAGGTATTCCATATATTTTTGGTAAATTCCTGATGCACTGTTATCTAATTAATAAAACTCCAGATACTACCAGATGGACTTTTAAAATTACCTAAGTCATTATTATTGCAATTATAAGGTTCATACGATGGTTATATTTTGGGACTGTCTTTAATTTAGGGTACAGTGGTGGTTGGGGGGTGGGGGGGGGTCATGTGACCTGTTCAGAAGGCTGCCTAACAAGATTAAAGGGAAGCCCGAGTTGTTTTGCTGGGAAAAAAAAGTGTAAGGTATTCACACTTGGAGACAGTGTTAGCAACACTTGTGTTTACAGTGGTTATACTGCTGGTCTCCAAGATCATAGGAAGGCGTTATGAATGTTGTGTTGTAAGTAGTTATGCTTTAAACTGTCCATTTGCTTCCAAGATAAGAGAGAGTTGGGGTCTCAAGGATAGCTAATGAGCATTTCTACCTGGATACAAAGCCCATGTGATTCAAATTGCCATGGAGATGGGCTTTGAAAGGAAAGGGGTTTCTAACATATCCCTGAAGTGTTCAGACATGGACAGCCTGTCAGGATCTGGGAGAGAAGGAGCAGCTAGAGGCTGAAAGTCTCAAATGGTTCACTAGGTGGGAACTCGTGATCAGATTCAAAAGACCATATTTGTGAGGATTTAAAATGAGGCTGGAGGGAGAATCACCAATAAAAACCGTCACCGTGAAAGACAGATTTGAGCTAAATGTCTCAGGCTGGGATAGAGAGGACAGAAGAAAACTCTCGAGAGCTAAGGATCACTTAGTTTTTTTATTATTAATTTACGAGATGTGGGCATCACTGGCCAGGCCAACATTTATTGCCCACCCTTAATTGCCCTTGAGAAGGTGGTGGTGAGCTGCCGCCTTGAACTGCTGTAGTCCCTGTGGTGTAGGTACACTCAGTACTGTTAGGGAGGGAGTTCCATGATTTTGATCCAGTAACAGTGAAGGAACGGTGATATATTTCCAAGTCAGGATGATGAGTGGCTTGGAGGGGAACTTCCAGGTCGTGGTGTTCCCATGTGTCTGCTGCCCTTGTCCACCTCGATGGTAGTGGTCGTGGCTTTGGGAGGTGCTGTCCATGGAGCCTTGGTGAGTTTCTGCAATGCATCTTGTAGATGGTGCATGCTGCTACCACTGTGCATCAGTGGTGGAGGGAATGAATGCTGTGGAAGACATCCCAATCAAGCAGGCTGCTTTGTCCTGGATGGTGTTGAACTTGTGTTGTTGGAGCCACACTCATCCAAGCAAGTGGAGAGCTTTCCATCAATCTCCTGCCTTTTGCCTTGTAGATAGTGGGCAGGCTTTGGGGAGTGAGGAGGTGGATTACTGCAGGATTCCTAGCCTCTGACCTTTTATTGCCACAGTATTTCTATGGCTAGTCCAGTTCATTTTCTGGTCAATGGTAACCCCCAGGATGTTGCTAATGGGGGATTCAGTGATGATAATGCCACTGAGTGTCAAGGTTTGATGGTTAGATTCCGCCTTGCTGGAGATGGTCATTGCCCAGTAATTGTGTGGCGTGAATGCTACTTTCCACTTGTCAGCCCAAACCTGGATATTGTCCAGGTCTTGCTGCACTTGGACATGGACTGCTTCAGTATCTGAGGAGTCGTGAATGGTGCTGAGCATTGTGCAATCATCAGTGAACATCCCCACTTCTGAACCTATGGCGAAAGGAAGCTGGAGATTAGGACACTACCCTGAGGAACTCCTGCAGTGATGTCCTGGAACTGAAGTGATTGACCTCCAACAACCACAACCATCTTCCTTTCTGCTAGGCATGACTCCAACCAGCAGGGAGAATTTGCCCCCTGATTCCCATTGACTCCAGTTTTGCTAGGGCTCCTTGATGCCACACTCAGTCAAATGCTGCCTAGATGTCAAGGGCAGTCGCTCTCACCTCACCTCTGGAGTTCAGCTCTTTTGTCCATCTTTGAACCAAGGCTATAATGAGGTCAGGAGTTGCGGCCCTGGCAGAACCCAAACTGAGCATCAGTGAGCAGGTTATTGCTAAGCAAGTGCCACTGTCCTGCTTTTTCTGTACAGGGTGTACCTGAGCAATTTTCCACATTTCCTGGTGGATGCCAGTGTTGAGCAGTACTGGAGCAGCTTGGCTAGGTGTGGCCCCTATCAGAAATATATGGAAGGGGTAGGAGGTCAGGTGTCATTCTATTGAAAACTCATTTCTAGTGGAAGCCAACAAAAATGTTAGTATGAGCTGGTCCTGGTGTGGATCCCATGACAGCGACATTTGTTTGGGGATGCATAGTGTTGTTAAAGTTGAACTCAATTGTGCGATTTGCTATATTCATAAGTTCATTGAATACAGATTTAGACAATGTCAGTGGCATTGCCATGGTAATTGACACAGTGCAAATATCAATGGCTTCCTGGGACACAGTGAATAGGCTAGCAATGTTGAATGAGCACATGGACACCGCATTGCTATTGATATGCGACTCTTGTATAGGCTTTGTTAAGGTGAAGGAATCCTTTACCATTTGTGGAAAATTCACTTAGAACTGGTTGTAGCAACTCACTCAACCATTTGGCTAATTCATGTTGTGCAGAACCAGTCTAGGTAAGATAAGGTGTAAAGGGACATCACTTTTGTGTGTCTTGGGCAGCCCATACATATGCGGGTGCTGTGAACTATTCAGGTGCTAGGTTTCCTTCGGCCTGGGTAACCCAGCTGGTCACTGTAAAACTTACAAAGTTTGAATGCCAGCTGCCAGCCTCATTAAAATATTTGAATTACCAACCTATCCCTTGTCCCACCTCTGCAGAACCCAAAAATGGGTGGGTGGGGTCAGGTTTCTGTGGTTTAAAATTTTAATATCTGACCCAACCCTAACCCACCTGTGTTTGGGAGTTAAAATTCAGCCCTGCATGCCTCACACTATTGTTTGCCCCTGTCACACACTCCATATCGTCTGTGGAGGATGCCATGATGCAATGGATTATCATAAGGTGGTGTGCAAAGTCACATGAGAAGAGTCTATGGGCTGCTGTAACTGAATGACATTGCTAGCCTATTCACTGTGTCCCTCAAGGAAGCCATAGACATTTGTGCTGTGTCACTTACCATGACGAGGCCGCTGTCCATAAAATTGCTATCATTGATAATTCTATTAGGTCAACCAGCAAACTTCTTATTTTGTATTTTAAATATATATACTTTCAAGAGAGCTCGGAAGCCTAATGAACCAATTGCCTTTTACCTTCAGGACCTAAATTTAAATCTAGCAAAGGTAATGGGATGAAAGGCCATGAGAGTGCTAGGTGTGGGAAGTGCATCTTCTGAAATAAGTTAAGAAATATTGAGGTAGAATAGAAGGAGTTTTGGGTTTCTACCTGTCAGTAGCATTAAATTAGGTGGCAAGTTTTGAAAAATACTTTTACTGCCTTGAAATTTCTCTCCTTCCTGGGCATAAGAATATCTTAATGAAAGGTCAACAAAAATTATTAAAAATGAATTTCTTTGTTATATCCAAAATAGGATCTAGTTTCAGTCATCCCCCAGGAGCAGCAGCTTAGAAATCCCATAACTTATTTAGTCAGAAAGCATTTTGAACATTTTGTAATTTAATTGTTTTCAAATGGGGCATAAAGTTACAAAAAATACTTAGCTTAATGACTGAAGGCTTCTGCAAAAATTTAGAATGGTTAATTAAAAAATTCAAATCTGCATTTCACCAGTGCCACTATTGACATCATCCTGGTTTTAATGTAGATAGGTAAACACTGATATTGATTTTAATAGGGTTACTAACTTTGATCTGTATTAGCATAACAGCTTGGATTCCACTGCATCAAACACTAGCTGACCACAATGGGCTTTACACCCTAATCAGAAGGATCTCTGAAAACTGAAAATTCAGTTTTAATGTTTTGTTTACATAACTCCAAAAACAAATCAGTTTCATTACATGGTGCATGTCTTTAAGCTGCCAAAATGCATATCCTGCATATACTCCAGATGGATAGCTGTTGAGTTTGTTAATTGCTGTATATTTTCTCTTGTTATAGCCTCACAATTGCATTGAGGTTCAGACATGTTTCACTTTTTAGTCCTGGACCTGAAAGAAATAAGAAATAACTGCTTTGAGTTTTTCATTGTGGTTATTGTTTTCTAAACTAGTGTTTTTCTTTCAAGAAACATACTAGTTCCTTATTCTGATATATACTTTTGATGACTCCTTGGTTCAAATAATTAATTTCAATTGTGCAGCAATGATGTTGGTAAAATTGGCCTCCGTTTCCTTGGCCCAGGATTATACTCTCTAGAATTCAGAAGGTTAAGGGGTGGTTTGATCAAGGGGAGAAAATAGGGTTGATAGAGAGGAATTATTGCTGTTGGTTAGGGAGTCTAGAACGAGGAGACATAGCATAAAACATAGAACCAGATCTTTCAGGAATGAAGCTAGTAAATATATCTACATGTAAAGGATGGTAGAAGTTTGCAACTCTCTTCTGCAAACAGCTATTGATGCCAAGTCATTTGTTAAATATAGAAATTTCTGACTGAAAATTCTGTTAAGCATAGGTATTTAGGGATCTGGGGCAAAGGATATGAACTTGGGTCACAGCTCTCACTGAATGGCAGAACATGTTGTGGGGTTAAATGAGCTACTCCTGTTCCTAAGGGATACATTTTCTGTTGCCCTCACTTCTGATCATTATCTTTAGGGCTGCATCTTTGTGGGTTTTGGGTTGAAATGCTAATTCTGTTTCTCTCCACAGATGCTGCCTCACCTGCTGGTGTTTCCAGGGTTTTCTGTTTTTATTTCAGATTTTCAGCACCTGTAGTATTTTCTTGTATTGACTTTAAGTTTAGTATATCCCTCCACATCCTGTGGCCTGAAAACAGGGATGCAGGAGGTAGACAATGGGGTGTGTGCACCTGTTCATGCGGGGGCTTATATTATGCCTCTGTGCAGCCTACTCCTTATTGGTTGTGTGCCTATTTGGGGTTGGGGAAGAAATTGTGAGTATTTGATGCCACAAGGCAATCAACACTTTTTAAAGATAATGGAAGAATCCTTCAGAACAGAAAAATGGTCACAAGACCTCTAGATCAGGCCCTTGGATTCTCTGCTGCTTTGAACGTCCTGCTGTAGGAGATGAACAGAAGGAGGAAGATCATGCCTCACCCATGTCCCAAGATAGAAAGGGCCCTCCAGCAATATCTTCAACACCAGTAGGAAGAGGTAACTGAGGAGGTCAATGCTGTGTGTTTGGCTCCTAGCAGATGCCTGTAAAGCCAGAAGAGGTTCAATGACCTCAGCGTTGACAAGGTAAGAATCACAACTCTCAGCTCAATTACTCTCTTCACACTTGCAGTCCCACTGTTCTCATTACTTCCCTCCCCCACTTGTCTCCTTTAATCACCTGAAACACATGTAACTCGACATGCTTTTCTTCCCCACACGCTCTTGAGCTCAGCAACCCTCATTTCTTCACATCTTAGACACAACAGTTGCAATCAATAGCATCTTCCAAACCCGTGACCTCGACCAGCACTCAGAAGAAAATAGGTAATAGGCACATGAGAACACCACCACCATCAAATTCCCTCCAAACCAGGCACCATCCTGACTTGGAACTATATCGCAGTACCTTCACTGTTGCTGGGTCAAAATCCTGGAACTCTGTCCCTAACAGTACTGTGGATGATCCTACACTGCCGTCATTGACTGTCCCACGAATCGAGGATGATGTCTACTCAGTATTGTGGGTTTCTGCCATCGATTTTTGTGACTGAACAGGCCAATTCTTAACCTGCAGATCTTTGGACACGTGGAACAGGACACCCCGCAAAGTAGTGGGATGAGAAGTGCAGGATTTTCTTCCTTTTCTTTCCTCTTCTTCCTCACTCTGCCTTATCATTGACATGATGTGACTCAACATGATGCATTTTGGTGGACGAGTTGTCACTATTCTCCAATTGGTAGCAAGCTCCTCCCAGTCATTAATGTCAATGCTGCCACACTTCAGGGAAAGCTTCAGAGTGTCTTTGAAGCATTTTCTTTTCCCTCCCCAGGATCTTTGACCATTTAAGAGTTGGGACAACAGGACCTGGTGGGGGAGACATTTTTCAGCCATGAAGAAACAAGTCTGCAGTTCATCGCAGTTGATTTTGCAGGAGTTTTGCCTGAATGCTTGTGGAGCTGGCTTCAAGAAAGACACTAGCATAAGACACTGTCAGTCCCTCAACCGACGGATCAGATCTAAGCCCTGCATTCCTGCCACATTCAGTTGTGAATGGTGATGAACAATTAAACAACACACTGGAGAAAGAGTCTCCACAAATAATCCCATCCTCAATGATGGAGGATCCCAGCACATCAGCGCAAAAGATAAGGCTGAAGCATTTGTAGCAATTTTCAGCCAGAAATGCAGAGTGGATGATCCATCTTGGCTTCCTCCAGAGGCCCACAGCATCGCAGATGCCAGTCTTCAACCAATTCAATTCACTTGATAGCAAGAAACAACTGAAGGCACTGGATACTGCAAAGGCTATGGGCCCTGACAATATTTTGGCAATAGTACTGAAGATTTGTGCTCCAAAACTATCAGGAGTCTTTCATTTATATAGTTGGCGAGTTCTGGCAGTACATCCAAGATCCTATTCTGGATGGTAAAACCAACTCCATGGACACGAGAGCACTATCAGCCTTTCCTTCCCACTAGAAGGTGTATCCCCCCTGTCTGTTTCTTCAGCTGCCCCTCCCAGGGAGAAGGCTCTCACTGAGGGCACTGATGCCAATTTGGAGTCTTGATAGCTCACGTGATATGATTGCAACTCTTCTTTCTGAACAGTCACTCTTGAGATTGTCCATGAGTGTTCTAATATTCCAAGTTGCAAAATTTAAAGTTTTCTTTCTTTGACAACGAAGATGGTGATCCCACGATGTGTGGTTTCCCAGGCAGGAGAAAGGGTGCTTTTTCTACCTCTCCCCACTATTTGAGGTCAGCAGAGGATATCTTAAGGAGGAATGATCAGTTACAGATCTTGCTGTCCCAACACAGGCGTCTAACAACTTTCATGCATCTGACACCTGGGTGCAGATTCTTGACGAGGGACCCCTAGGTGCACAGGACTGTCTGGGAGGAAAACCAATGGCATTATTTTGCAGAAGTCCAGAGGGAATTTCTGTCGTGTGCCTGATCAATATTTAGTGATATCAGTTAAAACAGATTATCTGTCATTATCACATTGCTGTTTACGGGATTTTACTATGTGCAAATTGGCTTCTGCATTACCTTCATTAGAACTGTGACTAAGCTTCAAAAATATTAAGTTAGATGCTTTGGAATGTCCTGAGGTCACAGAAAGCACCATAGAAATGCAAGTCTGCAGTTCCTTCCTTTGACAGTGGAAAGGGAAATTCAAACAATAGTAGAATTATTCATATAGAGTAAAGGCTTCTGATAAAAAGGGAGATTAGTTAGAACTTTTCAGGTTGCCTCCAGAGGCAAAATTAATGTTGTCAATGGGGAGACATTTTTTAAAAATATTCTTTCATGTGATGTGTGTCACTGGCAAGGTCAGCAATTGTTGCTCGTCCCTAACTACCCTTGAGAAGGTGATTGCGAGCCATCTTCAACCGCTGCAGTTAATCCAGTGTAGGTGTAACCTACAGTGTAGTTTAGGAGTTCCAATGAAGTAACAACGATATAATGCTCAGTCAGGATGGTGTGTGACTTGGAGGAGAACTTGCAGATTGTGGTATTCTCCTGTATCTGCTGCCCTTGTCCCTCTCAGCGGTAGAAGTCAAGGGTTTGGAAAGTGCTGTCAAAGGACCGTTGATGAGTTGCCACCCTGGATCTTGTGTATGGTGCACACTACTGCCACTGTGCATCTGTGGTGGAGGGAATGAATGTTTGAGGTGGCAGATGGGGTGCTAATCAAGCAGGCTGCTTTGGCCTGGTTGTTAGAATGTGGGACTTACAATGTGGTTGTGTTTTAAAATGTCTCTATTAACTTAAAGTGAGACAGAATGTTCTAGATGGGAGCAAAGTGGGGGGTGGGGGGGGTGGTGGCCATACGAAACCTCTGCCTGGAGACAGGCCCATGTGATCTGGTTGTCATGGGGAAAATCCAAACCAAAACCTATCGAAAGTCGAGTGACACTTTTCACATCTTGACACAGCAGCGGGGCAGCTGCCTTTGTGAGACACAGGCAGAGAGGAAGCAGGATGTTGGTAAGAATCTGTTTGTCAGTTTGAAAGCAGGGAACAGAACAGGACTATTGGCGATTTAAGCAACAAGACCCAACTCACTGAGGTGGGTCTTGCTGGTGGAAGTCCGATCTGGCAGACTCCAGATGAGTGGAACAACTTTTAAGGACATTGAAAGTTGCAACCTGTGAGCAGTGAGCCTACTGGAAAGCTAGGAATAACTTGGCACTCATTTTTGTAATGCTACGTATCTGCCAGAAGTGTGGTGCATAATGAAAGGGGTTGTAAGAAATATCTCAATTGCATTAATAGTTAATGCGAAAATAGCTTTTTTCAGTTTGATGTTTTACTTGCCTTGAAGTAATGTTTATCTTGATTTCAGTTTGTTTGTTAAAGTAACAGTCTTAACATGTGGCATTTTGCCCTTCAGTTTATTTCCGTCAGTTGCTAAAAAAAAAATCATTTTTTTAAGTTAATGGTCCTATGGGGATTGTAACAAATTGGGGGCTCTTGTGGGATTGAAACCCAGAGGCTGTTAAATGGGTACACTGGAATTTTCCAGAGTTGAGGCAAATGAGATTTCACATTTACTTTGGTTGTATTCAGTGAAAAGTCAGCATGGCAACTTCTATTGTTCAGGAAAGGGAAGGCCTGTCTATATTTAAATTCTTCCATGGCATGTAGCAATTGCTGGCAAGGCCAACATTTGTTGTCCATCCCTAGTAACCTTTGAGAATGTGGTGGCAAGTCGTCGTCTTGTGCTCTTGCAGTCCATGTGGTGTAGGTACATCCACAGTGCTGTTAGGAAGGGAGTTCCAGGATTTTGATCTAGCATCAGTGAAGGAACAGCGATATAGTTCCAAATCTAGATGATGTACAGCTGTGGGAGGGGTTAGGGTGGTTTGCAGGTGGTGGTGTTTCCATGCAGCTGCTGCCCTTATCCATCTAGGAGGTAGAGGCTGAGTTTTTAGAAGATGCTATCAAAGGAGCCTTCATAGGTTGCTGCAGTGCATCTTGTGAATGTTACAAACTGCTGCCACTGTGCTTTGGTGGTAGAGGGAGTGAATGTTTAGGTTGGTGGATGGGGTGCTGATCAAGTGGGCTGCTTTATCCTGGATGGTATCGCGCTTCTTGAGTGTTGTTGGAGATGCACTCATCCAGGCAAATGGAGAATATTTCATCATAGTCCTGACGTAGTCTTGAAGATGGTGGACAGGCTTTGGGGAGTCAGGAGGTGTTACTCGCCTCAGAATTCCCAGTCTCTGACCTGCTTGTGTAGGTATTTACATGTCTGGTCTAGTTCAGTTTCTGGTCAATGGTAACCCCCAGGAAGTTGATAGTGGGGGATCCAGCAATAGTAATACCATTGAATGTCAAGGGAAGATGGTTAGATTCTCTCTTGTTGGAGATGGTCATTACCTGGCACTCGTGTGGCGCAAATGTAACTTGCACTTATCAGCCCAAGCCTGAATGTTGTCCAGGTCTTATTGCGTGTGAACACAAATTGCTTCACTATCTGAGGAGTTGTGAACGGCACTGAATATTGTTCGATTATCAGCAAACACTCCCATTTCTGACCTTATGATGGAAGGAATGTCATTGATGAAGCATTTGAAGATAGTTGAACCTAGGACACTACTCTGAGGAAACCTCCTGAGGGACTGAGATAGTTGGCTTTCAACAACCATAACCATCCTCCTTTGTGCTAGGTATGTCTCCAACCAGTGGAGAGACTTTCCCCTGATTCTCATTGACTTCAATTTTGCCAGGGTTCCTTAATGCCACATTTGATCAAATACTACCTTGATGTCAGGTGCAGTCACTCTCACCTCACATCTGGAATTCAAATCTTTTGTCTATGTTTGGACCAAAGGTCAGGAACTGAGTGTCCCTGGTGGAACCCAAACTGAGCATCGGTGAGCAAGTTATTGCTGTATAAGTTCTGCTTGATAGCATTGTCGATGACACCTTACATCACTTTGCTGATGATCGAGAGGAGGCTGATGGGGCGACATTTGGCCAGTTGGATTTGTCCTGTTTTTGTGGACAGGACATACCTGGGAAAATTTCTACATTGTTGGGTAGATGCCGCTGTTGTAGCTGTACTGGAACAGCTTAGCTAGGGGCGCAGTTAGTCCTGGTGCACAAATCTTCAGTATTATTGCCGGGATGTTGTCAGGGCCCATTGACTTGCAACAGCTAACAAAGGTTATTTTGAAGGCTGTGGCAGAGAAATTATAGTTGACTTGAAAATAGGGGCTTAAGAAGGCAGAGGTCATTGAAGTATTGGCTCAGCACTTGAATCTTGAGGAGGAAATTGGCAAACCCAAAAGCACTCCTGTTGAGTCAGCTTGACTTCAATTATAAATGAAACAACTTGAATTGGAAAGAGAGAGAGAGAGGAAAAATATGAATTTGAAAAAGAAAGAGAAATGCAAAAACCTGAATTAGAATTCCAATTCTAAAATTCCACCGACTGCTTCAGTAGCTGAGCAGTTGTGAATGGTGCTGAACATTGTGCAATCATCAGCAAACATCCCCACTTCTGACCTAATGGAAGGAAGGTCATTGATGAAACAGCTGAAGTTGGTTGGGGTTGAACACATACCCTGAGGCACTCCTGCAGCAATATCCTGGGAGTCACCCATGGGTGTCTTCCTACATGTAGTGAAAGTACCTGCCCATAGCCTGGAGGTGTTTAAAAATAAGAGTTTACAAGGACTGAGAGGTTATAACTATCAGAAAGGACTGAACAGGCTGGGGCTTTTCTCTCTAGAAAAAGACTGAGATGTGACCTGATGGAGGAGTTTAAAATTATGAAGGGGTTCAGAAGAATTGATGTAGGGAAGATGTTTCCACTTGTGTGAGTCCTAAACTACTGGCCATAAATATAAGATAGGCAGTAATAGATCCACTAAGGAATTCAGGAGAAACTTGTTTACCTAGAGACTGGTTCAAATGTAGAACCTGCTACAGTGTGGAATAGTTGAAGCAAATCAAATGGATGTATATAAGGGAATGCCAGATAAACACAATGGGGAGAAAGGAATAGAATGATATGCTGATAGGGTTAAATGAAGTAAGTTGGGAGGATGTTTGTGGCATCATAAACACTGGCATAGGCCAGTTAGAACAAATGGCCTTTTTCTGTGCTGTAAATGCTATGGCTGTGAAAATCGACTCCATATGGCTGCAGTGCTACCACAGTGGCTGCAGTATGACTGCTGACTTTCACAGATGACCTTGCAGGATGACCTTGAGTAGTTCTGGGCCTTAAGGGTCCCATCTTCAGACAGTAGCATCTCAGCATGAGTGGCAGTGGTCTGAACTGGCTGCAGTCAGGCAACGGCAAGGGTACAAGTGGGATGGCAGTGCTGGGAGCATGAATGCTGTTATCCTGAGGGAGGACAGCAAGTTGTGCACCAAGGAACCACTGGCACTTCCCTGGGGTGATGCCTCATCAATCCTGGTAATCTGTTGAAGGATGGCTCGCTGACCTGCTGAGTGAGCAACAAGCCCCTTTCAGCACTAGCATTTGAAGATCTGATGGCACCAAGTTGGGCTTGTAAGGCAACAAGCGTGGATCTCATAACATTAGCCTGAGCATCCAATGCAGCACTGAGACGTTGGGTGGTTTCTACCTGTGCTGGAAGCTGAGACACGGGCCAGCAGTTGCTGCATTATGGCTGCGTCCACAAGTGCTGTCATGGAGTTGGCCAACACTTGCATGCCAAAAAGGATGGGCTCCAAGTTCTTCATTTTACCCCCTGCCAAGTTGGTGTTGGACTCCTCATGGTCCTGGATAGTGACAAAAGGCTGTCTAGCAGGTCTGCTAATGCACCAAGCATCTTGGTGTGAATGCCCATCAGTGTTCTTTTGTGTAGCACTTAATCAAAATCCTCATCTGAGTCCTCTGCTGCAGAACTTGTCTGTGACCTCACCCTCTGGCAAGCTGGCACATAAACTTCCTTAAGCCCAGTCCTGGCTGCAGGCCACTCATGCCTGGTGACTCACCACGTGCTTATCCTAAATCTATACAATGCTGTAAGGTATGCTCAGTGCCAATATCTGAGCTGGGTGGTTGTGATTGTCAGATCAAGCGATGGTGCTTCTTTTCATCAGAGGCCCGATGTAGTTCTCATCCTTCATGATGTGACTGCAAAAATGCAGAATTGGAGGGTTGGGATGAGGGAAGGGGGGAAGTGATGGAAAGCAAGAGGTCCATGGTCACACCATCTGCAGCTTGCCCTTCAGGTCAGATAGCAGGATGAGAGTGAGGTGGGATTTAAGACAGAGCATTGAGGAACGTGGGCCCGAATTTTGCCTTTTGTGGATGTGTGCGATCGGCGGGCCAGGGAGTGGCTGGGAAACGCACCGCCAACTGCGATCAACCCTAACTGTGATTTCACACTGCCTGGCCAATTAACAGTCGGTCGGCATGAAACGTGCACTGAAAAGCTCAGCGCTGCCAGGGTGGGGGCAGGAAGAGGGCGGGTGATGACATCACCGCGGGCGCGGGTGAGCGCTGTGAGAGAGAGCTCATTGAAGACAGACAGCTGCCTCAGGAAGCTGCAGACATTCAAATGATGAAATAAAGGTTTAAAAAGCTGCAAAAAAAGGTCTATACATCACAGTCAAGCACCTGAAAATATACCTCATAAAAGTGTTGTCCATATATATATATATATATATTTATTTTATTTCATAACGGAGATTTCATCCCACCCTTGGATGAGGTTTGATGAGAAATGTAAAGGCCGCCTGGACCATTTGCCCGTCCGCCGACCGTAAGGTTGGACGGGGCACAACAAATCAGAGATAATTGCACTATTAATGGGTTTAATTGCCCTCTTAATTGTTGGTGGGCGCTCTTCCGACTTTTGGACGCGCCCCCTGAGAGAAATATTGCCCAATGTCATCTTGCGCGATTTTACGCCCGAACAAGTTAGGCACCCACCTGCCCGTGGTACTTAAAATTCTGCCCATAGAATCAACATGAATGTTCTTGGCGATGCTGAGTGCAATGTCCTCAGCCACAGCCGGCCCAATAATTTGCAGCATTGTCCCCCCCCAAGGACTCAGGAGATTTAGGTGTACCATCTTCCACGGGTTCTCTGCTGCTCCCTACAGTTACATATGATCTTATCGTGCAAGCGAATGGGAATTCTTGTAGAATGGGCAAATAATTGGCAAATGAAATTCAACACAGGTAAATGTGAGTAGTACATTTTGGTAGGAAGAATAGGGAGGTCACTTATTAATTGGAAGGTGCGAGTCTACAGGGGGTAAAGGAACAAAGTGACCTCCAAGTACAAATACACCAATTACCGAAAGTTGCGCATCGGGTTAGCAAGGCCTTAAAAAATATGAGCACTAGGCTTTATTTCTTGAGGGATATAATTAAAAAGCAGGAAAGTTACACTAAACCTGTATTGAACCTTGATTAGACCACACTTACAATACTGCTGGTTACCACATTATAAGAAGTATGTAGAGGTGCTAGAGAGGGTGCAGAGAAGATTTACAAATATGATACCAGAAATATAGGCTATACATATCAGGAAAGGGTTGACAGGCTGTGTCTCTTTTCATTTGAAAAAAGCAGGCTGAGGGGTGACCGAATATAGAGGCCTTTAAAATTATGAAAGGTTTTGATAGAGTGGACAGAGAGAGAATGTTTCCACTTGTGGAGAAGAGGGCAGTCACCAAGAAATAAGTCTTGATTGCTCACAGGTAAGTGTTGAGGGTGTGGTGCATTGAGCAGTATGAAGCTGCAGTAGATAGGAAATGTCTTTTGAAGGTGTAGGCCGAGATTTAATGGAACCTGCTGGAGTGGCCTAGGTAGAAGTTGGACCCATTTAATAGTGAGAGGCTGTGGGGCCTATTCCTGCTGGTGGGAAAACAGACCCTCATTAAGTCAGTATCAGGAATGAGCTGATGCAGGGAACCTACCCGCTGGCTAATTAGGCTCATTATTGAGTGACTTAAAGGTGTCCCTGAATCCACCGGGATTTTGTTGTGGTTCAGGGATTCTCCTGAACTCTCATTTGTTACTTGTGTCTCCTGAAGGTCCCCCAGCAAATCTGGTCAGGTTTACCACCGGCCTTGTTGGTGGGGAGGGGGGCACGGGGCCTGGCATTTTGAAGAGGGTTGCCTGTTGACAGCCACCTCCCTACATTTTGCATCGGACCTCTTACCCCCATCCATGACCCTCAATCCACCCCACTTACCTCCAGGGATCCCACAATGATCTCTGGTGACGGCCTCACTGTATTACCGGCAGCAGCCACTGCTCATGGTGGCACTACCTGTAATGTAGAGCTGCTAATTAATTGGCTGGCAACTCTCAACGGTTGGGTTTTCCACTTCATATCCTAAACGCCAGAGAAGATCCAACAGTAGCCAGTGCCTGACAGGTGTATAATTTTGTCAGGCCTCCCCTGCTGAAGCAATGTGGGTTTCCCACCTGCTTTCCAAGCATTGGGTGGGACTTGCATCAGGAACGTTAAATTCAACCCATATTCTCTGACCTTGACTACCCAGGCGAGATCATTGAACTTTTTCTGGTACTGCAACTAGGTCCTCAGGGTTAGACTCTGGATATTGACCTTTTTTAGCTGCTCCCATCCCCTCCTTGAAGGCTTTGCAGGTCTCCTGGGCCCCTGTGAAAGCATGCATCACTCCTCCTTTTGACCTTTTTCACTAAGGCCTCCAGCACTGCATTCGAAAACCTGGCAGCCCTCTCTCTGGTCTCTTACTCCAGTTGTTGTACTCTACCTTCCACCAAAGCCTTCCCGTGACTGTTCAAGCACTCTAGAATCATACCCAATCCTTTCCTCATGGCCTTGCAATAATGATCCATTTCTCTTTTGAGAGCCACAATTGCATCTGCCTCCACCACACTCCCAGGGAATGCATTCCAGATCCTAACCACTTGGTGAGAAAAGAAGTTTTTCCTCAAGTTGCCATTCCTTCTTTCTCCAATCGCCTTAAATCAGTGTCCTCTGGTTCTCAATCCCTCCTCCAATGGGAACAATTTCTCCCTACCCACTCTGCATGATTTTGCCTCAATCAATCTCCTCTTAACCTTCTCTTCTCCAATGAGTACAGCCCCAGCTTCCCCAATCCATCTATGTAACTGAAGCACGAATGCAGCTCCCATTTAACAGATGCAGGGTAGCTGTGCTAGCCGCAAACACACTTGGGCCCCCTTGCTGAGCATATAGCCAGTCAGCAGCTTGTTTTAGGCTTGGCCACATGCTACAATCATGTAGATGAGCAGGCAACACAAGGTTTGCATGCTAGCTGCCTCAATGGGACGCAATGCAGGTAATTGCTCATCACAAACCCAATGGCCAAAATAAGGTCTAATTGAATTTTTCCCTCTATGTAATAGCTATTGCAGCAGACCTAAGACTGTGAGCTCTGTACATGGAGGGAAAATTGTTGGGGTAATTTGCATTCCAAATTACACTACACCATTTTTTAAAAAAGACTTCCATTTACATAGCTGCTTACCATGTCTTCAATAATGTTCCAAAAGTGCATCGCATACACTGAGCTACTTTGAAGTTTGTCGTACTCTTGTTTGGTGGGTACAAACAGCAATCAATTTGTGCATGCTAAGATCCCATCAAGCAGCAATAAGATGAGTTAAGGCTTTTGGTGGTGGTGACTGAGGGAGAAATAGTGATAAAAGGAGAGACATGCTTTTCTTCAATCAGCACCAGGGGCTTTGGTTTACCTTGGGAGTTTAGTTCTTTTGTCTATGTTTGACCAAGTAATGAAGTCAGGAGCTGAGTACCTTGGTGGAACCCAAGCTAAGTGTCAGTGAGCAGGTTATTGCTAAGCAATTGCTGCTTGATAGCACTGTTAATGACCCCTTCCATCACTTTAATGATGATCAAGAGTAGGCTAATGGGGTGGTAATTGGCTGTGTTGCATTTGTCCTGCTTTTTGTGTACAGGGCATACCTGGGAAATTTTCTACATAGGCGGGTAGATGCCAGTGTTGTAGCTGAACTGGAACAGCTTGGTGAGGGACACGATAAGTTTTAGAGCACAAGTTTTCAGTACTATTGCCGGAATATTGTCAGGGCCCATAGCCTTTGCAGTATCCATTGCCTTCAGCCGCTTCTTGATATCATGGGGAGTGAATTGAATTGGCTGGAGACTGGCATCTGTGATGCAGGGGAACCCCGGAGGAGGCCAAGATGGATAATCTACTCAGCACTTCTGGCTGAAGATTGTTGCAAATGCTTCAACCTTATCTTTTGCTCTGCTGTGCTGGGCTTCCTGTCATTGAGGATGGGGATATTTGTGGAGTTTCCTCCTCCAGTGAGTTGTTTAATTGTTCATCTCCATTCACAACTGGATATGGCAGGACTGCAGAGCTTAGATCTGATCCGTTGGTTGTGAAATTACTTAGCTGTATCACTTGCTGCTTATGCTGTTTGGCACACAAGTTTTGTGTTGTAGCTTCGCCAGGTTGACACCTCATTTTTAGGTATGTCTGGTGCTGCTCCTTTAGCATGTCCTCCTGCACTCTTTATTGAACCAAGTTTGATTTTCCGATTTGATGGTAATGGTAGAGTGGGGGATATGCTGGGCCATGAGGTTACAGATTGTGGTTGAGTACGATTCTGCTGCTGATGGCCCACAGCACCTCATAGATGTGCAGTTCTGAGTTGATTGATCTGTTCAGAATCTATCCCAATTAGCACAATGGTAATGCCACACAACACAATGGGGTGCATCCTCAATGTGAAGAAAGGACTTCACCTCCACAAGGACTCTACTGTCATCACTCCTACTCATACTGGCATGAACAGATGCATCTGTGACAAGTAGATTGGTGAGAACGGGTTCAAGTCGGTTTTTCCCACTTGTTGGTTTCCTCACCACCTGCAGTAGACCTATTCTAGCAGCTATGTCCATTAGGACTCGGCCAGTTCAATCAGTGGTTGTGCTACCGAGCCATTCTTGGTGATGAACATTGAAGTCCACCACCCAGGGAACATTCTGTGCCCTTACCACTTTCAGTCCTTCTTCCAATTCCAATCTTTCACCATTGAGGGGTACCTATTCATCAGGTCAGGGAGTTGGGTTCGGGGTTGGTGGTGCAGTAAGTGGTAATCAGCAGGAAGTTTCCTTGCCCATGTTTGACCTGATGCCATGAGACTTCCTTCCCTAAAGGACAGTAGTGAACCAGATGGATTTTGATGACAACTGACAATGTTTTCATGGTCATCATTGCTTTTACTTTTAATTCCTGATTTATTAATTGAATTCGGTGAGATTTGAACCCATGCTCCCAGAACATTAGCTTGGGCTCTGGATTATTAGTCCATTATCAGTACACTACCAACTCTGTAAATGCTGTAAACTGCCATTAGGTGACTAAGCAACCATGGTCACCCAAATTGGAAAGAGACACTATCAAGCTGAAAGAAAATGCTTATAGAAAGGCAAGGAAAAGTGGAAATCCAGGGCACAGAGAGCTATGGACAACAACAAAGGAATACAAAGAAAGTAATATGGTGTAAAACAAAATACAAATAAAACATGCAAGGAGTATCAAAGCTAACAGCAAAAGATTTTTTAATAAATATGTTTGAGAAAGTTGTGCTAAAGGAGGGAATATGAGCCCACTTAAGACTGATGTGAACAAGAATGAGAAAATACCAGATTTATTCAATAATTTCTTTGTATCTGTTTTCAAAGTGTCTGAAGGGGACAAGGTAACCTGAAAAATAAGTCAATGGGAGGAACATACTGTATTTAATATAAGTGGTATGGTCATGGAGATAATGGGATTTAAGATCAACAAATCTCCAGGACCCGATGGTTTTCTGACCTGGGGCATTAAAGAAAATAGTCGAGGAAATTGCAGATGCATTAGTTATAATTTTCCAAACCCCCCTCAATTCAGGCATTGTGCCTTTGAATTGAAAAACTGTTAATGTCACTTCATTATTCAAGGAGCAAATGAGGGAAAAAAACAGCTAACTCCAGATTTATTGAAATAAGATCAATTGTGAAGAAGGTAATGAAATTTATCCCCTTGCGAGGAAATCCTAACAAGGGGTCATAAACATGAGAGAGTCACTAATACATCCAATAGAGAACTCCGGAGAAACATTTTCACCCAGTTGTTGGTGGGAATGTGGGACTCACTACCACAAGAAGTAATTGAGGTGACTAGCACAGATACATTTAATGGGAAGCTGGGCAAACACACGAGGGCGAAAGGAATTAAAGCATACGTTGATGGGATTGGTTGAAATGGGAAGAGGGGTGGCTCGTTAGGAGCATAAACATCGGCATGGACCAGTTGGGCCAAATGGCCTGACGGAGTTTGTGGTCAGTACAAAAGCCAGGGCACTTGCTGCTGACCTTGAAGTAAATCTCTCAAAGATCTAGCGATCTCTTTGGCAAGAAAGTCACTTTTTTCATTGTGCATTAGTATTGCAACTGACTGCAGCATTCACTACTGGAGAATTTCCAGCTTGGAGCTGGAGTGATTTCATTAGGCTGTCCAAGTGGCCAATTACATTAAAGGATTTTTACAAACACCCAGCCAGGAAACAAAAAGCAGTAAAATAAAATCACTTTTAGACATGCTTGTATAAAGCAAATTAGATTGGGTGAAGGTAGAAGCTAAAATATTCCAAAAATACATTCTTACCAAAGATTACTTTTTAAAAAAAGCTTAAAAATGCCAGTTCTGTTCTTCGTCAAATTTCATCAATCAGATTTCTGTCGTTGTAAATGACTATAGCTCTATTACACTAATGACCCAGTTACACCTGATTGAACAAGGCATAACTTTTAAGGGGTTTCTAATGCTGATGTGGAAGTGGGAAAGTTTAAGTTCTCACTGATTTCAGTGAATGCTGGCTTTTTTTTATGGGTCCACAGTGTAGCCTGTGTTGCAGCACTAAGTGACACACAGCAACTTTAGGATTTCCACAAATGCCTGAGATTCTGAAGCTGCGATCAATTTCAGAGGGGTGATGACGCTAATCGCTGATGGTTCGCCCTCAACCCTCTGCAAAATCTGGGCCTCTGTTATATTAATGATGTATCATCACAGAGTGACTGAGCACTTAAACAAGCTGATCAGGGAGAGTTGGTGTGAATTTAGGTTCTGCCTGACTAAGCTAGCTTAGATTTTTGTGGAGGTAGAAGTGTCAATGGATGTTGCCTGTATGGATTTTCTGTTGACATTTGTTAAGGTTCTGAAGAGTAAGTTTTCCAGACATTATTGTGCATGCACACAGGTTCTGTGTGCACAGACATGTTAATTTAGTATAACACTGAAATCACAGAAGATATGGTTACTATGGTATATACCAGTTGACCTGAGGAGCTTTCCAAAATTTGCATTCCAGAACTTGGGGGTTGGGGAGCCTCTGCAAGTAAATCCTGTTTTGATCCCCAGCTGAGGTTACCTCAGGACAACTCTGATCCTACAGTGGAACCCAGCTCGATAGATCCTAACTTTTATTTGTTTGTTTAGATACGTGGAGAGTAGCTACTGAACAGAGGCACAGGAGTCAGCTGATAAACTTTTAACAAAAGAATAAAATATTTATTAAACAAGGAAAGATCTATATTAGAATACTCATTCACCAACACCCATAACTTTACATATTTTCAAGGATAACACAAGTTACAAAAGTTACCTTATACTTTAATGTTCACAGTAAGTACTCAGCCCATGTAAACAAATAAGTATCTTATGGTCAGACACACCATACTCTGAAACCAAGTGACAGATGCCACCTCAACCAGTTGCTATGGATCTCTCATCAACTCCCCCAGAGACGCTTGTCACACTGTGAGCTAACCGGTTTCACTGCACTCTGTCTTTCACACGAGGGTTTCCAACCTCCACTCTCCAAGACCTTGCCTTGAAATCTCCTCCCAAATCAATGCTTTCTCTCAGATACCTTCTGCAAGGGTTCACCTCCAGGGTTTTGAACTCTCCTTCCAATGCTCCTCTTCCCTGGGTCATCACGTGCATCCAAGCTGACTTCCATGCACTCTCTCTCACCAGCTCAGCCATCAACAGTACCAATGCTTCATATGCCCATAGCAAAGAGTTACAGACTTTCAATTGCCTCTTTGGACCTTCTTGCCTCGTGCAATTGTCCTTGCTTTAAATCTGCTTTCTGCGGCTTTTGCCTCTTCAAATCTGAACCTTGGAGCCTTTCTCTCTGCCCCTCACTCTTAACTTCACTTAAAAGGGCCTTTTCCAGGTTCCTGTCCTTCCTTTGACAAAAGATCTTCTTGGGACTTTCTCCTGTTCTGCTCCCCTGGATTTTGGTATATTTTCTTTAGCTTGGGACTGGCTATCTATCCCCTTTGCTCCAGTCTCTCCTGGCAGCTACTTTCAAAATCAACTGAACTCAAACAGCTTCCAGAACAAACTGTTGCCTTGAGCTTTTGTTGTGTGTGTGTCTGTGGAAGGGACCTGCCTCTCTGGATTCTTGTTGCCAGGCAACAGCACTGTTTTTTTGCCACTCTTGTATCTTCTTAACTTCTCTTTAAGAGTCGTAAAATTCATTACAAATGCAGGCACCTTTTTAAAGTGAAAGTAAAACTTAATTTGACCTTTCTTAACACAAAGATACAGAAATACAAATCAAACTTAAACATTAAAGCTGAAACTCATTTCTAACACCCACGAATACAAATAAAACTTACTTGAACTGTCTCTATTCCCTAACACTCCATTGTTCTACCCTCATGCTTCTCCTATTCCATGAGTGTCTTTGACATTAAATATGATACGCTGCCTGGAAATTTCTTTCTCCAGTACATCCTTTCTGCTATCATATAAGTTACATGACCCTGTTATTTTAATTTCTACTGACTTACTTGCTATAATTACTAACAAACATTTCTCTGTGGGAGCAGAATATTTTTGCATGTGTCATCAACAATGCCTTTCTTTTATTTCCAGGTTTGTTCTAATGCTAAGGGCAGAATTTTACACTGATCGGGTGGGTGCGTGCCCGACCCAATCCAGTGAGAAATCGCACAATATTTTGGTCGGCGGGTGCACGCAAAAGTTGGAGGCGCACACTGACAATTAAGAGGCCAATTAAGGTCGTTAAAGGCATAATTGTCTTTAGTTTAACGTTGCCCATCCAACTTTATGGTTGGCAGATGGGCGAATCGGCCAGGCGGCCTTTACATTTTTCATGAAGCCTCATCCAAGGGCAGCATGAGGTTTCCATGATGAAATAAAATAAAAATAAAAATCAGGGGACAGCATTTTCATCATGTACATTTTCAGGTGCCTGGTTGGGACGCTTGAACGTTTTTTTTCTACTTTTCAAAATTTTATTTTCAATTTTTCAGGTCTTCAGCTCCCTGAGGCAGCTCTCTGCCTTCAGGAAGCTTTCTGTCAGTGGTGACCTGTGCCAGCGTTGATGTCAGCACTCGCCCTCTTCCCGCCCCCACCCCGGCAGCGCTGAGCTTCTCAGCGCGCGTTTCGGCCAGCCAGCGTGAAATTGTGGCCAGGGGCCGATCACGGTCAGCGGCCTGTTCCCCTGCTGATCCCGGGCCCGCTGATTGCGCCCGCCTGCTGACCTAAAAGCTCTGCCCTAAGTCTTGTATTAGCTTCTTGTACCTTTTATTAATGCTATGCCACTTCTTCTGTAACTTCTGCCTGGTTCTCTCAATAGTTGACATTGAATTCACCTTAACTACCAATGTTTGCTTTCTTGATCATGTCATTTATCTCACACCATAAAGGTCCCAACATTTCTCCATAACACAGTTGGCCATGACAGTCAAGGCTTCGTGGGTATATCTAAATTTATCAATTTTCTTATGGAGCTAGAGTATCGAACTTTATATCACTTATCTGCTCAAACTGCTTATAAAGTACTAAAGATTCATCGTTGCATCTTGATTAATTGTGTATTTTCTTCCCAATACTGAAATTGCATTTAACAAAAGCACATTTCAAAACTAACAATTCCCATCAGTTTGTTAGTAACTCATCGGTAACATTGAAAAAAGGGCACTGAATCCTATTTCCAACTGAAGTGGAAAATATAGTCTCATGGTTTTTATGCCAGGGATATTTTGTAAAATGTATTTGAGAATATGGAGGGCAGAAATTAGTCTGGGCCTGAAACCTGAAGCAAGTCACCCAAGGATCGACACAGTGGCCCCCAAGTAAATCCCCGGAGTGGGTGGGCGGGGGGCGGTTTGGATCAGCAGTGGGTGGGGTTGGAGGGTGCTATGATCATGATTTCTGAGAGTCGGGTGAGCACTCCAGGTTCCATAGGATGTAGACTTGAAAAACAAAATATTCAAAAACTTAAACAAAAACAGAAAATGCTAGAAAAACTCAGCAGGTCGAACAGCACCTGTGGAGAGAAAATGTTCTGAGTCCTAAGGACGAGAAATATTAACTCTTTTTTTTCTCTCTCTCTCCACAGATGCTGGTAGACCTGCTGGGTTTTTCCAACATTTTCTGTTTTTGTTTCAGATTTCCAGCATCCACAGTATTTTGCTTTTATTCAAAAACTTATATTGATTGACAGCTGTGGAGGTCATTTTGGAATCCTGAGTAGGGCAGGTCCAATACTTGCCCCCTTCATAACAATTTGTTAAATTGTTTCTTCAGTTGGCAATCAGTCCCTAATTTACATCTTTAAGGGGCACGATACCTGTTTAAGGTGGGATGCTTGGGATGCAGACCAAGTGCAGGTTGGTGCACTCTGCGCAAATTTTGTGCCCATTGCATACCAGTTTCCATCCCATGATGGTCTGGCATACTCAATTTCTTCTTAAAAATGATGAAGAGTCGCCTTTGTCGAAAATGATTAAAATTGTATTAGCGGCTCCTCGAGAACAGTTGGTGGTTGAATTATAACAACTCAAAGGAGCTGCACACTAAAAGAATGTTGGCATGCGTGTAGGCAAAATTGAACTTTCATTCAGGATCAAATTATTCTGGAGCAGGGGCTAAAAGATTTTAGAAGCAATATCAGTAAGTAAAAAAAAAACTGATAAAGGTATATAGATTCTATTATACGTCTATCTTTGAATGCACGAAAGGAATAGCACTCCGGAACCAAGGAAGTCATAATTGCAGTGAAGATATGCTAACAAGATTAATGGAAACATTAAGCAATTAAAGGCAAATAGCTGAAGCAGTTCAGGATCAGAGAATCACTGGACAAAGGCTTTCGAGTGTATTTATCCCATATATTTATCTCTCAACCAACATTACTAAAACGTATGATCTGCTCATTATCTTATTGCTGTTTGTGGGACTTTGCTGTGGTGATATTGGCTGCTGCATTTTCTACAATGTACTCCATTGTCCGTAAAGAGCTTTAGGATGTTTTGAGGTTGTGAAAGGCATGCTATAAGCACAGGTAACATTTTTCTTCTTATGTCACTTCTTACAATGAAAGCATAAGAAGATTTGTAACAAAGTTTGATTTCCATCTCGTGAATGTTTCTTTATAATCCTGACCTTGATGGCTGTATTTACACTATTGAAATAGTGAGGTTGCTATCTTGGTTCACACATCTGACCTATATTTTAAACATGTATTAGCTTCTACTAGCCACACAGACTACCCTGTTAAAATACTGAGGTTTCTATTCTGATTCACATGTGACCTATATTTTAAACCTGTATTAGCTTCTACTAGCCCCTCTGATTACAAATCAACCCTTTTCTATGCAAACTTATGCATCACAAATGTATTACATACGAACATATGGAATAGGAACAGAAGTAGGCTATTCGACCTCTTGGGCCTGCTCTGCCATTCAATAAGATCATGGATGATCTGTTTGCATTTTGAATTCCACATTTCGATCTACCTCCGATAACCTTTATTCCCTTGCCTAACAAGAATCTATCTACCTCAGCCTTAAAAATATTCAATGACCCCGCCTCCAACGTCTTTGGAGGCAGAGAATTCCAAAGTCTTTTTTATTAATGCCTACTGGAAGTCAATGATACATATAATGGTCACAGGCGATTCTTAAAATTTCCTGTTAAGTTCTTGTAGGTAGCTTGTAAATTTCCATTCCCATAGCACACCACAGGAATTGGTCATTTGCACAGTGAACAATTCTAATAGTTTAAACAAATGTCTGATAATTAAGGCGGTTGAAATTACTTCACTGGTTGGTGTACCTTTGCAAAGATTAACACAGCTTAGCACAGTTATTGATCATTATTACCTTTAAAATAATAATGCCAGTTAAAGCTGACCCACACATTAAAAATTTGCTCAGGTCACATTAGCACTAATTATATTGCTGGATTGTGACTTTATGTTGACCCTCCAAGGGTGTACGTGGTCTTTGGGATGAAAGCTTAACATTAGTGCAAGAGAACACTGGTTATCTTTAAGTACCTACAGGAATGCAGTGACTTCACTAGGATTTGCCTGTGGGCTAGCTCTGCTAGTCACTTAAACTCTCTGTAGATTTATTCCTTTAAAGGGCAGCTTTTTAAAAACAGTATTTTCATAAACAATTTTGTATCTGAGAAGCTCGAGTGATAAATTTTGGAATACGTGACTCTGAGCTCTTGACACATTTCACATCCTGATTAAATATCTAGACTGCAGGCCTTGTTGCTCATTAGCATACCAAAGTGTGTGTTGCCAAGTGTATAATGAAGATAGTCTGACAACATTTTGCCTTGAATTTTACATTAGAAGAGTTAACTTGCTGATTTCTGGCTGATGATTTCATGTATGCTGCCGATTTCAAGCGGTATTTAAAGCTTAATACGCTGAATATACACCCAAATTCATTCTGACTCCAGTCCCAATGCATTATCATTTTGCTTGGTCTGGCAGCAGACAGGTTTTTAAAAATTAGAAGGCACTTGTCTCATCATCCCTTTACCTGCCTTCCCTCCCAACCCTGCAAAGTGTCTTTGTACATTTCATTAGATGATAGGTATTTTAAAAATGCAAATTGTCACTGTTATTTTGGTAAAAATACCAAGTATTCTGACATGTGTGGATTTTAATTCACTCCAACATGTCCAACAAGCAGGAATCAAGAGGCCAGCAAGTAAACATTGAAGAAAGCAAGGCCCACAGATCAGAGTTTGAATAACAAGGGATGTGTGTGTGGTGAGTGGTGGATGGTGTGGGGTGGGGGGCAGTAAAATATGCTGAGATTCCAGCAATACTATTATTTGAAAAAGATGCATTTCTTGTCGTTTGATGGGAACCTCCTTTACTGACTGAAACAGAATCAAATCTGTGAATGTAATTGTGGTTTGCATGGGGTTATTAGTTTTTCTCACTCACTAGGAAACAGTCAACAACATTTAATGATGGTGGGTGTGGTGTTTGCCATCAGCATTTCATTTTTGGCTTAACATTGCAATACTTCTTTTCAGATTTCACTTGAAAATGACAGGGTGTGGCACTGCTATTCCCATACTTATGATGGAACAAAGTTATTGTAGGTGCTACATCTATACTGGAGTGAGACATAATGCGATGCTTAAGCAGGAATACCAAAAGTTGTGGCTGCCATGATAAACCATGGATGTGGTTCTTGATGGTTTAAGACTTTGAGTTTGCACCTGGCCACTATGATATAATAGAATGGTGAGGAAATTGCAGGGTGTTTTGTCAGCAGAGATCTGCTTTCCGAGTTCTAAGCTCTGGAATTCCATGTACAGTAAATATTTTTTTTCGACCTAGCATAATGGCTGTAGCTTTAGTTATTATACTGGTGCAAATGAGGATAAATTATTCTTACTTTCCCAATAGAAATTGACACTAATTCTGCACTTGACTTACAGGTAGGTTTAATATGGCAAGGGATTCCACTTTGTAATCAATGTTTGTCACTTAGTGATGAAGATGTCTTTTAAAAGCTCCTGTTACTTTATTGACTGCACCTGGAACATGGATTGGTGTGTACATCCACCAATTAGTAAGCAATTGTTGATGTTGCTTTGTGGAGATGTAACCCAGCTTTCCCATATACACAGGGATTTTTAGTATTTCTAAGTAACTTATATTGGAGTTCACAGGGCAAGAAAAAGGTTGCTGAATCAACATCATTTGGGGCTCTGCTCTCTGTAATATAATATAATAGGAAACACATGGGGTAGACAAGAATAACTTGAAATACATTGGATAAAGAATTTTACACCTCCACCTGAGGGGAGGTGTAGTATAAGGGTTTGGCACATATAGGGTTATGTGGAACTGAGACCAGTATCACCCAAGCAGTGATGTAAGGAAACACATGACCCCCACCTGGGGATCGGTCTAGTGTTGGACAGACCCGTGTGCACAAGCAAACATGGAGACAGCTCCTAGGTGACCTTTTACTGTATAAATGTACATAGTGGACATGTAAATGTACAAAGTGTACAGCACAGAAATTTGGCAGTGTTAAAAGGTGTATATGTAAATGCAAGGAGTATAGAAAATAAAGCCAATGAGCTGAGGGCACAAATAGATACATGGTAGCATGATATCATCACTATAATGGAAGCTTAGCTTAAAGAGTGGTGAAAATGGCAGCTCAACATTCCTGGATATAGAGTTTTTAGGTAGGATAGAGAGGGGGACAAAAAAGGTGGGTGTGTAGCATTATTGGTTAAAGAAAAAAATACAGCTGTGAGGAGGGATGATAAACTAAATGAAGCATCAAATGAGGCCTTATGGGTTGAGCTCAGAAATAAAAAAGGGACAGCCACATTACTAGGATTGTACTATAGACCCCCAAATAGTGGAAGGGAGTTGGAAGATCACATATGTAGGCAAATTTCTGAGTGCAAAAACAATAGGGCTGTCACAGTTGGAGACTTCAACTACCCTGATATCAATTGGGATACAAACAGTGTGAAGGGCACAGAGAGCACAAAATCTTGAACTGCATTCAAGAGAACGTTTTCATCCAACATGTAACAAGCCCAATGAGTGGGGATGCAATTCTAGATTTATTCTTAGGAAATGAAGCTGGGCAAGTGGATGAAGTAGCAGTGGGGGAAACTTTGGAGATAGTGACCATAATATAGACTTATGGAAAAGGACAAAGAAAAGGACAGGAGTAAATGTTCTAAATTGGAGGAACACAAATTTTACAAAGCTGAGAGGTGAGCTGGTGAAAGTGGATTGGATACAGCTGCTAGAAGGGAAAATGGTGACACATCCCCACAAAGAAAAAGGGTGGTTATCCAGAAGCATGGGTAAGATAAAGCAGAAAAAGAAAGCCTTTAGAGTCAAAAAAAGCTTAATACTGTAGAAAGCCTAGAGGAATAATAGAAAGGACAGGGATGGAGCAAAAAAGGAAATTAGGAAAGCAAAGGGAGGATATGAAAAAATATTGGCAGGTAAAATCAAAATCAAAGAAAACCCAAAGATATTTTACCAGTACATTAAGTGCAAGAGAATAACTAAGGAAAAGGGGAGCCTATCAGAGATGGACATGGTAACTCATGTGTCAATGCTGGAGATGTGGGCAGGGTTCTCAATGAGTACATTGTCTCAGTCTTCACTAAGGAGAGGGATGATGCAGACATTCTCATTAAGGAGGAAAGTGTGAAATGTTAGATACAATAAGCATAATGAGAGAGGAAGTACTGGAGGAACTGGCATCCTTGAAGGTCAATAAATCACCAGGGCCAGATGGACTGTATGCCAGGCTATTAAAGGAAGCCAGGGAGGACATAACAGATGCTCTGAGGACCATTTTTCAATCCTTACTAGATACAGGTGCTGTACCAGAGACTTGAAAGTCTGTGAATGTTGTGCCAGGGATAGGCCAAAAAATTATAGGCTGGTCAGTCTTACTCTGGGAAAATTATTGGAAACAATTCTGAGACAGGATGAACTGTCACTTAGAAAGTCACGGATTGATCAGGGATAGTCAGCATGGTTTTGTTAGGGGAAGATCGTGTCTTACTAACTTAATAGAATTTTTTGAGGAAGTAACAAGGAGGATTGATGAAGGTAGTGCAGTGGATGTTGTCTACATGAATTTCAGTAAGGCATTTGACAAGGTTACACATGGCAGAGTAGTCAGAAAAGTGAGATCTCATGGGATACAGGGGAAGGTGGCGAGTTGGATCCAAAATTGGTTCAGCGCCAGAAACAAAAGATAATGGTCAGTGGATGCTTTTGCAAATGGAAATCTGTTTCCAGTGGCATTCCATAGGGCTCAGTGTTAGGGCCCTTGCTGTTTGTTGTATATATTAATGATGTAGATTTAAATGTGGGAGGTATGATTGGGAGGTTCGCAGATGACACAAAAATTGGCTGTGCACATGATAATGAAAAGGATAGCTGTTGTTTGCAGAAAGGCATCAATGGTTTGGTTGAGTGAGCGGAAAAGTGGCAAATGGAATTCAATCTGGGAAAGTGTGAGGCATTGCATTTGGGGAGGCCAAACAAAGCAAGGGAATAGTCAATAAAAGAAAGATTTTGAGAAGGGTTGAGGAAGCGAGACACCTTGGAGTGCATGTCTACAGGTCCCTGAAGGTGGCAGGACAGGTGGATAAAATGGTAAAGAAAGCATATAGAATGCTTTCCTTTATTGGATGAAGTATTGAATACAAAAGCAGGGATGTAATGATGAAGCTGTATAAAATGCTGGTTAGGCTCTAGCTGGAATTTTGTGAACAGTTCTGGTCACCACATTACAGAAAGGACATAATTGCTCTGGAGAGAGTACAGAGGAGATTTGCAAGAATGTTGCCAGGGCTAGAAAATTGTAGTTATAAGGGAATATTGGATAGGCTAGTGTTGTTTTCCTTAGAACAAAGGAGGCTAAGGGGTGACCTAATTGAGATGTACAAAATTATAAGGGGCCTAGATAGGGTAGACGGGAAAGACCTGTTTCCCTGAGCTGAGAGGTGAATTACCAGGGGGCATAGATTAGGGTGATTGGTAGAAGGATTAGAGGGGACATGAGGAAACACTTTTTCACCCAGAGGGTGGTGGGTTCTGGAATTCACTGCCTAAATTATTGGTTGAGGCTGAAATGCTCAACTCATTTAAAAAGTACCTGAATCTGCACCTGAAGTGCTGTAACCTGCAAGGCTACAGACCAGGTGCTGGAAAGTGGGATTAAAAATGAGCAGCTAGTTTCTTTTTTTCTCTTTTTTTGGCCAGCACAGACACGATGGGCTGAATGGCCTCTTTATGCCCTGTAACCTTTCTATAGTTCTGCGGTTCTGTATTTCTTGTAGTTAATAAATACACACAGTTAACTTACTTAAAACGACAAAGACTTCATTAAGGCCTACCAAACGGCATCCAACACCCTACAACATTCTCTGGCCCAAATTCAAAATGGCTGCCTATGTTTCCTGAATTTACTTTCCCATCACAAGTAACATATACCATTCAAATAAATACCGTAAAATGTACAACCTGTTAAATTGTAAAGTAAAATGCTCAAACAATGTATTAGTTTTCCTATTTTTCTTGGTGCATTTTTGCTAATGGATATATAAAACAAAATGATCAAGGACATATCAGGATAGACAGTAAGCTAGCAGAAAACACTTAATCATGATCTGGGAGCATTGCCAAACATGCTCCTATGTTTTCTGCATCAGCCTATCAGACAGAAAGCAGCACTCTAGCCTAGGTCCTGTGAAGACAGGATAAAGGCAGCATAAGCTGCTCCAACCATGCACATCTACTGCTGGCACTAACTGCTGCTCCATACGTGCTACAGATGCAGCATTATATTCATAAATATGTCTTTTTAAATCTGAGGATGCTATACTGGGTAGCGAAAGAAAGGTTTGCATCTCTTTACAATCTGGTCCATATGCACAATCCATTGAGACTGCGTCTTCATCATCCATATATGCTGGGCTGCCTCCAGTCGTTTATCAAAGCAAAATAAATCCCTGTGATCTTTAAAGGCAAATCAAGCATTACAAATACAGAAAATAACACTTTCGCCATGCTTTGAGCTGTATTTTATGTACCTGTGTAGCATTCTGTTTCTGATGTATTTTATTAGCCTATGAAAGTAAACAGAGCTACAGTAAGCTATAGTTTTTAGTGCTAATAGTCATGAGCATATCTTTTGGGTGTTAATCTTCCCGCTGTGTCCAATCTAATGTTCTTTTGTGTGGTGCCAGATATTAAATTAATCACATTACTTGTAATAAGCATACACATATTAACTGCAATATTAATATGATGATAATGATCATACCAAAGATCTTTCACATCCTACTATTTTGACATCCTCTGAAAGCCATGATGTACAAAAGAGCATATTTAATAAAAGTAAGATCAATAAAAGTCCTAAGTAACATATTGGATTGTGCAGTTTTGAAAAGTGTCGAGGAAGAAAACAGTACTCAATGAGCAATTTTGATGCTAACTTTACTACAGAAATAAATGTTCTGACTGAAGCACAATTAGAATTAACTAACTGATAAGTGCTTTGAACTCCATGCCCATCTCATTCTAACCTATGCTTGACTCAAAAAGTATAATTGCCTTGCAAATTTTGTATCATGGTTCCCATTAGTCAGATTACTTTGCATTTGAAACTGCTTCCAGTTTATATTTATTTAGACATTATTCAATTTACTTACGGCAGGGAGAAGATTAATGGTTCATTTAGATCCAAATTTAGCTAGATCCATCTAATCCAAATCTATTCACAACTGACAAGATGGTTCATTTATCATTGACTGACAGGTTTGAGAAAGTAATGTATGCATCTTTAGTAACCTCCGAACAGCTCAGCTGAATTAGAAAGAAACATTGGGCTCAGAGGTAAGAGGGGACCTTGGAAGAGGGCCATTCAGCCCATTGTGCCACCACTGGCTCTCAAAGTTTATTCTATTCACCTCCTCTTTCCTTGTATCTTTTAAGATTTTTTTTCAAATATTTATTTTCTTGCTTTTAAAAAGTTATTATAAATTCTGCTCCTACCATTGTTTCTGACGAGACAGCCCATACCCTAACAACTCTGTATATATTAAAAGAAAACAATGCTTCTAACCTGTCCCTTCATTCTTTGGTTATGATCTTAACTTTATGTTCTCTGGTTATCAGTTTAATGATCAATAGAAATAATTTTCCCAATTTATTTTAGCAAATCACCTCATAATTTTGAACATATCGATCTATGAGATCGCCTCATAATTATTTATGTTTTAATGAAAAAAAATCCCCATTCTCACATCTCTACTCATTAAAAGCTCTCCGATATCATCTTAGTGAATCTCTTGTGTGCCCTCTCCAAGGTCTTGATAGCCTTCTTAAAGTAAGATATTTTAACTGAATTCTAACAAATTATTTGTATGAATTTGCTTTTGTTCTCTGTATCCCTATTTATAAAACTTAAGATATGTCTTTTATTGCAACTTTATCAACCTGTCCTCTTAGTTTTGAAGATTTGTATATCTGAACCCCTATGAATTTATGCTCCTCTGCTCCTTTTAAAGTTTTATTATTCAATATTTACATCCTCTTATTAGGTGGACCAGGACCTCGCAGGACCGCTCATTTTTCATAAATTTGCATAATGTCATCTACTCTTCTGTTCAACTACTAAAATGTCCATGACATCCTGAAGTCACTTACAGCCCTCTTCATGGTAATGCTCCTTATTTCTGTTTCATCTACAAATGTTAAAGTCGTGTCCCTTCTATTCCCATGTCCAGATCATTTATAAGTGTAATGGCCCCAAACACCCTGCCTACAAACTGACAAAAGCTCTTCCCTTAACTAAAGCAATAAAATAAAACCTTGGTTTAGCAATCAAATCCCATTACTATCCATGGCATATTGCTCACACAGAGCAACTGGCTATGCAACAGTTACTGTATTCCATATCATAAAGTTCCTAATGAAAAACTGAAGGTTTGTAGAACAAGATGCAGCAGTTTCTATCTTTATAAAACACCTTACTGGCTAAAGTAGAAGCTCTTGGAATTGAGGGCAAATTATTGACCTGGTCAGGAGGTTGACTGAGTGACAGGAAATAAACAGTAGGGATAATAGGCAATTGAGAGATTGTGACTTTTGATTTCCCATGGGGATCTGTATTGGAGCCTCAACTATTCACTGTACTTCTTAACAATTTGGATGATGGGATAGAGAGCTATATATCCGGGTTTGCTGATGATAAGTGACACTGTAAGCAGTGTAAATAGAAATACAGAATTACAAAAAGAAATTAATAGATTGTGAATGGGCAAAATTGTGGCAAGTGAGGATTTCAATATTGGTTCAGTGTGAGATCATCCACTTTAGACCTAAAGAGGATAGTTCAGAGTACTTTTTAGAAGCAGTGGAGGTCCAAAGAGATTTGAGGGTCCATGTATATAAATCATGAAAATCTCGTGGACAGGCACAGAAAATAATCAAAAAATGCTGGCCTTTATATCTACAGGACCAAAATACAAGGGACTAGAAGTTATGATACAGCCATAAAAGCCCTGCTTAGACGACATATCAGGCAGGAGTTTACAGGTGGGGTTTCTCACCCTGCTACTGAAAAAAATCACTAAAACATGTCCTCGCTCTGGCGGTCTGCCCCATAGCCATCTAATGCTGCTCAAAGCATTAATTGGCTCCAGAGAGGTGCAGCGGTATTGTCACTGGACTGGTAATCCAGAGACCCAGGCAAATACTCTGGGGACTTGGATTCGAAACCCACCACAACAGATGATAGAATTTGAATTCAATAAAAACCTGGAATTAAAAGTCAAATGTCCTTTAGGGAAGGAAATCTGCTGTCCTCACCTGGTCTGGCCTACATATGACTCCAGATCCACAGAAATGTGGTTGATTCTTAACTGCTCTCTGAAATGGCCTAGCAAACCACTCAGTTATATTAAACCGCTAATAGTCAATTAAAAGGAATGAAACCAGATGGACCAGCTGTCATCGACTTAGGCACCGAAAACGACAATGGCAAACCCAGCACTGTTGACCCTGCAAAGTCCTCCTTAGTAAAATCTGGGGGCTTGTGCCAAAATTGGGAGAGCTGTGTTTCATGCTAGTCAAGCAACAGCCTGACATAGTCATTCTCACGGAATCATACTTCACAGACGATGTCCCAGACACGTCCATCACCCACCGCAGGACAGACCCAGCAGAGCTGGAAGCACAATGGTATACAGTCAGGAGGGAGTTGGCCTGGGAGTCCTCAACATCGACTCCGGACCCCATGAAGTCTCGTAGCATCAGGTCAAGCATAGGCAAGGAAATGTCCTGCTGATTACCACATACCACTTCCACCTGCAGCCTCCCCATCTCAGCTGATGAATCAGTTGAACACCACTTGGAGGAATCAGTGAGGGTGTTAAAGGTGCAGAATTAACTCTAGGTGGGGACTTCAATGTCCATTACCAAGAGTAGCTCGGAAGCACCATCACAGACCGAGCTGGCTGAGTCCTAAAGGACATGGCTGCTAGACTGGGTCTGCGGCAGCTGGTGAGGGAACCAAGAGGAAAAACCATACTTGACATCATCCTCACCAACTTGCCTGCCGCAAATGAATCTGTCCATGACAGTATCAGTAGGAGTGATACCACACAGTCCTTGTGGAGATGAAGTCCCGTTTTCACATTGAGGATACTCTCCATTGTGTTGTGTGGCACTACCACCGTGCTAAATGGGATAGATTTTGAACAGATTTTGCAACTCAAGACTGGACACCCATGAGGCGCTGTGAGCCATCAACAGCAGCAGAATTGTACCCGATGACAATCTAACTTCATGGCTCAGCATATCCCCCAATCTACCATTACCACCAAACCAGGGAATCAACCTTGATTCAATGAAAAGTGCTGGAGGACATGTCAGGAGCAGCACCAGGCATACCTAAAAATGAGGTGTCAACCTGGTGAAGCCAAAACATAGGACGACTTGCGTGTCAAACAGCATAAGCAGCAAGTGATAGACAGAGCTAAGCGATTCCACAACCAATGGATCAGATCTAAGCTCTGCAGTCCTGCCACATCCAGTTGTGAATGGTGATGAACAATTAAATAACTCACTGGAGGAGGACCCTCCACAAATATCCCCATCCTCTATGATGGGGGAGCCCACCACATCAGTGCAAACGATAAGGCTGAAACATTCACAACAACCTTCAGCAAGAAGTGTTGAGTGAATGATCCACCTCGGCCTTCTCCGTAGGTCCCCAACATCACAGATGCCAGTCTTCAGCCAATTTGATTCACTTCACGTGATATCAAGAAATGGCTGAAGGCACTGGGTACTGCAAAGGCTATGGGCCCTGACAACATTCCGCAATAGCACTGAAGACTAGTGCTCTAGAACTTGCTGTGCCCCTAGCCAAGCTGTTCCAGTACAGCTACAACACTGGCATCTTCGCAGCAATGTGGAAAATTTCCCAGGTCTGTCCTGTGCACAAAAAGTAGGACAAATCCAACCTAGCTTATTACTGCCCCATCAGTCTATTCTTGATCATCAGTAAAGTGATGGAAGAGGTCATCAACAGTGCTATCAAGTGGCACTTGCTTAGAAATAATCTGCTCACTCATGTTCAGTTTGGGCTCTGCCAGGGTTACTCAGTTTCTGACCTCATTACAGCCTTGTTCAAACATGGACAAAAGAGCTGAAATCCAAAGATGAGGTGAGAGTGACTGCTCTTGACATCAAGGCAGCGTTTGGCCGAATGTGGCATCAAGGAGCCCTAGCAAAACTGGAGTCAATGGGAATCAGGGGGAAAACACCCTGCTGGTTGGGTCATACCTAGCAGAAAGGAAGATGATTGTAGTTGTGGGAGGTCAATCATCTCAGTTCCAGGACATCGCTGCAGCAGTTCCTTAAGGTAGTGTCCTAGGCCTAACTATCTTCAGTTGCTTCATCAATGACCTTCCTTCCATCATAAGGTCAGAAGTAGGGATGTTCACTGATGATTGCACAATGTTCAGCACCACCTTTCGCGACTCCTCCAATACTGAAGCAGTCCATGTCCAAATGCAGCAAGACCTGGACAACATCCAGGCTTGGGCTGACAAGTGGCAAGTAACATTAATGCCACACAAGTGCCAGGCAATGATCATCTCCAATAAGAGAGAATCTAACCATCGCTCCTTGACATTCAACGGCATTACCATCGCTGAATCCCCCTCTATCAACATCTTGGAGGTTACCATTGACCAGAAACTGAACTGGACTAGCCATATAAATACTGTGGCTACAAGTCAGGTCAGTGGTTAGGAATCCTGCGACGAGTAACTCAGCTCCTGACTCCCCAAAGTCTGTCCACCATCTACAAGGCACAAGTCAAGAGTGTGATGGAATAGTGTCCACTTGCCTGGATGAGTGCAGCTCCCACAACACTCAAGAAGCTTGACACCATCCAGGACAAAACAGCCAGCTTGATTGGCACCACATCCATAAACATTCACTCCGTCCACGACCGACGAACAGTGGCAGCAGCGTGTACTATCTACAAGATGCACTGAAGAAACTCACCAAGGTTCCTTATACAGCACCTTCCAAACCCATGTCCACTACCATCTAAAAGGACAAGGGCAGCAGATACATGGGAACACCACCACAAGCAAGTTCCTCTCCAAGCCACTAACCACCGTGACTTGGAATTATATCGGTGTTCCTTCACTGTCACTGAGTCAAAATCCTGGAACTCCCCCACTAAGAGCACTGTGAGTGTACCTACACCATGTGGACTGCAGCGGTTCAAGAAGGCAGCTTCTTAAGGGCAATTAAAGATAGGCAATAAATGCTGGCCTGGCCAGTGACGCCCATATCCTGTAAATGAATTATAAGAAAATGTGGGGAGGAAGTTCCGCCTCCGAAATCTGATGGCCAATCAAATTGGCAATAGCACTCTGGTCCCAGCAGCACCAACGGGAGCAGTGGCCACAGCTGGGACTGCGGCTAGTCCCAAAGAAGAACCTGGAGAGTTCTTGGTGGGGCTGGGGTAGGAGATTCCGGGGTGCGGGACAAGGGGAGTTGGGGGCCAGGTGCCAAGGTGGACCCTGTGGGGTATTTCTGACTGGAAAAAGGGGGATCATGAAGGAGACACCCCCTCTTCCCTGCCAGAGGCCCAAGCAGGCTTGCCTGCCTGGTATCCCTCTTATCCCTGGCCTCTTCCGGCCAGCCAAAAAATTGTGATTGGGCAGGAACTGGAGATTAGTTGGCCATTTAAGGGCTTCAATGGCCGTTTGTCCTTGCCCACTGCCTGTTAAATCGTGGCCAGGCTGGGGTGGCGGGAAAGGCACCCATGAAATTGTATAAGCCCTCCCACCTGCAAACCTGCCTGCAGGGGACAGTAAAATTCTACAAATGGAGTAATGGACAGTTCTGGGCAACACAACTTAGAAAGGATGCACTGCCTTTGGAGTGAGTGCAGCGCAGATTTACTTGAACGATACCAGGACTCCAAGGGTTGAATTCCAAGAAGAGATTACACAAACTCGGGTTGTATTCCTTGGAATTTAGAAGGTTAAAGGGTGAGGTGATCGAAGTTTTCAAGATACTTAGGGGAACAGGGTAGGCAGAGAGAAACAATTTTCTTTGTTGGAGCATATAGGACTAAGGCCAGAATTTTCCTGTTGGCTTGCGGGGGCAGGGCCAATCGGGTCCGCGCCCACTCTCGACTGGCCGGCCCCCCTGACATGGGGAAAATTCTCCCCTAAGGGACAAAGCAGAAAAATTCAGCTGGGTCTTTCAGAAGAGAAACCCTTTTATACACAAAGGGTGGAAGAAGTTTGGAACACTCTTTGTAAAAGGCAATCAATGGTCAATTTTAAACATGAGATTGATAGATTTTTGTTCACCAAAGGTATTAAGGGATATGGGGCAAAGCCAGGTGTGTGGAATTAGGTCAGATCTCAGCCATAATCTCACTGAATGGCTGAACAGACTCGAGGGGGGGTAACTAGCCTCTGTGTTCTGAAAAAATGATTCATTGTATAAAATGATTCAAAACATTTTGACCTGATGAGGTGAAAATAACTGAAAATGTTTCTTTGTCTTGATTTTCAAAGTATCAATTAAATTGTAACTTATTAAATGTAAGTAGAAGCAGGCTTGTCTTTTGTATACAGATGACAACACCACTTACTGAAGCAGCTGTGCATATGAAAGACAAAGATTCTGGATTGAAAGCACTGATGCATTATAAACATGATGAATTTGTTGCTGGTAATATTTGAGCAGGTGGTTAGGATTAGCATTACTGTAAACACAAATTTGTTGATACTATTCACTATTCTGCATTACTGTGACAGATATCAGTGTTGTCAACAGTTCATTTTCAACAAAGATTTCTTGAAAACTGTTTTCTCTACTCTACAGATTTTTTTTCTGTGTAAACAGGAAATTCTGAAAGGCTGTGCAGATTAGGATAGATTTGCCGCTGTTCTTGCACGCACCAGCGGTAATAATGAAAAAAGTAAAGGTTAACATAACATGGGATTATCATTAAATACAATCGAAGGAATTCTGTGAAATACTCACTGATATATGAAGGATACTACCTCATAGGTAACTTTAATTGTGTTTCTTCCTTTGCGCCTTGTTCATCCTTCGAGGCAGGAATGCCCTTGTTCATCATCTGGGGTGGTTGGTAGGTTCCAGTGGGTAGGTAGGCGATTGCTAAGGCAGATTTGAGCCTGGAAGTTGCTGCTGCAAATAGGCCAGGATACCACAGACGATTGAATTTTCGATGAGCTTCTGGCTCGGGATATCCTCTCCTTGCATTTTCTCTCTGTCTCTGATAAGCGCTTGCTTCCAAAGGAGGCCGCACCATTTTTTATTTGGTTGCACCAAGTGCAGCGATTCTGGCGAGCGACTCCCAAGAACTGAAGTCAATGTCAAAGCTCCTAAGTAAAGCCTTCAGAATGTCCTTGTAGTGCTTCCTTTGACAGCCATGAGAATGCATCCCAGACTCAAGCTCTCCATAGAGGATTCGCTTTGGCAAGCGAGTGGCATTCTGGCTACTTGGCCAGCCCAACTCGGTTGTCACTGCCTCAATGTGGCATGGATGCTTGGTGTGTCAGCTTGGGTGAGCATCTCATTGCCTGGTATTTTGTCCTGTCTGATCTTCAGGAGCTTCTGAAGGCAGCTCAAATTAAAGCTGTTGAGCTTCTTGGCATGATACTGCTATGCAATCCAAGCTTTGCATGCATAGTGCAGAGTAGGCAGGGCTGTTATTCTGTGGACTTTCAGTTTTGTATGCAGACTCAGTCCCCTTCTTTCCCAGGCTGATAGTCGAAGTCTGCCGGAGGCTAAACTTGAAGATAAAAGCAAAAAACTGCAGATGCTGGAAATCTAAAACAAAAATAAAAATAAAAATGCCTGGAAAATCTCAGCAGGTCCGGCAGCATCTGCGGAGAGGAACACATTCAACGTTTCGAGTCCGTATGACTCTTCAACAGAACTAAGTAAAAATAGAAGAGAGGTGAAATATAAGCTGGTTTAAGGGGGGAGGGGGTGGGACAAGTAGAGCTGGATAGAGGGCCAGTGATAGGTGGAGATAACCAAAAGATGTCATAGACAAAAGGACAAAGAGGTGTTGAAAGTGGTGATATTATCTAAGGAATGTGCTAATTAAGGGTAGAAAGCAGGACAAGCAATGTACAGATAGCCCTAGTTGGGGTGGGGTGGGGTGAAGGAATCGAAAAAGGCTAAAAGGTAGAGATAAAACAATGGATGGAAGTACATTTAAAAAATAAAGGAAGGCTAAACTTGCTTTGGCAATTCTTGCATGTGTCTCGTCAGTATGGACAGCTAAAGAGAGTGTGCTGCTGAGATAAGTGAACTTATTCACTGCTGAGAAGTTCTGGTCATGGACTGAAGCCTTAGGTTCAAGATAGGGCTTTCCTGAAGCAGGCTGGTACATCACTTCAGTTTTCTTTGTGTTGATTGTAGGGTCACATGCATTGGGCAAGAAGTCCATGCTACAGTGCATGTCCAACTCTGAATCAGCACAATGCACAGTCATCAGCAAACAGGAAATATGTCCTAGGAGACCTTGGTCTTTGCCTGAAGTCATTTCAGATTGTGTTCTAAATCTGAGATTACCATCATGCAAGGCATGGCAGAGAAAAACATACTAAAGAGGGCTAATGTTACCATGCAGCCCTGTTTAACCCCATTAGTGACTGGAAATGGGTCAGAGGGCTCAGGGCACAAGCAAGCATGCTGTCATGGAACTGTCAAACATTGTGATGCATTTCTCAGGGCAGCTGAATTACTCCATTGGCTTCCAAGGCCTTGGTCAGGTCAACAAATGTAGTGTAGAGGTCCATGTTCTGCTTTTGGCATTTATTTGGAGCAGCCAAACTGCAAACACCATATCAGTGGTTCCTTGACCTTTTCTGGAAACGCTTTCTGGTAGCAGACCCTGGTCGAGATGTTGCACTAAGCAGTTCAGAAAGATTCTGGCAAAGATTTTGCCAGAGATGGAGAGGAGTGAGATTCCCCCGTGATTGCCGCAGGTTTGTTGAGTTCCTTTCTGCTTGCACAGGTCAATGATGAAGGCATCTTTTTGTATTCTTGCAAGATGGTTCCTTGCTCCCACATAGACTGAAAGAGCTCAGTGAGCTTCTTGACCAGGCATTGACCTCCAGCCTGTAGACCTCAGCTGGTATAGCATCAGCTCCTGGAGCTTTCTGCTAGACAGGAGTTTGATTGCGTTTGTCAATTCTAACAGAGTGGGAGGGTAATCAAGAGAGCAGTTGATGGCAACCTGAGGCAGCCTGTTGATTGCGTCTTCATTGGATGAAGGCCGATTAAGGGTGTGGTTAAATTGCTCTGCCCATCATTTTAGAATCTGGACATTTTCTGTGAGCAGTGTTAGTCAGTCATCACCGAGGATTGGTGATGAACCAGTAGACTAGGTCTCATAGAGTTCAGAACATCGTAGAATCCCTTCCAGTCCTTGTGGTCTGCATTTGACTGAAGTTCATCTGTTTTCTGATTTAACCACATGTCTTACATATCGCTGAGCTTACATTGGACAGTCCTGTGGATGTTTTGGTAGGCATCATGCTTGGATAGTGATGGCTTATCACTGAGGTAAACTCTATAGAGGTGATGTTTCTCCTCCAGTATTTTGCAGATTGCTGAACCAATCTCAATGCTTACAAAGGGAGGGCCAAGGGCCTCTGGAGCAGTGGAGTATGCTATATCCATGAAGGTCATCCAGTCATCCTCAATGCAGTGAGTGTCCATTTTCGCTGTACACAGACAACTCTTGAGTTTCTCTGAGAGTGATTCCTTCATGACTGTCTGTTTGAGCTTTGAGACATTGAGACACTTCTGGACCTTCATGCCCTGAGCGGGGCGTCTAGGCAGATAAATCTTGATGTTTAGCTTTAAAATAAGATGGTGGTCAGTCCCGCAGTCAGCGCTGCACATGGCTTTTGTTACATGCACATCCTGCCTGTCGCTCTGCCTGGTGATGACATAGTCAATTAGATGCCAATGCATAGAACAAGGGTGCATCTAAGATATCTTGTTGTGATTAGAGGGGCAGAAAACTTTGTTGGTGATTAAGAGTTGATGCTCAGCACACATCTTCAGCAACAGGATACCATTGCCATTACAACTGCCAACCCTATTTTTCTCAATGACCCCCTTCCCATGCATGGTGATCTGCACCAACTCTTGAGTTGAAGTCACCAAGAATGATTTAGCTTGTCTGATTTTGGCACAGTAGCAATCAAGGAGTGGAGGTCATCATAGAATTTCTCCTTGACTTTATCAGGGTTGGTCATGGTAGGGGTGTACACACTAATGAAAGTGGCTTTCCTGTTGCCATGCAGGGGCAGTTTAAGCAGCATCAGATGATCATTAACACCCTTGAGGAGGTAAGTAACTTACTGATAGTTCATGACAGCAAATCCAAATCCTTGCGGCAAATCCTTTCCACGGCTATTCCAAATTAATGTGTAACCTGCACCGAGGTCCTTGAGCTGACCCTGCTCAGATAGACGAGTCTCGCTGAGGGCATTGACCTGGACATTGTACTTAGCCAGCCATCTACTGACAAGAGCAGTTCTTCTCTCAGGTCTGTCAGCTGTGGCTTGTCCAGGATGGTGCACATGTCCCCTGTGCCAACGGTGACAGGTGTCACCTTTCTTTTTAGAGATTGACTTCTGACTGCATTGATGGAATCCCTGCCAACTGTGGCCTGCTGGTCAGGGAAATGAAACAATGTTTAGGGCACCTTTTCTAGCTCGGTGATCAGAAAGACCCTGAAAAGGGCTGCTCAGTCACTCAGGGGGCTGCTGAGTTCTGCTTCTGCTTCCTTCCATTGAAAACGACCCTATAGCCTGAGCTGCCTGTGTGCAGGTTGATGGTTACAGCTCCCAGTGAGTGCACTGCTGCTGCTATGGCATTGTGGTGATCACAGGGCTTGTGACAGATGGATGATGAATGACAAATGATGGATGACAGGTGATAGAAAGGTGATGAACATGATTTGCATGTGAATTGGATTATAGTGAGGGGGGGTTGCACATCATCAACCTCACTCTCTCACTCTGACCTATCTTGGTCCAGTGGCAAGACGAGTCTAAACAGTTGGGGATAGATTCAGATGCAGCAGGTGATGAAGATCTCCGAGCTCTACATGCTCCACAACATAGTACTGACCTGCCTTCAAGACTGTTGAACACTTTGGTCTCATCCACCCAATTTGCTGGAATCAGTCTTCACATTGCCAGGGAAGACAAATTCTTAAAACTGCCGAGGTTAGTAGACCTGACAGCCACCCTCATCTGGTTTGGCCCACCTGCCGAAGCAGTTTACCAGGAAGTGGCTGCTGTCACTTTATAACAGCTACTTGGAGCTGCAGGTGAGAGCTGGATGAAGGTGAGGATCAATGCAGGATGAGTCACTCCAAAAGGTGTGGTGAGCTCAGCTGGGAAAGGTGCTATCCCTCTCTTGCACCCCTTACACCCCCATACTTTGTCAAAGCAAATGTGTAATTGTGCATCTGCTGATAAAATACACAAAAGTCCAGATTTTGTAGGTGTAATGATGGTGAAACCATAAGGGTTTGCTGTCATTATACTATGAAACTGATAGCAACACATGCCTAGATAAATACCAAAATCTAGAAGTTTCTGCCAGTGATTCCCTGCTCCTCACAGATGGAAATCAATTAGAAACCACTGATTTGATGTGACCTTCCATTTTTATGCTATTCTTCTCACTGTAAAAACATTGGAAAATATAATATCTTGTTGAATGAGGTTTAAAGAGATTTTTATTGCTGTTCTAAGTGATAATTATGGCTGAACAAACCCTCCAGCCCTGAAAAAAGCCTAATTTTATAATTTCTGTATTCCATGCTGAATATTCCATAGATTTTTAAATTTTTTTAAGTTTGTTTATGATATTTCAACTTCTACCTTAATCCCATATGTATGTCTCAATCTTTATTTTGCTTTCTGTTAAAAAAAAAGTGAGCAATAGAATTGGTTTGTTAATTCCTGGTTTACTGTCTGTGAAAATTCTTCAATGTCATTGGTTGCTTAAGCTGCTTGATGGTATCATTGTTGTTGGACTCCAGAGATCACCTACAACTGGCAGTGCAATTAGATTAATGTCAGGAATGGTGAAATCCATGCCACAGAGCTCACTAGATCCTTGTGGGCAACTTTCTTTGAGGTCAGCAACATGCACCATCACTTCACTGCCGCCTACAAAATCCATGCCTAGAAGTGGATCTAAAGGCAGACAAGCAACTGGAAACTGCATATATATGATGGTCAAGGGATGACAGAATCAGACTTGGCAGTCGCATCCTCACTGGCTAAGTAGCCTGGCAGTATCACTGTCCATATACATGCATTCTAACAAATGACCAGTAAATGTTAACTTTAGGCCAGATGGACTCAACTGGAGAGGAGGGAAGTGAATTGAAGAGGAAAAAAACGTTGTCACAGATGAAGGTGTCATTATAACAACTTCTTCTCATGATATATTATAATCTTTAAATCATGTTGCATTGCACGTTTACTAACAACTAGTTAATTGCAGAACAAAACCACTCCACCTAAAAGAAAATATTACAGACAACTATTCAGCTGTAAGCCGAGCAGAAAAGGAGGGATAACTTCAGGGCAACTGAAGACACGATTGAAGAGGAGGGTTTTCAGGAGATTTTTGCAGACAGAGAGGGGGATTGCAAGGTGAAGTATTTTTGGAAGAGAATTCTAGAGGGTATGGAAAGGTGATTGAAAGATCAGCTCTGATGATGGGTCAGTGGAAACGCTCTAATCTGGTGTCAGAAGAACAGGAGGTGTGAGAACAATGTTTGAGAAGTTGGTTCTTCCAGTGATGAAGACCTAAATGAAGTCAAGTATGGACATAAACAGTAATGTCAGAGATGGAAGATAGCAGTCTTGGCAACAGACTGAATGTGGGATTTGAAATTTAACTTGGAGTAAAACAGTATGCCAGCATAGCTCACTTCTGGGTTACACAGTAGAGAACAACCTTGATAGCTGAAAGATTTGGAGTTAGAAACATGTAAGCACTGGCAATAAAAAATGAATTTGTCAAATGGAGGAATTGATGATCGGCAGATGGAAGAATAGTTGTAACGGAAAGATGGAGTGACATGTCATTGGTATACATATTGTTTTGATCCCCATAGAGACTGATAACTTTTTAAAAAAGATTGAATTTCCAGTGACTAACACAGTGAATCACATAATAAGATTTCAAGTTTTAAGGCTTTTACTGTAACAAACAAACTAAAATAACCTGACTAAACGTAACTTTGTAGGCAACTAATACTCTAAACTACAGAAAAATCATCCCTTTTAACACACTTGAAAACCCCATGCCACATTTATACTTTACAGTACATTCTCTCCAGAATTGCAGTCTTTACTGGAAACAATCCAAAGTTACTCCCAACTTCCAATGGGCTCACTTCTCCCTGTTCCACTGTGTTGCAACATCCAGTAACCATTGAAGATCCTTTCCCTCAGTTTCCGAGAAATTCCAGACTGACCTTTGGCACACGACTCACTCTGGAGATTCGTGTCCCCAGCCAGGCCAGGATGACTCTTCCTATGTAATTAAATTTCCACAGCTCCGTTTCATCAACCACAGAAAGTGTTCCTACCTGCATTCTATCTGGTAGCTAAAAGGAAAAACAGCAGGAATAATTTTCCCCCTGTTGGGGAGCAAGTGCAGGAGTGGGCGCATGCGGGCGCGTCTCAGATCAGCGCCCCTAATTGGGGGCGCGCTGCCATTTTACATGGGCAGGCCAATTAAGGCCTGCCCAGCGTAACGTACGCCAAGAAGCACTATGCACTCCCTGTGCGGGCCGGGGGGGGGTGGTGGGGGGGAGGGTGGATTCCCTCAGCTAAGAGTGCACTCTTTCATGCATGTGCACAAAAGAGCTCACTGATCTCCCTGAGGCTAAGTGCTGCCTTAGGGAGATAGGCTCAGAATTTAAAAATGTTAGAGATAAAAACAAAATTTCCCTGACATGTCCCCTCATGTGACACTGTCACTTTTAGTGAAACCTTTATTAAATATTTAAAAACCCTCATGAAACCTCATCTCGCCCGTGGATGAGGTTTCATGCTTAATCTTAAGCCCGCCAGGGCACCCGGCCTGCCCGCCAACCTTAAGTTTGGACAGGCAGGTCCATTAATTATGTTAAGTACTTTTTAAATGGCCTCAATAGGCTGTTGACAGGTCGGCGGGCGCACAGCTGATTCAGCTGCGCCCCCGCCGACCTGAAAATGGAAATGACGTGGGGTGACATCGGGAGTTCCGCCCGACATCATTCCGGATCATTTTATGTGTTGGCGAGCGGGCCCCAACTGCTGCTCACCGACCTAAAGATCCTGCCCAGCCTTTTTCTCTCTGCCCACCACAGCAAGTGCTGTTCCTGTCCCCCTCTTCTGGACGCTCTCTCCTTCTCTCTCTGTCAAGGTTTTTTAAAAATTAGACTGCATGGGAGTCTGTAAATCTGCAGAAGCAATTACAGCTGCCTCTCTCTTTGTGTTCAGGTGTGAACTATGTCACTTGGATTTCAGTAAGTCTTAACCTGGGCCCCCTGCCTCCAATAACTATCACCAACCTGTTGCTGGGCAAAGTCCAATACAACTTCACACTATCCCCCTTTTCCAGGACATCCTTTTTTCTCTTTAACTAGTTAATTACAAAATTAAAAGAGACCGTCCATAATATAACCATCTTATACAACCTTGCATTCGTAACAATTTTTTTTAGAAATGTATCTTAGACGTGACTTTAAGGAGATATTTAAAATCTTCAAGGGAGTAGATGTATTGGGGTAGATTTTGACTTTGTGTGCGATAGTGTAAGATGAGTTATACTGAGTCAGCAATCCATTTTGCATCTCTCCCAGTTATTATTTCTGTGCTTTGTTAAGGTCACATCTAAGATACCTTTCTTAAAAAGTATAATTCTGAATGTAAGGTTTTATAAGATGGTTATTTTTTGGACTGTCACTTTTAATTAAAATGTAAAGGTAAAAAGAATGCCCCGGAAAGTGGAGACAGTGTGAAGTTGCATTGGGCTGGTGAAAATTGGCTGCCATGTTTGCCAACATAGCAACAGTAACTTGACTTCACTGTGAAGTGATTTGATATGTCTTGAGGATAGGAGTTCTTTTTTCATCTCTCATCCCTCTTTCCTATTGTCCCTTCTTTACATTTTCTGGTAACCCTCTGTCATTCTTTTTCTTACTGTTATTTTCATCTTTCCCATTTTTGACCTCTCATTCCCATTCTCTTTGTCCTCAGTGCATTGAATTTACTTTCTTTAAGATGTGACCAGATTCACCCATGCATACTGATGCTGACCAGCTTTGAGATCATACATGCATGTGGGTCCAAACAAATCACCACTCATAATGTAAATGCTTGGACCAGTGAAGAACATTGAAAAAGGAAAGGCCCAACTAAAATACCTAAAGTCTAGTAACAAGAGGTTGTAAATCCAAAACATTTGAGAGAGAAAGACCAGTGATTGGGACAGGAGGACCAGATACAGCTTGTAAGTATAATGACAGAAGTGGAGAGTCAGACATCAGAGTAAGTTTCACCATGGGGGATTTCTAAAATAGTGGAGAGGAGGAGGAGAATTATTAAATGAAGGGAAAAATAAGGGAAATGCATTGTGCTGTATGGACATGAGACTAGGCTTTTGGAGATACAAGACACATCCCCATGCTTATGGACATGTCGGACATAGTCCATGCACAAGCTGGGAGTGTTCTTTTGCTACAGGTTCCAGTTTGAAGGTATTCTTAACATGAAAGCTAATAAGAACTGCACAATTTATGGTGCATCTATGAAAATGTTGTTTAATTTTGGTTGTGGTTCATTGTTTTTTACTAAAAGCCAATCTGTTGATTTTTTAAAAAGCTAGGTTAGCTGCTGAACATATTGGAGAGGACTAAGGACAGTGCAACCAAGCAAAAAACAATTGTGCTTAAGTACTCAATAATTTGTCATACTGAGTGTGACTGCCACGCAGCTGAAATATATTCCACATTATGAGCTTTAAGAATATTCAATTGCCAAGGCCAAGGCAGCAGAATGAAGCATCACGTCCCCTTTCCCATATTCTGGCTTGGCTTGATCCTATCCTACTTCACATTCCCTTAAAGTAAGACAGAAAATGCAATAAATACATTAATGCTACAAGAAAATTGTTGCACCTAAACACCTGCAAAGTCTGTATCAATTCTAGTAAAGGGAAATTCAGCTGCACTTCACAAAAGATAACTTGGTTACAAACTAAATCCTCTTTCCAGCTTTTTGGAACTGTGTGCATTATGTATTATGGAGAAACCGCTTTACACGCTGTGGATGTAGAATGACTTAAGGTGATTCGTAAGATTGCTTTCCCCTCAACTGAAGAGCAGGAGTGTTATAAACTGAAGTGCCTCATATGGAAATAAATGAAGAGAATGTAATTAACTTAATGGCAATAGGAAAATGCTCCTGGGATCCATCACTTTTCATCAGATTTCTATCATCTCTAAAAGGTAGTGCTTCCACTCAGAGAGCTTTCAACAAAAGTGCTATCAAAGCAGAAGTGTCAAAAGCTATTAAATCAGCAATGGATACTGGTCTGCCCTACAATTGTTATTTTCAATTATTATGTCTTCAAGAAAAAATTCAAAAGTGTGTGCTGATATTTGCTAGCAAGATTATGCTGCCCTTAATTCAAAATATCAAGAATGAGAAATAATATCATTTAATGCCAGATTGTTCCCCTGACCTGATCCAGAAAAGAATATTGTACTGGCTGCAGCCAAGCTGACCTTAGAAATCAGGCTCAGTGGGATTTCCTGAATTTGTGTGATACTAAAATAGGACAACATTGCAATTTCTTTTTGAATTTGTACCATTTCTGAGGACAGGCTTAAAATCCCTCCAGATCGTTTGCAATGAAAAGTAGGGTACAGCCTCGATAAGCACACGGAGATATTGTATATTCCCAATGTTTATATAAGGAAATAGAATGGTGGGGCATCTTAATAAAGTATGTTTATAAAATAATATTTCTTTGATTTTTATTGAAATAAATCTGCCCGCAAATATTTACGAAGCAAAGAAAATAAACATCTGACTGGTTTCACTTGGATATACAGTGATGGCCCCTTTTTAAATTTCAGGGTACTCACAATTTAGAAAGTCTTGGTAACTCTTCTGAGATATAAAAGATGGATTCTGCTTGAATCCAGGGAATCAGTATGAAGATCAGCTCCTGGAAGTGAAGAAAAACTGTTTCAGGGTGTCATTTCAATTTTAAAGAGTCCAAAGATTCGAGGAGTCAATGTTTTGAAATGCTTTGTAAAGATGATGACTCAAATTTTGTGGTCAGTGGCAAAGCAATGACACTTGCCATTCACTGTGCCGACAGCTGCCGACAGAGTCTTCAGGAGCTTTCAGTGGAGACAACGGGGGAAAAATTTGTCACAAAAAGAAAATGGTGGCAAAATTTATGATGTGCAGTTAGGCCACCACACAAACTTGGTGCTGCCTGCTTGTCGAAGTGACTGCAAACAGCCAGCGCTGACTGTGTTGTTGAGTGTCAATACTGCTGAGCAGGTGTCCAAAATTTTAAGAAACTAACATTTCAAAACTAGCTTATACCACTTAAAGCCAGAGTCTCTCAAAGAGCAGGGGTATCTTAGCAGGTGCTGGAAAAAATTCTAAAGTCAGTTTAACCTGGGAAAGATAGAGGAATGACACAAAATGGTAGACAGCAGTCTCCAAAGTTCGCCAACTCAACACTGGAAGCTTGGTGCAAGAGGTGGAATAATGTGAGTAGTCCTCTATCCACTGGCAGCCAGAAAGCCCTCCAGACAAACTCTGAGGAGGCAGTGCGAGCAGATAGCCCTGCAAGTCAATTCCACCAGTGTAGCCCCAAGGACCAGGATGCAGAGCTGAAAGAAGTTCAATGAGCTCACAGAGTGGTCAAGGTCAATGAATGCATCATCAAATGTCACATTCCACTGACTGAACCACCGCCTCAACACTGTTCAATGCACCACACCCCCATCACTCACCTACCAACAACCTCCATCAGTCAGAACTCCATATCTAATATTCATAGCTGCACCTCACCCTCACACACATAGCACTGCTGCAAGCCTGACACCACGTCTCACAGTTTGCACACACTGCCATCTATTCAACAATGATAGCCACATCACCCATTTTGCACAACACTATTTGACACACTTCTCCCTTGCAGGACAAGGTAATGCACAACCTTAACACCTCAGCTTCCATGCAGCACAACAGCAGCCTCCCAATGCTCAGCAACTGCAGTGGAAGTTCAGAATTCTGCAATACAATCTCTGCGTGCTGCCTTGCAGGCTGAGACTGCTGCCATCCAGAAATCATTGTTCAATTGAGCTTGCAAGGTCATACAGCTGTTCAGCAAACTGCCCTCCAGCACATTATTAGGATAGCTGAGGTGCTGCCCTGGAGAAATGACAGTGACTCCATGGAGCACAAATCTGCTAGTCTCTCCCAGCTCAACAATAGCCGTCTTGCCAGTCTGCCAGCCAGCCAGACTGCTGTTCCCGATTCTGAGCTGGTGCAGTCTGAAACTGGGTCCTCCAGGGCTAGAGCTGTGTGGCTTTGTCCTGCAAAACCATCTGCTGCCTCCCTTAGTGAAAGTCAGCACCCTTCCAACAGCCATGCTTCAGCCACTGGGCTAGAACTGCATAGGAGCACTAGGGCAGGCAAAGGCACATGGGAGACAGACATTAAAGGGATGCATAAAGGTGATTAGTTGACTTTTGTATGAAACATTGAATGATTTGTTTGATAAAGTTGGTTAGGAAAGTTTGCTTTGTGTTGGCTTTGCTGCAGATGAGTCAATCATGAGCAGCCTAGATAGAAAGGGAATGTCTTTGTTGCTTCCACCCTTTCCCCTCTTCCTCCTCCTCTTCCTCAGGTGTTTGCAGTATAGCTGGTACTAAGGGCTGTGCCTTTAAGATGGCAGAGTGATACAGGGCACAGCAGACCATGACAAATCATGACATGCTCTGGCAAATACTGCATAGTCCAGGCAGTGACAGCATTGCTTAAGCATCCCAATGGTCTGCTCAATCATATGTCATATGGCAACATGGCTTTCATTATATGAATTCTTCCTGTGTATACATGGGTTGTGCACCAGAGTCATGAGCCAGGTGCTCAGCCAAAAGCCCTTGTTGCTCAGTAGTCATTGTCTGGTATCTCATGGTAGCTCAAATACTGATGGTTTAGTGGACTGGTGCTGAATAAATGCATAATTTCTGTTGCCAAGATAATGGCATTGATCTGCCTGAATGTATTGAGAATGGTCACACACCAGCTGTATGTTGAGGGAGTGAAGCCTTTTGCGGTAGCAATGTATCTCTGGCTTTAGATGTGATGCATACATAGCAACATGTGTACAGCCATTGGCATCCTGTGCCATGAGGATATCTGTTATATTGGCGAAGACCCGAGCATGCTCTGCCGCTTTGCTTTTGAAAGAGAAAAGGCAAGGTATTCCCCCCACTTGGCATAAATGTGTCAGTTGCCTCCTTCATACAACAGTGAATGTGAGATGTTTGGAAATGTCCCTGCTCCAGTCTGGAAGGAGCCCAATGCGAAGATGTTCATGGTCAGGATCACCTTCACAACCACTGGCAGTGCCACCCTTGCCCTGCTCTGAGACTACAGAGCCAAATTTTGTGTCCTTGCCTTCATCAGACATCTGATCCAATGTTGTGCCCTCTACAAGTGTGTGAGCAAGGCATGCAACAATGAAGCTCTTCAACCAATCAGATTGAAGAGTCCTAACTCAGTCTAAACCAGGAAATATGTAACAGGAAGCATCTATAAGATTTATTTATGTACAGAAAGCAAAATAAAGATGAGGGGTTGGGGGGGTTGGGGGGGCGGTGGGGGCGGCGTTGAAAGATAGAAGTAGCAGACTCTTTAACTGTGTTTGTATTCTGAAGTTGTTGATCTACCCTATAAGAACCATAAACATTGACAGTCCCACTGTCACTACTTCCACAAAATCTGAGCCATTATGTTGTTGAATCCTCTCGGACTGCTAGCAAGGTCCTCCACACCAGCACCAAATCCTTTGCACCAGCTTGTTTTCTGACTGCACACAAACTTCTTCATATTCTTAAATGCCTCTTTTATAGATGTTATCCTCCATATTGACTCCAAGTTTCTCCAGTTAGCTACCTTGCTTCTTCAGATGATATCCAACATGACATTTTGTGTTTAGACTGCACCAAATTCATAAGCTTCACTTCTATTTTAGCGGTGTCATTTTCAATGCACACAACTAAAGGGTACACTGTTTATAAGCTGTGCTACTGAAATTGGAGGCTATAAAATTATGCATGAAGGTCTAGCAGATTTGTAGCGGATTGACAGTGTACTGGACCTGTGCCCTGTCTCTGTTCATGTTTGTAATTTGCTGCCCTCTGGGTAATTGTAGCATTTCCTATTCCTCTCATGCAACTTTCGGGGGTATAGCAGTCTCACAGCTGTTTTTGCATGAACATGCTGTTCCCTTAGTTGCCCTATGAATTACCTAGAAGCAAAAACAGGAGGAAGTCATTTTCTGGTAAGTGAGCCCTTAGTGAGCAAGTGTGCAGCCTATCCCCTTTAAAAAATAAGAATCCTTCTAACTACTGGTGCGCTACTGGTAGAACATAATTCTGATAGTGCAAATAGGTCAATGTTGGTTTGATGGTACAGGCAACCTATTGGGGCAGGAAAAGGGGTATTGATAAGTATATGTCAGCAACCTAGCACTTACAGTGAGAAATGCATCTATGTTCACAGTAGTCTAATGAGGCTTTTTCATTGGGATCAATGTTTGGATTTATATAATTTATGTCCTTTGCAGGTATAACAAAAAATTCTAGTCTCCCTCCTGAATCAGCAGAGATGAACAACCTTCGCTTGGCAACATTTGTCAGGAAAATCACAATAAAACATTCCAAATCTGGGCTACAAATATCAATATCCAATGTAATTTCTATAAATAACGAGATAATTACTATGATTCCTCAGGGCTTTCTGACAAGGCATCTGTAATTGTAGATAACACAGCTACACATCTCAGTGAATGCTGGGGAAGAAATTATTGTGCTTTTGATTTTGAAACAAACAATTCTATCTGTGTGTACTATATGTAAACATAATATAACTCGTGCTTACTTTTCACTTTACTCCATCTTCGATACAGTATGCCCTTCATGGAAAATTGTCGAGAATTGTCTTATTTGTCATTGTCTGAATGTTGATATATTCTTTACAACAGAAAACAGCAATATCCAAGCTTTAGTGTTGTGTAGTTGCTAGGCTGGATCCCTTTATTGATTGCGTGTCATTTCATAATTCTGTTGGTTTGCTTTAAGTTTGATGGTGGATATTGCGCAGATAGCCCTGGATGTAAAGTACATAAAATGAAATCTGTTTTTGTGTAAAGAAACCACTATTGTGGCAACTTGTGTGTGGAATAACAAATGTGGAATTACAATGTGCTTGAGTAAACAAGGCATATATTTGTTGCAAATTTTTATTGATTTCTCAGACTTCTTGCTTTGCGCTCAGTGGGGATTTTATTTTGAGCCCACTGAAGTAAAGCGTTAACTTGTGACAAAATACTGAAAAAAATGGTTGTTTTAATCTGACTGTGGTTAGTAACTTGACAAACTTGGGGTTCTTTGTCAATGCTTTTTTCTTAAAAGATGTGCTGCATATGTAGTGTATGTTGTGTGATGGTAGTCGCCATTCAGTCTACTAACTTAGAAAATTCACCTTCCTGTTGGGTTTTATACCCTACTGTAGGTTCTTCTTAGGGGAAATAATGCCATTACATCTTGATGTTAACAGCTATAATATCTGTCATTTAAAACTTTGGCTCAGTGGTAGCACTCACACTCCCAATGCAGAACACATTTTGTGAAGGCGAGGGTGTGGTGGATTTTAACTGGCAAGTGTGGGTGGGTTGGACTCGAGTGTTTTGGGCTCGGGTGCGTAGTTAAAATCGTAGCAAAAGTAATTGTAATCAAGTCTACAACACGGCCCCAATGCACTGACTTCTGGGTTTCACTGAGGGTGCATTTGTCTGCGTGCGAGAAATCTGCTCATTGGAGCAGGCGCGATCATTAGCGCAGACAGTGGGAAATGAATACATCATTTACAGTGATAATTGGATGCAAATGAGGCCCTTTCCACAGGAATTTAAATTTCCTTTGGATTTATGCCTCCACCTGGGTTTCCAGAGGTTCGGGAAACTGAACAGTGAAAAGGAAGTGAATTGCAGGTACACTTCATGGGGGTCTATCAACCTCAGATAGTCTGAATTTAATAGATGCTCAGTTCTTACAGCCACTTTGCCAGTTCCCTCTGCCAAACGCTTAGCAGTGAATATTTGTCAAAATACAGATTCTGGAGAACTTTAGAGGTTTTCAAACAGAAACTAACAGTATGAGAGGCACCTTGGATGTTTTTATCAGTACATCAGAAGAGGAAAGCAATGGCTATCCATGATTGCCTTGACATACTGAGACCAGCTTGCACAGAGGAATGAGATGCAGTGGGGGCGGTGGGGGGGGGGGGTGTTTGAGGTTTCGAGAGGCGTGGCTCCCGTCACAGAGTTTACAGACAGAGGCTTTGTTTTTTGACCTCACGGAAGGGCAATGCCTCCACTGGTTGACATTGTCATGTGAAGTGCTCTTAGACATCTACAGCATCCAGGAAGAAGACCTACTACATGCTGGACCAGGCGACCATGCAGTGGCTGTGGAAGTCACCACCTCCCTCAATTCTTTTGCCCAACAATACTTGCCAACGAGGGTGACCAGAATGATAGTAATGTGCTATGTCCTGCACAACATTGCACTAGAGAGGATTGCAGGGGGAGAAGGGCAAAGCCTCTCATCACTGCTTTTCAGATGGGGAGAATGTTGAGGGAGAGGAATATGAAGATGTGGCAGCATTGGCCACCATTGTCAGACATGTTACATACGTTTTTGCCCAGGATGCCAAGGATGCCCTAATAGCTCAAAGCTTCAGCTAGTGATGACTCACACAAGTGAAATTCTCCAGTCCATTCCCACTGCCAGCACAGCCCCTCCCTCCCTCCTTTGCACTAAACAGTCCAACAACCACACGTACACCCACTGCACGCGCACCCAATGGGTTCCCACATGTATTGACATTCATCATGAAATGAATGAAAGAGTGACAATCAGGATGCAATAAGAGGCAAAGTGTGGAAGTGATACTTAGCAATACATTTTGTGTTAGTATAAGGAAGGGAAACCTAATAACATAACATTTTGTCAGTCTGTTCAGATCCCTGCTCTGATAGCTCAGCTGCCTCGCCAAAGCCTGTTCCACCAGTGCAGGGGCAGGTTCAGCTGTCAAGAGATGAGGACGCATGTCTGGTACTGACTGAAGTAGATGCAAATGGTGAGAAGTGCTTCGAGTGAAGTTCTCACTTTTATGACTCCTTTTGCCATCATTAGTATTTTGGCCCAGCACCAATTCATTTCTAGCACTCTGCTACACAGCAATTTGGTGAAGATTAGGGTTGTATTGTCAGGCCATGGATAAAGCATTTGCCATCCTGTTGAAGGTAACAAACATATTGGTATCCAAAGTCTGCATGACATGCTAATGGCCTGTATGAATTCACAGAGCTGTACCTGAAGCTCAGTGGAAGTGGCCATGCTCTCCATGGCAACTCCCTGTGCTACCAATCCATGAGCAATTGAATTGGATTCCTCCATCCTCTGTTATTATGTGCATGACACATTTGTCAGTAGTTGGCTAAGTTGCTGATGACCCTTTAGTATTTTCCTTCTTAACAATAGCCTTCAGAGTTCAGCACCTCCGCCTCGCTGCAGAGAGCTTGGGGACAATTCTCCCCTCCCCACCACCCCACTCCCCACCTGCAACATGGACTCTCCACAGCAGACTCCGTCACCAAAGTCTGCCCTTGCTCACTTGTGAATCCTGAATCAACAAGTGAAAACCCAACTGTCCAACTGAACCCATTGAAGCGCAAGTATTTGCTTTGGCGCATGGCTGTGTGTTTTCTGACTGTGTATCCTCAAAAGAAATGAGGTCCACTGAGGAATTGTCCACCTGGATGTCCATTGACAGTTGTTGTATGTGTGAAGTTCCAGGAAGACAAAAGAAAGGGATATGATTAAGCTATGGAAAGTCATAATCTTGATAATCACCAAACTCAGTCTTCTCATAGTTTAATCATTGATTAAATAAAGTCAACATATGTGATATTTGTAATTTTGTCACTAGCTATCTGCGAGTTCCCTGGTTTCCCACTGAGAAGAATGTGTACGGACTGACTCTCCATGGCATTATTAGTGAGCTGGTCTGTTTGCGGTGGGCCACCTCCAGTCCTCTCCCTTGTGCGTGCATTTTTGCATTCTCTTCCCCTGGCGTTATGGCTGGGAATCTCAGAAGTACGGGTTTCACTGAACACCGTGGAACTTTAACTCCAGTGCGTGTTTGAATTTTTTTCTCAGAACCCCGCCTGAAAGCTAGCCTGATTGACCAGCTCGGCTCCCTGTCATACAGGGACAGGCAATAAGAGGAAGCGGAGATGTGTTTGGTGGGGGTAGATTGCAGGGGTGGGGAGGTGAAAATTGTTTGGGGTGTCTATAGTGTTGTTGGTGGGGGAAGGTAACTGACAGATCATGGGGTTGATGGAGGTGACAGATCACAGGGGGAGGAGAGATGGGTGGGATCCAATGCTCATGGGGGTGTCGCCGACCGTGGGAGTCAGGGGAGATTGTGGAGGTGGGATAGGGTGAATGTTTGCAGGGTTAGCTTGTTGGGCATGGAGTAAACACTCCTGCTCCTTCTGACCCACAAACAGACACTTTTATTATGGATTCGGCCCTTCTCACCACCTTTCACCTGCCAGGTTTCCCTATAGGCCAGGGAAAGCACATCTACAGTAGTTAAAAATACAAACCGGGTTAAAATGGAGGCACGCAGTCTCCTTAAAAAAGTATAAATGCCTGACCTGCCTCCAGAGAGTAGACCAGTAGCTTACACCTTGCCCGTCTCATATAAAGCTGATAGTGGGCACATTTCAGGCCTGTTGGGGTCGGAAGTTTTTAACATTTTTTGTTACCCACCTGACCCAAACCCACCCATTTTTGTGAGGTTAAAATTATAAATCTATAAGGCAGGTGCACCATGGTGAATAAGAATTAGAGCGAGTCACAACAGTGGATTCAGAAATGGAGAAGTCATGAAGTGCATAGAAGACGAGGGCTGGGTGCTACTAAAAGTGGAGGGGCTGTGAGAAATGAAATGATGGTGAATGCTTGGCAAGACAGGGTGAAAATGGATGAGAGCTTAAACTACAGGATGAAAGTTAATCAGCAAATGTACATGCTTATTTTTACCTGGTTAGGACATTAAACTGCTCCCTGCTGTGCATTCAAGACCAGGGCATAACTCTTCCGCTGCTTATCTCCTCAACTATCTCCAACCATACCTTCCTAGTGAGAGCAGCATGTTTCTTCCTCCCATTGCTGGGACAAAGTATATCCCTCCTGCTCCTGACTGCGCTCTGCAGTAATTGTCAGAATGTATCATTATACCTGGGCGCTGCCCTTGCTCTTTCTGTATCCATCCATCAAGAAGGCCTCTTGGGTCTTCCAGATATAATTCCTGCGTTACCCCTCTCAATACAGTTGAGATCTCACCATGCGGACGTGCATCACACCCACTGCGCAGCTTGGAGATGCAAGACACAGAAGTGAAAATTTAGTGCCAAAATTAAGCTGAACTCCAAAATTCCAACCTGTTGGATTGACTTCTGGGTTTTGCCCACGCAATACCACCCCATCAACACCACCTGCCCCCTCTCACCTCCCTCCCGGCCTTACCCTAACCCTGGCTCGGAAGCTACCTACCTACATATAAGTATCAAGCTCTAATCTTGGCTGATATTTCAGTGCAGTATTGAGGAAATGCTGCCATCTATTGGTTGAGATGTTAAAATGAGGCACCATCTGCCAGTTCAGGTGGATGTATAAGATCCAGTGCCATTAATGAATGCACCAGGAGGTTCTCCTGGTATCTTGGTCAATATTTATCCATCCACGAACAAATTAATTGGTCATTTCTCTCATTGCTTTTTGAAGGAGCTTGCTGTGTGTAAATTGACTGCTGTGCTTATCTACATAATAACAGGGAGTGCTCTTTAAAAGTGATTCTTTGGTTGTGAAGCAATTTGGGCAACCTGAAGGTACAACAGGCGCTATATAAATGAAAACAGAGGGAAGTTTGGAGGCAAATAGTTTTGGATATAGTGGGCTGAATTTTATGCTGATTGGGCGGGTGCCCGCCCAACCTGATCAGGTGTAAGATCACGCGAGATGACGTCGGGCACTTCCTGCGTTTGCACGATATTTCGATCGGTGAGCGCGCGCAAAAGTCGGAAGCGTGCCCGCTGACAATTAAGAGGGCAATTAAGCGCATTAACGACACAATTGTCTTGTCATTTTACATAGCCCGTCCAACCTTGCAGCTGGCAGACAGGCAAATCGGCCAGACGGCCTTTGCATTTTTCAACAAACCCTCATCCACGGGCGGGATGAGCTTTCCGTGATGAGATAAAATATAAATAAATTTCTGTGGGCAACATTTTCATAAGCTAAATTGTTAGGTGGCTGATTATGATGCATGGACACTTTTTTTCAGCTTTTGGAACCTTTATTTTTGCTGTTTCAGGTCTTCAGTTCCCTGAGGCAGCTCTCTGCCTTCAGGGGGCTTTCTGTCAGCGCTAGCCCGCGCCCGCACTGACGTCAGCGCCCGCCGTCCTCCTGACCCCCACCCTGGCAGAGCTGAGCTCTTCAGTGCACATGTCACGCTAGCTGGCCGTTAATTGGCCAGCCGGTGTGAAATTGCGGTTGGGTGTCCGATCACGGTCGGTGGTCCATTTCCCAGCCCACCCCGGGCCTGCTGATGGCGCCTGCCCACCCAACTGAAAATTCAGGCCAGTATTAACTTGGTTATGCTCATTTTAAAAGGGATTAAAAATCTTCCTTCCCACATATAAATTCTTCACACTTATCGAACAGCCCAATATGTTCTAACAAGTAGATTTTATTCTTTGGTCCCACACTCACATAATTATACGCCACAATTATATAGAACATAGGGTTGGGATTTTGTGGTTAATGGTGAAGCAACGCCATTTGCCTATAAGAATGCTGCCCACCAAGACCTAGCGACTTCAGTGGTGTGGATTTCCCCTTTTCTGATGGCAGTTTAAATCTGGCACCAAGCTAAGGGCCCCATATCCTCTGCTGGGTCCATGGTGTCCGGCTGAATTTTAATGCCCTGTAGAATGAACAGGCATCTGTGTTGGGGGGTGGGGAAGGAAGAACCTTGCAAGGAGATTGAGACCGATCATCCACTCGGCAGTTTCAGATGAAAATGTTGAAACTGTAAATCTTCTGATGACATCTTGGTCCAGAAATTAGATCTTGTTGCATCTATTTTACAGGCACCATAGGGCCAATTTTGGGGAACAATGTTCTATGCTGAAGGATGTCCAGAATGGACCTTAACCAATTTCTACCTGCTTCTGTTCATAAGTGAGTACAGAGTGTTCTGACCAGGGCAATAAGAGATACTCATGAATGACCTGCAAAAATAAGTGACTAATGTTTTGAAATATCTCCACCACTGGGATTTATTTCCACATTAGCATTTCTATTACTTATTCCGGAATCTTGAAGATTTGAATATTCCTCCTACAGAAACTATTATTTGCTGATGCTTTCTTTTCAAATTTTGAGTTTAAAAGTTTAACATAAAGGCCCAGTTCTTCCGATGAGGCTTGGAAATAGGAATTCTGACCCTGATCGGGCAAAAAATGCACACTTACCTTCCTCCGATTTTCCTGAACAACCATCCAATGAAGGATCTTTTACATTGGACCCAGTGCAGCAAACCTTGGAGGAAGCAGCGCAGAATTCACGCCCCCATTTTACTGCACTAGCTGCCATATTCTGGTATGTAAAGTGTTTAAATGTCCCAAAGCTACTTTGAAAACAGCTATGGAGAGAAGGTAAACATGTAAAGTAACTGAGTGCTGGGGTAGGGTGGGTAAGGTGAGTAGGATGAATAAGGTGAGCGGGTAGGGTGGGTAAGGGGATAGGGTGGGAGGATGGCAGGTCAGTAGGGTGGTAGGTGGGTCGGGTGGTAGGTGGGTAGGTAGCTAGCTGTGGTGGCAGGTAGGGTGCAGGTGGATAGTGTAGCAGGTGGGTAATGTGGCAGGTGGGTGAGGTGGATAGGGTGGCAGGTGAGTGAGTGGGTAGGTGGGTTAGCAGGTAGTCGGATTAGGTTGGGTGGAGTCATATTTGGTTAGGTAAGAGTCAGGTAAGGTTGGGGGGATTCAGGGGGTCATCGGGGGAGTTGAGTCAGGCCGGGGGTGGGTCAGGTAAGGTTGGTGGGGAGCTGGGTGGTGGGGTCTTGTCAGGTCAGGTTGGGGTGAGTTGGGTGGTGGGGGCTGTTCAGTAATCGGGTGGGAGTTTGGGGTTGGGGGGAGCCAGGGGGGTCAGGGAGTAGTTGGGGAGTTGTGGGATCGGGGTAGTTGTGGGGTTGGGGGTCATTGTGAGTGATTACAGGGGTATCAGTTGTATAGTTACCCAGGAGTTAGACTAGGATTTTTCTGTCTAACATTTCCTGGGTAACTATCCAGGTAAGTAAATCGGAACCATCCAAATTCTCTGATTCTAACTCAGAGTTGGAGATTTTTTTGGAGGGTCCGGGAGCAGGGGAATTGCCCATTCTAAGTTCAAACTTCCCAGACAATTCCCACAGAGTCCTTGCATTGGGATCCCATTGCACATCTTCCGAGGTACATCCGGTCTCTGACTATCCGGAGACTGGAAGATCTGGGCCAAAATGACATGTCAATGGAGCAGTTTGTTTCAAAGCAATAGCAATTTTAATTATCTAGTTGCAGTTAGAGAATCTGTTGCAATGGCTTCTCTCCTCACACGATTACCTCCAGAGTCCTGCAAGGATTTACCTGAAGCCCCCTCCAATATCTCATCTTTATGTTGGCCCTCAGCAATATCATTCAAACTCATACCGCCAGGTTCCATAAGAATGTTTATAACATCCAGCTTTAACTCTCCATCACTTCTCTGAACACGTCAATCGTCTCTCTGCTATCAGATTGCTTGTACAATATCCAGTATGTCTTAGGTGAGCTACAATTTCCTCCAGCTTAACATTGTGAAGATCAAAGTCATCGTCTTCAGCATCCACCACATCCACTCCCTCTCCACTGATTCTATCCCTCTCTCTAGCCACGGTCATAGGCTGAACTAGATAACTCATTGTTAACAGGATCCAAGCCAGTTGGTGAAGTCAAAACCAAGACACCGAGCTTTTCTTTATCAAGTATTGACATTGTTTAGCCTCATAGCTCTCCTCCTACCCCCAGTGTCCCAGTTATCCCCTATTTATATGTGCTCAAAGCGCTTAATTAAACAATGCCCTTCACCTGTGTATCCTAACAATATAATTAAGATACCATTAACACCCACAACCCCAGAATTCTATTTGACCCTGAGCTAAGCCTTTCCGTCACAAAATTACTGATTTCCACCTCAGTAACTTTGCCTATCTCCACCCTTGCCTCAGCTTGTCAACTACTGGAGCCTACATCCATGCTTTTGTTAGCTCCAGACTCAACGACTCTAATGCTGTCCTGGTTAACCTCCTATCATCCACCCTCCAGAGTTCATACAAAACTCTGCTACCCAAAAGTCCCATCCACCCATCATCCCTCTACTCATTGACTGATATTGGTTCCTAGTTACCAATGTAAACTGGAGGGGCACCAATATCCTGGCTGTGAGGTTTGCTAGTGTCAACATAAACTAGTATGGCAAGGGGGTGGGAACCAGAGCAATAGGTCAGCAGGTGAAATAAATGGCTGGGAACCAGTGAATATGGCCAGTAGGACTAAGAGGAAGGGCAGGCAGGGAGAAATTACTGAACACAGTGGGACTGGGGGTCTGAAATGCATTTGTTTCAATGCGATAACAGGCAAGGCAGATGAGCTTAGAGCTTGGATTAGTACTTGGGACTATGATGTTATTGCTATTACAGAGACTTGGTTGAAGGATGGACAGGATTGGCAGATAAACGTTCCAGGATTTAGATGTTTCAGGCAGGATAGAGAGGGATGTAGAAGAGGTGGGGGAGTTGCACCGCTGGTTAAGGGGTATATCACAGCTGTACGACAGGAGGACACCTCGGTGGGCTCATGCAGCGAGGCAATATGGGTAGAGTTCCAGAATAGGAAGGGTACAGTCACAATGTTGGCGGTTTACTATAGGCCTCCCAATTGCCGGCGGGAGATTGAGGAACAGTTATGTAGGCAGATTTTGGAAAGATGTAAAAGCAATAGGGTTGTTGTGGTGGGTGATTTTAACTTTCCCTCTATTGACTGGGAATCACTTAGTGCTAGGGGTTTGGATGGTGCAGAATTTGTAAGGTGCATCCAGGAGGGCTTCCTGAGACAATATGTAGATAGTTCAACTAGGGAAGGGGCAATACTGGACCTGGTATTAGGGAATGAACCCGGCTAGGTGGTCGAAGTTTCAGTAGGGGAGCATTTCGGGAAAAGTGACCATAATTCAGTAAGATTCAAGGTACTGGTGGATAAGGATAACAGGAGTCCTTGGGTTAAGGTGCTTAATTGGGTGAAGGCTAATTATAACAATATTAGGCAGGAACTGAGGAATCTAGACTGGAGGTGGATGTTTGAGGGCAGTTCAACAACTGACATGTGGGGGGCTTTCGAACATCAGTTGATAAGAATTCAGGACCGGCATGTTCCTGCTAGGTTGAAGGATAAGCATGGAAAGTTTCAGGAACCTTGGATAACGAAGGATATTGTGAGATTAGTCAAAAAGAAAAGGGAAGCGTTCGTAAGCGCTAGAAGGCTGGGAACAGATGAAGCCTGTGGAGAATATAAAGAAAGTAGGAAGAAACTTAAGTAAGGAGTCAGGAGGGCTAAAAGGGGTCATGAAAAGTCACTGGCAACCAGGATTAAGGAAAATCCCAAGGCCTATTATACATATGTAAAAAGCAAGAGGGTAGCCAGGGAAAGGGTAGGCCCATTCAGGGACAAGATGGGAATCTGCGTGGAGCCAGAAGAAATGGGAGAGATACTAAATGAATACTTCTCATCAGTATTCACCAAAGAGAAGGACTTAGCGGTCGATTTGTCTAGGGAAGAGTGTGTAGATAGCCTGGATCATGTTGAGATCAAAAAAGAGGAGGTGTTAGGCGTCTTGAAGAATATTAAGGTGAATAAGTCCCCAGGGCCAGATGGGATCTACCCCAGAGTACTGAGGGAGGCAAGGGAGGAGATTGTTGGGGCCTTGACAGAAATCTTTGTATCCTCATCGGCTACAGGTGAGGTCCCAGAGGACTGGAGAATGGCCAATGTTGTTCCATTATTTAAGAAGGGTAGCAGGGATAATCCAGGAAATTACAGACCGGTGAGCCTTACGTCAGTGGTAGGGAAATTATTGGAGAAGATTCTTCGTGACAGGATTTACTACCATTTGGAAGCAAATGGGTGTATTAGTGAGAGGCAGCATGGTTTTGTGAAGGGGAGGTTGTGACTCACTAACTTGATCGAGTTTTTCGAGGAAGTGACAAAGATGATCGACGATGGAAGAGCAGTGGATGTTATATACATGGATTTCAGTAAGGCCTTTGACAAGGTCCCTCATAGCAGACTGGTACAGGAGGTAAAGTTGCATGGGATCAGAGGTGAGCTGGCAAGATGGATACAGAATTGGCTTGGTCATAGAAGACAGAGGGTAGCAGTGGAAGGGTGCTTTTCTGAATGGAGAGCTGTGACTAATGGAGTTCCGCAGGGATCAGTGCTGGGACCTTTGCTGTTTGTAGTATACATAAATGATTTGGAGGAAAATTTAACTGGGCTAATTAGTAAATTTGCAGATGACACTAAGGTTGGAGGAGTTGCAGATAGTGAAGAGGATTGTCAAAGGATACAACGGGATATAGATCGGTTGGAGACTTGGGCGGAGAAATGGCAGATGGAGTTTAATCCAGACAAATGTGAGGTAATGCAATTTGGAAGGTCTAATACAGGCAGGAATTAAACAGTAAATGACAGAACCCTTAAGTGCATTGACGGGCAGAGGGATTTGGGTGTACAGGTCCACAGGTCACTGAAAGTGGCAACGCAGGTGGATAAGGTAGTCAGGAAGGCATATGGCATGCTTGCCTTCATTGGCAGGGGTATTGAGTATAAAAGCTGGGAAGTCATGCTGCAGCTATATAGAACCTTGGTTAGGCCACACTTGGAATATTGCGTGCAATTCTTGATAGAAGTTTACAAAATTATGAGTGGCATGGACAGAGTAGATAGTCAGAAGCTTTTTCCCAGGGTGGAAGAGTCAATTACTAGGGGACATAGATTTAAGGTGAGAGGAGAAAACTATAGAGGAGATGTGCAGGGCAAGTTTTTTATGCAGAGGGTAGTGAGTGTCTGGAATTCTCTGCCAGAGGAGGTGGTGGAAGCAGGAACGATAGTGGTGTTTAACAGGCAGCTTGACAAATACATGAATTGGAGGGCCGAAGGGCCTGTTCCTGTGATGTAATTTTCTTTGTTCTTTGTTCTTTGTAATATTTTAAAAATTCTCATCTTTGCTTTTAAATCCCTCCATGGCTTTGTTTCTCGTTATCTCTGTCACTTCCTCCACCCTACAATCCTTCAAGGGCTTGATGTTCCTCCAGCTCTGAACCCTATGCATTCCTGATTTCCTTTGACTAACCATTGACAGCTTTGCCTTCTGTCATCTGAGCGCTCAGCCCTGACTTGGCCTCTGGTGATTTGAAAGGAGCAATGATAAATTCAAGAAACAAGACCATTAACAAGTTAAGAATTACAAAAGAGTGCACCACCTAAAACCGTACCCTAATAATAGCACTAACACAATTTTGTTTCTGCTTTATCGTCATTACTAGCCTGGAGTTGCCTATTACTGGTTGAACTAACCTCAGGTTTAGTAATTACCATAATAATTTCCAAAAGCCAGGTAATTCTTTGTTTAATCCAAAAGTCTCCTTGACCATGAGCACTCTATCATTACTGCAGTCTTTCTGCAATTCTCTTACTGTCACCTTTGTTGACGTTTTGCTTGCAGGCAAAATGAACACATTCTGGTTGTCCAGTGCTGTGCGTAAATGCTAATTTATGTTAGGATTGTGCACACCCACATTTGCCCCACAGTGTTACTTAAATGTCATTTTTGGGTAGCGGCTGTCCTTTCAGCATAGTTGGCTTTTCTGATCTGTTGTGCTCTGCCCTGATCCCTCTAATGGAGAAATGAATAGTTTTAATGATACTGTTGCTAGAATTAATTGGGACACTGTAGAAATTAATGAACTGGATCTGAAATAGAATTGTCAACTCTGCTTGGTATTCCTGAAGGTTTCATCTCATGGCACCCTGCTTCCAAATATTCCACCCAGTCAAATTGTCACTTTTCCCATCTTAAATATTTTTATAACTAAAGAACGGTGTTCAAAGAAAATGAAACAAATGCACTTTTATTTAATGCCCCATTGATTCTTCTTCTGGGTTACTCATTGCAGGATGGAGCAGATTAATTCTTAATTCCTGGAGACTCGAGGACAATTCTGGATGTTTAGCAACCCTAATCTGAGACGCTCTCAAAGGTATTTGAGAGTGTATTAAGAAATACAGATTTTTTTGGCTAAGGTTTATTAATAAACTCTCATTATATATGCTTTGTAAGAAATTGACAATCGAATTTAAATTCTCACCACAGAGCTTTTCATTGTATACTTTTTTTTGTCATCAGAGCTATGGAACACTACAACAAATTAATGCATTTACAAATAGTAAAACAAAAGTGATTGCAAATGCTGCTTTCAATTCAAGAATTTAACATGATTTAAAGTTACCGGTAAGAAGTTCCATATTGCAAACACATTGCAATTGGGCAGTTATTTTGTAAGTGATATATATATACACTGTATATTTGCTATGAGTAATTTTAGGCAAAAAAAGTAAGTATTCTTGTAAGTATTTACAGGTAGTGCATATGTTGTAATAACTAAAAAGCTAAAAGTATTAGTGACTTTTAAATGTATGATGTTCTATAGTCAACCTGTTTATCATTTATAAGACTACTTCATCAGCACCTAGAAAGTATCATGTTGTTTTTTCTCGCCATTAATCAGAGTTATTACAAATATAGGAATTAAGGTTAATGATGAAATTGGCAAAAGGATAATATAAATGGTAGACACAGCATATGCTTTTAATCTCCCCTTTCAATCCCTGTGACCACTGAAGGGGCTGCTTAATGAGAACTTTGCATAAGTTACTGTTCGTCTATTATGGTACTTGCATTTGAAAGGAATCTATGGAAACCGAAGGAAGCTTATTAATTAACTTTAAATTTTGGATGCCTCGACAAAGTGGCTATTGAATTTTAAGCTGTGTGCATTGAAAACCTGCTGTATGGGTCAGCATTCATTTATTCATATGGAGTTTTCTGGAATGCTAAATGTCTTTTTAATGTAACAAAGAATCCCGCTGTAATCTTCTCATTAGTTTAGTATTTTCAACATTTCACAAATTAACATTCTCAGCATACCATGTGCATTCTGCACAATGCTATATTAATACAAAGGAAACAGCTCTTTTGCAGGTGTTTGCAGTAAGTGCCCAAAGACCATGTTACTGCATTTGCATGGAATCACAGGGTGACCATTTTGCATTTTAATCAGACCGTATTCGTGCTTCGGTAATGCTATTCAAGCGTTCTTATTTCAACTTTATAGAGGAGTATGTTTGGGCTGGATCTTTCACCATCTCACCAATTCAAATCTGAAAATAATTTTCATTTGTGTATTTTTGCCCCTCTCAGTCTTCTACAGCTGGTGGAATTGGACAGCTGAAAATTGTTCAGTATTTCAAAATCAGTATCAGTTGGATTCTGTGACTGGCAACAGAGGGAGTTCCTTTTTAAAATCCCACCCCCATCCCGCATTCAAGGTGCTACATTGTCAGGGAGACTCACAACAGCCTGGTTGAGTCCTGATAAAACTTGGCCCAGCTGCATTAAACAAACACACTGGGTCAACAAACACGCCTGAGACTTGAACCTCTTGCATGTTGATTGGTATTAAGCAGTCAGCCATGATGCTACTGGATTACCTCCTCGTAGCATTCTAATTGCAAAGGTCACTGAACATATAACTAAGAATATGAAACGAGTGGTGCAGCTAGTTTCCTTTTACATCAGATTAATCTTCTTTGCAAACACTGATTTTTGTATATCGAAAAGTAATTCTTTTTACGTGACAGGACTGAGCCTTCTTTTTTTGATAAAGTTGTCATATTTCTCTTCAAGTGTTTTAGAATAGAAGAGCAATTCACTTCTCTTCAATGGTATCGTACAGAACTGGATTAGTTTGTGCCATGTTGGCATTCCGTGCTTTCACATACTGCTAAGGTTGAGCCACATTTCATCAGTCCATTGAAGCAAGAAAGAGAAAGAACTTGAATTTCTACAATGCCTTTTGCAGCCTCAGGATGTCCCAGAGCAACTCACAGCCAATAACATACTTTTGAAGTGTACTCATTGTTATAATGTAAGAAATGCAGAAGCCAATTTGTACAGAGCAAGCAGAGACAGTGACCAGATAATTTGTTTTTCAAGTGATATTAGTTGAGGGATGCATGTTAGCCAGGAAACTGGGGATACAAACACAATAAACTCTGTAAATTTGAAATAAATATAAATAAATGATTGGGTTCCACCAAGTTGGATAGCATCACTTCAGCATGTGAGTAAAGGCTAAATTCAGGTACATTTACATGGGGCAAAGTTTTTAGCTCGACTAACGGGCGCGCGCCCGATCCACTCCAGCGTGAAATGATACACGTTGACATCAGGCAAGCGTCCCAACGTCAACGCACAGTTGCGCAATATTTTGGTCAGTGGACGCGCGCCGGAGTCTGCAGCATGCTTGCCGACAATTAAAAGGCCCATTAAGGCAATTAAATGATCAATTAAGTTAAATTTTTCACGAAAAGGCCAAGTGGCCTTTGCACTTTTTAGGAAACCTCATCCACGGGCGGGATGAAGTTTCCTAAAACAAATAAAAATTTTAAAACTTAATTTATAACATGCCCCTGCTCATGTGACAGAGTCACACAACAGGGTCACATGAGGGGACATGTTTTATGACATTTTTAATTTCTTTATTTTTTTAATAACTCTTCATCTCCCTGAGGCAGCTCTGTGCCTCAGGGAGATTGTCAATCGCTCACTTGCTCACACGCACAAAGTTTGCACTCGCCCTGTTCGCACTGCCTCCCCACCCGGACAGGCAGGGCTGAGTGCTGCAGCTCGCAATTCACGCTGGGTGGGCCTTAATTGACCTGCCAGCGTGAAATCGCCTTCCAGCCTCAATAGCAGGCGGCAGTCGGCTTCCCGACCCCGACCACCCCCGCCCGACAAGGGCAAGATTCTGCCCATGATGTCATCACAGTCTTTAAATTGCTGCATGCGCAGTCTTGACTTAATATTCACCAAAAGGATAAGGAATATCCTCCATACGATTCTCTCCTCCCTCAACCCATCCTGGAAAAAATCTTCAGAAACTTTGCATAGATAGAATATTCCTTTGGAATCTTTACTAAAAATATATATGTAGTAAAAACCAAACTTAGGAAATCCTAATAGCTTTTGTGTAAATGGATTTCAAAATGTAACATAATTTAAATGAAGTTCCATTGTAACCTTAGATTACCCCTCCCCCACATATATTCCATGACACCATTTCATTTGGCGGATCCTTACCATCTAAACACATAAAGGCCTTTGATAATATTGTGGCTTTAGAGTTACTGAAAACACATGATAAATTAGAGAGGCTTAGAAAGATGGAAGAATGTTAAGCCTGTACTGGAGAGAGTAAGGCACCTCACCCTGTTTATTATTAAAATTTCTTTGCCATTGACCCTCTAACTTCCCAAACTCAAACTACTTCTTATGATGTAATGAACAAAGTGAATGTTAGACTAAAGCTGGTTTACAAAACTTATGGTCAATATTCTACTCTCAATGAGATTTCCATACTTTGCTTCATTTCCAGTGGAAATACAAATAGATTCAAGGAATCTCTGAGATTACCTGATTTTATAGAAATGTGCTCTCAGGACCCGATCGATGCCGGCAAGACTACATTTATTACCCATTCCTAGTTACCCTGAAAAGTTGGTGGGGGCCACTTCAGAGGGTATTTAGAGTCAACTACATATTGTGTGAATGGATTGACATGTAAACTAGACTGGGTAGGGGTAGCAGGTTCCCCTCCTCGAAGACATTAGTGAACATATTGGGTATTTACATAACTCATGGTCATTTTCTTGTGCTGACCCACAAATTACCAGCTGGAAAGTAAAGCAAGTTATTTCATCCATTTCCCCATTGACAACTGACCATTTTACAGACTTTAGTGGAGGCATTGGGAGTATCTAAGGGTTTTGTTGAGAATGCTTAGGTTTATATGAAGGCTCTGCCCAAAACATTTTTGTCCCTTAGATGCTGGCAGATTTCTGACAGGTACAGTTTTAAAATCTCATTCTCAATTGTTGTTTCCCATGGTGAGACATTTTCTTTATGTTTAAAGTTTGCAGGAATGTTTCCCTCTCAAGTAGCGATTTCTGTAAACAGCAAGATGGAAATTTATAGTAGCTGAAAGCGTAGGATCACCTGCATCTTATTTAATGCAAATTTTCAATAGACCATAAAAATTCAGATTGATAGTTATTGTTCTAATGGGTTTATCTAAACAGGGGGTTTATTGGTGAGGCTGTCCCAAGTGATTGCAATTAAGTAGGGTCCACTGTAAGTGTAACAGAAATAAATGCAAATTATAATTTTATATTTCAGAAATGTTTTTGCTGAAAATAAATATGTTAGTGTAACAATCAATTTATATATAAAATGGTTAGCTATGGCTGAGCACATGGCAGTGATTTTGTTGAAATGTTGTGATGAAATCATAAACTGTAAGTACAAAGCTTGTGTAGTTTACTTGTTCTCTGACCCCTGAGATGAGATTATTGGCTTAAAATGACTCTATGATATATTTTCCAACAGAAACCAGTAAGTGTTGTAAATTACTCCATGTTAGTGGCAAGGGTGGCTATAATTGTGGATGTTGGTTGCCAATATGTTTAATGTTGTTGCAGGATAACATCTTTATTGAAGGATTATTGGCTATGATGTTATTACTACAAGTTTTGAAAGATTAAACTCAGTTAGTTGCTGAAAGGTTCTGTGTTCAGGATATATGTGATTACTAAATGCAATATTTATTTTGGGAGATTCATTTAAATACATGTCAGGAAGAGTATTTGACATATGAAAGCTGATTAGCTATGTTATATTTGTCTAAATTATCACAAATATTACAAAGATACACCATCTGACAAATGTAAGTTTCCAAATAGTTACTGCAATTCAAATTAAAATTTATTGGAATGAGTGGTTCATGAAAATAATTAACCCCATATAGACTGAAAAAGACTAAACAGGCTTAAACAAGCAAACAGGCTTGGTAAATAAGAAGCAGATCTCTTTTATTCATGAGGAGTAAAATATCACATAAATTGCAATGTTCCTGCTGCTGCATTTTATTTTTACCATTCCATATTCGCTGCAATTATTGCGAATTCCAGCACCAAATCACAGGAGAAGCAAAGGTTTCCCCATGTGTTCTTATGTTATCATAGAATGGTTACAATACAGATGGTGGTCATTCAGCCCATTGTGCCCGTGTTGGCTCTGCAGGAAAAACCCAGCCCAGCTCCCACTCCCTAATCCTTTCCACATAGTCCTGAAAATTCTTTTTCTTCAGGCGATGATCCAATTCTCTTTCGAAAGCCTCAAATGAATCTGCCTCTACCACACTCTCAGGTAGTTTCTCCTGTCACCTTTGGTTCTTTGGCAAACTATCTTAAATCAGTATCCTCTGGTTCTTGACCCTTCTGGTAACAATTTCTCTCCATCTACTTTGTCTAGCCTCCAATGATTTTGAACACATTTATTTGGGGGTGAGCCCGCTCGCTGACGCGTAAAATGATGCGCGGTGACGTCAGGTGGGCGTCCTGACGTCACCACACGTCATTCCGATCTTTCATTCGGCGAGCGTGCGCAGGAGGTGGCTGCACGCCTGCCGAACTGTTAAAGGTCTGTTAAGGTCATTAAAAGTCCAATTACAGTAATTATCAAGGCTGTCCGTCCAAGCTTAAGGTTGGTGGGCAGGCGAAGAGCCCAAGCGGCCTTTGCGTTTTTCAGGAAACCTCATCCACGGGCGGGATGAGGTTTCCTGAAGGTTTTATTAAATAAATAAATATTTTTCCCACAATTCATAAACATGTCCCAGCTCATGTGACACTGTCACATGAGGGGACATGTCTAAATAATTTTTATCTTTCTTTATTTGAAACCTTCAATATGAACTTAATCTCCCTGAGGCAGCTTCGTGCCTCAGGGAGATTGCTGCGCTCTTTCGCGCGCATGCATGAAAAAGCACAGGCCCAGACTCTCCCTCCTCCCCCCACCTGCATAGGTAGCGCTGAGCACTACTGGCCGTGTGTCACGCAGCCGATTGCAGGAGGCGATCAGCTCCGCGCCCGCTCCTGACCGGCCCGCCCGACAGGCAGGAAATTTTGCCTGAAACCTCTCTCAACATCCTCTTCTCTAAGGAGAACAACCTCAGCTTCTTCAATCTATCCACGTAACTGAAGGCCCTCATCCCTGGGAATAAACTTGTAAATCTTTTCTACACTGGCTCTAAAGTCTTCATATCCTTCTAAAGTATGATGCCCAGAATTGAACATAATAATTTACTTGAGGCCAAACCAAAGTTTTATAAAGGTACATTGCACTTCCTTGCTTTTGTACCCTATGCCTCTATTTATAAAGTGCAGGATCCCCCATGCCTTTTAATCACTTTCTCAACCTGCCCTGACAGCTTCAATGATATTTGCACATATATCCTCAGGTTTATTTGTTCCTGCACCCCCTTAGAATTATGCAATGTATTTTATATTGTCTTTTCTCAAGTTTCCAACCAAAATATATCACTACACACTTCTCTGCATTAAATTTTATCTGCCATGAGTTAGCCCATTCCACCAGCCTATGTTCTGTTAAAGTGTATCACTATCCTCCTCGTGGTTCACAATACTTCCAAGTTTTATGTCATGTGAAAATTTTGAAATTATTCCCTACACACCCAAGTTTAGGTCATTAATATAGATCAAAAAAGCAGTTATCCTAGCACCAGCCCCTGGGGAACCCTACTGTATATCCTCCTCCAGTCTGAAAAACAACCATTCACCACTACTCTGTTTCCTGTCACTCAGCCAACCTCATATCCATGCTGCCACTTTCCTTTTGGGCTTCAAATTTTCTGACAAGTCTATAATGTGGCACTTTATCAAATGCCTTTTGAAGTCCATATAGACCACATCAATCACATTACCCTCATCAACCATCTTAGTTACCTCATCAAAAAACTCAATCAAATTAGTTAAACACGATTTGTCTTTAACAAATCCATTCTGGCTTTCCCTAATTTACCCACACTTGTCCAAGACTCTTAATTCTCTCTCGGAATATCAGCTCTAGAAGCTTTATCATGACTGAGCTTAAACTGACTGGCTTGTAGTTGCTGAATTTACCCTTACACCCTTTTTTGAACATCTTGAATTGCGATCACTGTGTGATGAGATCATTACCATGCGTCGCAGCATTGTCCGGTATTAGTCTGCCTCCGACAGTCGCCACCCTACTCTTTCTGCCCTTTACACTATTACCGTCCCGGCCTTTATTAGGATAATTGACATCTCCCATTTTCACTAATCTATAGTTTTAGCACATCTCTGTAATTTCCCAGAAAATTGTTACTTTTTAATCTTTCCCATGAGTTGGTGTCCTATAGAATACAGAGGGTAGTGTAATGATACATCTATTGTTTCTTAACTCTAACTAAATAGGTTCAGCCCTTGACCCCTCCAGGACCTTCTCTCTCCAGCACTATAATATTCTCCTTAATCATTACAGCTACCCCTCCTCCTTTCTTTCCTTCCCTCTCTTTCCTGAGCACCTTGTATCCAGGAATATTTAGTACCCTGTCCTGCGTTTTTTGAGTCAGTGCTTGGATTTTGCCACAACATCATGGGCAGAATTTTACGTTCAGCAAGCGGGCGCATGCTCGACACACCCAAGCACAATACGACATGCGATGACATCGGGCGTGCGTCCTGACATTATTGCGCACTTGTGCACCTGCCGATAATTGAAAGGCCTATTAAGGCCATTAACGAGCTAATTAAAATGAAATTAACGTTGCCCGTCCAATTTTACAGTTGGCAGACAGGCGAAAAGGCCAAGTGGCCTTTACATTTTTTAGGAACCCTCATCCATGAGCGTGATGAGGTTTCCTAAAGCTAATAAACATTAACTAAAAACTTTATTTTTGAATTAAAAACATTTTTACTGTCTTTATTAATTTTTTAAAAAAGTGCTTCAAACTCCCTAGGGCAGCTCTGTACCTCAGGGAAATGGAAATGCTCTTTCGTGTGCATGCGTGAACTGCGTGCCAGGCCAGCTCTCCCTCCTCCCCCCCCCCCCCACCGGCCTGCACAGGTAGCACTGAGCACTGCTGCTCGCGATCCACACAGGGTGGGCCTTAATTGGCCCGCCCCGTGAAATCGCAGTGTGGAGCTGATTGCAGGCGGCGGTCAGCTTCCCGACCGCCCCCACCCACTCCCACCGAGCCCGCCCAATGAGGGAAAAATTCTGGCTCATATTCCATGTGGCTACATGGCTCCTTAATGGAAATATATGGTGCAGTTTTCTCTTTGTAATCTCTTACACAGTATTTAATTTTTTTAAATTTAATTTTCTTGTCTTAAGTAATTAAGTTAGTCATTAGAAATTCATGGATGATTAGTTCCCAGCATGTTTACTTTCAAAAGGAACTCATGCAGTGTTTAATGAGAAGAAGCTACTTATGATATTTGGTCAAACCTTAATGAAGCATTTTAATGGGATTGAGCTGGTAACTCTATGGGTACACACATTGATGTACACATAAGCATGTGTATGATTTCTAGCTTGCTTATTTATAAAAGAAACCCAGTGTCTTCATGAGGTTGAAATCACTTGTAAGGTTTGATTAAAATTTAGCAGTGTTTTAATTTAGTCAGTTGCTGAGTCACTTTATGGATGCACATACACGTGTTGGCAAGTAGAGTTCCCAGGATGTATTTATCTTTGGGGGAAAAGAAACACATAAACCTCTTTTTATCACTTAATTCTTGGGTAATATTGCTGTGGGATATACTGGATTCCTAACCATTTTTGCACCCTCCCAATTTTCCACTATAATTTGTAGCCAATAGAAGTTGCTGCCCTAAAGTAGATGAGTGTATTTAAAGGGGACAGTAATGACCTGCTGATATGTCAGCTGTCCCATTTTCCTTCATTACTGTCGCATTACCACCAAATGTCAATCACACCCACATAAAACATGTGTTCAGTGTTGCTAGGCAATAAGTAAAAGGGAAAGGTTGATTTTAAAAGCTCAGCAGTTTTTTTTGGGAGGATTCACCAAAAACTGATCGCTTGACTACAAAAGCAAAATGCTGGAAATCTAAAATAAAAACAGGAAATGCTGGAAATACTCAGCAAGTCAGGCAGCATCTGTGGAGAGAGAAAAACAGAGTTAACTTCCCAGGTTTTTTGCCAGAACTGGGAAAAAGTTAGAGATGTAACAGATTTTAAACAAGTACAGATGCAGGGAAAGTGGGGAGGGGAGGGAGAACAAAAGGGAAAGTGTGGAATGTAGGAGAGATTAAAGGACAAAAGGGATGATGGTGTAAAGCAAATGGTAATGGGACAAGTAAAGAAAAAAAAGATGGGTCCAGAGGAGGTGTGAATGGAATAGCAGAATCTTCACCGATAGCTGCTGTCGGAAAAAAAATGGGGCAGAGGTGATAATCTGAAATTGTTGAACTCAATGTTGAGTCTGGAGGACTGTAAAGTGCCTAACTTAAAGAAGGGACATTGTTCCTTGAAATTCACTGGGTCAGTGCAGGAGGCTGAGGTCAGAGTGAAGGTGGGAGTGGGAGAAGGAGGAGGATAGGGAGTAAAATAACAGGTAACTGGAAGCTTGGGTCATGCTTACTGACTGAATGGAGGTGTTCCACAAAGTCGTCACCTAATTTGCATTTGATCTCCCCAGTGTAAAGGAGATTACACTGTAGGTAGTGAATACAGTAGGCTAAATTGAGTGAAATACAAATATAACACTCTTTCACCTGGGGCAGAGTGTTATGCTTGGCGTGCGGGCATGTGCCCAACACGCTCAAGCGTAAAATGATGCACAATACGTCGGGCACGCATCAAACCCTAACGGTTGGCGGGCAGGCAAAAAGACCAAACGGCCTTAACACCTTTTAGGAAACATCATCCATGAGTAGGATGAGGTTTCCTAAAACTAATAAACATTAAATAAAAACTTCATTTTTGAATTAAAAACATGTCCCAGCTCATGTGACTCTGTCACATGAGGGGCCACGTTTTATTAAATTTTTATTCTCTTCATTATATTTTTCACACAGCGCTTCAATCTCCTTGGGGCAGCTCCTTGCCTCAGGGAGATTAAAGCACTCTTTCTCGTGCATGCACAAACTGGGCACTCCCCCTCCTCCCCCCGCCCGCCCAGGCAGTGCTTAGCGCTGCCGCTCACGATCCATACAGGGCGGGCCTTAATTGGCCTGCCCGTGTGAAATCGCGGTGCGGAGCTGATCACGGGCAGCAGTCGGCTTCCTGACTGCCCCCGCCCACCCCTGCCAAGCACCCCCGCCAAGGGCAAAATCCTGCCCCTAGAAAGACTGTTAGGCAGTGGGAAAGAAAGAGGTAAAAGGGCAGGTGTTGTATCTCCTGCACTTGCATGGGAAGATGTCAGGCAAATGGGAAGGAATTCTGGGAGTGTTTGAGGAGTGGAGTAGGGTATTACAGAAGGAAAAGTCCATTTGGAATCATTGGAGAGGAGTTTGGTGGTGGCATCATGCTAGAGATCATGGAAATGGCAGAGGGTGATCTATTGAATGTGGAGGTTGGTGGAGTGCAAGGTGAGGAGAAGGGGAAGCAATCATGGTTCTGTGAGGGATGGGAAGGGTTGAAAGCAGAAGTGCAGGAAATGGAAAGATATGGTCAAGGGCCCTATCGACCACAGTGGGTGGGATGGGAATCCTAGATTGAGGAAAAAGGAATAAATATTTAAAGCACTGGTATGGAAGGTGGCATCATCAGAATAGATGTAACACAGACAAAGGCAAAGAAACTGGGAGAACTGAATGGGGTCTTGTAATGACTTGACAGAATGGACAGGTTTCAACAAGAAACAGATAAACTTTATTACAGAAAGCTTTTCAGGTGCTACATGCTCGATCAGGACTCTCGTCAGATTGCCTGTGCATCGGGCTCATTGGTAAGAGCCTCCAAGAACATCAAATGATCCCTGATAGACAGCAGGAGAGGCTAAAACTTCAGTTATTACAGTTTCTACTTACAGAGAACATTTGAATATCCAACAACATATACATATATATAACTTCAGGTGATTAAAGATTAAGTCTGGGATGTGCTCTCCTTATACAGTTAGAGCAGCGTTGTTCTACCACTTGAGGTTCCTCAACAGGGTCGACATGATCAGGAACTGCAGAACAAGACACATCATTAGAAAGTGACAGTTCTGGGTTTGGCAACTCTATAGAGACATCAGGCATGTTTGCTGTAGGTCGATCTGTCACCTCAGGAATTGATGGTTCAATGTTAATCACAGGCGGAATAGTTGGTTGTTGGAATGTCTCTCTAGCATGAATATGCTCCACGTGTTTACAAACAATTCAATCTTCCACTTGCACTTGGAAAGATAAGGGACCAGTCTCTGAGACAATGGTTTCAGGAACCCAACAATGTCCACTTCTGAAATTTCACATGAATACTGTGTCACCTACACTGAGTGTGCGAGCTTTGCTGTGAATTTCGTGATTCAATTTTTGATTACTCTGATTTATCTCTACTTTCCCCTCTAAATTTGGAAACACTGGGCTTAACTGTGTACATAGGAGGCGTTTCAATACTTTAGATGGTGTTGAACCTGTCGCCGCATGTGGTGTTGAGAAGAGAGTGGGAAAGTCAAGTTTCTGGAGTACCTTCTGATAACTGCTTCATACCAGACTCGAAAGTTTGCACAGCTGTCTCGGATAAACCTTTCAATGAGGGATGGTAAGGGGTTGTTTTAATATGCCTGAATCTATTCAGATACATGAATTTCTGAAACTCTGTGCTGGTAAAGGCTGTACCGTTATCATAAATGACGATTTCCAATAGGCCATGTATGCTAAAACAATGGCACAGCTTCTCGATAGTTGGTGATTTGACTTTGCATACATCCATCCATTTAGAACATGCATTCACAATCGACAAAAACATGGTACCTTAGAAGGGTCCTACACAATTGATATGTAGTCTAACTCAGGGTCGACCAGGCCACTCCCACGGGTGCAGTGGAGCTGAAACAAGCAACTTCTGTTGTTGCTGACAATGGAGACGGTGCTTGACCATGCTTTCAATGTCACTGTCAATGCCTGGCTGCCAGACATAGCTTCGCACAAGCATTTTCATCTTTGACATGCCTGGATGTGCACTTTGAAGCTCTGTCAAGAGTGGTTCTCTTCCTTGTGAAGGTACAACAACTCTTGATCCCCACAACAAGATTCGATCAGCTTAATTCTGTTTTTCTGGCATGGAATGGTCTCAAATCTTCAGATACAGGTGAATTTGACCATCCTTGCAAAACAAAGCCTCTGACTTTTGACAATACTGGATCTCTGTTCATCCAATTTCTAGTCTGCTTCGCGCACACAGGTGAAGAGTCCAAGAAATTCAGTACGAGCACAACTGCTTGTGGAACAGGAGCACGTACAATGCTATCTGGTAATGGGAGATGACTGAGTGCGCCTGCATTTGCAATGTGTAAGCCAGGACGGTACATAAAGGTATACTCATATGCAGATAATATCAGAGCCCAAGATTGTATTCTTGTTGAGGCTATTGGTGGAATGGCCTTATCCCCACTGAATAAACCCATTAATGGTTTATGGTCTGACACAATGGTGAAATGTCGTCCATGCAGCTACTGGTGGAATTTCTTCACTTCAGATATCACCAATAAACCTTCTTTTTCTAGCTGGGAATAACCCATCTCGGCTGTGGAGAGGGTTCTCGAGATATAGTGCGGAATTTTCTATGCCCGCTGGCGTCGGCCATGTTTGGTGGTGTGAGCGGACAATATGGCACGATTGGCTTCATGACGGTGTGAAACGAGTCTGTAATTGACCGCACAGCCTGCCGATGGTGGGCCGCGTTTCCCGCCATCGGATGTCGTGAACCTCTTTGTAATACGTCAGCATATAATTATCAGGCTAGCCCACTGGAATCATCCCCCTCCTGCTGGAATGTCCGTCCATGTCAACGGGAAAGCACGCTGATGTGTTTAACAACAGCACATAAATGGCATGCACCTGGTGGCCTGCAATTTGAGGTGAACTCAGAGGTGAGTACACAGTAACATTGTGCAGTGCTCGCCAGAATCGCCTGTTGGACTTCAAGCTTGAGGGGGGCATTGGGGGGCCGGGGTTAGGGGCAGCCCTGCCGTTGAGGTGACCTGTGGGAGTGGGGGCGCTGGTTAAGGACAGCCCTGCTGTTGAATATAGCTCACAAGCATTTGGGGTGGAGGGAAGTGGCCACGCATAAGGAACACCTTGTATAAAGTGACCATTCCTCTGCAACTGAGACAGTGCAGGCACAGCCACATTGATATGATTGGAGTTAGGCCTCTAGCTTATCTGCCCACTCAAGCAACGCAGAGGCATCAAAGTGCCACCAAGTGCTTTCACACCTCCCAACCACCTCCCCCCCCACCCCCCCCCCCCCCCCACAGCGCAGACTGCAAAGTCGTGAGCATTTTAGTGGACTGTAGAACAGTCGGACTACTGCACACATTGTACAATCTCCTTGCTAAAGCTGGTCATGGAGAGGTCACTGCTAGAGGCGCTCACAGTCCCTTGCAAGTCATCATCCCAGTTTGGACCAGTCTCCCCTATGGTTCAAGCTAACAGTGCAGCCTTGCAGTGTGGGTTAGGAGAATGCCTGCGCCTGAGCTGAGAGCACAGCGTGCAGTCCAGTGGGCAAAGCTGCCGTCAATTGGTTTGGTGGAGTGGAACGGAGGTGGGTGGGATTTTGGACAGCCATGTAGCGCACTAAACTCTGGCCATCCAAGTGATGACCAGCACTCTCCGGGAAGCATTAAGGGGCCTTCACAATTAACCAGGACAGGTCCTTAGTACACCCATGTTAACCACGTGTCTCTCTGTTTCATCCTGCAGGAGGAGTACATCAGGATCATGGAGACTGGTGAACTAGCTGTATGCCTGATGGCCTACAGAGAGTGAAGATGACGCAGGAGAGTGACTGAGGCTCCTTGCCACGCAGAGGGAGGAGCAGCACCCTCAGGAAGAAGGGGCGGCTGGGGCTCCCGCACACACCACCGAAGAGCCACAACAAGCTGTCACTGGTCAGCGCCTAGCTAGACCCAGGGTCTATAGACGCCGCTTTTCATTCCTGCAGATGACCAAGAACCAGTGTCACTGAAGACTGCACATGTCTAGGGAACTGGTCGCTCACATCTGCCAGCTGCTGCAGGATTTGGCACCATGGGCACATGGAGGGCATCCTCTGCCAGTGGCTGTGAAAGTGACCACAGCATGCAATTTTTACGCCAGTGGCTGCTTTCAGGGCTCCACAGGTGACCTCTGTGGGATCTCACAAGCCTCCACCAACAAATGCATCCATGAGGCCACGGATGCCATCTTTGTGAGGGCAACAACTTTGTGCATTTCGCCCAGGACCAGGAGAGCCAGGATGCAAGAGCAATTGGACTTGCCCAGATCTTGGGTTTTCCACAGGTTCATGTTGTGATCGACTGCACTCACGTGGGGCTCAGGTCTCCATTGCAACACACGGTGATCTACATCAACCACAAGGGGTTCCATTCGCTGAATGTGCAGCTGGTGTGTGACCAACAGAAACGCATCCTGCAGGTGTGCGCATGGTTTCCAGGGAGTGTCCACGATTCCTACATCTTCAGTCAGTCACAGATCCCTGGGGTCTTCCAGGGCCCACAGAGGCTACAGGGTTGGCTCCTCAGGGACGAGGACTACCCGCAGAGGATGTGGCTGAAGACACCTGTGCAGCGACCTCAGACTGCAGCAGAGCAACAGTATAATGAGGCTTATGCTGCAACTCGCAGCTTGGTGCGGCAAACCATCGGGATGCTGAAGATGAGGTTCGGTTGCCTGGACTGGTCTGGTGGAGCCCTGCAATACAGTCCACAGGGGGTGTCACTCATCTTTGACGTCTGCTGTGCCTTTTACAACCTGGCGCTGCAAAGGGGAGATGAACTGTCCGAGGACGAGATGGAGGAGCTGGAGGAGCTGGAGGTCTCCTCTGATGAGGAAGGTGCTGACAGGGATGAGGGTGAGGAGGCCCTCAGAGGCGACGATAACGGGGATGAGGACCTCACACTGGCTGGATGAGGCAGGTGTGCTCGGGAGGCCCTCATAGCTGCTAGATTTATGGAGGATGATGACAACATGCAGGGAGGTGACCCCATAGATCCTCACATCACATGTGTGAACGTTTGACTCTAATCTGGCTTATGGCAGTCAGGCGCTGGTGTGCCTACGCACCCAGGTGGCATAGAGCACAGGGAAGAGGCCCTGGACTGAGACACCTGCCTTTATCTTGTGCAGAAAGGTTTCACATCTGAGTGACAAGAACACTGCTCATCAGAACAAGGAGCCATAGGCAGGGAGACATTATTGGGAGTTCATTGACAATAGTGAACAGCATGTACAAGTGTACACCCAGGAGGGCAGGGTGTTTGGACCTGCAACTCGTCAGATCTCGCGGTGCGTACGTGAGGTCGCAGATCCAGTTCCTCAAGGACCTGGACCGTGGCTCCCCCTTCTTCTACTTGCTGGAAAAAAGGCACAGGGTCCGTCAGCAGCTCCTTATACTGCTGACCGACGATGGATCCCTTGTCTCGGATCTGGAGGGTATCAGGGCCATTGCCCAAGACTATTACACTGCCCTGTTCTCTCCGGATCCGTCCAGTGAGGATGCTCACAGAGTTTAGTGGGAGGATCTGCTGAAGGTTGGCCTGAAGGATGCCGGATTGTTTGACTCTCCTAAAAGTCTGGGGGAGCTCACCAGCGCCTCGACAGCCTCTCTCGGGGGAACTCCCCAGGGCTGGACCGGCTGACCATGGAATTCTTCAGGGTGTTCTGGGTCGCCCTGGGGAGCGACTATGTGGGGGTCCTGGGGGAGAATATTGCAACCGGGGAGATGCCCCTTTCGTGGCGCTGGGCAGTCATTGCCCTGCTGCCTAAGAAGGGGGTTCTCCGCCTTCTTAAAAACTGGCGCCTGGTCTCCCTCCTCAGCACGGATTACAAGATCTTTGCCAGGGCAATGTCTTCTCACCTTGGCACCGCGCTGGACCACATGATCCACCCTGACCAGTCCCACACGGTCCCGGGCCGTACCATATTTGATAATATTCATCTGGTCTGGCACATTATCCACTTTTTCCAGAGGACTGGTCTGTCAAGCACCTCCCTGTCTCTTGACCAGGAGAAGGTGTTCGACAGGGTGGATTGCGAATATTTATTCGGAACTCTGCGAGCATTCGGGGTCGGGATGCATTTTGTCACTTGGATCTGGCTTCTGTACATTGCCGCAGAGTGCCTAGTTTAGGTTAACGGGTCCCTGATGGTGCCTAAGTCTTAGTTCTGATGAAGGGTCATACGGACTCGAAACGTCAACTGTATCCCTCTCCGCAGATGCTGTCAGACCTGCTGAGTTTTTCCAGGTATTTTTGTTTTTGTTCTAGATTTCCAGCATCCGCAGTACTTTGCTTTTATCTTAAGAAACGTGGTGTTGCCTGAGGATCCACATATATTTTTGTTGCAAGCCTTTTAACTTCCCTAATTCGTCCTGAAATACATTGTCATGTTTCCTTAGAAGTTCAGGAAATCCCCCTGTTTTCAGGTGAAATATCTCGGACCAGTCAAGCTTGATCTTCTGTAACCAGTCTCGGCCTTAAAGACTGGGGGGTCCTCCTTTCACTGTTATCATAAGCAGCTGGGCTGTCTGTTGCCTATAAGGCACTGGTATTGTGGCGACGCCCTTTCCCTGAATGGATTCTCCAGTGTATGTCTTTAATTTAGCGGTTGTCTGCTCCAGGCTTAGTGGCTGGGTACCTTCATTAAGTATTTGAATGTTTGCTCTTCCACCACTGTGGTTGAGGCTCCCGTATCTACCTCCATTATTAGTGGCTTCTCATTAACTTGATTGGGACAGTGATAGGTTCGGTTTTCACAGCAGTGATGTTTTACAAGGAATAAATGTCGGCATCAGCAGCTTCAGGTTCTGCTGTATTTTTTAATTCAGTCATGTTGGTTTGCTGCTTTATGGCTGTTTTGACTTTGCCCCACGTTGCTTTGCTATGTGACCTTTCTTATGGCAGTAATGACATTGTGCCTCCTGATGTCCGGCCTGTTGTCACCCTCACATCGATAACAAACATATTTCTAACAGCGGACATTGCCTCTCACTTCGATGCTGTGATCTAGTTTTCATGTCATGCCCAGCGTTAGATTCCCGCCCCACATGAAGAACAGTGAAATGTTCTGCTGAAGGGCCATGAGGGCTCGAAACGTTGACTGATTTCTCCGCCGATGCTGCCAGACTTGCTGAGTTTTTCCAGGTAATTCTGTTTTTATTTTGTTGTGAAATGTTGTATGTGTTGCAAAGCCTGTGAGTCTCTCGCAGCACTTTCCATGGTGAGGGAGATTTCTAGGGCGCGCTTCAAATCGATGTCGACCTTAGTGAGTAAACGGCACTGTATGGAGTTGTCCTGAACTCCACAAACTGAACAGTCCTGCAGCATCTCATTTAATGTGTCCCTGAAGCCACAGTGTTCTGTCAACTGCTTAAGGCTGCGATGAACTCTCCTGGGCCCCTAAATCTGGAATTAAATTTAAAACGCTGCATTATTACAGTTGGCTTTGGCTGGAAATGCGTTTTCACGAGGTCCACTAATTCATTAAAGGACTTAGAGTTAGGTGCGTTTGAGGCCATCAGGCTGAGGGTGAGATTGCATATCTTGCTATCACATACACTCAAAAGGATGGCTTTCTGCTTCTCCTCTGCAGTGATTTTGCTATGAAACAAAAACCAAGGTGCTCTACATACAGGCTCCAGTCTTCCGTAGTTGCATCATATGTATCGATTCTGCTGAAGAGTGGCATGACTGGTGAGGATACTTTGCTTTTTCTTAAGATTTGATGTGCTCACGTTAACAAGGCGAGGTGCAGCATCCAAGCATTTTACCCTCCTCGCCAAATGTAATGACTTGACGGAGTGGACAGGTTTCAACAAGAAACATAAACTTTATTACAGAGAGCTTTTCAGGTGCTACATGTTCGATCAGGACTCTCATCAAGAAGCTCCACTCCCTGGATTGCCCGCGCTTCGGGCTCATTGGTTGGAGCCTCCAAGAACATCACGTGATCCCTGATAGACAGCGGGCGAGGCCATACCTTCAGTTACAAGTCTTTACAGGAAGTGGGGTGTGAGAAGTGTAACCAAGGTAGCTATGGGAAACAGTGAGCTTATTGTGGACATTGGTTGATAACTTATCCCCAGAAATGGAGACAAAGAGGTCAATAAAAGGGAGGGAAGAGTTGGAAATGGACTATGTGAAGACCAGGGAAGGATAAAAATTGGAAGCAAAGCTGATGACATTTATGAGATTGGAGTGAGAGCAAGAAACGGCACTGACACTGTCATTAATGTACTGGAAAAAAAAGTAATGGAGGGGCCTGAATAGCACTGGAACAAAGATTTCCATACATCCCACAAAAAGGGAGCTAAGGCCCATGTGGGTTCCCTGAGCAACATCTTTTATTTGGAGGTGAGTGGAATCAAAGATGAGGTTGTTCATTGGGAGAAGAAGTGCAGCCCAGCAGAGGAGAGTTGTGGTAGATGGGAACTGGTTGGGCCTATATTCAATTGGAGAGCCCTCAGGCTGCCTGGTGTAGGTGGAGGTGTAGAAGGACTGGTCATCCATGATGAAAAGGGGACGGTAAACTGGATACTATTAAAGTGGCACAAGATGCTGGAGGATTTGCAGATGTGGTAGGATGAGACTGTAGAAGGGAAGAAAAGAGTGTTGAGGTAAGATGCAATCAGTTCAATGGGGATAAAGCAGGCTGAAATGATGGGCATTATTTAATGGAGCCTGTACAAGCTTGAAACGAAGTGGGTGGTGGTGGGGGTTGGGGTGGGGAGGGACGGGAGGGTTGTTGGGAGGAGCCTTAATTAGATGGAAGGTGAAATCTCAGTTTCCTGGCGCAGGTTGAGTGTGAGAAATTCAGTTGGTGGTGTGCCAGCGGCAGAGCAGGCATTACGCCTGCCCAGTGGCAGGAACCTATTTACCAGCATTTGCATACCATGAATGCTCATTAATTGAGAACTTCACCAAATTAAGTCCCAACTTCAAGATTAAGTCAGTGGCACACGGGAAACTCATGCCTCTTGTTTCCCTAGAGCTTAAAGGTGGCATGCACTAGGTGAGGTTTTTCAATCTTTGAATCTGAGGTGAGGTTTTGGTTTTGTCTTTGTCTAACTCAGCGGCACATGGGAGGGGAGCAGGAGAAGTTGGTAGTGGCGAGGACAAAGGAGGTTCGGCTGGCAAGAGGGTGATGGTGGTCAGGGCCTCAAATGGCAGTACAGTAAAGCACTGGCATGTGTGGTGGTGGCCGCTGGCGGGGGTGGGTGGGTGGGGCCTGTAGGGCGGGATCTATTGTTCCAGCAGTCTGGTCCTGGGTGTCTAAGGGAGGCAGCTATTCTGAACATGGTAGGTCAACAGTCAGGGAAGGGATATCAAGCTCGAAGCAGGGCAGGTCAGCTGGAAGGAGGACAGGTGAATGGTCTCTGAGGGAGGGTTGAGGGACTCCAAGGGCAGGGCAAGGATGATGGAGGCAGACCCCAGGATGACAACAGGAAGGTCAAAGCTGAGGATGGGAGGGTTGAGGGTGAGAAATGGAAGGCTGAGGGTCACTATCTCTGGGTCAAGGATGACGGTTGGAGGCTCCAGTACGACTGGGGGAAGGATAAGGGTTATGTTGGGACTGTCAAGAGAGATGGGAGGAAGCTCAGGAGTGGTAAAGGGAGGGTGGGGGTGGATGGGCTGGAGCTGCAGGGTCACTGCACATGTCACTGAATGATTGCTAAGAATGTTTCAGCTCTCAGGAGATCAGGTTGTTCTGGGAGGTGGCCGCTGTGTGATGGGAGGTGTCCAGGTGTGGCCCATTGGTCAAGTGCAGATGCTCTAGCAATGAAGGCCATGTCAGCAGGGGTGTTCAAATCATTGCCTGCCTTCTTCACATAGTTCACTTTGTGGACCTGCAATGGGTTTCAGACACGCAATCTCTTTTGCAACCTCAGGCAGTGGAGAGGAGGGTTCATCAGAGTAGGGCCTTGGCTACACAACAAGTTAGGCCATAAGGCCATCAGCCAGCAACAACTAAGGGGAGGAGGATCAGGAGGAAGGCCACCAGTGCAGCCTTTGTCGCTGAAGAGCATGGGTTTGTCACAGCATGTTCACAACGCACACCAACTACCTTCAGACGCCTGAGAGGCAATGCCAGAGACGGCTAAACCTTTCCTGGGAGATGGTCCTTGATTTGTGCACAAAAATACAACAAGACCTGCAGCCCCACGGATTTGGAGGGAGCCCAATGCTACTCGCCCTCGAAGTGAATGCGACCCTAAACTTCTATGCCAGCAGCTCATTCCAGGCCTCCACAGTAAACATATGTGGCATTTCTCAGGTGGCAACACACAGATGCTTACAAGAGGTGACTAATTTTTGCTCGGAAGGGCCAACAAATTGATTTGATTCATAACAGACTGCATGAGCAATTGGCTTCTGGGCCATTGAACAGTTCCCACAGGTACAGGGTGTAATCAGCTGCAGACACTTGCCCATTAGAGCTCGCAGGGAACAGCCAGTTGTGTTTGTCAATCGAAAGGGGTTTCACTCCCTTAATGTTTAAGTAGTCTGTGACCATCGGAAAAGAATTATATAGGTGTGCTCTTGTTCCCTGGGGGCTCTCATGACATGTAATTTTATGGAACTCCCACCTGCCACAACTATTTGAGAACTCTGCCCAAGGGCATGGTTGGATCCTGGGTGACAAGGGCTATTCCCGAGGACATGGCTCATGACACCAGTGTCACATCTCCACAGCCACGTGGAGGAGTGTTACAATGCAGCACATGGCTCGACCAGGTTAATCATAAAGCAGACTACAGGATTGCTGAAAATGTGCTTCCGCTGCCTTGACTGATCTGACCGAGCATTACAATATACACCACAGAGTATGTCCAGGATTGTCATAGGGCAGAATCATCCCAGATATGCACTAAGTGTGGTAGTGGGTGGGAAGAAGAATGTTTTACTCGCCGGCTGCAATGGCACCTTTTCACGCTGTATCATCCCAATGCAGCCTCATTAATCAGGCATTCCCGGGAAACACGCCGGGTCATTGGCAGGGCGCCCTCTCAATCGCCCGCCCCGCCGTCACCTCAGTCCTTCAGTAAACTGGGTGCCATATTTAAAGGCTGCTCCTGCACAGAGCTAGCACTCTCTAAGGGATCGGAAGCTGCTGGAAAGTCATGGCTGCCAAAGGGAGGAAACATGCTGACCCCAGATTTAGTGATGCCACCCTTATGCGCCTACTGGATGCAGTGGAGGTCCACTGTGAAGTCCTCTACGCCCACTCTGGGTGAAGGCCAGCAAGTGAGGTCACCAATCCAGCATGGGAGGCAGTGGCAGCGGTGGTCAGCGCCAACGCCCTGCAAAAGAGGACAACCACCCAATTTCAAGAGAGGGTAAATGACCTCCTCTATTCCGCCAGGGTAAGTCACTCTTCCCACCACTCTCAACTCTCACACTCACAAACCCGTCTCACATCCACAGGGATCTCACACCTTAAAGGACATCACCACCATCTCTCACACACACCCTCACATCTCCATCAGGCTCATACCCGCTCGAGCTCGGATCCTTATCCCATCCATGGCTCCGCTCACCAAGCAAACGTTCCACGCATTGCCATGTGTCCTGCTCACACTCGCTCTGTTTTCATGCAGGAGAAGCTGGCTCACAACAGCAGGGAGAGGTCCCAGACAGGGGATGAAGTGGCCCACAGTGGCCTCACTCACTTTGAAGAGTGTTTCATCGCGCTGATTGGTGAGGACATGGACCGTGCCTGTGGCGATGGTGAGGCTGGCAGCAAACACTCATATGAGGAACCTGCACCACATCATCCCTCTCTCAAAGCAACTGTGAGTGCTCTCTCTCCTGCTTTTGACTCTGCTGACATGCACTAATTATCTCTACTTTGGTTCACAGGGAGCTCTGCCAAGCGACTGACACCCTCAGCCAGCCAGTCCCTCAGATCCATCCAGGTCCTCACCTCCAACCAAGAGGACACCTCCTCCATTGAAGAGCTGGAAATAAGCAGCCCGGAAGACCCATCACAGCGCTTACCCACACCCTGCACCAGTGCAGAGACATACACCTCAGTAGGACCTAGATCTAGAGCAGGCTCGGGTTCACAATCTAGTAGTCATTGCACGGACGCGTGTCCGCAGCAGGTGGAGGCAGATTCAGCTCAGCTCCTCAGCACTCAGAGCACAGCTGGGGAAGAGGCCTCTGTGAAGTCCGAGCCAGATGACGAGCCTCTGGATTCGGCCTTCCAACTCATACTGGAGAGTCAGCAGAAGGTGTGGGAACATCACGTAGAGCTGTTGGATGCCCTCAACAGAGTGGCATGCGAGTCAGAGGAGTGCGTCCGCCTGCTCTCTGATGAAGTGGTGCCCACATGTGTGTATGGTTGTCTCCATGGGAAAGATGTTTTTCTCTTTTCCTCCTTTACCATTTGGCTCTCTGCCCCATTCCCTCGGAGATGCACTTAGCTCCCGCCTCTTGTTCACCTTCCTGCCCGGTGGCCAGATCAGCGCCTTGTGCAGGCTCCTTTGCCAATTTCCGGGGCCACCCGCCCAGACTCCAGACGCCCCATCCCTTGGCGGCTTTCCTCCAGCCAGCGCTGCCCTTCCTCCACCCGCCCGGCTTCTTCTTCTTCTTCAATTTGGCTGGGCTCTTCTTCATCTTCCCCTTGCAGCCAGTGGCCAGCCCTGGGGTTTGGGGGCTGGTGCAGCAGCCGGGTGGCTCTGGCCTTCCAGGTTCTACCAGTTGATTTTGAAGGAGCCCGAGGCCCCTGTGCCCGCCATCTGCAGCAGTGAGCCTTCGGTGACCAAGACTTCCTGGATCACCCGCGAGTTGATCCGCAGCACGTTGGAGCTGGCGGCTGACAATGCCTTCTTGACCCCGGTCAGCGAGAGGCAGCAACTTCCTGGGAAGATGCCACCACTTCCAGGATGTGGCCAGCCATGGCGGGCGCCACTGCCACCTAACACACCTTGGGTTCGCTCCTCCGCCTCTTCCCCTTCCTGCTTCGGAAGGGACCCTTGAGCAAATCAACCATTTCGGGAGCTCCTGCTGCTGGGAGGCAGATGGCGCCTTTAACACCTTCCCTTCCCCAAACTCTCCTGGCACCCCTCCTCCCTCCCTACGGCCACTCCACGATCCTCACCGCGGGGGCTGAAATGGCGGACGCCATGGAGACCCTGGTCCAGCAGAATGCAGAGATGTGCACAGATCTGCACTCCATCGCAGTAGCTGTGGATGTGTTCCTGCAGTAGCAACGCGAGAGGGAAATGGGGCACCTCGATGTTCCTCCAGGTGCTCCTTCCCCTCAAAGGGTCAGACCGGGGCCCTCGAGCATTGAAATGTAGACGGAACGGCATCTGGGCACCCTGGGTCACCCACTCAGGAATCTTAGAGCTGTCCACTCTCTCCTAGTGCTCTTTGCCTGTGACCCCCTCAACCTCATCCTCTGTCACGGCAGAGGGAACAGCTGAACTATAGGAGGACAGCCAAAGTAAGCCTGGGCCCTCAAGGCCTGGGCTCTCCAGAGGACACATGCCAAAGTCATCAGAGGCAACAGGGTTAACCCATTGCACAGGCCTACGCCACCCCTGCTGCGGATGTCAGGGCAGCACCTAGAAGTGTTAGGTCTAGAAAAATTAAGAAAATAGATTAAGGTAGTGCAGTTGATGTAGTTTATATGGATTTCAGCAAAGTCTTTGACAAGGTCCCACATGGGAGACTTATAAAGAAGGCAAATGCACATGGATTACAGGATAATTTGATAAGGTGGATTCAAAATTGGCTTAGTTGTAGGAGGTTGAGGGTGATGACAGAAGGATGCTTTAGTGACTGGAAACCAGTGTCCAGTGGTATACCACAGGGACCTGTGCTCAGTCCCCTATTGTTTGTCATTTATATAAACGACATAGATGACTATGTGGGGGGTAGGATTAGAAAGCTTGCGGATGACACAAAGATTGGCCGGTTGGTTAACAGTGAGGTTGAGTGTCTTGGGCTACAGGAAGATATAGATGGGATGGTCAAATGGGCAGATAAGTGGCAGTTGGAATTTAACCCCTTCTGCACTGTGATTCTGTGAAATTCTTATCAAAAGTGGTTGACTGCACGAGTAATCACATTTTGCCACTTAATAATCTGAAAATATATTCGCTTTCACTCAATAATGCGTAATGGTGCCTTTCAGTTTCATTGACAGGCTTCGCGAGTCCTCCCACTGCATTCCTTCCCCCACTAGCAGTTCAGCTGCACACAGCCGGCTCACAAGTGATTCTGGAGGGAGAAGTGTGTGTGTGACAGGGCCTTTCGGAGTCTCCTGCAAACACTCTCTCACACATGCAGATCCTTCTTCCATCACACTCATCTCATCGCTCTGAGCATTTTCAATGCTACCTGCTGGAGTTCTCTTTCAGGTGTCCATCTGAGCTGACCTGCATCTCCACCCACCCACTGAGCACACTGCCATGTAGCCCCTGTTCCAGCCCAACACAAGTCTCCTTTCATTTTGGGTTTTAGAAGCATAGTGCTGGTAAAAAGTGTCTTCAGATCCCCTCCCCTTTCCCCTCCCCCAGTCACCCATGTTCTTTCCCCCATTACTGTCGACACCCCCCCAGTCATCACCTTCCACCTCCCCACCGTCACCTACCAACCCGAACCCTTTTCTTTCGGGGATGTCCAGGTGAACGTGCACGTACCTCCCTTCCCAAGAATCCCACCCACAACCACGTTGACCTCCCTGACCTCCTCCTCCCCACCCCAGTGTCCATGTCTGCCTCCAAATCCCCACCAACAACACTCGCTGTCCCTTCTACCGCTACCATCACACCCTAACCCTCCGACCCTACTGGCTCATTCTGCCCTCCCTCATACTCACCATTGCCCCCCTTCCACGTCCAGCCTCATTTTGCTTCCCAGGAGGCAGTCATCGGCTCCACAGACCCCTCCCTTGCACGTTCACCTGGACATCCCCTGCCAGCTTATTCCTTCTTTCACCATTACTCCTTCCTCCCCCTGGACTCATTCCCCCATCTGGACTCCTCCCTCCTCTGGAGCCCTTCCACCCCTCAGAACTCCTTCGTCCACCCAAAGTCCTTCCCCCCTCCAAACTCCATCCCTTACACCTTCCTCCCCCTTACACAGTTGAGGTATTCTCCCTGTTACATCCTACTGCCCCATGTTTGCTCCCCCTCCTAACTTCACCCTCCCCCAACACCATTGATCCCCCCCTCCAAACCGCACACCCCCGACACACCTTTGTCTCCCAGTGAAACCGAGACCTTCCTCTCCCACCACCTTCCTGCCCTCAGTACACTTTCCTCTCCCAGTCTAATCTACATCTTCCTCTCCACCCCCTTGCCTATCATCCATGCAGCCCTTGGCCAAGACTGATGCCCTGAAGCAGACCCTCGACGGTGACCTTCCACCTTCCGTCAGCTGCTTCACGGCGGAGCCATGTCCATCAGAATCCACCCAGCATGCATTGCACGTGTTCCTCCAGGGTCCCATTGCTGTAAGGCTCCAGCATCTTTTGCTCCTCGGATGTCTGCGATGGAAGCTAGGCCCTGATGGTAAGTCCCGACTTCCACGTGTCACCCTTGTCAAGACGTATTCTGCACCAGCGTGTTTTCCAACCAATGTGGGCAGTATGGTTCCGGCAAGCTGGGCTTATAATGATATGCAGATGTACTAAGATGAAGTTCCTGACATGTGGCGGTAGGAAACATGGCCCGCCATTGGCGAGTGGAGCAGACGATTGAAGAACTGGTTTCACGACGTTGTGAAACTGATTTTTCACTTTCCCACCATATTGTTCATTCATGTTCATGTCTGATGCCAAAGGGCACGGAAAATTCAGCCCATAGTCTGTACAAAATTGCAATGCAAAGGGGAGAGGAATTGCAATGTGACAACAGGAGCTGCTCCCCTCCTCAGATGATGATGACGAAGAGGAATATGAGGAAGAGCTTCTGCTTTTGTTGTGTTGGCATCACGGACTAATATCCGTATTCCACCAACATCTATATTGGTAGCTCTAGCTAAACCAGGCATAACCTGTAGAGCCTCATAATGAAAGCTTATAAATGGAAATAATCTAAAAATGGGTCTTGAAGATTTCAAGTGATAGGGCTATGGTTATTTCCTTTGGCAGCTTGTTCCAAAGCAGGATTGTCCTTGGGAAGAAAGATTGTCTTGGAACCAAATGGTCATTATATTTTGTGTGGATGGTTACCTCATGGTTTGTTATTGCTGGGGGCACTAGGTACTTGTTTCTGTGAATTCCCAGTAGTCTATTCCATATTTTATAGAACATGATTAGTCTACTTTTCTCCCTCCTTTGCTGTAGTGATTCCCACTTCAAATCTTTGTTCGAGGATGTGACACTGATGTAAATCTGGTACTGATTTGTCAGAATCGTGCAGTATGTCTTTGAATGGCTTCAATCTTATTCATGTCTCTTGCTGCACACAACTTGCATACTCCAGGATTGGACGAACAAACGTTTAGTAAGCTAAAACACTGATATTTTTGTTGTGATACCAAAGAGCCCTCCTCAGAAATGCACAAACCCTGTTTGCTTTGGATGTAATCGGCTGAATGTGGACACCCCATTGAAAATTCTTTTAAGATGAATCCCCAGATATAGTTGTGTACCTACCTGGTGGAGAATTTGATTACAGAAATTAAAGCTATCTGTTGGTGGATCCTTTTTGTTGGTAACGCGCATTACTTGCATTTTTTGATATTGAATGTTATCTCCCATTGGTCCTGTCATTTTTGCACTTCCATAAGAAGAGGACAGAGATATTGCTGCACCTCTCCAAGAAGCAAGGGCCATAGAGAGAGGTGCCAGGGCTGTCAGAGACAGACTCATCTTCAATAGTTTTGACTAGGAATGAGGCACCTACATGATCATCTGTACCTCGCCCTGACAGACTGGCTGAGACCGACAGACTGACTGAGCCCCGACAGACTGACTGAGCCCCGACAGACTGACTGAGCCCCGACAGACTGACTGAGCCCCGACAGACTGACTGAGCCCCGACAGACTGGCTGAGCCCCGACAGACTGGCTGAGCCCCGACAGACTGACTGAGCCCCGACAGACTGACTGAGCCCCGACAGACTGACTGAGCCCCGACAGACTGACTGAGCCTCGACAGACTGACTGAGGCCTGACAGACTAACTGAGCCCCGACAGACTGACTGAGCCTCGACAGACTGACTGAGGCCTGACAGACTAACTGAGGCCTGACAGACTGACTGAGCCTCGACAGACTGACTGAGCCCCGACAGACTGACTGAGCCCCGACAGACTGACTGAGCCCCGACAGACTGACTGAGCCCCGACAGACTGACTGAGCCCCGACAGACTGACTGAGCCCCGACAGACTGACTGAGCCCCGACAGACTGACTGAGCCCCGACAGACTGACTGAGCCCTGACAGACTGACTGAGCCTCGACAGACTAACTGAGGCCTGACAGACTCACTGAGCCTCGACAGACTGACTGAGCCCCGACAGACTGTCTGAGCCCCGACAGACTGACTGAGCCCCGACAGACTGACTGAGCCCCGACATAATTTTTCTTTTATATTAATTTACGGGATGTGGGCTTCAATGACCAGGCCAGCATTTATTGCCTATCCCAGTTGCCTGTGAGAAGGTGGTGGTGAGCTGCCTTCTTGAATCGCTGCAGTCCGTGTGGTGTAGGTACACCCACAATGCTGTTAGGGAGGGAGTTCCAAGATACTGACCCAGCGACAGTGAAGGAACGGCAATATATTTCCAAGTCAGGAAAGTGAGTGGGTGCTCCTCATCCCCTCTGCTGGTGACCCCAGAGTCCAGTAGGATGCTGGGTAGGGTGACACTGCATCCCTACAGAAAATCCGCAGTAGGTTGGGACCCTTCAGGCCTTGGACTACCAGAAAACAGATACCAAGGTCATCACACACAATTGGGCATTGCTGTCATCAGCCTTTATTGTTGCATGCGTTATGTGCATTTGTTGGGTATCTTGGGTGAGTGACTTTGCCTGCTCTGAAAGTATGCCTACCTCTGCCAACCTCCATTTGGAGCTAGGGGTGCAGTGTCACCCTACTCAGCATCACCTACTGGATCGTAATTGAGTGCATTGTGACTCCCAACATGTGAATGGATGTAGCTCCGATTTCCAGCCCTGCCATCAGGAGCCATACTCTTCTGATTAAATTCTGCCCAATGGGTTAACAAGGGCATCCTGTTTGTTGATTTTGGTAAGGAGGTAGAAGCAAGCTATCTGAGTTTGGACACTGAGGTTGGAGGCTGTGGATGCAAGATCTCCAGAGGAGATGAGTTCAGTGACAGTCTTGGAAACAATGGCTTGATGTTCGATGGTGGGGTCATGGTCCAGAGGGAGGTAAGAAGAAGTGTCAAAGAGTTGATGTTCAGCCTCTGCATAGGAGCACCTAACAACAGTAGATAACAACACCACCCTTATCAGTAAGTATAAAGACAATGTTAGAATGTTAGGCTTGGAGCAGAGAGAACCAAGTGTAGGAAGTTCAGAAGGTTAGAGTGAGTGAGGGGGAATTGAGATATCTAATCTTTGGCAGTTCCCAATAAAAAGATCTACAAAGGTTAAGAGGCCAGAGGGAGAGGGCCCAGGTGGAACAAGGATTTTGAAATCGGGAGAAGGGTCCTAGTGCGAGGGGGTGGGAATGGGTGAGGGAAGCCTCCTGGCCAAACAGATGGGTGCAGAGGTGAAGGCGATGGAGAAGAGTTCAGCATCATGCAGGGCTCACAATTCATTGAGATGGGTGTGCTAGAGAATGAAGCTGAGGCCTTTGCTCAGGAAAGACCAGTCATCATCAGAGATGGGAAGGTCAAAAGGGGCTGTGAAAAGGTAAGGATTGAGATTGGAAGAAGGGATGGAGTCAGAGGGAAGCAAAGGGGAAGAAGGATCTGGAGGAGCGCTTGTATCCAAGACTTCTTGAATTTTGTGATCCTCGACACTTGAAAGGAAAAAATAATTTTTTTGTCAAAGTGCTGGATGACACACATGATGACATGAAATTGTAGATCAGGACAGCTTTGAGATAGAATGGGTCACTGCAATTAAAGAGAGAGATCAAGATCACATATGTGACAGCACATGGCATCGAGCACAGATCTCAGGATGTGGCGAGAGCAGTTGTTTGAGGAAAATGAATATTTTGGTGATAAATGGAAACATGAATGGTGTAACTTCAATTGGAATCTACATGGCATAAATCAGTCCCGGGGTCGGTTTCTAAGGAAAGAAATATGGTTGTGGAAGCAAGCTTTGCTAGATACCTAGTCAATTATGGGAAAGGAAATAGAGAGCAATGAAGATGAATAAAGTAAAAGAGACAAACAGAAATCCTGGAGGAATAGAACCTTTTAACATGGGCGTTCCTAAACACTAATACAAAAGCAAAATACTGTGGAAGTCTGAAACAAAAACAGGAAATGCTGTAAATACTCAACAGTTCAGGCATCATTTGCAGAGAGAGAAACAGAGGTAAAATTTCATGTTCATGACTGTAATAAACTTGATGTACCAGACAAGTTTCTTGTTAGAAAGAGTAAATTTTATTTTCAGAGTTCATGAAGAAGCTACATGCTTGAACCAGGCCCATGACTAGAAAGCTCTGCCCCTAAGGTTACCTGTGCTTAAGGCTGATTCATCTGTATAGTCACGTAATCCCCAAAACAGAATGAAAGGTTTTATTTACAATCGCTACATTCCTCCCCCTTTAATTTTGTTTTACATCTCTTATTTAAAAGAATATCTTAATCTATAAAATATACATGTATATACAATTCATGAGATTATAGATTAAGTCTCTGAGGCGGTTTTCTGATTCAGTTAGAGCGAAGTAGCTCTACAATTTGAGATTCTTCCACTGGATCAACTTGATCAGGAACTGTGGCATCAGGAACATCCTTAGACAATGGCAATTCAGAATTATTTACTTCAACAGGTACATCAGGTACCTCAGGGATCAAAGGTTTGACTTCAATTTCAGGTAGACTAACTGATTATTGGAGTGTCTTTCTACTTCTTAGATGATCCACATGTTTTCGATCAATCCGGTTTTCCACTTCCACTTGGTTTGACAAAGGTCCTGTTTCAGAGACAATTAAACCACGAACTCATCTAGGCCCAGTTTCAAACTTTTGCACAAAAACTGGCTCTCCCACATGAAATTTTTGATCTTTACTGTGAATATCTTGATTCACTTTCTGACTACTCTGGTCCTTCTCTACCTTCCCCTCTAAGCTAGGGAACACGACACTCAACTTTGTACAAAGGCGGCGTTTCATTAATAATTCAGACAGTTTTGAACCCTTAGTTGCATGAGGAGTCATGTGTTAGTTAAGAAGAAATCGTGAAATTCATGTTTCTGACGTTCCTTTGGATAATTTCTTCAATCCTGTTTAAAAGTTTGTACTGCTCTTTCTGCTAACCCATTGGATGAGGGATGATATGGTGCTGTTTTAATATGTTTAATCCCTTTAAGCTCATAAATTCTGAATGAGTGAAGACTGTACCGTTATCTGAAACAATGGCTCCTGGTGAGCCATGTACACTAAATCATTGGCGCAGCTTTTCAATAGTTGCACTCGATGTCGGTGATCTAACTTCATACACATTCATCCACTTAGAATGCGCATCGATGATCAATAAAAACATGGTACCTAGAAACGGACCTACATAGTCTATATGTAGCCTAACCCAGGGTCGACCAGGCCAGTCCCATGGATGCAGTGGAGCTGAAATGAGCAACTTCTGTTGTTGCTGACACTGGAGACAACGTTTAACCATATTTCCAAATCACTGTTTATACCTGGCTCCCAGATATAGCTTTGTGCGAGCATCTTCATTTTCAAAATGCCTAGATGCACACTGTGAAGCTCTGTCAAGAGTGGTTCTCTTCTTTGCAGGGAACAACGGCTCTTGCTCCCCACCTCGAGATTCCATCTTGACAACTTAACTCAGTTTTACGGGCATAGAATGGTTTTAACTCTTCAGGGCCTTGCGCGTTTGAACAGCTTGCAATACCTGTTCTTGGCCTCTTGATAAATTGGATCCCGTTTTGTCCAATTCTTTATCTGCTTTGCACAGGCCGGAGAAGAGTCCAGTAAATTCGACACAAGTACAACTTCTTGAGGCACTGGAGCATGTGTAATGCTACCTGACAGAGGAAGATGACTGAGGGCATCTGCATTTGCTATGTGCACACACGGATGGTGCAAAAAGGTGTACTCATGTGTCGACAAAATCAAAGCCCATCTTTGAATTTGGAAGAGGCTATTGGCAGAATTGCTTTATTTTCACTAAATAAACCCATTAGTGGCTTGTGATCTGATACTATGGTGAAACGTCGACGGTACAAATATTGACGGAAATTCTTTACTCCAAATATTATGGATAAGCCTTCTTTCTCAAATTGTGAGTAGTCCTTCTCAGCTGCAGAGATGGTTCTGGAGATATGTCCTATTGGCCTTTCGGAACCATCTTCCATCCTGTGTGACATCTCCCCACACTGAAGAGAGATGCATCACAGGTTAATATTAATACTTTTGATGGGTCATAGTGTACTAGCAGACATGGTGAATGTATTAGCTCCTTGAATTTTATGAAGGCTTCTTCTTGTTGCATCTTCCACCTATGGTTCTTCTTCAATAATAAGTGTAAAGGGGCTAACACTGTAGACAAATTTGGCAAGAAGCAACCGTAATAATTTATCCTGCCCAAAAAGGACTTGGGGCAGAATTTTGACGTTGGCGTGCGGGGGCTGGCCCGACATGCCGACACGTAAAATGACACGCAGTGACGTCGGGCGTGTGCCCCAATGTCACCGCACTCCATCGTGATATTTCGGTGGGCGGGCACGCTATGAGTTCCTAGGCACACCCGCCATTAATTAACGGACCACTTAAGGCCCTTGAGTCATTAATACACTGCGATTTTTCAGAGCCTGTGCGATTTTCAGAGCTTCGCATGGGCACAATGGGCAGGCAGGTAGGCCACATTTTTAAAAATCTCATCCATAGGCGGGATAAGAGGGCTGAGTGGGCTTGCGAATGCGAGTTGTTAGTCATTTACTTTAGAAACTTACTGCTACTTGCTTGTGTGAACAGTAGAACTTCAAATCTCTTCAGAGCTGCTTTTACAGGAATAACAGGCTTCAGGTCAGGACTCTGGAGAAAACATAATTCTTGGTGTCTTGCAGGTTTCAGACAGCCTTCCCTTACCCTGGGAATGGGGGTTGTGCTCCCACTGGAGGCACCTTCTCTGAGGAGGAAGAGAGGGCCAGAAGGGGGAGGAGGCCAGGAATCCATCTTCAGCCTCCAGGGGAGCCAGCTTTGGAAGGAGAGGCACTGGCATAGGGGGTGCAGGGCCAACAGGAAGTGCAAGGTGGACAGGGCCGTAGAAGACGCCACTATCCTGCTGCCAGGGTTTACAGGCGGCGATGCAGCTACCTCAATATATCTGAGGTGCAGTGCTGAAGGAGGCTCCGTCTCTCAAGGGAGACAGTGACCTTCAGCTGTCAGGTGATAGGGCCTGAGATCAGCTCTGACTGTGTGGGTGGACACCCCAAGCCAGTGGCGCTGAAGGTCATGACTGCCCTCAACTTCTATGCCTCTGGCTCTTTCCAGGGGTCGGTGGGTGATCTTTGTGGAGTCTCCCAATCAGCTGTCCACACTTGTGTCAAGCTGGTGACAGGTGCTCTGTTCAGGCGTGAATTGACCTTCATTCACTACCGCTGGAATGAGGCCAATCAGGCAGAGCGAGCCAGAGGCTTCGCGGCCATTGCTGGGTTCCCCCGCGTCCAGGGTGCAATAGACTGTACACATGTGGCCATCAAGGCGCCAGCAGGTGAGCCAGGAGCTTTCGTCAACAGGAAGGGCTTCCACTCCATGAACGTGCAGATAGTGTGTGATCACAGGATGCAGATTCTACAAGTCTGTGCCAGGTACCCAGGCAGCTCCCATGATGCTTACATCCTGAGACACTCCTGGGTGCCGAGACTCTTCAGTGTTCCAGCCCGGCTGGATGGATGGCTGCTGGGTGACAAGGGCTATCCCCTCAGAAGGTGGCTCATGACGCCTCTCCGCCATCCAAGAACAGAAGCAGAGCAGCGGTACAATAGGAGCCACGCCTCCACAAGGACTGTGGTGGAGAGAACCATCAGTCTTCTCAAGATGCACTTCCAATGCCTGGACCGCTCAGGGGGCGCACTCCAGTACCCCGCAGATCGTGTATCGCTGATAGTGGTTGCATGCTGCACTCTCTACAATCTGGGGCTGGAAAGGGGGGACGCAGTGGAGGAAGAAGATATAGAGGCAGATGCTCTGGCTGCACACGATGAGTGCAGTAGTGAGTCTGAGGATGAGCACGCACAGGAGAATGCTGAGGGGATAGACGCTGACCCAGGGATATTCCAGGGAGGCAGGGACACCCAGGAGGCTTTGATCCAAAGCTCCTTCAGGTAGCCTACCACAGATGGACTTCCAACACATGCCAGGGCTGCAGGCTCCATACTCGATACCTGAGAGCAACATCTGCCTGGTTAGGAACATTAACTATGTGCCTTGTCAATAAAGCTCAATGACAAACAACTCACTCATAACATCATGGGTTCCCCTGAACATGCAGAAGTGATGAAGCACCCAGAGGCTGTTTGAGAACTAAAACATTTAATGATTTCATACTACAAAACAGAAATGAAAGTCCATTAAAAGGCGTTGAGCTGCACACCTAACGAGAAGCAACTAATACTGGGGCAAAGGAAAACCACCAGTGAGAAGCCTGTGTTGTGCCTGAGGTGATTTACGTTTACGTTTTCGGATGCTATGTCTAGGTGCTCCCCCCTCGCTGGCACTGGCATCTGAGACAGCCTGCTCACTCTGCTGTCCTGTTGGCCTTGATGCCCTTGGCAGGCGTCCTCTGGCCCATGGAGCCTGTGCTGGCCCCGCCTGGGAGGGAGCTGCCAGTTCCACAGCTGGCATCTCCCCAATTGCCGCAGCCTCATCGGATCCAATGGTCACTGGCAGAGGAGCAGAGGAGCTGCTGCCCTCATCCGGAGCACCCTGAGAGGAGCCCGCAGAGACGACAGGCAGTTCATGCACCAATGTGAGGTCGCTTCAGACCTCCCTGCTCACATTTGATGGGCACCTAGCTGGGATACTGGGTGCCCAATCCATCTCCCATGCTGACACTGACCAGCTGAGGCCAATGTTGCGGTGAGGGCTTGCTGGTCCGAGTGCATCCCCAGGAAGCCCTGATTGTTCTCCTGGAGCAGCCTCTCCATGAGAGTCACCACTCTCTCCATGGAGGAAGGTTTGTGCTCGGCCATGAGGGTCAATGCACTGCTGATGTTCCGCATCGACTCCTCCATCACAGAGACCATGCCACGCATTGCCTCATGTATCTCCGCCAGATCCTCCCGTGGACCCTGCTGGACCTCCAGTATCCGCTGCCTCAGGGACAACTCCAGAGGCCCATCATCAGCCACCGACTGAGCATGTTCCTGGTCCCCAGCAGTCCTCTGACTGCTGGCGCCCTGGGCACTCTCTGTCTCTGTCTGCATCTCAAGCGAGTGTGAAATGCCCTCACCGCTGTGCCCTGTGACACTAACCAATGATCTTATCCTCACTGAGGTGCTGGTATCTGCGCTGGTGCCTGCCTGGCTGAGATGGTGTGATGCTGGTGTGCGTATATCTCCAGGGCCCTCAGGGGTCAGTGGCGGCCCCTCTGCCTCCTGAGTCTGGGCGTGCTCCAGTGAGGCTGAAAGGAAGAACAAGGACATTTGATTAGTTGAAGTTGTAACACTGTTAATGTGCATGCCTGGCCCCCCGATCAGGATGCGCTCCTCCTTCCATAATCAATGGGAAACCCATGATGGATACTGAATTCAATAAACAGTCAATGTACAGCCAATATACAGTGGAATGTTTGCACTGACAGACATTGTGACCTCAGTGCACGGCACTCTTACCTCCCACTGACACCCCAACCTCACCGCTGCCGGTAGACCTGGGCACATGGCGCCTCTCTAGCTCGAGAGCCTCCTGCTCGTATCTGGTCAGTATGAGTAGGTAGGGCTGCCCTCTGCCAGTCTGCATCTGTTAGGCATTATTGTGTGCAATTTCCTCCAGAAAGGAGAGAGGAACATTGATTAGCCCACCCTGTACCTGGATTGCCATTGCAGCCCTGCCACCCCCACCTGAGTGAAACATTGCAGGGCTCATCCAATTCGTGACCCTGGAGCCATCGTACACTCACTCCAAGCAGCTGGGCTGACCCCCTTGCCCAGATGCTGCCTCCATCACATTTGCCACTCACACTTCATGACCTTCCAAAGCAAGGAAGCACTACCACCCAGAAGGAGAAGGGCAGCGGATGGATGGCTGCCCTGCAACCTGAAATTTCTCCTCCAAGTCACTCAGCATCCTGACGTTGAAATGTTTCGGCGTTCCAGCACTGCACCTGGGTACAGATCCTGGAGGTCGCCCTCAAAACAGTGCTGTGGGTGTAAGTGTACCACATGCAGCAGATGCAGAAGGTAGCTCAGCACCACCCTCTCAGGGCCACTAGGCACAGGCAATAAATGCTGGCCCACCCAGCGAAGGCCACATGCCATGAATGATTCAATGCAGTAACTAAATTACAAGTTTGGGGTGGGGGGATGGCCAACCTGATTGCTGTGCTAAGTGACCCATGCCAACACGGTACGCGCCCTTCCTGACTGCAAGGGGTTGTTGAACCGTTTGCGGCACTGAACCCAGGTGCATCGCACCACATTGCGGGAGCTGACCCCGTCTACCACCTCCTCCCAGGCATGTTTCGTCATGTGGGGGGGCCTCCTCCTCCTGTCCCTTGGCATTATGACCTCATGCCGTGCTGCTACCTCCTTGAGGAGGGCAGCGAGGCACTCATCCAAAAATCTCAGGGCACACTGCCCCGCCGACCTGCCCCCTGCCTGGCCTGCTCTCTGAGAGCGTTCTCGGGCACCCTTCTGTGCGCCATCGTTGGCAGCCTTTGGAAGGCTGCCTGTGCCGTTTTTAAACAGGCTGCCAGGTCACCATTGGACCCAGTGGTCATTGGGCTCCTGCTGCTGCCTGCCCCTTCCCGCTATTCTCGGGAGCCGCGATTCACGCTGGGCAGGCCTTAATTGGCCCACCCACGTAAAATGGTGGCACAGAGCTGATCGCGGGCGGCAATGCTAAAAATGATCTCCTTGAGCTCAGTGGCGCTGGTAGTAGAGGACGCCTCCTTGATTGCCCTGACTTTCTCCTCTACTGGATGCAACCCCTGGGCATCCACTTGACCCAAATAAGTGACTTCAGTCGCTTGGAAAGTACGCCTCTTTTTTTCAATCATACACCAAAAATCTCCTTCAAACCTCTTCTAGGTTGGCCAAATGTTCAGCTTCCACTGATCCTGTGATCAAGACTTGTTCCAGATACGCTACAACTCAAAGAAGACCTTGTAACAGGCTTTTCATGGTCCTTTGAAAAATTGCACAGGCAGATGATACACCAAAGGGTAGGCGTGTATACTGGTACAGGCCCTTTTGCGGGTTGATGCTTACATACCCTCTAGACGTGCTGTCCAGCTTTAGCTGTTGGTATGCATTGCTCATGTTCAGTTTGGTGTAGGATTTTCCTCCTGCAATCTTAGTGTACATATCTTCATTCCTCGGGATAGGATGTTTGTCTAATTTAGCAGCCTTGCTCACAGTTAATTTGTACTCTCCACAAATGCGAATGGTTTGATCTGGTTTCATCACAGGGACTATGGGCTCAGCCTATTCCAAAAACTGGACTGGCTAGATTATTATAACTTCTCTAAGCAGCACAATTGCGCATCCACCTTCTCCTTTAGGTTGTAAGGCACAGGCATGGCTTTAAAGAACCGAGGTGTTGCCTCTGAATCTACATATGTTTTTGCTTGTAGACCTTCTAGCTTTTCCAATTCATCTCCGAATACGCTGTTATATTTTTTTAATAGCTTATGAATTCCTCCTGTTCTAACTTGAAAAATTTCTGACCAGTTGAGTTGAATTTATTTTAACCAATCATGGCCCAGAAGGCTAGGTCCTTCACCTGTTACAACAATCACTGGAAGCTGGGCTGTCTGTTGCCTGTAGGATACAGGTACAGAGGCGATGCCTTTCACCTGTATTGCCTCTACAGTGTATGTCTTCAGCTGAGCTGTGGTTTGTTCTAGATTTAGTGGCTAGGTACCTTCATTTAGGTATTTCAATGTGTGTTCTCCCACCACTGTGGTCGATGCTCCTGTGTCAACCTCCATGACTACATTACGTAAAGGGTGATGGTGATTGGTTCAGTTTTCATGGCCTTAACACTGTATAGGGAATAGATATCAGTATCAGCAGCTTCTGGTTCAGTTATATTGTGCACTTCAATCATCTTGGCTTGCTGCCTGATTGGCTGTCTTGATTTCGCCCTGCATTGCTTTCTTACATGCCCTTTTTTGTGACAGTAGTGGTATTCTGCCTCTTTAAACCTGCAGGTTTCTGGTACATGGTTACCCTCACATCGGTAACAAATTAATTTCTGAATTGCTGGTGAGATGTTTCCAGTATTCCTTTTTGTTTTTTGAGCGGTAAGGACCGTGTCTTGCTTCACAGTTGTCTCTCTGGTTTTAGCGCCACACCCAGCAGTAGGTTCCCACCCCAACTGAAGAACGGCGCCATGTTTCACACTCTGCAAAGCCTGTGAGTCCCTCTCAGCGCTCTCCATTGCTAGCGCTGTTTCTATGGTGCACTTCAGATAAATTTTAGCTTCTGCAAGTAAATGGCACTGAATGGTGTCATTGTGTACACCGCAAACCAAACAATCTTGCAATGTCATTGAGAGCATCTCCAAAGTTGCAGTGCTAAGTCAACTGTTTTAACTTTGCAATATACATTGCAATTGACTCATCCGGGGCCCTTACTCTAGAGCTGAACTTGAGTCTTTGCATAATCACCAAAGGCTTGGGTTGAAAATGTATCTTGATGAGGTCTACCAGCTAGTTAAAAGATCTGGAATTAGGCGTGTTCCGGGCGGTCAGACTACAGATGGGGTTATATGTCTTGCTCTCACAGATACTTTGAAGAATCGCTTTCTGCTTCTCCTCTGTTCTTATTTCATTCATCATGAAGTAGAAACCTGGGCACTCTATGTATTGACCCCAGCCTTCCATGGACGAGTCAATTCTGTCGAAGAGTGGCATGACTGGCGAGTATACATTTCTTTCTTCCCTTAAAAATTTGATATACTCACATTCAGGAGGCGAGTGCAGTATCGGAACTATTTAACCTTCTCGCCAATTGTAATAAACTTAGGGCAGGATTTTCCCTTTGTCGGGCAGGCATGGTGTGCGGGCCTGGGAGTGGCCGCGATTGGGCCCCGACCGCGATTTCATGCTGGCTGGCCAGTTAACGGTCAGCCAGTGTGAAACACACACTGAGTGCCTCAGCGCTGCAGGAGTGGGGGCGGGAGGAGTGCGAGCACTAGAGTCTGGGCATGTGCGGGGAAGCATGTGCTGAAAGCTCCCTGAAGGCACAGAGCTGCCTCAGGGAGCTCAAGAATTTTACAATGTAAAATAAAGATTTTAAAAATAAGGGAAACATGTCCCCACATGTGACTCAATCACATGAACAGGGACATATTAAAAATTATGTTTAAAAATTTTAATTTTTTTAAATTACTGTTGGAAACCTCATCCTGCCCGTGGATGAGGTTTCCTAAAAAATACAAAGGCCACCTGGCCTATTCGCCCACCCACCAACTGTAAGGTTGGATGGGCAGAGAAAAATACAAATCAATTGCTAGGTTTTTTTTTATTCATTCACGGAATGTGGGCTTCACTGGTTGGGCCAACATTTATTGCCCATTCCTAGTTGTCCTTCAGAAGGTGGTGGTGAGCTGAATTCTTGAACCGCTGCAGTCCATGTGGTGTAGATACACCCATGGTGCTGTTAGGGAGGGAGTTCTAGGATTTTGACCCAGCGACAGTGAAGGAACGGTGAAATATTTCCAAGTCAGGATCATGAGTGACTTGGAGGGGAACTTCCAAGTGATGGTGTTCCCATCTATCTGCCGCCCTTATCCTTCTAGATGGTAGTGGTCGTGGGTTTGGAAGGTGCTGTTGAAGGGGCCTTGGTGAATTCCTGCAGTGCATCTTGTAGATCTACACACTGCTGCTACTGTGCATCGGCGGTGGAGGGAGTGAATGTTTGTGGATACGGTGCCAATCAAGCGGGTTGCTTTGTTTAATGGCCTTGATAGGCCTCTTAATTATCGGTGGGCATGCTACAGACTCTTGCGCACGCCCGCTGACCGAAATATTGCGCGAATGCACGATGACATCAGGATGCCCGCCCATTATCATTGCGCACTATTTTTCTCCTGATCGGGTCAGACGTGCACCAGCCTGCAGGATGTAAAATTCTACCCTTGGTGTACCGGACAGGTTTCTTGTTAGAAACAATAAACTCTATTTACAGAGCTCATAAAGAAGCTACATACTTGAACCAGGTCCATGACTAGAAAGCTCCACCCCTAAGATTACCTGTGCTTAGGCTGATTCGTCTGTACAGTCACGTGATCTCCAAAACAGTATGAAATGTTTTAGTTACAATCACTACAATCACCTTTTGTCAGAAGTAGAAAATGTTAATGATGTGAGAGGATTTAAGCAAGTACAGAGGCAGGGAGAGTGGGGAGGGGAAGAACATAAAGGAAAGTTTTTGATAGGGTGGAAAGCACAAGAGGTTAAATGACAAACGGGATGATGGTGGAAGCTATAAGGAGATGATAATAGGATAGGTATAGAAAAGATGGCTCTTGAGGAGGGATAAATGGAAGTGGCAGAATCTTCACCAATAGCTGCTATTTGAAAAAATGGGGGCAGATGTTATGATCTGAAATTATTGAACCCACCGTTGAATCTGGAATCTGTAAAGTGCCTAATAATGAGATTATTTCTCAGTTGACTTGAATAATTATTTTTCCCACTACTGGAACCACCTTTATCATCATCAGTTTGACCCAGTGGTATCATTCTTGAATTTGAATCAGAAGGCTCATCTGCTTTTTCAGGTGAACATAACAGATCCCATGACTACTTGAAGAAAACTGGGGAGTTCCCCAGTGACCTGAAGGCTTGAAAGGCTAAATATAGGCAGTGATAAGGAGATTACAATCTCTTCCCCCTCTCTATCTAATTATAAAAAGACCACAATTTTGCCTTTGTATCTTTATTCACTGCTGCAAGAGGATCAACAGAGGGAGCTCAAGTTGGTTAGTCTCTAGAGGAATTGAATGGCATTTACCATAGATACACCCCCAGAAGATACAGTCCAGGCTACTCTAGCTGACAGGATTATTGCTTCGAGAGGCTGCACTTCCCACCAATGAGTAATGCCACAAACTAAAACCTGACCAACAGCCATTTCCACCTATGGACACTGAATTGCCAGTGTCCATGATGATCGCAACCACTCTGGAAGTTTATACAACACGAGTCAATCGGTTATGCCCAAATGCATATTGAAAGTTGAAAACTGGTATGATGAGGAATTCCAATTTGACAGGATTCACTGAGATCCAAAGGGTCATAGATTCACCTATGTGGCTATGTGTCAGCAGAAAACAACTGAACTATCATAACAAGCAGCACCATATCAAGTTGGTGAAGGTTCACCTTCATTTTATGGTGGTTCACCATCCCAGAATTATTTCACTTAGTAAGGAAATTCTCTAGGTGGTTCCCTAGAGAAAAAGACAGCTCTTTACTGTTATAGTTTATGACCCCTGTTTTTCTTTCTATTAGTCCAGATGAGCACCCTTATAATTAACCCCACTCCTTCATCAGGTTCAGCATAAAACACACAGCTGGAACATCTGAGGGTGCTCTGCAATGTGGTTTAGTTATACTCTCAAGGATTGTGGTGATATTCTGCCTGCTTTGCCTCATCTTGGGGCCCCCTAATTTTTGAAGGCACTGGATAGATAGCCGGGACATGAGCCAAATGAGCAACACAGAATGAAGGGGTTGCTAAGGAAAACCTGTTGCCTGAAGAAAGAAATATTTGTGTCAATTTGATATGGGAGATGGTCACTTCACGACCACATCTTACCACTGGATGAACAACCCTGCCTACATCCTTCCCATTCCCACCACAAATATGTCATCATGTACAAGCCCCGTGCTGCCTGTGTATCGACTCACGATATTCCCATTCATGCCATCTCATCAAAGCCATGATCGAACATTGGCAAAAACAATGTTTGCATGCACAACAACAATAATATTATTTACCATTCATACCATGTGTGTATGCTTACTTTTTCTTACTGTCATGCTTTCCACTGGTGCCAATTGATCCTTTAAATTTAATGTATTGCTCTTCATGGGTGTTGCCCAAGTGGTAGAAGTGTACAAGATGGCTGGCTTTTGAAGTCTCAATGTAACCTCTTGGGAATGAGGTGGTCCTTACCCATATCAGCTAATTCATGTATACCCATGAAACTCTAAATGTTCACAGCACAGAGAATAACATTCAGCTCTTAGTATCCATTCTGGTTCTTTGCTAGAGCAACCAAAATGAATCCCCTGTCCTACACTCATTCTTGGTTCATATATATCTTCCTCTGCTTTATATGTTTATCTACTTTTAAAATATACAGTGCTCCCTGCCTCAACTCCTCCTGTTGCCTTCCCTAGCCATTCTCCACAAAGATCAAAGTCTGTTTAGTTAACTTTCTGCCATCTTAATAGTTGCATGACTCAATGATAATGGAATGGTTAGCAATCAATCTCTAGCAATTAGTCTACAACAGATCCAGAAATTTCACAAGGAGAACCCTAGTGGAAAACAGAGGTTCAAAGTTAACATTTTTCTGCCGAGCATGGTACACTTATGTTATGTTTCAAATCACTCATATACTGTATCTCAAAATGCTATTTTCTGTAAGAAATCTATATAATTTACATTTGAATTAATGAATGCTAACTGCTTCCACCATCTTCTTTGGGTACATCAAGAGCACAATCTTACTTTAAATTTACACTGAGCTTCCTAGTCATTCCGGTACATTCCCCGGACTTCTATGGAGGAGGCTGATCCAATATGGCAAGTGATGCACTTCTAGCCCAGGCATGTCGACTGCCATATTGAGCCTTTTATTCCTGTATCAGAGATGCAGAGCGATCGATTTTCTCGCCTGTAGCTTAAAGACATTTGAGCGTGCATTAACATGGAACAGTGCAAAATATTCTGGAGGTAAATTATACTTGGAATGTACAATAATAAAAGGCTTATATGAATATCAAAAAAATTGTAAAGTGTTTGTACCCATTTTATGTTTTCTAAGAACTGTGTTAGGTTACACTTGTACTTACATATGACAGCAGGCTGGAGGCAGTCTTGTTTTGATAAACATTAGCACTGGGCAAAAATTCAAAACCTTGATCAGAGTGAGAGCTAGAGGGAAGTGTTGCTTTTAAGTCTTGTATCTATATCCCTTAATTCTGGCTAGTGATTGACAATCATGACTTAGTGTATTTGAATCCCTTTCTAATCTTGAAAAACCTCTGCTTTTATTTGCATATTGTTTAGTAGTCCCATTCAATAAAGGTAAATGGCAATCTTAGTCACGAATAAGATTTTCTATAAACACCCCCCTGGTTGCATGCTGTTTCATTGCGTTTATAGTTAACTGCTTAGCGCTAAGTGTGATGTCCTGAAAATGCAATTGGAAACTGTTTTAAGGAGAAGCTACAATCCCTTATGTCACCCAGTGTCAGGTAAAGCAGGTCAGATAAAGCATGATGGGATATAAAGTACAGCTCTCTGTCTGCAGCTCACTGCTTTAAGTTCAACCTTACATTACTGCATCACTTCAGCAATTTCATTTTCTTATATCACCCATCCTTGTAGGCCATCTGAGATTGTCAACTGAGTGCCAGGGTTAAATATAAGAGTCTATTTTGCAATCTCCACTTGGGACATGTAGCCTCGCTTGAAGGTAGCATGAATTTCTGCACAATTTCAGCCCTACTCAATTTTCCAGTAATTCATTTAAATTGTTGGAAAATTAGGGGCACCATGAATCTTGTCTATTTCCCAATCATGCTCTGACAAATGAGGCCCTGCCCAAAGACTGGAGTCTGGACAAACTTGTCAAACATGGAATACAAAAAGGCCACTAGACCTATTAAGTGAATGGAACCAACTTACACTGTTAACGCAACTTACGACCAAAAATAAAACTTCCAAGGATAGAAAACATTCTAAGGTTTTGCTGACTCTTGTGAGAAATTAAGCTTAAAAACAAGATATTTGTCCAATTTTAAAATCTGTATTAGTTAAACCTGACTGTTGGTAATACGCAGATGAGTTAGAAGTTGGTTACAGGTTGCACAGCATGGGCAGAATTAATAGGGAGGCAGTGGACCTGCCCACAGACGGAAAAGTCAGTGGTGAGCCCACCTCTGCCGGCCCTGGAAGCCACAATACTATTTTGTGTGGCTTAGGCAATTAGATTCCTGGAGTCATGGCTTCCATCCACCCGAGGCAGGATGCCCCACCTCCAAGAACAGCCAACCAATCAGAGGGATGGCAGCTCTTCAGTCCCAACATCACCACTGGGGACAGCAGGAGGCTTTGGACCAGGAAGGGTAGGCCTTGAGTTAAGGTGAGTGGGGCTGGCTTGTTGTGGCCAAAAGCCAGGCCCTAGTGAGGCGGGGGTGGGGGGGGGGGGGGGGGGTGGGGGGGGCACGATGGTCGAGAGGTCAGGGGAAGTTCTTCCAATTGGGTCCCTGGGGATCCTGCCATAGGGTACAGGGTACCAAACCAGGAGGGACCCCTCCCCCAGAGACCTGATGGCCTCTCCCAGTAGTGTGGACCACCCTGTCCTGGTAAAATACCAACAGCAGTGGGAAGAGGCCCTTCAGTAGCCATTAACAGGCCACTTAATGGCTTCAATTGGTCCAAGGGCAAGCAGTCCACCCACCACCTATCCTGTCATTGGTAAACTACCAGGGGAGGTTGGTAGGCGATGGCTATGTCACCTATCACGCCCTGCATCGCACTCGATGTTACAATGCCCTTGGCTCCCAATCCACTCATGGTCCATGTCTTCAAAGCTTTAAAAGCATTCCAAAAAATAGTTGCAAGGAAATGCTTAATTGGCTTAGCTTAATGCAATCACCCGGAGTATTTTGTGAGCCGAAATAGGTGAGCTGGTCCATCTTTAATGAAATGCTCAGCAACACAATAGTATTATTTCCCTAGCAACCACCAACTGAGGTACAAACCTTGATGCATTGGAAGCACTCTTGCCTTTGAGGTGAAGGTTGCAAGTTGTGCATATAATAAGATCAACACATCAGTGTTGTACTGAGGGAGTGCTGTCCTGTCAGATGTGCCATGTTTCATGTGAGACTGTGAGGAAAGAGTTACTCATTGTTCTGAGGTCTCAACTTTCCACCATATTTATGAACAACTTGGATAAAAGAATAGAGAGCCGTATATCTAGATTTGCAGATGACATGAAGTTAGGAGGCACAGTAAGTTGTGTAACTGGAAGCAATGAGTTTCAAAGGTACAAACTAAATCAATGAGAAAAACTGTGCCCAATGAAGCTCACTATGGGGATGTGTAAGGTTAGAACTTGTGGAGAAGATTAGAGATTTAGTTCTCCAAATACACAAATTTTGTACTTGTACATGTACAAGAAGTAATCAAAAAGATAATGGAATGTTGGTCTTTATTTCAAAGGATTTAGAATACAAAATTGATGAATTTATGCTTCAGTTGCACAGAAGCTTGGTCAGAGCCCCCATCTAGAGTGCTGCACTCTGTTTTGGGCATTGTATCTCAAGGAAAATCTATTGCCCTTGGAGGGAATTCAAGGTAGAATATGAAAAGGTTAGAAGAGTAGCTAAAAAAAACTAGGAAGGCAAATCAGAACTATAAAATTAAATTATCATGGAAATAGTAAAATATTCTACAGGCACATAAACAAACAAAGGAAAGTCAGATGGGAATAGAGCCACAAAGGGATAGGTAGGGTAAAATAAAAGGCAGTGATAGCAAAATGTCAGAACTATTAAAGAATTACTTTGGTTTTAATACTTATCAGGGAGATAGATTAGATGAATGTGACATTGGATGATGAGATTAAAAATGATATAACTGCATTTAACATAAAATGTGGAGAAATATTAAATAAACTAATTGAACTCCGATGGGTTTTAACCATGCATTTTAAAAGAATCTAGACAGAAGATAGCAGAGGCACTAAACACATATTTGACAATCCTATAGATATGGTGCAGTGTGGAGGACTGTTGGATAGCTAACATTATACCTATATTTAAGAAAGGCAACAGTACATACCCAGGGAACTATAAACCAGTCAGCTTAACACAAATGGCAGGAAAGATAATAGAATCTCTACTAAAAAAGAAAATAGAAAAGCATCTAGAAATCAAAAATGTAATAATGAAAATTCAGCATGGAATTCAAAAAATAAAGTCTTGTTTGACCAGCCTCTTTGAATTCTTTGAAAGGTATTAGAGAGGGTAGATAAGGGTACTGTAGTAGTTGTAATATATCTAGACTTTCAAAAGGCCTTCAGTAGGGACAACATAATAGACTAATGAATAAGGTCAGAAATGGAGATTTGGGGACAAGTAGCAGAATGGAAGCTAGTTGGCTGCAAGACAAAGAGCAGAGAGAAGGAGCAAGGGTTAATCATTCATTGTGGTAGAAGATGGAAAATGGGTCCCACAAGGGTCAGTGTTTATATTAATAACTTAGACTTTGAAATCAGAAACATTTTATGGACGATATGATGTCACCATGCCCAGTCTCTAAAATCACAGAAGGTGATTTGACGCAGAAATTGGAAGCCTGCTCGCCATTTTGAAATGACCAATTAAGAAACTATTGAGCTTGTTAAAGTCTGTAATTTTTCATTGCCTGCTGCATTTTTTGGGTGTCAGACGTGGAAACATTTGGGGGTGTTTTACAGCAGCACCGACAAGCCGGCAGAAGGGTGGAAAAAATGGCCTGCCACCATGGTTGGGGGTAGCAACAGATTTTGCTGGTGAAGGGGGCAGCATCTGTATGTTTATTTAACTCATCTTTTAGCTTTTTAGAGCCTTCAATAAAAAATAAATACAGATTCAGAGAGCAGGGGGTCTTTAGATTTGTTGCTGTGACTGACTTCCTGTTCACAGCATTACCCCTTTGCTGCATGATATCCCAGCCTAGACTCCTGATTGGGGTTGGAGTCCCCTCTTTGCACCTCTAATTGGGTGACTTCCTGCTGGATGACCACTAATTGGTCAATCGACTCTTGATTCACTGAGCTGAGTTGGCGGGGGCAGGAGCAAGCATACCACTCAGGTGACAGAGTCACATGAGCAGGGACATGTTCTTAATTCAGAAATAACATTTTTATTTGATGTTTATTTGCTTTAGGAATCCTCATCCTGCCCGTGGATGAGGTTTCCTAAAAAAATGTAAAGGCTGCTTGGCCTTTTTGCCTGCCTGCCTGCCAACCGTTAGGTTGGACAGGCAGCGTAAATTTGAATTTAATTAGCTTCTTAATGGTCTTAATAGGCCTTTTAATTGTTGGTGGATGCGCAGCCGACTCCTGCGTGCGCCTGCCAAACGAAATATCGCGAGACTTTGCGAAGATGTTGGGACGCTTGCCAAACGTCATCATGCGTCATTTTACGCTTGGGCGTGTCGGGCACGTGCCCGCACACTGAGCATAATATTCTGCCCACAAAATCCAGATCACAATTTCTCAATTTGCTGACATCGCCAAATTTCTAGGGGGGCAAGTCATGGGGTTTGTCAAAATTGAGGAAGACTGTAACAATTATACAAGGGCATTAATAAACTAGAAAGGGCATATAATTGGCAAATTAATTTCAAGATAAGTAATAGGTTGTATTACCTTTCATTAACAGAAAGAAAGAGATCCCATATTACTTGGAAAATAGGAATCTAAATGGAGTAGGAGAGCAAAGTGATCTTACAGTACAAATATACAGATCACTATAAGTAGTGACGCACGTTAATAAAGCTGTAAAAAAAAAAGCAAATCAAGCTTTATTTTTATTTTTAGAGAGATAGAATCAAAAAGTGGAGAAGTTGTACTTAACTTGTATTGAAAATTGGTTAGACCACACTTGGAGTGCTGTGTGTAGCCTAGTTGCCACATTACATTAAAAAAACGATATAGAAGCACTGGAGAAGGTGCAAGAAAATTGCAAGGATGATATGAGAACTGCCAAGTTATGCCTATTAGGAAAGGATGAACTGGCTGGGTCTCTGATTTCTTGAAAAGCATTGCCTAAGGGGTGACCAAATAGAGGTCTTTAAAATTATGGAGGGTTTTGATTGGGTAGATACAGAGAGAAGCATCTGTGCTGGTGTGGAACAGTAAAACTAGAGGCAATTAATATAAGATAGTCATCAAAAAATTAAACAAGAAATTCAAGAGAAACTCGTTTACCCAGTGAGTGATGTGGAACTCACTACCATTGGGGCTAGTTCAGGTGAATAGAATAGATGTATTTAAGGGGAAGCTATAGATGAGCATATGGGAGAGAAGGAAGTTTAGCTGTTAGACATAGATGAGAAAAGATGGGAGCAGGTTTGAGTGAAACATAAACGTTAACATGCTGGGGGGACTGAATGGCCTGTTTTTGTGCTGTGTATTCTTAAAATAGAATGATACGGGGCTAAAATAGTTAAGAAGGCAGATTGTAAGAACATAGGTTGAGGAATTTAGGAAATTAAGGGGTCATCTAATCCAGTTGTTTAAAATCATTTAAAAAATAGAATCAACCTGGTATGTACAAGGAAGCTATTTCCTCTGGTGGGGGAATCCCATACAATGGGACATAATCTTAAAATTAGAGTAAGGCCATTTAAGCATGAAATCAGGAAACATTTTTCCACACAAAGAGCAGCAGAAACCAAGCTGGAGTTCTCTCCCTCAAAAGACTGGATGATGGGAGTCAGCTGAAATTTCCAAAGTTAAGGTCAGTAGAGATTTGTTAGGGAAGGATATCAAACATATGGGGCAGGATTTTGACCTCGATGCACTGGCACGCGCCCGACACAGAGTGTAAAATAGCGCACGATGACATCGGGCGCTCGTTCAATGTTATCGTACACTCGCGCGATATTTTGGCTGGCGGGCATGCACGAGAGTCAGTAGTGCCAGCCGACAATTAAGAGGCCTGTTAAGGCCATTAAAGTTTCAATTAGCGGGGACTTTGCGCTGCCTGTCCAATGTTACGGTTGGTGGGTGGATGAATTGGCCAGGCGGCCTTTTCATTTTTGAGGAAACCTCATCCAAGGGATGAGGTTTCCGAGATTCATTTTAAAAAAGATAAAAATGTGTGGACATAATTTTCAATGTCCGTATGTTGAGGTCACTCATTCTGACACGTAGACATTGTTTCTGGATTTTACATTGTGTTTTTATTGATTTTAAAGTCATCAGCCTCCTGAGGCAGCTCTCTGCGTTCAGGGAGCTTCCCTTCCGCACTCCCCTGTGTCCACGCTGATCTCAGCACTCACTCTCCCCCTGCCCTCACCCTGGCAGTGCTGAGCGTTTCAACACGCCTTTCATGCTGGTTGGCTGTTAATTGGACAGCCAGCATGAAATCGTGGTTGGGGGCCAATCGTGGGCGGCAGCCTGCGCCTGCCGACTGCACCCGCACGCCGAGGTCAAAAGCCTGCTCCTGGATTGAAGACAAGTAAATGGAATTGAGATACAGATGAGTGATGATCTGACTTAATGGCACAACAGACTCTAGAGGCTGAATGGCCTATTCCTGGTCCAGTGCTACAGGTTCATCCTTCTTCTTATTTCTTTAATGGCCTTATCTATTTTTATCTTTGGTCAGCCTAGTGTTTGGTACACGTGGAAATTTACCACTGTGCTAAAGAGAGTCTTGAAACAAAGCAAGGAGTGAATTCTGCTAAATTAATGATCATTTGGCTGATGTTGCATTCAATATTATCTGCATTTAGGAACACACCCCACCTAGTTAAGCTCAGAGAATTTGAGAGCACAGGTTGGTAACATTTAAGCCCTCTGCATATGCAAGAGGTACTGCTGAAGTAAAACTGCGTGGTTTACCAGCACAGAGTACTGGTATGCTTCCGCTTGTACAGGCAGGACTACCCAATCCACAAGGGCATTGATTTACAGGGTTAGCTGGAGCCAGTGGCAAGAATCCCAGTCCCCATTTTCTGATCCACAAATCTTGGATTCAGTTAAGCATTCTATTGTACAGCTATTTTCTCTGGTATCATTTTGTTGGATTATGGGCTATTTTGCTTGATGAGTCTTGTTCCCACTAGTATCTGAATGAAATTGCTCAAACTCATTATGCAAACAATTAAGGGAGGAGTCACAGATGTTACATATTGGATGACATTACTGGTGTCCAAGGTTAGAAGTGGTCACAGATAATCCTCCCGTGGTATTTTGCAATTAAAAATAATTAGTACATAAATTAAGTAATTGAATACTCATTATAATAATGATGAACTTTAATATTATATAAATGTAGCTCAGTTGTCCACTCTGGTACTGACTGGGCTCCTGTCACTATATTAGATGTATCGTTTTACTCCTGGATAATGGATCCAACCAATTGAAGTAAATTTCATGCAATTGATTTGGGTTTTTCCTTATTACCCACATATATATAAAAATGACAGGTTATGTGACGATGTGTAAACACTGAGGCCATAACATTCGACTGCTTAACGTCTGCTTTTTTGGTGCCATGAGTGTTGTTTTGACTCCAAAATGTTGTCTGCAGTGCTCGTGCACACTTCTGGTGCAAGTAGCATCTGCCCCTATTTTGGTGAGGCCGTTATTGCACAGAGCTTACCTGCCGGAATTATACAGAGGAGGCAGTTTGCAATGTCACTCAGCGTGTAATGCTGATCTGATGCCAGTACTGCCATTTTGGAGCTCAACCCTTCAGCTAATGCTGTCTTTTAAACATACACAGGTGAACACATGTTCAGCCGCAGGAAGAATCCGGTACTGTTAAAAAAGATAATCAACTACTTTCTGGTCTGTTGCCAATTGATTTCTACTGGCTGTTCCTGCAATTGTAAAAACATTTGGTGGTTTCTAGAGTTCATAAATGTTGCTAAAGTCTACAGGGAAGTGTGTGCTACCTGCTGGAGGACTTTGTCCTGTTCTGCACAAACCACTTGCTCCCAGACATGGATGCAGCAGTAAGAAATTCCCTTGGACTACAGCATAACAGAGAGAATGAGAATGAATCTGCCACCAGCCAGAACTGCAACCTCGGAGCAGGGCAAGAACAGCATTGCCAGTGGCAATGAAGGTTACCATGAAAATGAACTTTTATGTGTCAGGCTCCTTCCAGGCTGCATCAGGTGATATTTGCAACATCAATGCTGTCGATTGTTGCATATAGGGGCAGTCATTGAGACACTGTCTCCAGCCAGGGAGAAGTAGATGGAACGAGCACACAGCTTCACACGGATTGCAGGTTCCTCCAGGGTGCAGGGTCCCATTGACAGCACACACATCACTCTCAACTCTGAGAGGTACTGTAACTGAAACAGATTCCATTCCCTCAATTGGTACATTGTGTATGAACATTCATAGCACATCATACAAGTCACTATTTCCTGGCAGCAGTCATGATGCCTTCATTCTGTGGCAGCCCACTATGCCATCTGCATTCGAGAGACCAAGGCGAACCAGAGAGTGACAACCGGATGACAAGAGCTGGCACTGACACGGTTGCTACCAATTTTTGGAGCGGCGCTTTCTACATTGAATGGAGACTCTCGCTGCCACTGGGAGGTCACCACCACTTCATGGACAGCCTCCTGTGCGCTGGCTGGAAAAACTGGCGCTAGGAGAGAGCCCTTAATTAAACCCCGAAGAGGCTGAATTGGTTATCTGCTGCATTCCGGTGGGTGACCGTTCCTGCCATCACCCCTGTACCTGCAGAATCCCATGGAGGCAGGATCCTGTCGCGGAGCTGCCCGTCAGGTTATCCCTCATTTTCAGACCCACTTACCTCCAGATCTGTCTCCATGGGCCATTGAAAAGTCATCCGAATGGCTTTGGTCTTCCCATTATTTAACTGGAGGAAATTTCTGCTCCTCCAGTGCTGGATGTTTGCTAAGTAGAGGAGACATCATGGGGGAATCAAGAGAGGTGGCGGCGAGGTAAGCTGGGTACCATCAGTGTTCATGCGAAAACTAACACCATGTTTTCAGCTGATATCACTGAGCAGTAACATGCTAATGAGAAATAGGAGGGACCAAGGTTAGATCCCTGGGGACACCAGAGGTCACAGAGAAGCCATTGCAGGTGATCTTCTGGTTACAATGAGATAGATAAGAATGGAACTAGGTGACAGCATTCCCACCCAGCTGGATGGTGACGGTGGAGGAAGATGGTGCAGTCAACCCACGTCAAAGGCTGCAGCCAGATTGAGAAGGATGAGAAGGGCAAGTTTACCGTTATTACAGTCACATAGAATGTCATTTGTAACTTTGAGAGGCGCTTTGGTACTGTAGTAGGGATGGAAGCCTAATTAGAGGGATTCAGTATCATGAAAGCTGAACAGGCATTTTGAAGGTGATAACACGTTCAAGGACTTTGGAGAGGATAAAGAGGTAAAGGATGGGGAGGTAGTTTGCAAGGATGGTATGATCAAAGGTGGGTCTTTTGAGCAGAATGGTGATGTCAGTAGATTTGAAGGACTGCGGGATAATACCTGAAGGGAGAGAGCCATTAACAATAACAGCTAACATGGGGACTAGGAAGGGAAGTTAGGTGGTCAGCAGTTTAGTGGAAATAGGGTCGAAGGAGCAGGTGATGGGTGCCATGGACAAGATGAGCTTGAAGAGGACATGGGGCGGGGGGGATTGGAGATGAACTAGAGGATGATGCAAGTTCAGGGCTCGGGCAGGGGGTGCATTAAAGGAAGTTTGACCAGGTGGGCTAGCGGAAGGGAGGAAAGTGGCAGAGGCAGCTGGTCAGATGGTTTCAATCTTAGAAGGAAAGAACATCATAAGCCCCTCACCCTTATTGTTGGGGGAGAGGGGTTTAAGAAGACAATTTGCAGTAGAGTAAAGAAGCCAGTGGTTACCTTTGCATTCCATGATGATCCTGGAATGGTGAGCAGTTTTGGCAGATGACAGCAGCACCTGATGGCACTTTAGATGGTCCAGCCGGATCTGGCAGTGAATAGCTGAACCAGTTATCTGCCACATCCTTTTAAGTCTGTGTGCTCTGGATTTAAGGGAGGGGGGTTGAGGGCCATACTTGCTGTTGAAATCAGGTCAATGTGGCTCGGTGCTGAATGACATGCGGGACACTGAGATTTAACTAGGTATCACCCCATTTCCCCATATTTGATGGCCAAGGACAGAAAACACCAATGATCTCCAGTGCCTCCTCCTCTGCAGTTCAGACCTCCCAGACTGCATCAACCACTGGAATGTCCTTTGGAGCAAACAGACCAACATTTTATCATGGGAAAACCATAAAAAAAACTATAAAAACAAATTTGTAAGCCTATGAAGGGATGTGTGAAAGGCCATCATAATTTGATACTGAATAAGAAAACTGAAGCAGTTCTTGACTATTTTGGGAACATTAATCAAAAGACAAAATATCTATTTGCATAACTTTGGTGCGATTTTCTTTACCATGATAAATTCTGGAATAACATACCTAAACACTCGAAAAGGCAAGAAATAAAATGGTTGAATGTTTGTGTTCCCAACACATGATAAATACTATACTGCAGATTAAGTCAATGAAAACATGCTTTTTACTGAGTGAAACCATCACGATATGCTGTCTTTATTCTGTTTTATTTTACTAATAGAGCTTACAGATTGGGGGTAAATTAATATTCAACCAAAATGCAGATCAGTGCCTATCCCTTTAATCTTCTTTTGGGTCTGAGTCATGAAAAGGCCAGTGAGAAATGTTGCTTTCAGCTGTCACCAGTGCAAAACAGTGCGCCAACCCCATGTTTACACAAACAGATGTAAAGCTCAGATCTGAGCTGCTGACTGTGAAGGTGAACGGTGCCATACTACATCTCTCTCTCTCTCTCTCTCTCTGTCTGTCTGCCTCACTGTTGCCCCATCACTTCCCTTCAGGCAGCAAAAGGCTCATAGGTGACTGCTGTATTAGCGATCAGCATAAAAGTTCAAACACTTAGCGGGGCATTAGTTTTTGTTATTATTCATGTCTTGTTAATTTGAGCAGAAACAATCATCACATAAGCGGTCCTTTTCCCACAGAAATGAATGGCAGCCTCTGGAGAGAGACGGCAGCTCCAAACATTTGTGCCACTGACTCTGTACGCTTCACCAGGACGAAGCAAGGGCCTCATTCCAGCTTTCTGTCTTCCTAATTTTTATTTGCGCAAGGCAGAAAATAAAATCCAATATTTCTCATCCCATGCTGTGATGGGTGTAAAGCAGTGTACATTCCAGACTGCAGCATTGACAACTCCTCCCATGGAGGCCATGCAACTCATGTCTCAATTTATTTGTGTGCTTCAAAATCACCTGGGCAAAGAGCACAGGCATCTTTCATTGCTTTCATCATCCAACTTGACAGCATCTGGGCATTGATTTGCAATACAAGAATGGGATTTATAATAATTGAGTTCGCTGAGTTTTTAATAATATTTTTGTGTTATTTCCCCTTATTGATGTATTTAATTATCAAGTTGCTTCCCTAGTCATTTTGTGGAAGATTTGGCAGCAGCACAGCATAGCAGTTTGTGTTGCACCTTTTAATTATCCTCCTGGAGATAATGACAACCTATTTCAGCTGGTTCCTGTAATGTTCTCTTAAAGGAGCAAAGTGCCTCTTTTAGTACTGAGCACTTGCTTTTATTTAAACACATTGTTCTACTAAACTGAAAGCCTTGCTAACTTGCTAAGTGGTGAAAAGCCATTCAATGCATACAGAAAATATAAAGTAGCACAGATTGCAGGCTTCTGATTTATAGAAACTCACAGACTTAGTGACGTTGGCTTCACTGACTGAACTTGCAGACCTCGGTCATTTCTTCTGGTTTGGGCTAAGGC